>NC_143476.1:76114793-77364793 GCF_987193195.1 Phasianus colchicus
ACTTTGTATTTTCAGACACACAAGAGAATTCCTGTGGCATGCATACCTTGTACAGATGGAGCAATCGCTTTCACAGTTTCAAAAGTGGAGCTGACATTGGAGCAGACTCCAGTTGTGTAATGCAAACGCCCACATTTATAAGCATAGAGCGGTCCACATGCCTTTAAAAGATGAAAAAGAGTGAAATATTTGGTATGGTACCTAAGGGAAACACAGAATTCTTTTGAAATTGGCAAAAAGTTCTTTCTTACCAGAAAGCCTCCTTTCGGGTTAGTGACTAAGGTTGTTCCAAGAGTCATGTTTTCTTTTACTTCCATGACGTTAGGCACTGAAGTAGCGTCTATAAATAGATTAAAATGTTAAGTATTTGAGAATGTGAAAACAAAATGTTAAAGTATATATCTGCTACCATAGGGCTTCCAGCTTCTAAAATAAAACACAGACTGATACTGATTCCATCAAATATTTTAGCACCCCTTCATCCTCCTCTTTCAGTTGCAATGATCAAGAAAAAATTTTGAGACTGGCTTTTATCCCAGAAAATTTGTCTGCGTTGCTGTCTCAAATACTTTTCTTTAACTACAAAAATAATAAAGTAAAAATAACAGCACTATAAAAGCAAAACATTATTGTTCACACAGTTCTGTCAAATAGAACACATTCTTTTTTTTCCCTTGTCTTGCTATAAATGAATTATAGCTTCTATGTTTGCAACTTTTAAATTTTTTTTTAACATTACTGATATTAAGAATTACAAGGGAAAAGAATGAAAAAAATAGGGTGACAGACATATTTAGGAGAATTCATAACAAGGGGAAATCTCTTTCTGTCTTTGTGTCTTTGACACAAGACAAAGAAACAGATGAATATTTACCTGCACCTTATTTAGGTACTTCAGTTTGGCTCTTGGTAGTTAGGTGATTATTAAAATCTTACTGAATAGTAAATAGGAAGGCTCTCATTGGCTCCAGGGAGCTTTGGAAAGGGTGGCCTATGAATTTATGCTCCTTGGTCTTTCAGCCAGAATTTCCAAACCACAGTCAATCAGTGCCAGTCATAACAATATTTGGATAACACAGCCAATGCCCATTCTACAAGTATAACCATGTTTTCCAAAGGGCAATGAGAAGCTTTAAAATAAAAATGTTTTTGATATTACAGAACTTCCTTCACATTTACTTCTGGAGTCAAAAGTAAATTTTCTCCATAAAAATAACTTTAACACTTATTTCTTAAATAAAAATCTCTTAAGATTCAAACCTCCACATACCAGCTTCATTTGCTTTCATACCTGGTAAATTCAGCTTTATGCAGGGTGATTGGTTGTCCCTTCCTACAGGGCATTTGTACACATCTCCTGTTCTTTTCTCAGGTTGGCCAACTAATGGAGAACCAATAAGTACCCTGCAAATTAAATATGTTATCTGAAATTTCATCTTCTACTAAATGCATGAAAATTGGTGAATAAAATTTACATACAGAACACACCTGCAGCAAGCTCTTCATAAAGAATACAGGATGGAAAATAAGAGAAGTATCTAATATTACTCATTCAGACATGTTAAAAAGAAGCTCTTCTGTTTCCTCTTAAAAAAGGGGCATGGAAAGGAAATATTCCTATATACCAAATATATATTTAAATAGTATCAGTGGGTGGATGAAACACATTGTGAGCAGTATGGAAGGAAAAATATGTTTAATTGCATCATTCCTGATTGCTAATATATTTTAGGAGAAAAATTTCAGTGCTGATCAAACTCAAAAGGGGACGCTCTCAAGCACCAAGCAGAATGTGAGTCAGCAGTTCAAAATACATTACAGATGGCTTTTATTCTGTGCGATTAAAAAAAAAAAAAGAAGATTATATGATCAAAAATCTATATTCTTGCATAATATTTTGTAAGCACTAAAAATTAACATTCACTCCTAGATGGATGCTGTTTTTGTTCTCACACCTCTGTCAGCCACGCTACCCAGTGAATGGCTGACTCCATTAAGTGAAAGGAAGAATTCAAATTAAAATGGAATCACAGCACATGATGAAAACAGAAACCCCAACATTGAGAGTAATAGTTATGTAAGATTTGTCCTGGACACTTAGGTGATTATGAATAGTTACTGTGAGAACTAATTTTGCCTTTAATCATAGATTAATGATTCCAGGCAGAAGATATTTGAACCAACTACAAAATACAGGTAAGATGTTGACTAAGGATTTTAAAAAGAAGGTAAAAGGAGAATTTAAACCCTGTACACCATCCAGCTTCCAAATGAATATACTGAAAGAGCTCATTGTGATCTAGTAAGATTTTTTAATATTTAAAAGCAAATTAAATGGTCTGAGCACATACTAGACCTGGCTGATCTTTCAAGCTGAAAAAAGTACATTACAGTATAAACCAAAACTTAGAAGCATGCACAACAACCTCTAGTGCATCTCTGACTTCTATTTAACTGCAGAAAAGCTGAGTATGCTTGACAAGAGGTGATCAACCTCAGTAGGACTCCCTCGGAAAAAAAAATAAAAGAGCAGCCCTGTGAATTAAGTTAAGTGGTTTGAAAAGCCACTTTATCTCTTGGCCCAGTAGACTCTACTTTTTCTTCGAGAAACAAGTGCAATCAGGTTTTAAGAACATCTGTTTCTGTTGAAAAACTCTACCTGGCTTATCTAGGTAGAGTTATAGCACTTGACAAAGCACCACCAAAGCTTTTTATATTTAAACTACCAGCCTGCAGCGTTCTGGTTCAGTATGTTGTTTACACTGCAGGAAGCTGAAAGCTTGAAAACTTAACAACTTGGGAGTTCAATATTCAGAGACGTTGACACTCATGGCTTAGACTGTGGTCTTCCTTCCGCCAATGCGAGAGTAGTAACTTCTGGCTCATATAGCTTTTGCATGTACAAGGTTTCAGGACAGTCTGCAGCAATATTACTTACTGTACAAAATACCTGCTCCTAGAATGGATCCATTTCCTAGAAGTCTAAATTAGCTCAAAAAAGGTCGTTACTTGTCTTTCATTATCTGAATGCAGACTGGTATTTAAACATCCTGCTACAAAGACGGGCAAGAACTAGCACTTTCAAAAGCAGGCTTTGCGATTTCATTTCAGTGAGCACTTCCCATGCTGGGCAAACTCTCAGAACCAAGCAGGCCTGGTGCCCGAAGAAAGGATCCACTGAGGCACTGAGGAGCAGCGTGGCTGTCAAGCAGCCACATGTCCTTCGTCTCAGGCTGCCAGCAGGAGTCCCTGGGGTTTATCAAGAATGTCAGATTGCTGGCAAAGCTTGTGGAAAAACAGAGAAATCAGCTAACAACAATGCAGACCTCAGGGTTCCCAAACCTTTCGCCATTCAATTGCTATTTCAGTCCTCCAACCCCATGATTTGCTTGTGATGTTAGTTCTTATGAGGCGAGAGCATAAACTGCTTATCAAAAGACTGACAAGTAATGATAATGGTAAGCACACCAAAATCAAATTTATAATTCAGGAGAATTATAACAAGGAAACGGCAGGTGAAGAAGGCAGCGCCAAGTCCCAAATGACAATATATTGCCAACTGAGAGATACAATTAGGCCTCCAAAAGAGAAGCTATGAATTGAATTACTAAACGTTTTGACAGAGAAACCTTCTCACCACTGACACCAGAAACTCAGCTCAGATAACCACTGACAGAACACTTTAGGAAAAGATATGTAAAACAGGTTAGGTACAGCAGGAGCAATTTCACTCGTGATACATTAATATTAGAAAAAATTAACAGTTATTTCACTTGGTAAGTGGAAAAAAGAGGGCTCAGACAGAACATAAAGCTCAGCTCTAGCAAGGAGAGAATTAACCAATTTATGAACTCATTTCTGCCTTTGAGGAAATCATGAAAGATACAAATTTTGACTTGGATCTTTTTCACCCAAACTCTGCATGCTTCTCTATGGCAGTTCATCAGTTTAAGAAATCTGATGTAAACTGACAGAAAGAGATCCTGCTTAAATACTGGGTGTATTTAGAAACACAGTATAGAACTTGAGTCATGGAATATCTGATAGTTTGGAGTTTAAACTTAAGAAAAGCAGCTTACCATTTTCCTTCCTCATTTTCATACTGTTGAACAGTGTACCCAAACATGTCTTCAAGAGGCCCACTGAACGTCATTGCATTTTTCACATCAACATTGGATGCGCCGACGAGGTGAATGAGAGCTAAAAAAAAAAAAAAAAAAAAAGCAGCAATATGCATGAAAACCAAGACTTTTAGATAACAAGGTTCAGTTACTGAAGGTTAATGACCAGGGTTGAAAATGGCATTTTAAGCATGTTTACCACAGCTAGTAAGGGAATTAAAATGTACTTTCTCACACATACATACAGAGATATGTTCAGAAATGGACTTCTGCAGCCAAAACCTATATGTTATTTTGAAAAGTCAAAATTACTGAATTACTAGTCAACATTCCCACATGTACATGAAAATAAGGCTGTTTCACCTTTCTATGTTCTTAAATTCTAGCAGTGATTTCTTCCACCCTTGTTATGCTAAAGTCAATTTTAAATCATTGATTAATCTGCAGAGTGGTGCCTTTAATACAGAAGAACCAAAACTTAGTCAAATTTATAGAGCATTAAGATTAGTTGAACAATACAGTTATATAGAGCTTTCACCTGAAATAAGCATTTCATGATCGTTTGCTGAAATTTAACAGTTAATTAAAAATATCAAAATTCATAATGCTTGCTGCATGTCCAACCATTTAAATAATGACCAGTTACTAAAATACTTCTGTTACTCATTACTGAGTTGATGATGTTCTCATAGAAAGTTTGTTACTATAATTAAGTTCCCAAATGGTCAATGCTAATCTGTCTCTCTCAGCATTTTATTTCCTGCTTAATGCAGTAAAACATCATGAAAAGACTATTTATCACTTAGTAGGTATTTCCGGTTTCACTGGACAGCAGAAAAAGGAAAAGTTTATTTTGTGTTATTTCAGCTTTATTTCCTCCACTCAGAGTCAGGAAATACGAAAGAGGGAACATACTAAAACAAATCTTAGTTTCATTCTTCTAAAAAGATTAATTGTAAGCAATGAGAAAAAAAAAAAAATGGCTGACAGTATGGTGGGAAAAAATTTGCAAGAAAAGTAATTCATGCATCTTCTGCCTTTATTAATCATTTAAGTATTGTTTTAAAAAATGTTCCTATTTCTCTTTATGTGCAGGGATATTTTCCTCTCTCTCACTTGGTATTCAAAACGTAACTAAATCAATAAAATATCCCTTTAAAAAAGTAGTGAATTATCATTGTCTTAAATGTTTTTAATAGCATTTTGAGAATAAATATAATTGCTATTATTTTTTGACATAATGAGTAGGATGAGGACATCATAACATAGACTCTCAATTTACCTCCTATGCAATTAAGTAGTTCCAATGAGATTGCCTACTGCAATGTCTATCACATAACCTTCACTTCGTTCTGCTAACAGAGGAGTTTCTTCACAACAATACAGCTCAGAAAACTATCGTGATTTTTACAACGTATTCATTATACACTTGGTCCCTGAAGTTTTCTGAATCTGAGATGTGATCCACTCAACATTTTTAATTTAAAAAAATATATATTCTTTTCTATATTCCAATATAAGAAAATCTGAAAATGTGAAATGCTAAACAAAAGAAGTTGACATTTTCTTTTTGTCTTCTAGTATTTGCTACTAACTCCCCAAAGCCTCCTAATTCTGAGAGAGGTCAATTCAGAACCAGAAATAATAATAGTTTTTAAGAAGTAGAGTTAGAAAAATTAAAAGTAGCTAGGAGGGGTCAGACTGATTAGAAGTAAAAAGGAAAGACTCCACAGAGCAGGGAACGGGCCTGTAGATCTTGTTGACAAAGTATGTTTTGTATGCTAAATGGCATACATTCAATGGATAACTAGGTTAATAGAAGATAAAACCATAATTTACAAACCATACAGGAAGTGCATCTGGTTCAGAAAATGTAGATTAAAAGACTGGAAGAACACACGGGAGGAGCAGATATCTTTTCTCTCTGTATCAACTTGCATTTACTCTTGAAGATAAAACGCTATACTAAGACTTGATTTGATCCAGTAAGACTTACATTTTCTTCAACTTCCAACTTCAGTTTAGCTAGAAATCTAGATGTTCAGAAGTTTGATTTTATGTATACATTATCTGGACTATTTTCCTATGCAAACACACAACACAACCTCCTGTGGCTTCTACGTTCATCACAATATATCATGAGTGTACTGAATAAAAGTGTGCAGATTGCAAACCGAAAAGCAGAGTTAGCAGTGATCAGTGTTACACTGCCAACTAAGAAACCTAAGAACAAATTCACTTTAATGGCTTTCAAGTTTTGTTTCATTTTTTTCAGTATAATGTTGTAAAAAGTTGGCAAATTACAGTTCAGTAAAAAACTGAAATTGAGACTGTGAAAATGATGCTTTATAAGCACTACATAAGCAAATATACATATAACAGTATTTAGCTTGTATTATTCCAGATTCGCAATTTCTCTCTAAGTTGTATGCATTCTCACCTGGTTCAAGAAAACTGATGCTGGAAAAGTAAAAAGAGTACTGGCAGAAGCAGTGGAAAAACAAAAACTACAGTGATGTTGGAGAGAGAATCTTGAAAGCTACATGGAACGAGAAAAAAAAAAAAACAAAACACAAAAACCTGCACTTTTTTGAGCCATATGGTGCTTGGCTACATACATAGTCACAATCACTGAAGGTAAATTAAGATTTTGAATGATTCTATGATGTGTTAACAGAATGACTAAGAAGGCAAGTCAAAGTACAGATCAGAGACGCACAATATAAATGTTTATCAAAGGATAAAACTGAAGTTTAAGCTTCTATGTTCTCATTTTATAACAAATGAGGCACTGCTGAAGAACTGGGACAAGGACCGTCTCACTGCTGATTTGAACAGAGTATGAAAACTTGCTAGTGCACATGGTATTCATAGTTGAGTACAGTCTGTACCTATGCATGAAAGGTTAACACTCAGTCACCAAGACAACAAGCCAAATATTATTGTAATAGAGTACTGCAAACCTAGAGTAGTAGCTCATACTTGTCCAGTAGCCACTAATAAGTTTTTTCCTTCCTTCTGTTATACTTAACAGAAGTTTTAACCAGACTTTCAAGCTGTCTGCCTGGTTGTTGTGTTAAACTAGACAAAAATGCTTAAAATAGATTTTCCCGGTACTCGTCTGTGTCTATTGCCTGGACCTCAAGCCTCTGCAGACAAAGAACTGCAGAAGAAGAGACACCCACATTTTCTCAGAATAGTTGAAAGTAAACATAACCAGAATGGCAGCACAAACCTTAACACCTGGCTCTTGACTGCTGAAAAAAAACATCACCACAAATGACACCATGGAAACCGACCGAACCGAGAGAAGAGAGCATCTTCAGTTTAGATATTTTGTCTCTGTATGCTCTATAGCTAATAACAATCGCACCCTCTATAATCAGAGGTTATTCTTGGAAAGGACAAGTTTGTACATTACATTCAGCAGAGCTTACCAGGTTGGCTACACACACCACTTCTTACATCAGAATTTGGTCAGAATCACCCAGGAAGTCAAACACTTTGTGCTATGGCATTTTAAATGCCTTTATTAATTCCTCTGTAATTTGCTAGGAGAGATTTAAATAAAGCAAGTCTGAATGCAGCCATGGAAGAAAAAGCAGAAATGTCTTACAAAAGTATGCACAACTAGAAAATAGTGGGAAAGTCCAAAAAAGGAAAGCCTGTAAGAGAAGAACAGTCTGCATCCACCCTTGGCAGTAAAAGAGAAGTTTAAGATGAAAATTAAAATAACACTAAAATACTTTATGGACTTCTCTTGCGGGGAGGAGAAGAAAGAAAAAAGGAAAGAAAGAAAGAAAACAGAGAAAAAAAAGAAAATACTGCATGGTGTCTTGCAGTGATATTAGAATGGTATTTTAAATGATCTGTAGGCAATATAAGAGTGCAATGTGGAACAATGTGTTTGATAAAATTGTAATGAAGCCTAAGTGACATTAGGAAGGACGACCAAGCTTATAAAGCTAGGATGCATGACAATTAGCCAGGGGAGCAGGACTGGGAATATTGCCATGGCCTCCCACAAAAGCATAATATGAAAACTACAGAAAATAATATCATCCTTCACAATTAGACTGCCTCTGACTGGTAGAAAGGGAAGATTAGACATGTATTTGTTTGCAAAGATAAAAAAAAAAAGAAGTAGTAGTTGTAACATGAGGACTCTAGCATACAAAAGTAGATTATTTACAGGTGCACTGAAGGGCAGAATCTTCATTTGGCCCTTTACTTTATGTGTAATAATGTCACTGCAGCACTATACACAGCTTATGAAACAGAGATTCAGTCACTGACATCCCAAATGGAAGAAACTATGCCTGTGTGGTACAATCACCATCTGCGAGCTGGAAGGCCAATGTGCTTTGGCCTTAGTGTGAAGGCCAAAGAGGTTGTGGTAGAAGCCGGCACTGCATTCAGTTCTGGCTGACTAACTATCGTTGTATTTCAAATAAAGCTGTAGATTAGGAAAAAAAAGAATGGAGAAAAAGTTTAACTTCTGGAGATTTTTCAGTGGAGCTTAAATTGAGCTATTTATTTTTCAGGGCTACAAAGGAACCTTTGTTTAATTTTGCCTCCAGCTTTTTTCTTTAATCTTTAACCTTTGAAAAGCAAAAGACTTACTTTCTGGAGTAAGCCCATATTATTAAAAAAGACTTATCATTAAATGCAGATAAATATCCAAAAAGGACACAGAAATGCATGTTTGGAAATGGTTCCAGGTTCAGTAGCCACTTGCTTTTCAAAGCCAAATTTCAAACTCATTAAATAAAGCTTCCTCTGCCAGCTTTTGTACTGAATAACTTGTACTGGAAAATAGCTTTATAATGTGGTGTCAAGCCTGAAAATATAATGAATCAAAGCTTTGTAATGTGACTCCGAATGAGTAACTCAATGCAGTTAAAATTTCTGTACATACAATAGCAGAGACCAAGAATATCTGCTCCACTCAGCAGCCATCAGAATAAAACCATTTTGTCCAAAGCTTGGAACATTTAAAATCATGCCTCTCACTGGAACATTTCTTAGCATTTTGCAGTTTCTCACAGAAGGGAGAAAAAGTCTTAAAAATATGCAGATGCTTACAAAAAATGTGAGGTCAACTACTAGACATATACAGGCTTAGAAAATTCAGCAGCTTGCTGAAAGGCAAATAATTCCCAGAAAATGTTTGAGCTCATCTTCAGCAATGTTCAGGCCATCTTTTGGATATACTTAATGAATACTTATCAATGATCAAGAACCTAAAGTTCTAGCCATATTCCTCTTTGTTGTCAAAGACCATTTCTTCCCACCACATCTGCTTCTTAACATCTAACTACCTATCTACTGATTTTTTTTTTTAGATTGAATATAGTCATTTGCAATTAATTCAAGTTTCAGACAAAAGCATGGTTAAAAGGTTATTTTTTGGAATGAAAATCAGAAGTTTAAAAAAGAACAAAACGTTAATTTTGTGCAAAAAAGTTTACTGAATAAACAAGGATTTATTTCCTAAAATAAAAATCACTAAAACATGTTCCTCACAACACTCTCTGAAACTACTAACAATCTGTACGTTTTCTCCAATGCAAGATTTTTCTAGATTGATAGAAAGGATCAAATATGATGTTTCAATTAATTTTCTATGAGTTTCCTATGTGCCTATCGCTATCCTTACGCTGGATCTCAATTTTGCCAGCTGATGTCCTGCTGCCCGTAAATAAGCGTCTATGTAACCTTATTGAGACCAGCACAAGAAGTCAGGTACAGCTGTTGCTTCAGGAAACACATGCTAAAATCCTTAGCAAGCATTAAATCCTGAGTAATTTTTCACCTGACTTCATATTGTTAACTGGACTGCTAATAGGTTTATTTCCAGTACACTTTGTTTCTGTTATGCTAAATGAAAAACCCAAGTAGATTAAATAAGACTCTTACACTTTCTTCTATACAAGTATACAGCTTTTGAGTATGCAGAGCCTTATTATTATTATCATGCTAAATAATTTCTAAATATTCTTTCCAGATATCTAATGACATTAACTTCTGTAACATGTTTGGCAGGAGGAAGCAAACTCAATTTTTTTCAACTCAAACAAGGAGCTCCAATACCTCTTCTATCTTATGTAATAAAAAAAAATCACTTCAAGTAACAGATTCCCCGACATTATGCATATGACTCAGTCTGAAAACGTAGCAACTGGGACTGTGCAACAACTACTTCAAGACATGGTATGACCAACTTGACACAGGAGTACTCCCTTACCACTAATTATCAGCTAGTTTACATACATTTTTGAATCAGAGAAGTACTTTACAACACATCAGAATTGAAGCTCATATGAAAGACCCTAGATACGTTATCAGAAATTCTGAGGCAGAGGTGTTAATGTGTGTTCAATATGCTTATTCTCCACCCAAAAACGGTTTATTTTGATAGAGTGATGTCTTAGCTGCAACATGCTCAATATCTTTCATAATCCAGTGTACTAGTATACAGTTTACTGTATGATCAAGGAAGACAAAGCATTGAGTACGACTTACTGGTCAACAACAGAAAGTTGGAGTAAATTACTACCTGTTAATGTTCAAATGTCAAATGTCATTGTCCATATATCTAAACTTATGAATCCACCATCCAGGTGGGGACGTACACACTTCAGAGTTAATCTCAGATGTGTATAATAAAAGAAAAAAAAAAAACAACTTGCAAACTACAGTTAAGTGATAGAGAATACCTTTCCTTCTATTTCTGATAATAAGCCACCCATGATAATTTTCATTGGTATACCTAGAACATTCATTTTCTTCATTTGTATCATTTTCTAGCAGAGGGAACCACTATGCTGCTCCATTTTCCTATGTTATGACTGCTTAAAAATAATAATTCCATATTTCCCTGTTCAAAATATTTACTTTAGTGGAGACCTGAAAACTCTTAAGAGTCTTAGCAAAAGGACTTTCACATCATTTTTTTCAGACAAAGTTGCTGTATCAAGGGCAGCTAACTATAAGTTGCAGTAGCAAAATGAAAAACAAGTCGATTTTTAAAACCCTAAACTCCATTTAACACATGCACATGCTGATGCTATAGCAGCCTAATAGAGGAAACACTTTTACAAAGGTAAATATCCTAGTCATGTTCTTTTGTTCAAAACTTACTACTGCTCATTGGTGAAAGGGAAGAATTTTAAGAAATTATCCAAAAGCCATGGATTAATAATATTGAGTAGCAACATTGTGAAAACTTGATAATAAGTGTCTCATAAATCATTTCTGCTATTTTTAAAAATAAGACAGTCTAGTAGCATAAAATACATCACCACCTCTTTTGCTGTGCTGTTGGTGTAGGGATTTTATTAGCAAGCCAGCTGAAAGTGTCACAGAATTAATACTAGTTCCTTTTGCTGCAAATGTTCTTTTTTACTGATCAAGAAACGAATCAGGGAAATTTAGAGTTAGCCATTCAGAGATTTTAAGAGGAAGGTTTGTGTCCCTTCCAAAAGAATTAAAGCTGGACCCTAGAGGGAGGAAAACAAACTGCATCTAAAAGTCACGGTAAGAGAGAGCTTTCTACATGGCTTACTGGAGCTCATAACTTATGTTCCCTACCCACAACAAATGAAATAAATCTCATTTTAAGATATTTGCCCAGCTCTGTCCTGTTCAGAAGAAGGTATTCAGGCTCCACAGGAGCTCCATAGAGTACCTTTTATTCTTACTTTGAAACATCACCATCAACTTCATCCAAATACCATCAGAGCTTAACAGTGAGGAAATTTTATTTTCTTGTGTAAATGCCACTTATCCAGGGTAAATAGAAGTTTGCAAAGATAAAGTCAGATGCTATGGCTCTGGTGATATTTAAGAATGAATCTGTTTCTGAAGCCAACAAGAACTGTAAGGGTTGAAAAAAGACCCCCTACAAGGAAAAAGAACCTAGTGCCACCAACTTTGGTACCACAGTTTTCCTAGCACTTGTTCAAGTACTTGCTACCCCACCACAGATATATCATCTGCTGTTTTTTTTATTAAATTAGAATCATAAAATACCCCAAGCTGGATGGGACCCACAAGGCTCATCAAGTCCAACTCCTGGCTCCACATGGTATGACCCAAAATTCAAACCATATGTCTGAAAGTGTTGTACAAGTGCTCCTTGAACTCTGGCAGCTTGGGGCTGTGACCACTGGCCTGGTCATGAGTCTTTGGTCTACTGCTCTTTGGATACTACTGTTGCCTTCATCTACCACAGGCATTCCTAAACTGTCCCGAGATAAAGAGGATCAACTGTTAATGTCTCAGCTCAGAGTCTTGAGGGAGATCATTGTTTCTGAAGAAAAAACATTTAAAGATCAATAAGCCTCACATCTATTTGCAAACAAAATACTCAAACATTATTTTAAAGAAATCATTAGAGTTACTGGAAGGCAGTGAACTGACAGATAGACAGGCAAGTGTGCATTAAACCCCTATCAGGTACCTAATACAAGCATCTTCAAAGCATCAGCTTAGCCATGGTTTGAGAAACAATTCCTCCTACTATTGTAAAAAGTCACAGATGTGGCACAAATATACATTCTAAGTATTGTAGTCTTATAAACATGGCAACTCAAAATGCCACTAAAACAACAGCAGCAAGCACTCTGCTTCTATACAGAGCATAGGATACTGGACTGTTGCATCCAATATATTGCAGGCAGCTACATCATATCCCTCATATAACAATCTCTTTTAACAAGGTCCACATTAAAGAGACCTTTTGCTCTGATTATTCTGTCTGGAAGGTTATTCCATCTTCTTATGTTCCAGTAGTAGAAATTTTCTGCTCTCTGACATATATTTACTTCTTGCTTGTTCTTTTGTCAAAATAAGAGTGCTTAAGCTAGAGAACTAGGCAGTTTTAAAAGCGTTCTAGAAATAAAACTGAAAACATTTGATTTCAAAATATGTTTGTCTAAAGCTCTAAACATTTTTTCAGTAACAATTTCAATTGTGACTTTAAAAACTTTACAACCTATTTGGTCTAAATTACGTCTTCAAAGTTCAGAAAGGTTGGACTTATTGTTGTCGGTATATATTGTCAACATTTATTTTGTCATTTCTGAAATCTTAACAGGATTTTTGTGTCAAAATAAAAATACTACAGGATCATGCAAGAAGATCTGCATGAAACGTGGACAGCTTGCAATCGCTTAAGCAATCATAAATCTCTTTATCAAGAGGTTTGTACACTTGACTGGGCAACTAAATGACTGCCTATTATTATATTTGTAATAAATGATGTCTGAGATTTAAGTGAAAAAGCATAAAGTCTTGCAATTTGGACAACTTGACGTAACGGTCTGGTTAATAAAAAACAATGCTTCCATTGAAACATAAGTAGAAAAATTTAATAAAAACACCTGTCAATATAGTAACTTTTCTGACTTTTTCTAGCTGCTTCTTGTCAATACATTCATCCTCAGAAGCTCTGGAACGTTTATTTCAATCACATTTTTTTTTTTTTCATTAAAAATTGACTAACGACCATGCTGAATGCCTTTGTCTTTCACAAAACAAGAAATACTGCTTTTGTATTTGTCACACCACATGTGACATTTCTCTAGCCATCCTATCAGAAATTGTACTGACTACATAATGAAAGGATTAGCAAGTTCTCTTGAGCTCCCAGTACTACAGTTTCTAGTCCCAGGCTTAAGGCTCCTCTTCTTTGGATACAAGATTAACCATATTAGCTGGTGTCTTAGAATAGAAAAATTCAGTTGGAAGAAACTACAGATATTTCTAACATCCACTGCTGCTGTTTCAAGGATGAAGAATCATACTCAACACAGCATCTCATACTTTCTGTTATACTGTAACTTTTCATTCTTCCTCACTGCTCTGGAATTTGGGAACATTCCCTCAAGATGCAGCTGCCTTTTACCACCACTGCTTGCAGTACCAGCTGAGAGCGAAGACAGCTGCTGCTGCCCCAGGTTTGTCAGTTCTGTCTGACAGCTGATGCTCCCCCTGTAACAGGTATGGAAAAAAAAATAATCTGTTTAAGCTCCTCCCCTCTGCTACCCTATAGCAGTACAGCAATTTTGATTCAGGAGAGGAATAAATTATACAGGGATAAAATACTCATCTTTACAGAAGGGATGGAAGTGGTTTCATAGCAACTATCTGAGTTAGATAAATGACAAACAATGTAATCAATACATTTCTCATATGCACAAATCTGAACACTTATACCAGTATTAAATATTTGAAGTCACCAGGCTGAACACTCAATGAAAAAGATAATTATCTTCAGCAGAACCTGTTGCAGATTTCAAAACTTCAGAAGCCTTTGAAGGAAATGTTAGTGAGCAGTTGATAACCAACCATCAGACATCCTAAACGCAGCATTTGTTACCTAGCAACTCTAACTGAAATTTTGAGATCTGAAGATAAGGATCAAGCCTTTGTGGTAAAGTCACTGTTTCAGCTACAAAACACAACTATGAGCTAAGAGTCATTAGCTTTGTCTTGAAGACAGATTCATGGTTTGGGTTTGAAGGGATCTCAAGAATCATCAAGATAGTACATTCTTTGAGGATGCCACATTTTTACACATACAGCTACCTGCTGTAACACATTTCCAGTGTTTCGTTTCATTTCATTTTCAAGTTTTATCAGTAAAAAAACAGCTACAATCACTTGTGCTTAGAAAAGTAAGGATTTGTTATAAAGTTTTATGAGGAATTAACTGTCTTCAAAAGCAAGGTTTGTTTGACTGCCATGAGATATCTAAAATCTTTTTTTTTTTGAACACCAAACTCTATTCAGGACTATTTTCTGAATTGCGGAGACTCTGATTGCAATATGTTAAGCAGGTACAGTACCAGCTTAAATCAGTTTTCTTTCCTATTAAGATCAAAAACCTAAAGATCCTCCCCTACATGCCAAGAGATTCAGCACCTGAGTCAGTGTGGACCGTTTCTGCAGTATATGGAACAGTGCTTCCCAGAGATGTTTACAAAGGAGGGAGCACTTTTAGCCTATTCCAACAACTTATCAGAAAAGGATCTTAAGCTTCATACCTTCAGTTCTGTATTACTCCTTAACCCCTAGACTCTTTCCTCGCATTCTAGGCTTGTCTTTGAGTAGGAATTGCATTTTGGACCAGAGAAAAAAACTTCCATAAAGTCCGGTATGTACATTCCTGAAAAGGACTGGTTTCAAGCAATTAACATTCTCTAATGGAAAAACTACTTTGCCAGAGAATTCTTGATCATTTCTAATTTGACTTTGAGTAATTAATAAGGCAAATATGAAAGTAATTACATTAGCTATGAATATAGCATTTCACAAACAGAAGGCAATAAATTAGAGACTGCTGCAGGGAAGTCTGACAAAAGCTGGCAGTGTTTGAAAGTCCTGCTTCATGCTGCATTTCCCAGGAGACACTGATTATTTTCAAAAAACAACAATCAAGTATCGTTTCAGAGAACTTTTCATCACACTCCATTTTAGGTTAAAATATGACAATTTTTGACGAAAACTATACTACATTTCTAATAAAGACAAGTTCATAAGCTTACAGGGAATATGCACTAAACTTGGTGTTTTGGATCATGAAAGCATTTATTCACAAATCAAAATCAATGCTCTACATGAGTCAAGTATAAAAAATGTGGTAAGACTAAGTATGGTGCTTATTAAGCAGTTCTTAGGGCAACTGTCACAAGAAGCTACACAGCCAGTGTTTACTCTTTCCTCTACTGAAATAGCCCAGGCTTGACCCATGTCAGAGCCTGAATTAAGAACCGTAACAAAAACCACAAGATCCAAAAGGGTAGGCTTTTTCTTACTCTACGCTAGCAGTACAGTACATTTGCAAAATATTCTCCTACAATAAACTTGAACACAGTAGTCTCTACATCCAGGCTGCGGCCATTAAAGAGTACCAAAGACACAGCAAAATCAACTACTGCAACAACTTAATTTTTACTTTATTCCTTTTCATTTTTACTTCGTTCCTATTCATCTTTACTTTATCTTAAAGCAAACAGAAAAATCCTAAATCCCAACTGCACTGAAGCACTTATCCTAACATTTAACTTTTTAATAACTTGCAGGCATTTAACAGGAACTGAGATGGAACAGAACACCCACAGCTCTGTCATTCTCCACATTAGCACAATTTATGGCAGAAGAAATGTTAATAGTCATCAATCTGAGCCACCTCAACATAGCTCAGCATTTTAATACCTTCATTTCAAAGTAAAAATTTTAACTGTATCTTGAAAAAAGGAAACATAAAGGCGTCAGAAAGTGAGAAAAAAACAAAGTCTGAAGCTTTGCTGTATTTAAGAAGGAAGAAAGTAGATTTCTGAAGAAATTCCTTAATTTCTTTTTATTACAATTTGAAGGAATTCAAATTCTGAATTGTAACCAGGATCCCTATTTGCTGACCCTCTATAATTGCAGTTTCATGTCATTAAAACTACTTTCTTTGATGATCTGTAGAAGAAATAGACCACACACTGGACAAATACAGCTTCAAACAATAGAGTAAACATCTTTGGAAAATTTTTCTCCTGTAAAATAAGAAATGTGATCTGCCATAACAGAATAAAAGAACCCTAAAAAAAAACCAAATCAAACACATACACACAATTCCACTTATATTCCCACCTCATCTTTGTAAAACTTAGCATGTTTTCTGGATGAGTGATGCAGCATCCGGACAGCAATTAAAGAAGCTCAACTGATACGTAAGTCAGAGAAAGCAGCTATAATACACTTTCATAGACAAATGCAAACAAGTGTCAGCAGCTGAGAATATGAATTAAGAAATGTTTAAAGGGAAAGTTATTATGATCAGGGCTACTTAACATTTGCAAAAATGACATAAAATGATGAAAATTACCTCAGATTATTACATGTCCTTAAAAGCATCAATGAAGTTATATCACAAATTCAGCTGAAGAGCTACTTGGCTGTTGTTATGATGAGAGCAATGAGAGAATGGTCATAAGCTCACTTATAATCAGTTCTTAGCTTAAAGAGTGTGCAGTAGTGAACGCATAAGAAAGAAGACTTCCCTGGGCCAAATACTATAAAATGGGGTGTAATTTCAATAAATATTTGTATTTTATTTAACTTAATAACTAGCAGGATTATTTTGGTCTTTCTGTGGTGGCAACCTCATATTTTGCAACAGACTTTATACTGTAAGCAACGCCCTAAATTGATATTATAATAACTGGATGAAAATGCCAAAGATGACAGAATTAATAAACTGGAGTCTGATTTCAGTTAGTTTGCAAGAGATACTCAATGAAATAAATAAACAGATTTATTATCAAGACAATTTCATGATGTACTTTACAGCTTTCTTCCCAACAAATACAGTAAGTATTAAAAGATCTGCAATGTGTAATCATTTATTTTGAAAATCAAAAAACTGGAAGATAAAACAAGCTACTTGCTCAAAGACTTATCTCACAACACAATACAAAACCCAACCTTACAAACGACTGAAGTTAATAAATTATGGTATAAAAAAACTTACACATCGTGGGTTTTATTTCATTCACATCTAGTTCAAAAGAAAAGAGTTGAGTAAGTGCTAACAGGACGGGAAAATATATTTCCTCTGATTTGCAGATAACATGCATCTTCTGCATGTTATCTAGACACAGACCTTCAAGTGTTTGCCGAACAAAAATTTTTGTCAATATAGACTTTCCAGCTATTTAAAATACTTTTAATTTTAGAAGATACTAACATTCCTGGAATTGTGCCAGGTTAAGCATCTGCACGACTGAATATAGCCTACTTTCAAAACTAAACCATTAAGCTGTTTCCTGAAACAGGATGCAGTTGTCTACAGAGTGGATGCATATTTATTTTACTATAAAAATGCTTATAAAACAAGAAATCCCACCCTTCCATACTTTGGACAACTAGATTTGTACTTCTTTTAGAGAGCTAATGACATGATAGCAGTAGCTAGAAAAATAAAAAATATTTATAACTTCCAAATTCTGTGTAGAATTGTTATCTTAATTACAAAAAAACAAAAAAAACAAAAAAACCCAACAAAACACTAACACTATGGTGTTTTTTTTTTTTTTTTAACCAGATGCTTGCCTTTCCTCTTTTATGCATTTGTGTACACTACCATAACATAGAAGGTAAACACAGACTTAAAAAAAACTGCCATTGTAATTTTCTTACAAAAGTATACACTAAAAATTTTCCACAATTTTCTTTTTAAGAATGGAATAACAGTCTTAAATTTGGTCTGAAAAAATACCAAACTACTCCATAGCTTGTCTTTTCCCGTTTGACGGCTTTCAACTCAGTACAACTTCCTATCAACAAGTGAAGGCTGGTGTTTCAGTTTATGTGACTTAGCAATACTTAATATAAAATTCACAGAGCTGGCACAGGTCAGCACTGAGAGCACTGTTACTTTCTTTTCCTATTTATTCCAGCAGAAAACTTTCAGGTTTTTGTTATTTGTTCTGCGGTTTTTCCAAATGAAATTTATTTTTAGGCAGTCTCCAGTTCCCTCCTCCACTGCCACATTTAAACAAGGAATGTTATTTACACCCACCACCTTCATCACCACACACTGCTTTAAACTAAACAAACAATATTCTAGGGTCAATTTCACATGCCTATGCACATCAGCATCTGAAAGCAGCTTGTGCTTCTTCACCCTAAGATCTCATTGTTCAAGTGAAGAAATAAAACTTATTGTGGCTTTCACTAAACAAATAAAATAATTTTATGTCATTGTCTTAAGCTAAAATTCTATTTATAAGTCTCTGATTTTTATCTTCACATTGTAATGCATGCGTTTTTAAACAGGTAACAGATTATGAAATTATTTCTATTGTTTGTTGTAAAAAAATTCCTAATAAAAACTAGGGACCTGGCTTTATAAACCTTACTCATATATTCACATGGCTGCTTAGAACTGGGTACTAGTTTCAGTGCCAATTCATCAGAAC
Organism: Phasianus colchicus; assembly: GCF_987193195.1. NCBI lineage: Eukaryota > Metazoa > Chordata > Aves > Galliformes > Phasianidae > Phasianus > Phasianus colchicus. The sequence goes on from NC_143476.1 coordinate 76,133,893, forward strand.
ACAGTCAGTGACAACTATCCCGTCTACCTCCTCCCGCATCCCCTCAAACAATTTCCCAAAGAGTGCTTGGAAAGACAACTGAAACAGATACACTGAGCTTTACAATCTGTCAGGCATCTACTGTCACATTAAAGAGAAAACTGTTACTCGAATGAGTCAAGTTTCTGAAAGATTGCTTCAAACATTTCACAGAAAGCCTCAAATAGATGATCCCATTTCTCAACCTTTCTTTTTAAGATATGGTAAACGAGTTCCTAAGAAGACCACGTATAGTTTGGCTGTCTTACATGATAGATTTTCTATTGGTAATACTGTTTTCAAACATTTGAGTTAAAATAAAGAGTCTGACACAGTTTTCTGCTTCATGGTTTATTATCTTTTCATACACATTCCAAAAAGAATAAGCTGACAGTTTGCCTTAACATGAAGAACAAGCATCTTTGGGGTCTGATATCTGTTTCTGGTACTGCTGGAGATCCAGGGTGTAACTTGCAAAACCAGTCAGCCCTAGATCTCAGCATTCCAATCATCTTCACCATGGAATAGACATGTGATGAGAAGAAACACATAGTATAAGAAATACTATGAAAAACTTAAGTTACATATCATGGTACATCTGCACATCGTATTTAGGGATGACTTTTAGTGTCATTTTGATGTCAGTTGGAAGGGATACTGTGAAATGAAGGCGCTGTTGTCAATCCTCTTCAGAGCTAGACTCATCCTCCTGGTCAGAGAGCTCAGCAACAGGGAAGCGCAGAATAGCTGCTACCCCTGTCAGCTGGCCAAGCTGCTCCCCAGACACATGAAGGCTGGAGAAAATTCGCACTGTGCCCATGTTCTCCCGTACACTATCTACCAATTTAACATACCGGGCACGTGTAGCCACATCCTGGTGCCGGAAGAGCTCATCACTGATCAACAAAGTATCAATGGCCATGGCTTCATTGGCCTTTTCCACATGTTTTAGGCCATAAAAAGCCCGGTCAGGCTCATGCTGCAACATTTTATAGAAGTCATCTAAAGCTTTGACCTCACCAGCAGCCTTAGTGTCAGAGAGACGGCTAGTTACAGCTGGGTCACAAAGTGCCTCCTTCAGTGCATACTTATGTCCTGATGATGAATGCACCTGGAGTAAACAAAATCAGAGATTCTTTCTTTAATACAACATACAATTCTCTTGATCAGCCAATCACAAATAGCTTCCACAATACATACTGATCTTGATAATAATCAACTTGCCTCTTCCTTGAAATCTACAACTCTTTTCTTAACTCTTTTCTTCTCCTACAATGCAAAGCTTAACCTAAATCCACAAACTGTATTTTAAGCATATATAAAAAATGATTCTCTTCTTCAGAAACTTCCCTGAATAAGCAAGCTGTTATTAACGGCACCTAAAGCAGGACATCTCAAAATACTGAGAAAACTTAACCCTCTTTATTTTAAAACATATAAGAAGAAGATGACCTCTTAAGATTGAAGACATCCAGCACAAAAGCATTAAGTCCAGCGTAACTGCATATTTCTATGCTTGCTTTCACACATTATCATCATCTTCCTGTATGTGCAAGAGCAGATTTCTTAATGTAATTTAAGACTACCAAACTTTATGACCATTAAGAATAGGACCCTTCCCATTCTGAAAGTACAGATTAGGCCTGAAACAATTCTAAAGTGATAAAAGAATTTTATCAATTATATATATATTATTGATATATTTATATATATATACATTATATATATAATTATATTTTTTCAATCTGACTTTGCCTATTTCAGTGAAAGGCAAAAACGAACAAGCAAAGAAAAAAAAAACCAACAAAAAACCCCAACCAACTACTAAAATCAAAAATAGGAAGTAATGTTATGGTCCATACAATCTATACTTAACAGCAACATTAACGAACCCATACCACTTCCCTTCCTCTTTTAAAACCTTAAGAAAAATGCAACTACATTTACATGTTATACAGCATGGCTGATTAATACTACAGTTAAACTGATTTCAATTTGTATTTCACTTTTAATTGTGCATTAGGTATTATTTAATATATAGATAAATATTAAGTATTTAAAGCCAATATTTCTTCTACTTCATGCTAAGTTACCCTAGGAAAAAAACACTGATTACAGAATCACGGAATCACCAAGGTTGGAAATGACCTACAAGATCATCCAGTCCAACCATCCAACAACCACCATTAGTTCTCACTAAACCATGTTCCTCAACCCAGTGCCTAAATGTTCGTTGAACATCTCCAGGGTCAGTGACTCCAACACCTCCCTGGGCAGCCCATTCCACTGCCTGATCACTCTTTCAGAGAACTGGTATTTCCTAACGTCCAGCCTGAATTTCCCCTGGTGCAGCTTGAAGCCATTCCTTCTAGTCCTATCACCAGTTACACAAGAGGAAAGGCAAACCCCCAGCTCACTACAACCCCCCTTCAGGTAGTTACAGAGGGCAATAAGGTCTCCCCTGAGCCTCCTCTTCTCCAGACTGAACAATCCCAGCTCCTTCAGCCGCTCCTCATAAGGCCTGTGCTCCAGACCCCTCACCAGCTTTGTTGCCCTTCTTTGAACCCACTCCAAGGCCTCAATGTCTTTCTTGCAGGGAGGGGCCCAAAACTGGACACTACTGTTTCTGGGTTTCTGTGTGTGATTCTGTGTGAAGTTACCCAAGGAAAGAAAAATCCCTGAATGTTGCCTAACTACTTTGTAAATTGAGAGGCATGAGAATATGCTTTTGTATACAGCATCCCTTATGATGCTGTGGGAGTCATTTTCTCCAATAAGGGTATTATTTCCCCATCCTCCCTGCATTTCTTTTCTGTTAACACAGATGACAGCTCTTAATCCACTTCTTAAACTTTTTAAAGACAACGTATCTACTTACCTGTAAAAATTTGGATCTGTTCTCCAGTAAAAGTTTGTTGTCAGTCTTGACTGCCTGCTGGAACATGTAATCACAGAACTGCTCTCGAACGAAGCCTGGGCTGGCCACCAGGACACACTTCACCACTTCAAAGTTGATGTGCCGCTGTATGGCCTGCACCACCTGTTCGTAAAACCTCTCTAGGGCCCGGTCGTGTTGGCTGCAGTTTCCTTTCCGTTTGCGGGGGATGTTCACTTCCACCTTGGCACGAGTGAGGGTCATGCTGGGGGTAACCAGGCAGACGTGAGCCAAGCCTTCCTGCATGACCACGGCTGCCACATCCGCGCTCCACGCCGGATCGCAGGCTTGCTCGATGCGCTCCAACACCACGCTGTCCCACTGCTTCTTTGCCAGCGTGAACTGCCGGTTAGGCTCCAGCTCGATGGTGTGGTAGGCCCCCATCTTGACATACTCATTCTCCTGGATGTTGGTGCCTTTGACCCGCAGCTGACAGGCCTGCGAGTCGAAGTCGATGGTCTCCACGCAGAGGGTGAGGGTGGTGCGGATGCGGTTGCTGCCCACGCTGCCCGTGGACGACTCGGTCTGCACTTTGCGGATGGTGGAGGCCCGCAGGCTGTCACCCACCTGCAGCAGATTGTAGGTGTGCCACATGTCCTCGGGCTCCTCGGGGATCAGCGTCACCTGCCCCGCATTATCCTTCTCCAGGTCCTTCCTCACCAGCTTCATCCTGCCGGCGCCGTCCCCGCCTTCTCTTCAGCCGCGGCGGCAGGCCTAGCGGCGGGGGCCGAGCGGGACGTACTCGCTACTGACCGGTCAGCCAGGGGCCTATCCCCGACCGCCGACGGAACGCGGCCCCGCGGCGAAACCCGGACTCCACGCAGCAGCGGCGACCGGCTCCTCCAGGCCGCCCAGCCACCACCTCGCCTCACACCGTGCGCATGCGTGGCGTCTGCCACCACCCTCCCCAAGCGCATGCGCCCAAGCCGTCCTAGAGGGAGCCTGCAGAACGCGCGCGGCCGGCGGCTCTTTTGCGTGGCACGCACGCGCAACTCTTCCACACGCCGCCAACTCAACCATTCGGAGCTGGCGCATGCGCAACGCCGCCCGCGCTCACCCGCTCCCGTCAGGAGAGGTGGGGGCGGCTCCCGCCCAGACCGCAAGCGCTCCGGTTTCTGTCAGGAAGTCTGAGGCGGGAATAGGGCAGTGCTGCGCTGCTCCGTGCTGTGAGGCGGAGGGGAACGACAACTAAGTAGTTCTGCAGGCATGTACGTGTGGAAAGTCATGGGTACAGATAAAGGAGGTGAGAAAAGTACAGCTAAATAGCTGATTTCCTTGCTGTGATAAGAGGACGCTTCTGATACTTCAGAATCACATCGAACGGGCAATGGTATCTAACGTCTGCTGAGGCACAAAAGAGCTAGAGAGATCACATTTACAGACCGCAATGAAGACCAGTTCGAAGTAACACTAAAACCTGAACTGCTAGTTTGACTTTACTCTTAGAAAGAGCTTAAGGGTTTTGGTTGAACTGACACTATCTTTCTTTGTCCGTCCTACCTTCAGTTATGCTCAAACATGTTCAAAAACTTGAGCTCCTTGCTGAGTCTTCTGGTGGCTGCAGTAAGAATGAGACAGCTCTGAGAACCATAGTTTATAAAAAGCTTGATGTTTTGATGTTGACAACTCAATCTGCAGCCTAGACAAGTTTAACAAAGCAGAAATGATATAAAAAAATGTTGATACTGTTGTGCAAATTCTGCTAATTTCAAAATAGTGCTGAACGCTGTTTTCAGAAGGAGTGTTGCAAATTTATTAAGAATGAGGGAAAACTGAGAAGAATGGAGACTAAAAGGATGTTTTTGTATGGAAAAAAAAAAAGATTGGAAAGTGAAAATATTTGATAAGAGAGAATTTATGTTTCTTTCTAAGTGTATCAGGGCAACTGCAGCAGATAAAGTAAGTTCTGAATGTCTATACCTTAGCCGTATCTGAAAAGCAAGAGATATCCTCTTAACAGTTCTAAATTTGCTGCCTCCCTCCTGGTTAAGAGGAACTTTCTGGTTTCCTTTAGTTTCTTAAGAAAATGTTCCTAACAAGGAAAATAATTGGACTGCAGGATTTAATGAGATACAAGATTAGAGTTAGCAAAAATCATATCTCCCATTATGTTGTTACTCCTGTAAATCGTAGGAATTTCTCTAAAGTATCTGGCACTGGCCACTGATTAGAACAGGACACTGAACTCATATCTGGCCCAGGGACATGCATTCAGTGTTCCTAATCTTGATACTGATGTAAAAACAACTTTATCAGATATTACATAACAGGATTTATTTATGAGACTTCAGACTCTCTTCCTATGAGTACACATTCTAACTGTTAGCATGAGTACTTTCACAGAAGGAAACTGGACCACCCAAGGGAATAAAACATAAGCATACACATAACTATTTATTTAATTTGGGCTTGTACATACTCATAATTTGTATTAACATTTTGTGGTTTAGGTGGAGACTGCATTTAGCTTCTCAGGAATTCCTTTCATTTGTCTATGCAAATGCTATACTTATGGTGAGTTTTCTTTACATTCTTTGCAGTTAGGAAATTGCAAGGGTAGACCTCACACTATTTTGTCAATAAAAATATATATAGCGTATATTCGCATTCCACATTGGTATTTATTTTTCTTCCTTTACTGCCTTGCTTTTACAAAATTTTTTCCACTTGTTGGTTCTAGTTTAATTTTAATGAGCAGCCTTACATCCTTAGAGATGCTACACATTTCAGAGAGTTTGCAAGTTGGAACTTAGTACCTGAAAAAATAAGTGTTCAGCTCATGGAAGCAGGTGACTTATTTTATGCAGCACAAATGCTGTATAAAAGTAACAACCATACCAACAAACACTCAATAAAGTTACCTCTCAACATATTAATTTGTTGCTGTAGAGGCATTTTGAGATGTGCTTAAATACTTTCTCAAATAAATAATGAGATTTTATACAGTTGGGAACAATGTTCCACAAGTATTTAGTAGCAACTGTAAACTTAAATGGCGTTATCTAAAATTAGCAAGCCCATTGTCACTTATAAAGGAAAACATTTATTAGATGAATATGCTCTGCCTACTCTGGTGAAAAGTAATTACTGAATATTCTTATTTGTTTGAATATTAGAGAAAAAGCAGCAGAAGAAAGACATCGACTCCAAAAGTTTAAGCACATACAACTAAGTCCATAAGTGCATACTAATTTTGTTCATGTTACAGAGAGCTATGAAGTTAACCTCCGCAGAGTCAAGTTTTAAATTTTATGGTGTGTTCCAGTCTTGTTGAAAAACTAAGCTAAGATGTCGTATCTGAGTTCTTTCTGTTTATCACTTAAAAAAGTACTAACATATAGTAATTGCAGCAATTTATCATCCATTTTAACTGCCTTTCTGAGTGCAATGCAAAACAAGAATGGTGGCAAGCAAATACTTATAGGAGTATTATAAGGCACTGAACACATTTAAGACACACAATCCTTTATCTTCAAGTTTTGATCATCTACCTTATGAAGACGTGATGTATTAGTCAGACAGGTGTTGTTCCTATGACACCTAACCTGATCCACCACCTGCCACCACCACTTCTGTTATAGGTAGAATCATGCAAAAAACATTAAAGTTCTGGACAAAAAGAACTAGTGAGAAAGATTATCAAATACAGGGAGAACTCTGCTGAGAGATTTAAGGATGTTGTAAGAGCAAATGAAGATGAAAGTAGAGAGTAAAATTGGTAAAAAATCAGTTTTCATTCTTTTTCCCCATCCCAAGTCCTGCTTGTGCAGTTTCAGGACTCCTTCCTTTTCTGTGGAAATGTAGTTCTACAGCTATTTCTTTTTGATTACTGGTCTTTTGTATTATAAAGACAAGTATAGTACTCTTATTTAATACCAACAACATGATTATCACCAGTGAGGAGAGAAAAAATTCCAGAAAGTAGCAGGATAAGGATAAGAATATAACTGAAGAATTATCAAAAATAATGGAACTCCTTTGGCTAGGTTTCTTCCTTCATCATATTTTAATGAGAGCCTGTGGAAATTGCAGCAGATCCCTACTGAAACCACATACACTGAAGCCAGGTGAAAAAAACCTTAACCAACCCTGGCAAGTGTTAATCCAACATTATAAAAACTTGAAGGAGATAATGGAGGTCTTTTTTAAGTAATCTACTCCAGGAATTCTATCAATACCCGATGAGTACTAAAATTCTTCTGAATATTCCTTTTTTTTTTTTTTTTACCCAGTAAGTTATCTTGTTCTCTGTTGGACATAGAAAACCAAGTGCATAAACACTTTATATTAGACTTTATATATTGAATATGTTGGTTTATAGAGCTACTGCTCTCATGAAAGAAAAGGAACACTGACATTTGGAAAAATATTCTTATATAATAGTACTGTGTAAAAACATAGATTTGAAACACTCAACAGCTTGCCATTTTCTCTCTCTTACATAAACAAGCCTAATTTATTCAGTCTTTTTTCATTGATTGCATTTCCTCAATTCTTATCACAGAACTGTAGGGATTGGAAGGGACCTCTGGTGATCAGCCAGTCCAGTCTAAAGCAGATTCCGCACATAGGAAAGAGCCCAGGTGGGTTTTGATTATCTCTAGAGAAGGAGACACCAGTCTCTCTGGGCAGCTGGTTCCAGTGTTCCATCACTCTCAAAATAAACAAGCTTTTCCTCATCTTTGCATGGAACTTCCTGTGTTGCAGTTTGTGCCTGCTGCCCCTGGACCTGTCACTGGGTACCACTGGAAAGAGCCTGGCTCTACCTGCTTGACACTCACTCTGTAGATATCTATAAGATTAATAATATCTCCCATCAGTCTTCTCTTTTCCAGTCTGAACAGTCCCAGGTTTCACATCCTATCCATGTAAGGGTGGAGTTATTCCAGGCCCCTAATCATCTTTGTGGCCCTTCACTAGACTCTTTCTGTAAGCTTCTTGTCTATTCTGAAGCTCAGACCTGGACACAGTATTCCACATGTGACCTCATAGTGGCAAAATAGAGGGGGAGAAAACCCCATCTCAACTTGGTCGCGCTCTTTTAAATTCACCCTAAGGATACCATTGGCCTTCTTGGCCACAAGGACACACTGGCTCATGGTCAACCTGTTGTCTGCTGGGATTCCCGCGTCCTTCTCTACAGAGTTCCTTTCCAGCAGGTTGTCCTTAGTTGTCCTGAAACTTGTACAGATACACGCTGTTATTCCTCCCCAGGTAAAGGACTCTACACATCTCCTTGCTGAACCTCATAAAGTTTGTCTCCACCCAACTTTCAGCCTGGCCAGATCATGCTGAATGGCAATATAGCCTTCCAGTGTGTAAGCCACTCCTCCTACCTTCATATCATCAGCACACTTGCTGAGGATTCTCTTTCCTTTCATCCAGGTCAGGCTTGTGACTTCTCTGTGCATTCTTGTCTGTTTATTTGCATTTCTCTGGCTTCCTTTACCTCTGGGTTTTTAGAGTCCTGGCAAATACTGAGTTAACTAAAAACAAAGTCAGTATGAATACACAAACATACACTCCCATACTTTTCCTTTACTCTAGCATGGTTTTGACTTCTAGTGCATGCTAGAAAAATAAGGAAAATGAGGACCGCACTCAGAGAGTTGTTGTCAACGGCTACATGTCCAAGTGGAGACCGGTGACGAGTGGGGTACCTCAAGGATCGGAGTTCACAGCAGTGTTATTTGTCATCTTTGTAGGTGACATGGACAGTGGAATCAATTGCACCCTCAGCAAGTGTGCAGACGACACCAAGCTAAGCGTTGCAGTTCACACGCTAGAAGCAAGGGATGCCATCCAGAGGGACCTGGACAGGCTTGAGATATGGGCCCATACCAACCTCATGAAACTGAACAAGGCCAAGTGCAAGGTTCTGCACCTGAGCAAGGGCAATCCCAAGCATGATACAGGCTGGACAGAGAATGGCTTGAAAGCAGCCCTGAGGAGAAGGATTTGGGAATATTGGTTGACGAAAGACTCAGCGTGAGCCAGCAATGTGTGCTTGCAGCCCATAAGGCCAACCGTATCCTGGATTGCATCAGGAGAAACACGAGCAGATTGCTGGTCGAGGGAGGTTATTCTGCCCTTCTATTTACTCTGTTTTCGTGGGACCCCTCTTAGAGTGGGGTCAGTGTCCAGTTCTGGAGCCCCCAGCACAAGGAGGACATGGAGCTGTTGGAACAGGTCTAGAGGAGGGCCACTAAGATGATTAGTGGGCTGGAGCACCTCTCTATTAGGACAGGCTGAGAGAGCTGGGCTCTTCTGCCTAGAGAAGAGAGGGCTCCAAGGAGACCTAATAGCAACCTTCCAGTACCCAGGAAGGGGCCTACAGGAAGGCTGGGGAGGGACTTTTATAAGGGTAAGTAGCGACAGGATGGAAAAATGGCTTTAAACTGGAACAGGGTAGATTTAGACTGGATAGAGATTATATAAATAAATAATCTGGTAGAGATTATTTATTGTGAGGGTGGTGACACATTAGAACAGGCAAGGCTGTGGATGCCCCCTCCCTGAAGGCATTCAAGGCCAGACTGGACAGGGCTTTGAGCAACCTGGTCTAGTGGGAGGTGTTCCTGCCAATAGCAGGTGGTTGGAACTAGATGATCTTAAAGGTCTCTTCCAACTCAAATCATTCAATGATTCTATGATAGTATTTGCTTTATTTTTCCCCTTCTAAAAAAGAGCATGTAATTAATTTGTATTATTATTCTGCTGTAATTTTAAATCCCCTTGTCTGCATTTTTCTGACATTGTTCCATTTATATATGACATTCTCTCTTATTTACCTGAGATGCTTTGAATCCTGTTCCTCTTATCTGTAATGCCTTAGCTTTTTTATAAGCGTATTCTCTTTCACACCAACTACTAATGGAGTTGGTCAGGGCCATCCTTGAGATGCACTCCTATTTGACAATACACCTCTTTTTTTTTTTTTTTTTCCTTTACTTAATTAAAGTACTTTACTACTTTACTAAATTATTCAATGGTATTACCAGTGGCAGCTTTGAAAATCTGAAAAAGAAGTGGCACACTAAATGTGGCACTACTCAGTTGCCACTGAGTAAAGCAGACCTCTTTAAAGAATGACAAACACATTTTGGTGAATATTGTTGTGTAGTACAAATAATAATGACATCTATGAACAAGAGCTAAATATTGCACAGTGCAGAATTCCCACATGTTCACATACCAGTTATTTCTTGCACAATAAGCACAGTGAAGAGGAAAAAAACCTTGTCTTGCCTTTTCCCCACTTACTGCTGCCTGCATTTTGATTATTCTTATGAAATGGATTTCTTCCTCTGTACTGATTCAGGTTCACTGTGTTCTAGTTGCTAGCTGAAGAGCTGCTAGGGAGTTCTGTGTCAAAGTTTCTAAGCACATGAATCCCGTATTGCCTTACACTCTTTCCCATTCCTTGGATTTCCCTGATTCTAGTTCCAAAGCATTACTACAGACATAATTACTGGGGGAGGGGGAAGAAATGTTTCTTGTCATACTTGTTTTACTGAAAAAGAAAGTAAATCCCTAACAATAAATGAAACCCTAAAAGGCAATATTACATATTTCAGTTCCGGATGAACTCATTTTTTCTCAAGTTAACCGGGTAGTTAACTGTTTCCTTACATTCCCCTTTACCATACATGATATCTTTGTATCTAATAGGAGGAAAATAGAAAAGCTACTCTAAAAAAAAAAAATAAATAAAATGTTGCAGGGTGCATTTATTTTCCCAAGTCAGTGCCAATTACAGTATTTCTTCTCACCCATTCATCTTCATCTAGCAGCACTTTTCTTTCCCCCACACGACTGAATGATTGTTGTCGGAATCAAAGTTCCCAGACAAAAAACCCGAAGTAGTACCTCATGAACTCCTGCAGGAGGGCTAGATGGAGCAAAGCATTCCCGGGGCAGGCAGGCAGGAAAAGAGCGAAGGACCAGAGGCAAGGGGAACTCGATCCTGGAGTGCCAGAACCCCACATTTTTTTCCCCCTCCCGAAGAAAGGAGGACTGCTGCCCGGACCAGGGTTTTCAAAGTAAGAGAGGGGCTTTCCTCACCTGTCAGCATCCAGTAGGAGGCAGCCATGCCTGGGCTCCTGCGAGCCACGGGCCGGGAGCCCGGGGCCGAGATAGGAGCGATCGACGGGAGCGATCCTGCCGCCGGCACGCCCGGCAGTGGCTGTGCTGCGAGTGGAGTTCAGCGCTCTGCGCCTCCCGTCCGCCTCGCAGCCGAGTTAGGCATTTCCTGTTTGTTATTCAGTCTTTACGGCTTTTTTTTTTTTTTTTTTTTTTTTTTTCCTTCACATCTAAAGGAATTTTGCTTCTCCCCCCACTAACGCCGCGCAAAACTTTCCTCCCACCTAAGCCACCAAAGACCTCTGAGCGTTGGAAACCACCCCCCTTCTCTTAACCCAGCGCTAAGATGTACAAATAAAGCCAACCCTATCCCCTTCTAAGTCTCCAGCTACAGCCGCTGGAGAGCAGAGCAGACCTTAAAGGGGCATCTGCCGGCTTGTAATTAATTAATAATGCCTCCCAATGGCCAACCCCCTCTCAGTAGGACAGGAGAGACCTGGGCATGCTTCATTGTCACCTCTCCCCCCCTTCTCAGCAGAAGAAAAGCATTTCTGCGTACAGGTCAAATTTAATTTTTCTTTTCTGCAGCTCTGGAGATGCATTAACTTCCCAGAGGGCAATTTTCCCAAATCTTTGTGCCCCTCTATACTGTGTACTAGGGAAATACCATGCAACTGCCTTTGTCCTTGTCTGGTGGACATTTGTATGGCATTGCATTACTGCAGTCTTCATTGGGAAGGGCTCTAGCCACACCACCCAAGTTGCAGAAAGCAGTGGTAAGAATGTGGAGGAAGAAGATCTGCCCACTGTAAGTGAAGATCCGGTTTGAGACCATCTAAATAAAGAATCTGAAGGTGCACAAGTCCATGGGACCCAAAGAGATCCATCCACAGGTTCTGAGGAAACTGGCAGACAAAGTTGCCAAGCCACTATCCACATTTGAATGGTTGTGACAGTCTGGTGAAGTTCCAACTGATTGAAGGGAGGAAACATAACCTCCATTTTCAAGAAGGGAAAAAAGGAAATCCAGGGAACTACAGGCCAGTCAATCTCATCTCTATGCCTGACAAGATCATGGAGCGGATCCTCCTGAAGACCCTGCTAAGGCACATGGAAAATAAAGATGAGGTGATTGGTGGAAACCAACATGACTTCACCAAGGACTAGTCATGCCTGACAAACTTAGTGGCCTTTTTTAATGGAGTTACAGAATCAGTGGGTAAAGGAGGAGCAACTGATATTGTCCATGTGGACTTGTGCAAAGCATTTGATACTGCCCCACATGACATCCTTGTCTCAAAACAGGAGAAAAATGGATTTGATGGATGGACCACTCAGTGGATAAGGAATTGGCTGGATGATCGCACTCAGAGAGTTGTTGTCAATGGCTACATGTCCAAGTGGAGACCGGTGACGAGTGGGGTACCTCAAGGATCGGAGTTCACAGCGGTGTTATTTGTCATCTTTGTAGGTGACATGGACAGTGGAATCAAGTGCACCCTCAGCAAGTGTGCAGACGACACCAAGCTAAGCGTTGCAGTTCACACGCTAGAAGCAAGGGATGCCATCCAGAGGGACCTGGACAGGCTTGAGATATGGGCCCATACCAACCTCATGAAACTGAACAAGGCCAAGTGCAAGGTTCTGCACCTGAGCAAGGGCAATCCCAAGCATGATACAGGCTGGACAGAGAATGGCTTGAAAGCAGCCCTGAGGAGAAGGATTTGGGAATATTGGTTGACGAAAGACTCAGCGTGAGCCAGCAATGTGTGCTTGCAGCCCATAAGGCCAACCGTATCCTGGATTGCATCAGGAGAAACATGAGCAGATTGCTGGTCGAGGGAGGTGATTCTGCCCTTCTATTTACTCTGTTTTCGTGGGGCCCCTCTTAGAGTGGGATCTGTGTCCAGTTCTGGAGCCCCCAGCACAAGGAGGACATGGAGCTGTTGGAACAGGTCTAGAGGAGGGCCACTAAGATGATTAGTGGGCTGGAGCATCCCTCTATTAGGACAGCCTGAGACAGCCAAGATAACTTTTTATAAGGCCAGGTAGCAGCAGGATGAGGGGAGATGGCTTAAAAATGGAAGAGAGTAGATTTAGACTAGATATTAGGAAGAAATTCTTTATTGTGGGTATGGTGACACAATGGAACACGTTGCTCAGTGAAGCTGTCAGTGCTCCCTCCCTGGAAGCATTCAAGGCCAGGCTAGGTTGCTAGAGCAACCTGGTCTAGAGGGAGGTGTCCCTGCCTATAGCAGGGGGGGCAGTAGTTCTTAAAGGTCCCATCCAACCCAAACCATTCTATGATTCTATGATTCTTTGATTCTATGTTCTCCTCCCTTCTCTGCTACTTGAATGATGTCACTAATAAATTATAAAGATAATAATCAGTCAGGTTCCAGGGTTCAATAAACACTCAGTAAAATAACACCTTGCAGGACTTTATTTTCATATTTACCAAATAATGCTCAGGTTACCTGACATCTCGTTATCAGTGTGTGAGTTCTTATGTTGGAGCTACTGAAAAATTACTTAATTGCTCATAGAACAAAAGGAGCAACGGTTCCTCAATCAAGTGAAAGAGAAGTCAAAATACTCTGAGGATTTGGGGATCTTGTTGCTACTAGAAATAACAGAGAACAGAGAGTTTGGTGAATAAATGGAAGGTAGTGGAATTTTTCTAAGTTCCTTGGAGACTCATAAACTACAGCTGTTCATAATCATTACAATAGCTAAAGATGCCTTCCAACTTCTGTCTGACATTTTATGAGAACACATTGAGTGCACTTTTATTTGTAGTCTGTGGAAATGCACATTTTAGAAAATAGTGCACAGTTTCAAAGCTGGATTTAAGAGCTAAGGTCCCAATTCAGGAATAATTTATGCATATGCTTGCCTTTACAAATTATGTAATATCTAATCTAATTACCACAGTGGGACTACTCAAAGGTAATGAAATTAGGCACATGTGTAATTTTGCTGAATGAAGATGTTAGGTATGTTAGCCCCAATTTAAGGAAGTAAACGTGCTTTTTTTAGTTGAAGAAAGGCATAAAACAGAAGGAAACCAAAGTGGAATTCAAACAAAAATGAGATTTTGGAAAAATCTTTTTTTTTTTTTTTTTTTTTTAATCAAGTTATATTGTTACTTACAGTTTTAGACTTGTTTCAAAGAACAACATCTTGTACTGTTATTTTAAAAACAAATATTTGTATGCCTTCTGTATCATTATACCTCAACTAAATGCATGTGGAGATGTTGAGTTTGCTTCAAATCACTGGGAAAAATTTCTGTCTGCAGTGCTGGTCAGCTATTCCATTGGACAAAAAGGAAGACTAAGTACTTGCACATGGATTAAATTATTCAGTTCAAACCTATTTGAGCTAACTGTAAATGATAGTTGGCACTTATGTAGGGAATGTACACCATGGTGGAGGGTAAGGCTTCTTGAGATTAAAATCAAACATTCCTGATGTAAAATTGCATCTGATTTCTTCTAAGTTCTTCTTATTTTTTATATTTCATTTTCTCATGAATGTCTTGCATTAGGCAATGTCAAAAAGGAAGACAGTAGAAGAGATGAACTGTTGGACTGAGCTAGAATTTCTTACTAACTGGAATGTATTCAAAAAAGTAAATTACATTATAGACCATTGTTTATTTTTGAATACCAACTAATTCAGAATAAAACAAACTCCTATTGCTTGTAGAATAGCTACTGTCTCTGTTTGGAATTTATATTTTTTTGCTTGAGTGCATTCGTTCAGACAGCTGTTCAGAATATATATGTAGATACTGAGTTCTAAGTTTTATAAAGGGCTGCTTCTCTAACAGCTTCTAGGCAGTCTGTTCCAATGCCTCACCACACTTTGAATGAAAATTTTCTGCATAACATCCATTCTGAATTTCCCCTCTTTTAGTTTAAAACCATTCCCCCTTGTCATATCACTTTCATATCTTGCACAATGTTGGTCTCCCTCCTGATTATAAGCTTCCTTTAAATAATGGAGACTGCAATGATTTCTACCCTGAACTCTTCTCCAGATTGAACAAGCCCAGCTTTCACAGCCTGTCTTCACAGGGGAGGTGCTGTAGCCCTTTGATCATCTTTGTGGTTTTTCTTTGGATCCAATTCAACAGCTCCACTTCCTTGTGCTGGGCGCCTCAGGCCTGGTTGCCATACTCCAGATATGGCCTCAATGGGACAGAGTAGAGGGGTCAGTTACTTCCCTTGCCCTGCTGGCCATCCCTTTTGTTGCAGCTCAGGATACTGTTGGCCTTCCAGGCTGTTGCAAATGCATGCTGCTGGCTCATATCCAACTTTTCATTCACCAGGACCACCAAGTCCTTTTCCTGCAGGGCTGTTCCCAACGAGTTCTTCTCTCAGTCTGTACACTTGTCTGGGATAGATGTAACACCTTGCACTTGGCCTTGCTGAACCTCATTGTGTTCATGTGGACTCACTTTGTGAGCCTGTACGAGTCCCTCTGGATGTCATCCCTTCCTTCTGTTATATCAACTGCACCGCTCAGGTTGGTGTTGTCTGCAAAGTTGCTGAAGGTGAGCTCGATTGCACTGCCTACGTCACTGATAAATATGTTAAAGTATAATTGAGTGCAGTAGCAGTTCCATGGAATCTGATAGAAATATTTGTAATGTGAGTTTAATTTAAAGGCTTTGAAGAATTGGACTGTGAAAAAACAGGGGAAAAAAAAAGTCAGAAAGACATCTTTAAAGGGGTGTCATTTTTATGAAAAAAAGTAAAAATGCTCCCTGTCCTGAAGGTGAGAGATGAAGGAAATGGAACCAAAGCTTTAAAAACAGTTTCAGTGGTAGGCTCTCTTCTAAGCAATGTGACTGTAATGTACAGAGGACTAATTTTCTGTTGAAATTGTTCTACCATTTTCCTTTATTTTGATTGTTAGGTAAAAGACATTTGTAATCTGTAGCACAAGAGAGCAATGACTTTTGACTTCGTATAGCCAAAAGTATGCTTAACTTACTTCCATTAAAGGAATAGTATGACAGAATCAGTGAATGTAAGAGAGATGTGACATGTTTCTGCAGTGTTCACTGTTATTTTTACAGGATATTATACACTGCTTAAGAAATGGTGCAGAGTTTGTTCGTGTAACTTCTAAGTGAAGATTTATCATTGAAAGCTCTTATTATCATCTTTGATAGTATACATTGTACTGTGGATTAGTGATATTTACATTTAAATTTTTTCTTACACTTGCTTATTCACAGTTTCCAAGATGTCTTTCACCTTGATTGCTCTGATGTTCATTTTCATAGTCTCCATTTTTTCCAATCTGATTCTACCATGTTAGAATTCACTTGGCAAAACTTGTGGAACTATAGTCTTGTTTTTATTATGTCTGATATATTCAAGGGCTCCTTTTTAAAGTACCAGAACTAAGATGTTGTAGGATTTGGTATGGTTCCAGCAATACTCTATGCATAAATCTTTTCATGTTTTACAGCTCAGCTTTTAGCAGATACTTGATATTCTTGGAGTATGCCCATGTTTCTGCTCCATCTGTATTAAGTAAAGGTAACAAATGTGCCAGGAATCCTTTTCTACTGTACAAAGGGATCTTCATAAAATTTTTGTTTTGCAGGCTTGTGCTAGTTTAATTAATGTTGGTAGGAAACATGGAAGAAGCCTTTTGTGTTCTGTGTTAAATTTCTTCTCTACAGAACATTTAATGTCTTCTTAGTTTATCTTGTAGTATCATAAAATATTCTTGAACAAAATTAGTATGCAATCTGTATTCTTACCAAAATAATCCTGCTTTTTTTCCTTAGCAGATTTAAAGTATCTCACATCCTCAGTCACACTTCTTTACTTTTCTACATTTTCTCAGGTCACTTTTTAAATTCAATATTGATCCTAAGTTTGTAGAGCTTGTCTTGATCAAAACTGCTGTATCTTAATAATACATTTCAAAATGTGAATTGTATGCACATGTGATGATTTTGGAACAAGAAAGGGTAAATTTATCTGGCATGTTTCACTTTATTCATTTATTTACCGTTAACCTCTCCTCTTTCCATCACTTCCTGTGCTACTTCAACTTCCTTTGATTCATCTTCCCACAAAGAAAATATATTTAAATCCTGGTTCAGAGTTTTCTCTTGCAATGTGATTTTAATTTTCTGCTTTCTTATTTACTTATTATGCCAACAATGTATCTTTGAGCTCTGTAACTAATTACATACTTTACCATAAATTTTTTTTCTCCCCCCTTTTCACAGATGCATACACACACTCCTCTTCCATTTCTGTTATTTTGCTCAGTTATTTCAAAAACAGCATTTAAATATAGAACACTGTCCAGGTTTTCATTTAATCTTCATGATCTGGAAAAGAAATTTGCTTTATGGGAATGCGAGCCTGGCTATGATGCCATTGAATGCTTTATTGCATAGAGTTAAAAAAACAAACGGCCAATAAGAAAAATATATCAGTAGTGCAGAAACTTCTACTCTTGTAATAATTGCCTTTTTATTTTTTAACAGTGTGATTTTAAGACAAATTATGAGTTTTCAGCAATCCTCTCTAACGAGCAACACATTGCTCATTTTTTAATGGATGTTGCAAACCTGTAGGGATTCCACTTTGTGTAGATAACTGTAACTCTTTGTTTCAGAAGTACTATTGAGACTCATAATCTAAATCGCAGTACTCCACTTGCACTTTCATGTGAATAATTTGTTTTTGTGGTCTGAAAGCCTATGATAGTTTTATCTTCATGGTTGGGTCACTCTGGTAAGGCATAGTCCTGGCATTCATACAGAGGCCTGTACTGGGTTTTATTATCCATTGTTGGGTTTTACAGAAGTAAGGTAATATCAAACACATGGGTAAGTCTGAAACCTACGTATTTTAGTTTGTGACATAGACAGATAGGCATCTCTAGGTACCTTCAGGCCAGAGTCTGAAACCGTATGAATATGAATTATGTAGAAACAGTGGACTGCTGACAGAGAAGGTAATACACATTATTTTGTTAGAAATTAATGAGACTCTTTCAAATTCAGAGTTATAACTTGGTGTTCTTTTTTAGGTAGAAAGTCTCTTTAAACCACATCTGCAATCTCCAGAGTTACCTCAAAACTGGGAGACTTCTGCCAGGATTCCTGCCCGTTTCTGTTGAAATTAATGCTTGTACTTAAGGCTTCTTCAGGCAGGAAAGGGTTAGAATGAAAGTATAATACAGCTGTTCAACTGGAAGCAATCTTTTGAGATCATCTAGTCTTAACTACAAACTCTGTAAGGAAGTAATGCTTCCTATCTTATTAGAGAAGGAGAGAAACCTGGATGTTCAATTAGGCAAAAGGTTGGCCATGAGCTGGCATTGTGCCCTTGTGGCCAAGAAGACTATCCTAGAATACATTAAAAAGAGCATGGCCAGCTAGCTAGAGGCGATCCTCCCCCTCTACTCTGCTCTGGTGAGGCCACATTTAGGACACCATATCCAGTTCTGTCCTCCCCAGTTTTGAAAAGACAGGGATCTCCCAGAAAGAGTCCAGTAGAGGGCCACAAAGATGGAGCATCTCCCTCATGAGGGAAGGCTGAGTAACCTGGGTCTGTTCAGCCTGAGGTAAAGAAGATTGAGAGGGAATTTGATTAATGTTTATAAATATCTAAAGGAAGGTGGGAGGCAAATTGATAAGGCCAGACTCTTCTTGGTGATGTGTAACAATAGGACAAAGACTAGTGGCTTAAAACTGGAACATTGGAAGTTCCATGCAGACATGCAGGAGAAATTTTTACTGTAAGAGTGATGGAGCACTGGAATATGCTGCCCAGAGAGGTTGTAGAGTCTCCTTCCATGGAGATATTCAAGACCTGTTTGGATGTATGCCTGTGCAACTTACTGTATGTTATCTGCTTTAGCGAGGGGGTTGGGCTCTTTGATCTCTTGAGGTTCCTTCTAACTTCTGTGATTCTGTGATTGTCTACAATGCCAGAAGTGGATGTTGGTATGGCAGTAGAGGCTGACACTTCCCAACAGTACTGCAGTACAAGTTGTTGCTGTGTGACAGCAGAGGAGCAGAGGAGCAGTATGACAAACTGGCATCTGTCATGGAAGTGCATATGAAGTAAAGATGTGTCATTGAATTCCTCCATGCAGAAAAAAGTAGTACTTATTGACATTCATTGTTGTTTGCTAAATGTTTATGGAGACCAAACAGTGGATGTGAGCACAGTGAGGCTGCGGGTGGTGCTTTTTAGCTGTAGCAAGAGTGACAGTGGTGATGGACACCTTTGCTGGTGCAGATTTACTAAGGTGCTGCATGCAGGCTCTTGTTCGTGGCTAGTGAAAATGCATCGTGGTGGCGACTGTTGAAAAACCATGTTTCGTAGCTAAGACTTTGCTCTATTAAATAGTGCTATTGTGCTCTTTGTATCTGTTGCAGTTTCCATTGTAATAGATTGGAGACATTTCTTTTGGGGTAACCTAAGTACACAGCACATAATGAATCATAGAATCATTGAAGTTGAAAAGGACCAAGAAGGTAATCTAGTCCAACCATCAACTTGTCACCACCGTGCCCAGTAAACCACATCCCTCAGAGCCAAATATACCCTTTTATTGAAAACCTCCAGGGATGGTGACTCCACCACTTTCCTGGACAACCTGTTCCAATGCATTACCACTCTTTCTGAGAAGAAAGGAAGAGTAAAATTAGATAAGAAGCACTTTGACAAATCACTAGGAATTGTCACTACTTCCATCAAACCAGACTGAAGCATTAGTTTCACAAAAACAAGGTCAAATATTCTGCTAGTTTTACATCCTTTTTATGTTTTAATAAAAGATTTTTTTTATTACAGAACTTTTGTTGCTTCTATATATTAACTTTATTGTGTATTTTATATGTGCCCCAAGGCAATTTCTCTTCAGTCAGTGCAGCCCATGTATGCTGAAAGTTTGAACATCCATGGTCTAGACTACAAGGCAAACACAGCTTCTGTCTTAACTTAAAAAGAGAAAATCCTCACAGTATTTTAATTTTATAGCAACAATCTTTCCTGATGCAAAAAGTAAGCAGCTGTGTTTTATTTCTGTAAAATAAGCCTTGGGTGTAGCAAATGTAACTTCAGCATTTCCTAGAAATTGTTTAAAGTATATAGTCACAATGAAAGAGGAAGTTCTGCTCTGACAATGGGAGTTTGCGATCAGTAGCTGTTTGTTAGTCTCAAAACTCATCCCTTGTGAAACAAAATAAAGTTGCAGCTATTGCATTATTCTCCTTTCCAGTTTACCAGGCACAGAGCTAGAAATTAATAAAAGTTATGATACATGTGATTTCTTTAAGTATTTTTTGTTGTAAAAGTACAGTCTTAAAAAAAGTGAACAGTGCAAAAACTTCTGTCAGCTGGCAGGAAATTGTAACAGGTTTTAGTGACCAGAACTTACTTGAAACTTAAGAAGCAAGGAGAAGGAAATACTCCAAATTGATGGTTACCACTGTCCAGAAGCATTAACTTTATGCTTGTTCTGCTGCAGGGTAATACTGACTTAGGTGATACAGCATTAATAGGAGAAAAACCAAAGTTGCCTCTTTTATAGCTAGGTGAAAAATGAAAGATGTTTTTTTACACGTATGTCAGTCTGAAGTCAGTTTCCTTCATTCTCAAGATATTCCAGACAATATCAAATTCTTCCTAAAGATGGTTTATTAGAATAAAGATGAGTCAAAGAGCTGAGAGACCACACCAGGGCTGTTAAAATAACTAATATATCTTCTAGAAGCAGAATTAATTTCATTAATAATGTGTTCATTGGTAAGTCAGTGGATATGAGAGTTATGCCTGGATTAATTTGTGCTTACTATCTTTGACACTCTTGCTTCTCGAATGGGGACAGGCTCAAAGGCAGTACTCTGGTTCAGGTCAGCACCCTTTGCGGAACCTTTAACGCTGGCTCAGCAATTCAAGTAAATTCTCATGGAGCAATTCAGGAGGACATTGCCCCTTGCACTCTGCAGCCTTTTTGACCTTGGCCAGAACAGGCTGCAGCTTCTTCATTAACTCAGTCTGGCACCATTATCAAATACCTATGCACCTAACAGACAATTCTCTGCCTGAGATCTTCAACTTTTTTAAGAAACCTTTCAGACTCTAACATAAGTTCTTCTGTCTCCAGGACATAGTTCAGTTGGGTCTGCTAGAAGAAAAGCATGTTTATTTTCATAAGTGCCTGTGTTAAGATAAAGTGAGTGATTATACCTGTTACCACATTTGTTCACATTCCCATTTCCTCTCCTATTTAGAGGCTTGTGACCTTTTCTGAAAATATTTTACCTAGCCAGTGAGGAATACATATCAGAAAGATGTGGTAACTTTATTTCTTCTAGGAAGCTATTGCCTCAGTTCTCAGCTAAATGATTCTGATTGCAATGAAGCTGATTGAAAAATAGCTCATAACCAGAAGAAAAATGTCTTTGGTAGATCTTTGCTGAGATTTTGAAATGATATTGAAGTGATATTTTTTCCAGAGATGATCCAAAGCTAAAATTGCACCAGCTTGTCTACCTGAAATTTGCATTACAAAGCTCCAGGAAATGCTATTTATAGATTCAGGCATAGTTCCTGGGTTCCTGGATTATTAATCTGATAGGGAGATAAAAATCCCAGCTTCCAAGGTTTACCATTTTTTTGTGACATGGATACTGATGTGTACAGATTCGTAGTAACCTGTAATCTGTGATTCTATGATTCTGAAGTCAAGTCAGTCAGAGTACTGTCAGATGAGTTCATTTGTGTAAATACTTTGTCTTGTTTTGTGGAGGAAGATAAAAACTGAGCAGTGAATCTGAGCAAACACTGCTGTAACCATTCCCATAGATCATGTTTGGTATTATTTTGTTAATTGTATGTAGCCACACTGTTTTTTTTCATGCCATACAGCCAGCTAGTACTTAGAGCAGCACGTAGATTCTGCTAAAGTAGCACAGTGAAGAAAGAGCTGCAGAAAGAGGAGTTTAGACTACAGCAATCACCAGAATGTTGTGCCTTGTAAACATAATACTTAGTTTAAGATAAGACAGCCATCTTAGCTGTAGGTATGGCAACAAGATTCATAGTGGTGATTATGATGCTGAATCAGCATTGTGTGCTTTGTATAGGAAAGAACAAAGCTGTAGAGAAAAGAGCCTTGAAAATTCACAGACTTGGTAATCATAAAAATCAAGTAATCCAAACTGAAAGATAAGCAGTAATTAGAGACCAATTTTTTATACAGTTCTTAGCCATATAGCCACATGGACAACATCAAGAAAGTTGTACAGTTAGGTACATAGTAGCAGCATAGATACAACGTAAGATCTTCTAAATAGACTAAGCAAATGAAGATCTTTCTAAATAAACATAATTTACTCATTGCACATGGTCAGTGAACCGATAAAACAATGAGAATGAACATCAAGAACATTCTGTACTTGTTTATGTTAATTTTTTTACTGTTACCATCTTTTCCAGAATTTTTCTGTGATTGTTGGGCAAATTGGTAGGGGATTGTTTCATGAATCAGCCTGATGATAAATTCATTCATTTAAGGCATTTAAAATGAGAATAAGTACTGAAATGGTATGTTATTTAGTGCTACAAATACTATATATGATAACATTATATTATAAAAATGATTTATTATAATCTGATTTAACCCTTCATACTTCATTATTTTTGTTACTCTCTCACATTTTTCTTCTGTTCTACTTGGTCCTCAGAGACTATTTTTGGTGGGGAAAAAGAAGCTTATAATTCAGAGAAGTGATCAATTTTATGCATTTTTTAAGGTATCAAAATCCAATAAAACTTATAATTTTCAGTCAGTTTGAATTAATATTTCACTTGCCACTTGTCTTTGTGGTCCTGAGCTGTTATTCTGTGTTACATAAGTAATTTTTTGCATGTGTTTCAAGACATTATATTGACTTCAAAATGTTAGGCCTGCAAAATGCTTAAGAAAACCTGTCACAGTGGAGGAATAGTATTTCCAGTGAGCTGGCCAAAATTTTTTTTTCAGACTAAACAGATCTGAAGGCCAAGGGAATTGTTATGTTTGTTTAGTCTGACCTACTGAAGTGGACAGTTTTGTTTTAATATACTGTTTTGGTAAATAAAAATACATTTCTGTAATACTAGAGAAAATAAAACAGCGCCTGTTTAATAGACAAATTTTTACAGATTTATTCAACCCACTGCCTATTGTATTCTCCAGCATAGCTGAGAATTTTCAAATAGGGCTTCAAATTCTTTGAGCCAATAGGGTTGAGCAAGAAGTTAGAGAACCTGCCCCCCCCCCTCCCCTCCCCCCCCCAAAAAAAGAACAAAATTAGAACTAGAAAGATATTATGTTATGGAGCATTTACACCCATTTGTCAAAATCCGTGTTCTGAACATTATCTAAGATTTTTTTTTTTTTTTTTTTTTTAAATCGTTCATGGACTTCAGAAGAAAAGCATTAGAGTTTACGAGAGGAAATATATGCTCAAAAGTACAACTGGGCATGATGCATTCTTCTTAAAATGCAGCTTCTTTTCACATAAAATCACTGCAAGCAGTCCACAGATAAGATCACCAAATTTCATGCTATTAACAACCTCATTCATCCATGAATATATATTGGAAACATGGAACCATAGAATCGTTAAAGTTGGAAAAGACCACTAAGAGTGTTTAGTTCAACTCATCACCACTGTGCCTGTTTAGCCATGTCTCTCAGTGCTGAAGTCATGGCTTTGTTGCCCTTCTTCAGACATGCTTTAGGGCTTCAAAGTGTTTTCTGTAATGAGGGAACCAGAGCTTTAATCCGTTAATTTTTTTTTTTTTCCACTATAAAATAGAAATAGTACACTGCAAGAGAAAATGTGGAAATAAAGAATAAGTTTTAAACAGCATGATTTTTATTTTGAAATAGTTGAGGAAGGTTCATCAATAAAACACAAGATATCTCCCTAGAGGTATAATATGTATTTGCAGTTACTGAATCATAGCCATAGTTATGTAGTGTGGAGTATTATATTTCTAAACTATACCTGCCCATCAAAAACAGATGATAAGGTAGCTCTGTAGAGTTAATTTCCAGCCCAACAGCTACTCTCTCTCATATACTGACCAGGACTGAAGAAAAGCCAACACAATAGCAAGAAAGCAAAGATGTTATTTATATTTTTTATCACCAGCTTTATTGGTTCATTTGTGGCCTATTTCCTGCAGAAATTAGTATGAAAACAGATGCTATAATAATTAATGGATGATATTCTATGAAAGGCAATGTAGATTTTTATACCACAGTAAGTTGTATCTAGAACAGAAACATTTGTGGGAAAACTGTATACGATAGTTTGTAGTAAGCAAAAACACTGGTCAATGAATATTCCCAAAAGAATGGTGTTTAATAACAAGCAGAATGGATTTAAGAACTATAACAAAGCAAATTCCCTGTAAACATAGCTCTCAGGAAATGTCGTATGCAAACTATCCACGCCTTTTCCTGACAATGCATTGTATGATATCTGAACTTCTTTATCACAGGTCTAACACTTAGAAGTCGTTATCTTGAACAAATGGAGGGTCAAGGTTTAGTCTTTTTTAAATATATAAAAATTGCTGAGGAGGTTTACGTGAAAGATAGGTTGATTTAAAAAAAACATGTTTAGACAAGGACAGAGAATGTATTGAAGTTTGGCATTTGTTTTCTTAAACAAATCATTGAGCAATCATTTAAACATTGCATGCTCCTCATGTAGTTCAAGTTTACATCCTAACTAAAATATAAAAAACAGTTTCTTAAGTTCATACAGTATCTCTCATGAGAGGTAGAATCAATGCAATGAAATTTCTTTGGCTTTGTTTTCTATTTTTTTACTGAGTCAGATAACATTTTAAAAATCATACTTCCCCAAAATGATATTTTAACATTCTTTTAAAAGGTTAAACAATTTTTTACCTTTTAGGACTCTATTATCTATAAACTGTGCACAGTTTGGTTGTTATCAAGACTAGTCTAGGTTATTTTTTATCTGACAAGGTGAAACTTTTTAACAAAAAATAGAATTGGCATGCATAACAAGATGAAATAAAAAATGATCCTTTGAAGGCTGGAAAAGGGGCATAAAATCTGAAATGCAGGTGTAAGACTCAGGCTTAGAAAAAAACTGATGTATCGATTAATACTAAATAGGAGGTTTTTGATCATAATGTCTGTAACTTTTCTATATTTCTGACTCTGAAATTCAATATTGAAGAGAATTCCTTAGTAAGTTACCTGAATACAAATAGTTTTGTGGTAAGATACATCTTAAGCAATTAAACTGTGCTCTGTCTAACCAAAGCCATATGTCAAGGCTTGTTTAACTGTCAATTAAATGAAGAAAGTTTCCCTGTAGCCAGAATAATTCTATCTTCTCAGAACAACGATAGAGTTCTCTTTTACTTTCTTTTCTGCATCAGTTCTAGAAGGAGCTTACTTGCCACCTTAGATTGAGTGTAACATTCACTTATTAAAGTTAGGGAAGTGAAGTGCAACTTTTATTTGTCCATATATAATACAGAAATATTGTCTTTGTTATTATTAGGAAAATATCTGCTACAATCAACTAGAACATAATTTGATATATATAGGCATTATTTTTTATTTCCTGTTTTCTCTTCTTCTAAATCTGTAGCTCTGGAATAACTTTCTTCTGCTATTCAAATCCTTTGTTCATTTTCAGAACATTGATTAATGTTTTCTCAGAAATTGTTCATAATTTTGGGCGTGTTTCGTTTTCAAAGATAATTAAATTGGAAGTGAAAATAAGAAAACAATACGTGACCTTGAATAAACTAACATAATTTTAACATAATGTGAGTGAACATCGCATCCAAAATAAACAATATAACAAGTTCTTGAAATGATACAACATATTCCATTAACCTTTGAAAAAGCACTGTGTGAATAACTGCACGTCCGTTCATTCAGCATGAAAATGTTTCACACCTTTTCCTAGGTGCTTCAACTCTGTGATGCAAAAATACATTAAATTTCTTGTCTTCCAGCAGGAGAGCAGCAGTAATTTACAAAATGAAAGCAGAGCTTATATGTACTGTCAAATTTCTTTCACCCAGGCAAATAGAGTGGAGATAAAATGAAATATGAAGTATGTGTATTGAAGTTGTGACTGCAACTATAATTTAATCCATGATTGTTTAGAAGTTGGAATGCTCTCAAATATTGTACTGTAGAACAGACAAAGAGATTTTCAAGCAGCTGCACTGGAGACCCTGACTGGAACTAGAAGAATCTCCTCATGTAAAATAATAATTTTTAAAAAAATTAAAGTATTGTAAAATATTGCAAAAACAGCATCTGTTTCTGAACAGCCCCAAACACCTGATATTGATATGGCAAAATACTACATTCTTTAAACTAAGTTCATTCAGCCTCAAATTGACTTGAGGATTTCATCTATATTTTGCTATAAAATTGGATTAATTAAATCCAATTTTTGACATCTGAGAATGAAGTGAAAGCTGGTTGTTTATGCTCTCTATAGCTGAAGATGGAAGAGAGTTTGTTCAGGAGCTGATTCCTCCCATCTTAAAATGCATGTTATGAGTGATCCTGTAGAAGCTCTATCTCTGAAGTGTATGTAGAATGCATTTATCACATCACTCTGGAGTTAGAAGAGTCAAGGCTACAAGGCATGTCATACTAGTCTGTGAAATATGTTCTGAAATCAGTGTGCATGACTATACAAAAGGCATGTTCAAGGACGTAATACCTATCTGTGAAAGTTCTCATGCAATAGAGGAGAAAACTGTGGTTCCTGAATACTTCTTCTTCACTCTTCATCTTCCATCTTCAAAGAAACATCTCCTTCAACTTCTAAATGTAATTTTCCATCTTCTGGGACAGAGCAATGCTGGAGGCCAAGGGACTGGGAGCAGCACAGACAAACAGCAGGTCCAGCATGACTCGTGCCTCGGCAGCCAAGGGGCAAACTGCATTTTGAGGTGTGTTAAAATAGCATCAGCCAGTAAAAATGTAACGTTGGTATGGTATTACCTGAATATTGTATGCAGTTCTAGGCTCCACAACATAAGAAGGATGTCAAAGTGTTTGAAAGCATCCGGAAGAAGGCAACAAAGATGATGACAGGGCTGGAAGGCATGTCCTTTGAAGAGAGGATGAGGAGACCTGGATTGTTCAGTCTGGAGGAGTCAAGAGGCAACCTCATTGCTCTATTCAACTCTCTAAGGAGGGGAAACTGACAGGCTTTACACTTAAAATGGCAGGATAGGAATGGCACAGAGCTGTGATAGAGGAGGTTCAGTCTGGGCATTTGGAAAAATTTCTTTATCATGAGGATGTTCAAACACTGGAACAGACTTCCTGGGGAGGTGGTTGATGCTCCATGCCTGTAAGTTTTCTAGAGGCGTTTGGATAATGCCTTCATTAATAGGCTTTAACTTCTGTTTAGCCCTAAAGTGATCAGGCAGTTGGACTAGATGATCTTTGAATGTCCCTTGCAATTGAACCATTCTATTCTGCTCTGTTCCGTTCCATTCCGTTCTGTAGTAAGGATTTAAAACTGGAATAACAGGTAATTTTTTTCAGGAACTTTGCTTCCACTCTAACAACCAAGTTTGATCTGTGCCTGATATTTGGAAACAATGTCAGTGTCTGTAGTGATACTACTTCAAATAAGATCATCCTTTATGCTTTACTTCAGTAGCCAATATTGGCTGTCACAGTTTCGGGTGGAATACCTTATAAAAGTGGGGTGAAAAGCATAAGGATCTGCTTACATTTTGGATGATGGTTACCTGGTTATTTGTTCTGGGTCTTGATAGGAAATTCCAATGATTGTAAAGACCAGTGCCATACTAAATATTGGGAATATTTACTTTTTAACTGTTTATGGTGGAATAGAAGTTTCTCAAGGACAAATATATTCAGTTTGACTGGAAAGCAAACAAACAAACAACAACAACCAATCAAACAAAACAAAAAGATAGAAACTGCTAATGCACTTCAAGAAATCATTTTACTATACCTACCAGTATCACTACTGATCTGAACATTAACTAATTGGACCACCAGCCGTCAGTCCTCCTGTTTAGTCACATCTTCAGCAGTATAGATCACAGAATCACACAATCACAGAATTGTAGGGGTTGGAAGGGACCTCCAGACATCATTGAGTCCAACTCCCCTGCCAAAGCAGGATCCCTACACCAGTTTGCACAAATAGGTGTCCAGGCGGGTCTTGAATATCTCCAGAGAAGGAGACTCCACAACCTCCCTGGCAGCCTGTTCCAGTGCTCCGTCACCCTCACCGTAAAGAAGTTCTTGCACACATTGGTGCAGAACTTCCTATGCTGCAGTTTCTGGCTGTTTCCCCTTGTTCTGTCTCCACACATTGCTGAAAACAGTCTGGGCTCGTCACTCTGCCCCCCTATCAACAGTTTACGGGCTGGTTCGGCTCGGTTCCATGACTAGCGGGGCGGAGGGAGATCCGCGCCTCTGGAAAAGGGAAACAGGAGACCCAAAATAATTGAAACAGCTGCAACGATCTGAGGTGAAACAAACTAATTTACTAAATACAGTGTCAGCAAAATATAATGAGAGAAGAGAGTGTGTGCAAAAGGTGGATAGGTCTCACCACAACGCTGAGGTGAGAAGTGCAGTCCAGTTGAGCTGATGAAGAAAAGCAGACGGAGAAGAGCAGATGGAGAAGCGCAGGCAAAGAAGAGCCGGTGAAGAAGAGAACATCAAGTGACCTTGCCAGGAGTTACATCTCCTTGCTGACTGCAAAGCCCCCTGGGGATTGTAGTTGTTCTCCTCCAGACAGGCACCTGGAACTTGAGCATCCACAGGCAAACCCCCAGTGCATTACGTGATGTTATGATGTGGAATACTGATAACCAAAAATCATAAAACCATGGCACCTCCACACCTTAGATATTTATAGACCTGGATCAGGTCCCCTCTCAGTCTTCTTTTCTCAAGGCTAAACAGCCCCGTTCACTTAGCCTTTCTTCATAGGGGAAAATATGATAGATATGCTAATAAAGATAGATTCTGTGTCAGCCTTGCTTTTCAGCACTAAATGAAGAAGTAGTGCTCAAAGAATTTTACGCTAGAGAATTTCTGCAGCATTGAAAATAATGAGATTCTGCAAGAATAATAATGTGAAATTCTGTATGGACTTTAAATGAAACAATTGTGCTGACTCCAGTGTGATAATCCTTTCTGCTGATTCAAGCAATGATCTCTAGTTTCCTTTTAAAGGGAAAGTTCATAATAAACCAAGGTAATTTTTGTAACGCTAGTGTGAAAAAGACCATTTGGATTTCAAGCCTGCTTATTGCATAATTAACTATTTTATTTATTTATGTTCAGAGCATATTTACTTGGAATAATTACTTCTTACCTATACAGGCAGTTCTTTCAGACTAACTGGATTTAATTACATGAATACAATTTGTTTCAGTAATCAAAGAATACAAACCTGTTCTTAAAATTTATAATATTTTATTTCTTATTTTGGATCTATATTAGATATAAAACAAGCATTAGCTTATGATTATTGAAGCAACACAACATTTTAAATTTCTGAAATTTAAAACAGATGTTTTCGCTTTTCATTTTGATATTTTGTATGCTTACGATGAAGGCTTTCCTGTACTATTACTTTCATCCAAAAGAAATGAAACAATTTACAATTTAACTTGATTCCTATTAACTTAATGAGATTATGTCCATATTTAAGGCAGAGGGCAATATTAATGCAGTGTGATAAATCTTAACTCTTTTATTCAGGTGGCTATATAGGCTACAGTGAAATTCTCCTGCACCGGATGAAGTTTAGATTTGTATGGTGCTTAGTTATTATCACAAAGATTAATTTAATTGACTGTAATTTCAACAGAGAAGCTTATGGAGGAAGAAGTAGCAAAGTTTTAACCAAATACTGTAATGAATCTCTTTTCAGAGTGTCTAGTTTTTTCTAGACTCATGTCATATTTTCATGACCTGAATATATATGAAAACTGGACTTATCCTCACCTTGTGACAGTTTATTTAATATTGTACTTCTTTGCCAGGACATGCATATGGATGGACTTTTTATCTTTGATTCTTGCAGTTCTCCACCATGATCCCATTAAAACTTCAACAGTGGTGATAGAAGTAATTTGTTGGTTGTTTGAAGTCTGAGTTCTGCAGCAGTGTGCAGTAGGAAATTGTATTCCCCAAATGCCTGTAATGATCTCAGCTGGATTCAGGGGGAATATAATTCAGTATGGACAGAAGTATCTGGATGGAAAAGCAACTTGAGAAGTTATTTTTTGTTCTAACTGGAATTGTGTAGTTAGAGATCTGAATCAATACAGACTCTGCACTAGGAAGAAAACTAAAGGCAATAACAAATATCCTGGAATCAAAAGTGAGCCCTTCTCTTTAAGGATCATATACACTTGGGAGACAACACAACAGAATACAGCTTCTGTGCAGAAGAATGTAGAATAATCTTGGGCTGAGACTAGTTTCCTTTTGCTGAGAATAGTGATGAAAACTAGGATAAAAAGTCTGTAGTAGAAGTGTCAGAATGTATGAGATCTAGGGAAGAGAAAAGAACTTTCTTTAAAAAAAAAAATTGTCTAAAATCCATTCAGTAATCAGAATTTCACAAAAGATAAAAGCACGTCTATGGACATGTTATTCCCTTTCCCCTTTTCTTCTTATTTTTTTTCTTTTGTTGTTGTTTTTGTTGGGTTTTTTGGCTGCTTTGTGGTAGATTTTTGTAGAAGGTTTTTTTTTGGGGGGTGGAGGGGGGAGGTGTTGGAGGCATGTGTTGAATGTGCTTGTAATATTCATTGACATGGAGGGAGTCTAGGGTCTTCTTCTCTCCCCCAGTTTTTCCTTCACTTGTGCTCTTTCCTTTTGTAGCCTGTGCTCTCTGTTTAGCTTTGCTTTTAGGTTTAGAGATTACTGCAGTGGGAAACAATAAGCATATGAAGGGTAGACAGGACCTTGAGGATGGTCAGACTTGTCATCCCCTTTCCAGACTTCTTGCGTACATATACTTCCAGAATGTTACATCTGATCCCACCAACCTAGAACCTGAAGAAGTCAGGACAGAGCAGAGAAGACCTTATAGATAAAACCTGTGTTAGACACAGGTGGGGCAGGAACAGTGTATGAGCAGGGAATAAGAGTAGGCTCCAGTTCCACAAGACCATGCCATTGATGTGCTTGCAAGAACTAAGCAAAGATGTACTCCTGATGCAGACACACAGCAAAGTTAGACAGTCAGGGCTGAAATAATGTAAATGAATATTTTCTTTGGGATGTGTTCAGTGCTGGACTTCCAGCTCTGCTGCTTGCTGCAGGCACTGTCAACAAGAAGGAATCAGCAGGACAGCAGCAGGGATGGCAACTCCTCTAAGCAATCCAACTGATTGCTTTTGCTAGCTGTGCAGTCCTCTTTATTCTGAGAGTTTGTGTGTGTGTGTGTATGTGTGTGTGTGTATGTGTGTGTGTGTGTGAGAGAGAGAATAGTTTGATAGTAATTATATTTGTTACTTTTACATGCTTTTTTTTTCTAGGCAGATGCAGAAATAACAGCATCAGCTGGAATGGTGGAATATTTAATTAAAAAGATTCTGAAATGAACTGCAAGAACAGACAGCATCACATTATTGAAAAATATATATATTATATAAAAAAATGTGTAATGTGCATTTATACTTACTTCTCAATGCTGTGCATGAGTTTGAAACAAAATGGTATTTTCTGTTTTCCCTAGACCATTTCTCATAGCACTGTAAATCTTTTCAGATCTGAAAACACAGCTCTAGATATTGCTATTGAAAAATCGAGCTCTGTTTTAATCAGATGTCATAAATCTAGGATTTAGTTTCCAAGGAAGCACATTGATAAGTAAAGAACAAATAGACTGATTCTAATTTAACTAATTTAAAAGAAAATAATAATGTAAAGCCATTCTTCTCTGTCCGTTGGCAGATGTGACTGAGAATATGTCAAGAAAATGCCACTCGAAATGGAGTAGAGAGTATTTTCTCTCCCATAAGAAACAATACAGGTACCAATCTGAGAAGTTGCATTGTGCCAGCAGGCCATTTTCCTGCCTTTGGTTTCCTTAGGAGAGCTATGGCTGTACTTCCAAGTAGGTGTCAGGAAGGCTTTTTGTGCCCTCCCTCTGACTTTTCTACAGCTCAGAGATGAAGTGTGATTTTTTCCTTTGCCCTTTAGCCTAAAGTAATGTCACAGCTTAAAAAGTAACATGACTTTCTATGTGACACTGTGAAGCAGAGATATGAAGAAGGACCTCACTGTGTATGTTTACTGTGAGCTGACAAGACAGTTATATATAATGCCACAGTGAGGTCTCCCCAGGGTGTTCTCTTCTCCAAGCTAAACATTCCCATCTCCCATAACCTGTCTACAAAAAGGAGATGTTCAAGCCTTTTGATCATCTTTGTGGCCACCTTCTGAACCACTCCAGCTGTTCCATGTCTTTCTTATGTTTAGGGCCCCAGTCCTGGATGCAGTGCTTTAATGTTAAGGTCCTTCAAGCTTCCAGAAGAGGACAGATGGGGCCTTACAAGGGCAGAGTAGAAAAGGACATCAGGTGTTCTCAGACTTACTTTTCTCTTACAGTAGGAGAAATTTTGTTCCCTCAACTCTTTCCTAGAGCTTCGGGAACATGAGAAACTCAGGAAGCCTGACTCCTAATAAAGACTGAAGAACTTGTTAAGTACCTCTTTCTTCTCCATGTCTGTTGTTGCCAGTTCTCTCATTTAGGAGTAACACTCTCCTTTGCCTTTCTCTTCCGACCAATGTAGCTGTAGAATTCCTTCTTGTTATTTTTCACATCTCTTGCCAAATTTAGTTCCTTCTGTGCCTTTACTTTCTCAATTCCATCTCTGTATCACTTCAGGGATAACTAGAAGTTAAAGTACATTACTGAGAACATTATCCAAAAGCCTCTTGAACACTGATAGGCATGGGGGATCAACCACCTCTCCAGAAAGGCTGTTCCAGTGTTAGACCATCCTCACTGTAAAGTAATATTTCCCAGTGCCCAGTATGAACCTTCCCTGGAAGCATTATCCTGTTCTTATCCTGCCATAATTTCACAGAAGTAGAAGCTGGCAGCTTCCCCTTCTCATGGAACTGCAGAGAGTAGTGAGATCACCTCTCAGCCTCTTCTCTGTACTGGGACACTCTCCTCACAGGACATGCTTTTCAGCCCTGTCGTCATCTTTGTTGTCCTTTTCTGGAAGCTTGAAGGACCTTAACATTAGAGTAATGTTTATTGTTACTTTTAGGAAGATCTCCCAAGCTGTTTAAAACTGACCCTTACTGCTGTCAGCTAAGCCCTTCCCCTTTTAACCTTCACTTGCCAACAGCATACCATCTTCCTTCTTTAAAAAATAGCCAGTAGCTATCTTAGAGTTGCTGACCTTGTATTTTGAGTTTATTTGTACAAAAAACAACATGTAGCTTTCAGTGCTTTTATGTAAGTTAGAAAGAATGTTGTCTTCAAGAAAGAGAAAATATTCTCCACAGGTTCTTCCAGAAAAAAAATGAGATCATTTTAAAATGGATTCTGTAGGGCAACCCTTCCTGCAACCAACAAGCTATCTCATTGTGAGAGGATTCAGCAAGAGCGCATTGTTCAGAAAGAGGAAACTGTGTTTGATTCTTCTTATGCAGCAGAAACAGCTCAAATTTGGTCTCATATGCCTTGATTGAATGTCTTAAAAACATAATGCAGGGATGGGACACAACCCTACTTGGACCAGGAATGCACAAATGCCATTTGAATTAGGTGTGTTTGAACAAAACAGTGGGGGAAAGAAAGCATGAATGACAAATGAAGAGAGTGCCCTTCAGTATGTTTCTTCTTTACTCTCTTACTCCCCATGGTCAAATCTCACCCTGCCATATCTGGCTGTATCATAATCTTGGAGAGTATTATGTCAGTGATTGCAGAAGATCCAAAGGTAGTTGACAAGAGCTGACAACGAATCTTACTACCACTACCTTTTTTGAAATCTCCTTTTTAAAGTTGATAGTGAGGCTATAATTGTTCTTATTCAACAAAAAAATAAATTAATGGCCTCTTTCAATTGTTATTGAATTTGGCAAGCAATATCGTATGTATCGTTATGACTTTTCTTGACTTTTTTTTTTAATGCTACAAATTATATTGCAAGTAATTCTCTGACAGTTCTTTAAAGTAAAACAAATGGGAAAATAACAAACCCCACACTTCAGATCACCACCACCACTACAAAAAAATAATATAAAAAAAAATCTCTAGCCCCTAAAACAATATAAATTTATTATAGGAAGACATATAACATAACATAACATAACACAATATAATACAATATAATACAATATAATAAAATATAACATAATATATAGACCTTGCCTCACGAATCATTAGTATAGAAAAAACAGACACC
Source organism: Phasianus colchicus (assembly GCF_987193195.1). NCBI lineage: Eukaryota > Metazoa > Chordata > Aves > Galliformes > Phasianidae > Phasianus > Phasianus colchicus. Next base: position 76,168,438 of record NC_143476.1, read on the forward strand.
TAGTTCAAATTGCCATTGCTCCTTTCTGTGAATATTAAAGAATTATGACATAAAGATAGAAAAGTTAGCAACAGACAGTAACTCAGTGTTTCTTGCTCACGAATTAGAAACAGTAGCCAAGTAAGGAAAGGAAAGGTGAATCTAACCATCACCAAGGAAGTCTGTTAATGGTAACAATGAGCTATGTTGTGCACTGTTTCCATGGGAAATCAGATTACTTCCTAGCACATAAAACTGTTCTTGAAATGTTCATTTTTTCTCAGATTGAATGCAGTAGGAATGCCAGAGTTACCAAAATTAAGGATTCTGTGATGTTTTTTCATTTAGTATTTAGCAAAAGTCTGTAGAACAAAAAAAGTTTGGGGAAGGATTACCATGTAACAAATAAACATTTTTTTTCAGATATGATTCATTTTCTAGAGCATCTGAATCATTTTGTCTGTCTTTAATATTATTAAATAACATTATTTCTTAGAAGTGTGTTTGGCAGTACTGTAACAATGTGATTCTCAAAAGTTTGTGTTGGCAGCAGATAATATGCATTCTAAATCACAAATATTTCTTCTCGTGAAAAGGATAGTCAATGGCACTGTGCTAACAGGCATCACAATGTTAAGTCAAATGTGTCAAATTTTTATCCAGAATGATGTGCATTTCTTTTAGGTTTTGACTTGTCCTTAGTACACACTCTGAATTGTTAAAATAATTATTTTAAATTAGATGCACTGCATAATAAAATACACCTGTGTGAGAAATGAGTTCCAATGTAATTAAGGCTTAATAGCTGTACTGTAAATGTGAGGGGACACCCTCTATAAGTTTGCAGATGACATGAAACTGGGAGGCAGATGAAGCCTGAAGGAACAAAGGCACTACAGAGGGATTGGGATCAATGGGCTGAGGCCAATTCAACTGGTTGTGAGGTTCAACTAGACCAAGTGCTGAGTCATTTGCTTTGGTCACAACAATCCCATGCAATGCTACAGGCTTGGGGCAGAGTAGCTGGATAGCTGCATGGTGGAAAAGGAATTGGTGGTGCTAGTCAACAGCCAACTGAACATAAGCCAGTAGTGTGCCCAGGTAGCCAATGGCATCCCAGCTTGTATCAGAAATAGTGCAGCCTGCAGCACTAGGGATGCCATCATCACTCTGTACTTGGCGCTGATGGGGCTGGACCTTGAGCAGGGTGCTCAGCTTTGGGTCCTTGACTAGGAGAAACACACTGAGATATTGAAGTATGTGCAAAGAAAGGCAGCAAAGCTGGAGCACAAATCTTACAAGGAGCAGCTAAAGGAACTGGGATTATTTAGTCTGGAAAAGAGGAGACTCTTGGGAGACTTTATTGCTCTCTACAACTAGCTGAAAGGAGGTTGTGGCAAGATGGGAGTCAACATCTTTTCCTACATAACTTGTGACAGGATGAGAGATAATGGCCTCAAGTTGCATTAGAGGAGGTTCAGGTTGCATACTAGGAAAAAGTTCTCAGAAGTAATGGTGAAATATTGGAACAGGCTGCCCAGGGAGGTGATGGAGTCACCATCCCTGGAGGTGCTCATGAAATGTGTAGATTTGGTGGTAAGTGGGCATAGTGGAGATGGGTTGAAATTGATGATCTTAGTGATCTTTTCCAATCTTAGTGATTTCTATAAATAGTCAGGCCCAGTTAGTACTTTTCATGCCAGTTCCCCTACAGTCAATAGCAGAAAAGAACATTCAGGATACACTAATTTTTATCTGTTTTTTTTTTTTTTTTTCTTTTTCCCCGTGCTTTATACCACAGAAACTGGTTGCAGCTAGAATAGTTTGTGCTTTCTCTTCTCTACCTGTTGCAGGAGATTTTCTGGATTGTAGATTTAAAAACAAAGTCAAACAAAATCACAAACAAAATGCCACTTCAGTGGTGTTGCATTACCCTGGAATGGCACTGAGGAAACTGGGGTCTCTCCTAAAACTTAAGCTGTGTGTATATTTAAATCTGTATATATCAGACCTGCTATCTCAGTATTCTGCCCTTGTTTTCAAATAACTTCTGTGCTCCATTTGCAAGTAAAGTACTTAGAAATGAATTCATTTCCTGAGACTGAAAATAGAGATACACACTACCTAGAAAACAGAAAGATTTTCCTTTCATATTTAAATGCCTTTATATTGATATATCTTCGATAGTATAAGGAGACCGTCACTGGCTGTGAATATCTGTTCTTTGTTTCCCTACAAAATGTGGAACAGATAATTACTTAATATTACTTATATTTATTGATTACTAGACAACCTTTGCATGGTTGTCTAACTGCTGATAACTTTAAATACGGAGCAGACTAAAAAATATCCTGACTATAATACTTAGGACAACTACTGAATATGTCTAGGTTTTATACTGAAGTGCAGTGTATAATCTAAAAGGCTTAACATAGCCTTTTAGAACTAAGGGCCCCTCAGCAGTCCTTTTTCATACTGGCATGAGTTTAAACATGAATTTGTTAGGATGAAGATTTTAGAATCTAACCAGAAACATCTCATGCTGATCCAATGCCAACGTTAGATCATTGTTGTTACTCTTTTTTATTATTATTTTTTTTCATTTCTCAAAAAGCATTCCAGTATTTCATAGATTCCATTTGATTCCTGTATTCTATACGTGAATCCTACTGTGCAGGAAAAATGACACTAATGAAATTATTTTTGAAATATTAGAAGCATTCCTGATTTGTCTTGTTATAATGTCATTTTGTCTGTTCTTACACTGATTCCTTGGAAACTTCTACACGTTTTTACTCCTGACCTTCCTGTAAGAAAAAAAAAAAAAAAAAAAAAAAAAAAAGGATGTGGGAGCCATCACACTCCATCAGAACACCGCTCCATTTAAAACATAATACTAAAATCTGTAACCACCTTGTTCAGAGTTCCATCCATGAAAACTCCAGAAGATTACTGATGAAGACTGTACACATCTTCTTGAATATTAGAGTATGTCTGGTTCTTAAAACTCACTGTTAGCTTTACTAGCCTTTGCTTCATGTCCAAAACTATACTACCCAGAGAGTGGTGGTCAGTGACTCAGTGTTCAGATGTAGATCAGTAACAATGGTGTTCTGCAGGGGTCACTGCAGGGATCTATACAAATGGCATCTGTTTGAACAGCCCTAGAGTTCAAACACAAGTACTTGGTATGTATATCACTACAATGTTGCACTGAAGTTTGATATTTCTGGTCACTGTAAACTTGCACGTCAGTTCTTGCTTGGCCAAAAGGTAATATATATACCTTCAAGGAATAAAGCTGAAAATCAAATGAAGATAGTTTATTCAGATACAAGGATCCATGTAATATTTCAAAAAACAAATATATAGACAATATAGATCATTTTGTTACTTACTGGTTCTCTTTTTACTTATGAACAAAAAACATTAATTATTATTCTATGCTTTTTCTATGTAATAATTGTCAAAAGTTGTCACTTTTACTTGGTCTATAACATATATTCAGTCTGGTCTATACAGCTCTGAAGTATTTTATTTTATACCATTATTGGTATAAATATAACATGCCCTGCTAGCGAATTGAATATTAATTTCACTATTTTGTGTACTCACAGTATTTCCTAGTTATCTTTAGAAGATTATTACTTCAGAAACTTTGTCATGCACTTTTCTAACAGAAAATGGATCAGCAATTATGTAGCATCAAATAATAGAGTAGTAAACCTACTTTCCATCCTGTCTGAAATGATAATTTATGCAGTGTTCTGGCTATATGAATCGGCCTTAGAAGAGAGAGAAAGAAGGAGAGAGGAGGGAGAGGGAGCAGCCAAAGCCTATTCCAAACATCAGACAATAATTGCAGCTGCAGACAAGCACCTGAATTTTTTCCACAAAGGGAGAACAGTTTTGCCAGGAGCACTGCAATGGCCATTTGGCATTTCAGTTGTTGGTCCTGCAGCATATAATCACAGGGTGTATTTAAATTCTTGAGCAATTGCATGTCTACTAAAAACGTCATGTTCTGACACCTATCAAGCTGAAGGAATGACAAGTAAAAAATACATACGAATATAAATCCTGTTCTTCCTGAGGGTGCTTTTTGTAATAAAAAAATGATTGAGCTTGCATCTGAGTGAGGTTTTTCATTCTTCTTTGTTGGATTCCTGGAACTCACTTGGTAGCAATAACATGGTGTAATTATTTTATGAAGCTACTTTGAGTATTTAGCTTAATAATGACCACTTATGTACTCTACACAGAGAGAGAAATTTTCTGCTGCTCCAGTACAAGAGTAACTGTTCTTTTGAGAAGTGCATGCCATTTCTCTCAACATGTCAAACAGTTTCAGGGACAGATGTGATCGATTTAGAAATCACAGCTGTCTTTTTCCTGTTCCTTTGAAAGATATCACTACTGAGAGCAATAACCTCTTCTTCCTTCATGGGGTGACATTCCCAGAACAAATATATTTTATGCAACAGCTTTATAGTAAAGAGTCACTGAGTGGCCAAGACATGGAATGAAATACCAGTGTGGTGTTGACATAGCAGCAATTAAACTCCAGCTTACCTCTATCATTTTGTTCTGGTTGAAAGGTCATCTTCAGGAGCTAAGAGATTATGGTCACCATCCAACACAGCACTGACTCATAGGATTAATGTTAATTCTCCTTTGTCAACAATACTCTTCCTACATATACATACAAAAGTTTTCTCTCTGGGAGTCTCAAGTAGGTGGCACAGTACAGGCAGAATGCTGAGGGACGGAATAAAAAACATATTTTGAAGCTACTGAATCAGTAACATCCATTCCTCTGTAATCTGAAAAATGAGTATTCTCTTTCTTGTGGAAATACCTTCCCTGAAACATATTTTTCTTGGATCCATCTCAGTTGTGGGACAGAGAAAATTTGAAATTCCTTCCTTAAGAATATCCTTTATTTCGATACTATAAAAAGTACCGAATAAAGCAAAGCCATGTTGCATGTCAGTCTCCAATTTGTGATCATGTGGAAGCAGCTGAATAACAATGCTGGGAGCAGCCTAAACTCTGTAATGTATTAATTCTCAGAATGAGAATTCTGTCACATGTACATAGATGTAATAATATGAATATATCTACCCAGTATTTTATTGGGCTTAGGAGCTATAGTTCACAATGTTATATTTTAATTCCTTACTCAGATTGTTGAAAGGTGTGTCTAAATAAAATAATGACTTAAAAATAAATGCTCTGTATTTGGATTGCACACTCAGTTCAACAACACACAAACTCTCCATCCCGCCTGCAAATTGGATTTGGCATTCCAGTCATTTAACTGAATTTGCAAGCAAATATACAGCTAAAATAATGCCTCCATATTAAAGTAAAGCTGTAAGCATTATGAGAGTACCGGCATCAAAGCATGCCATAATAATGACTCAAGACCATTCACTGTAATATTCTACTTAAAAGGCAAGCAGATAGAAGTGCCCAGCCTCAACTACACGCTTTCAGATTTGTGTAATGAGAGGAGTTTTTGAAGGCTCAGAGGATTTGGAGATTAATTAAAGTGTGAATAAAAGAAGACACATCTTATGTCCTAAAGTGCATACAAGGTAAAGTTTGAGAGCAGTCACAACTATCACAGATTAAGATTGAGTCAAAATTTTGAGCTTGACTAGGGTAAGAAAAGTTATTTCAGTGTATCAGCTAGAAAATCTATACAAACAGGGCTTCAGTTGAGGCAGAAAAAGAATTTAAATCTACTTCCTGATATATATACATATGTATAAAAGAATACTGAAAAGAAGAGGACATTAAATGCAAGAAGACACATACATTCATGCAATTATTCCTGAGGAGGAAGTGGGAAATAAAAGCCCACATGAAGATATGCCCTGAAATTAATCTTCAAGCAAAAATCTGTGGTGACTGCTGATCTGACATAGTTTATTCCCCATCTCTAGCTGTTAAGTTTACAAATCTCAGCTGGGCCCATTTGGTATTTATCCTTTCTCTAGGGAGAGAAGGGAAAAAACAGTGTACAGGCTTCCCAGTCTTTGAAAGCCCAAAATAATAGCTGTTACTCTTCACATTGGCTGACCTTTGCAAGTCAGGACATGCCTCCAACTGGCTCAACTATTTTCTCAGTAGAGATGTCACTGTGCAGCATATACTTCATGTTACTGGAGGAAACTTCAGGCATGTCTTAATAATCAGGACTCCAGTGAAAGCAGCTTTCATTTTCATGAGAAGATTCCTTTCAAACTGCACCTGGCAAATTAAGATAATAAGTGGGGTTAGATTGTATGACACTGCTAAACTTAAAAGATAGTATTACTGCATCGAGTAAACATATGTTTTATTGCAGTAATGTTTCAAATATGATGCTCTAATGTGCCCTACAAGTATTCAAAAATAATTACTTCAAGAATGAAAACACAAGAAAAACTGTTCTTTATAGTAAGTGTTGTAGAATTTATGACCAAGATTTTCACTGCATGTGGTGTAGCCATTTTCTGTGAGCTTCATAACTGTGACAACAAATGTGGCTTAAAAACTATGATGGATTTCTGTCATGACAACATGGAACCTCTGGCTGCTTAAGACCTCATCTCTCCTTGATAGTGTCAGACAATACAGTAAAGCTGGGATCAAGTTCAGTAAGGCTAATGGAGGAAAAAAATCTTTGTAAAAATGAAATAAGAATCAAAAGAGAAGTTTTACTCCAAAATCATCCTCTGCCTCAGTTATTTCAAAGAAAAAGGAAGGCAAATGAAAAGAGAATTGTGCTTCTGTGAAAAAAGAGAATTGTGCTTCTGTGCAAGCTTTAATTTTCCAAGAAAACAAAACTCTGAGACTTTTTGGAGCCCATTAGCTTGTAGATGGATTTCAAAGGGTGCTTTAGTGGTAAGTTATATTTGAGGTCCCAGTCTATAGCAATTTAGAAGAGGCCTGGGAGGTTTTATGTGTGGTATACCTGAATTCTAAATGGGAGGAGAATGAATTGAAGCCTCATGAAATTGGGAGATTGTGTTGTCAATCTTATGCAGTTACTAATCAGAAGAATAAGTCTAGTTTGCAGCTGCCATATGGTTGCCACATACATTTTCAAGTCCTGACAGCTGTTGGTGTAATATTCAAATTTATTTTTGTCCAAGACCCTGTTCTACAATTGAGATTTTAGAGGCCAGAACTACGGATCAGTCAATTCCTTCTGTTCCAACAAAGCATGGTGGAAGTTGAGAACATGCAGTTTTGTTATTTTGGAGGTACCAGCTGAAAGTTTTGTGGGAAATCTGTGCTTACACTATGACATGCCAATATTATGCATATTGGAAATACAACTTTAGTATTGTTCAGGAAATACTGTAAGAGGTCAGAAAACAAACAGATGTCATTCCCCACAGTCAGCCATTTCATTAACTTTCTGATAGATGTTTTGCCTTAAGTCAAAGAGAAGGGAATCTGAGCACCCCCCCCCACAGGAAAACCTGCAGTGCAACGTAATGGGAAAGGAAATCTCTGCAAATTCTGTTAGAGGGTTCTTAACAGTCGCTCCAAATGGGAAGGGAAGAAGGCAAGGTTTGCCTTTTTGTGAAGGGAACAACAAATTCCAATGGATATCACTGCAGACTGCAGTCAGAGTGATTCCAGGCAATCAATTGCAGAACTGAGTCATGGAGATATCTAACAGACTTTTGCACAAACTTCAGGGGAGAAGCCCCAGAAGTAAAACATGTTATACTATTAGAGTCTGTTCTAATACTTAAAGGTTAAATGACATTAAGAATACTACCCCACAAAACAAAACAAAACAAATCAAATCATGAGAGAGATTCCTTCTGATTGTTAGGAAATCAGAATAGTATTGCCAGTTCAAACACTCTAAAGGACATTTTTTTGAAAAAATTCATATGATACAACTCATTGGACAATGTTCTGCGCAGAGTAAGCTGCTATTTAGCTGCTAATATTGGAGAAGGGAAAACACTGTAATAAGAGCAGCTATAGCATTGCAGGTATAAATTTTAGCAAAAAACTAAACCCTTGTGGATTTGTTATGCACAAAACCAAAATTTAGTTTCTGGATTAAAGACTTGGAGAGGTGTGTGGGTTCTGAAGACCTGTTGCAGCTTCAGGTTCACATGATTCCTGTGAACTGAAGATATTTCACTGCTTACTTACTGTTAAGAAGCGGTACACATAATATCCATAACCAATCACAATTTGGTGTGTATCAAGCAGGATGAAATTGAATGTCTTTGAGTGAAATAATGAAATAAAAATGAAACAAAATGAAGCGAGTGAATACTTCCGGAAATGAAAGATACTACACTGTGACAGGCAGCTTGAAAACAAAAAGAAAACTTAAAAAGGCATATTAGAAAGGGTGTACATAAGAAACATGCAAAAACTGCATGAAATAAGTTAAATGGAATATATTCTTCAGAAAGAAAAGGCTATTTGTTGATTCTTGTAGACTTTAAGGCTTTTTCAGCTAGGGTCATAATTTTCTTCTTTGTGTCTGTATTGTAGAGCTGAGGGATTTTGGCAGTAATCAGGGCTCTTTGGAGCTCTAGCAAACAGCAACAGCTCCAAATAATAACAAAATACTGCATGTGGCAGAACTACTGTTGTTGGATGAATAGACTTTAATTGAGAAGACAGTAAATATTTTTCTTAACCTTTTCTTTATTCATTCTTTCTTAAATAAAATGAATGGTATTACTGATGTGAGTATATTAAAATAGCTGTGCTGAAAGCTTTTATAGCCAAATTCACATCATAGACATGAAGTTTAGGAGTTGCTTGAATCACTGTGAGAGAAAAAGCTAAAAGGAAACTGTGTCTATTGTAATTAATGAAATAGCTGGAATTGATGCAGGTACTCTTTAATGAGTGAGAAAGGAGATGAAGACAAAAAGGTGTAACATAAAAAAAGTATGTACAGAGGAAGGGAAAATTGTCTAAAGTATGCAAATGTTTGACAGAAAGGAAATTGCATTAAGTAATGAAAAAGGCAACTTTCTGAAAACAAAAAAGGAAAGAGAGGAGCTCTGTAGGAAACAAAATCAGAAAGTAGAATCTGTTAGGCAGCAAATAAAATCTATCTTTAAAAATGATTAAGAAGTTTATCTTTCGAAAGTGGGCACTAAAATTCAATGAATTGGACATGGAATACACTGCTAATCAATTGAAGAAAAAAATGAGGATAACTAAATTAATTATTTTAAAAAAATGCAATCAAATGGTTTTGCAAATAAAGAAAATTATAAAAACTTAAAAAAAGGTTCAATTCTTTATTGCTTAAGCTTATTATTAAAAGTAAAAAAGCAAAGAAAGCATGTTTTACAGAACTGTTATCCAAAAAAAATCATTTTCAGAAGGTAAATGTAAAACTTGTACAAGCCAAAACCTATTGATGGAATCTGAAGCACACTGAACAAGTATGAAATGTGTTACTCAGAGAACTGTTTTTCAGTACGATATTTGATTTCATGGAACATATACATTAAAATGCAATATTCAAGCACCCTCCTTTGAAAGAATGTAATTGAGATTTGGTTGTAGATTTTATTTATTAATTTATAATTTTATGTTGTGCCACAACCAATGAATGAGTAGACAGTTTTCAGAGAATTTAACTTGGTATTGTCCCCCTCTACTCAGCTCTTGCGAGGCCCCATCTGCAGTACTGCTGTTGGAACAGGTCCACAGGAGGGCCACTAAGATGATCAAAAGGCTGGAGCACCTCTTCTTGGAGGGAACTGGGATTGTGTAGCTTGAAGAGAAGGCTGCAGGGAGACTCATTGCAGCCTTCCAGTACTTGAAGAGAGCATATAAACAAGAGGGGGAACAGCTGTTTACAGGGGTGGATAGTGATAGGAGAAGGGGGAATGGTTTTAACTGAGACAGGTGAGGTTTAGGTTAGATATTAGAAGGAAGTTTTTCACACAGAGGGTGGTGACACACTGGAACAGGTTGCCCGAGGAGGTTGTGGATGCCCCATCCCTGGGGGCATTCAAGGCCAGGCTGGATGTGGCTCTGGGCAGCCTGGGCTGGTGGCTGGCGACCTGCACATAACAGGGGGGTTGAAACTAGATGATCACTGTGGTCCTTTTCAACACAGGTCATTCTATGATTCTATGATATGATTATATTTCTCTTTAATGAATATCCCGAGAAAGAACTGGATAATGCCTATTATTATTAATCCCTTTGTATCTCTGTGAAGTTTCTCAGAAAATACTCCCAACTCTTTTCCTTTGAGTGGGAAACCTTGTTAAAAGCGAGTTTGTGACACAGGCTGACAAAAAGTAGGAAGGAATGAATCCTGGCTTTGTTGCATAGAAGTTGTACTGTGTGTAGCTTAATGCTGACAGTATGGTGAAGTACTTAAGAATTTCATTTCATTTGGCCCTGCCTGTGGCAGTGGGGTTGGAGATTCATGATCCTTGAGGTCCCTTCCCCCAGGCCATTCTATGCTTCTGTAATTCTGTGATTCTGAGTAATTCTAGTCCCTTGTTGATTTGCTCTATGAGGCATCAGAGGAGAAGTATGCAGAGTTTGTGAAGTGCTTCTGTGATGTGCTATGTAGTAACTATTCTCACTTGCTTGATGAAACAGCTAGGGAGTACATACTTCAAAGAGTTTTGCTCCTTTGCTCCCCAAGCATAATTTTTCCAAGTGGAAATGTCAACTGAACCTTGCAAATGGGCTATCATAGTCACAGAAATGTATTTACTAGTACAAAGAAAAGTGGATATTTTAAATCAAAGTAATTTTTACATTTGTACAGAGACAAATTGCTCTCAGTTATTTCTAAGGCTGAACCTTGTTGACCAGTTTAACATTGTATAAGGCCAAATTGGTTTTAGGCTGAGGTGGTCCCTTTTTTCTTAAAAGCACTATTATTTAGAGGCAATTTTATAGCAGTCTTAAAGCAGAGGTTATAAATCTAGTTTTGTAATATTTAGGGCTAATAAAGCTGTAGTATTTCAATGTGATGAGTTATGAAAGAGGACATAAGACCCTGAGTGAAGGAATAAATAGTAGATTATAAAGGCAAACGTACTGCATTTAGTAGGTACCAGTGAGGTGACGCACTGTAGCCAATGATTAACATAGTAGAAGAGAGACTGGAACCACTTCAGTCACTTAAAAGAAAAAGTAATGAAGTGAAAAAGAAATATGTAGGATATAAATGTGATGGAACAAATACTAAAGATGTTAAAGACCAAGCATAAGCAATTGTAGGACAACCAGAAATGAAAGATTTTTGAGAAATAAGTGCCCAACTAAATAAAACTCATAATGGCACTAGGAATAAAGATTAGTTAAAAGAGATAACAGAACCTAGGATGCTATTTACTGATATAAAGAGCTTTATATAACTAGACTTATCAAATGACTTAACTTTGGACTTCCAAAAGAATATAGGGACAGACAGTCATTTCCCAAGGGAAGAACATGAGATACTGAAGAATAATAAGAACTTGCCAGCAGAGATGATAAAAAAATTAGAATGTCTGAAGCCTGTGTGAATCAGACAGGTCCATTCCAGAACTCCCAAGAAAGCGGCAAGAGAGATAAAAAATGTTTTAGCAGATACATAACAGGAAAAGCCATTCTGAAAGAGACAGGGAATGAACCACTGGATTTACTTAATATTTTAGAAGAATACAGTGAAGATTAAGATGACAACCAACCTCTGAAATTAAGTCAGCAGATTGTACAGCTGGAAGGCAGCAGTGACCAAGATAAATAGCACACTGGGCATTCAGTTATCTCAGGGTTGTAACAGCAAGTTTTTGTTAGGTACTGGAAAATCCTTCATTTATGCACCAGTTTATCCATTTAGAAGTTGAGATATTGACATTTATTGCAGTGAATTCTAATAAATTATTTACAACTTTATGTTATTTCTTAGGAAGAATGGAAATCTCCCATTAATGAGGAGTGATCTATCATAATTTCTTACACTTTGGAGAATCCCAGCCTTTGCTCTTAACAGAAGTTCAGTAGTTGCAATCAACATGAAATTAGTAAGGTTCAAGTACCCTGGAACTCAGCTCTGTTTAGTGTTATTGTCTTATGCAGTCCTGTTGTTTTCTGATGATTTAATACACAGGGGAAAGACTCCTCATTTTTTAATGAAGTACAAGATGGCTATTGGTTATTCTATAACATTCAGCCAAACAGAACATACAAGACACTGACATCTCTTTCTAAAATTTAGTGTAGTCTATTTTTGGAGTCAAAAAGTGAAGTTTGAATGGGACCCTGAGCAGCATGGTCTAGTACTTAACCTAGTGGTTGGCAGAGGTGTTAGAACATGATGATCTCTGAGGTCCCTTCCAATAGATGTAGGCCTTCTTGTCTTGTTTTCTATAATTAGGATCACAGACTGTTATAATAAGATAAATTATTGATTTTTTTTTTAAATTCTGGTTCACTTAGAATTCATATTGGACTTGATGGTTTCTAGAGAAACATAATTTCCGCTAATGAGTTGTGAGCTTACTTCAATGTATAAAGGCAATGGGTGTATTGTGAAATCAACATGCATATCACTATTGCAATGGATCAGCATTAAATATTTGCACAGCTTTCAAAATATCATAAAAATAAAGGAATGTAGTAGCCAACTGATGCCATCTACCTGGACTTCTGTCAGTCCTTTCATATGGTCCCATACCACATCCTTAATTTGGAGAGATATGAATTTGAAGATAGGTCTACTCTGTAGAGAAGGAATTAACTGGAAGGTCAGAGGTTTATGGTAAATGGCTCTGTATCTAGGGAGAGACTGATGATGAACTGTGCGCTGGGACTGGTACTCTTTAAAATCTTTATTAACTATATAGAGGATGGGATCAAGTGCACCCTCAGCAAGTTTGCTGATGACACCATTCTGAGCAATATGGTTGATACAGCTGAAGGAAGGGATGCCATCCAGTGGCACCTTGATAAACTCAAACGGTGAGCCCATGTAAACCTAATGAGATTCAATAAAGCAAAGTGGACAGTTCTGCACTTGTGTCAGTGTAATCCCAGGTATGAATATAGACTGGGAGAGGAACTCCTAGTGATGATTTTCTTGCTGAGACTTGAGGGTCCTTGAAGATGAAAAATTGAACATGAGCAAGCAGTGTGCCTTTGCAGCCTGGAAGGTCAATGGTATTCCAGGTTGCATCAGAAGAGGGGTGACTAGCAGGGAAAAAAATGTGACTGTCCCCCTCTACTCTGCCTTCATGAGGCCTTATCTGGAGCATTGTGTACTGATCTGGACCTTCAAGGCAGGAAAGATGTTTGTCAATTGACAACATCGTTGACAGTGTTGAGCTTTTGGAGAGGGTCCAAAAGAGAGCCACAAAGATGATCATAGGGCTGGAGCACCTCTCTTATGAAGACAGGCTGAAGGAGCTGTGCTTGTTCAGTCTAGAGAAGAGAAGACTGCGAGGAGGCCTCACCATGGCTTTCAAGTGTTTAAAGGGAGATTACAAACAGGAGAGAAATCAACATTTTACTCAGGTAGATAGTGACAGGAAAGGAAGAAATGGCTTCAAATTAAAGGAGGGAAGATTTTGATTGGATGACATGAGGAAGTTTTTCACTGAGGGGGTGATGAGGTGCTGGACAAGGCTGCCCAGAGAGGTTGTGGATGCCCCATTCCTGAAGGTGTTCAAGGCCAGTTTGAATGGGACCCTGAGCAGCATGGTCTAGTACTTAACCTAGTGGTTGGCAGAGGTGTTAGAACATGATGATCTCTGAGGTCCCTTCCAACCCATATCATTCTTTGATTCTATGATTCTATAAATAATATGAAATATGTACTTATCCAAACAACATGTGGTACATTATATGAGAGTGGCTTGTTCAGAATGCAGTAATAACTTATAATTTGAAATATCAAAAAATGGGAAATGGAGTTCTGAGAAGAAATCTGTTCTTTGTGTCCTTAGCTTTAAAAGGTTTGGGAGAGGATAAAAGAAATCTCATAGTGAGAGTAACTATGTACTCATTAAAAAATAGAAGTGAATAATAAAGACACAAAAAATTCTGAGTAACATTAATCCTTGTTTCAAAAATGAAGTCCTTTACAAACTGTTGAGAATTGTTTGCTTCTATCTCTGCAAAGAACTTCATTAGATTTCATTTTTAGAGACATTCTTCACATAATGAAATCTGTGTTTGAGAACAGATTCCCAAGCTGATGATTTGCCTAACAGAAAAATGTAACTCCAACTTAATTTATTTGTAAGATTCCCATTGGCTTCAGATGGGAATTAGAGCAGGCTGAGTATAAGAAAGAAGCCTGTAATCTCTCTAGCAGACTAACTCATCTTTGCTGCTTTTTAAATTATGTTTCCTAACTCTGTCAGAAGAAACACAATTGCTACAATATGGTAATGAAGTAAGAGATGTCTAAGCTGGATGTTATAGAGCAACACAACCTGTTTTATTAATTAGGTAATGCAGAGCAAGGCATAGTAAAACAAAGGAAGAAGTGTATGAAAAAATTGATTAGTATCTATACTAAAGGAAAGTCTCCTCAGTGCATGTCTTGCTCTATTGCAAATCACTTCCACAAAGTTAAATATTGTTTTATATTATTCTGGGTGGATACTTTAGTTATGATCAAACAATGAAGATGGTTTCACAGATGAGGTGTGAAAAACTATTTCCTTTCTGTGCCTTCCCCCTTGATTCTGGTGTATAATTCTGTTCTTTTTCCACATGTACTGTTATGCTGTTTTCTGGAATAAAAAATGCCTGGATTTGCTGGCCTTCAGAACAGTGGAGCATATATCTGAACATAAGGAAAATTATATAGCCAACACATTATGTAGTTGAAATTGCCCTGATACAATTATTTGTTGTGCAATAATACTGTAAGAATCTTGCAAATAGCAACATAAATTTATGGGGAAACAAATAAAATGGTCATAGATCTCTGGCTGGTACACTTTGACTCAGTATGGTACTGTTTGAAGCATCCAGCCTCTGCAGTAGGCAGTGTATCAAACTCATGTTTTTGGTTTGGAGATTTTCCCACTTGACCACAGGAGGCAACACTAACATTAATTAATGTCTTTCCAGCTTCTGTTTTGTACAGTGCTGTTCCTGTGAATGACTGAGATGGAGTAAGATAATCCACAAAATTGTTGTACTTTTGTATAAGGTATTATGTTCACACATAGCATTTTTTTTTTTTTTTTTTTTTTTTTAATATGTATATATATGTGGAGAGGGATCAGGAGGCTTCCTGACAAAAGGGATGTGTAATTTCTTCACTGATTATTATGTACAGATTATTATGTACAGATTATTATGTACTCATAGATTAAGAAACTGCCAGTTTTAGGGACAATTGCAATGTTCATATATTTACATTGGGATAAAGTTTATCTATTTTGATTTCTACCTCTTAAAAAAGAGGACATTTAAACCTTAATAGCTGATATGTATAGTAAGATCCTGTGCTGCAGTTATGCTATTATCAATTCAGTTTTGATAATTCTGTGAACTAAGGATGTAGAAGGAACAATGGAAGGAAGAAGATAAAGTGATAACTAGATGGAACGAGTTTTCAAAACAAGATGGCAGTTCTTCACACAAGAGGTTGCTGACCCCTGCAACTCCCTGCCAAAGATTTTCTGAACTGTAAAAGTCTGTAGAGGTCCCAGAGGAAGTGGGAAAATTTAATGGAAGAGAAATTCTCTAAACATTACTAAATATATAGAATCCATTTGTAGGCTATGAAGAACAATACTTGAAATACTTGAAATTTGGCAGATTGTAGGGCAAGACATTGTATATACTTGCCCTGTTCTTACTTATATTAATGCATGTGATTGTGACTCTTTCTGAGTACACAGCACTGGTCTTCACAGTCATTGCTATCATCCAGAATGGCCTTCTAATGTTCTTGTTTTTAGGAATCAAAGTTAAATGTCAAATAAATACTGTAAATAATGTTCATTTACCAGAGCTTACATCAATAATATAAATATATACAATGTTATTTACTTTAAGAATAAGTACATACCACAAAAACACAATCTGCTCATTTCCTTCTCATTAAGTACTCCATGAAAGAATAGCAACATAATTGTACTCTGCTAGTCTTCCTATCAACCATAGTTTAATTAACAGGAAAATTTAGACTGAAGGTGTTTAGAAACAGCACTGGATTCTAAATATGGACAAATGAAACCCCTCCACCTCCATCTAAATATTTTTCAAACACAAAACATGTGGTCAGCAATACATCATTTTGGATGCCTTTCTGATAGCATCCCATAACCCTGTTAGCAGTTTGCCTTGATATGTTAAACAGTGCCATGCATTATGGGGTGAGAACTCCTTGATTTATAAGATTTCAGAGCAGCAGTGTATACATATTCATTTGGCATATGCAAGAAGAAATTCTAGGAAAGCTCAATTGTTTTTTGATTTTTTTTTTTTTTTAATTATTTTATTCTGGCACATTACAAAATGTAATTTTATTATTTAAAAGATCAGGAAAATAAACAGAATGTGGTTCTTAGTACTGAATTCTGGCCCAAACTCCTTTAAATCAATAGAAAGCTTAGTTTTGATTTATACTGGTCTTGGATCAGCCTTTTCTTTCACCATAAAATAAAGAGGTCATATTGTCGCAAAACTTCATATTCAACTCCGTACATTAAAATTATGTTGATCTCTTTAAAATTGTATTTTATCTTACTGTTTATTTTGCATGTTAAAATGGATTCCCTTTATTCTTCTTTCAGATGTTCATTTCTAATATTTATTAGGGCTCTGCTGCTTCATGACCCTAATTCCTCTATTTATGATTTATTCTCTTCTTACAAATAGTTATTCTTTTTTTGTCCTTGTAATACCCTGCTCAAGTGTAGAGACATTTGTAGAAGACCGAAGTTATTTCACTGCAGTATTTTTGCATGAAGAATTATGTGGCAATAAAGTAAATGATGAGTGGAAGGAGGTCATATCTTTACTCTTTTCCTCTTTAAAGCAGGATCCAGCGGGTGTGATTAGCAGCCACTTTTAGTTCAGCATCTGCATTTAATCAGAAGTTATTTCCCCATTTCCTAGACTGCTTATTGTAACACTTCACCACTTCATCTCTCTTCTCTGCCAAGTAGGCAATAAAAGAAAGGTTTCTAACTTTCTCCTCTTTTTTTTTTTTTTTTTTTTTTTTTTTGTCTAGCCTTGCTAAAACTTAAATATGTGATTTTTGTAAATAAATAACTGTTAACAAAAAGTATGACTAGATAAATGTTTTCAAGGCTCTTCTGAAGGTTTTGCACTTAACGTCTACATTAGCAGGAGTCCCTCAGAAACAGAATGGGGTTAAAATTTCTACATAGTTACATATAATTTCAGCTTACTATAGCTAAAGGTGTAAAGAAGCAGTTTGATTTCCTTTTCTTTCTTTTTTTTTTCTTTCTTTACACAGAATAGCACATTAGAGATATTGTTCCCTATACCTGGGCTGAAAAGTTTGCATTAAAGAATTTCCCCCTCCCACCACTACACCATCTTCCCTCAAAAAGGAACTTAATTAATTATTTCATGTAAACTGTAAATCAAAAGTAATTTATATAACCAAGGTAAAGCACATTCAGAAACAATGATTTAATTGTATAAAGTTGAAATAAATTTTTTTCTTCTTTTTTCGAGAGAAGAATCCTCTTTTCCTATGTGAGGCTTGAGCTGCAATACCACTGGCATTCATTGTAGATAATTACAATGTGAAAATGACATTTTGTTGATATATACATATTTTTTAATCAGACATCAGACATGAAATAAGTGGTATTGAAATCAAAGATATTTTAAAATGATCTCTTTCATGAAAGTCTGCCACCAAGTTTCTTTAGTACTAGATAAAGAATTCTTCTACTTTTCTTTCAGCTATTCTCCATGTAAGATTCATTAAAAAATTCATACCATACTGCAGATTCATACTGAAGCTAATTGCTTATTCATTTCCAGATCATGGGAACGGGGGAAGATTCCAAGAAATTATTGAAGTACGGGAAGTAGATGAACAAATTTACAAGTTAAAAGCTCACAATCAGCTGTTACAATTTTAATTGATTGTTTCTGAACTGTACTCGGTCCATGAAAATGAAGAATTTTAAAATGTTCTTTGTGGGGTTTAAAATCCATCTCAATACTTACAAAAGATAATTCCTCTCATCTTAGAACCTAATTACATCAAAACTTAATTTGTTAAGTTCAGTGATGTGAAGTAAAATATAAACTAAAAAGGAAGAACATCTTTTTGACTGTGCAGTATATATAGCAAGGCAGTTAATATACTTTAGAATGTGATTATATTGACAATGATAATGTTACTCAGTTCCTTTCTTTTTTTTTTTTTTTTTTTCCCTCTTAGGTGTCTGAGGAAAGAAAAGGAAATGTAGTTCACAGGCTGTGAAATATAAATTGTCTTTTTCTTTAATGGTATTGTTACACATTATTCAGATTTTCCCATCACTGAACTTCCAGGCATAATTCAGTGTTACCATTTATGTCATTAAAGAATGAAGGAATGTCTGGGGGCAGTTCATTAAGACTGAGAGGAGGCAACTATCTTTATATACATGTATGCATGCTTTTCTTGTCTGTTTGCACATCTGTTCATGCAAGTAGTTCAAATTAAAGTTACTCTGCTACCTTGTGGCTGTAGCTTGAAATACCATCTCCTTACTGGCTTAATTTTTAAAATTGTCTATTATTTATTATGTTATTTATTCTACTTAGCACACATGAAGTGGCATCTGGGAGACTGTGTTTAGTTTTAGACCTCTTCCCAGTGGAAGAGAGATCTCTGTTTCACCAGAGATGGTGTTCCAGAGATGATGAATTCCTCCTTTGCCCTCATCCTGCTTCTGTCTCGCTTTTAAAGCATAGAAGCAGAGCACGGAAAAGAAATCTGCCCTGCTGCTGTTCATGTGCCTGTCCAAATAGCATACATTAGTGATAACGGTCCATGAATAATGGAGGATGTTGCATAGAATCCAGGAGAACTGAGAAAAATGACATTGTTAATGTTCAGAACACTCAGAAGCTGCATGTCTTCAGGAAAAAAATTTTAGGTACATCAGTATTATCTAACATTAGCTTTATTGCATTGGATACCCGTTTTTTTTAATCTCTTCCTATTTTTCTTGAATGGCTCAAAATGTTATATATAGTGACACAATGTCTTCTTAATAACATTAACTTTCTGGTCATATTCTAGAGCAATAATTAATTTGTGTTAATATTGATAACAGCTATAATTAATTAGAATGAATTTTTATGTCGACTACACAGAGAGGTTATTTCTTCACAGCCTTCAGCTGTGTTAAACAAAATCAGATTTCCTGAGTAAACTGGCTTCATCCATTATTTTTTATAAAAGCACATTAACTAGCTTCTTAAGTTTTTGTTTGTTTGTTTGTTTGTTTTTAAGTTTTTCTGACATTAACAGATAACAAGCGTTATGCTAGATAAAAAGAGAGGTTTAGAAGTTCTTGGTTTCACATCAGAGAAATAATAACACCTTTATTCATGAGTTATCAATTCAAAATACCATTGGAGCCCAAGATACTTATATCATTATTTCCCTGTTTTGAACTTTAAACCTTGAATAACTTTTTGCTTTTAAAACAGATAGAAAAAGTACCACTCTCTGTAGACGGAAGCACATTTAGCACAGAAGCAAGTACATATCGACCTCATCCACTAAGAAACTGGGGAAACACTACACAGCCAAATTTGTTTTTTCAAGTGTCTGAAGAAGCTGCCAATGGAGATAGTGGTGGAGATATTGCGTGTCATTGTCAGCTTATGTTTCAGGAGGAGCAGTCTTATCATGTACACTATACAAAGTTTTCTCTCCTTCATGGTACTTGCCTTGTTATGTGCTGGGCTCTGCGTTCTTCACATTCCACTGCTTTGCTCCTCCTATGCTCACCTGGGTTGAGAGCTGTTGTGTAGTGTTCCAGGGTGCTACCTGGTCCTTATACTTCAGCCATCACCACACTGCTCCAGCTTGTCCAGATTGTCCAGGTAGGGCCGTATAGCCTCTTACATTCTTACAAACCTTTGTGGACACCTGCATGAGAGTATGCAGACTATTTTGGCCTTTCAAACCTGCCAGGATTGTGGCAAAGTTGTGTCATAGATTATGAACAACATTCTTGACAGGAGCTAGAAAAGGATCGCTAACTTGCTCTGTATAATTTTTTCCCACTGAATGAAATTTCACAGTATCAAAAATCATTTCCTATGTGGGAAATTCTATGCTTGGCCTTGAGCAAAGTACTGGATTGCAGGATTTGCAGCAGTCAAAGTGCAAGTTATTTTATTGAATTCCTGTCTGGGGAGACCTGAAATACAGTCAATTTTTACAAGCATTTTTAGAATTTAATGGATTTGTGACTTCAAGAATGTTTAACGTTTGTAAAGTTCCCAATAACAGTTGTATATGCATATATATATATACATATATATATGTATATGTATATATATTCTATATTACTTCAGCAAATCAGTATGCAGCTGTTTCACAATAATTTCACAAGACTGACTGTGACACTTTAGTCTCATGTGTCTAACTTTGTTATGGCAATTTTAGTGACAAGAAGAGAATTTTCAGTATTGTGGAATAAGCTCCTTAATGACAATTAATGAAAAAAAAAAGTCAAAGATCATATACTAATGAGAAACAAAATCATATAATTTTAGGGGTTGGGAGAGACCTCTGGAAATCATGTAGTTCAACCTTTCTGCTGAAGCAGGTTCACAGAATCACAGAATGATTTGGATTTGAAGGAACATTTAAGATCACCTAGTTCCAACCCCTGCTGTAAGCAGAAACACCTCTAACTAGACCAGGTTGCTCACAGCCCCGTCCAGTCTGTCCTTGAATGCCTCCAGGGAGGAGGCATCCACAGCCTTTCTGGGCGATCTATTCCTGTGTCTCAAGACCCTCACAATTAAGAATTTCTTCCTGATCATCTAGTCTAAATCTAACCTCTACAAGTTTAAAGCCATTTCCTCTCATCCTGTTGCAATCTGCTCTTATAAAAAGTCCCTCCCCAGTTTTTCTGTAGGTCTCCTTCAGGTACTGGAAGGCTACTATAAGGTGTCTTTGGAGCTTTTTCTTCTCCCAGCTGAAAAGCCCCAGCTCACTCAGCCTGTCCTCATAAGGGAGGTGCTCAGCCCTCTGATCATCTTCATGGCCCTTTTCTGGACCTGCTCCAACAGATGAATGTTCTTCTTGTATTGAAGGCTTCAGAACAGGATCCAGTACTGCAGGTGGGGTCTCACAAGAGCAGAGCAGAGGGGCAGAGTCACCTCCCTTGACCTGACGGTCATGCTTCTCTTGATGCAGCCCAGGTATACTGGTCGCCTTCTGGGACACGAGTGCCTATTGCTGGATCATGTTGAATCTTTCATCAGTCAGCACTCCCAAATCCTTCTCCTCAGGGCTGCCCTCAAGCCATTCTCTGCCCAACCTCTATCTGTGCTTGAGATTGCCCTGACCCAGGTACAGTAATTCATACTTGTCCTTGGTCACCTTCATGAGGTTTGCATGGGCCCACCTCTCAAGTAACAGGTATCTCAGCCTTTCCACACAATGGAGATGCTCCAGACTTGCATGCATGCAGTTGTTCCTCTCCAGGTGTGGGACTTGTCATAGTGATAGTCATCTATGAGAAGGGTTTGAAAGAGAATTCAGAGAGCTAGAGGCCTATCAGCCTGATCTTGGTATTTAGGAAGATTATGGAACAGATAGATCCTGCTTGACTGACTCAATCCGCACCTATGTCCATGTAGTGGATAAAAGAAAGGCTGTGGATGTAGTCTACTTGGACTTCAGTATAAAGCCTTGGACTATGTCTGTGACCGTATTCTCCTGGATAAGCTAGCAGTCCATGGCTTTGACCAGTAAATTTCTGGCTGGGTAAAAGATTGACTGGATGTTTGGACCCAGAGATTGGTGGTGAGTAGAGTTAAATCCAGCTGGTTACCAGTCATGAGTGGTGTTCCTCAGAGGTAAGAACTGGAGCATGGCCCATTCAATATGTTTACTGATGATCTGGATGAGGACATTCAGTGTACCCTCAGTAAGTCCGCAGATGATACCAAGTTGAAGGGAAGTATTGATCTGTATGAGCATGGGAAGGCCCTACAGAGGGATTTGGACACGCTGGATTTTTTGGGCAGAGGCCAGTTGTGAACTCTGGCAAGATCAAGTAATGGATCCTACACTTTCATCACAACATTCCCATGCTACAGGCATTGGGTAGAATGGCTGGAAAGAGGAACAGTGAAAAAGAGTCTGGGGATGCTAAACAATAAGTGGCTGAACATGAGCCACCAGTATACCCAGGTGGCCATGAAGACCACTGGCATCTCAGCTTGTATCAGAAGTAGCATAGTCTGCAAAACTAGGGAGATGATTGTTGCTCTGTACTCAGCACTGATAAGACTGCACCTCTAGTGCTGTGTTCAGTTTTGGGCTGCTAAGTAGCAGAAAGACATGAAGGTACTGGAGTGTGTCCAGAAAAAGGCAACAAAGCTGGTAAAGGTTGTGGAGCACAAGTCTTACGAGGAGCAGCTGAGGAAATGGGGTTTGTTTAGTCTGGAGATTTTCAAGAAAAAAGTGAAAATAGTGCTTGGAGACATGGCTTAGGAGGCATAGTGGTGATGTGTTGATGGTTGGGGTTGATGATGCTAGAGGTCTTTTCCAAACTATTCTATGATTCTGTGATTCTATCACTCTACACTTGTTCTTGTTGAAGCTCATAGGGTTCTCTCTGCCCAGCACTCTAGCCTGTTCAGATCTCACTGAATGGCAGCACAGCCTTCTGTGTTATGACATGTAAGCCATTAAAATGGGAGACAAAGAAAATCTCATTCAGATTTTCACATGCATCCTGTTTTAAGTTACTGAGCAACAAGTGTTGCTCTCTTTTATATAGATCATGATCATCTTATCGAGTTAATTCCCATTCCTCAGCAGGGGAAAAAACACAACTTGCCACTGAAAATTCCCATGTTTTTCAGAAGGGCTCACTTTCATGAAAAATGAAGGAAACTGCTACTGAGTTCAGTTTCTTTGCCTGTAGAGGATAGACAACAGAAAAAAATCATAACTGGAGAGATTTCTTAGAAGTCTGTGGTAGAACAGAATTCTGTGACTACTGTAGATGCAAACTCCTATTTTTATATAGTTGTTATAGATAGAAACATTTACTTTCTGGGAGAAGGATGTATACTATATACTAGAATTAGTATATAGTATCAGTATATCCAGTTGGATTATTATTTTGCTTATTAAAAAGTCAGTATTTTTGGCTCTTGTTAAGCAGGATGGGGATATCTTCCTTTGCCCTGATACTATCAGTAGTCAAAAACAGGCCAATTTATTCTCTGCTAAAGAACATTTTTTTTTGTGTTGGATGTAGAACTGCCACAAATATTTGAGTTTTGGTCATTATGTAATGCACTCTGAAAGTAATATGTCTGACTGTTGGAGGAAGTGAAGCTGTACTGATGAGCCTGGGACAAAGAAGATGAAATGAAGACTACCAGTCTGGAATATCCCACACTCAAGAGATAGGCTTTTCTAGATAATACTGGAAATCTCTGGGAAACCCAGAACCCAGACAATGCTCTCAGATAAGAGGTGGGAAAGAAGCAGGAATCAGGAGCCAGCTAGAGACTGAAGCTGCCAAAGCAGTTGCTATCATCTGTTAAACAGACCTGAACAGATCTTAACAATGTTTTATAGAGTTCTAACTAGTTCTGACTTTTTGCACTGAGATCAGCAACACAATCCAGTCCCTTCATACCTTTCCCTCTTCTGAATTGTTTAGTCAGTTTCATCTTTGTTTATGTTATGCTTTCTGTACCTAACCACCAAATTGAGAAGTGCATATGGAATGTGCAGTGTTACAGCTTTTATTTATTGATTGATTTGTTACCAGGTTTTCACTTGTAATGTTTGTGTGGAGGTGATGTTGTCATGATTAATATGGATTGTCCTGTTCTTGTTCCTACTGCTGTAAATAGAACTAATAATGATGCAGAAATTAATGCGATTGTTCACACGTGGCATAAGATTAGGACAGTGCATACTGTAATTTTTCAGTTGAAAGGCTCAGTTAGGCAGGAAGAGAAACAAACTTTTAGTATATAATAATAGCACTATTGCCATACTGAATAATGCAGAATTACTTAGTACGAGGTTAATATGATGTTCACTTGGATAATGGAAATTATTAACTAAAGTTTCCTTAATGTGAAGAGTTCATCTGGGAACAGGAGGATATTTGCACCTAAGCTACTCCACGCTCAGAGAAATGACCACAGAGGTATGTGGTGGTTAATATCATCCTAAAATAGATGTCTACAATTGGTCAGATGAATAATTTCTTGTAAGTTGCTCTCCACTGACTATACTCTTAGCTTAGAAGGACAGGCTCAGATGTAAAATCCATATGATAGAAATCTGAAGTTAGATGACAGTAGTCACACTTGAAGGGTCTTCTATCCAATTTCACTCCTGTTAGCAAGTATAATGCTATGAAGATGAAAAGCTACATTTATATGTCTGCCAAAAAAAAAAAAAAAAAGAAGGTGAAAGCATAACTCAGCAAACTGAAGGTCGTTTGGTATTCTGCTATTCTGTACTTGTAGGATGGTATTGTGTCTTAATTTGCTGTTTATATGCATTCCCGCTTGGTATCTATATTTTAACAAGAGATAGAATAGAAAGACATGCAGTAGATTTTGAAGATAAGACCTCAGGAGTTGCTTGTTGAAGACCACTGTATTGTTACAGATAACAGAAAACTTACTAACCTATAAATAACACTTATGTCCTAAAAGATCTATTAATTAATTGCCACATATGACAGTTGGACAATATTTTTCTGACGGAAAGTCTTTCTATTGAAATTTTCATGAAAACCCATGTTTTTTACATAAATACACTTATCTGAAAGAAACTTAAAAAATGCTAGGAGATAGTTACAGCATTCTGGCTTTTTCTGGTGTTTCAATATTTCTTAAATATATGAAAGGAAAATGTTCATTTTTTTTTCAACTAATTTCAACTAATTACTTGTTAGTTGATACATACAGCTTGACTGATCCAAAAACTTTGAAAATTTCTGTTCCATAGCAGAATTGTTTAGTGCTCTGATTTCTAATGATAAAAAGTTAATGGTCAGCATTTCTTTCAAGCTGTCTTTTACCCATTTTTGTTGTACAAATGCTAGAATTAAAATGAATATAATATTTGTTTTGAGCCTATAAAAAAAATATTGAGGCCTTGGAGACTGTTTAGAGAAGAATAATAGAGCTGGTGAGGGGTTTGGAACACAAGTCTTAAGAGAAACAGCTGAAGGAACTGGGATTGCTTAGTCTGGAGAAGAGGAAACTCAGGGAAGACCTTATTGCTCTCCACAGCTACCCAAAAGGAGGCTGTGGCAAGTTGAGAGTCGACCTCTTCTCCGCATAACTAATAATAGGAGTAGAGGGAATGGCCTCAAATTGCACCAGGTTCAGGTTGGACATTAGGAAAATTTCTTCTCCAAAAGAACATTCAGGTGCTGGAATGGAGTGCCCAGGGAGATGGTTGAGTCACCATCCCTGGAGATGTTCAAGAAATGCTTAGATGCGATATTAAGACACATGCTTTAGTGGGAAAATACTGATGGTAGGTGGACAGTTTGGACTGGATGATCTTGGAGCTCTTTTCCACGCATGGTGATTCTGTGATTCCATAAAAAACAAAGCTTATGCTGTCAACAGTTCTATACTCAGGATTTGAAATTGCTAGCAAGTTTCAAACACTTTTAAAGGAGGCAAGAAGTCTCAGCAATAACTCTGTTTCAGTAAGTTTTACAACAGCTGGATCCCAGATGCTGAATAGAACTTAGATCACTGTGTCCCCAGAAAAGAGGAGACAGAATTCAGCTGCTACAAATTTAGTTTGGCAGTGGATGGCTGCCAACTAGGTCCTTCAGACCAACCACATATCCCCTTTATCGAGGATATGAAGGATATTTATTGAATGATATGAGAGAGCAAAGAACACATATTCTTTTGAAATGATACTTCCCAAGTTCCACTGACCACAAAAACAGCTTTTGAATTGTTAAGTTACTATTCTCAGTGTTGTATAGAATCACAAGGTTGGAAAGGACCTACAAGATCATCTAGTCCAACCATCCTCCCATTACCACTGCTACCACAAGCTACTAAACCATATCTCGTTGCTCCTCATCCAGATGCCTCATGAACACTGCCAGGGACAGTGATTTCACCACCTCCCTGGGCAGGCCATTCCAATGTCTGACCACTCTCTGAGAGAAAAAGTTTTTTCCTTATGTCTAACCTAAACCTCCTCTGGTACAACTTGTGGCCATTTCCTCGGGTCCTGTTTGTTGCCTGGGAGAAGAGGCCAAACCCCTCCTCATCACAACCTCCCTTCAGGAAGTTGTAGATGAGGTCTCCTCTGAGCCTCTTCTTCTCCAGACTGAACAATCCCAGCTCTCTCAGCCACTCCTCATAAGACTTGTGCTCCAGACCCCTCACCAGTTTTGTTGCCCTTCTCTGGACACGTTCCAGGGCCTCAATGTCTTGTAGTTAGGATTCGAAAACTAAACACAGTACTCAAGGTGTGGCCTCACCAGAGCTGAGTACAGGTGGATGATCACCTCCCTGTTCCTGCTGGCCACACTATTTCTAATGCAGGCCAGGATGGCATTGGCCCTCTTGGCCACCTGGGCACATTGTTGGCTCACATTCAACCAAGCATCAACCAACACCTCCAGGCCTGTTTCCTCTTCACAGTCATCCAGCCACTCAGCCCCAAGCCTTTAATGCTGCACGGGGTTGTTGTGGCCAAAATGCAGGACCTGGCACTTGGCCTTGTTGAACCTGTTCCCATTCACCTCAGCCCAGCGATTCAGCTTATCTAGATCCCTCTGAAGGTCCTCCCTACTGTTGGGAAGATCGACACTACCTCCCTATTTGTAGTCAGCTAATAAATGACTAACCTCAGTCATCTATCATACTTATCATACCTAAGCTTAATATGATAGATGGCAGAGACTGAGACACAGCCTCTTGACCCACTCAGTATGTTTTGAGGGAGGTTGTCACAGTTTTATGATTTTTGGTTATTGGTATTCCACATCATAACATCATGTAGTGCACTGGGAGTTAAAGAATTAATGCTCCAGTTCCGGGTACCTGTCCCAGAAGAGAAGCACTACATGCCCCAGAGGACTTTCTGTAATTTCTGCTTCCATTTTCCACTCAGAGGGAAAGATAAATTCCATCCACAGATCCTTCTCACCTCTTTTTTGATCATGACAGAGTGTGAGCTCCCCAGATTGTTTTGCCTCAGCATGGGAGTAAGGCGTTCGGCTTTCAGACACTCTCTCATTTTATTTATTAGCTTCAATTCTAATTGTATTATAGTGTGTTATTTTGCGTTCTGACATCTTGTTTAGTAAATTAGCTTATTTCTCCACAGATCATTTCTGCTGTTTTGTTTTTAGGCCCACCTATCTATCCTGCTTCCCTTTCTTCCCTTTTCCCTTTCCCAGGCCAAGGGTCCATAGGTTCCCCCACCCCACTCGTCATGGAACTGGGACGAACACGCCCATAAACCATTGACAGAAGTGAATTTTTTTCTATGTCCTGAATCATGTCTCCTCCAGTTATCAAGAAGGTCCCTGCCATGATGGAGTCATCGAAGACTCAGAGGAATAATACACATCAATTTATTGAGCGCTTTCTTAGCAGTAACTAATACTGGAGGTAAAATTGGCTAATTTGCTAAGTAATAAGCATTACAGGTAAGACAGTATTAGTCATTGGTTACTACACAGAGTAAAATGATAGAAGAAGTTAAAGAGAAAAGATAGAAAATGAGGAAAGAGAGACAGACAGATGTACAAACAAAGCAAACAAAATGTTTCACCATTCCTCCATCCAGTGGTATCTTGCTGATCTCCAGAAGTTGTGGGTCATCCAAAGTTCATTGGTCAGTTGACAACTAATGACAACAGTACAAACTCCTACTTATAGTCCAAAGTGGTCAAGCCTGCTCTTTTGGAATGACAGCTTCTGGCTTTGGGAATCTCAACTGGAACTCCTTTTTTTCTGTCTTTCAGGCCTTGCAAATTTAAGTCAGCAGATAAAAGGAAGGAGGGAGATGCCAGCTTGTATCCTTCCCGGTAACATCTCTCAGTCACCTCTATCAACTTGGTTTCATTTCCTCCCAGGCTAAGTTTTCAGCCAATAAATACTCCTGGGCCCTCTCATTCAAATGCAAACAACTCCTAAGAAATGCTTTCAAATGTAAAACTGCTCACAGAGTGATATTGGTTGCCTTATGTTGATTTGAGATATTCCTTACCAATCTCAGACACAGAGTTGACATTAAATATCTTACACGAGTCTTTGTAGTTCTACTGCCACAGAAGCCATCCAAATTTACTCTGTTGGTGCTGTATCTGTATTCGAGAAAAATCAATGACTTCTGTAAAGAATGCTCCTGGATAAGACTTAATTCCTTCTGGTTTTACAATATTTTTTAAAGCACTGTATCTAAGCTCCTAAAATATTCAATTATAGAAAAGCTGAAGTGAAATAAAGCTCTTTTAATTCATGTCTTCTAATTCATCCTCTCGCTCAATACAAGACTCCTGTCACTTCATGCTGTTCCTCAGCATAATGTTAGATGAGACTTCTTGGGAACTTGTCCAGAATGGCCATTCTACATAATTTTTGGACAGTCTGTTCCACTGCGTTAGTCCTGTCCTGAAGAAGATTTTTTTTTTTTTAATGTCACATTCTAACCATTACCCCTTCTTCTTACACATCTCCCAGAAGAGAAAGCTAGAATGCACCATTCAGTAGTAGAATCAGTAGTTTAGGTCCCTTCTTCTTTAGATAAAAAGAACCAAACAGTTCCCTTAGATTCCCTCAGAACAACATAAATTTAGTTTTTAAAAAGACTTTCTTTTAGATTCTCTCAAGCCTTCCAGCATCTTGTACAGGGGATGTGTCCAAAAGTGACAAGTTTTCTAGATGCACCCTCAAAAGTGCTTAGTGCAGCAGCATAATCACTTCCATCAGTTTATAGGTCTCATTGTTAATGTCGGCCAGCAAATGTCCTGTCTTCATACTGCAAGGGTGCACTCCTTATTTCTTTAAAAATGGTGAACATTCCTCACGCTCAGCTTGTTATTGAAACCAGTTTTCAGAAAGCACAGAATTTATAACTCAAAGTTAAACTCCCATTTGTCTACTCAAACTAAAACACACCCACCAACTGAAAAACAGAAGTTACTAATCCCTTCAGGATATTTTGGCCTGTGTGCTTGCAAACTAGTGTACAGGGGTTTAAGACACTGTTATTATTGCTGATGTTCTTGTATCTACCTCCCCTTTTACCGTCTATGAATACTACTTTTCATTCATCAGATACTGATATGCCCTGACCTTAGTCTTCAGTTACCTCATAACTGGACTCTGCTTTGGGGGTCTGGTTTATGAGAAAATTTGCTGACAGAAAGCTCCATTCTCATGACTAATTATAATTCTTTGGTTAGGAATTTTAGATGAACATTTCTGTAGAAACGTTTTTCCAGCAGACTTGTTAGGGAGCTGTTAAATCCCTTCTAAATGACAGTGGCTGTCTTTGAAAACACAATTAACGAATCTTCCGCTTTGAAGCTCTGAGCTCTGGCAGAACTCAGGTAGTTGTGATCAGAAGCAAAGAGCCCAGCTGGAGGCCTGTTGCTAGCGGTGCTCCCCAGAAGTTTCTGGTACTGGGTCTAATCTTGTTTTATTCACCAGTGATCTGAATGAAGGAATAGAGTGCAACCTCAGCAAATGTGCTGAGGACACAAAGCTGGGAGGAGTAGATAAAACACCAGAAGTCTTTCCTGCCATATGGCAAAACCTGAACAGACTGGAGACTTTGGTGGAGAGAAACCTGGTGGGGTTCAACAAGGGCAAATGTTGAGTCCTGCACCTGAGGAGGAATAACCTTATACATCACAACAGGCTAGGGGCTCACTCACCGGAAAGAAGCTCTGTGGAGAAGGAAATAGGAGTCCTGATGGACAACAGGTTGACCACGAGTGTGCCCTGGTGTCCAAAAAGGCCAATGGTATCCTGGAATGTTAAAAGGAGTGTGGCTAGCAGGTTGAGAGAGGTTGTACTTCCCCCCTGCTCTGTCTTGGTGAGGCCACATCTGGAGTACTGTGTCCAGATCTGGGCTTCTCTGTTCAAGGACTGGGAAGTACTGGGCATAGGACTGCAAAGATGATCAGGGGCCTGGAGTGTCTCTCTCTCTTCTGAGAAAAGGCTGAGAGTTTTGGGACAGTTCAGCCTGGAGAAGAAAACACTGAAGGGAGTTCTTATCAGTGCTTATGAATATCTAAAGGAAAAGTGTCCAGTGAATGGGGCCAGGGTCTTTTGAGAGGTGCCCAGTGACAGAACAGGGAGCAATGGACACAAGCTAGAACATAGGAAATTCCATCTGAACAAAAGAACCTGCTATAGTGGACAAGATGATTTTCAGATGTCCCTTATAATCCCAATGATTTTCTAATTCTTAGGTTTTATGATTTTATGATCCACCATGTCAGTTGACCACTCAGCTTGATTAATATTATTACCCTTTTATTTTCAAGTAGTCCCAGTCTTAAGTGAGTAGATTGGGCCTTGGTTTCTTTTCAATCCCATGGGAATTTAGGTGAGAACAAAATATGGTGAATTAATCTTCCAGTTTCCATAGTGTAGTGTGGCCTAGCATATTTACATGACATTCAAGATTCCTTTAGAAGGCTTTTCCTTTCCATATTTGATTCTTCTCATTAAGATGATAGTGCCTGATTCATCATCTCCATAATCATGTTATCATCCATTCTAAGCTTATAACCATGCTTCCAGCTGTGTTTCCACTTCTGAAATTATATGTTTGGCTCTTCCTGTGAATTGACTACATCCAAAAATTAAAGCAAATAGCTTTGTAACTGAAACCATTACAAATGACATTGCCATTGTATTCCAAGCAACTTTCAGACCTGAGGGACAGGAACACTCATGCATTGGTAGAGGCTTCATTATTATCACTGTTTTTATTTGGTGATGATAATCTAGAATTCAAGATACATTCTGTATTAGGATCAGCCCCTGAAATGGTGGAGGAAATAAGTTTATTCAGCAATGATTTGTTTAAGTGACTAGGATTCTTGGTACCTTACTCTTTGGATCTTTTAATAAGGAACATAAACCATATTATTTTCATTTCAGCCTTATGAAGATATCTAAAAACATTTATACTAAAATCCATTTGGAAGACTTAGAAAAATAGATCTTTTATCCCTGCTTCTGAGGTTTGTAGAATAGTAGAAATCAGAGTTACAGCAGTTACACCCAGATGCAGTGTATGACCTTCTACTTTCTTCTCCACCATCAATTGCCAGTATTAGCTACTGCTCTCTGGTTTTTGGACTTCTAGCATATTCCTTCCTTAATTCAGTAGTCATTGAATTCAATTTTGATACCTACATTTCTGCCAATTAGGATTTTGCTGAAGAAACTCTGTATGGTGTGGCATGAAAAACATCTGTTTCCTTCTCTAAAACCTCGGGAGCTCTAAGATCCAAATTTAGTTATGATATAGAAGAAAAATTATATCCGTGTCAATTTTCATTTAGAATCTGTCTACATAAGCCTTATTTACCTATGTGCATTTTCTATATCAGCCGCAAGATGGGAGTATTGATCTTTAGACCTCTTTCTTGTGTCGCTTGTTTCTTTTTTTTTCTTTTCCTTTTTTTCCCTTGTGCTGTGCCACACAAGGACTTGAAGAAAATGTTTTGTTCCCTTCTGAACAAGTTCTGTGCAGGGAATTAAATCAGTTTCTAAAATGTTAGTCAGCCTCTATCAGAATAGGAATCCAAAGGGCAAATGTCATGCTCACATTAAAAGACTTTCTTGTGACTAAGCATCACATTTCTCTGATACTAGCTCTGGAGCAGTTCTTTTTCAGTTTCTTCACTGACCTTTATATTTTCAGATAATGGTTTGCCCTTAACACCCTCACTGGGCTGTAAGGATAAGTGGAATAACAGATCAAAACACTTTCTGCTGTATTTACAGGTCACCATTTGCAAGATTGGTAAAGCACAGCTTTCTTGCTAAAAATGACCAACTCTGAGTAATTTTTGAAATGAGGACTCATGTTTAGGAGGTATTAATAAACTGTTTGCTCTATAGTTAAATTTTACTGGGAACTGGAAGGCAACTCTTTCCACTTTTGAGTTATTTCTGAAAGGTATGATCTTGTCCTATTTGTTATGTGATGAATAGTGAAATGGTTCCTGTGAAGGCATGAGAAGAAAATGGAACAGTCCCAAACTAGTGATCCCCAAATGTCTCAACATTGATGAAGTTTGTATAAGAATCTCCTTGACCTATAGTCAAAGCATTTATAACTTTTGGGAGGCCTTTGTCTTACTAGAAGCTTATGTGACTTTTAACTCTCTTATGTCTGAAAAGCACAGCATCATTTAAACTGCCTTTGTTGTTTGTTCAGTTTATTCAAAAAAGAGAGGGAATAATTTAACCATTATATGCTGTATGCAAATATTGAAGCAAGAATATTCAGATAACATATAATTTCCAGCTTGGAGATTAAATTCATAAGCAGGAGTAGATAAATGCTTTTGATAGGTGATTTATATTTCAAAACATTTGTCTCCTCTTTGATAGGGAAGGTGAAAAGGAAGGGTAAAAGCAGATTTTTTCAGAGTTCGAGTACTTGCCATTGAGAAATTTTTAAGTCAAACTACAGTATGTACTGTTGTTGTTTTATGTAATATGTAAAATTTCATTCTATTTTGTTCTTTCTATCATGAAATCTTAAAACTATACCTGAGTTTAAATAACTTATTGAAGTTAGATGTAGTAGAAAAAAAAATGGATTAGCTATTGCATTTCTCATTTTCTCATTTTTTCCAGGCTTACCAACTACAGCTATGTGTAATATCTTAGCCAACTTTTGGCTGCTTTTGAATGAATTAAAAACCTGAATCTTTTTGCTCCTCTATCTCAGACATGCAGAAAAGGAAGGTTTTTTTCCTTCCAGAACAGAAAGTCTGGGTTGTCTTGGGGCAAACAGTAATAAAACAGCTGGAAATGTATTTATTCTCTCCCTGTGCGCTGAGGTTAAACCTGAAACATTTTCTCCTCTTAAACTGTGGTCTTTGCTAGGAACTTGATGTTATGTCCTCTCCAAGGGTAAAAGCGACTAGTCATAGATGTATACAAATGGCTGAGGAAATATGGCCTTTGCTAAAGTGCTGTATTTAAAGAAAAAAACAGGAATCTCACTAACAGAAAGAAAATGAAGAATTCTCATGGAAAATATCTTGCTATACCTTTGGCAGAGATGAGCTTGGAAAAAAGATACTTTTTGCTTCTGTTCACTAGCTTTCTGTTTTCTCCCTGAAAGCAGACTGTAGATGAGAAATGGCTGATGTCTTTTTGTACCATGTCCTTATTTCTGTACGTTCACAATCAGCCTCAGTCAGCAAAACATTTTGTTTTGTTTTCTTTTTCTGTTAACAGTATAATTATATAGCTACATAAGAATTGTCTTAATGTCCATTCACAACAATTTACTTGCAGCCAATTTAATCCTTTAGAGCTTCATGCACCGCTGTAAGGTAGTTTTTGAAGGAAGAGCCTGAAACAATGGTTTCCTGAATGAGTACTCAGAGCCTCCTGAATGTGACAGTGCACCTCTTATGTAGCATAGCCTTTCATGCCTTCTTAAGGCGCTCCTAAGCCACCTGCTGCATTTTTTTTTTTTTTTCTTTCTTAATTAATGAGGAGAAGAAGGATTAACTCCCCAGTGGGAAGCATATGTAGCTCAAAGAGTACAGACAATTTTAAACTAATTGTATTATGGGTTACTTCCCTGGAAGGGAACTCCTGATGAAAAGTAGAGTTGGTTTACTTTTCTTTCCTGACATATTTTACTGGGATTGTTGAGTTTCTGAATGTTAAACTGATAGGAAGGCAGCCAATGAACTTTGCCACTTTTCATGAAATGGGAATTCCTTTGATGCAAATGTAGAAATAATTAATCAAGCAATGCAATATTTTATTTTTTATTAATGTTTCCTGATTGAAAGAACCACTTTATAATACCAGACTGTGTTACTTCTGTGACAGTCTTAGTGGTTTTAAGGATCTTTACACATAATGAAATTGAAGGTAATCATGAAAATCATGCTTGTATTATGCCCTCAGGCCTGAAAAGCTGAACTCAAGACTATTATCATCCTCAGTGATAAAATGAGAGCTGAAAGAAAGTCACAAGCTAGATAAAAGAGGAAGAACCCCAAGTCTCAATGCACTCCAATGTCTGGATCAATGAACAGCCATGAGAAGGTCCAGTGCACATCTCAGTCATTTGGAGATCTATTTAGGTGTTTCTCACTCTCTCATAGGTGATATTCTACTGGATAAGTTTAGTTTTGTGGACTGTATTAGAAGGAAAACAATTCTGCACAAGCCTTTTTTTTGAGTTCCATAATCATTGTCCTCAGAGGGACCCTTATGAAATGATTTTATTTCATGGCTCTGTCCCAAGCAAGCCAATGGCTCTTGTCACATGCATTTAGGTGCCTCCTCCTATTTATTTCTGTGGAAATACAATAGATAGAAAGAGCACAAGAAAACTATTTCATAGAGAAAATTCTCAGCTACAGAGCATCATTTTTCAACACAGTCACTACCATTAACTGTGCGTTTTCACTGGTGATGAACAAGAGCTTGCATGCTGTACTTGTAACAATCTGCACTAGCTGAGATGACCCACTGCCATTGTTGCCAGTGCTGAAATGCGCCACCCACCACCTCACTGTACTCACATCCACAGCTTGGTTTCCACAAACATTTAGGAAGCAATGGGTGCCATGTTTTCTGCATGGAGGACTACAGTGGCTCACCTTTGCTACACACACACTTTTATGTCAGACACCATTCTGTCAGACTGCCCCTCTGCTGCCATCTGTCACAGTGCAACAAAACATAACAGAATGCTGGAGGAAGGTTCAACCCCCTGCTTCCAGACCATCAACATCCATCCCTGACACTGTGGGCCGACAAAATAAAATCATGAACGTTATTTTTGGAGCAGCCTTTGTACTTGTAAAACTAATATCTGGAATACTTCTCTGTGTTCATTCCTAAGATCTTATTCAGATGAAAGCTGTCATGTTATCTTAGAGATTACTTTGAAGAACTGTACAAATCCCTTCAGAAGTTGAATTTACGCACTCTTATTTAGTTACTTCACTTTATTTGAATTTAAGCATTTGTCTGTGGTTTTCTTTTCAGAACAGTGACAGAATACATTAACAAAACAGTATCACATATGGGTGAAAAAGAGAAAATAATGCCATCGAAGTTCCAGAGGCATTTCAGTTTCTCATGTGCAACAGTGGTTTAAAAGTGGAAAAAGTATTTTCCTCAGAGGCCTTTCAGGAACTGCAGTAAAATACTGTTAACATATTTAATTCATTGATGGCTTTGGGAAAACAAAAACAATTCCCATACCTTTTGCAAGTTCCAAAAGTATTGTGGAACAAATTTACACTGCTAATCTTGTAGAGGTGGAACAGCAACCTGTGCATTTATGATCTAAATATCTCCTTTGCAATGCTTTATTTTATTTCAGTGACCAAGATGTTGCAACCTGGATATAGTGCACTGCCCAGGAAAATGGTATGCATAGGGATTTGACATCTGTGTCAGGTGCAGCATGGCCTGTCATCTCAGCATGATCCCTGGAAAAGCCTAGATAGAGTAGGAAGGAACAGGGAGACTTGGGGCTAGAAGGGCACTGGATTTCAGTCACAGTGCTGCAGAGTCAAACCTCGTCATAAAAACTGACTCGACAATTTTATTTTTAATGATTCCTATCTGAACTCTTTTTGATATTAAAGATGGGTTACTTTTATTCCCCTTTCCTGTCAAACTGTGGGCAAGCATCACTAAATCAAGCAGAGAGATGCAGACCTTTCAGGAAACCTGGACATGGAGTGAACATTTTTTTTCAGCCCTTGAAAGTACATGGGATTGATCTGTTTGCTGTACAATCCCCAAGCCCCAGGCTAGGGATAAAATTTCTTAGAAGAGAGGCAAACTAAATCAATTCTCTTCTGTTGCTGGGGTAAAGTTGGTCAATAGCTAATATTTTAAAGCACCTCCATCAACAATTTATGAGATTTATTCAGTTTATGCGAAAGAGCACTCCATAATCATCACTACACAGTGATGGCCCAACAGGGTGTTGCTAACTGTATATCATTTAATAAAAGTTTTTCAAGTGCTCAGCATGCTTTCATCAGAGGGTGATTTTTGTTTTTATCTTTGTTTTGTATGAACATTAGGAGGTAATCAAGAAGTTATAAAAGTTGATGATTTATGAAGCTTTTGAAGTGGTGGGTGAAATTGTAAGCTAGATATAATGCTTATATTGATCACACTGTTGGTAAAAGCATGATAAGTCTGTTGACTAAAACTACTGTTAAAATGAATTTTATGACTGGACGTTAAATAGAGATTTAGTATTATTTTTATAACTCTATTTTTCTTAATAGTGACCTTGGTCAACTCTGGTCAGTATAATGTTGATGAGGAAAAAAGCCCCACAAATATTTACAAGACTGGTAAATAGTTTTAGAACATTTTCTAGCCACATAGTTCTCAAATTACTCCTACAACTTCTCTTCAATTTCTTGTCAGTGTTTTTATCTCTTGTAAAAGAAACTTCTGAAATTTTTGTTCCATGATCAACGGCTTCATCCTAATTTCCTCTTTTGATATCTCTGTTTCTTCTTGCTTTTTGATATTTTTGTAAAATTTTGTAATTTTTCACTCCTTTTTCTTTTCTTGTAACCTGATAATACACTGCTTATTACCTTTCTTGTTCTAGTTTCAAAAGAACTAGTGAAAACAAAATCATGATTTGTCTTTTTGCATATGTATTCCCATACACATCGCCTACAATTTACAAAGAATTTCAAAAACTTCTTTCTAAAGTTTCATATATTTGTCAGATTTATTCCTCCTTTTTAGCTTTTTACTCTTTCCCTACTATGTTTTTTTTTTGTTTTTAGCTACTTCTGTTTTGGAGAGAATCTGCACTTCATAGAATCATAGAATGATTCTAGAATCTTAGAGTGGATTATAGATTCATAGATCATTCATATGGATCATAGAATGAATCATAGATTGTGTGATCTGGAATCATAGAATCATAAAATGATGATCTGCAATTATTTTCCTCTTTCTGATAAATCATCACCGTATGATTTGTTTCTCGTTTCACAGTACTTCATATCTGCTTTCGTTATTTATAGTCTGTTTCACTCCATTGACTGGTATCTTCATATCAGTACCCTTTCAACCTGATAGATTTTCGTTATGTGAATACAAGAATGAAACTTAATTTTTGAAAGTCATCTAGTTCTTGCTTTTAGGACATGTATCTTCCTTCTCCATAACTTTTGTCCATGTATTTTTCTTCCTTTATTTTTCTGATAATATTACTGATCATATCTTTATTGCTACATTTATTTCCAACAGAGTTATATGATATACAGTATATGATATACAGTATTTTTCAGATAAAAATATTAATTTGCATTTGGAATGAACTGTGGTTTCTTTGGCTGATTTAGTTTATACCACATCTACTTTGTAATCTAGCGACAATATGAAAATGTCCAATGAGAAAATTATGAGAAAAATCCATTTATACAGATACAAAATGATGTTTTCAAAATATACAATGGTAAATATGACATGAAAAACACTTGTCAAGTAACTCATCTGCCGTAGTCTGTATTTGTGGATGATCATGTGAATCCTCACCATACAGATATCTGCAGGATATCTATTGTGTTTCTCCTGAAGAATGATTCCCCTTGAATCTAATCCACACAAAGTACGTTTCTTAATAAATGTTGCCAGATGCAAAAAGAAAAATTGAGATTACCTTTCTTCTTTCACATAGATAAATGGAATAAAAATCACTAGGATAAATTATCAGTATAATAAAACAAATCTGAAAAGGACTTTCTTAATCATTTAAAGTTAAACCGAATATTTTATTATTCTTTAGTCTTCTTTTGACATAAAATAAAACTTACTTTGACTTTGTTTATCTCCAGAAGTACTTCAGAAGCAGAGGTTAACTGATGTTAGTAATTCTCTTTGATTATAGTAGCTAAGTAAGAGCTAAGTAAAATCACTCAAGAGACAAAGCCTAATAGCTGGATGTTTTTTTCAAATTAATTTAGAAAATATTGCCAATAGTAGAGGTCTTATCTTTTTCCTCTGTCCAAAACCACCAAGGCATCTATTCTTTCTGCCAAATTTGTAGTTTTATTTCTCATGAAAATATCATGAGATATCCCTACAGTGTCTCTGAAGCTAGGAAGATCTAGGATGCATTGGAAGTTCTTTCCAAATCAACAGGTGTTGGTAGTTCTTTTCTGGAAATTTTGGTTCCAAAAAAAGCCCATAGAATATCAGATCTGAAGTACTTTATGTGACACTACAATAAATAAAGAAATTGTATACAATATTAAAATAAAATTTAGATAAAAATTATGATTAAACAGTAAGAATAACATTTACATCTGATTCTGTTACACTGAAAATATATCATACAGTCCTTCCTGAAGCACGTAAAGTAGTACAGAAAATAAATAAATAAATTATATTAGGAATGCTGTTGGGCTATTTCTTCCACAAAATAAAAAATAATGAGCATTATTCCTTTGATTTAAAAAATAAATTGAGATTGTAATGAACTTGGATTTATTTCTACCTAATGTGAAGTCACTCCTTCTTGAATAATGAAGAAATAATATTGAAGAAGAACTTAAACTGAAAAGTCAGTAGGTTCTGGGGTTTATTATAAATCTAAAAAGAATTTTTAAATCCTTGGTTTTACTGTGGGAACATTAACAAAGAGAAAAAATAAATTGTAGACTTTAGACTAAAGTTATAAACTAAAAAAAAAAAGAAAACAAAACAAAAATATAGGGAACATTAACATTAGAATGACTTCCCTTAATATTCACATATATGAACGTGAAATGGCTGGATATATCTGTGTGCATTAGACAAATGTACAATTCTGGAACAAATTATCTAAGCAATATGGGACTTCATGGCAACATGCATTCATGAAAATGTAAATAATAACAATGTTGATAATTTAAATATTGAACAGAAAACTAGAAGAAAGTATTACATTATTTTTCGATTTTGTTTTGTCTTAGCAATAAATTGAATTATCCTTTACCAATCAGGTAACTGCTGCCTGCTGAAGAATTAGTTTAGATTGAATTTTTACAGGTAAAATGTCCAGTTAGAGAGTTACATCTCATTCTCCTCCTGAAGATTCTTATTTTCACTTGAATAGATGTGAGAAAAATCTTTTACAGTGTGTTAGAAAATTGGCACAAACTTTTATATTTTTATGCACTGGACACTGATGTTTTTTAGCATGGATTCCCACACGATACAAGTCAGAACAGCTCAGCTGAAGGCAGTGGAGCAAATCAATCAATACTGGCTAAGGGTTTTGTCCCCAGTCAGTGTTTTGATGGGAAGACAGAAAAGGGACAGTTTACTGTCATGTTCTGAAAAACATTGTGTGTCTTACTGGGTCAGGCTAAAGACTGCCCTTTGGAAAAGAAAATAAAATCACTGCCTCTTGGCTAAGCAAAAGAATTGTGCAGTTTTGAGTACAAACAATAGAGCCTTTGAACTAAAGATGTGCAGGCATGAAACTGTTTATTTATAGGGAAAAATGACCCACTTCTCTGGGAACATGACCCAATTTAATCTGTTAGAAAAAAAAATTGAAAAGCTATTTGACCTAAATTTTCTGAAGCAAAAAGGTGTGTGGCAAGCAGGGAACTGTCCATAGAGTTCATGAGGCAGCATCATTTACAGGTCACTTGCTCCATGAATCAGACAGGATTTTGTTTCTTTTAATAGGCTGTGATTAGAAACGTTACCTGAAGAACTTCCACAGAGCTTTGATCTGTCATGTTACTCCTTTGCAGCTGTCTTAGGGATGCAACTGCATTGTAAACACCACTATCACTTAAGTTCAAACAGAATCTCAGGACTACCCAAGATAACATTGGGTGATAATAAAACACCTTACTCAAACAGGTATGCAAAGACAAGAAGACTTTAAGAATTTAGTTAAGAGATTTATCTCAGCATGATCTTCTCAAGAGCTCCACCTACAATATCACAGTCTTTAGAAATAGGCATAAAAATTATAATTTCATTAGTTCATGTGGTCATGAAGTGGAAATTTCATGGACTCACTAGGTGTGAAGAAATTCATGTTTTTTTTAAATTCATTTTTTTAATCTGTTTTGAGAAGAAACCTGCTTTGACTTTGACCTATTTCATGTTCTCTGTGTGTACATTAACATATTGAATCATCAGAGACAGTCAAATCTGAGTCACTGCAGAAATATTTATTTGCAATACTTCAATGGCAAATCTTCCCGTGCACTCTAATATGAAAATCAATGCTACAACTTCAGAGAATTATATGGGTGGCTTGAAGACTTCAAAATACGTTGACATTTTTTGTCAAAAGCCCAGATATTTCCAAGTCTTTTTTCAGGTAAATCAAAAGCTAGATAAAGAAGGCTTGGTGGACATCTCTATTTTCAGTCTACGGAACTGCAAATGCAGAATGAGTCATAGCTGCTTCCTGTTCTTTTGCTCCCAAAGTTATGCAGGGACAACGAATTTGGAACAAGGAACAGTACAAGAGCACTGTCAGCCAAGTTATCAGTAAAACTAAGGATGTTAAATAACAAAAGTGAAAAAAGGCAGGTGGAGATAGTGACCATCACATTGAGATCTTTAAAATGGAGATGTATTTTGATGGAGATGTATTCATCATCTTGATCATTTTAGCATTTACCCAATGATCATTTCTTCTTATAAATCTGTGACAAAAAAGAATTATTTTTTTTCTTTCTTAATTAACGTTTTTGTTCATTATTTTAGAGACATTTTGCATTATCTTGATTTGACGCTCTGCAGTGCATTTGGATGGGCAGTAAATAGCCTTTTGGGAATTTGGGAAGTAACTACAGGAAAGTACTGGAAAGTAAAGTAAGACTGGAGAATACCCTATAAGGACATGGTGGTCAAAGGTGTGTTGACTTTAAGCTTTTATTATATCCCAGTAATTCTTCCTTTCTCAGCAATTTACCTTGCTACATTTACCTTATGGTATCATAAAATGTCAGTTTTAACTGCTTGATATAGTGGGTATTATTAAGATTTTCACTGCTGTAATTTTATATAGAATAATAATCTCTTTTGTGGAAGGCATGTAATAAAATACAGCAGCATGCTAGAAAACAACAGGTTTTCACTCTGCAGAAGTCTCAGTTTTCTTAGCTTTAACAGAAGATACACTGTGTGATTCATTCAGCCACTGAACATGACTTCAAATTATAAATGTATAATTGTGTTTATGTGGAATATACATTGCCTGGGCTGGCTTTAGCAGTTAACTCCACTCTATAGTGCAGACAGTCTTAGAAGTCTCGCCAGCCTGTTGAGCAATCAGAGACATGCTTATTTATCCATATCTTTAAAAATTTGCAACACTGGCAGAACAAGATTGCACTTATCTCAAACACAAAAATAGAGAAAAAGAATGAAATTCTTCTAGTCCAGGTGTGCATGTCAAAATTAAAAAAGGACTTATGAATATCATCATATCAAATTCACTCCTTCCATTTGCAAAGATTTCCAAATTCAAGAC
Source organism: Phasianus colchicus (assembly GCF_987193195.1). NCBI lineage: Eukaryota > Metazoa > Chordata > Aves > Galliformes > Phasianidae > Phasianus > Phasianus colchicus. The sequence continues at coordinate 76,210,361 of NC_143476.1, forward strand.
ACCTTTCAGTATCTGTCCAACCTGTCCAACTGCGATCCCTGCTCATTCTGATGAGATAATTATCTGGCAGTATCAATTTTGACAGTAATTCTCAACAGTCAAATGGTCTATCACAGAATGATAATTTTTTTTAAGCATCTGTAGTGAATCTAAGGGTTTAATATTCCTAAAATAACCACAGCTCTCCAACTAATATTTGAAGTTATTTGTTGTTTTCTTCACGTTACTCATCTTCAGATTTTCCACTTTCAGTTTTGCCCTTGTACTAACTGTGGTGCTAAGCACTACTTATATGTCATAGTGACAGATTTACAGCCTTGATTACCCGTAGCTTTCCTAGTCATCAGCAGTGTGCATTTGAATATGAACCTTTCACAACAGACACTTCTTATTTTCAGACAGCATGTGGCTTAACATGGCCTTTTTAATCTGAGGAATTTAACATTAGAAATTGAAGCTAATTAAGTAAAGATAAGAGCACTGCTGGTTATTATACATTTGGAAATAAATGAGACTTATGAAATTAGTGTAATATTGGATTGTTGAAACTAAGTTTTTAATTTTTTAAGTAAAGTAATACTTTAAAATTAATAATTAGCCAATGTAGTTGCTAAAAACATGTGTTCAGAATTTCTGCTGACAGACACTGTAAAAACTGAGAGCCTTGTGCTTTTAGAGAAGTTTCTTATCAAATTGTTAGAAGTGTTTGGCTGACAAAAGCCTCTATCTTCAAGATCACCTTTAGGACCATTTCACACTTCTCTTCTGTCTCTGTGCAGGTATTTCTTTGAGAGCTGCTGCCACTGTAGTACCAGTAACTGCATCATCATGTGCTGCCTGGAGTCATCCAAAATGCTGGACAAACATCTGAGTTTGAATTTGACTCTGAATTTTTATTTTATTAAAAATAGCTATTAGCAGTGAATGGCTATCCATTTCATTGAATATTACATTTATTTGAAATTGAAATTATTTTTTATTGTTCATGATTTCTTTTTTTCCTATGAACAATCCTCCAGTATTTACATTTCAAAAATCAGAATTTATTTAAGTTTATTTAAGAGTTTATTTAAGGTGTGATTATTTTAAAATTATTAGTAAAAATAATTACTATTTTTTTTCACCACAACGAATACCTATGGTCTATGCAGTATCAGTCAATAAAAGTCTTGCCCTTTGTATTATTTATTGTTTTTAAATATTTATTGTGTCAATCAGAAGATGAAGTCTCTTCCAAATACTGCCTGGCAGGATTTATTTAAATGTAACTTTTGTAAATGAAGCATAAAAAATTGTTTTTGTTTCAGAGGAAAATAAAAAAATATATATACTGAGTGCTTCTGGAATAGAGTTTGCAGATTCAGTTTCACAAAATTTGATTTTGCAAAATTTGTTACCAAGCTGTGATTCAGCCCTTGGCTTAGTAGTATGGAATTAAATAAAATTACAAATAAAAGGAGATTCTCCCTCTATGTATAGAAAACATAAAAAATAAGTTATCATTTAGCATGTGTTCTAAATTGCCTTCTAGAATCTAATAATCTCCTTTATGACGTAACAGTACGACTGCTTAATAGCACTTATTTTCTGTTGTTACTTCAGTGTTCAGTTTTTGGTTAAATGCCGATTTCTGAACAGAATGCAGGTAACACCACTTAGTGTGGAATTGTACATTCCTGCTCTCACGTCTGGGAAGAGAAATACTATAGTTGTTGCAGGAATCTTATAGCAAGTTCCACTCATCTTATGGTTTGTGTCTTACTTGATTTGTTTTGGGCAATTTGCCCTTCATCCTGCTGAGTCCTGACTGTCTCCATTCTTCTGAAAATAATCACTTGTCTTATGGTAGTTAACTTACTTAGATTTTGTCCTGTCTGTCTTTGGAGCGACAGTCTCTTTGAGCATTGAATCGTCAACAGTCATTCTTCTTGACCTCCTTTTCTGTGCAGAGGTTTACCTCTTTATTCCAAACTCATCCCAAGTTTTTGCTCTCCAAAATTATTTTTGCCAAGTCCTAGTTCCAGGACAGAACCCAGAAAATCAGCAATTCTAGCCATTGTTTATTGAGGAGGAAATGGAATCCTTTCCCCTGCTTCCATTTGGTAGCAAAGGTGCTGTTGGTTCCCCAAATTTCTTTTAATGAACATTCCAGCAGGTTCTATGCTCCACAGATTTTTCTGTCAGGGAGAATCTCATTTTATTTAAGTGTCTTCCTCCTTTCCAATTAGCCTTACTATTATCCTACTGTTTATGGTTTGGGCAGTTCTCCCAGAATACTGCTCTGAAAGTAGAAAGAAATAAGCACTGATTCTCTGGTTTGCAGAAGAGACCAGGACTCCTTTTTGCATATTTCATACATCTGTGCTTTCTTGGCTTATCTCTCTCACTTCCCCAATTAAATCCCACTCTTTTTTTCTCCATTTTTCCTCTCATTTTTTCTCATCCATAACATATATGGATTTCTAAGATGATCAAATCAAAGACTCACTGTACTCACTTGTTAAGAGGGAATCATTTTGGAAGTACTTTGTAGTGAATTCATAGGTTCTGAGTTTGGAGGGACTCAGAACTGTCCTGTCACTGGAAAGAACAGATGCTTCCAGTTTATGCCTTTTTCATTACTGATAGACTTAAATTCACACTAAAGTTTACACTAGTCTGTTTTGAAATAGATTATCAATACCAAAACTACACCTATATCTATTAGAAAAAATAAAAAATTGAGTGAAAATGAAAGAAATCCTTGAGAACATATTTACAGAAAAACTAAGGGTTATTTCTTGGTATAGGCCATCCTGACACTGTGATGTACCAGAGAACTCTTCTTCTGATTCAAAATGCAATTTCTATACAGCTTTACTGTAAGTATATGAGAGAGTTTTACAAAACGTGGATGATCTTTTCTTGGCCACCTTGCTGTAAAAACTTTTCTCCTCTGCAAAAAGTCCCAATTGAAGTTCAGTTCATAAAATGCCCCAGAAGTGTCACCTAAATGGTTACTGCATGCAGCTGTATGTGTTAATAACTTATGAAATATAATACTTTAATGATACATTTTTAATAAATCAAAACTTTATTGCAGCAGAAAAGAAACAATTGTCTTACTTTCATTTATAGTATGATACCCTACAAGACTTGGGAAGAAATATTTCATGCATTGTGTAATTATGTAGTTACATTAGGGGTGAAAGGGGATTTGATTTCCACTGAAATCTCAGGTACTAGCCTCTTCTGGAAATATGGTGATGACTAGATGAAGTAGCAGTCTGTGCAAGGATGTAGACAACAATTATTCATGGATTTTAAGACCCAGAAGAGATAATTTAGTCTGACCTCCTCTATAACATACGCATTATAATTTCACACTGCAATACTTCTTCTGAGCCTCTAACACATCCCTGTGCAGTACTGGAATAGTTTTAATAAATTCTGAAGTTTTATTTTAGCACAGAACAGAAAGTGGAAGTTAGTAAGAGGGAAGATTACCAGTCCTTTCTCTGTCTCCCTGAAATAAGTGACAATTTTAACTAATAAATTACGGCCAGTATATGATTTCACAGCCCAGTTTCATATAATATTCTGAAATCCTGAATGGTGTAGAAGGTAAATGCAAAATATAAATATTGTAATTTATTTTAAATTAGTGAGGAATATTATGGAATATTATAGCTGAGACTCCTTGCAAGTGATTCACTGACATTTTCTTTCTGTATCTGCTTCAGCACCATGAAGACAGTTAGAGCACACGTGATTTACTGGTAGCATTCTACTTCTGCTCTAGATGTGTGCTTCTATTTAATATTATTTGTCTATGCCAGAGAATATATTTTAGTGTACACGATGTCTCCAATATGTAATGGTGACAGTTGATTCAGCTTATCTACTGGGTTAAGTTACTCTTCATGAGCCTGAAGACCTCCATTTTTTTTTTTTTTTTTTTTTAGTTCTCTCTCTTGCTTATTTCTCAGCTGTTATCTGACTTGAATTCACGCACTTGTGCCCAAGCATTCATACAGCTGGATTTTTCTTTTGTTTTCAATCTTTGTTTCCTCAGTTCTTTCATCTTTATCGTGGGGCAGAGAGATGGTGGAAGAAAAGACTTGCAATAGAATTTGCAATGCAGGCAGACAAACAGCTTTATTCTGAACTTTATTCCTGATGAGTGATGGATACATCTGTCTTAGTTGCTCCAGGGACAGCATAAGCAACCTGAAAGATAATTTAGACAGTTTCAGAGGAAGTATTGTTTGTATTCCTACCTCTCAGTCTTATCTTCCCTTCAGTAGAACCATTCCTCAAAGGCATTATCAACTACATTCAATATGCTACTTTGCTTTTAATTCTTCATCGAATGTGTCAAGACTGAAAAGACAGAAGATTGTTGTGGCAAAAAGAAATTGGCTCATAAACTTCCCTGGGAGAATCTGTACATGTCTGTACTGTGTAGACTCAACTGGTGTTATTCTGACAGAGACCAGTGATGAAAAAGTAGTATGAACTCAGATATATCTGTGAATTCAATCAGATTTGGTATACTGCATCATTAGTCCCTAATATCTTCTCTTTGTTCTGCTGGTGCATAGCTATTTGCAAAAAGTCAAGGGCAGTCTGTACCTCAACTTTATTCAAAAATGAACAAAATTGAAGGAAGGTCTGGCAAATTGACACAGTATTGATGCTCATATTTCTCTAGCATAAAAATTTGTAGGTGTGGACAAGCTCCCCTGAGTGTGACTAGATTGTAGGCAGGCCTGCAGATAAGATATTAGAGACTCAGTAATATTTGTAGATGATGGAAAGTTTCAAGAACTCTGAATGTACATTGTTTTAGAAATAGAACTGCTCTATGAAGAAGGGATTCTCATCTTAAAGGCTGTCCCTCAGGCAACTTGCCAGCAGAATACATCTGGTCTCCTTCTACTTCCAAAAGTGGTTTTTTGTTTTTTGTTTTTGTTTTTTTTTTCCCCCTGGGATATTTTGAGCTCTGAAGCATGCTACAAAGAAGATAATAGTGTTATTATCCTTCTCTTAATTACTATATTTCCTCGACCATCTCTGTCCCTTTGCATTGTTATGTGAGCATAGAGTAAATAAAATGTATCTGAAATGTGCCATCCATCACTGGATAGACTAAATTGCTTCACTCACTAGACTAAATTTGGACACGTGCACAGAACTGCAATCTGTGAAATATAAGAGAAGGACTTATGAATAAGTCACAGAACGGCGTGTGTGTTCTACTGTTACCCACTATCATGTAATTATACCCTATGTTCAGTATGATTCTATTATTATTTTTATATATTTTCATTATAATTAAGTCACAAATTCACAAGAGTAATAGAAATTCTAATTGTAATTATGCTTGCCATCTAATAATTAGTATACAGTTATTCTGAAATTCTGGTACATTTGCTTCAAGATTATATAGCTTTCTTTTTCCCCTGAGTTGCCACATCTGAAATAATTAACAGGAGAAAAAAAACAGTCACAGGAGTATTTTGTGTCTGGATTTCTTTATTTCTCCATCAATCCAGGTTTTTACTCTGCAAATGAATACTAATGTGCTATGTTTTTGCCTTAGAAACTCCATATTTTATCAGATATTCATCATTGCTATTTTTATTTGCATTTATTTTTTAACAATGTGTTAATTTGTTTCATAAGTATTAGGGCTCTCCAAAAAATTTATAAGCAGCATGAAATATAAGAAGTGAAGAACCCAGAATTCTTCCTCCCGTTTTGCTGCTGCTCAAGGAAAGAGTGAAATGCAAAGTTGAGATATTTATGAAAATGCATTCTCCAGGATTTAACTCAGAAGCATATTTAAACAGGATGTAGCAATTATTTGGAACTATAAATAATAAGTTTAAAACCTAGTTCCTCTTATACGTTCTAATTCCTCTGCAATTAGTGTATGAGTATTAGGAATTATAGCTGGTTAAAGGGGAAAAAAAAAAACAACAAATCCCTCACCCCCACAGCCAAACTTTCCCAAGCATAAGAGAATGAATACCTAAAAATTAAACTCTAAAAAAAGAAGGAATCTTAATATTTAGATATCTCTAGGCCATTGCTGTCAGAGAAACATAGTTTTGAGCCAAATAATTTCTCATTTTGTCCCCAGTCTTATAGTTAGTGCAGGGTTAGCTACCAAAAGGAAATACCAGTCTGCTGAGACAATGAGACTGAGGACAGCCTGTGTGAATACTGTGGATACTTCAAGATATTCCCTACAGTTATGGCCCTTCTGTCACATTTTCTATCTTCCAAAGTGAAACAGTCAAAGGCATAAAGTAGCACTGGTCTTCTTGAATGATGAGTAAGGTATCTTTATTTTTCTTATCTCTTTCATATGTCCCTCTCTCGCATGGGAAAAAGCCATCTTCTGAGTGCCTAACTTGTCTCTGTATCCTGGATTTACTCTGAAAAGTCACTGCTAGGGTAGCAGGTGGCTGGGGACCTTAAAACACGTGGTATGAGCTTTATGAAAGGCCAGCCTAGGCCAGAACAACAAAGGATAAATGTAATCACATTACAAAGCATGACATTACTGAAAAACAAAGATGAAGGATACAGTCTGTAAAATATAGGCACATTCTGATAGAAACTTAACAAAATATGTTTTTGTTTCTTGAAAGTGGTTAGTGCAAGAATAAGGGAAAGTGGGGTGGGAATTTAAGTCTTAAAATATCAAAAATAAAATAACAGAAGATTTAAAAAAAAAATCTTCTATGTTGATTAAACAATAAGAATTTAGAAAGTGTGCAGAAAAGATGTATCAGGTTTTAAAATATTTTTTTTTTCCCCCAGCATTTCATTCAAAAGCAGTTTCCTCTTAACTAAATTGCATTTAGAAATCTAAAACTTTGCTAGTAGTATAACATCCATATTTAAGCTACATGGTTCACCTTGTGCTGGGAAAAGGTGAATTTTAAGTCATGAAGCATATTGTAAAATATCCTCATTTGTTTAATGTGTTTTTATCTCTTATGATCACATCATCCCTGATTCAATTAGCTCAATGGTGACTCCTGGGTTTTCTTCAGATTTACTGCAGTAGGGTTTTTCTTTCTGGCATATCTGATATGCAGAGGAGTTGCCTCCTGTCATTTCATTCAAAGACGGATGGAAATGCTAATTTTCTAGGGAGGAAATCTTTGTCTGCAGTTTTATTAGTAATATGACTCCCAATTATCTTACAGGTGTTTTTCAGTGGTGAGGTTAGACTCCATCTCAATCTGATAAGGCATTCCTAATAAGAGCAAATTAGGCCAGTACTCACAGAAAGAATAAAGTGCCATATGTCCTGACTTTTCATAGCGATCATTAAATCCTAGGAGAATGTGTACACAGTGTATTCAGTTCTGAGGAAAACAAAGAAAGTCTTCATGAAGCAGTTACAGTTTTCTAACAAACAGCTAATTAGGATCAAGATATTAGGCAGTTTGGTTAATATAAGAAGAGAAAGAATATGTCTGTAAGCAGAGAACTTTGTAAACTGATCCCTGTTCTCAGTCTGGGCAGTTTATTTTTATGCACGATCATAACCAAACATGGTCTATGTTGGTATATTCAGAAATACAATTTGGTGAAGAAAGAATAATAATTATATACCTTTTAATCACATCCCTCTGTTTATCAACATTTTGTAAGGATTTCTTTCCTTGTTTTGCTTTGTTTTATTTTTACTTTGTTTGTTGATTGAAGCCTTCCCTATCGCACAGACCTTATTTACAAGCAACATGACAAAAGGCAGTTTAAGCCTGTGAGCCATCCATTATTGCTTAGAACAGAAATCTGAATGAAATTCTAAGCATACTCTATAATTTCATAAACATGAAATTGTGAAACACAAACACGTTGGTGCTGCAGTTAAAGATGTAAAAATTTCTACCAGTTTTTAAGGACTCATAATTTGAGAGCAAATGCTGCTGCCCCTCAGTGGCTTATCTATGAAACAGAATCACCTTTATCAAATGACTCCTGTACCAGAGCTGGTGTCATTCACTCAATGTGTTTTGTTCAACTTTTCTTACATGTTAGAATTTTATTTTAAAAAATGAATAGAACACCCTTCTTTCTGAAATGCAATTTGTTTTTGCTCTTTATATTGACTGCTACAACAATCCAACCTATAATATAACAAAAATGGACAGAATATGGAAATATATTTTTGTAGGGGAGCTCTGTTCCATTTAGTTTTCTCAAGCAGAACAAACCATAAATACTAGAAAATCTCTTAAAATAATTAAATGTAAAAACCTTGCAAACACTGGGAATATTTGTTCCTTTCAGGCTGCAGTGGAGCACAAGGACTGCAAAGTGTGCTATAAATATAACTTAAGAAAAAGGTAAATGCAGGTTGCAAAAATCAATTACTTCAGTTTTCAGCAGGGGAGAAATTTACTAACACAAGCATTAAAAGCAAATGTGCAATGGAATATATGCAATATATATTTTATATGCAGTAAGCTCTGCATAACACAGCTTTTGGAATGCCGACACTTAGAGCAAATTATTCAGAAGCAATGGAAAAATAGTGGTTTTCTGAAAGAAAAGGCTTTCTTTCTTTTTGGAAGACCTGTTTATCTGCTTGAAAAAGAAAACACATATTTAAATGAAGGATGATGGTGCTATTTATCTTTGATTTATTTTGTTATGAAAACATTATTCAAAGAGAGATTTATTAACAAAAGAATTGCATTTCTCCCCTAATTAACTCTAGGGACAGATTAAAGCTTTGTTTTATAGCTTCCAGGAAAGTACAGCATATGTGTGTCAGTGTGATCGTGTGGTGCCATTATTGTTTCTATTTAGATCATTACTTCCATATACTCTCTAGTTAAGGGCCAAATTTTGAAAACTTGTTTATAATCAGATGCGACATAGCCCAGTTTTCAGATGTTTTATATTCTAGGCAACTTACAATGTTCTCCAGCACTGGAGTGCTTAATTTTAAATTTGAAGAAATGGGGGTTGTTTTTACACTTCTTGTAAGCAGACTGTAAAAATATTAGATATGGACAAAGTCAGTATAGTGAAAGGAAGAAAATTAACTAAGAACTTCAGTTTTTAATGTGGTCTCTGACTGTGGCTCGTTCCCAGAACTGTCTTTTGAGAATTCCAGCAATAGCATTAGTTAAACTTGATTCAGACGAGTACTCACCAACTTTCTGGGGTAATGGTATATGTTTTCAGCAAAGAAAGGATTGCTTTATTACAGCAAAGTACACTAGAAGTTGCTGGTCTGGAATGAATATAAAATTCTTGGCTACTGAGGAGAGGATAAAAGACAAATTGGGAGTACATATGCTCAATTAGATGAAGTTGTAGAGAAAAAAGATGTACTGCAGGAACCTACTGATTCCTTAGGAAAACTAAAGTTCTCTTAAATTTCTCAAGCTTCTATCTTTTTGACAACTATGCAATAATCACTTTCTGAGCAATATTTTTTTCACACTAAAATCAGTGGTGTGGTAAAGCACAGTTTATTCATGTACTGGATAACTGAAGCCTGAAAATTACTGTCCGTACCGTAGCCAAAAGATATGGTAGATTTACAGCTTTAAACATCTATTGCCCTGTTTTGGTGAAAATTTTATCAGTGCTGACAGGACTACTAAATTCTCACCAAAGGCCATTTCTCTGAACTCAGCTGTCGCTCTCTTTGCAACCCCTGTGGCATATTACTGGATGAACTTTCTCTGACAGTGAGCAATTTTGCACTTTGGAACATACTGATGTGAGCCCCAGCTTCTGTCATTGATTTGAACTTAATCTACATGTTGCATCTTTATTGTACTGCCATGATTCATTTAAAAGCAAATGCTTTAGAGCATGGCTGGCCGGCGTTCACTATAGGTTGGGCAGCCAGAAAAAGAAAACACTCCAGTGCTGTTTTCTGGGGCTTATATCTGGAAGGGAAAATGGTTAAAAACATTATAATGTCTCCCTGCTATTCAGAGTTTTGACTTCTTTAGCTAGAGGGTCTGGATTCATGATCCATTTAATGTTTCCTGTCCAGCATCTTGTTGGTGCATTATGTTCCACGTCTCTTTCCATTAGCTGAGCCCTATATGATGTCAATTGAGAAAAGCAGTAGCTGTACATTATAAAGTCCTTGTAATGGTATGACAATGGCAGTTATGGGGGCCTTTTACCAATGTATTCTTTACCATTATATTTCATGCCTTTAACTCAGCTGCAGTGATAGTAAAGAATTCGGTTATAGCCCAGTTAGAGTTTCAATTTTTTTCCCCAAAAAACATTACATAAGGGAGCACTTGATGGAAAATTCATTCCCTTCGGTTTATTAAATGTAGGACAGCAACCTCAATAGCAGATCTGACAACTTCATGAGACTTCCCTTTGAAAGAAAAAAAAGTAAAACTAAAATAAAGTAGAAATTATATGTTGTCAGAATAATCTTTTTCTTTAATTAACATCATTGAGAAAGCATTTCTGGTATTAGGAAATTAAAGATAGGAAAAAGTTAAGGAAATGAAAAATAAGTCTTCTGAGAGCACGATTTCTCTTGTATTTGGAAAATGTGTAATGTGATGTGGAAGAGTAAAAATGTAGTATCTCTTTTGGTAAGAATTGTATTTAATGAATTGGATTGCATATAGATTAAAAATGTACCAGAAACAGCAGTTCAATTTGCAATATTATTTGGTGCTCATATTTGTTAGTATGGATATGATGTGGATTTGTTGTACTAAGGAAACAATCATTGATGTAGTACTTACTATTAATAATCATAGCAGGTGATACAGAGAAATCTGAAAGAGAAGAAAAAGTAATTTGGATGAGGTCTTAAACTTTATGCACACAGTATGACATACATTTGTGCAGACAAGGTAAAACATTATACATAGGGATGTCAGGCAGCTATGATTCTGCTGGTGGAACCAAGTAAAATGCCTTAAAAGATACCACATTTCTCACCAGAGGAAACTAGAAACTAACTTTAAAGGACAAGAAATTTTACCTGAAATAGGAAAAACAGAAAATATTTGTTCATACTAGTTTTCAAAATGTCATGGAAATAGTAAGAGATTTTTCTATTGATCAAATCCAAAGTACTTTTTGAAATAGACTAGGGACAGAGCATAGCAGTATCTGCTTAGAGTTAAAAAAATTTTCCATTCTGAAAGGCTGATTTCAATTCACTATCATTTTGTCAGTCCTTTATCTTGCAAGCTGATATTTTGTAGATTCATGTGCAGAAGGCAACAATTTTGCTCAAAAAAAAAAAAAAAAAAAGAAGCCAAAGGGGGCAGAAATATTGTTATATGAAAAGAAACCAAGCATTTATTAAAGAAAAAACACATGCCACAGAGGTAGAAAGTCTAGGAGAAACAGATTCTCTGGAAGCTTATGTGTGAAGAAGAGGAAGGTAAAGATGCTAGTAAGGTGTTCATAAAACACTGGACCACATTTCATATTTTGCATGTAGACATGCTATCCTGGGCACATTTGTAATTTTATGAAATATTGTGAGAAGAAAATGTCACACACAAATCACTACAAAAGTTGCTTAGTTTATTGTCAGCAATAGTAAAATGCTTTTTTTCCTAAGAAGTTCATGCAAAAGGTTACGTCAGAGAATTTTTAAAACTTTTTTAATTCTTCACTGCTTTTAATTTCAGAAGAAAATGAGGTTCCTACTGTCTCCAAATGTAATAGATGTATATAATTCATAACTAAATTTTTTTCCTCTGAAGTTTCTTTATTTATAACTCCCTGCAGATTTGCATGATTATAGCAAAATAAAGCCTTTATTTAACTCTTCAGAGTTAGTAGGTTCTCATTTCACTGTTTTTTATAGGTTGGTCTCCCCTGTCCATCCCAAGTCTCCAGTTCTATAACAATGCTCTGCCTTTTTTTCTGAGCTAAAGCTCACATGAATCATACAAACAGCTGGAATTATTCTGAATTATCATGTAGATTATTAGCCTCTAAGGCCGTAGAAAAGAATCAGAAGAGAACTGTGCTGTTGCCAGGCTCTCCAGCTATTATCTTTGGTACTAGCTTTAGGACAGAAGCAGATTATTACAGAAGGCAAAACTCCTAGTATGAGAAAAGACCCTGGAAGTCCAACAGGAAAATTTAAAATGCAGGTAAGAAATGAAAAATACTATAGTATAATGAAGCCTTGAAAATCCCCAAAATTGTGAAACTGCTGTTGCTGTGGATCTTAAAGAACATTTATATCTGCTAGAATGTTTACTTTAAAAAAGAACATATTCTCGTCCCATTATCTGTTAAAAGAGATTATGCATTCCTTCCTTCCAGGTTTTTCTTGTGTCTTTAGTACAGAAGCACTCTCAGCTGCACAGTATTTTGTAAAAGTAGTGGACAAATGAAGATTTAAGAACGGTTAGCTGCCTTGTTGCCGTGGTTACCATGAGTAATTGACACTGATTGCTGAATACAGTAAAATAGAAACAGAATGTACCATTTTAAAGAGGGTATGTCTAGAATATTTAAAAGTAAATTAACACTCAAAGAAAGAAAAACAACACAAGTTATTTTAGATTGATTTCTTTACTCAAGATAGTTCTTGTCAAAAAAGTATACATTATATACGATGAAAACATATAGATGATAAAAAATCATTCCATCATTTTGAAGTGATTTTAAATAATGCATCTCTTCAGTACTTTAGCTGGAGGTGTGCATGCATGTGTGTGTATGTGCATGTGAGCAAATATAGAGGCATTGTTATAAAGTAGTAGAGAAATAGTGTCCTTTATTCCAGATACTGATAATAGCATAGTGTTTCATCTATACTCTGAGTGGTGAAATGGCTTGGCTATTATTCTGGATTATAGACAACTTATGAAGTCAGGTTATCTGTGCTCAAGAGTTCTGCACCATGCTGTCATTTCAGATGAAACATAAATAAGGTGATTTACTTAAATATAACAGAAGGAATTGTGTATGTCCATATAATTTGAATATCAAAAGCAACAAATTTTTGGTTTTGAGCAAGTAGAATACAGAATGTGATTGAATTTTCAGAAGAACAGCACTTGTTTTTCCTGGTTTATTATTTCTTTCCTTTAACATTTAGAAGGCTTGGACAGAGATTGAAGTAATTTTAAGCATTTTGCTCTCTAAATGGTGCTTAACCCTCACAATTTATGCATTAAGTACTAAGACTTGATTCTTATTTAAGGCTGAGAGATGGGCAGGTACGATGGACTTGCACCTCATTTCTCTACAACTGCCTTCCTTTTTAAAAGGCTTTGCAAGAGGCATTTGTCCCTAAGCCAGAATGCAGGTTCCATTGAGATTATTCTTGTACTTGGTTAGTGCAGAGGGTGGATTTCTGTAGCACAGTAATATTTTATTAACTATTAACTTACTTGCAACTAAACAATAATAAACAAATATTATGTTGTCCAATACTTCTACTCTGGGAGCTTGATTTTCTAAGCTCATGTGACTGTTTTTAGGTATTGCTCCTGGTAATAAAAAAAATATGTTTTTTTTTTTTTTTTTTTTAAAGAATGGAGCATGCTGGTTTTTGGGTCCTTTAAAAAATCCAATTAACAAAAATAAAGGTACATCATTAGCAGATGTAGAACTTAAATATTAAGAGTCTTATTAAATAAAAAGTATAATATAGATTCTCACTGAACTGTGCCATTTTCTCTTGTTACGTTATGCACTTATTTAAGTTGACAACCAAGTTAAAATGCTGTGTTGGCAAAATATTTTTCAGTAAGAGAATTCAGCATAAAATCATGATCGATGCAGGTAAAAAAGAAGAATAACGACTAATCACTGAAAGGCAGCCACTCAAAGCCAAAAAACAGCCCAAAACCTTAATTTTATTAAAATGGAAGATTTTACTAAGAACAGGGATGTTCATATGAGATACCAGTGAAACAATCAAGAAGAATTAATATGGGTTAATATTATGAATTGCCATGGCAGCAAATAAGAAATAAATATCTTTAAAGTATCTTTATAGTAACAGTACCAGTAATTTCTACTGGTAATAATCATATGTTAGAGGAAATTCTGTATTTAGAGGGAGGTGAGGCACTGGCACAGGCTGCCCAGAGAAGCTGTGGATGCCCCATCCCTGGAGATGTTCAGCGCCAGGTTGGATGGGCTGCTGGGCAGCCTGATCTAGTTGCTGGCAACTCTGCTCATGTCAGGGGTTTGGAGCAAGAGGGTCCTTAATGTCAGTTTCAATTCAAGCCATTCTATGATTCTATGATAAAAATTTACTTACATCCTCAGTGGAATAGGATCTGAACTCTCAATCCCTCAACTGTGGTGACTATACAACTTTGAAAGCAAAAACCTTCACTTTGTTTCTTGGCTTTCTATAGACCATGGATAATTTTCACAGCTCAGATTGGATCGTATCCATGTATTTTTTCTGCATTATTTTTGTGTAGGAGCCACCACTGTGACTTATCTTGACTGCTTTTAGACTAGCATTGAAAGGACAGCTGGTTTTGCCTGTAAACTAGTTCTAGTGAAATATTAGTTTTAATAGCGAGAAAATACAGCTGGCCTGATTCTTTTGAATTACAAGCAAGAAACTGTCACTTCTGAGCTGCTTTCCACAGCATCTTTCTCTAGGCAAGTAGTACTTAATTAATAAATACAAGGAGATGAGAGTGAATCCTCTGAGGAAAATGGAAAATTCTCTTCTAGCTCTTCAGAGACAAAGCTGAATTGAACTGCTACTTTGACAGCTGCGTAGATAGAGCCTCAGCTGCTAAGAAGCCTGTGGGCTTCACAGTTCTATTTTGAAGATCTGTGTGCGTGTTTTTTTGTTTTTTTTGTTTGTTTTTTTTTCCTTAGTACAGCAGATAGCATTTTCTTCCTATTGTTTTCCCGATTAAAATTGTTTTTCTCTATCATGCTACTCAGTCATATATCTAGAAAGTGATACTTCTTGTTTGAAAAAGAAACACTACAGTTGCTGATGAGTAAATCTCTATGGAGTGTCCTGTGGCAGTGGGTGTTTCATTCCAGATAAAAAAGCAATATGCACAGTCTAATTTTATTATTGCTTTTAGTTTTCTGCCAAAGATGCCTAATAAGAAAGGTCAAGGTATCATCAAAGCATAGACAGATTTTTGCTGAATGACATAAAACTGTCAGAGATGCTGAGCTTTGATGTTCCATTAAGTGATCGATGTAGATTACTGACTTTTGGCTAAATGCTGCTCAGCTCTCTAAGGTCAATATTTGTTAGTTCATTGGTAGAATAATTAATCAATCAATACAGGATACTTGAAGTCAGGATTTTTTTTTTTTTTTTTTTTTTCCCTGGTATTACGAACTAAAATTATTTTACAGCATCTTTGGATCCCTGTAAACAGAATTTATCTGTGACCATCAAATTTCTAGTGGAAGGAAGAAAAAATAATAATCCAAGTGAAGAGCACTTCTTGTAACCTTGAGCTCCTGGAAGAAATAACCTCTAACAAGCAGAGTGCATCATCATTAGTTCTTCCCTTTCACATCATCACATTAAATTTGTGAAATAATTGCATGCAATTTTTCTATTTTACAGTTGGGCCACATGACACAGTGCTCTTCCTTCAAAGCTCCTACCCTAGTTCCCCCATTCTGTCTTTTATTGCAGTCTGTAGAGTTACCAGTAGCCTCTCAAATATCTCGATTGGAAGATTTTACAGTACTGCTTGTACACTGCCTTGCACAGTGAGGCTCTCTACCATCAGCTGGGACTTTCAGGCCACAGAGTACTGCAATATAATTAGGGATAAAGGGCTCCTGTAGATAGATACTCTGGATATTTTCCAGATGTAATAGCTTTAAAATTCAAAATTCTTTTAGAATTTATACTCTAAAGCATTTTGCTTTCTCACCCACCTCGTATGTCCAAAAAGATTTCAAGCTGTAAAGATTGAAAGGAAGACATATTTCCTAGTGGATCACAGCAGGAAAAGTTCACAGCAGGAAAAGTTAGTAGCGGAGGATTTTGAATAATTAAAGAAAAAAAAAAAAGATTTTTTTTTTTTATTTGAGCATGCCCAAATATCATGTTTTTATGATAAAATTCTGCAGTCTCATACAGAGTAAAATCTCCTGAACTGTGTTTGACACTATAAAATAATAATTCATAAGGAAAAACTTCTTTTAAAATAATTGTGTACAATAGATCATTGCATTCAACAAAGGATATGACAGTTATGTCATTCTCATTTTTCTCAGTTATTTCTAATATATGTCAATTGGCAAATATAATTTGATTGATTTTTAGGAGATACTAATTATTACATAAATATTTATTTGTGATTTGCTATATTGGATCTCAGAAAAGATGGACTCAAAGATTTTCTTTCATGTTATTTCTTAGTTTGAAGGTTGTGCAAAGTCAATGTACAAGAAAATTTTCTGACTTTACTTCTCCAATCAACCGAAAGTTTCACACTTTCATTTTTTGATATATTAGGGTTTAATTTTTTTGTATGTTTACGTTCAATTTGAGGTATTCAATTCTTTTCAAATCCTTCAATAACATTTGCCTTCCACTGCCATTTATTCATTCTTTCAGATTGGAATGACTCAAGGAGTCAGATGGTCTGAGCTTTACAGAAGGTTATAGGATCACTTAAGTTTCCCATATACTGTGTTTCACTGGATTTTACCGCCTTACTGTACCATTACTATACCTATACTACATCACAACTAATATATCATGACAGAAATAAGTCAGTGATGACACAAGTTACTATGATACTTAGGTCTAGGAAATGCAAACCAGAAAACTAAGTGATTTTGAGATAAACATTGTGCCTCAATTATTACTTCATTTTCACCAACAGTATTCTCAGTGATTCTAGGACTGTTTCTCATTCAAAATGATCCAAACTGTGGTTCCAAGAAGGGTTTAAAAGGGTCTCTGAAATGGGAGTCTCTGAGTAACAATGATTCAGAAATCAAAAGTCTGAAAAGAAGTTTTCTTTCCCAATATGGGACTGCAAAAAAGTATCTGAATTTATATGTTATTGTTATTATGCACCCTGTTGTACTCCATCAGTATGCAAACATCTCAATTCTAGTTGCTGTATAGATATACGAGCAAACATAGTCTGTAAATCAGAATGAATGTGTTGAAATGTGGGAGAATGTTGGTTTTATTGAAAGTCCCAAAAGCTGCTTTCACTGGGAATCGATAGGAAATGAATCAGGTTTTGATGAGAATGTTACGACATGACAGTCTCTTTACCATGAAGAGATGCTATAGAAGTTTTCAAAGGAGGTAACAGTATTGTCTCAGTTTTACAGAAGAGAAAAATGAACTAATTTGTTCAGTATGAGTGGCCAAGAGCAGACCACAGGCAATGCTAAAAGAGAGACGAATATATACTATTTTGTGTGGTTCATGGAGTGTATGTTGTATGTCTGCTGATCAAGGAGCTTTCCAAGGAACAACAGGATAGTTAACGTACTAAAAATCACCCAAATGAGTAGCATGCTAAAAATCTGTTGCCTGTAGTCTACTACTTTTCAAAATATTTTTGAGGAGTATTTTTCAAGTTGATGATATTGGTAAAGCATTATACTGTTTGTGTGTGAGACCCACCTAACATAAACATGTTATATTTCAGTGCTTCCACTATCATTTCCAATGCATTGAAGACAATATTCATCTTCACACAGTTCCCCAGTTCTGCCAATGTGCGAATCAAGTTGCTCTTGATTTTGTGGTGTGACAGCTGTCCATGGCTTCTTTTTCATGTTGCTGTCACCACTGCCTCCCAGTGCTCACATCCACTGTATGGTCTCCATAACTGTTTGGCAAGCATTGATTAATGTCAATGAGTGCCATTTTTTCTGCATGGAGGAATTCAATTCCACACCTTTGCTTCATATACACACTTGATGTCAGATGCCATTCTGTCAGAATGCCCCTCTGTTGCCATTTGTCACAAGGCAAAAAATGTAATGGAATATTGGCGGGAAGATTCAACCTCAAATACCATACCAGTGACCTCTGCCCCTTATGTCTGGGCCAGTGAAAAAGTAGAGAACGTTAATTTCAGAGCAGCACTTGTAGTATCTTGTAATATTCCTTAATACACATACACGTATTTTCACCTATTTTTGAAGGTCAGATGTAGAAGAAAAGTTTGTATGAGAGCTGATGACATAGACATTTGCTAATAAACATTATAGCCAATAAGGAAAGGTACTGATGGAAGTGATAGGTAACCTCTATGTTATGAATTCTGATAGGAGGCACTAGACATAAATTTGTTCTCCTTGGGGCTATCTTAAGTGCTAAGCTTTTGATCTTACTGATAGCTTTAAACCCCTTAAGAAAACTAGAACTGAGAATAAAAAGCTGTCAGCTGTGGTTCACCTCTCTCTGTCTCTCTTTGCCTTCCTATTATCCTAAACCCTTGAAGATCTCTGGAGAGAGATACAGCTCATACTGAACGTGTGATGAAACAGCACTCATCATGTGTCCCCTGCAAGTGAACTATGTATGTCCTTTTTACTTCTGTTAGGCTACTGTGACTACTAAAAGGCACAAATTCAAGATATGAAAACATTACCCAAAGAACTATGGTATGACAAGGATATATGGTATCCTTATGTGAACATTAATTATGAAATCCATAGTATTTGCTACTGAATGAAAATCAGGCAGCAAGTAATTTTTTAAATAAATTGTGAGATCAACTAAATATTTGAAAAAAAAACCCCACAAAATCACAACAAAAAATATTTCCTGATAGGAGCAGGAATTATTAAGAGCAGAATAAATAGAAAAACTTATAATTTTATAGCATAATAATTATTACATATTGAAATTTTTTGAAGGTATATTTAGTCAGAAGACAAAGGAATATAAAATCCGAACATATCAAATTAATAGTAAGTCTATCTTAGCTTCAGAAGCAGTTGCCATAATTACATCATCCATAATGAATAATCGCCTGTTTCATAGAAGCTCTAATATCACCTATATAAAATCTTTATCACGATCAGTACAGTTGAATAGATACATGGGGAATTTTTGAGACAGTAGAAGAGCCATTCCACTGTTGGCCTTGAAGGACATTTGTCAGTGGCTTACAGGCTGGTTTGGCCCAGTTCCATGACTAGTGGGGCAGAGGGATTAGCAAATCTGCACCTCCAGAAAGGGATAAAAGAAAAAGGGTAGAGAGGGGGCCCCAAAACAAAACAGTGGCAATGATCTGAAGAGAAACAAGCCAATTTACTAAGTAAGATATTGGAACACTATATAACACACTGTAATACACTATAATACAATACAATTAGAATTGGAGCTAATAAATCAAATATAACGAAAGTATCTGAAAGCTGGAGGCCTTACATTAATGCTGAGGTGATGCGTGCAGTCGGGACGAGCAGCAGGGAGGAGAGCTCAATGATCAGGAAACAAAAAGGGATGTCAGGTGACCTTGCCAGGGGTTATATCTCCTCTCTGAATGCAAAGTCCTCTGGATTATGTAGTTCTACTTCTCTTCTGGAACAGGCACCTGGAACTGGAGTATTAACTCTTTAACTCCCAGTGCACTACATGATGTTATGATGCGGAATACCGATAACCAAAAATCATAAAATCATGACAACATTGTAAGAATCTATTGTCCTACATCATCAGTGCTGTGGCTCCTAAATCCTCTTTCCTACATACCACTTTTGAAGACATCATAGTTTATGGATGGTAGTGACTGATTACATGCTAGGAAGCAACACTGGCAGAAATTACAGTCCATTTATGATGAAGAAAGAGTTCAAATTTCTATAATATAAGGGAAGTGGAATTAAAATAAAGTAAAATTATCCTCTACTCTGATAAAGCTCTTCAGGGAAATTGTAATACTGGTTGCTGTCAGAGAGAGAAATCATTGCAGAACGTACTTAGAACAGGTTAGATTTCTTTTACTGTAGGAAAAATTATTGTTTCCTTCTCAAATTAGATTAGAATCTAATGCACTGTCCTTCTTGGTAGGCTTAGGCTAAAAGTACTTACAATCATCTAAAGACAGTAATAGAGATTTGTTTACTGTTCTCAGAATCCTCCTGTGAATAAACTGTTGTGGTAAGCAGCTCTGTGCCCATATGGAAGCCAGTGAAGAGTGGTGTCTATTGTGGGTCTGTTTTGGAAATGGTGCTCTCTAACATCTTTATCAGAGATATAGATATTGGGATTAAGTGCACCCTCAGCAAGTTTGCAGATGACACCAAATTGAGTGGTGCAGTTGATATGACAGAAGGAAGGGATTGTCATGCAAAGGAACCTAGACAAGCTTAAGAAGTGGGCCCACACGAACCTAACGAGGTTCAATAAGGCCAAGTGCAAGGTGCTGCACCTGGGGCAATCCCAGATACATGCACACACTAGCAGAAAAAATCCTTGAAAGCAGCCCTGTCAAGAAGAACTTGGGGGACCAGGTGGTCAAAAAGCTTGATATACATACACCTGCCATGTGCACCTGCATCCTGTAAGGCCAACAGTATTCTGGACTTCATCCAAAGAAGGGTAGCCAACAGGCAGAGGGAGGTGATCACTATACCCCAGCTCTGCCCTTGTGTGGCCCCATCTGCAGCACTGCATCCAGGCCTGTGGCCCCCAGTACAAGAAAGATGTGGAGCTGTTGGAGTCAGCCCAGAGAAGAGTCATGAAGATGATCAGAGAGCTGAAACACCTTTCTTATGAAGACAGGTTGTGGGAGATGGGCTTATTCAGCCTATGGATAAGAGAAGGTTCTGGGGACTCCTCAATATGGCCTTTCTGTACCTAAACGGAACTTCTAATCAGGAGAGGGACTGATGCTTTGCATGATCTGACAGTGATAGATCCAATAGAATCATGGAATAATCAGTTCTGGAAAAGACCACTGAGATCATCCAGACCAACTATCCATCTGCCACGAATTGCCTGTTACGCCATGTCCCTAAGTGTTTCTTGAACACCTCCAGGGACAGTGGTTCCACCGCCTCTCTGGGCAGTGTGTTTCAGTGCCTGACCACTCTTTCAGAGAATAAGTTTTTACTAATATCCAAACTGAGCCACAACTTAAGGCCATTGCTTGTCCTATTGCTAGTTATCTGGCAGAAGGGGCTGATCCCCACCTCACAGTAACCTTCTTTCAGATAGTTGTAGAGAGCTATAAACTCTCCCCTGAACCTTCTCTTCCTCAGACTAAGTAGTGTCCATTCCCTCAGTCACTCCTCCTAAGGTTTGTGTTCCAGACCCTTCAGCTTCATTGCTCTTCTGTGGACACGTTCTAGTGCTTTCATAACTTTCTCCTTGTGAATGGGCCAAAACTGAACACAGTACTGGAGGTACAGCTTCACCAAAACTGAGTACACAGGGTGGGCAATTGTCTCCCTAGTCCTCCTAGCTGCACTATTTCTGATACAAGCCAAGATATCACTGAGCTCCTTGACCTCCTAGTAAGTCAGGAGGGAATGCTTTTAAATGAAAAAAGGTCAGATTTAGATAGAAGTTAGAGGGAAATTTTTCACTCAGATGCTGGTGAAGTGCTGGCACAGGCTGCCCAGATAATTTGTGGATGCCCCAGTCCTGGAGGTATTTAAGGCCAGGTTGGATGAGGCCCTGGGCAGCCTGATCTGGTGGGTGACAATTCTGTCTGTGGCTGGGCTGCTGGAAGTGAGTAGGCTTATAGTCCGTTCCAACTCAACTCAAGACTCTATGATTCTGTGATTCTTGAAAAATGAACGTGGTGTGGGTTACAAAATAAGCCAAAACAAGTAAAATAAAAAACTTATTCAGTCCAAAATAAATACTCTTTTTTTTTTTTTTTTTTTTTTTTTTTTTCAGAATAAAAATGAATCTCTGTTCAGAAGAAATTCTGCTGTGGATCTATGCTGGATGCCCTGTATCAGTTTTGATATAGTATATCTGATACACTGGAATTTTCTATACAAGGTTATTTACTGTTTTTTCAGAGAGTTTCTCAAAAAGTTTTCAGGACAGACCAGTTAGCATTGTGGAGAAGCAGTGCAAGAATCCACTGATACTCTATAGCCCTGAACTGCTGATGAACTTAGATATTTTGGTCAGAATTGTGCCTACTTGCATGAACACACTATCAGGGATAGCAAATAGGTGTAGTAAATAGTGATGCAGTGGGTATTAGAAACATTCTCCAAGTTTTCCAAAACAGTCATAAAAGTATTTTCAATTTGAAGATATGTCCAAATTTAATTAAATAAGTTTAATTAGCTGCAAACAGCAAAGAAGACTGTGGAAAAAAAAGAAGAAAAAAAGGTGGAAAAGATGAATAGTTTCAAATATTTTAATGTACATTAAAAAGAAACAAAAAAAACCAAAAAAACTGCATTATTCCGGTCAGTCCAGAAAAATGTCAGAATAATTGTAAGCGTTGATCCAGCTCCTGGGCTTTTTTATGAGCAAGGAGTGATGTATTTTTACTGCAAAAGCATGTAATGTATCACTTTAATTTTGTATTTCATGGCCAAGAATTTCTAAGACTGAAAGCTTAATAAACAGGCAAGTAATGGAGAGTGAGTACTTCAACACTGTACAGTTCAAGCAAGGCTACTACGTACCTCAGTAACTCCCTCTCTCTTCCTCTCGTTTTGTAAAGGAACTACACATCTGCTTTGCATAATTCTGATACCTAACTGAACCGGGGCTATGGAACCATTGCATTGAATGTGTCAAATTTATCTCCTCATAGTTATCTTTCAAAAGATCCACAGTCACTTGAAATCCTCTCTCCATGTGTCATATCATATTAATTAGATAAATAGTCTCAGTGATAGAAATCACACCAAGAAATATACTTCATCCTAGGCTCTTATAGCCCAGTAACTTTATTCTTTAACTCCAAACAAGCCAGACCATACACGACTATCCAAATTTTAAAATTTCTCTCCTACTGTCATTTAGGGTTGATAGGTACTACATGAAATTCAAAATGCTCCTGCCGAAATGCAGAGAATACCAAGCTCAGGATCTAGTTTCAGGGTTGAAATATTTTAAGAAGTATAATGAATTGATTTTAGTGTAATCTATTTAGGATCTGGTAAAAACTGAAATTGCCCTATTCTGTTTTTAACACATAGCATGTCCATTAAAGCATTACATTCAAACAATTATCATGTATAGAAATGGTATAGGACAACATTTATTTAGAATTAAAATAGACCATTTAATTTACTTGATGTTTTCCGGTCCACAGATTTAAATGGCAGTGAAAATTGTATTTATCTTTTATACTAACTATTAAAAAAATATCCAGGGAAATACATTTGAACAGATTAAGCTATGTGTACAGTGATTGTTTGTAGTGTAAATGGACCTTTCTTTGTCTATGCAATAATGTTATCTTTAGCAGCCTGTCCTGCTTAGCAGAATCTCCTTAATTTAGAAATGTAACTGCTTCAAAACAGCTCTTCATGCTTTCTTTTCAAACAACCATTTTTTTCCTTGTAGGTTTCTGATGACCTTGATGGGTACTATACACTGTTTCTATTGTCCTAGTGCCCCAGTTAGGCTCTCTGATAGTTTGCTGATGTTTTTTTTTTTTCTCAGCTGTGTTTATTTGTGATCAAAATTTTGGTAAGCTACATATGTTTCTCAAATATTACAGGTTAAAATTTTACAGTACAACTCATTTAATTCTAACTTTATTTGTTTTATTATTCATGATACAACTGGCAGGTCAAGCTGAAGTCAGAATAAAAAAAGAAGAAATAATAAATAACCGTTATTGTTGATAAAGAGGTTCTTTCACTCCTTATTAATTCTTCAGTATATTACACCTTAAAGAACTAGTCTATTAATTTTTAAAGGATTCTTACATAAAACCCCTTCTATTAAAATTATCAGAAAAAAATATTAGTTATCTACTAAAAAAAAAATTAGTAATTAAATGGATGTTTTTCTTGCTGTAGAAGAACCTATCATCTCAATTTTTTTGTTCTGTAAAAGCTTCAGAGTCTAACACTAGGATGAATTTTTAATTCAGTAGGCCAAGTAGCTGATTAAACATCAATTGATTGCAAACAATGTGGCAAAGGGAAACATTTTATGAAATCAAAACATTAAATTATCTGCTGAATCTTCACTTACACGCTCCAAAAGAGGGCAGCAAATGTCTGCCTATGTGGTGCTCTTCAGTTCTGGTCAGCAGTGGTCACTGACAGCAGCTGTGCAGACCTTTTCAATATCGATATTTTAAAAGGCTTGTTTGGTTAGAAAGGAACTTAGGGAAAGGGATGTAAATGGATTGACAAACTTGCAGTATAAAATATTAGGATGAGAAAGACAATGTATGCTGGACTTCGTCTTATTCCACTCTGATAAAATACAGCTCAGAATAGATAAAAAAATAATGAGTGCAATTCAGAATATTATTTCTCAAACACTCTGTTATGCCCGTATTAAATTTCCTTCATCTTTTGGCTCCATTAGAATAGCGAAAACCTAGTATAAAAACAGTCAGCCCCTTCAAAGCAAAGATCTGTGCAAGAAGAAAAGAAAAAGGTATGTTTTGCAATATGGATTTGAATTTCTTACAGTATATAAAATGGGATGTAGAACGAATGTACAGCTTCAGAAAGGTTGCACAGAAAAAAAAGGATCAAATCAAAATGTTCTTCTGAAAAGTTTATACACTGAGGTGAAAATGCTGCTTCTTCACAGAGGAAAACATGAAAAATAGCAGATACATAAAAAAAAATTATGGAACATTTTACTCCTCACACTACTCTTCTGAAGATAGTATGCTAACCCTCACCACTGCAACTATGTATTGTCACTTTTACTCTTGCACACATTTTGTAAATTTTGTAAATTTCCTTTCAGCTGCTGCATTTTCCACTTGTTTGCATGGGTGCTCAATACAAATGTAGTCAGTCTTTACAAGAAAATATAAGAAATGAAAAAAATCCAACAGACACCTAAAAGCAAGAAAGCGATTGACAACATCTATCTCTGTGTCCCTGTCTCTCTGGGGAAAAACAAACAAAGAAACAAACAAAACAAACAAACAAACAAACAACAACAACAAAACAAAAGAACAAAAACAAAGACTTGGATTTTTAACAACTCTAGGATATTTTGGACTTTTTTTTTTTTTTTCCAAAGTTAGAGTGATTTTTTTATAGTACAGTCTTTTGGAATTAATGACACAGTATGTTGAAGACATTTTACCTCACTTTGACTGAGAGACATTTCATATAAAAGTGTATAGGAATGGCTCACAAGAATAGAAGCTAATGTCAGAAGGCATATTGTGCATTATGAATAAAACACCTTGAAACATGTACATGTTGGAAAATTTTTGTTGTGCTGAAGTGTTTGAATTCTATGCATTTGTTCAGTTGCCTGACAATTTATTTTACTACTGAACTGGAATATAGCCTAAAAAATGTCAAGGATGCTATGTTTAGTATGTTAGAAGGCTCTCAGCCTCTCCACTTTTAGTCTGTTTTCCAGTGTATTAATATTATGTGTCTCCTGTAAAAGCATTTGGATTTTTTGAAAGTTAATTCACTTGTTATTTGGCTGAAGCTTTCTGGAATAGCCTCAGATTTCTATCTAAAATGTTCAGAGTAAAGCTAGATTCAGACTTAAAGAAGGTCACCTGGGGCCCTATCCAGCTGAGATTTACAAACCCACAGGAATGGAGATTTCACAGCATGTCTGGGAAACTCATCCCACTGCTGGGGAAGAGTTGTCTGTATGTCTATCTAGGAATTTTCCTCATTAGATTTTTATCTATTTCTCCTTCTCTCACTGTGCACTTCTCAGAAGAGTCAGCTTATTGACTCCTCTTTGTGTCTCATGAATTCAAGTTATTTATCAAAGAAATCTGTGTTTTCTATGATCTAAAATGAAGTCATCTAAAGGACATCTGTAATGACAAAAAAGATCTATAAGATTATTAGATATAATAGCAAAGGAAAGTTTTGGCCTTATCCATGTTCAAGAGGAAAAAGAAAAATGTTTCTTCAAAAAACTGTAAACACTATGGTGTCTGATAATTTTCTGTCACCGATCCCTACTAAAAATCAAGTACCTGCCAAGAACATGAAGAGATAGGCTAAAACACTCGTAAAGTTCTTTATTTCATATCAGTTTAACCTGAAAACTTTCAAGAGTTGGCTAATGATTTGAGTGCTACTAACAATTTGAGAACCCAAGAAGAAGAATAAAGGCAGTGCTGGAAAATTAGAAAAGTGAAAATATGGTGTCTGTATTTCTGAAATGAAAATGAGCTGATGGAGAATCATAGTCCTGAAATGCTAATTCCAGTTCATAGGATATTTCTAGAACAAAAAGTAATTGCAATGAATTGCATGCATTTGGAAAAAAAAAAAAAAAAAAAAAAAGCAGCAGAGAAAGGTGTAGAGATAGTCTCTGGCTGGTCAAGAGCAAGTTGTATCGAATTGGTGTTATGTTTTATTCCAGGATTAAAAAAGACCTGGAGGATATAGAGAAGCCTCCATATACCCTATATTCTGAATTTGGTGATGCTTATGTTACATACAGCTTCTCTGTGTGCAGACTGGGAATCACAGGCAAAGTGAAAACAGTCATTAGCAGCAGCTTTCAGTTGAAATTAAAGCATTTTTGGGGATGAAAGAGTTTTCTAGAATGTTAACATTAATTATTAATTTATGAGCTGAATGATAAAATGGAGAGGATGGTTATCCCATTTGATGTTTTTTCAGAGATGGAAAGACTTCAAGTATGCTAAATTAGGGAATTAAAACTCAAAGTCATCCTGAAAGACCGGATTAGAATATTATTCAGTAGAGAAGAAAAATCTCCAGGTGATCAGAAATGTTCAGTTTCATGGAGAAAACTAGGCAGAAATTATTTCAAAAATTCCCAGCAGTTACTGTGAATTACAAGCTGAGTAGGAGTCAGCAACATTATTTTGAGAAAAGACAAATACCATATGTAGATATGTAAAAAGATGTCTGTATAGCATGAGAAAATCCTTCTGCTCTGTTTAGCTGCAATTAGATATCCAGCTAAGGACACAGCACTTCAAGAAAATTGTGGACCATTCCAGTAGTGGCTGAAATGGACTCATAAGAATTATAAAGCTGTAGGAAATTTGACCATTAAGAAAAGACTGAATGAACTGAGATTACTCAGTTTAATGAAATTTGAGCATGATGACCTTCAGAAATACACAGACAAGGAAGAAATGTGCTGTCTGTACCTATGATGAACAGAAAAAGGAGATCATAGCTTAAACTGTAAAAAGAGAGATCTAGTTTAGATATTAGGGAGACAAGTCAAGTAGTAATGAGGGTGAAGCACCTAAATGTATTTCAAAAGACTGTGGAATGCTATCATTATCAAATGGATTAGTCAAACATTTGGTAAGAAGGACATAGAGCTGAATGAGTATGTCCTGGGATAAAAAGATTTGGTGAAGAGCAGCAGAGGGAAGATCTCCAGAAAGCAGTTGTGGGTGGGAGTAATAGTATTTGTCTTCAGACTGATTCTCCAAATGATGGAAAACTTCAGATTTCCTTATATCATGTAACTCTTAAAGAGTTCTTTCTGATAAATATTACTCTGAAATAAATGCACATATTAATTTATGCACAGAAGTTCAATTTTCTAATAAGTAGGGTTAAGTTATCAATGAAACTTCGGCTAAAACAAACGGACCCTCACCCTATTGTTTAGAAATTACAACTGTTTTGTTTTCCTCCTCCGTTTTTCATTTATAAAATGATTGCTTTTGATATTGCCTTCAATATTTTTTTAATTCTCACTCTGTAGCTAAATAAATGTAAACAAAATGCTTATGTTGCTACTGCAACTAATTGTAATATTAAATTGTCTCTGTGAATGGAATTTTAATCTTCTTGGTGGCATTCTGTCAGCAATTTTCCTGCTGTTTAAAAGATCAGAGTCTAATGGGATTAAGGTGGATAATCAAATCTCAAACTGGAATCTGAGTATAAGGTTTAGATGCCTGCAGAATACTTCCTTACTGAATATGAATGAAAGGTATTCAGTGTTTAGAGTAGAAAAAGAGAAATAGAAGAATAGAATCTTTTTTTTCCTCACTGTGATGTTGCCTCAGACCTCTTAATAAGGAACTTGGATTATTTTTTATTTTATTTTATTTGGGGCATTAGAAAACTGAATAAATCCAGCTCATCATACAGTATCTGTGATTGAAACAGAACAGCATTAAACGGAATAGAATAGAATAGAATAGAATAGAATAGAATAGAATAGAATAGAATAGAATAGAATAGAATAGAATAGAATAGAATAGAATAGAATAGAATAGAATAGAATAATTCAGTTGCAGGGAACATTCAAAGACTAATACAGTGGCTCTTTTGGACAACTAGTTGTGCTGTGTTCAATGCACCCTGCAATATATTTTGCTCCCCTGCCTGCTCAGATACACCAGTGGCTCATGCTGAGCCTGCTGTCACAATCACATTCAGGTTCCTTCCTTCTGCACTACTCCCCAGACACTCAGATCCCATCCATGCTTGTGTCTGGCACTGATATGTCCCAGGTGCAGCATGCAGCATTTTCCTTTGTTGCATTTCATGCTGTTTATGATTGTCCAACTTTATGGCAAAGTACATTATTCTGAGGATCATGGAATCATAGAGTTATTGAATCGCCAAGGTTGAAAAATACCTACAGGATCATCCAGTCCAATAGTCCACCTATCAATATGATGCAATCTGTTTGCACCTGAAATTCTTAAAATAGTATTGAATACTTTGCTGTATTCTTTTGATTACTGTTAATGATTTTAACTCTCCCATCTAAGAGAGAATTCTGGGCTGTCTATCTTATCCTGTCAATCACTATCAGAACTGCTATCAGTACTCTTTGTCTGTAAATTGGAACACAGTGACAGACAGAAGACAAACTTTGGAGATTTCCTAGGCATCTGGAAATTGTCCTTTGAGCTCCATCTGGAACGTTCTTTAAGCAAGCTTTCTGTAATGCATCTTCCACCATTGCTTCACTGTTTTCTTCCAGTAGAAATATTGTTTTCTTAAAATAGAAATATAAAAATAATTGCAGTCACATCAATTATTGTTATCATATTTATAGTTAAGATCAGTAAAGGAGTAAAAGCCTTCCGTAATTTTTATGGAGAGAAGCATATAGTATACTTGTTCTTCACTCTTTAAATGCATTTGGTCCAAAATATCTCTAGATTCACTCAATTCTCATAGATAGGAGCCTTTATGAGCAAACTATTTGCCATCAACTTGATGCCTGATTACAATGCCTACAGGCCCAGGAGCACAACACAGAGTGAAGACTAAGTCCATACAGCATTTGAAGACCTCCAAGGAATAGACTCCACAGTCTTTGGACAGCCTGTGCCATTGCACTGTTAGTGCAATGTTAGTGCTTCCTGATATGCTGATGGAACCTCTTTATTCCAGTTTGTTCCTGTTGTTTCTTGTCCTGGCACAAGGAGAAAAGTGTGGTTCAATCCACATTGGTGTGATCCCTCTGAACCTCCTCCAAGCTGAACAATCCCAGCACTCAGCATTTCAGCACAAACAGAAATCAGTTAATGTAAAGTCTTCTGCAATGTTCAGTGTGGTGAATCTGGTGTTTATTTAATTATTATCATGAAAGTAGACGCTTCTACATTATTTCTGTTCCCAGATCATCTCAATCGTCAGGAGGAGGATCAGGAGAATAGAGATCAAGCTTCCCAACCCCCCCCGCCCCCCACCCCCCCCGATCTTGTATTACTCTCTGTGCATGTAAGAGCCATTACTTTAGCAGCAACTATATGAGCAGACCATATTAAGTTATCACTATGTATATAGGCACTGGCTAAAATCTGGGGTACAGTTTTGTTGTTATGATACTATATTGGCTTTCTGGCTATGTACTTTCTGTTTTATGCATTGTATAGCCTTTTGAAATTGCTTCTTTTGTTGTTGTTTTTTAACTTCTCCATTGAGGCTTACAGTAAACTTCCTAACAGATAGCACAGGCTTGCTTTTCCCTTTACACGACCTTTTATAACCTTTCAATTTTTCAGTTTCATCCCAAATAGTATGGAGATCAATGCAGTCTTCTTTTTATATTAATAATTTATCCATTACAACTTGTCTGACAGATGCAGGCTCTCAGCCTCTCCTCACAGGAAAGAGCCTCTGGTCCCATCATCATCTTGTTGGCCCTCTGTTTTACTTCCCAGTATATTTTCATGTCTCTTTTACACTAGCAGGCCTACAACTAAACAGTACTCTAGTCACAGACTCAGCATTAATGAGTAGAGTAAAAAGATTGCCCCTCTTGACCTACTGGTGATACCATGCCTGAATTCCAGTGTTAGTATGGAGTAGCATAACATATTTCAATTTCAGCATAGTTGCTCATAATTTCCAACTCATGTTCCTTTCACAGCTGTTTAGTATGAATGTAACTTTTCCATAGCCATGACTTTTTGCCTAAGATGCATTGCTGTAAGAAAATACAGTGTAACAATCATAGATATCATCTAGTTCCAACAGCCTTGTTATAGACAGGGTTGCCATTCACCAGATCAGGCTGCCCCAGGCCTCATCCAACCTGACTTTCAGCACTTCTGGGGATGGGGCATCCACAGCTTCAATGGGCAGCCTGTGCCTGTGCCTCACCACCCTGATGATTGACTGTTTCTCTTTTTCCCAAAAACATGATTTATTTTCTCTGTCTAGTGGCCAAATAATATTCTTAGCATAAAGTACTCTTCTCAGTTCCTTTTTTCTTTTAGCCCTGACCCTGTGCCAATGCAGACTGCCTGACGTTCATGTTTTCTTAATCAGGAGCTAACATTTATCAGTGACAGAAGAAATACTTGAATTTATTTTCCACAGAACATAACGGATGATCTTAACTTCTTTTATGTAAAAATATATATTCCATGCTAGCAATAAGGTTTCTTCTCGTGTTTCTCATTTTTCCTCTTGTGACTTTAAGCTTTCGTACTGACTGGATGTAAGAGCATATTACTAAATAAAAGTAAAGTTCACAGACAGAATTCACAGACAGATGTAGTTACTTATACTGAATCCCACAAAACTAAGTAGATATGGATAAAGTTATGTTGTAGTGATTACATATTTAATCACTCAGATGCAAGCCTAGTTCTCACACATTAAGAGAAACTCTACTGATACACTCAGAGTGTTGTGGTGCTGTGTGTGCTCTTAAGATATGTCATACAATGTAATTTGTACAGTAATAGCACTGAGGCAGAACAAAGGGAAGATCAAATCAGTAACAGAAGTGGTAACTGTCGGGATTTAAAACATGTGATTTAAGGTGGGCTAGGCCTCAGGAGAAGAAAGGCTGAGTAGAAAACTTATTCTGTCACCTTAGAAATAATGCTCCATGTAATAAAATTTTTGGTTGATTAGTATTCTTTACTTTGTAGCTTTGAGACATATATAGACCTATACTGATATTTTCTGAGGATATGACCCATTCATTCTATAGTTCAGCATTCAAAAACTGCAGACGCACATGCATATAACTGTGCAGGAGTAAAATGTCTTCACTGGCCCATTTTCCACGTTGCCACATTCATAAAATAAAAACTGGTCTTTGTAGAAGGGTTAGAAGTGCTTGGCATCACTATTGTAAGGAGGAACAAAAGCTGTGTGATGGAACATTGCCCTTGACATAAAATGTTATGCTCTGTGTAATATATCTGCTCAGGATACATGTATACTGAGTACATGAGTTTACCAAGTATGGGAAAGATAATGAATACAGACTCAACTTTTATCTCGTATTACTTAGTAAGTTCTTATACACACAAAGCTAGAACTTAGAGATATAGATTAAAATTGTTTTGTAGGTGCTGTACATTCAGGACCAGAAATATTATGCTGTGCACTGGCTTGAAATCTCAGACAGTTATACTTAGTCTATCATTAAAAGAAACTGAAATCTCAATTCCAAAAATATCAAGTCGTCTATATCACACAGCAATGTTATTCAGCTTTCCATCAGTTATCCCAATGCCACATGTGAATGGTAGCAGTTTAAAAGTGTGTGCATCTTGTCCTGCCTGTTCTGCATTTTCCAACAGAGGATTTTACATTCAGTATCCTTTGGGTGCCTGTTGGGATTGCGTATAACCATGCTGCAGTGGTTTCCGTGAGCATTCCCCTGCTGATGTACACAAGCCAATTGATGACAACAGTCGTATTGCACCTTTTGGTGGTGATATTACTGATTGGATGATCTCTTTCTGTTTTCCACCTCCACTTTTTCCCTCATCATTTTGCAGCCATTTCCCCCTTTTGAGCTGAGCAGTCCCTGATTACAGATTAACTCTGGTGAGTCTTCTGGAACGTAGGCAATTTGCTCAACTTTGAATGTCATGTGTACAGATTTAAAGTTATGATGATGATTGCACGTTTCGTTTGAAAGTATCTTTCACCTCCTTTCATTGCTTATTCAAGTCCTATAAATAAGAAATTTTGAAATGCAGTTCTTCTCTTCTGCTGTTGATTGACTGAGCCCCCTGAGGCATAACTGTCTCCAGAGGGCTTAATGAGATGACAGACTGTTCAGCCTTACGGTTGTAGCAGACATGTCATGAACATCAGCACTGGATGCATAGTTACAGTCCATAGATGTGATAACATTTACCATCTGTATGAAGAAGCAGTGTAATTTATTGAAACAATGCAGGTAACAAGGCATTGTAACTAGCACTTCTCTCCCTTTCATTTCTCCCCTTTTAATGTTGATTGCAGGATTTCAACAGCCATTGGGCCAACAGTAGGTCTGACACATGCTGTGTGTCCTTTTTAGGAAGATTGTTAATGATAGATCTTAGCTATTTCTTCGCCATGTTCTCAGTCCCACTTTTGCTTAGTGACTGACAAGTCTGCTGCTTTCATTGAGACAGCTGGCAATATGGAAAGTCTCAGCAGCTGAGTAAGATCCTTTGTTTCCTTGAAGGCTGCATTCCCAAAGATAATAATGCAAGTACAAGTGAGGGTCCTCTGATATTTATTTCTCTACAGAATCTGTACAGAAGAGTAAAACAAATGCAATACTCTCCCAGGTGTGAGCTCTTTGCAAGGAATAGTCTGTGATGGTCTTGACATAGTCTTCATAATAGTCACACACACCTGTTATGAGTTTTAATAAGATATACTATTACATATAGGAGGACATTCAACTCTAGAAACTACATAAAACTAAGAGTTAATATGGAAGACTGACAAAGCTGCCATCAGCAGAAAGTGAATCCTAATTGTCAGTTTAACACAGATTCAAGCCAGCACTGACCAAGAGAGAGCACATGATGAAATGAAGAATTAGAATCACTGTGCACCAAAGAGTAGCAATGTATTCTCCTTGAAGGCACCACTTAAATATAGCAATATATTTTGCTGATGGCTGTGTTTCTTTCTTACTTGATTATAAAAATCAATTATAAAGCTCAGTTTCATAAAGTGCTTAGAGATAAGTTATGCTCTGTCATTGCAGTGCAAGTCATTAACAGCATTAACTATCCTTCCCACTCCAAAGCTATATTATTTTACATCAGTTATAGACAAAGAGCGAAACAGGGCATCAGGATAAACTAACACTTTAGACTCTAATACTAGTAGAGAAAGTTTTATGAAGACCTTTAGACTCAAGGACTTATTAGGCATCATTTTAAGGAGGACATCCTTTAGAATTCCCACAGACTGATGTCCTTCAGTTTGTAGCATGCTTCTGTGAAATGAATTTCTACCCTCTTTTCCTTCACCTCCAAGAATGAGAAAAAGGAATAAAATTTGGAAGATAGCATCTCAAAGAATTATACATATTATATACTTTTTATATTCTGAGATTCTGTATTATAAAAATACTACTTTTATAAGAAAGGTTTAAAGAAAGGCAGCAAAAATTTCGCTTCCTCTGAACTTTTTTTTTATTATTATTTTGTACATTCCATGACATTATAAATCCTACAGGATATTTTGTACTTCAAGAACTGTCATTTAAGAAATCACAGCATGCATTTTTGTTTCAGTGTAATTTATCTTAGAACATATCTGAAACTTAACTTTGTGTCTTTGTTGATCTTTAATGATAATTTTTAATCTTCAACAATCTGTCATTTTATTGAAGTGGAAAACAGAATTCTCTGCAGTGATAAAACTCTTGATATGGAAAAAGGATAATTTTTCAAAATTCCTAGGAACCTCCGTCGAGCTTTACAAGTGCTATTCTCACTGATACTTTTATTAACACTAAACTGCTTCACTGGAAAACACTTTATTCTTTACACCACAGTGTAAGGAAAGGCTTACACTGACCCAAAGCTCTACATCCAGTTTAAAGTATTACATAGCCACATTTGCAGCTCAGTATTTATATTAATAAAACAAGAGTATGGATTATCTCAGAATAGAACAAATTCCTTTTACTTTTATGAACTAATATCAATAAGTGCAGTACTGGAAGAATTGATTCCTTCCACAATTGACTGCAATTTCAGTCTGTGCCATGGCCTATTTCACCTTTATTGCACAATATAATCTGACCCCAGCTGAATTTCTTCATCACTATTGGATTTACTGACTCCATTCTTTTTGTCAGGGTGTCCATTCTGTCTTGGAGAGTTTTTTGTTGTGGTTTACTTATTATGTATTTTTTTTCACTCTGCTTTGTCTTACCTGCTTGTGTTTTTGTCACAGTTTTCCTCACCCCTTGGCACATGCTCCTCTCCTGACAGCCTGACAGTCTTCCAACTTCATGTTATGCTGTGCACCCTGGCAAGCCATAAGAGCTCCCACTATTCCATTTAAAAATGCTAGTGATTGCTTTTGTGATATACAAATTGCTTATTCACAACCCAGGTTTTTACCCACAACATACAGTTCACTATCCAGCTCTCTAGTGAAAATTATGCAGATAAAAATTGTGGTGAAAAGGAGAATAAGCATCTCAGAAGAATACAGCATAACTCAAACTTTTAAAAACCCTATCAATTTGTGATAGAGAAAATATCAGTGATTTTTTTTTTTTTTTTTGGTGTAGCATACAAGAAACCACTTATCTTAAAACTAGTTCTAAAATCATGAATGTAACTTAATAGCTGAACAGTTCCACATTTTCCAAAGTCTGAGTACTTGTATAATATATGCTGAGACTGCATATAAAATAACATTTTAAACTAAGTCTAATTTGGAGATAGTAAAAACAACTTCAGTTGTGTACAATGCAATCAATGAAAAACTGACTGTATTCCCCATAGTGTTTGCACAATAAAGATGTTCCAGATCTTGTGAACAGCATCAGCTTTTCATCTGTCCACTGCTGCTTCTTTTTCATGCCCTTCACCCAGTACTCTGCTCAAAATTTTTATTTTGTTTCCATGAACCCTCTGACACTCTTTACATGGAGTGGGTCAGCCTGCTATCTATCAACTGGCATTTCAGTTTACAGACTAAATACATGCTTATGATTTTACACAATATTTACATAGTGGGTGTTTGATCCTGACCTCTCCTGAGTCCTGGCTCATGGCAGCTATGTCGCCTTTGTAACGCACCTAGAGCTACGCTTGGGTTTGGTATTTCTTGAATTATCAACTGGCATTTCAGAACTTTGTGGAAGCTTAAATTGACTTTTTTATACATGAATGTGATAATTAGTGATATTATACTCTTCAAATTTGTTTATTAATATATTAACATAAATTATTAAATGTACCTCTTTATTTACCAATTAAATCACAGTATCACAGAAGTGCAGGGGCTGGAAGGGACCTCTAGAGGTAATCTAGTCCAACCCCGCTGCCAAAGCAGGCTCCCTGCGGCAGACTGCACAGATAGGCAACCAGGCAGGTCTTGAATACCTTCAGAGGAGACTTCACAACCCCCACGGGCAGCTTGTTCCAGTGTTCCGTCACCATTACTGTGAAGATATAGTTATGATTATTGGTATTGTAATACTGAGACTCCCTTGTGATGGAGAAACTCTATAACTCTTACTAAAAGTCTATAATCTAAGGGGATATCATCTAGATTTTTTTTCTGTTAGAATCTTTGAGAAGGCTGTTTCAGTTGAATAGAGCTACAGTACCTCACATTGGGAAAAAGAATAGAATCCTGTGTCTATTATTTCCCCTTTTTCATCTAGTGGTCTACTGACAAAAAAAAAAAAAAAAGTCAAGCACACCTAGATTAACTTCTAAAACACTAATTTTAAAAATAGTAGTATGGTTTCATGACAAACAATTTTTTACACCTTCACTTTTTGATCAGCATATTTAACCAGTCTGCAATTCAAGTTCTCAGCCAAGCAAATAAATATACATTGAAAAAAAAAAAAAAAAAAAAAAAAGAAGAAGAAGAAGAAAGCTGCTTTAATGAAAATTAATTGGGGAAAATTTATTCCCATATTTCTGGAATAGACTTCTGATGAATATCCATTCTGGGTCTCTTATAGAACAGTTCAGTTTATTAATGACCTTAGTTATTATTGCTATTGAAGATTTTAAGGTTAGTAGTCAACTTGTTTCAGCATCTCATAGTTCTGTTACACTTGAACGTCTGTATTTTAATATATTAAGGGAAGCAAAAGTATCATGTCACTTATAGCATCTTCTCAGTGGTGTTCTGCTGAACTTGCTCCCTAATTTTTTGACACAGTGGTCCATTAATGCAGCCTCATAGAATTAACAAGCTGTGAAAAATTAAAAGAAGTGGTCAGATATAAATATTTTTTACTTCTGCCCCTGCCATCTAATCTGTGATTCATGATTTGCAGCCCCTACTAGCAGTTAATTAATTTGTTGTTGTTGTTGTTGTTCTTTTTCCCATGACCAGAAAGCACTGTCTTGGCTCCTATGATCTCACAGCAGATTCTGCATTCTCTAAATGGAATAGTGAATATTCAGACTGCCCAAAGATCAGGCCTCTTTTAAGTCTTAAGTTGGATACCTAAAATCTAAAGCATCCAAGAATGATAACTGCCTCTGAAAAGTTTGCCTTCAATTGCCCTCATATATGAGCGAAAGATTACAACTGTGAGGACTATGAAGCCTTGGTCAAGTCTGTAAGGTGTTTTGATCACATGTATAAAACAGTAAAACACCTATAATCAACATTATAGTTCTAAGAACAGCTCTTTTTTTTTTTTTTTTTTTTTTTCTTTCATTCTAATAGCCTACCTTTTATTTCCTCAGATATTTCAAATTAGTTGTTTATTTAAAAGATACTTTTCTTCCAGTCCTTCACCTTTATTCTTAGGGAGTTTAAAATATTAATATAGTTTCTCTCGTGTTTTTCTCATCTCTTATTTTACTAGCAACAAATTTTCTTTGCGAACGAAGCTTTAATGTCTTTTAAAGATGTGTCATTTACAGAAGAGTGCTCTGGTTGCAGCATATCCACTTCTGCTTTAATTAGAGCTGCTCTTCTGGGTTCCTTTTATCTTTTAAAATATATTTCGCCATTCTCTCTTTCTCCCTTGCATTTCCTTGTTCTGCTTTCAAATTTTCATGGGAGTTGAAGGGCTTGCCCACTTTTAATGCTATTTGGCTTCAGGGAGCTTGCCTTCTGGATCACAGAAAACAAGTACTGGTAACAAATGCACATGCACACTAAGTTCAGCAATTTGTTTTCCCACAGAACAAAAGAATAAAGAAATGCAATAAGAATACAGGAAAGGTTCTTCATAATAAACCCAGAGAGAGACATTTTGAATTAAATTGTTTACTTGGTAGTCCACTCATATCTACACTTACCTAAATTTTATCATATTTCTTTAACCCTAGTTAATAGTCTTGTACTATAGCATTAATAAGTTTCTCCACATTTTTCAGTGTGCTTTGAAGATAGTGTTTATGCTTATCTCCCAAGTGTCTGTTGATCAGGATCTTCATTTACTTAAGGACAACCAGAGTCACACTTTTCCATTTCTTTCATGTTCAAGTTGAAGCATCTGCTGCCTGCCATCCTCATTATCATCACAAAGAATGAGAGCTGGAGGGCTAGCAAAAGTGTGCAGCATGCTCTTGAGAGATAAGAGTCCTGAAAAACTTGCAACCCATGCATATGTAGGCTTTTCTGGTTTATCTTTTCTATCCCGCCCTTCCCCCCTCCCCCCCCCCTTTTTTTAATATATATATATTTAAAATGTTAAAACATTTTATAAAACAATTCCATCAATTTGGATAACAGTTTCACAGATTCAACATCACAGGAGTTTGTTTCTGATAAGACACAAAGGAAGACTGTTGCTTTCTATATGCAATCTGTTTACAAGTAGGTAGCTATCTGAATTAAGGTGGATTCTGTCCCTAAATTTCAGTTTTATTTAAAAGATTGTCATGCTATTTATTACATGTGAATTGGGTACGAGCAAATGTCTTCTTGAGCTTCATTTTGAATATTATAGTGGCTTGCAGAGATCTGAAAAATCAGTCCATAAAATATTGGATTTCATAAAATTGTCTCATCAGTGCTCTATGTGCCCAATGGAATTTGGGATAATTTATTTAAAAAAAAAAAAGAAAAAATACACCTATATCTTTTCAGTGATTGAAAGAAAGTTAGGACTTCAAATACGTATTTTTTTTTTGAAGTGTTAGCAAGTAGATTGGAACAGAGTAGGAATTTGCTAATTTTACATAAAGGTATTGCATATACTTTCTAAAATATTTGAAAACTAGGAAATTTTTTTCAGCAAAAGCTGTTTTATATCATTCAAGACACATAACAACTACTTAGTGCAGGCACTATATTGTAGATTATTACTGGTCACAAAATTTCACTAACATTAGGCCAGATCCAAGGTGCAAATGAAGAAAACATACATCCCTTCTGTCTTTCATATGTTGTGGTCAGACAAAGAGCAAGAGCAAATTAAAATTAATGACATTAATATAACCTGCACAAGTAAGAATAAATGATTATTTCAATTGTGATGCATATATGTATTAGTAAACCAGACTTTGATTTGCAAGTGTATTTCTTTAAAAGTGCTGGATGACAGGATGAGTGCAGATGGCTCTGTATGAAATGTCCAGTCTTCATTAGTCATATGTGATACAACCACTCAATGACACATACTTTTATGGCAGCAGAATATTAATAGCCAAATTCATTTATGATTTTTTTTTTAAATTAAATTAGCACTTTTAACTTTGCTTCTAATGACTCAGGAATACCATCTCAAATGAAAACCTCTGTAGTGGAATGGAGGGTAAAATGAGTTCAGTTGCTACCACCGATACTGGCTGGTTTTATGAGTTTGCTGGAGATTGCCACATGATCAGCATAAATCAGCTTAAAAATGTCATCACCTCACATACACAGGCAATGTATTCCAGTGTTGTGATCTAAGAAAAAGTATGCATTTCAAATACCCATTTTACTATTTGGATTGAAATACGGAGATTGTGCATCTTCCTCTGTTTTTAGAGTAATAAAAATATCAAACAAGAAATGTTAAAATTTGGAAAGCAATGTGGTGCACAACTTAATGTGTTTCTCTCCTTATAAAGTGATATTTTAATAAACTGAAGATGATTTATATAAATCTTAGATTCTTTGATGACATAGATAAATGTTATAAAGAAGATGGATGTTTCATTTTCATGAACAAAAACAATTAGCTGTTAGGTCATCCACATAAAATATATACATATAAAATAAAAGAAAAAGCATGTGTTAGAAAGTTTATCACAACATGGCAGAATAATAGTTGCAGTTTCAATGAATTCTTTTTTCTTGTATTTTCTCAAACGACTTTTTCTCATTTTGTGCCTACTTCCTGTATATTCTAAGTCATGTCCCTACTCAAGACATAATTAATTTACTAGCACAACAACGCCTATGAGAAATCTAGTGCCTCAGCAGAAGGTTAATTTAAGGGTCCACATTTTTCCTTTTAACAGACCTTCTAGAGAACTTGGTCAGATCTCCTATTTGTCTGATTTCTATGTAATGACATACATAATAGAACAGTTTGCAGAATTATTGAGTCATACTTTTCGTCTATTTTGAGGGCCACTTGCCTGAAGGTCATTGTTTGCTTGCAGGGTTTTTAATCTTCATGCTGAGAAGGAAATTGAACCTGCTGCTACCCAAGTTGAAAATTTAAGCCCCTGGCTTGTCCTATACTGCTATGGCCTTGGATAAACTACAGCATAATCCTTGTTCTGAGCGATTCTCTAAGATGAAGACCTGCAAGGGCAAAAGAAAGGGTCATTCATCTACACATCCTGAGAGACTGGGGTCTTCAGCTCAGTGTTTAACCGCCAAGGCTGAAACTTCTGAAAGTAAGACATAAAGTTGTATCCCCAGGCTGTATATTTTGACTCTATTTTACTGTGTTAGGATCAGATGGTAACTTGAAGATTTAAAATTTAAATAATTTGAGACCTAATTAGTTATTCATGATGATTAATTTATTAGGGACAAATGAAAGAAAGGAACAGGGAGAAGAGATTTTTCTAGGAGCGCCTTCCAATTCACAAGCTTTACTAAATAAAAGTATAAATCTGTTTCTACATTTCACAATGTCCCTCTAGGGGACAGGTGCTTACATAAAGTGCTCACATCAGAGATGCTGTATACTCCTGAATGCATTTCCCTTCTCTCACAAATACCACTGGAGTGTGAACATCTTCTTTTTTATCACCCTTTCTTTCCCCCTTTTGTCTGCCAGTTTCTACATTCACATCTGTTTTTATCCTTCCTTTTTCTGACTACTTGATTGTTTATGTTTCTTTAAAAGCCCAGGGACTGAAATATGAAGGCAAAGTATCCTGCTTCTGAATGTGCAGTGTTCTCAAATAACCAGTATTGCATTTGTGAATAGAGCAATGGGAGACTTTGTCTTGTGTATGGACACACTAGACCTGTTAAATGTATTATATGGTTATAATTCACAAATCTGAGGGATAAGCAGAAGCTAATTAGCTCATCATGTGTTACAAAACTCAATTTTATTTCCTCTAATGTAAATCTTTACAAAATGCCATATGACAGGCAGGCTTACTGGCAATGGAGCTTCAATCCATTGATCTCTTGCTAAAGGTTGTGAAATCAAAACTAATGGAAGCATAAATGGGCACAAAGGGAAACAGGTTTTTATTTCATGGATAGCTGAATGCAGTGGTAAGTTTCAATGATTTCTGACTTACGTGAGATTTGGAAGGGCAAATTCAAGGGCAAAAAACAAACAAACAAACAAATAAAAAACACCAAAAAAGGGCAGAAAACAGTGTGCTACAAAAACAAATGCCAAAGTCCTGATGTAGCAGAAAAATTGATCTAAAAATCACACAGCAAATATACAAGAAAAGTGTCTGTCAGAACTTTTGTACAGGGCATTGGCACTTCAGCTTGCAGCTTGCAACCATGGGCATTGTTGGATTCATCTCTTGAGTAGCAAGAGACTACAATCTTGCAAATGGTTTTCATGAGCAGCAGTTCTAATGTGAGCTGTCCCAACAGCTCATCAGAGACTGAGATATTACTGAAACAACGATTCAGCTGTCCTCCTTCCACTGAGAAGACAGTTATCTGTGTGCTTCTTGGGAGAACAGCTCAGAGTATTTTTGGCTAGTAAGAGAGAGCAGTTGTGTTTTCTGTCCACTGGGTGAGATCGAGCAAAGAATCACCTTCAGCTTAGTGAAAGGGTAAGATCAAGGGTGTATCCCTATTGTCTTTGCCATCTAAAAGATGTCATATGGAATGATGGGAGATTTCTTCTACTAGATCTGGACCTCAGTGTTGACCAACAAAGTTATTTTTATACTACTAAGCTGGAAACACCTCATTTTACAGAAGCATGTTTATCATCCACACAGTGCCTGCTTCTCACTGAATGAGCTAAACAGTTACCTCGGATGAGAAACTGATGACTACATCTTATCCTACCGAACTCTACACTTCATTTGAAGTGACAGGCAAGTGTCAGATCCAACATGTCATCCACCCCACTGCAGTGAGAGTCTTGACAGCACTGGCAGAATGAGAGGTGACTGCAGTTTTGTGCTGTGCAGGCTGACGTGGTAGCAGACTGTGGCACATGAAAATGTTTATCAGCTGCAAGATAGGCATCATGCAGACAGTCTTCTGAAGGTGCAGACTGTATGCCCAAGAAACA
Source organism: Phasianus colchicus (assembly GCF_987193195.1). Classification (NCBI taxonomy): domain Eukaryota; kingdom Metazoa; phylum Chordata; class Aves; order Galliformes; family Phasianidae; genus Phasianus; species Phasianus colchicus. Next base: position 76,252,500 of record NC_143476.1, read on the forward strand.
GCCGGAAGGGTGCTGCTATTTGCTTCTGCCAAACTCTGAAATAATGTGAGCACTATGGCTGCTGTTCACAGGAGATACAGCACAGAAGGCATTCCCAGCATATTCTGAAATTAGAAATTTGAGCCACACTTAAACATCAGGTTGGACTGGGCTGTAACATCCTGTTACGTTAGCTCTGCCAAAGTGCATGCTTTTTTTGTTCTTCTGGGGAACTGTAGGTGCAGCCATTTTGAAATAACAGTATAATTTCCTGGTAATGATGATTCAATTCCAATTCAATTGTTAAAGAACCATGGTTCCAAGGAGTATCTCTAGCAAACAAAACTGTATCTGTCATGCTAACTTCCAGAAAATAATATGTTTTAAAAATCTAAAAGTAGTAGATTTTATAACTTGGATAAAATTGGAATTACCAATTTGTCAAGCTCATTAGAAAAGCAGAAAGCAAAACCCAAATCCTTGAAGTGTAAACCTAAATCCTTGAAGTACTTCATTGAAAGTGAGTTTTGGCAATCTTAATTGAAATATATTAATTTGAATTTTGGTTCCTGAATCTGTTGTGCTACCTGAGATCCCTGATAGAGTGAAGAATGCCACAGAGATTGAATAAATTAAGAATACCTCAGACACGCAGAGGGCACAGCTGACATAAACTGTTAATAATGAAAGTATGGACCAACAAAGGAAGCACACTGATGTAGTGTGTCTGAAAGCGTATTGATTCTCCAGTACATTAATCCTTTACACTGAAGAATTACTGTCAAAGAATGAGTCACAAGACAAAATGCAAGACGTATTTATCACTGTTCTCATTTAAGATATTTTTTAAAAGTGATTCATGTATTTTTTTTTGATTTATTGTATTTTAACACATTTAAGTCCAAAATATATGATCTTTCTCAGAAAATATGTATCAACTGTGCATATTCACTGTGATATGAAGTGTAAAACATCTAGTAAAATGTTTATTTCTATGTATGCATAGATATAAATACATACAGATAAAAGACAGAAAAGCAATAAACCCCCATCTAATTATTAGATGATGCAGATAAATTACAACTTCTTTTTAGAATATAGGCAATCAAAGAGTTGCCTAGAAAAGCAATTAACCCTGTCTAACATAAACTATGTTTTAAAACAGAAAAAAAAAAAAAGGCCTTCTGAGTTTATATCTTTCGGTTTTGCTGTTTTACTTGCAAAATTAACTTAAAAAAAAAAGGATTATTGTGAGGATTTACTGTTGGCTGCCCTTTGCAAAGATTTAATGAAAACTGCTAAGAGTCACAACTTACATCATTGCCATTCAGCCATGGAAGAAAGCTCTTTGTTGAATTTTAATGGAAATAACAGAAATGTAATTTGGCAGAAAAAAGTCATTATTTAAACAAACAAACAAACAAACGGAAAAAAAATAAAACCACCTGCAAATGCAAAAGGTGTTGGGATATGAAAAAATTCCCTTGAGATCTTTAAATATTCAAGCTCACTCCTCAAAGTCTTACTTCATTTCAGACAATCTTCCTCATTAACAGCATTGACCAAACACACTACTTCCTATTTTGATTTCAGCGATGGTAGTTCTCCAGATAATTCAGAAAGCCAAAACTGGAAGATGTTTTAGTATCTCTGACATGTTTTGAGGGGCCTAGATAATAAGCAGATTGAAGGATTGAGTGTGCAATGTGCCCTCACAGCCCAGAAAGCCAAGCACACCTTGGGCTGCATCAAAAGAAATGTGAACAGCAGGACAAAGGAGGTTGATCCTGCCCTTCTACTCTGCAGAGGTGAGATCTCACCTGAACTACTGTATACAGATGTGGAGTCCTAAGTACAAAAGAGACACGGACCTGTTGGAGTGCATCCAGAGGAGTACCACAAAAATGATACAAAGCATGGAACACCTCTCCTACAGGGACAGGTTAAGAGACAGGTTCAGTTTGGAGAAGAGACTTGGTAGTGGCCTTTCAGTATCTAAAGGGGAGCTACAGAAAGGAAGGGAACGGACCTTTTAGCAGGTGGTGACAGAACAGGGGAAATGGTTTCGAGCTCAGAGAGAGTAAATTTATGTTAGATATAAGGAAAAAGTATTTGGTAAGACATTGGAGCAGGTTGATCAGAGATGTGTTGGATGCCCCATCCCCAAAGACTTTCAAGGAGAGGCTGGATCAGGTCCTGGGAACTTGATCTACTTGTAGGTGTCTCTGTTCATTACAAGGGAGTTAAACTAGATGATCTTTAAAGGTCCCTGTCAACTCTAGGGATTCTGTGATTCCAGATATTCAGTTTCTAAATTCTATGTATCTCATAAACTTTTCAAATACCTTGAAATCTTGCTTAGAATTAAAAATTAGAAAGAAATATATAAAGAACATTACAGCCTGAAAAAAAAAAAAAATCGGAAAAGTGTAAAAGCTTTATCTACATTTGTCAGGTAAAAAAATTTTGCTCTCTGGTCCATTATCCAGTGGTCCTGATTTTGACCTACAAACTCTGCTCAAGGACACCCCCAGGATAGCGTTAGATTTTGAACGTTTCTGGAGTCCAAAGTAAGATATTCAGCCTGTAGTTTCTTCCTTTTTTTTGGTCTGATTTAAATATTTTAACTGAGCTGTGTGGAAATACAAAATGTGTCTCAACTAATCTCATGGTTCTCATAGTAGAAGGGTAGAATTCTTCCTGGCTGTGAACAGAGAGGAAGATGTTTAACTTTTGCATTGCAGCAGTGAGATGGTGGTAGGCTTACTCACCCTCCCTTGTCAGCCCAAGCATTTTCTTCTACTTAAGTGGAAATACGTTAATGTCTCCTGAAGCCAAGTACCACCTTGGCTGACACAAGGAGGGATGAGATTGCCTTTCATCACTTTTGTGACCAAGTTTAAGATTTTATGAAAGAGATGACAAAGAGCCCCAAAGTTGTACATTTGACTTTTTTAGACTTTACATATAGCATCTTCAGATACTGGTATTTCTCCTTGTGACTTTTTCTTGTCTGAAAATACATACTCAGCCTTTTAACCTCCTAAGCTTTACAGTCTTCAGCCACCTGCTCTGACTCTGAGAATGAGTCAAAGTAGTTATTCACACTGTCTGACAGTCTGCCATAGGACAGTGTCAAGATTATATATGAGTAAAGGTTCCAATTCCATAAACAATGTACAATAGTACTAGATATTTATGGTTATGATGTACATTAATTGATGTGGGCTGCAGAAATCATGTAAGTTAGTTATAAGTTTTTAAAAATAGTTTTTCAGCTGCAAATCAGAAAAGTGTTTCATATTGATGGTATATATTTTTGTATTTTGTGGTGATGGGAATATCTGAATAACCTGCTGCTTATTCAGTCTCTATTTAATGCTGTTGAGAAATACAGTTCCTAGGTACACTGCATCTTGGAATCTCACAATTCCCTGTTTATCTGTACTACATAAAATTAATTGGTTAAGTAAGGTAATCATACCCTAGCCACCTTATATGTATACAGTTTTTCTTCATCATGTTTGGATGAATAATTATTTATGTAGCTAGTCACACATCTTTGTAACTCTACATTTGACTGCTTAGGGACTATTTTTAGTTGCTGGCTGGGTTTTACACTTGAGTTTACACTTTTTTTATGGGCTCACTGTAGTTATTTTCATATTTTGGTGGTCTATCCAGCAGTACTGGATCTATATATTAAATAATATACCATACTGTGTCTGTCTTGGCTGAAGAAATATAAAGGATTATGACCCATAACCGATGATGAAAATGAACTCTTGAAATATTCACGGTCAGGCTAGATGGGGCTCTGAGCAACCCAATGTAAATGTAGATGCTCCTGTTCATTACAGGGGAGTTGAACCAAATGACCATTAAAGCTCCCTTCCAAAAAAAAAAGACTTTATGATTCTGTGATTGTATGAAGTGGACATGGACTTTGTTAGAAGAAATCTGATTCAGGTACATAAACAACCTGTTTTCTCAGAAGCGACTTTTAAGAAAATATATAGAATCAAGAAGATCAAGATTTAATAAAACCAAAATTTTGAGATAAAAAATGTGGTTTTCTCTCATGGTGAGAAGGGAAAATGTTTTTCAGCATTTTATACTTTGTTTACATCATTGAACCTCAGAAAGACCATAGAAAACTGGGTAACGGAAAATTTTAATCTGCAACATTTACAATCTATTATTGAACATCTTGAGTTGGAAGTGATCCAGTGTCAAGGCTTTATAATTTTGGGCTATCTGTATTATATCGGTATGATATATTATATCATAATATCATGTAGTGCAGTGGGAGAAAAAGAGTTAATGATCTACTTCTGTGTACCTGTCCCAGAAGATAAGAAGAACTACATACCCCAGAGGTCTTTGCATTGTGAGAGGAGATACAGCCCTTGGCAAGGCCACGAAACTGGGCTCTCCTTACTTGACCTGAACACGTCTCACCTCAGCATTACAGTAAGGCCTACAGCTTTTGGACACTCTTTCTCTCATTATATTTGATTTATTAACTCCAATTCTATTATATTGTATTATATTGTATTATAGTATGTTATCTTGCATTCTGATATCTTATTTAATAAATTATTTTTTTTCTCCCCAGATTGTTACTGCTGTTATTTTTGGGGCCCATCTCTCTTTCCCTTTATTTTCCCCTCTCTGGAGGCACGGACCCTTGGGTTTCTCTAATCTGCTAGTCACGAAATGAGGCCAAATCAGTCCAAAAACAATTGCCACCCAGCAGGATCACTGAGTCCAATTCCTGGCTCCACACAGGACTATCCAAAATCCAAACTCTATGTCTGAGAACACTATCCAAATATTTCTTGAACTTCAGCACCTTGGGTCTGTGACCATTCTCCTGAGGAGCCTGTTCTAGGTGCAGAGCCTTTCCCTGACACATCCTTGACCCTGACACAGTGCCATTCCATTCTCTTGAATCCTGTTGCTGTCACCAGAGAGCAGATCTCACCTCCCATCATGAGGAGCTTTAGGTTACCATGACTTCTCCCCTCAGCCTCCCCTGCGTTGGACTGAACAAAGTAAGGAACCTCAGCCTCTCCTCATGTGTCTTACCCTCTGGACCCTTCAGCATTGTTGCCCTCCTTTGGGTGCCCTCTAGTAGTTTTTTTGTCCTTGTATTGTGGCATCCAAAAGTACATACAGTGTTTCAGATGCGGCCGCACAGTGCAAAGCAGAATGGGATAATCCCTTCTTTTACATGATGGTAGTGCTGAGCCTGATGCACCTATGGTTATGGCTTGCCCTTTGGCTGCCAAGACACACTGCTGATTCAAATTCAACTGGTTGTCACTTAGAACTTCCAGATCCCTTCCCACAGGGGTGTTCTTCAGATGCTCACCCCCTGGCTGTACTTATATCCAGGGCTGCCGCATTGCAGGTGTGAAATTCAGCACTTGCTCTCATTAAAGTTCATGTAGTTGGTGATTGTCCAGTCCTCCAATCTGTCAAGATCTCCCTATAAGGCCTCTCTGCCCTAGAGGGAGTCAGAAGGTCTTCCCAATTTACTATTGTCAACAAATTTAGTTAACCTGCCTTCAAGTAATCGAGTGAGTGATTAAAACATTTTTAGTTTCTTAAATTGAGCTATGTAAAACCCCACCAATGAATGGCCATCAGCCTGATGCAAATCCATTTACTACAGCTCTTTGTGGCTGATCTGTCAGCCTAACAGATTATATTTTTGTCAGTCTACTGTAAACTGTACATTTTAACCTGAAGGATATTGTAAGAAACTGTATGAGTACTGAAAGTGTTGTTGAAATTCAAAAATAATATATTAACCGACTTCTCTTGGTCAAATAGGAGGATATCGATGTACTAAAAGGAGATTAAATTGGCTAAATGGGACCTTCTCCTCGTAAACCTGTGTTTGCTTTGACCACTGACTGAATTGTCTTTCAGATTTTTTTCAGAAACTCCCAGAATTATTTTCTTCATAAGTACAATTTACATATTTTCAGTTATTAGATGATCTTAAAATGGTGGCTGCATTGAGAACAGGATTTTTGATTAAGAAGGCAACATAAAGACATACACTGCTTAGCATAGGCTACTTTTAATGTCTTGAAACAGATTCTGCAGTGTGATTCTTTAACTGAAGCAAGCATGTAGTTTCCTGCTGAGTCCTACAGATATCCTCAGTCTCCAGCCCAGCTCAGCTGTCACCCTTCTCATAATATCTCCATCTTATTTTTATCTCTGTGTCAAACAAGATGGTGATAATGGCTCTTTGGGATGTTATCCAGAGTCTGTGCCTAGAAGCAGAAAATAAGGTACATGTGATAAGCTTCGTTGCGTGACTTATAGTGGTTTCATGGCTGAACAGGAGGGGCTGACCGGACAGTTGAACAGAAATGAAGTCAGTGCTTTCTTAAAACAGTATCACATATTCTATGGCATTATCTAATACTTTCAGATATCCTTGATCTGCCTGAGATGTTCTCAACACAGAGTGAGTGATGTGGGAAAAGCTAACAGACCCAGTTGTGGTGTAGAATTCTCAGAAATTCAGCGATTGGTAATCATCAACACTGAAAAATGTATTGATTCCAAAAAAGATATTATTATTCTCCATTTCACCCCTGGAAGATGAAGTTCTATAATGCCCAGGTAGTATTTTGGTTTTATATTTATGAGAAATAAAATCCAAACTGCATCCGGAAGTATCAGGCAGTAATTTGCAAATATTGTAATACCTTTTCTATTTACAGATGCTGTAGGTAATAGGTACTTCAGGTTTAGCAAAGTGCATGATTGCTTTTTAAACTGAGCATTTCTTCATAATAATGCATTCTAAATAAATCATTATACTGTAAAGCATCACCTCTCTCTCTAAAGTCCATAAAAGCACTTGCTCTTATTTGGTTTTTAAAAACTAGCTATTAATATTTACATTTGTGACTGTGCACAAATACATAAAATCATTGTAAAAGCCAGAGGTTTAAGTGCCTGGCCTTCCACTCACCAGGTCAGAGAGAACTTTTAGATCTGTCTCAGAGGATTTCTTGCTATTACAAATATGAAAGTGGGATGTTAAAATGAAAAAGAAGCAAATTTAATAATAATAATAATAAATACTTGCAAGGGACAGTGCTCAGCTTGATGGCTCCAGAGAGTGGAAGGAGATTATGTTAAAGCATAAATGGAGTTTTAACATTTTTAAATCCAGAAGGTCTAATCTAATCTAATCCTTTTCAATCCAATTTTTTTAATGCAGCCTAGACATCAGATTAAAGCTTGCACTTTTCTTTTCTAGGCCATTGCAAACAGAATCAGCATCTGTGCTATCTTTCCAATATTCAATGTTTCAAAATAGATTTAAAATGAATCAATTGTAAAGGAAATAAAGGAAAAGCTATACATTGGATGCTAGATAATGTATTTTGACTTCAAAGTGGAACAAATTATAATTCCTGTTGGTAAATATTTTTATTTCTGTTAAAATAACTAACAAAAATAACAACAAAAACTGAAAGTCTGTATTCTTGAACTCAGATAAATCTATAAATTCAATATCTGCACAGAAAGAATTTTTCGGTATAGTAATACATTTTTTCCCAAGTGATTTCACGCCCATAGCTACATAAATAGACTGAATTTCATTTGCTGAGTCTTCCAAGAATGATACTAAAGAAACATACTAACAATCAGATAGAAAGCTTTGCTTACCCTCCTTTGTTTTTTCTGATTGATACATGTTGCTATATAATTACACATTTTGAATTTTAAGTGAATATAAAGTTATTTCACAGTGCTAAACAAAATTCTCTAGTTTACATTGTCCTATAGTGAATATAACCATAGTTTGGCTACTGTACCAGTCACATGGTGAAATACTCATTGCTGATGCAACAAATTTATCCTCCTTTAACATGGTATTTTCTCTAGAGAAAATTTATGACATTCCATAAGAACTTGTCAGTTCTTATATGTTAAGGATAAAATTAAACATGGCCAGAAAGGTGATCACAATGTATGTATATTAGAATATAATTCCGAAAGAACTCAGGGAAGTTAATGACAAAAATCACATGTGGTTTGTCTCCAGCAGGAAGTCAACACAGAATTTACTGAATATTTGAATATTGTTAAAGTTTTCCCCCTGCTCTGAGATTTATGTACCCCCTAAAATTTCTAGTGGCAGAAGTGAATCATTTATAAATGCTGTGAGTGTAAACATGATTTTTATTTCTTTTTAAAAAAAGTTCAGTATGTCTTCTAGAGATAATCCTTAGACTCCTTGCACAGTTCAAATCCAGACCTTGTCTGAATTCCACTGAGTAGGTCTACAAATTTGCTGAAAACAAGAAGGAATACCTCTAAGCTGTTTCTAATCTTTGTGGTATCATTTTTATTTTATTGCCACTATCTCAGATTAGTATTGTTTAAAGGAAGATCAATATGCTATGGCATATAGAGTCATGGAAATGGCTTGTGTTGTTCTGAATTAGTGGATAAAAAAAAAGAATGGGCACTAATGTGATCTCCAGGTGTAGTTAAAGAAGCGCCTGCATGATCTGAATGTATACACTACATAGTAGCACTAAGCATTAATGTTGTTGACAAAATAAATAAAATAATAATTGCAAGCACAGTTTGGCATACTGTAAAACAATTTATTTTACAGAGACCAAAAATTTAGATTATTTAGAATGGCATGTTGGTGTCAAGAACTTTGCATTATATCAAAATTTAGGACAATAACAAGTAATTAAAGAACACTATGGGTCACTACAAGCTACTGCATCTAATGACAGAACCTTCAGTGTCTAATTCCGCAGAAAGTCTGGAACAGTCTTGATGACTACACAAAGTAGCCTTTACCTGAAATGTTTGGAAGTATTTAGAAGTGCACATATGACAATTAATCAGGATGTCTCATGTTCTGCATCCCTTTTTCATACATAAAAAGGACTACTGATGAACAAAATTTAGCCTGTGTTTATACCCTTGAGAGAAAATCTTTCATATCACTTACAAAATCTCAAAATTTATCCTCAAATTGTCTACAAAGATGATATTTTCACTTGATGACATAGTTTTAGGTTTGTTTCATAAACTGCTATTTTCTGTTATGTCCATGTGAATGATGCAAACTTTTATAGACAGAAGTTATGTAAAATCTATCAGTTACTGAAATTCTTAGTACTGACTGACTTATTCTAATAATGATGTTGCTGGGCACATGAGAGCATTTATAGCAAATAGCAATTTTAGACCTTCCTATATTTCAGTCCCTTTCTCTAACATAATATGTAATATTCAAGTAGTATATGATAATTAATAATTAATATATAATAATAATTGATAACTATTGTGTACTATAGCATATAGATTGTATTTATAAATTATAACATATGTAGCATATTGTATAACATATATCACATGTTATATATTATACAAACGTGTGAAATATCCGATATCCAATATTCTATATAATAAGGTTTCCATTTCTCATCACAAATATATGCATACTGGCTAAATTACAACTTGGAATGGAAGAAATGGAATTTGTGCACCACGACCTGCTTTAATTGGATGAAGATCTGAGTAGACAGGGAAATAGAGACTGTAATGCATTTGAATTGGTCCTCTGGCTGGGGGAAATCAAATGACCAAGGATTTGAACTTCACCTGAGAGCAGAAATCCATCCTACAGGATAGACAAAGTTCCTAAAAAGAAGATTGCGGTAATGCTATCATAGAAGTAAGGTTTATTACTATTGAGGCTTGCCAAAAGCTAGCTCACATACAGTCTTCTCTTTCTGAGCTTATGCAATATGGCGTTTGTACAGGCATACTTTTAAAAATAGTGCAAATAAGCTCTACAACATTGTACTTATTACACAAGAAAACTGTAGTAGGCGTGGCGAGGAGACGGTATGTGACGGGGTCAGGTTCCCTATGCTCAGGGCTTGCCAGGTGCTGTCCCATAATAGGACAGCGTGTATGCAAGGGGTGTAGACAAAGCGGGACAAGAATATTTAAGTGCCTGCTACATTTTAATAAACGCCATTTTGCTTCACCTATACCTGGGGTCTGTGTGAGCACTTGTCCCCGACCTGGTTAGGGTCGGTTTCGCTGGCAATGCAGCATCTTACGGGGTAGAAAACGAATGATACAGAGAGAGAGACAACAAACTGATCAGAGTTGGAATAATCAAATCATAGAATGGGTTAGGCTGGAAAAGGCCCTAAGGAGGTTTAGCTCCAACTCCCCTGAAGTGGCAGGGCTGCCACCCACAAGGTCAGGCTACCAGGGCCTTACCCAGACTGTCATTGAGCACCTTTGGGAATGTGGTCATCTGTTCCAGTGCCTCATCACTTCCTGAGTAAAGGATTTCCAGATAACAACTAATTTAAGTCTCCCCTCTTTCAGTTTAACACTTTTCCTCTTGTGCTACTGCCTTCAGATTGTGTAAAAAGTCAGTCTCCCACCTCTCCTCCCAAGCTTTCCTCAAGTACTGGAGGAACACATACAGGTCTGTCCAGAATCTTCTATTCTGCAAGCTAAGCAAGCCCAGCTGTGTCAGCCTGTCCCTGTAGGAGAGGTGCTTCAGTCCAATGTTCATTCTCATGGCCCTCCTCTGGACCGTCTCCAACATCTCCACATCTTCCTTGTGCTGGGTCCTCAGGCCTAGATGCAGTACTGATGTTGAGCTGCACAAGGGCAGAGTAGATGTAGAAAATCATCTCCCTGCCCTGCTGACCACCTCTCTTTTGATGCAGCCCGGGATACAGTTGACATTCTGGACTGCAAGTGCACACTGCTGGCTCAAGTCCAGCTTTTTATCCACCAGTACTCCCAAGTCATTCTTAGCGGGACTGTTCTCCGTGAGTTCTCCTGGTCTGTACTCATGTCTGGGATTGCTCCAACCAAAATTTAGCATCTTGCATGTGGTCTAGTTGAACCTCATTAGGTTCATGTGGGCTTGCTTTTCAAGCTTGTCCAGATCCCTTTGGATGCCAATCTCTTCCTTCTGTTGTGTCAGCTGCACCACTCATCTTGATGTCATCAACAAACTTGCTCAGGGTGCACTCAATCTCACTGTCTATGTTTTTGAATAAGATGATGAAGGGCACCTGTTCCAACACAGACTTCTGGGAGATGGCATTCATAACTGGCCTCCACTTAGACAAAGGACTATTACCATAACACTTTGTCTGCAGTCATCCAAACAATTCCTTATCCGCCACATAGTCCATATTTGCCCAATTTAGAGATAGGGATGAGCAGTGGGTCCATGTCAAAGGCCTTGCAGAAGACCAGGTAGATTACATCAGTTGCTCTTCCTTGCTCTACTGATGCCATGACTCCACGGAAAGACATTGTATTGATTTTGTCATAAACAATCTGCTGTTGGTAAGTATGCAGGCTGTCTCAAATCACCTCCTCATATTGCATGTACCTTGACAAATTTTCCATGAGTATCTGCTTCATGATCTTCCCAGGCATAAAGTTGAGGCTCACCAGCCTGTAGTGCTCTGGATCTTCCTTTCTCCCTTTATTGAAAATGGGAATGATGCTTCCCTTTTTCCAGTCAACAAGGACTTTACCTGCCAGTCACAATTTTTCAAATATTTCGGAGAGTGGTTAGGCAATTCCATGAGCATGTTTCTTCAGGATCCTGGGATGCTGTCCATCTGTATAGACTTGTACACATTTAGTTTCATGAGGAAGTCTTGGACTCGCTCTTCTCTTACAGTGGGAGTAGTGTTGCCCAACTTCTTCCTAGAGGTTCAGGGATGTAACAGACCTGGGAAGCTTGACAGCCAGTGAAGACTCAGGAAAAGAACTTCTCCATGTCTGTTGTTGACAGTTCATTCTTCTCATTTATCGGAGTGGGCAAACTCCCCTTTGCCTCTATCCTCTGGCCACTGTACCTATACAATCTTTTCTTATTTTTCATATCTCTTGCAAAGTTCAGTTCCATCTGTGCCTTGGTTTTCCTTACCCCGTGTCTGCGTGTCTGCGTGGTATCACAATATTCTTCTCTGTCTGCATTTCCTTTCTTCCAATTATGGCACATTTCACTCAGTTTGACCCACAGATCCTTGGTAATTCCTTTATGGACCAGTGTAAGACACTTGCAGCTGCCTTGCCCTTACCTTGCACATCATCCAAGAATGTCTTCTTTTTAGTCTGGAGGCTTTGTGGCATAAGGAGAAATACAAATTGAGTTTCTTTCATCCAAACAAGCTATCAAGGTTTCATACCAGACTAAAAAATGCACAGAATTTTTTTGATAAGTCCTCTGTTGCATACTAATGTAGTCAAAGCATGATTGAAACCAATGAAAAACAAAATGTACTTAAGAATGTAGGGAGAACAAGAAAGTTTTCATTTTGCCACTTTGTGACAGCTTTATTTCTCTACCTCTCCACTCATTCTGACTTTCTGTTGACATTGGTGCTGCTTATCTTTACCAGCCTCCCAAACATATTGATTACCTCTCAAGATGATGCCCCCTTGACTTGCTGCTCTATCTAGATACGTAACACTTGTACATTTTTAGTTACTTCTGTTTGTACACATGGGCCAAATTTATCCTTGGTTTATGGCCAAAGAATTACATCAGGTATAAATTTGTCTCTCTCAATCTGCCTTACTGTTTCCCAAACACAGTCGAGAACTGGCTCCTAATGATATAAAGAGTATTTACAGCATAGGGTTTGACCCTGCACACAGAAAGAAAAAACAGGACCCTAATGGAAAATACAGTTTCTTCATAAGCACAAACATATGACTTTATGTCTTTGTCAAATTCCTTCTTTTTGCCTTCACCTCTAAGTTTTATTCAGCTGACAGGCATAAGAGTATTAAAAGACTCTTGGGCTTATAAACATATTTCTGTGTAGCTTGCTAAAAAATTATGTTATGCCAATAGTTATCTATGCGTATGTGTTAAAACTATAAGCAAAAGTAGAATAAAACTTGTGAGAATCTTTCTATATGGATCTTTTGAAATTCGGTTGTGTCCATCCTATGCCACAAAGTCAATCCTAAAACATTTGTAATCCAATATGCAAATAAAAAATCCATATTTTTTATTATTGTTCCATACTTTTATTTCATTTTATTTATTGTCATGATTAAAAAATTATTAAAAGAAATCCAAATGATAATCCATTTTTTAAAAGCAAAATTATCAAACATTTAAAATAAGTTCATTTTCTATGATTTTTTTTTTTTTTTAAGAAAAAAAAAGGGAGAACACAACAGAAACATATATTTCTTATTTTTTAAATGTCTAAATCCTTTCTTCTGTAGGTATGTTTCATTACAATTATGTACCATTTTTTTCTTACATTGAAGATTTCCTCCTGTCCTCTCCTGCTGTAAAGTCTTTCATTTCTCTGTGATGTGCATCTAGTTACAGCTGTAACTGTTCTCCTATCACACTTCTTTCACAAACATGACATTTATGAAACTTGTAGGAGATCAATTTAAAGCAGACTAAACACTTCTTTGTACAGTAGACTACAAATTTCTTGAGCTTACTGTGTCAGAAGTTGAGGAGGTGAAGATTAATAGCAAATTTAGAAAGAGTTTAGACAAATTTGTGATAACAGATCCTTAAAAAGACAATAAAAACTAATCAGAGATTATAATTTCTATAATTTCAGGACACTGGGGAATTATTAGGGGAATGGAATGGTGGGGCTCACATGCACGATTGAAGTGACCACCACTTTGTTATCAGACTGAATACTGTGTTAGAAGAAGGACTACCACTGTGATCCAGCAGGATGTTTTTCTTTATGAGCATGATACTCCAGGATCTTTTCAGTTTGCATAAAGCATCTCTCCTTTAGCACATCTACTCTCAGTAGATAGCATGTCATTACTGCGACATGCCTCAGGCTTCCTGTCTAGACCAACTTTGCAGTGTTATTCTGAGAGAAGCCTGAAATTGCTTTGTTTGAGGCTGATCATTTGACAGCTTCTGGAAGCAGTAGAGATGCATGAGAACAAATGAGAGCTAAACACAACAGGAGCCACAACAGGAAGGACATGGGTTGTTTGGATGTGTTCTGAACAATTGATCTCAGGCTGCCTTCACCTCCATACTAATGATCTTCTCAAGGCCTCAGCCCTTGTGAATGTAGTAATTCTTTGAATACTAAAAAGTTTCATGTCAGACAAATCCAAGGATTTTCACTGCCTAATTCTGTCTGCTTACATAAATATTTATCATTTTAGTGACAATTTCTTTTGTAGCTGATAAAGCTGTGCTCCTTATTCTTTGCTCAGAAATTCCTGCAGTAAAGCTACCAAGCACATAGCTTTTGTTGTGTATAATTACAGTACTGTGTGCATACCTCTAAAACTGATTTGAAGCTTTCTTTGTGACCCCATGATCTTAAGCTGTCTGTATGCCACTAAGACCCTCAGCGTGAGTTTGAGGAGGAGGATGTCCCCGGGGGACTGCCACAGCAGCTGAGAACTTTGTCATGTTCCAGCGACACTTTAGCAGTGCCCTGCTTCTCCTGGGATCGATACGGAAACCTCTGTGACAGCTTTACACCGAGGTGAGTCTTCTGTGAGTACCCAGCAAGTGTCACATCCAAGTAACACACATCTCTTGGGTCATAATGTAGTATAAGTGATAGAATAACAATTCATTTCAAACCACAGTTCTTATTCTTCATATGCAGAAAATGCAATAGTTCCTTTTAACAGAAGAAAAACAATTTGATAGCTCTCACTCTCTCAGAATGGAAAAATGCTGTTCAATTTGAAGTCATCTGAAACACAAGCAACAGTTTTCAAATGAGATATAATTAAAATGTTTTCTTACCTAGTTATGCCTTCAATGTTTCATAGATTTTTCCTGACCTTTTCTTAACTGTAGGTTAGGCTAACAGAAATGAAGAAACTTATAGTGAAGATTTTATTGTGGTTGAATATCTTTCCTCTTCCTGTTTATACAGGAGTTTTCCTCATGAATTTAAAGCGAGAAAAACAAAACCCAGTCAAACAAAAACCTTCCAAACAGAACACAAGCTACTTTATTTAAGCTTATTATATTAAAAAAGAAATTTTAAAAGTTGTTAATCACTTCTCCAAAGCACTAGCAGATATAGTACATTCAATTAATTCAGTTGTTTTATGCAGTTTCTTTGTTTTTGAAAGGTAAATACATAGAAACAGTGACTCAATCATTAGTATTACAAATTCAGTAGGAGTTCTGTTTCAATTAGATTGTACAACATAACATTGAAAACAGCTTTCTAATGCCAGTATTTTTAAAATTGTGGAGCCTTTCTCCTCTCGTTACCAAATTGTTTACTGTGATGGAATTGTATCTTCTAGTTCCTTTTTCCTGAAGTAATCTATAGCAAATTTTATATCAGAAAAGTATTACACATTTTATTTATATAGTTACACTAAGGCTTGCATATGTTTTCAACTTCTTAATGTAAAGTCTGAAAACTAGGTCACAAGTGTGTGAAAATTTTGACTTTAATTTACATAATTCATATTACAGTAACTGAGAAATATTTTCTCTGACCAGCAGATATAGCAGGCAGAAAATAGAAGTCACCTTTTAAAGACATCTCTAATATTAATGTGCAATAATCTAATTAAAATTTTGTTCATTTCTGGTGTAATAATCCATGATTGTTCTTTACTTTCTTTCCTTAGGAGATTTATTTTCATCATAAAACATCTTACAGGCAGATTCTTCATATTTATCTTGTATTTTCTCTTTTAAAAATATTGCTTTGCTACTGTACCGTATACTTTCAGCGACATTTCAAATCCATAGCTGTGGGAATCTGACTTCTATATTCTTGAAAACTCTTGATTCCCAGAGCAGTTTTGAGTATAACAGCGATAAAAAAATGTAGATGAGCAACAGAACTTACTGAAAGCAGGACACACTGTAATATGTGATGTACTCCAGATGCTATTGGTAGTGAAACAATTGTACCAATATGAGGAGAATATGTTTGACTTCCTATATTCAAGTAAAGTTATTTTCCAAACAACTGTGATTTTAATCTATTTTTGAAGTAAATCAACATAAATATGAAGTGACTGTAATAGTAATGAGATGAGAAGTAACAAAATCTGAAAGTTTGAATATTTGCAGACTTCTTTCTTTTTATAGCGGGGACTCAGGAAGATATATATATATATATATATAGTCATGGTTCTTATTGTGTATTGTGTCTTTGGTAAATACTTGGCATTTATCTCATGCTCCACAAGCAAAGTCCCATTGTGAGCAGTTGACTACCATTTTAACATAAAGAATCAGAGAAAAGGGATGAAGAGTCTTGTCATCCAGCCTCCTTTGCCCATGTCTTGTCCTTGGGAAATACAGCACTATAGACATTTCCTCTTGTCTCTCATTTTACTGAGCTTTAAGTGGACATATTGCAATGCTATTGCTTAAACTGTAAGTATGGAAAGAAAATCCTCCAATTTGTGTTCCTTTGCTCACAAGCAAAGATATTTTCTTTACTATTGAAGGAAAATACCAATGTGATTAAAATTTGGTGAGCTTCGTACTACCGGCCTAGCTTTCCCTTTAATAGAGAATAAAATATTTGTACTACAGAAAAAGTTCATGGAAGTATAATTATGATAATCAATAGAAATTTGATGTGAAGCATACAGCTCAGATATTAAACATTTCCCTGTGCTGTTGTCCAGCTTGGTAGCTTCTGAGACTGATCATTAAGTCATATGGCAGTGCAGCTTGACATTATTTGTTGATGATTGCTGTTCTTTTAACAAATGTACTATTTGTTTATGAAACTAGGTTATATTGTTGAAAGGACATACAGATTTATTACTGTGCAGTCCTTCTTCTACAAAAATTGAACTAATGCTTATTTTGAATGAAATACTCTGGAATAATACAATGGAATAGTTAACATTAGTGAACATAGTTAACAAAGGAGGAATTTTCTTAAAGTGCCTCTGAAATGAGACAGAGAGGTTAACATCACCAATCCTGTTAGGAGTCCTGAATGCCTAAGGAGCAAAAAGCCTTGGCTAGAATTCATATTCAAGCTCCTGTGATGGGAAATTTTACATTTAGAACTGATGGTACAAGAAACCCCAGGAATAATCATTATTGGATATTGACTAAACATTTAAGATCTGTAATCTGCAGAAGCAAAAGCTGCAAGATAGAAGCAGCAGAACTATGTGAACAGTGAAAACCTCAGAAAATTGCAGGTTGCAGTGTGTTTCAGGAAAACATAGATTGAAAGCTTGAAGCCCCAACTTACACAGAAACACAGAGAGAGAAGGAAGGAAGGAAATTTACTGATTGCTTATGATTCTCTCCATCCAAAGTGTACAGTGAAATTAAAAAGAAACCTTCAGACTCTGTAAATATTTTAAATTGTCGATAAATTTAAGCCTCCCTCTGGTAGAAGTGACATCTTCATGTTAATTCTAACAGTTGTCTTAAATATGAAATATTGAAAATAATCTGTCCACAGTAGGAAGAAAAAAATATTATGACCCTTGAAGTTCATTGTTCTATGCACTGGCAACTCCTGCTGGCAGATTGACAGCAGTGTAAACTGAGATCTACTAATTAACACAGCTGTTGAATTCTCTCAGAAATTATTTCACACCTGCCCCATCTTTTTCTTCCTAAGTGTGAATTACAGTAATGTCTAAAGAATTAACTGGGTGGATATTCCGTGCTATTGGACTTGGTGGAATAAATAAGTTACAAATCATCTTATAAGGCTATGTGAGGCATATCCAGGGAAATGCTACTGGATCTAAGTGCTAAATCTTGGACAGTGTTACAGGTGTTCTGGGCACTTGAGTCCCGCTGAGTTCCTACAGCATGGCTGTAGACAAGAATAAAGGTCCTGGCTGGGCTGCTGAGGGTCATGGAGTGGATGAGAGTTTTGGGGGGCTGGTTGTGTCAGAGAAGGTTCAGTGATTCCCTCAGGACATTCATGAGAGGATAAGTTAAAGCTGTCCAGAACATCATCAGTAATTTAGTCTCCCAAGGGGTATTTTTGTCTCCATTTAGAATGCCCATGGCCACCCAGCTCCACTGTCCTTCAAGTCACAGTACAGTGCTCTTTCCTTCATGCTTTGCTAGTTCTTCTGCATGGTACAGTGACCACAGATTGTCTCCTTCTCCAAATTGGGATATACATCCCATAAAACATTCAGAACAATACAACTGTTTTTTTTAATACCTTATCTGTACGAACTTTCTCAGCAGCAGTACAGGAATTAGCAGGATAAACACTGTTTTCCTTACATTCCCAATGGGGAACCTGCAACAGTGAGATGCTAAGCAGTTTCCTGAGGCTGTGGTTTCACAAAGTGGATGTCTAGTGTACCTGGCACCAGATGTACCTGAAGGAGAGAATAGGTTTCTTAGGGACGTAATTGTTTTGCTGGCACACTTTTCAAACAACTATCTTGTCCCCACAGGCAGCATTTGTAACCACTCTTTCTGTCCCGTTTACTCTCCCCAAAAGAATTGCCACCTTTAGAAGACTGTCAGACCTCTACCAAATGACTGAGAAGATATTCATTTTGTTTTCTTGCTTGGTTTCACAGCTTCCTTCTTAATCCAGCAAACCACTGCAGGTACTGCTGGACAGACTTGGGGTGGTGGAGGATACAGGAATGGAAGTTTTGCATTTGCCATGAAGTTGCATGGAAGAAATGACAGAGTGGCATTTATAATCAGATTAGAAATGAGGGGAGATGAGGGGTTTCCTAATGGAGAAGTGGTGGTCCTCTTTCCTGTCTTCAGCAAGTATACGTAGGGCAAATCAACTGATCCTGCAGAGTCTACTGAGAAGCAGATAACCCTGAAGGCCTGTATTTTTCCTGCTGCTTGATAGGTGATAAGTAGAGGAAAAATAAAAAATAAGAGACAAGATCCTTATGTTTAAGAAGGTTTGTAGTCAAGATGTTAAATACAGAATGAATGAAAATAATTAAACTTTTGTCATGGTTTTGTGATTTTTGGTTATCGGTATTCTATATCATAACATCATGTAGTGCACTGGGAGTTAAAGACTTAATGGTCCCGTTCCAGAGACTGCTGATAT
Organism: Phasianus colchicus; assembly: GCF_987193195.1. Classification (NCBI taxonomy): domain Eukaryota; kingdom Metazoa; phylum Chordata; class Aves; order Galliformes; family Phasianidae; genus Phasianus; species Phasianus colchicus. The sequence goes on from NC_143476.1 coordinate 76,271,576, forward strand.
TTGAGTTCCTGATTCTGAGAAGAGAACTGCATACTCCAGTGGACTTTGTGTTTCTATTTTCTGTTCAGTGGGAAAGATAAAAACTATTTGCAGATCATGAGACCGTAGCCAGCAGGGAGAAGGAGGTGATTGTCCCCCTCTGCTCGATTCTTGTGAGGTCCCATCTGCAGAACTGCATCCAGGCCTGGGGTCCCCAGTACGGGAAGCACGTGGAACTCTTGGAGCGGGTCCAGAGGAGGCCCACTAAGATGATCAGAGGGCTGGAGCACCTCTCCTATGAGGAAAGGTTGAGGGGACTGGGATTGTTTAGCTTGAAGAAGAGAAGGCTCCGGGGAAACCTCATTGCAGCCTTCCTGTACTTGAAGGGAGCGTATAGGCAGGAGGGGGAATGGCTGTTTACGAGGGTGGATAATGATAGGACAAGGGGCAATAATTTTAAACTGAGACAGGGGAGGTTTAGGTTCGATTTTAGGAGGAAGTTTTATACTCAGAGGGTGGTGACTCACTGGAACAGATTTCCCAAGGACGTGGATGCCCCATCCCTGAAGGCACTCAAGGCCAGACTGGATGTGACTCTGGGCAGCCTGGTCTAGTGGTTGGCAACTCTGCACATAGCAGGGGGGTTGAAACTAGATGGTCACTGTGGTTCTTTTCAACCCAGGGCACTCTATGATTCTATGATTCTATGATTCCTACTCATCTCTGCAGGAATCGCTAGGTTCACATTCAGCATTAGAGTAAGGCCTTCAGTTTTTGAAAACTCTCTCTCATTTTATTTGATTTATTAGCTTCAATTCCAATTATACTGTATTATATTGTGTTACTCTGCATTCTGATACCTTATTCAGTAAATTAACTTTCCTCCTCAGATCATTGCCACAGTTTTGTTTTATGGCCCATCTTCCTGCCCTTCCCCCTTTCCCTTTTTCCCCTCTCCCAAGGCATGGATCTGTGGATCCCTCCATCCCATTAGTCACAGAACCAGGCTGAACCAGCCCATAAACTGTTGACTGTTTTGTGTGCATTACAATACCTGTTCCATGTATCACACCCCCTTAGAAGTGTTAGAATATATTAGTATTATTTTAAGAAACTTACGATTTAACTATGAGGAAGACCATGCTTCAGAAATATGGGAAACTCTAAAATCTATTGTGACATGTATAGACCAAGTAATATTTCATACTTAATTCTGTTTTCATCTTTATCACTTCCAGTTGAAAAATATGCAGCTGTAGTTGCTAAAAAACAAAAATAAGAACAATAAAGAAATAATACACAAAGCCAAACCAAACCAAACTAACTAAACCAAACCAAACAAAACAAAACAAAAAAGAAACCAAAATAAGCAGTAATGAAAAACACCAAATGAAGAGATTTTTCCCCAAGGAAAGGGTTAATGGAAGAAAGGCAAAATAATGCAACTAAATAAATCTGTCACTCCAAGGAAAGACAAGTAACAGACTTCATTGTAACAAAAATGCATCATTAAGCTGACTGAAATGCTCTGTTTAAGCATTGCAAACTGCTTGTAATTAATGATTTCTATCAAAACATTTGATATTTCCTTGGAAAAACTTCATAGACAGGAGCAGATAAATAGGTAAATGCCTAGTTTCTAACAGCATTAAAGGATGAACGATTGAGACTATTTTGTATGTTTCAATAATAGGTCCAGTGTAAATAATTAAAAGTATAAAACTAGTGCAAAGATAGCATAATTGTACTGCTAATAAGAAGAGTATTGTGCAGCCATGTCTTTCCAGTGCTACCAGATGGATACTGTCTTCTTGCCTCCCCTATTGATTCTACTGCAAAAGCACGGAGATGAGATGCGCTCACAAAGCTACGTAAGCCAAGAAATCAGGAAGAGAATAGGGAGAAGTTCAAAAGCTGTTGAATTAAACATTTCAGAATTCAGATATTCATGACAGAGATAAAAAGAAAAAGGAGGGAGGAAGGCAGTCCAGTAGTTGGACACATCTTTAGCACTTCTTATTGAATTATCCATGCTCGAAGTTTTGTCAAAAGGAGCATCCACGACACTCTGAGCATCCCGAATTTAGATATCATCCAATTTGACCAAATGATATTATTTGGTGTGAATAAGAAGTACTTAAGGAGACAAACAAAATTTTTGACAGAAAGATGGCAGTTTTTTGAGATAGTCTGAGATGGCAGGGCCTGCAATTCATCCTTGGAGAGTTATACTAGTGAGGAAGGAATGTCAGGACAAACAGCATCTTCAAGCGGACAAAATTCCTTAGACTTTAAACCTTACCTGGAGCCTTCAGCTTCATTCTTTACACAAGTACAATATTCTAGCTGTTAATGGTGTTTGCAAAAGGGCCACAACCTATTTGTTTCTTCAAAACCTCTCATTTCCCTGTATTTGCTTTCACTAATGTGTGGTAGATGTGGCACAGTAAAAGCACATAGAACCTATAAAACATACTTCCTTTTTAGCTTGCGCATTTGTACTCTATAGAGAATTTAGGTGCTATCACCCACTCACTGGAGTCACACGTGAATGCACAGCAGGGATTTGTCATTTGGTTGACAATTAACTGCAAGACCTTATGAACCTGGACACCAAAATTTGTGGCTTTTACAACTTACTCATCATCCACCTTGAAGGAAATGAGAGGACCGATAAATCACTCCAATTAATCACGCCCCTCCCCCTAAAAAATGTAGTCGAAGCACTCCAGAAAGAAAGCCATATGGCACAATCATGTCAGATTTGTTTAAATAAGCTGTTCCTAGAAACAGTGGTACTGTAATACCAGATTTCCATATACTGAATCAATATTTGAGTGTTTGAGACCAGATGTTTTATAAGATGCCATTAAGTGCACAGAGCACATTAACAGGTTCAAAACAGGCTGTGGAGGGTTGCTCAGATCCTGTGTCTCCACTTGCATTCTTCAGTCTCACAGCACCGACATATACTCTCCTAACTATTTTGATTGGATTCAGCAGACCTAAACAGATTGTGACTACCGTGCCTTGTTTTTTCTTGAAGAGTTTTATACATTTAGGACCAGCAATAGCAAACTAATGAACTGCTTGTTTATTTGAACTACCGCTCCTGTTCGATGTGCTTGTTGGATTACACAATCTTTGAGAGGTCTCATTTTTGCATTGTATTGTTTCTAGGCTGCGATGCAATGATTTTAGCTGTACATTAATGAACATCTGCATGGTCGGTGACATTTCTCTGTCATTCTACTTAAGACTGAAAAGCATAGTATATACTGGCTGGAATACAGTTTGTGCAAGCATAGAAGAAGGCACATGCTTTATCATATTTTTTATCAGTTTGGTGTTTAGCTTCTTTGGCAAGAATATATCAGAAGTGGAATTAAAATTATTCTGTGCGTTGTAACTCCATTACGTCACATTGTATATGATAATACATATCTTTGCATTAATCAGCATTTTTAAGTATCTATCTGAAAAACGGAATGTTTTATGGTCTACTGAGAATTATATATCTTCCTAAATTGTACTGTTTTGTATGAATAAAATCCAAGTTATGTATAACCCTTCTGTGTGCAAAAGGCTGAATTCTTTGAGATAGGGCAAATGATAATTCTTTGAATATTTTTCTGAGACAAAAGCAAATAGTGTATATCTATATAAAGAAACTGTTTGAAACCTTTAGACTGGTGGGTTGACAAATTACAGAAGTATACCTTTCGGTGTCTTCTTTTTTTTTTTTTTTAATTCTCCACTGCCTTCTCTCAGGACAGCTGGTGCCTGCTCACTCAGATGAATATCAGTTTTTCTTGCTACTCAAGTGAATTAGCTTCTTCCAGTATCTTGATAATACACAATGTGAGTTCTGTATATTATTAACCATATTTTATAACCTGTAAATAATTTTAAATAAATTATCACTATGCTTACAACAACTTTCCTATTCAAAAAGGCAATGGTTTAAAAGACAGTTTGTAGAGGTCACAATATGGATTTGACTGAACAGTTACTCTTGTTTTGTTTTTGGTGTTTCTGTTTGAACAAATAATTTGAAATGTGGATGCCAAGTCTGAAAATGAAAACTGTTTGTTATTCATGACGAGGAGTAGGCTGATTTTCTTTAGGCTTTAGTTGTAATTTGTGGAGACTACATCATTTACCCATCACAACATCCTGAGGGAACTGGGTCTGGTTAGTCTTGTGGCAAGGAGGCTGAGTGGAGATGTCATAACTCTCTACAATTACTAACTTATCCTGCAATCAGAAAATTGTAAAATGTCACAGGTTGGTAGGGACTCACTGAGATCATTGAGACCAACTCCCAGCTCCACACAGGGCCATCCAAAATTTGAACCCTATGTCTGAGAGAATTGTCCAAACATTTCCTGAACTCTGGTGGACTGGGGCTGTGACCAGTGCCCTGGACATCCAGTTCCAGGGTCTGACTCCCCTCTGGGGCAGAATCTCTCCCTAACTCCCATCTGATCCTCCCCACAGCCCATGCTGTTCACTTTAGCTCTGTCGTTACCATTAGAGAGCAATAGTCAGTGCTATGAGCCCCTTGAGGAGCTGCAGCTGCTATGAGGGCTCCCCTCAGTCTTCTCTGCCCTTTATTGGCTAACTATCAGCTATATGATAGTATGTTATGTATGTAACAGTGTGATTATTATGGCTATTAGAAGAAAACACATTTTCAGCTTGGAAAATGCAGAAAAAAATTCAAAATGAACTATTTTATTTGTCTATATTTTACAATAATAAATCAAATACAAATATTCTAAATAGTTTTATAATGAAAATAAGGTATTTAATTTCAAGTCAGTTATAATTTTAGACTCTACCATGTAAAACAGTAAATGTAATTTATTTCAACTGTGCTCCCATTCTCTTCCAAGACCAATAATTCAAAATTAAATTAAGAAAGCACCAAGAACTCTTCTTTTAAAAAAAATAAGGACTCTCATAAGGCTTCTACAACCACATTCAACCTTGGAAGGGATGATCCAGAAAGACTCTATATTTTAATAAGGAAATAGGATATTTTCACAGAGTTATCTAGATCAGTCTGTATCCTGACAGGGCAGTAGGTCTGCAGGCCACCAGCCCAAAGAAAGGGAAGGGGAAAAGGGGGAGAGTAGGGAGATGGAAGCTGTGCCCAAAAACAGAACAGCAGCAACGATCTGAGGAGGAAGTTAATTTTACTAAATATGATATTGGAATGCAAGATAACAGAATAGAATACAATATAATTGGAATTGAGGCTAATAAATCAAATAAAATGAGGGAGAGAATGTCCAAACTGGAAAGCCTTACTTTGAATTGAACGTGGAATTGCTGGGGAACCACTCACATACTGCCAGGCAATGAGAGAGAATCCTGTCACTTGTGGGTCTTATCTTCCCCTCTGAACATAGTATTGTCCTCTGAGGTATGTAGTTCTTCTCTTCTGAGGATCAGGCATCTGGAAGTCATTCCACAGAACTGGAGTATTAACTTTTTTATTTATCTTTAATTCCACAAGCTTTACAGAATGTTATGATGTGGAGTACTGATAATAAAAATCATAAAACCATGACAGATATAAGGAGCCTGGACCAGGTCCTAAGTAAAGAATTGTTTAAAAAAATGAAAGACTATGTGTTTTAATCACAATAAAATTCTTCAATATTTTAAAGTTATTTTCAAATTTAAACTCAGGCATAGAAATCTTTATCTGTGAAATATTTGGTAACATATAGTCCCAAGTAGATTTAAAATCAATGTTTGAAAATGAGAATTACTCATGCTACAGAAACTCAAATATACATATGTATGTATTTATTAAATACATACATGTTTACTGTATATTTCATAGAACATAGAATAATACAATGGTTTGAGTTGGAAGAGACTTTTAAGATCATCTAGTTCCAATCCCCTGCTATAGGTGGGGACACCTCCCACTAGACTAATTTGCTCAAAGCCCCCTCCAGCCTGACCTTCCAAGGAGGGGGCATTCACAGCCTCATTGATCAACCCATTCCAGTGTCTCACCACCCTCATACTAAATAATTTCTTCCTGATATCTAGTCTAAGTTGACCCTCTTCCACTTTAAAACCATTTCTGCTTGTCCTGTCACTACCTGACCTTATTAAAAGTCCCTCTCCAGCTTTCGTAGGCCTCCTTCAGCTACTGGAAGGCTATAAGGTCATCCTGGAGCTTTCTTTTCTCCCAGCTGAAGAGCCCCAGCTCTCTCAGCCTGTCCCCATATCAAGCAAATAGATATATAAATAGTAATTTTAAGATAATCTAAATTTTAGCAAATTCTTATTATATGGACATTGAAAAAGAATTGGTAAATTTTTCCTAGTCTATGATACATTTAGTTAAGAAGTTGAGACTGTTAATGTGGTAAGTTGTGAGCTTAACAAAATATCAACATTTAACTAAAAATCATTGAATAACAGTCCTGTTGGTCTTTTCGACTTTTTTTCACTTATGATTAAATCATTCTGGGTGCTGACAGAGCCAGATCCGCCCTGCAGCCTGAGCCCCAGTTGGTCACATGTTGCTTATGGAGCTGTGTCTGGATGGCACAGCAGTTCCTGTGGTTGCAGAGGCCATCAGGGATGTAGGTACTGTGCCTCTGTGCTGGGTGGAGGCTGTGACAGTTCCTCTCTATCCCTTCTCAGCCTTCAATGCCCATCACTGAGCAAAGACTGTGTGTTCAGCCTGCCCTGGGCTGCCAGAGTGCTGGCCCCCTGCCCAGTACTGATGACTGGGTTGGGCCCTCACCCTACAGGGCAGAGTCGTTGCCACTGGGCAGAGCGGGAGGGGACACGGGAGTCCCCAGGCAGATCATCAAGTGCCAAAATGGAGAGCATGAACTGGTTTTGCTATTTTAAAAAGTGCTGAGGTTTTTATTATTTTGTGTTGTCCTTTAAAATTGCTGAAGTGGTGAAGCAAAAGTCCTAATGAAGCAACTGGAATGGACCTTCTTGCTGCATTTCAGTCCTTCTTCCCATCCAAACCAAAGTCTTCTGGTTATCCGAAGGAACAGCTGCCTCTGTGACTTCTCTGTCACCGCTTGGAGGCTGCAGGGAGCTCAGTCTGCTGGACTCCTCCTGCTGTCCCAGCACAGCAGCTCAGAGGATGCCAGTCCCAGTCCCCTCCTTTTCCTCAGAGCTTGGGAAAGAGGAAGTGAGAGGTCCTGGGGAAGGATGAGGATGGTGAATGGAAAGAAAGGGCAGTAGGGTGTGGGCACTTGCATGGGGGCTCTCTGGCAGATGGTGACTGCTCAATGCCAAGATCAAAACTGAGAGCCACTGGTGTGCCACTCATAGATGTAGCATGTCTCCAGGCAGACATGATGTGGAGGTGCCTGCCATGCCCCGATGGAGGTGGATTCATCTCTATGAGCTCTTCCTCTGGAGGAATGTCCACCTCCGTGGGCTCAATGCTGCAGTCAGGTGGATTGACATCCATTGGCTCCAGTTTGCTGCTGCTCCCCTGAAGCCTTGGCTTCTTTGGTGAAGGAGGATCCATCCTCCTCTACTAAGGACAACATAAATGGTGGGAAGGGACTTTCAAAACTGCTCCTGGGACCACAAGCATACTAAGACACTAGTTGGTTAACAAGTGGTGTTCTGTTGTCAGGGAGCCTGTATTTATAGTGGTTGTCAGGGAGGTGTCTCATGACATCAGAAAGCCATGGCGGTATGACCCTAAGAATGTCCCATGATGACCAAAATATGGCTGTGCTGGGCGTGGGGAGGTTGCAAACTGAGAGCTGCCCTGTGTGCCACTTTGGGGGTTCTTCAGGGCTCCCTTTTTGAACCAGTTCTCTTTAATGTTTTCACTGATGATGCCAGTGAAGATCAGAAAGTTATATTAAATTTGTGGATGGTGCTAAATTGGAAGGATTGTTGCCTCCCTTGAGGGTAGAGAGCACTCGCACCAAGGTCTTGACAAATTCAAAGATGGTCACTGCCTGCATGAAGCAGGGCAAGTTCTGGGTTCTGCAGCTGGGATGAGGCTATGTGTATAGGATGGGGAAGGAGAGTCTGGAGAGCAGCCCCACTGAAAGGGACCTGGGGCTTCTGGTTGGTGTCAAGTTGTCCATGTGTCACAGTGTGCCCTGGCAGCCAGAAGTGCCACTCATCCCCTGGGGTGCATCAGGTCCATTGCTGCCAGCCAGGCGAGGGAAGAGGTTGTCCCACTGTGCTCTGCCTGCTGCAGCCTCCAGCACTGCTTGTGGGTTTGGGCACCAGAATATAAGAAGGACATAAAACTATGAAAGAGCATCCAGAGGAGGGCTACAGAGATAGAACATTTTAAGGACATAAAGCTGAGAAATGATATAGATCTGTGTGTGAGTATTTGCTTTTTCATATATAACATTCTCATTTCAAACATACTTTTTGCTCAGACATGCACACTGACATAGGTATGTTTTTTTAAGGCAAAATAAACTAAAGATGTATGTATTCCTTTTCAAAAATCTTCTATGCTTTAATAATTAATTTTAGCATTATGTGGTGCAAGATACAAATAATGTTTAATTTGCAACACTCTTTTGACCAAAATTTTGTGGAATAAATATTATTGAAGCTTGAGTCTAATTAGATTAAAATAAAAGAAGTAATATCTGTACTTAAAGGAACAAATTCAATAGTTAAGAAAAATCCAAAATACTTCTCAGAGAATTCTATTCATGAATGAGGGTGGAAAAGGGAGATCTTGATAAGATAATGTATGTCAAAATCCTACAGATATTTTAGTAATCTGTAAAGGTGATCTCATTTCAGCTTAATGTTCAGTTGATAATGTTCAGACTGTGAATCCAGAGCTCTATCTGCCTATAGCAAATACTGGTTCAGTGTCATCAGCTCAGCTGAAAATAAAAAGCAAGTAACTTTTAAAAATCTAACGACTGGCTTGTCCTTCACAGCAAAATAATCACCAAAACAATTAAACTTTGAAGTGTGCTTGCCTTCATAGACAAACCAATTTTATAAACATTATGTGTCTGTACTCTGAAGTCAACATATCAGAATTCTGCTGTTTTTATTGGTAATAATATTTAGACCTGCATTTCTTCACTGTAAGTATAGTTTGCTAACTGAGTTAAAGATAGAGAAACAATTTACTGAGTACTGTCTTTACCACTCAATGTTAAAAAAAAATATTTCCTTTCTTGACAAAAAGTATAATTTATGTTCATTACTGCTGCGCTTTTGTTGGTGGCAAAATCTCCTATGAACAATACAGACATTTCTTTGTTACTAGTTTACATTTAAAAGTGAATATTACTTTAGAGCACTGTGGGAGACATCTTGAAATCTTTGACATATCTGATCCAGAAAATGAAACGTGAAAATGATTTACTGTTCATTTTCTCTGAGTTTTAAATTCATAAGCATTTGACCAATTAATTTCAGGTCATAGAATAATTCAGGTTGGAAGAGAGCTCTGGATGTCATTCTCTAAATATATGTACATATAAGTTGCTTGTGTTCAATTAGAAACAAAAAGCCCCAACACTTCAGTATCCACTTCAGAGTTCAACATTTTACTGACTTCAGTAAAAGGTCCAGTTCAGAAGGAAAGTAGAAATTAAGATGATGTAATTAAGCTGCTAATACTTACCTAAAACATTTGTGGGACAAACCCTTCATCTCTAACCAACAATACAGTCTATCTATTTAGGTCATCTAAAGATGTACTAAGACTTTAATTTCATCTGTGCATCTGTTGTACAAATATTTTAAACTTTATATTTTAAATAAAAATAAAGATATATAAATACAATGTAAGGACAAAATACACCTAAATATTTGGGTTTGATTACTGCCTTGGTCATTAGCTGCTTGCTAATTACTATCAACTTTCTTTCTAAAACTAATGCCAGAAAAAATGTCTTTTGATCACTTTAAAGTGTAATTATAACACAGGAAGACATTTCCCTTACCTCCAATATGATAATTTTTACTTTGTTCCTTTCTCTTTTTAAATAATAGCAATAGTAAACTAGGGCTTGTAGGTACATTTCATAGCTGGAAAAAGACATAGAGGAAAAAGAAATAGAAAGAGCAGAAGGGAAGACTTAATGAGGTCACTCTCCAAAAGGTTTTAAGCATTTTACCTTTCAGTCTGCAGAATCTTTAGCAAAAAGATTTTGTTGGTAGTTACTTCCTAAAAGAACAGGACTTGCTAAGAAGAGGACTCCTAAAAAATGAACATTCACCAGGATGTTGATAGTAGGCAGCCTTGAAAAGTAGTGCCTCCCAAAGGCTTACAAACCTTGAAATTAAACCCTGAGCTGTGTTGCGGAGTTTTCTCTTCACCAACAACAACCAACAATTTAATCCTTATACCAACTACTAGGAAGGCAAAAAAGAATGAGATTATTCAAGACTGGTCCATGTGTATTTGTTAGTTGACTGTTATTTTTTAATACAATAAAGCATGCTTAGAAAATCCTCTTGCTTGAACTAGAATAATATATATATACATGCACATACATATGTACCTATATGTGTATATATATCTGTATATAATACCTGGATGGTATTAGCATATATATATATGCATGCAGATATCTATATAGAAAATTGTACAAAAGTTCTATATTCAGTGTCCACTGACGTGTTACAAACATCTGTCCAGGATGACATAGGAATATATAATTCTACCTTTGGGTAAGGAGTGGACTAGATAAAATTCTGTAGTCGATTTATCCTCATATTTCCAAAACTCTATTACATGAAATCTCAACAACCTGCTCTACTCCTTCAGTACTCTTATTACAAAAAACTTTTTCCTTATGACCAATCTAAATCTTCATTCTTTAATCCAAAACCATTTCCCCTTGTCCTGTCATGGCACACCTTGTTAAAGAGTCTGTCCCCTTTCTTCTTACAGACTCCTTTTACACACTGCAAGGCCTCTCTTAGATCTTCCTGGAGTCTTCTCCAGGCTGAACAGCCCCAGCTCTTTCAGCCTGTTCATGTAGGAGAGGTGCCCCATGCCTTGGATGATTGCTGTGGTCCTCGTCTGGATACGCTCCAACAGATTCATGCCTGTCCTGTATTGAGGACTCCACATCTGAATGCAGTACCCCAGGTGAGGTCTCACCTATGCAGAGTAGGGGAGCAGGATCTCTTCCCTTGACCTGCTGGACACGCTCCTTTTAATGCAGCCCAGGGTATAGACTGACAGAATTAGTATGATCTCTCTACTCTCCTTATTCATCTGTCCTTATGGTATTTCTTGTGATAATCCTTGTGGTAATTGGGCAATTTTGACATTTACTGAAGGACTTCTTTGGAGTGCTGAAATGTCTTATTGCAAAATTTCAGAATTGGGAAGTTTTTTGATAGTATTTTTTCTTCCTTTATATTCTATGTATATATGTAGCCACTTAACCGCTTTACTGTGTGTGATGCTACAGTTGTCTCATACTGCAAAGCAGTAACACTTTGAGGTAGGAAATGCATTTCCATCAACTTGAAGTAGCAGCTGTTCAGCTGCAAGAATTCATTTGGTATGCTGCATTTGTATCCTGGTCTGATCTGTAAATAGTACTGCTGTAGTGTTTTCAGGCACTCAAGATCTTTTTAGAATTACATGCCAACTGTAAAAAAGCTTGAGCCCACAGAACCATTGTAATTACTTAAGACAGAAAGCTATTTGGCTGATTTTCAAAATACCTTCATATGTGGCCTTTTGGTGATCATTTGATCTATGGTGAAGAGAAATACTGCTTAAGTGATGAGTTCTGCTTTAGAGAGAAATATTTTAACAGATTCTAGATTGAGGTTCCAGTGCAGTTAATTCAGGGACTAAGCCAAAATTTTGACAGTGATTAAAGATATTTTTCTGGGTTAGATTGTGGACAAAGTCTTCCACCACTTGAACACTGAGTGTCATTTGGGAAAGTTTACAGAGATTGGGAAAAAATTACTGCAGGTGGCATAAGTAATCAGATATACTAGCTTAGGGTGAAACAGGGAGCAAACTAAATTCATGGTGTATATATATTTTTAGATCATCCTCTTAAGGCTCTTTTACATTCCACGTCACATTCTTAGCAGAAGGTCAGGATCCATTTGAAATGATCTTTTTCACACAATGGGAATTATAGACTGGAGTCTGCTGCAATGATCTCTCTTTTTTAAATTTGATAAGACTTTTACCAAATTACTTGTATTTCCACAAAGCCATGTTCACTATCATATCGGGGCTCTCTGGTCTCCTTTTGCAGTACACACAAAGATGTCTCTGCAGATCTCAAGTGTTAGTTTTCTTAGAATACCAGTGTTTTTAGTTCTATTTCTGTCATTCATACATAGGAATCCATATATTCCTATTTATGGTACAGAGCAATGTTTTGTTTTGAGTTTTTTTTTTTTTTTTTTTTTTTCATTATTTTAAGGTGTATTCTGTTGTATCTACTCCTTTTAAAGCAATATTTACTCTGCAAATTGCCCTTTTTAAATTTTATTTTATTTTATTTTATTTTTTACTTACCTGAAAGTTATTTATTTTGCTATTTCTAGGAATAAACTGTATTATGAACTGTATTGACAATATTGAAATTCCTATTGACTACAGGACAGTGTAAAAAAAAAAAAAAATCTTAGAATTCACTTTGAATTTGAAATCATTAAAAAAAAAAAAAGAACCCAACCTCAGAAATCCTGTAGCTAAAACTCACTAAATTTTAAGGAGTAATAAAACATATTTTATTTGTCAAATGGGAATCTAATTAATTTTGTTTTATATTTATCTACTGTGGGAACTTTCAAAACTGCAAAGAGAAAATAACTCTTAATTTCAGTGACACGTTTTGATATTTTTAAAACTTCAATATTATATCCTTTATAGAAACATAATAGACACTGCTCTCCTCTCAGTATGTTTTGTGTTTGAAGTTCTGTTTGAAGTTCAGACAAAAGTTCAGAAATAAATGTTAGGGCAGAAAGCAAAGGCATGTAGTCTATTTTAGGAAAAAGTAAAAAATCTTCATAGTGTTTTTGTTCTAAGAAAAACTCAGAATTTCAAATATTAATTTTTTCCTATACAGTTACTACTTGAAATACAATCTACACATAATGTTCAAATAAAATCAAAGAGGTCATTTCTTCATCTTAAGAAAACCCGCAAATTTTTCTGTCTTGCTTCTTTAGAGGGACTGTGAGTTTGGAATACCTGATGTGCTTGAAACCAGTATTATCACACGCTCTCTCTTGCTTTCTATTGCTATATTCTCCTCAAAGAAAATGACTTATGTAAAAACCTCTACCTCCTACTGAAAGTTTTTATCAAAAGAGGCTGGAGTAGAAACACTTGAAGTCAGAAAACTTACTTTTGTTTAAGTTTGTCTTCTACTTTAGTTCTTCATTAAGTATGACTTCAACTAAGAAAGAGCAACCTTCCTTTATATTCATGACTTTCTATGCCTATTTTTTTATCTGAAAAACAAGATAAGGAAGTGTGCATGCTTGTGCCACTACAGCTTGCATTCCTTTTATCAACTCTTTCCTGTTTGACTTCTATGTTAAAGAATTATTTATTTCAGGGATACCTTTTGATGTAAAGAAGTAGATATTCTGGAAAAATAACTTTAAGAAAAAGTGCTACTACGGCACATGGAAAATAAAGATGATGAGACTGGTGGTAACCAAGATGGTTTCACCAAGGGGAAGGCATGCCTGACAAACTTGGGGGCATTTGTGATGGAGTTACAATGTCAGTGGATAAAGGATAAGCAACAGACAACATCAACCTGGACTTGTGCAAAGCATCTGACAGTGTTCTGCATGACATCCTGGTTGCCAAACTGGAAAAAAATTGGATTTGATGGATGGACTTCTCACTGGATAAAGATTTGGCTGGATGGTTGCATTCAGAGAGTTGCGGTCAGTGGCTCAATGTCCAAGTGGAGAAAGACACGAGTGACATCCCTCAGCAATTAATGTTGGGATCAGTGCTATTTAACATCTTTGTAGGTGACATGGATAGTGGAATTGAACACGCCTTCAGCAAGTTTGCAGAAGACACCAAGCTGAGTGGTGCAGTTGACACACTGGAGGGAACAGATGCTATCCAGAGGGACATGGTCAGGCTTGAGAGGAGGGCCCATGTCAACCACATGAAGATCAACAAAGCCAAATGTAAGGGGGGCAATCTCAAGCACAGATACAGATTGGGCAGAGAATGGATTTAGAACAGCTTGCACGAGGAGAAGGTTTTGGGTAAATGAAAGATTCAACATGAGCTGGTTATGTGCAGTTGCAGCCCAGAAGGCCAACCATATCCTGTGTAGCATCAAGAGAAATGTCACCAGCAGGTCAAGGGAGGTGATTCTGTCCCTCTGCTCTATTGCAGAGGGGCTGGAACTCATTGATCTTAGCGGTCCTTTCAACCCAAATCATTCTATGATTCTATGATTCTATGATTCTGTGATTCTATCATTCTATCATTCTATCATTCTATCATTCTATCATTCTATCATTCTGTCATTCTATCATTCTGTCATTCTATCATTTTATGAAGGAAGGAAGAGAGGAAGAGGAAGGAAGGAAAAGGAAGGAAAAGGAAGGAAAATTAAAAATTAAATTGAACAGATGCAACAGTACTTTCTCTGTAACATCTGGTTTTAGTTTTACAGAAATTTTCAAATTGAGATGGGTGAATAACATGGAAAATTTTATAGCCATAACCACAAAACTGCATAATCTCCAATAATAAAGCCTCTGGCAGTTTCCATTGCAAAAATTTGTTTTCAGACACCAAACTTTGAAGAAGATACAGATCCAAAATAAAGGCTTTTATTTCAGTAACTGCTACTTAATTTTCTCTTTAGCCCTTCTTTACCCAAGTGCAAGAAATGTCTTACACATATTTCTCTTTGAGGAGATTTTTATTTACTAAAACTGTATTGATAAGCACATTTTTTTCCCTCTATTGAAACTGTCACTTTTTTTCCCAATAAATCTCATCATTTAATTCCTATAAATTTCTTTCCTTTTCTTTTTTTTTCTTTATTAAAAATTTGTTGTACTTCACTGCAGATTGAGAAAGAAAACCAGATCCACATCCACAGATTGCCCTATTTTTCTGCTCTAAACTGATACTAACTACTCCAGAATGAGTGGCCAAACATTAGCAGACAACAGATTTATTTCTTTCTTTTTAGTTAGAATTTGTATCATATTCAGAACATATGGTGATTATTCAAAAAATGAGTTAGAAAAAGGTTTGATTTAGTTGGTTCATTCACACTTCTCAGTTATTCACATGCAAAGTTACAGTCTATTTCTTTGCACAAAATTATTCTTAACAATCACTAGAATTCTTGAAAAATGAGAATACAGACTACTTGGAACAGATCAGTTTGTCATAGGTGCCAAAAAATTTCTGATGTATTTCACAGAGGCCTGGGGGGAGATCAGAGCTGACAGTTCCTGTTAAGCTGCCAAAATCAGTGCTCATCTGTCAAAAATATCTCTGTAGATATTTACTATATATTAAGACAACCTGAAAATGATCAGCAAACCAAGTTTAAGGTTGAAAACAGTGATTTACAGGCATTATGTTTCTATTATTTCTCAGAGATCATATGAAACTGTGTTTATACTTTTCTTCCTGCTTCACAGTTTCCACTTCCCACAGTTTTCCTGGAAAGGTGGTTATTGAACAAGAATAAAATTTAGCCATGCTTGTCAAAGAAGACATGGTTTAGTTTGTATAAAGTCAGTTGAAGGTTAATGAAACTAAATTATTCTGGAGACCAATATATTGCAATGATCAGCAATATGGAAATGTCTATACAAATAATTAGAGAGCATTATGCATAATTCAGGAACATAGATGACATTTGTTTTAGAGGAGATTGCACTATTCTAAGGGTAGATATGATCAAGAAATCTAAAAAGACAAATAGGTATTTTGATGAATGACCAGACTGTCCAACCCTCTTATGTGGTTACCCACTGTGAAACATGGTACTATTTATTGTAAAGAGCTTTTTATTCTTGGAATTCATTCTCTTGCTTCAGTGAAATATGTTAACCTCCAGGAATTGTTGCAAAGACAGAATTTATGTCCTCAGTCTGGTGAAAAAGATTATCAAAGTCCTGAAAACCTACTGTGAAAGAACTAAGCATCTCAGCAAATCAGCCTTGGTGCTTGTGCAACATTTACCTCCTGCATACATTCTTATGTGTCTTACAGTGACTTCATCTAACACCACAAGTAGTGGCTTTCTGAGTTAAACACCAGGTTTTTAAATTTTGTTCTTAAAACTAAACTACATCTAGACCAGCCTATACAAGTCTAAATACCATACTTTTCTTTCATGTCCATAGATAATTTCTGTACAAAAAACAACAACAAAAAAACCCAGGCAAGGAACAACCAACCAATCAACCAAAATGCAAGGAAGCAAGCAAACAAACAAATAAACATACAAAAAAGAGAAGACACAGAGGTAAAAGAGATAGGGATCAAATAATGCAGTCAGATGAAAGTACTTTTTGTCATCATATAATCTAAAACCAAGAAATAATGAGAAACAGTAAAATGAGATATACTGCTTACAAACAGTATACAAGGACTGCTCCAAAAGGAATGCCTCCTTTTTTATTATGTTGCCCCACTATATCAGAGGCAGATACTAGTGGCATGGCAATAACGGTTGAACCTTCCTACCAGGGTTCCATTTTCCATTGCATTTTGTTGCTGTGCAGCAAATGACAGGACAGAGTCAGTCTGACAGAATGACGTCTGACACGGAAGTGCATACAAACCAAAGACATGGAATTGAATTCCTCCATATGGAAAAAATTGACATTCATCAATTATTACTGAATGTTTATGGATACCAAACAGCTGATGTGAGCACAGTGAGGCTGTGGGTGGTGCAATTCAGCAGTGGCAACAGTGACGTGAAAGACACGCCACATTCTGGATCACCATACACAACTGTCAAACTGCAAAATGAAGAGCACCTCAATCAGTTCATCCATGTGAAATGGTTCATTATGCCCAGGGAACTGTGTACAGAGCTGAACATTGGCTTCAATGCACTGAAAACAATAGAGACAATGTTGGAATATTGCAAAGTTTGCACCAGATGCATCCCATGAATGCTCACACATGGAACAGAGAGGATACTGTGTGAACGTTTGTCAGAACCTACTAAATGAATACAAGGCTGAAGATGACAGATTCCTAGATTGCATTATTTTTTGTGATGAGACATTATGTAGCCACTACGAACTGCAGTCCATGAGAGGTGACGTGAATTTCCCATTGACAAAATAGTTCAAGACACAGCCCTCAGCAAATAAAGTCATGTGCACTTTGTATTGGGATAGGAAATGAATGACCCTTGTGGGTCTCCTGGAACCTGTGCAAACAATCAAATCTGAGTATTACCTAGTAATGCTGATTTAGCTGAGGTATCGAACTTCTGACGTTTGGCCAGAGAAAACCTCTTTTTTTAGCACCATAAAAAAGCCAAATCTCATAGCAGTTTGAAGACTGTGGAAAACATTGTCTGTCTTGCCTGGACAGTCCTCTCACATCCATCATATACTCCAGATTTGATTCCTTCTGTCTTCCTACTCTTTGACCCAATGAAAAATGGACTGCATGGGCAACATTCTTCTAGCAACAGTGCCTTCATAACAGCTGTGAGACATAGAATAATAGAATCATAGAATCACAAGGTTGGAAATGACCTGTAAGATCATCTAGTCCAATCATCTTCTCATTACCATTGCTACCACAAACGAGGCCATATCTCGTAGCTCCTCATGCAGACACCTCTTGAACACTGCCATGGACGGTGACTCCACCACCTCCCTCGGTAGGCTACTCCAGTGCCTGACCACTCTCTGACAGAAAAAGCTTTTCCTTATGTCTAACCTAAACCTGCTCTGGTACAACTTGCAGCCATTTCCTTGGGTCCTGAGAGTGTACCACCTCAGCTGACACAGATTTCTCAGAGTATTTCAACAGGCTCTTATTCACTGCTGATTAAAATAAATAGATAATGGAGATGACTATGTTGAAAAAATAGTGCTTTATAGCTGAAAATTTGTTTTATCAGTGTTCTCCTGCTCTTTCTATCTGTAGTATTTTCCACAGAAATAAACAGGAGGCAGTATTTTCGGAGCAATCTACATACTCTCTATAATTCTCCTGAAGAAAACGGAAGGAGAGAAAGGAAGTACTTGTACAACATCATCTCACACATGAATGCACAGCAGCAATTAGCATGAATGAGTGTGAGGGAATTATTCTCTCCTTAAGTTTTGCCTTTGGTGAACAAATCTGTGTTCACTACAGAGCTCTTCAAATAAATGCAGCAGGTAAGAATGAAGCTTAGGATGCTAGTCAATCAAGACTACCCTATAAACTGTGATCATTTTCCTACTACTTTCAGACCAAAATAAAATAACTTTTTAAAGTTCAAATCAGTAGGAAAAAAGAAATATATGACATTAGAGAATTTTTCCATTTGCTTCTTCAGCTGAGCAGCATCAACAACATGAAGGAAGGAAGCCACATGGGTTGTATCACTAAAAAGAAACATAATAGCAAAACTATAAACATCACATAGACACTGCAGATTTCCCAGTTCACTGATTTTGATGCTGATAGAGACAGACTTCTTTTGAAAGTGCAATGATCTGCATGCCTTTTGATCAATGTCTTGGGACAGTCTAATATTATTTCACTTTAGGGTAACAACTAGTCTTTGCATTTGTTTCTTTGTAGAATACTTGCACATAGGAGAACTGTCAAACAGATTAATATATGGGACGCTAATGAACTGTGAGTGAGACTGCATGAATGTACATGTCTGTATGTCACTAGGTGTGTTTACAAATACCCATGGGAGGAAGATTTTGTTTTTGTCCTAGGTCAATCCAGTCAGTCTTCAAAAGGTTTTTAGAGAATAAATTCCTACCTTCAGAGACTATAGTATTGATGTTATGCTATGCTTTCCAGATTTGAAACTTAAAACAAACTGGTCAAGCATGTCTGTTGCCTTCTGACTTATATGCGTGCATATATAAACTATATGCAAGGTAAAAAATATGTCTACCTGTGCAGAGCCTCTCCTTACATCTGGCAGAGGAAGCAAAAACTTTGATTAAAATATGTGGTATGCAAAATTATTTTTCTACAGAATGTGGTACCAAGATAATTGAGTATATATACAGAATGCAAATGCTAATTCATGAACCTGCAACTGGTATTTAATATTTAAACTTTTGTTATAGAAATTAGAGAAGAAAAAAGCATCTTTTGACTTAATTTAGTATAGGATTATATTTGTACTACATTGCATCACCTGGGATGGCCGCATTCTTATTTTTACTATGAGATTGATGTAACATGACAGTGGCAATTCAATGACACCCTTGAATAGCCAAAGTCATGAAAAGTGTAAATTTGTGGCTTGGTTATAAGACTTCTATTGCTAACTTTGAGAAAGAAATCTGTAACATCAGAGCTCGCAGAAAGAATGGAAAAGTTAAGGCTTACTATTTTAAAGAGAAAGATGAGGAGGATTTGTTCATGTTTTCTAAGAGTAAAGAGCTAGGGCTTTCTATGGTGGGATGTCTACAGCAGTGGACAAAGGAAGAGTGACTGAAGTCCTCTGCCTGGACTTCTGTAATGCTTTTGACAAAAATACCTTTAATATTCTTGCCTTTAAGTTGGAAACCGGAGGATTTGATGGGTGGATTTGTTTAATAAATAACGAATTGTCTGGATAGCCACAGACAAAGAGTTATAGCCAATGGCTTAATGTCCAAATGGAAAGACATGTTGTTCCTTGAGGGTCCATCCTGGGAAATAACTATGTTTTTGTCTTTATTAATGACATAGACTGTTACATTGAGTACGTTGACAGCAAGTTTATTTTTGAGGAGAGGTATCAAATTGGAATAGTTAGGCTAAGACTGCCATTCTAGTTCAAAGTTTGAAGATGTAACCTGCAGCAGCTTTTCTGGCAACCTATCTTTTCTGCTAGCTGGAAAACCTCTCTTTTGAAATAGTTTTCAGACTCAGTAATTGTAGCTTGTAACTTGTCTGAAAGGAAGAATGACATCTAGCTTTAGTTGAAGCTAAATACTAGATAGGGTTATAACAGTGCTTCAGAAGTCCAGAAAATAAATAATTTGTTATAAGAAAATAATGACATCTGAATAGAGGAATAGGGTAGAAAAGAATTCAAAGTATTTAAAGAAAGACAGGACTTGTACATCTTGACATAAATGTAACAAACTTTTTTATTTTGAAGTTTTTTAATCTCTCTAGTCACACTGGAAATAAAGCAATACCCTATTTCTACCTGAAAGTCTAGCAGAGAACTCATCTCTCACAGACAGACTACAAATGAGCATGTCAATTGTTCTTTGACTTCCTTTTTTTTTTTTTTTTTTAGACTAAATGGATGTTCAAGTTTCTCTGGCAGTCACAGAGTTACCTACAATAAGAGAGGAAATGCTCACTCAGTCCCCACCTTCTAAACCACTGTATATATAATATTCAAATAATTTTCATAAACCCATTCCTACAGTATAAATTATCCTTTCATCTTAATGATATATAGATCATTAATAATCCCATATTCATCGGCAAATAATTCCTTTGGAAAATGTAGTTAAAAATAAAAATACTCTTGAAAAATTTCTTGTCTTTGAGATCCGAGTTAGCTTGTACTTATATTTCTTGAAATTGTACAATTTGTTTTGTTCAGGAACAAGAGTTACACATCTAAGAATTCGCTCTAAAGAGTAGAACTGAAGGTGAAGTGTTTCTGAGAGACATTTCTCTCTTTAAAAGAATAAATAAAAACAAAACTTAATTCAAAGTTCGATGTTGCTTTGTATGTACAGTCCTAAATTCACTGGTCCTTACAATGCCATCTACATACTGTCCTTGCCTTCTCCTTTACCTCAAATGATGTTGTGTAATGTTTCTTTACATGCCTTCAGAGCTGTGATTCTGCTAGGAAAACTGATAATCTATTTTTTTAATTTTAATGTCATGCATTTCTGCTTGAGGCCTCATACGTGGTTTCTGAAGACTATATGATTGATTCCAGACTATGAATATTTCTTAGTAAATTCCACAGCGAATGATGTTTTGGATATTTTAGCAACACTCCTCAAAAAAATCTGAAAATTTTCAATATTTATTCTCAAAAAAATTATTTTGACTTTACAATAAAACAGAACTAAAACATTACTAGTAATACAAATGAAAGATGGACTTAGTGACTCTTCCTTTAAGGATCTTGTTATAGACCTAAAAATAAAAGTCTTTGCAAGGTAAAAGACACTTAGGTCATAGAAATGCATGCAGAATTAATAAGACAGTTTGACAAATGTAAGCTTTTATATTAAAAACATTTTGATACTAGGCTACTATTGACAGGTATAATCTTTCTGAGTCCTGTCTCTGTAGCTTCTAGGTACTTTCTTGTTGTTACATTAGGTTTACTTACAGCTGAATAAATACATTTGCATTTAGAGAAATTTGACACTATATTTTCAAAGTACAAATGAAAAAAGGAAACCTTACATTTCCTAGGTGATAACATTTCTTGAAGTTGTACAAATTACATATTTTTCCAAACTATTTAAACAGCTTTTGCTAATCTGTGTAATTAGCAGTGATCAAAACAATGTAATGCAATCAGAAAAAAGGATCTTAATGAATAAAATCTCCCACAATTCAAAATTACTTGTCTTAGTACAAATGATAATTATTTCTGTGGTTGTTATGACCATAAATTTCATATTTTCTCTCTGACTTTCTATCAAAATACACCTTCTCCCCAGACATTTAAAGTTATACTATAATCCCTGTATTTTTATGAGGTACCCTAAAGTTAAAAAAAATCATTATGTGGATCTTGTGTTATTGAGCAGAGAAAATAGAAATGTATAAATATTTTTTTGCAACATACAGTGATTCTATTGCTACAGGAAATGCATACATCTGACTGTAAATAGCACTTCTTTTTGCCATAATTATTTCAAAGAAAGATGAAGTTTTACCTATGTGAATCTGACAAATGATAGAGGATTCTGAAAAGTTATAAGGGACACTGCTGATGTACTTGATGAGTACTTAACCCTGTTGACTTTCAAGGAGAGCTTGTTCAACCTTCAGCTGTAAAGCATCCATTTAGCTTCCTGCTCTTCTGAACTTGAATAATCAACATTACAAATTGAAGGATATGATTTTAGATTTGTCTACATACTTGCAAATAAAATGTTGTTCTATAACTTGCACTAGGTATCACAAAAAATTTATATTTCTGCTGAGTTGAGGAACTGAGATGTATCCCCCACTGAACTGCTACCACACTTTTAGAGGAAAATTGAGTTTCTTCTCTGGAATCTAAAGAGAGTTTTTTCCAGGGTAAAAACTCTCCTCTGCCATTCTCAGTGGCATTCCATTTAATGCTTGAATCTGTTTTAACTACACTAAGGTACTTCTACAAAAAAAAAAAAAAAAAAAAAAGAAGCAGTCAAACAAAACCGAAACTAAAACCAACTCATTGTGGCCTTCCAGTGCTTGAAGGGAGAATATAAATGGGACAGGGAACGGTTGTTTATAAGGGTGGATAGTGATAGGACAAAGGGGAATGGTTGTAAACAGACACAGTGGATGCTTAGATATTAGAAGGAAGTTTTTCACTAGGATTGTGGTCATGCAAAGGAACAGGTTGCTCAAGGAGGTTGTGGATGCCCCATCCCGGGAGGCATTCAAGGCCAGGCTGAATGTGGCTCTGAGCAGCTGCAGCCTGGTGACTTTAACTGTAAGATAAGGTCCACATAAACTTTAAAACATTACAATCTCAGGTATTAAAATGAGCATAAAAAATATTATAGAATCATAAAATATCTTGATCTAGAAGGACCCATGAGGATCGCTGAGTCCAACTCCTTACTTCACACAGGGACACCTGCTTTTCTCTTGCAAATCCATTTTCCCCAAGCTGCCCTTGTCCAGATTCCTTCTATTTAAGCATGTTTTTTTTTTTTTTTTTTTTTCTTCTTTTCTTTTTCTTTTACACCTCTAAGCCTAGTATACTCAATTGCTTAGCTCAACACAAAATATGTTTTTTGCTAAAAGCCATGTTGTAATTTACCATAGCAAGATTTTGTCTCTTTAGCAAAACCATGAAACTGTTTACTCACATTAATTTTGTGATCTACTAAGTCTTTTCTTGCAGATCTGATAAATAGCCAGTAATTTCTCAGTATACCCTTGTGCAAAATACTGTTCATGCCACATACATTGCCTCATTTACCTCTGATTGAATTAACAACTGTCTGTTTTTTAGTTAGTAGTGGAAATTAAAGACCATAGTTTATAATTATAGTGTACAGATACTACTCCCTGTATCACCAACCTAGAAGACTAGCATGGTTCTGCTACCTGACCATGGTCCTGCAGGGAAAGTCCAGACTTTACCTGGTATTTTTTGTCAATAGGATACTTCAAGTAATATTAAAGGAATAAAAGAGGCCAATATTTTTTATTTCAATTAAGAACACTTCCTGTGTTGTAAGGAGTATTTAACTGTTGAAACATACTAGCGAGAGAAGTGGTGATTTCTGTCTTCCTGTGTCACAAATCAAGAGTTTTTTACCTAGTAAAAGCAAACTTCCAGAAGAGAGCCAAGAAGTAATTTGCTTTATGTGAAATTTGCTTTATATGAAGATAATTAAACCAAACTGTTCAATTTCAAGTGATACAATTTGATGATTCCAAATAAAATTGAATTTTTTCTTTGTTGTTGAAGTCTACATCCTTCATTTAATACAAAAACTAAAACATATTTCAATCTAGATCTTATTATTTAGAGGGAGATTAAGATTAAGGTTGGAGTATATTATTTTATTTGTTTTAAGGAAATAGATCTGTTTTCCTTGCTTCTAGCCTAAAGCATCTTTATAAGGTCTCCATTGGCTTTTCTTCACATATGTAAAGTGTAGAAATATCAGAGAAACAAAGTAGGAGTTCCTTCAAATTTATGCAGCAAATATGCTTTTGTCTATTTTTTTTTTTAGTTTTTGAGATGCAGCCCTATGTTTACTGCTCTATCAAAACTCAAGCCTGTGACAATGGACTGCATTTAACATTAACCACAATTAACTTGCTATGTATAGTGCTCGATTTATCTAAAACTCTCAGCCAAGATCTAGGCTTGATCAAACTATTAGCTATAGGTTGATCCCAATAGTTAGGAAAAGGTGGCTCCATTTTGAAGGAAGAGAATTAAGTGATATAATATAGATTTCATACAGTATTTCACTAGATATAGATCATCGATTTCATCCCACTAAATTCAGAAGTGGTTTTTGATATTGGTACTGAGTAGCATTAGGAAGACACATAACCAACACTTAAAGAGTGCAAAACATTTTTTATTATTTATCCAGACTGAAATTAAGGATTGATTTATCAGGAGCAGTGTCATGACTGCAAAGGGGAAGGGTCAAGGAAGAAAACTACTAAATTGGAAGGGAAAGATGAAGGGAGGCCCTCAGCCAAATCTTTCTCGAGCAGGCTAGATGTAATGACTAGATATATGGTTTACAAATTAAAACCATCTTATACAACATTGTGAATTCAAGTACAAGTATCTTGAAAAAATATATTTCATCTTTTTTTTTTTTTTAATTTTTTTTTTACAAAATTATTGGTTTTGATTCTGTACTAACTAGGTGCAGGTTCTCCACTTCTTCTAACTGGAAAAAGTCTTGGAATTTCATCTGTTCCTGAAGAGAGGCTAGTACCACTTTGCTTTAAAAACAAATAAAATAAAAAGGAAAAGTTCTTTTGATATGCAAATTTCTGCAAAGTTATGCAGTATCATTTCTAAGTGACCGTATTATAAAGCTTTTTATGATTGTCAGTAGTGTTTTAAATATATTTTGCATAATAATTAAATAGTATCTCTCCAACACCAAGAAGTCATAGACCTTTTGTCATCATTAGACAAAATCAGACTGAGTGTGTAAACACAGCCTAGTTTCCTCCATGTTTTTGTATTTGTATGCAGCAATTGTCAGCATGTCGGCAGTGGACGGTGATAAAGTGCATTTTTCTGCTTGGGTGGTTAGCCCTTTCATTTTTACAAGTGACAAAATAAAAATCTGTTGAAGAGTGAACATGCTGCTTTCACTGTGTCATCTTAGCCCTGCAGGTCATTTTATTATAAAAATGTAAAAATCTAGTCAATTTTATTTAATCAGCTGAAAAGGAAAAGTGTTTCCAGGTCATTAATCAAGTGCTCCTTCTCTGTGGGACTTGTCTCTTCAGAAACTGCCATCTGAATCATTAATAAAGCTGAAAAGATTTTGTGCCAGCAGGTTTTTGAGAAACCTAGATGTTATCAATATAACCAGAGTAAAGTAATTTGAGGTCAACAAATAAAGGTTTATATATTCACTGCTTCAAAAGCTGCATCATGTCTATTAAAAACAATTAGTTATTTATTTAAAAAAAAAAAAACAAAAAACATTTAATTGTTGGAAAACATACAACTGTTTAGAAGGTATGTGATTATATATTCCATAATTATATGTTTTCTTTAATGTTACCTAACCATATATTTACAGTAAACATTTATGTGAATTGATCAAAACATAATGAGACAGTAAGAAGAGATAATTACTACTGTATCTATAATAATAATGATAGCAATTAAACCACAGAGAACTACATTTGAAAAAATGTCAAGCTTGAGACTTAAACCCATATTAACAAAGACACTGAAAGCACTTACTGTGTTGTTAAAGCATTCAGCTCTGTGCAGCCAGGATGCAGCAGTTCATAATACCTGTGACCAAGTATCTGCATACCTTTCATGGTAGGTGAGGAGAGCATACTTTTGCATGCTGTGAACATGTGAAATGAAATGTATTTCTATTCCACATGATGAGCATATTGAAAACCTTGCAAGATGTTGGAACTGGCAGGGTAAATGGAAAATAGGGAGAGTGCAGGGTATAATAAGAACAAATACAGAAATTACAGCACTTCAATGGTCTTTCATGTAGGCTTTGGGAAGATGAGCTCCAATTCCCTGTCTTTTCAGTTAGTATCAATTTCTGGAATGTGAATAGTATCAGCAGAAGCAGTTTTGGAATAACAAATAATAACCAAATGTATAAGGTTTTAATTTGATATTGCATATACATTTTGGTACCTGCTTTTTCTCAGTTTGAATTCAGGCTCCCATTTGTTGCACTACCAGAACTACAGAAATGCCCGAAGACTTCAACTGAAAACTGCTCATTTGGCTTTTCAAAAATCTCAACATGTTCAGTGAAAATAATCATTCTGGCATGTAGTTCTTATTCAGTGCACCTGAATAAGACCTGTATAAGGAGGTTTGCTTGCATTTACAGCAGAAGGCTTTGAAGTTAGGAAGATAAGAAGCCCATGTTGGATTTACAATTTTTGTTGTCACTTGGTTTATATTGTATTTTCTCTAATACATTTGTTTGCCCCTAATTAGTTGATTAGCTAGCATTTCTAAGTTATTTCCTTCTTTTTTCACCATAGATGAGAAATTAATGTTGTTTTCTGAAACTTAAAATTTTCACAAGAGGTACAGTCCCCATGCCACTTCTTCTCTAATAATTTAGTCATGGCTTTAGAGTCATACACAATATTATGCCTGAATTAAGGTGTTGCTTTCATGGGTCATTATTCCGTATCCTGAATTTTCATGTCTAGTAATATAATTCAGCACGTGTTTTTTCATCTAAATAATGTACATATAATTAGCCACAGTCATTTGCATTACATATACACTGCAAACACTCCCCCTAGACTTACCTATAGCCCTACAGTAAAACTGCAAGTACATTCTGTATAATGTTCTGTATTTCCTTGCTTGCACTGGAGTTTCCTTCACCAGACAACAATTACATTGTCTTAATACTGTGACACTTGGCACACAGGCTTACAACAGGCCACCAAAGAGCCAGAATCTAATTGCATTTACACTATTTCAGTTCACTTAGAGTTACTTGTTCGTAACTGTGTAACGAAGTGAAAAAGGGCCTGTAGGTCAACAGCGTGAGCTGAGGCCAGCACTTCATTTCACACAGTTCATCAGACAGTCATTGGATGGTAATGACATCTTGTCCCAAGCAACTCAGGCTATTCATAACAAGAACTTAGTACCAGAGGACTTAAGAGTCCATTTACCAATCCCCAAGACTGTATGGCCCATGAGACCAGTGATGTGTTAGGAATTCTCTCACTACCATGAAGTTATACTTTTTAACTCTCGCTGGGTGTGCCTGCATAGGCACACACATATGTTCTCCTATTTCTGCACAATACTGTCCAAAGAGTAATTCTAGCTTTGGGAAAGAGTGTATTTATCCTGCTGTGACAAACTAAGAAGTGGAAGAATGTTGTGATTCAAAGAATTTATTTATTTATTTATTTTGGTATATTGTTATTTAAAGCAACTTGTTAGAAATGTTTAACTTTTAATACAGTCTAATCATTATAATGACCACTAAAAAAATAAAATAAAATAAAATAAAATAAAGTGACATATAAATAATCTAGTTTTATCACTTGATTTCTTCCAAACTCATCATTACTATGATTAGTCTATATTAAGAATAAATGCCTATGAAATTTTCCTTGAAGATTAACGAGCTCAGGAAAAAAAGCAGTCTTGACTCATGAAGCTCTCCCAGATATTAAATTATCACAGCAGGTATAGAGATGATAAAACAGTGATAAAATAGATACAAAGGAAGCTCAGTTCCAGTACAAATAATTTCTTTTCTTTTCTTTTCTTTTCTTTTCTTTTCTTTTCTTTTCTTTTCTTTTCTTTTCTTTTCTTTTCTTTTCTTTTCTTTTCTTTTCTTTTCTTTTCTTTTCTTTTCTTTTCTTTTCTTTTCTTTTCTTTTCTTTTCTTTTCTTTTCTTTTTTTTTTTCTTTTCTTTTCTTTCCTTTTTTTTTTCCTGTAACAGATTAGTAATTTTTCAGTAGTTGTTATTAATTACTTTTGGTAAGAAAGTATCGACTATTATTGTTTACCAGCATAAGATGCCATTAATATAAATCTTCCAGGATTTATTTTTATGTACATGTTCACTTTGCATATCAGAAAGCCAGTGACTTTCAGTTGTAGTGTAGATTAAGGAAGGATAAAAATACGTGGAACAACATCTTCTTCCAAATACAGAGATTTTCATGCTTTGCAGAGATAAACAAGTGTACTCTTTGGCATGTAAAACTGCCAGCTGACTGGTTTAACAGTAGTAACATTGAAGGAAATAATGAAAATAAGTTTATAAAGATTCTTATTGATAACTATAATCATTATACTTAAAAAAAAAAAAAAAAAAAAAAAAAAGGCTAAAGACACTGTATATATCTATAACATGACAGGCTCTTATATGACTATTTTAGTAGGCACCTAGATGCTGTTGTACTAGACAGCTACAAAGCTTACTGCTCCAGAAACTGGCTTATTCAACAAAAATATTTTTGTACATTTTAATTCTGTGTTGTTCTTAATGTCAGTAATGTAGATCTCATTCTCACTTCCAAAATAAAATGTCATCTAATATTTTTACTTCATTTATTACAATTATCAGGATTTCCTTGTGACAGTGGATTTCAGATTGAAATTGGTCTTTATCAGCAGTTTATGGGCTGGTTCCGTGACTAGGGGGCGGAGGGGTTTGCGAAAAGAGGAAACAGGGAACCCTAAGATAATTAAAAAAAACAGTGGCAATGATCTGAGGAGAAATAAACTAATTTACTAAATATGGTATTGGAATGCAAAATAACACACTGTAATGTTACATACTACAATGTAATTAGAATTGAAGCTAAGAAATCAAATATAATGAGAGAAAGAGTGTCTGAAATCTGCAGGCCTTACACTAATGCTGAGACAAGGCGTGAGGTCAGGACAAACAGCAGAGATAACAGAGAGCCGAAAAAGTGCAGGTCAGGTGATCTACAAAAGCTTATATCCCCTCTCTAAATGCAAAATCCTCTGGGTCATGTAGTTCTTCTCTTCCAGACAGGTGCCTGGAACTGGAGCATTAACTCTTTAACTCCTGATGTACTACATGATGTTATGATATAGAATACCGATAACCAAAAATCATAAAACCATGACAGTCTTCTTTGGTCACTCTAGTCTGATCTCATACAACTGTGAGAAAACATTAAATTTTTTTTGCCTTTATTGTTGTCTTAGAATCATGTTTCCAAAGGCTTGCTTTTTTATGCTTTTAATATCTAAATATCTACACTGCATCTACAAAGCAATATACTGTCCAAAGAAGGACAATAAGGCTTGTGAAAGGCTTGAAGAATATGCCGTATGAGGAGAGACTGAAGGAGCTGGGCTGTTTAGTCTGGGGAAGGGGAGGCTGAAGGGAGGCCTTATTGTTCTCTTCAAATACATTAAAGGTGACTGCAGTGAGAGAGGGTTTGGTTTCCTCTCACTGGTGACAGGTGACAGGATGAGAGGAAGGAGAAATGGCATCAAATTGTACCAGGGTAAGTTTAGGTTGGATATCAGGAAAAACTTCTTTATAGAAGGAGTTGTTAAACACTGGAATATGTTCCCCATTGAGGTGGTTGAGTCACCATCCTGGATGTGTTTAAAAACTGTTTGGATGTGGTGCTTAGGGGAGAGTTGTTAGAGTTAGGATAGTATGGTTAGGTTGCAGTTGGACTTGATGATCTTGAAGGTCTTTTCCAAACTGAGCAATTCTATGATTCTATGATTGTAGCTTAGTAATTTCTTCTTCTAGCAGCTAAAAGATACTCAAATATTTTACTAACTTTCATTCTGCCAGGTGAAATAAGCTATATCATTTTCTTAGGTTTATGATATCATAAACTTACTTGACTGGAATGCTGGAATAGGTGGCTCTTCAGGAGAACTATGCAGGGCATAAGAGGAGGTGGGCTAGCCTTCCCTACATTTGGGATGCTTTGTTGTAGTGATGAAAGTAAGAATCAGGGGAAGGGACAATGAAGATATTGTATAGGGATATTGTTTAGAACACTCAACCATGATGAAGAATCATATATAGAAGTTTCATGATCACCAGTGCTCATGGAGACTTCAACTTCCCTGATGTATGCTGGAAATACATGGTGAAGAACCAAACTAAAAGATTCCTGGAACTTATGGAGAATAATATCCTTATGCAGGTGGTGAGGAAACTTACTAGGGATCCATTTAATGTGCTGTCTCCAGATATGGTGAAGAAGCAACACCTTATGTCTAGTCACCCCTGCTCATAGAGTACAAAGATAAGGGGAACACTACTTTCTCTTTTCTGGGTACCTGCAGCAGAAGCTTAGTTGATGCGATGATGAAACCTTTATACTTTTATAGCAACAGGCTATGTGCTAAGAAATTGTGAAGATGCCCATCAGTGTATTTAACAACATCTAAGTGGTTGATAACAAGAAAAGGAGAAAGAATCTTGAAGGTCAGTTGTCATAGCTACATGTTGTCAGCTTGGGTAGAATCTCAATAATTGTCATCTGGAAGTACGAACACTGGGGACCAAATCCTCATCTGGAGTATTATTCAAAAAAAAAAAAAAAAAAAAAAAAAAAGGAAAGGCTTCCTTTTAGAGTAGCTAAATATTAAACATCTGACAAATTAATTGTTATTGTTCATTCAGTTTAGATAGGTTAAGACCCAAAAACTAGTTGCCTATTTTTTCATAAATATATAAGGTCTTTTTCAGTGGACTGTGGTACTTCATAAAGCAACAAAAATATGATAGAATGCATACTTAAGAATAATGTGATAGTTTTTCTTTTGCTAGAAGCTTTCCTTTTTACACATAGCAAGGACATGTTCAGGAAAATTTCTGATGACTTGCTGACTTGTTAGTGATTTTAAAGCTTTAGTTCTGAAAAATCCAATCACAAAAGGGAAGAGATGTATTAAAAATTTATTAAGACTTAAAGCTATAAGATATACTGGAGACTTGAAGTTTTGAGAATGTAGATTTTTGCGTTTCATCTTCTATTTATCTCACTAGTCCTTCAGTAGCATAATAATAACTAGCAAATCATTAATATGTTTCTTTCTGTATAGCTTTAAAGCCACTTGAGAATGGTATAGAGAAATCATTCTTGTTTTCTTTATTAGACAAAGAAAATAAGAAAAAAGTCTTGCCTTTACAACAGAATGCTTTTTGCATGACAATTGTTTAAAATTAGAAATCATTTTAGAGGAACTGAGAGAAACAAAATTTTATCTGTGTTGTGATATACCCTCAATAATCTCAGTAGCATCTGATGAAATTGAATTACATCTGCAAAATGTTATTATCAAGCATATGATATGAATTCTGTCTATTTCAGTCCATTTTGTCTACTCTCCTTCAAATCAAGTACTTGATTAGTTATTAATAATATTTATGTGTACTGTG
The DNA here is from genome assembly GCF_987193195.1 of Phasianus colchicus. Taxonomy (NCBI): domain Eukaryota; kingdom Metazoa; phylum Chordata; class Aves; order Galliformes; family Phasianidae; genus Phasianus; species Phasianus colchicus. The sequence goes on from NC_143476.1 coordinate 76,303,046, forward strand.
TAGACTTTCTGTTCTATTGTTATTATTATTATTATTATAATTATTATTGTGATAAGTATATCAATGGCTTTGAGTAATCTTTTCCCTTTCTTGTATTTTGTCTCAAGAGTCATATTAATTTTCCCGTATCTTTATTCCTTATTGAAACAAGCTTCTGGAAATCTACCTCAAGCTTTAAATATCTTCTGTAAATAATTGTGTTAAACATAATAAGGTAATTGTGCAACTCAGGTAATGAGCATTGTATTTAAGTATAGTATTTACCATTACTACTAATTTCACATGTCATTCTAACATAGAAATCATAGATTCTTAATCCATATTTGAAAGCATGAAAGAAAACATTTCATCTTGCTGGAATCAAAGGTGAATGAATCACGAATAGATCCTCTCCCGCAATCAAAAAGACACCAGTTATCATAATTTGCAAACTTTTTTCTTCAAAATGGACGTTGTGATAGAATTCTAATGCTGTTTTTCTAAACAAATACAGACAATACTACAGAAAAGTGGGATGTGACTTTGTGATCTTGAATATAAGTTGCTGTGTTTGAGAGAACGAGGTTTTGTTTTTGAGACTATTTTAAGGAAACCAAAATATTTTTGTCTTACCAAGGTTAAGTGCTTAGAACCTTACCCAATTTATTTTCCAGATATTTTGTTTCCAAGTAAAATCTTACTAGTAACTTTCTTTTAAGATATACAAAGTAGTAACATAGTGGCTTCTGTATATGTACCTGGACAACCGAGGCATGTCTTACTCAGAAAGTTATTGAACAGCCTAAGCTTTTACAAAATGTGTGCATCCGAGGCTGGGGCATAACAGAGAACATCTCTAACTTCAGCATTCTTTAACAGTGCTGAAAGGCTCGGATAAACAAGAGGAAATAAAGCATATACGGCCTATATTCCCTGCAGTAACGGTAACTTAACATACCTTCTGAAATTCGTTAGATATGATATGGGATAGTTAGATGATATCTTAATTTAATATTCCTAATTTCTTCTAAGAGTATCATCCCTATTTCAAACCCCTTTGATCTGTTATGTAAAGGACTTTCAGAAGAGTTACACTATCAGTGGTGCATTCCAAGGCTGGTCTGAGAATCCGCAAAATCTGTTTTAAGGAGAAGTGATGAGAATTTTGGAAAATTAGCTCAGTGGCAAACTCTCTTTTCTTACCAGCCACCATAAATTTACATGTTTATTTAATCCCAGCAGTAATGCAGTGAGATCATACTGTCTAGCATCCCATTAATAGACAAAAACTCCCTCTTGCCTCTCTCTGCTTATTCCATATGATATTTTATTGAAGCACATGTTTGCAGTGAACCTCAACAGAACTGTTTTGAAACTTCCTCTCTTGCTATACAGTGGCTACTTGATTATTGAAATCATAATAATTTTTGCTAAATTTGAATCAGGATAATCAGCTGTATTAGATCATCTCAGTTGTTCCACAGATTCAGACAATGTTTTAAAAAATATTTTGTTATGTTATTGTAGGGCAATTCTTGTGTGGGAATTGAAGTCAGGATGTTTTGTTACTGACTTAATAATGTTGGAAATCTCTACAGTGAGAGTTTTCACATGTATCAGATGAGATTCCCTAGATTGTTTTCAGCCCAGTTCATGAAACCTTGCTGTACGGTTGTCCTGTATTAATGCTTCAGTATGTACATGATTTCTAGCTACCAGATGCTATAAACTGTACAAAAAACATCTCATCATTTTAATGATGGACAAAATGCTGTGTTTTGTGATCACTTCTCCGACTGACTTGAAAATTTTTACTGAATAATCACAAGTGTTATCCCTGGTTTTAGTTTGATCAGTTCCCACTGAGAGCCACCTGAGAAGCCTGTTTCATGTAAAAGATACATACCTTGAAAATGCACATTAGCAGCATACAGAGGAATGATTTATTTGCTCCATCAAATCAGATGTAGAATTTTATCTGTTTTGTTTTTTTTTTGTTGTTGTCATTTCTTTTGTTTTTACACAACCTTGTTATTGTTTTTATTTCTTTTTGATTATCATTAGTTAGAATTTTAATACTGTAGGCTCTTCAGACTGATTATGCTGTGGACACCTTAGGATGTCGATCATCTCCTCAGGCAGTCTGGTGTATACCAGGGAGCAAAGAGGAAATACCTTGATTGTAAAGTTGTTTAGCTTATTTTCAAATAATTGCAAGAAAATAAGGCAGTGAAATGGTATTCTAAAATACAAAACAGGAATCTTATTGTTATACTGATTTACAAAGACACTTTATTGTTTAAGTCTTGTTATTATGTTTGTTCTTTTTTAGACATATTTGTAATTCTTTCTGCGGCATTTTTCTTATGTTGCAGATACTCATCCCTTTTCTGAAAATGTAAATACCATACTCTCTTCATGATCCTATTACTAAGTTGAAAAATGTATCTGAATGCAATAATATTTCTGTAGATTGATCTCACTGCAAATATATATAAAATGAACCAATTCAGCTATTATTAGGATATTTTTCGTTCCCAGTGGAGTGAATTTAGGATTCAGTTATGAACCAGAGATGCTCTAGTTTTTCCATCTTCCCCAAAGTTTCCTTAAAGGCTTCCAGTGCTAGTCAAGATTTTTAGACCCTTCCAATGCATATCCTTTCCTATATTATAGATGAGGCGAATCAGATTGGGAAGTAGACTGTAATATTAGGAATATAAACTGTGCATATTTTCTTGTTTTTTTATGGCTCTATTCTGATTTTTTTCTTCATTACAAAAGGTAGTGTTTAACAAAGATCCATCTTGCTTCTATTATATATATATATATAAAGTATTTGTTTAATAGTTTATCATTTAAGGGAGCCCCCTAGGTTTGCTTAACTTTGAGACAGTCATTGTGAAGAAAGGCAGGATAGCAAGGCATCAAGATGTCCTCTCATCAACCCACACTAATGATGTTCCTGGGTTACTATTCTGACTTGCATTGCATTCTGTGTGGCACATATTAAACTATATTTATGATCTTCCAACATGTAACTATGGAAAACAAATTATAAATTTTACATTAAAAGTTAGTTACATTTTATTGACAGGAATAATTGAAGTATTTATTAATTTATTTAAAAGGTTAGATCTCTGAATGTTTTAATTATAAAAAAAATCAAAATAAATTGAAAAAGTAGGTGAAAAATTGGGACACTACAGTCCTTACATTTCCTCTTCACATTAATTTGCTCAATCACTCATATGTTATGCATTTAAACTATTTTTGCACCTATATATGGAACTATTAACAATGAAAACAAGCTTATTGGAAAGGAACTGGACTACAAATACATGGAGATGTTGACTAAGTGTTGCCCCAGAGCAGCAATTTAGAATCATAGAATCACAGAGTTCTGTGAGTTGAAAGCAATTTTCAAAGGTCATCCAGTCCAACTCACCTGCAATGAACAGGGATACCTATGTTTAAATCAGAGTCTGCTCCAGCCTGACCTAATGTTTCCAAGGATAGGACATCTATCATCCCTTTGGGCAACCAGTTCCATTGCCACACCACATTTATTGTAAAAATCTTCTCCCTTACATCCAATCTAAATCTCCCCTCCTCTACTTTGGAATGATTTCCCCCTATCCTATCACAACAGACCTTGCTAAAGAGTCTTTCCCCTTCTTTTCTATAGTCCCTTTTAGATATTGAAAGGCTGCTCTCAGGTCACCTCTGAGCCTTCACTTCCCCAGGCCAAACAGCCCCAGCTCTCTCAGCCTGTTCTCTTAGGATTCCTCGGATCACTTCTGGAGCGCATCTCCTCTGGATGCACTCCAACAGGTCCATGTCTTTCGTGTACTGAGGACTCCAAATCTGGACCTAGCATTCCAGGTGAGGTCTCACAAGCACAAAGTAGAGGGGTAGAGTCATCTCCTTTAGCCTGCTAGCCATGCTTCTTCTGATGCAGCCCAGAGTATGATTGGTTTGGACTGTGAGTGCACATGACTGACTCATGTTCAGCTTAACACCCACCAGTACTCCCAAGATATTTTTGGCAGGGCTGTGCTCCATTCTTTTATCCCTCAGCTTTTATTGGTTCTGAAGTGCAGGAACAAGATCTTGCCTTTGGATTTGTTGAACCTCATGAGGTTTATCTGGGCTCACTGCTGTAGCCTGTCTTGGTCTCACTGGATGGCATCCCGTCCCTTGGGCAAGCTGATAACACCACACAACTTGGTGTCATCAACAAACGTGCTAAGGGTGCATTTAGCCCCATGTTGATGCTACTGATGAAGTTATCAAAGGCACTCATCACTGATCTCCATATGGACATTGACCACCACTCTCTGGGCTTGATACTGCAGTTCCTTGTCCAATGGAAAGTCTACCTGTCGAATGCGTGTCTTTCCAGTCTGGAGAGAAGGATGTTGTGGGTATCATGTCAAAGACTTTACTGACATCCAGATAAATGACATCACTGGCTCTTGTCTTGTCCATTTATGCATTACACCATGATAGAAGGTCAGTAGGTTTGTTACACAGGACGTGCTCTTGGTGAAGCTGCGCTGATTCTCCTGTATCACCTCCCTCTCTCCCAATGTGCCTTACAATGGCTTGAAGGAGGATCTGCTCCATTATCTTTCTGACTCAGAGGTGAGACTGACAGGTCAATAGTTCCTTAGGTACCGTTTTTACTCTCTTCCAGTGAAGGACTAATTTCATCTGTAGTAAGATACAAGTTTCACTAAGAAAATGAGGCAAATAAGACTGTTTTTTAATTAATTTTTGAAAACTTTAAATAGTTTCTTTTTCAAATGAAAACCTCCCAGCTTTCTCAACTTAGATAGTCATTTCATTTAAATCTAGAAACATTCCTTCGCGAGAGCACATACATATGTACACACTTGATTTCCATCTCATCACATCTCTTCCATGTTGTAGAGGTATTTGAATCTTAAATGTCCATTTGTGGCACAATAATAGGACATTTTGAAGACATAAGTCAGACAGTTTTCATTGTTGTAGCATGGTTAACTTGCTAATTTACATCATATGCTGCTAATCTTTGTGAAGTAAGAGCCAGATCTAAAGCCAAGATGGTGGCAGACTTGCAGGTGATTTGGATATATATTAGATCTGGCCTCAGTAAAATCAAAACTCAAATTAAAGCATGAATACCTGCAGCCACTAATTCTTCTGAATGTGCATGAGAAGAACTCAGTGAATTATAAGACAACAGATTATAAGAGGCAAAAGATTTATATGTAGCTTTTTTCACCCCTAAATTTAAGAACTCAAAAGGGAAACACTCATTACTATGTTCTTTTTGTTTGTTTGTTTTTGTTTTTTAACTATAGAAGAACTGATAAAAACTGATGGAGGTGCAAATAATGATTTTAATAATACAATATTGCTTGAAGGATTTTCCAGTGTTTACAAATAATAACAATATATTATATTTTTGTAGTAGTAGTAACTGTATCTCTCCATCAATATAACCATAATTGGAAGCATCCTATTCTTTTGTAAAATACAAGAATCTGTAGCAATAGGATACATATGTGAAAATGTGATTGTTAAGGGCAAAAAAACCCAACACAGGTTGCCCAAGTTCATAGAGTGTGGGTTCACAGGGAAGGGGGCTTGAATTAAGGCGTGAGGAAAGCCAAAAATCAGAATGCTTTGAGGGTCTCACACCAAGGTCAGATGCACTGAGTGTGTAATAAGTGGGAGGCAAAGCAGCAGCCATTATCTTCCCTCTGACAAGGGAGCAACTCACTGACCTGGCATGCTGACAAATGGAGAGGAAAACTCTGCAGTAAGATGTAAATTCCCCACATAGGTCCCTCATGAATATCTTGTCTCCAGAATTCAAGCCAGTGACCTGGAAAACAAGGTTCCTCCCCAATCAAAATGACAGGCAGAGCTGGTTTCCTGTTAGGAAGACTACTAGGTGTGTAAAAAATTATGATTTCTGAGGAGAAAAAAATGAGATGTCACACAGAGCAAAATATTACTTCCAAATGGTCCTCTGCAGCTCCCTTGAATGGCAGCTGTTAAGAATTCAATTGTGTGTGTGACATACTGCAATGCAGGATGGAAATTCTGTTGGGGAGAAAAATGAATAGAAATTTTCAATTCAAATACTCATTTCAGAATATTTGAATATCTGTCATTCTTTATAGCCTAAAGGTTAATTCTTGAAAAGAATTTCCATTAGTAACACAAATTGTAACCTTGTCAAATCCTCTTATGTAATGCATCAGTGCTGAAAGACATACTCTGCAAAACTGTACTATTAAATACATAACCTTGGTTCATGGTGAATTTATACTGTTGCAGTTTCCTTTATTTGTCAGTTATTTGTTTAAAAAAATGTATGGTTTTGTGTATGTTCTTATTTGAGCACACAGAGAACATTTTGTAAACTGTTACTGTACTGGTTTTGTATATCTAAGTTGTGTTGCTCAGACCTCTTTTTTTTTGTAAATAGTAACCTAAAATTTTGTATGATATCATTGTCCTTTCAAAAGACAGGTGCTATTTAAGGAATCCTGTTCTTGTATATGAGATGTCTATTTTGTTCAAATATGATATGCCAACTTCATATAATAAATATATATAAAATAATATATATATATTTATAAAATAATATAAATATCTCCACATTTATACTTCTGTGTGTTCTGATATCTTGTAGATGGGAAAAGTACAACTATGATTTTTGTATCTGAATCAGAAGTTGTTTCTGAATTCACTAAAAGTCCCTAAACAAACCTATGTGCATATTTTTATGACTGTTACAACGTTTGATATCAGGAACAGCCCAAATTTGCTCTATAAACTTGTTGCATCATGAACATAAACTTTCACTTAATCAAACATAAGAGGACAACAGTCTAAAGCCACTTTGGCTCTCCAATTGACAATTCCAATTAATTATTTTTTTTTCCTACAGTTAAAATTACATTAGATATTCACCTAACTTAAGTTTTTACTGCTGTGGCTGTTTGTTTTTTTTTCTTTGTTTGTTTGTTTTGTGAATACTTTAGAGAAGGGTGTGAAATGTTTTGCAGAAAAAAGTTGCTACTTATCATGATAATAAAATCATTTTTTTTCTGTAAAATATTTTTAAAACATTTGACTACATTTATTTAGAATTTCAAACGTAGTCTACATTTTTCTCTGTGCTGTCTCCCTGCATTGCATTCTTAGTTGCACCAGTACTGATCTGATGTTCATGCTGTTTCTGCTGCCTGACACAATCTTAGTGTCAAAAAGCACGTTCTGTATTTGTACGTGAAGCTTAGACAGAATGAATATGTTAATAAGCTCCAATGTGAGGTTGCACACTCAATTACTATCAATTGTGCATGCAATTTTTCCAAGCTATTTGTTCTGAAAATAAGTGCTAAATTACGCATTCAATACAGTGTCATGTATGAGTACAAAAGATGAACTTGCTCAAATATTTCCAAATGGAAATATTTGTGTGTGCAAATATGATACAATTCAATTACTCAGTGTACCCATGTTAGCAATTTAAAAGCAGAGAGACAAAAAATTTATCATACTGGAGGTGGGACAGAAGCAGGCAACTGTGTCTGTGACCTATAGCACATTTGTCTATTTCAGTTATTAAACATCAGACATCAGCAGATCTTTTCAAGTCCCTTATGCTAAGGGATAGGCCTCTGAATAAAAGCAGAAAAGAACTAGAAAAACATTACTTCCACCTGGCTCAGTTAGGAATATGTTGTCAAGAAGAGAACTTACAGCTGCTACTCATCCTCCTGCCAAAGGCTGTCTGCACACTCTAGCAGCTCTCTTAGGAGAATACTGTGCTCAGAATAAAGTACAGAAATGTATAAGAAAAAGCAAATAACTAAATATTAAAAAGGCATACCCACACTTTCAATACAGTAAGAAATAAATGAAAGAGTTATGAGGAAGCCTTTGAAAAGATCAAACACAACAACAAGACAGAGAGAAAAATGTTTCTATGAAAAGCTACATCAGTTTGTACCTCACTTGAGAGAAGGAAAAGCAGCATTTGGGATCCTCCTGGAGCAATACCATCGTGAGCTACTTATCGACACTGCCCAGACTGATATGATTTGACTATAAATTTGCCGAAGATTATATCTTATTCCATCAGAAGAGGGGTGGCCAGCAGGGAGGTGATTGTCCCCCTCTACTCTGCTCTTGTGAGGCCCCATCTGGAGTACTGCATCCAGGTCTGGAGCCCCCAGTACACGAAAGACAGGGAGCTGTTGGAGAGGGTCCAGATGAGGGCCACAAAGATGATCAGGGAACTGGAGCACCTCCCCTGTCAAGACAGGCTGAGGGAGCTGGGCTTGTTCAGCCTGGAGAAAAGAAGGCTGCAGGTGACCTCATTGCAGCCTTTCAGTAACTAAAGGGAGCCTACAAACAGAAGGGGAGCCAACTCTTTGAAAGGGCGGATAACAGCAGAACAAGGGTAAATGGTTTTAAGTTGAAGGAGGAAAGATTTGGGTTGGATGTCAGGGGGAAGTTCTTTACTGTGAGAGTGGTGAGGTGCTGGAACATGTTGCCCAGAGAGGCTGTGGATGCCCAGATTGGATGGGGCCCTGGGCAACCTGGTCTTGTATTAAATGGGGAGGTTGGTGGTCTTGCCTGTGGCAGGGGGGGGTTGGAAATTCATGATATTTAAAGTCCCTTCCAACTCTGGCCATTCTGTGATTCTGTGATAACTTCTTTTTTTAAATGTAGATACTAGGACAAGTTCTCATTGAAGATGTTTGAATATTGTCTGAAATGCAAATGCAAACTAATTGCTGGTCATGTACTTGATCTCTTCCTGACAATAGTTTCTGAAGGTCAAGATGGTTTCTCAGTGAGAGTTGAAGTGACATGACTTGTGGTTTTGGCTACGTGTTCACAGTGTTCAACTTATGAGTACAAGCCATGTATCTACACTGTAACTTTGAAGTCCTACAGCAACAGTTCTCATGATGAAATCTCACTACACAGACAGAATGTCCTCCCATCAATGAGGAATGATAGGAGTCTAGAACTGACAATGGTTATGTAAAGATCTTTTGAAGATAGGATGGAAAGACAGTAAATTGGATCCTAAAATTTACGAAAATAGGCATAAAGCCAGGTATCACCTAAACACGCCAGTATCTGATATGAACAGAGCCAGTGGCAACTCCAGTTGATACCCACATAACTCACTTGAGATTTTCTGGCTAAGGAGAAAAGGTTTGTTCACAATATAGTGAGCCTTGAAAGATATAAGACTTAAACAGCTTTCATTTTCTACTGCCTTATTATCATAATATAATACGTTCTTCTCTTTAAAAGTAGGGTCGTGAAAGAAAAGGAAAATTGTTATATTTTGGAAGCTGTAAATGTTAATGATTAAATATCAGCCATTTTAAAGTTGCATACATTTATTAAGGTCAGTAGGTGTTTTTAATTATTTGAACAGAAAGAGACTTTCATTTATACACTCAGGGAAATGCTTCCAAAGAATGTTTGCAGAGGGAGACAAGTCTGATTTGTAACATCTAATTTTAGATTGGAGTTCCAGTTCCAAACCAAGGAGAAGGAAATACAATCTTCTTGCTGAGACAAGCATCTATAAAAGTCTGCATGGAGCTGAGCTTTCCAAGAATGCTTTCAATTTACTTACCCTCAATTGAACTACTGCCACCTGGACTTTTGGGAATGAAAATTCTATTCAAAACCAACTGTCAATAAATTCTGTTTTTATCCTATGTTTTGATTTGCAAATTCAGGCTTAGAAAACAAGTTCTGATATGGAATTGTTGAGAACACCACATTTTCAGGAACTTTATAAATGGGACATAATTTGTATGGCAGTAACAAATTGTGAAGCCATATTGAGGAGCGTTATTTTTCTTTTTTCCTTTTAGACAGTGATGCATTTTAAAGGAGAATGAAAATAAATATTTTCATGCACACAAATGTTGATAATATTTTTTTAAAGAAGTCTGTTAACTAGATATTTATTTTAGGTGATAATCTGAAACCATAGGTAAAAAACATTGAATTACACTTGCAATTAATTTCATATCAATCACCAGTTGGCTTCTACAGAAAGATGTTGTGAGTTAACTCAGAGAATGCCGCCAGGAATAATGTTTCACTGTAATTGAGAACTGAAAGACTTACCTTACAGTCAGGGAGTGAGGCAGTGGCATAAGTTCTCCAGAGAAATTGTGGATGTCTCCCTGGAGGAGTTCAGTACCAAACTGGACGGGAGCATGGGCAATCTATTGGGTAGCAACTAGCCCTTGGCAGGAGAGTTAGACCTAGATGATTCAATCTAGACCATTCTATGATTCTATGAAATAGGGCACAATTCATAAGCATATTGATTGCAAACTCACTTCAAAAATTTCTTTTAAATTTAGAAAATAACATGGAAAACCACTTTGACTCATGTGTTTTAGTAAATAATTAGTAGTTTTAATTGTTCCTCGTCCTGCTCATTTTAAGTAAAAGTAGACATGTACTTAGTCTTGTGTTGGCGCTCAGTCAAGTTACAGAGCTCTCACAGTTTCTTGTAGCATCCAAACAGTTCTCAAAATCATTCTGCTTTATTGTGTTCAACAGACATCTTATATACCATTCACTTACAAGCCAGAAAATCCTGTTCCTCTAATCAGTTAATTGGCCTAGCTTCTCCCAGACAACAGTAATAAAGGATGAAAGGTTTCTTAAGTGTGATAAGATTAACAGTGCATACAAACAGAATCTCCTGTTTACCCTTAGACGTAAACAGATACCATTTGCTCTCTGTCTTACACTCCAGACTCCCAAGATTTCACAGTGATAGGGTCTATCAAGGAGTCTGATAAACTCTTTGGTGACTCGCTCACAGTTACGTCTTCCCCCACAGTCTTGGTCATTAAATTTATATACAGCATTTTCTAGAAAGACTGAATGCACAGGCAGAGCATGCAGGTAAGTTTTCTTTGGAATCAACATGTGAAGTGGCTACTGAATTCCATTTACCCCATAGATCCATAACTTTTATTCAGTGAACTCAATACTTTTCTCTCCTTTTATGTTCTTTCATTTGTACAAACTCACTTCCAAAATTCTGCTACTTAAATGTATTTAATAATACATTTTCATATTATTACTTAATAGTTGGCCATAAGCTAGCAGTGCACTAAAAAAACTGTGACCAGCAGACTGACGGAGGTTCTCCTCTTGCTTTACTGCAGATGGCCCTTCTGAGATCATATCTGGAATACTGTGTCCACTTTTGGGTTCCCCAGTTCAACAGACAGGGATCTTCTAGAAAGAGTCCATCAAAGAATAACAAACATGATTAGCGGTCTGAAGGATCTCCCTTATGAAGGAAGGCTGAGAAACCAGGGACTGTTCACCCTTGGGATAAGTCTGAGAGGTGACCTTATAAATGTTTATAATTACCTGAAGAGCATGAGTCCAGTGGATGGAGCCAGACTCTTTCATTGTTCAGAGACAGAACAATGGGCAATAGGAGCTTCTATAAGAGCATGAGGAAAATCTTCTTTACTTTGAAGGTGATAGAGCACTGAAACATGCTGGTTGTGGTGTCTCCTTCTCTGGAGATATTAAAAACCCACCTGGAAGCTTTCTTGTGTAACTAACTGTAAGAAACTTGTTTTAGCAGGGTATTTGGAGTAGATTATCTCCAGATGTCCCTTCCAATCTCTGCAATTCTATGACTCTTAGGTTCTGTGATTTCTGCTTGCCCAAGTACATCACTGCTTGGTGTCACTGCCTAGATAGACTTATTCCAGAGGGCTGGAGAAATGAAACAAGGTGTCAAAAAAGTTAACAGGGTAATTTCCATACACAATGGAACATTTCTTTCTTTTTTTTTTTTTTTTTTTTTTCCTTAGCTTTCTGTCATGACATTCAAATAGCATGGTAAAATTCTTTTTCAAAATTAACTGCCCAGGAGTTCTTTCAGTGATGCTGTAACTGCCTATGCTTAGCCGTATATAACATAAAATGATTTAATGCAATACTTACAATATTTTATATAAATATATAACTTATAATATTACAAATCAAAAGCAAATTGGTTACTTTGTTTGTTTGTTTGGCCAAACTGAGGAGTGATTTGGAAGTGATTAAAAATATATGACTATATATGATGCTATAATTATGTTTTTATGTATTTGATGCAATATGCCATGGCTGTAGGTCTGAAACATTTATAAATTTTGAGTTCACCAGAAGTTATTTCATCCATAGAGATTCATAATCAAATAAGAAAAGAATAAACTATGTAAAACTGAAATATCTAAAATATCTTAACCCACAAGATCTCCGATATTTGACTAAATAGAGCAATTGCTCAAGCTGCTGGATCCTCATTTTTTTTTTCTTGATGTTTTTGAAAGACTATGAAAAAGATGAGGAAAATCCTATCAGATGTTTGAAGGTAATGCAAATAGGATTGAATCACTGCATATTTACAGTAGTTAATATGTAGACTAAAAGAGCACTTTTATAGAATTAGTTTGGCTGCTGTTCAGATTCTAGCAATATCCATATTAAATTTCCCCTTAAATCTCTTGTACAGATGAATAAGTAGAGGATTAACATATTTTTGTACTCTGTTCTTAGTATTTATCTTGACAGTTGACTTCTCTAAGTAGAAAGTAGAAGAACAGACTCCTTATCTGGGTCAAAAAAGAACTGCCATGTAGATAAATAACAGTACATTCAGTCTTAGAGATAAATATACTCACCTTTCTCTAAATGTTTTCAAAACATGGCAAAGGTTAAGGAGGAAAATTCACTGTATACAGAAGATTCATACATTTTTTGTTTCATGCTTTAGGAAAGGCCAAAGCTTTCTTCACAAACTGGTCAGTTCTCAAAGCAGGTTAGGCTGCACTTTGTTTCTTTTCTCTCTGTTCTCCATGTATTTTTTAATATCACACAGTTAGAAAATTGGCAGAAAAACAAGATTTGGTTTCACAAGATTTTCTTCCAGTATCATACTGGAAAAGCAAATACTGAGATATTGGAAAATCATTACCTCATTTTCTGTCCTTAATTCATTTCAAAAAGTGCAACATATATTGATATCTCTCATACAGATATCATGCTGGAGAATTCTGTAACAACCATAATTCTCTGTTCTATTTAGTATCTATTTAATATCATAGTAAATTTTTTTAGGAATTAAAAATTTCATGACAGTTGACAAGATATTTCACTAAGAATAATTCAGAAGGTTTATTAATATTTATAAGCATACTTTTCAGAGCTCTACAGCAGACAATCAATGTTAGCTGTTTTCATATGAAGTTCGTATTTATTGTTGTTGTTTGATAGTTGTTTTGTTTTGCCTTTTCCCCCTTAAATTCCTTACTCTTTTTTATTGATAATCTGAAAAGAAATAGAGTAACTTCCTTTAATATTTTAGAGGTTGCCAAATACCACTCACAATTAGAAAAACATCAGGCTGTTTGCAGACCAGCCTTCACCATCACAATGACAAAATAATTGTAGAACTCGTAAGATAAGACAAACTGCATGAGAACAGGACACTCAGCCTTTGACAGGCTGGTGGGCTATTAAGGAAGTAGCCAAGTAGCAGCATGCTGTTCTGACACATTTTTCCTGCCACCGAATACAGAGTGACTTCTCTGAGTGAATGCCAAGGCATCATGATTAGCATAATTAGAGCATACCTTTGTTGAACTGTTATATCTGTATGAAGTTCCAGTGAACTAGGGTTGGTCACAATTGGTGATATGCCTCATTATTTAAATGTGCAACTTCTGAATTCAAAGGCTGTTGCGATAGAATAAAACTGCACTTTTCTTGCCCTTATTAAATATATACATGTATCTTTTTTCTCATTCACGTAGAAGAAAAGTTGCACTTTATGCTGAATTTGTGTATTGTTACAACAATTGAGCCAGGTAACACATTTTTTTCTATGCAAAATTCCCTGAAGTGACAACTGCTTAAACAATAACATACATAGGAAAATCATACCAATTACTATGCTACTGCATGTCTAACTGAAGGGGCTGAGTACCTTTCAGTGCAGAAACCATTGTGCCTTTGCAAATATATCAATATATTTAAGTTTGATGTCACATAGGTATAATGCCTGAAGCAGGAGACTTTGAAAGACCCCACTGGAAATTCTAATTAAATAAAAAAGTTCTTTTCCTTCCAAAAATCACCTTTCAGCATAGCTAAACAAGTTTTCTACTGATATCTTTACCTTTCAGAGCACCAATTATTTTCAGTCTCCCAGCATTCCTGACAGATTCTCCATTGCACCTCCAACAAAAATTGACACAGAATGTTTTTCTTGAGCTAGAGATCTTCAGTTTATAATGCTGTTAAGTAGAATCAAAGTCTACACTTATAGAAGGCTGCAGTAGGGAGTGGATATTGAGTTACCACTTGAGGGACCAGCCGGCTAAGAGAGACTTCAGCTGCAAGTCTGGCAGGATGGTGCCCTGATAAGCTAATTCAGCTTGTTGTACACTGAAATAAACTGGTTATTTCTGGTCTTTTGATTGAAGAGCACAACAGCACTGGATTAAACAGGCTTCAGTCTGAGGAAATACAGGTAGGCAAGATTCTCCTTTTTATCGTCTCCAAATTCTTGTGGTTGACAGCAATATTTATATTTGTTGTCATCTTCCACTTTGCTCCATATTATCCTTCCGATCATGTACATAATATTTGTAGGAATTATAATTTTTCTTCTTTTATCAGCACATTTAATACCTACTTTTCTATTCTGTGCTCTACCTTTGCAAAAAGGACAGGTTGAGAGAACTGGGGCTGCTGAGACGGAGAAGAGAAGGCTTTCAGTATCTAATGAGGGACTATAAGAAAAAAGGCAACAGACTCTTTAGCAGGGTCTGTTGTGATAGGACAATGGGAAAGGGTTTCAAACTAAAGGAGGGGAGACTTAGGCTGGATATAAGGAAGATTTTTACAGTAAGAGTGATGAGACACTGGAACAGGTTTTGCTAAGAGATGGTGGATCTCCATCCCTGGAGACAGCAAAGGCCAGGTGGGAGTAGTCTCTAAGAAATCTGGTCTACCTGTAGGTGTCACTATTCATTGCAGAAGAATTGGTTTACATTTACAGGTCCTTTCCGAAAGGCCTATTTTTCTATGGATCTAGATCAGTTCTTGAGGAGAGAGATTATGTTCTTCAATGTGTTGCAAAGGTTATGCATAAGTTAATGATGCTGTTTTATAACTTTCTGAACTCATAAACAAACTCATAAATCTGTTATTAATTTTTCAAAAATTTGCAGTTTAAATTTTCCTTTTTTTATGAACCCACAAGAATTCACTTTCATTTTTTATGTTTTTTTTTTTTTTACTGATAATTTGTAAAATTGCCCATGTTTTATTTATTTATTTATTTATTTATTTATTTATTTTAAAAATCATAATAAAAAGCATTAATTTGTAGCAACAAATTGTCAATTGTTTGTACCTATATTGCTTGAAAAGTAATGTCTCCTATTGATTTCTGTGGAAGCTATAATAGATACAGAGAATATAATAACACTTTTGATAGAGCAAATTCTCAGAAGAAAAACACTACTTTCATTATGGTGGTTCATGATGTTAGAGATGGATGTTAGTGATATAGCAACACAGGTTGAATTTTCCTGCCAATATCCCAGTTTGTTGCTGTGCAACACATAGCAGCAGAGGGACAGTCTGACAAAAGGGCATCTGAGATGGAAGTGTGTATGGAGCAAAAGTACTGAATTGAATTTTTCCATGAGGAAAATGTGGCACCCACTGACATTCATCAACACTTGCTGAATACAGACCAACCAGTAGTGAGTGTGAGCACAGTGAAGCAGTGGTCAGTGTACAGCAGTGGTGATAGCAACACTGCTGGTGCAGCTTTTCATGAGTGCAGCATGTAGACTATTCTTCATTACTGGTGAAAATGCATAGCTAACGGTGGTGAATATGTAAAACAACAGTACCTGGGAATCTGCTCTATCAAATAGCTTTATATTGCTCTTTATATCTGTTGTAGTTTTCATGTAAATAACTAGGACACTTTGCTTTCAGAGCAACCTACATAACGTATGTGCAAGAACAAAAATGGTTTGTTCTAAGCATCTTCCTGTTTTGTATAAAATAAATGCTCCTTTCTGGACTGTGTTCTTAGAAGAAGACATATTTCTAAATAAGATAATACAATTCAAAAATAATTCTTAAGTGAAGGAGATCCAAAAATATTTTTAACGATCATAAATTTTGCTAAGTTAATGCCTGGGAAGACAAAAGAAAATATAAAGATGACATATTTTGTCCCTTTTCTAATTTTCATAAGGTCATGCTGATACTCCAGGCACAATATGTTTGGAATACATTCTTCAAGTAAGATGAATTTAAAATACATGGTAATTGTAAGATTTCCAACCTAAAAGCTGTGCACAGCTCACGTACTGCTCTGAGGGACCAAGATCAGCCTGGAGAAAATCAGTTCAATATGCCAAATTTAATCTTCCTTGTTAGAATACATTAGTCTTTCCATCTAACTTCACCATCCCAAAACGTTATTGGGCATGTTGATGCCATCAGGAAAATGATGCAACTAATTGGTGCCTTTACTTCTGAAGAGGTTTCAAACAAGTTAGTTTTGCTTTTACAGTAATAAACATTGTCATAGCCTTCATCTGTACACCAATGCAAAGATCACATAAACATTTCTACAGAGAATTATTCATGGCATTCTCCATTCTCCAGGGCTGGCCAGGACACTGTGTAAGTTGAGGGATGCTTAATAATGTTTGAAAAGGGCTGTTTCTCTGGGAGAAGACATGCACTTTTATTAGCTATGTGAAGAGTCTTTTGAACCAGACATCAACTTCACATTTGGCATGAACACAAGCTTAGTCTAAACACCCACAAACAACCTATTTATTTATCCTCATTAGATTTATAAATTGTATGCTTGTACAACATTTAAGTATTCAAGGTCCAAACTGGAGGTCAGATCGAACAGAATAAATTATTCCTAAATCTTTTTGGTATAAGACTAACAACTTGTAAAAAGACATTATTGTAAACAGACACCTTTTTCAGCAATTTGCCAAATACTTGAATAGGCAGTGGAAAAAAAAATATCATGTGTAAGAATTTTTAATTTTATTTATTTATATATTTCAAGGCTGGAGTGTATGAAATGCCTGATGTACTGGGGAGTGATTTTGAAGTGGAGGACCTGGTGCTGTGCCACTACTTGCACTTGGAGACCAGCTGTGCCAGTTGCTGTATTGGAAAAAATGCCCGCTGTGAATCTAGTCTGCATGTCTTACTTAATTTCCTGAATTATCATATTCTCCTAATCAGCTTCTGAATTAAGGGCTAAAATTGAGGATCCAGGTGAGCTGCAAGGATTTGATGTCTAGAATGATATAGTTTATTTGGTTATTTTATTGTTGTGCAATCTACTGGTACATTTATTTCATGTATCTTGTCTCAGCCACTGAACACTTCTTTTGATTCCACTTCATCTAATTGATCTAAATGATATTTCACAAGCTCAAGAGACTTAAGCAGTTTTATAAGAATCAGATGAGGGCACATCTACCAGGGATATGCAAAATAAATAAATTTCTCAGCTTCAGTGAGCGGTGACTGTTGAATTGTTCAACATGAACAATACATTTGCTGCTTTTGTCAGTATATGTACTGTCCTTGAATGGTTGTTATGATTTTTCACATATATGTAACTGCTTTGATACAAAAGCTTTGAAAAATAGAACGTGATTTGGCAGTGCAAAATGATGTTCATAGATTTTTTTTGAGCACTGAATCAAAGCTGGGTTAAGAAGACCTATAGGCTTTTACTTTTTAATATGTTAAACGTGCTATAGTATATATATAGCTATACGTATAGCATATAACTATATGTGCAAAGAGATTTAAGATTAATGTTGTAAGGTAGCTGTCAAAATCCTGTAAATCTGTCCCTAACTATTTGGCTCAGTTTATGTGAAAAACTACAGAATGAAGAAATTGTTTGTCAAATCATGACATTTACTATGTTTGAGGATCCCATGCTATACAATATTTTTATGGAAAAATGATAAAGTGATATATGAAATTATGATAATGAACAAAATCCTTGTTTATTACCTATGCACATCTCATTAGTGATAGAGAGAATCCACAAATATAAGGAATACTCTCTTTAAGTGGGGTTTGGATTGTATCTTTCTAATCAATAAATGGATCAAAATATGAGATGAGCATGAATGCTTGGCAATTTAATTACTCCAGTCTGAATAGTATAATAATACAAAAAACTGATACTACTTCCTGGCTCTACAAATGTTTTAAAGTACTTCTGGTAATAGGCTGTAGTAGTATACAGAAAACAATGTGAATAGTCTCTGATGTTATCTCAGATCTTTTAGAGGCACCCCTGCTGCTAAAAGAATGCTATTTAAAGGATGACATCCACTGCCTGTCAGCACTAAGTGTCTACAAATTCTCCAGAACAGTTAGACATGAATTGATACACAAATGCTTATTTATGACTGCTAGAAACAAGTTTGACTATGAGAATTTAGGTACAGTGTGTATGCATTCATTACGTGTATTCTAAACCCCACATTTCTCCAAAGTTGGATTATTTAATAAATTTTGTTTAACAGAGGCACAGCATTCAGCTTTATGCAATCTTGTCTTGCAGTATTGCTTGTGCAAGGAATTGAGAAAGAAAGGGGTGCACACCTATATAAAACAAAAAATCCTCACAAGTGCTGAAGGAGACAATTTAGCACCAGCTTATTCTACACTTTGCTTTATTTTCTGTCTCACTGATGTGCCGTGAATGAAAAAGAACGTTGAGATAGTAATATTTTTATAGACTCTCTACTGGAGTAATAAATTTCATCAGGAGAAGGACAACAGATCTGTTTTGTTCAAACTGATAAATTTAATTATGCATAGAATTTCTTTGGCTATATTTATCACTGTAAGTTGGAAAAGAGGGGCAAGCAATCAGATTCCCAAGGAAAATAATGCAGAGCAGCTACACCATAGGATGATCTAAGCTGTTGATATATCGAAACTGCACCTTAAGGTGAGACATTCTGTCTTTTACCCTGAGATTCTCACATGGCAAACATATCATTTCAAAAGTAGAAATCAAGTGTACAAAATAGAAATCCAATATTAGTGTGTTTGCAGCCAGTGTGACATTGAGCTAGGGGCTTATGTCCTGGAGCACAGAAGCATCCTGATGTCAAGCAAGGGCAAAAGTAAAATTTTGTACCGGGTCTGTACCTCTGCTGCCCATGCTTCTGAGCAGGTGGGCAATGGCAGGACAGAAAGCAGCTTTGCAGAACCTGCTCTTGGAATCCCAGTGGGTGAACTGAATGTGCGTCAGGTCTGCATCTTTGCATAAAGGAATGCTAAGTACAATTTGGCTTTATTGGCAAGAGCAGAACAAGAGAGTTGAGAGAATTTTTCACCACTCTTCTGTACGTGTGAGATCACATCTGCTGTACTCTCTTCAGCTCTCCCATTTCTAGTACAGTAAGGACACTGCCAAACTTGAGTCCAGTGAAAGGCTGTGAAGGTAATTAAGTAGTTGGAGTGATATATGGGGTATCTGGATTTGTCAAAACAAGAATCTTGCCTTTTTAATAATTTGATGTTACTTTATAGAGAAGATGGAGTCAGACTCTTCTCTTAGATGTACAATGAGAAGTACAAGAATAATCTCAAGAAAATAATCACGAGTTTCAGTAATACAATTTCTGTTTAAAAGTCAGGAAATGGGTTTTCTGGGTGTTCAAATATTTGGAGACTGCTCAGAGAAGCCCTGGAGTTATGATACGCAGAGATACTAACAACTCAGGTGAATAAATATTAATGATTTGGTTTGAAATCCTTCTTGATTTGAGCAGGGTTTTGAACTAGATGCCCCTTACCGGTCCATTCCAAAATATATTGCTGTTTTCCTGTAAGTGTGAATGAACATTAGCTTGGAAAGCCAGACTAGTCATCCACCAGTAATGCTGTGCAATTTCACTCAGAAAACTTGTACTGAATCTGTGTATGTTACATTAAATGATCATTTGCTATTTGAATTGCTGAAAATGAGTGGGGCTGCGTTTCCTCTTCTCTTCCTGAATTGGTGTAGGCATCCTTCAAAGGATGTCCAGTTGCGTCCTGTTCCCAGTGGACAACTGAAAGCTCATCTCAGTATAGGTAGGATTGTACTTCTCTATTTTTCCTCTTTACGTGAACAAGTTAACTCCTATAGAGCTACTTCAGAATATTCTCTTTCAGTACAGCGAACAGTGCCATGAATCTCAGCTTGACAGTGACTATGCTCAAAATATCCAAATCCAATACAGAAAGCTCATGATATTCTGCTCCAGCAAATATGTGGCCAAACAGAAGAGGCAGTACGATGCTGATGATTATAAAGTAACACAGGCCTACTACCTTACCTACTGTGGCCCCTGAAATGAAGTAATTATTCACAGTAGAACTCAAGAATCATATGCCATCTGTAATCCTTGTATTTACTATGCAAAGCATTTTGGCCAGAGATGCCCAGCTTTCCTCCTTCTGCCTTTTAATTGGCTTGGGTGAAGAGCCAATTTTCTTATTTTCAGTACAGAGACAATTGTCAAGGAAAATAGGACAGCTCTACTGAAAAACACAGCCACTAAAGAGAATATATTTCAGCCCTATGGAAAGTAGTTAAGGAGAGGAGAAAACTTCAGTGGATTAACTCTGCGAGATTTGTTCAGTATATGTTTCACTTAACCACGCATAGCATAGAAGCCCTTGCATAGCATTAAAGATTAACCCAGATGAAATTACCTGCTTACTGGAATTTTAGCAGCCTGCATGTAAGCATGGTTTCTTTTGAGCTAAACCAGGGACACACATGCATTTTGCTTTTTTTAAAAAAATCTTGTTATCTTCCTTGGCCAATATATGCCTGTAATGAAGGAAGAACAGAGATTAGATAGCAACTGTTTACATACTCACTATTTTGAATAGCTGATGATGAATTTAAATATAATTCTCATATAAGCTCTGCTAGTATTAGGTAGAACAACAGGCTACTGGAACAATCAAGGTCCTTTTCTTTCACTAAAACTTCAAATTTTAAATTTTCCATTCGTTCAGTTTTTGTAATAATCATTTTATGAGAAAACTTGCAGTCTGCAAAACAATCCAGCTTTTAAGCGTTAATAGTGTGTTGGGCTAAAATCAACCTGAGTATTATTCCATTTAAAGTTTGATTTAATCTGTTTTGTTAATTATTTCATGGACTGTATGCCAGTATGATAAAATATTATTAAGTAACACTATCCAAGGGAAAAAAAAAAGAGAATTTTTGGGGAGTGTAATTTATAATCATTCTAGGGAGCAGAATAGAAAAGGTGAAATGTGTTTAATGAAAATGTTTACATATAAAACCACTTATCTTTTCTGTGTTTTCCATACATATCCTTGACATTTTGGTTAATTATGAGAGATGCTTTTATTTAAATCATTGTGTTACTCTCTTAGCCCAACTTGTCTTATTCCATCTCCTTCTCCAGTGTATCCAGAAATGAAGTCAAAATGCCAAGGTGCAAAATCTCTACAATTTCCATGGCAACAGAGGTATGATTTAGTGAATACAGCATTTTATTTTCTAGGAAAGATTAAGTGAATGAGAGAAAAAACTTCCTTACTGAAATATTATTTCACTTTGTTTCAAGGTATGAAGTACAATATGAAGCTGCAGATTATGATATGATAGTGTGAGATCTTGTTGGACAAAGCAAGGAAACAAGAGGATTGTTTGGTACCCAAATAGAAATTCTTGGAGAGACAAATATGCCTAAGGAAGATCAGTGACTTAGCAGCCTATGTTTTTGTCTCTAGTGAAGCAATTGGACCCTTGTCCCTACAAGAGGATACGGTAGAAGGTATGCCATCTTGTATGGCATTTAAATCTATGATTTTATAAATATATGGATTGATGCACTTTAAAGTGAACAAGAGTTTTTGAAAACTGGAACATAAGTCTTTTTGTGGTAAATCCTTCCTGTAAGTATTCAATAAAGGGCTGTATTTAAAGCTAAAATATTTTTAACATCATGCAATAGAGTTTTCCCAATATCTTGCAGCTGGGGAAAACACATGAACCTTGCAGGTCAATAAACTGAGACCATTATTGACCAAGTGGATGGGAAGTGAATTCCAAAGATGAGGCTATTTTAAGCTAATTAAAGGTCCCATCTACTGTAAGCAAAAGTAGGAACATCTGCTACTACTCAAATTACAGGTTGGGTAATTACTTTCTGCCTAATTGAGCTCCTGATTAATTTTAACTGAATTTAAGTATTTGTCATGCCTTTTCATGTTTTGTTGCTGCTGACAGTACAGTGGAGTGGACAATGGTAAGAGAACGGTAGGCTTATGTTGCTATATGAGCTATACACGGGTTACTGTTTTGCGGAGCATTTGGAAATTATGATAATGAATTTGTGCTTGCTTTTAATAGCTAGTAGATGAAAGTGGAGCCTTAAGCACTTTAATTGAGAGAGACCTCTGTACTATAAAAGGTCAACAGCAGCTCTAGAGATAAGCAAGAACTCTACGGAATTAATCTCTTCTGCCCCACTGCACTGCCTCCTCAAATCCCTCCCGCTCTCCCCAGTCTGTTTGTATTACTTTTACTGTTTGTATTTATAAATACAACTTCGTTTGCTTTAAAAGGCAGGGATATTTACCAGATCATCTGCCAAAACAAAACATAAAATAAATTTGACAGTGCATCCATATTTGTTTTCCACTTGTTTAGTATTCCAGTTTTAGATCTGCATTGACTCCTGGAGAACTGGTTCATGACATGAGTTTTATAAAAATGCATGTAAGTATGTATTTATTTACATATTCACACAGATAAATGAATATATTTTAGAAAGAAAAAGGTGAAACCACTTCATGGTGTGATAAACACAGATTGGATTATGTGGGAAATGTGGTACAGTGACAAAATGCAAGTGATTTTGTGAGATCACTATACACTTGATACTATCTTTAAGGGAACTTCTGTTGAGCTAAACTAAGTGAGTCTCAGGTTTCACCAACTGCGCCTTACAATAGATTGTGGCGAGATCTGACAAGGCCCCTGGGAATGAGTGCTGCCCTCTGTCACTGTATGGGCTGGAAAGGGTTTTATACCTGTTACAATATCCTGAGCAGGGGGATTCATTGCTAAATCTAGGCATGATCGTTCCTAATCCCATGAAGCTCCTGATTTGTGAAGGATATCTTAAAGATGCTTACTCTGAAAAAGCATTTTATTCAAATTGTCAGATGTAAGTTTTTTCCTTGTATTAGTTTTTTGTTTTCCAATAATTGAACTCCTCCAGTGAGGATGTATTATTGACAATAACTTAAAGAATTGCTTAACATCTGTTGTCATTCATAAATATCTGTTGAACCTAATTTTTTACTGACATTTTAGGCTGAGTTGCTGTCTTGGTTTTATGATTCTTTGTTATCGGTATTCCACATCATAACATCATGTAGTGCACTGGGAGTTAGAGTTCATGGTCCCACTCCGGAGACTGCTGATATTTTTGGGTTCCTGGTTCTCAGAAGAAAAGAAGAACTACATACCCCAAGGGACTTCGTGTTTGTTTTTTGCTCCAAGTGAAAGATAAAAACTAATCACAGATCATGAGACACTTCTCTCTTTTTCCTTTCTGCTCATCCCAGCTAGATGTCTCACCTTCAGAATTAGAATAAGGCCTTTGTTTTTTTTGGACATGCTCTTTCTCATTTTATTTATTAGCTTCAATTGTATTATATTGTATTATGCCATGTTATCTTGCATTCCAAT
The DNA here is from genome assembly GCF_987193195.1 of Phasianus colchicus. Classification (NCBI taxonomy): domain Eukaryota; kingdom Metazoa; phylum Chordata; class Aves; order Galliformes; family Phasianidae; genus Phasianus; species Phasianus colchicus. The sequence continues at coordinate 76,326,933 of NC_143476.1, forward strand.
ATCATTTTTTAGTAAATTAACTTTCTTCCTCAGATTGTTGCCACTGTTTTATTTTAGGCCAATCTCCCTTTTTTCCCTTTCCCCTTTCCTGATGCATGGATCCGTGGATCCCCCCACCCCATTAGTCACGGAAGCAGGCTGAACCAGCCCATGAACCACTGACAGTTATGTATCACTCAGTAGATATGTCATTCATTCCCACGGAAAAACAAAACAAAACAAAACAAAAAAAAAAAAAACAAAAACAAAAAACAAAAAAAACCCCTCAAAATATATGGTTTCTTAAAAACAAACTTTCAAATTTGTTGATAATGTTAGTATGATGCTGAGGTCCATTATTTTCGACCAAAAAATTTCTCCTTAAAATAATTGCAATCTTGATCTCTTTTCCAAAATAATCTGTTTTTTTTCCCCATAATATTCTGTAGAATTTCATTTAATGTAATGATCAGTTTTCAAGACACTGATGCTCTGTGACTTTGATATGTCTGAAGAAAATTGTTTATAATACGCTCTTTAGGCACCACTGTCTTTTCACTTCTACCCTTGTATCTAGAATAACATAGAGTTAAGCCATTATTCTATAAAGGTTTCATTTATTTGCATGTATTTGAACTGCAAGTTCATTCACATATATTGCTATAGCAGTACAAATGACAAAGAAGTTCAGATGTGAATTTATAAAGAATCCAATGGGATATTCAACTGCTTTCAACAAATGTACTAACACTGCTCAACATTAAATCTCCATCCCAGCCCAGGGGACATCTCTATATGGCTTTTCAGTCTCCATAGTCCATCTCCCAGTTCCTCAGTTCATAAAGTACTTGAAAATCTGCATCTGAAGATAAGAAAGCAAAATCTAGTTACTTCTCTCTTATTTAGATAGATATGAACTCCGATTGGCACATGTCTGCCTGAGTTGCCTTTAGAGCAACTAAAGAATTGGAACTCTTAGCGAACAGAGTAGCTGAAGAATTTCAGTTTAAATGACCAAGAACATGAAAATATTCAGATCTTCTTGCTCTTCAAATAATACTTGATAACTGTTCTCTTTGCTTCCATTTTGAACACCTAGGTGTGCTTTGAATTTCTGGAGAAGGAACGGAAAGAAGAAAAGCCCAATGATCTGTATGGAAAGCATTATGTTCAGTGAGATGAGCCTCAAATATAGATAATCTTCTCTAGACATTCAGGAAATCATCTGTATGGAACCAATCACCTAATCAAGCAGCCAAAAAGAACCAAACACACCAAACACTACATGAAAAAAGAATGTTGCTGATTAAGCTATTTCTAGTCTTGATTTGTACTTGCTTATACATTATCCTATAGTTTGAAAAAAAAAAATCGTTGCTTACTATCTCAGTATGTATTTTTAGAGGACAATAAAAATGTATTCATTACAATCTTTCGCTTTCATATGATAATGCTCCAGCTGAGACTAACTGACCTAATGAGATGTCCTAGTCTGATTTCAGTGGGAAATGACACAATTTGCCTAAAACTTTACCTCCAAAAGTATCATGTAGATGGCAAAAGCTGGGACATGAAGCAGAATCAAGAAAATAACATGATGGATTCCAGTAGTTTTCCTCACTGGAATTTCAAATGTTTTAGGACAAATAACTGAGTAAAAAGAGCCAATCCATCAATCAAGTAATGAAAGAATTTGTTTTCATAATGCCCATGCATTTTGCTTGTGGTGCGTGGAGCCCTACAGTGCTGTGCTGTGCAACTGTATGTGTGTATCAAGGCGGATACACAGCACTCTAGGAGCCCAGGGCTGTTCTTGCACTAGAAAATCAAAACTGAGACTTCAGTTTCAGTGTTTTTCACCCTTGATGTTTTGAATCATAATTCTCTGCAGTTAAATAGATGACATTATGAATAATGCCAGCACGGAATGTATGGATGCCTTTGGTTTTTTTTTTTTTTTTTTTTTTAACATGCTGCTGGAATATTGTGCATTTGAGTTCTTATTGCTTCATTTTTTTCTTCTATTATTCTCATACTCCAGGTTCTCCAGCTCCATCAGCTATTACTGATATTACCTTGTGCATTTCCCCTCTGAAAACTCAGCTCAGATATCAAACTATTAGAAGCCCTCTACGTACAGTTTTGGTATGCTGATGAAAAAAATTATTGTCAGAATAATAAAAAACGAAGTCTATAATTTATTGTACTTTTTTTGTTTATCAGAGAAAATTACAGATTTAATATTATTTTAAAACTATGTGTAACTGCTAGATCATCGAATCATTGAACCACAAAGGTGAGAAAAGCTTTCCAAGATCATCCAGTCCTTCTATCCATCTAACATCAACATTTACCCACTAAACCATCTAAACATCTAAATACAACATTTAAATACAACAATTAGATCTCTCTCTGTGATGTTTACAAGAAAACAGAAATGAACAACAAAGATTCAAGCACCTAAGGAAAGCAAAGCAAGTAGAGAAATCATATATACAGAATTAAAACTACTGTAAAAGGGCTATGAATACAAATGGTGGTGAAAGAAGACAGTGAGGCTAATTTTTGTGCAAGGAATTTTTATCAGACTTCTTTTTTGTGTAACTTTAGAAAAAAAATTAGTGCTCAGAACTAATTCATGAAGTAGACTGTAAACTCCAATTTTCTTTGATTGATTCACAGAACCTCAAACTCCATGGTTCATCAATTTCCAGACTGTTGTACAGTAGTTTCAAGTCTGGTTTTGGTTAAGAAATAATGCTGGTCATAATACTTCCTGGGTTTCTTGTAATCATCCAAGTATCATAAAATGTAAACTTTTAAATTATCCTTAGTAGTTTTGAAAGGGCATTAGACCTATCATGAAGAATTTTTCTTCTTTGAAGTTTTGGCCATAAAGTTGAGCTAAGTTTCCCAAAAGTATGGGAGGATATGTTACAAGTGACTTTCATTTGTGACTTACACATACCAGAAAGAGAATTTCCTTTTTACGGCTGTGTAAGTCCAAATGTTCTACATTTCAGTTTATAAGTGAGGAGATTTTACAAAGGCCATGATTCTATGCATCAAAGTCTAAACTATTATTACTATATTGTATCTTGGGATCTGCTTTTGTTTTTCTCAGGAGAATGATCTCTGTAGTCTCCCTTCCCTATCTTTCTCTATTCTATTCCTGATGATCTATTGTCTGTAGGAAAATATGTCAGTGTTTTCAGGAGTTTTTCTATTTTCCTTTCCTTTGAATGTCCATAATAATGTCTAGATTTTTTGAAAGGACACTTATTTGCTAAAGTCACACCTCCAATATTTATTAGCTAGTCAAAATTATTTCTGAGATTGAGCTGAAAAATTAAGTACTTCTTTCATTAAGTAGAGTTTCTGACCTGGCAGCAGGTAGTCATTTTCTCACCCATATAGTTAATGTCATTCCAGAATAGGACAGAATACGTTTGGGAAATTTCAGTCATTTAGATGATGCCTTTTTAAAAATACTGTGAAGAATTATTCCTGGACAGAAATACAGATGCAAAGTAATGCATGCTTGATCCAAAGGGAAGACTTGTAAAGCTCAGAGGTTACATTCTCTCTTTGATAACACCTGTTTGACTAACTAGCCCATGTGTCGCCATGAACTAGTCTCAGGATGTGCTGCCACTTTTAGAAAAGCATTTTTGAGGCATTTTTGATGGATAGAAACAACTGGTATTTTGGTGGAAGAATGACTACTAGACATTTTTCATCTCTTTAAGTAAAAGATAGTCTTATCTATTCTGGATTTATATGACCATAAATGGAATCAGATTTTGGTCAATACACAGGCTGTATTACGCGTGTGTCTGTATTGCATTTTGCAGTAAAGAAGTTATCCACAAATAACCCTCCTGGGGACCTTTATGTAACTTAAACAATCTTGTAGACAGCCTACTTACGAGTGACCAACATCAGCCTTAAGTGAAATCCTCTGGTCTGGGATAAATTAAACATGCTTTTTATTAACACTCCCTCAGGCAAGAGTCTGGGAACACAAATAAGCTTCTACCACGGCCATGAAGATAAACAGATGCACTTGCCACTATTTCTGCAGGGAAAGAATTTCAGAAGCTGTACAATTTAACTGAAATTTTGCAGATAATCTCATTTAAAGTTCTTTGGTCCAATGTAGTTAAACCACTTTCTCATTCAGAATTTTCACATAACCATGAATAGATATCCACTAAATCAAATGGTAGTTTAAAAATCCAAATACGTATTTTGAATGTTAATAGATAAAAGATCTGCATACAAGCTACCATCTGATTGTCTTCCTTTAAGTCCATTAGAATGAAATGGCAAAATAGAAGTGATACATGATGAAGTTAGCTTTTCTTCTTTTCTTCTTTTCTTCCTATCTTTCTCCATCCTTCCTTTCCTCCATCCTTCCTTTCTTCCTTCCTTCCTTTTCTCTCTCCCTTCCTCCCTTCCCCCCCCCTTTCTCTTTTTCTTTCTTTCTTTCTCTTTTCCTTCCTTCCTTCCTTCCTTCCTTCCTTCCTTCCTTCCTTCCTTCCTTCCTTCCTTCCTTCCTTCCTTCCTTCCTTCCTTCCTTCCTTCCTTCCTTCCTTCCTTCCTTCCTTCCATTAGTATTCCAAATTATTTTGACAAACTGGAAAAATGATGAGATGCATTTCGGAAAAGTATGGAATGTTACACTTAGGTGGGAATAATCAGCCACAGAAATACAAGATACCAGCAATCTGATAGCAGGTATTCAGAAAAATATCTGAGAGTTGTGAAAAATCGCAGGCAAAGTATAAGTTACTATGACATTGTGGAAAAGGTAGAGCCACGGCAGTGTGTGCAGTAGCTTCTCTCGCTTGGCTCTGCATTTCTGAGGGCTCATGTGGAATATCATGTGTCCTTCAGAGGCTGCATTTCAGAAAGATATGGAAGAAACAAAGAACAAAGGAGAATTAAGAGAATAATCAGCCAAGAAAACATGACCTTTGAGGAAAAACATGATTGGCTTGTGTTCATGAAAATGAGAGATTTAGAGGAAGGGAATGATTGAAGTCTTTAAGGTTCTGAAATATCTTTATAAAGGGAATAATGAATTGTTCATTTCTATAGCAGATAGAAACAGAGATAATAAGTTTAAATTGCAAAGTGGAATGCTCATCTTAGGCTGTGAAAAACTTTTAAAGGAGAAGGATACACCGGAATGGATTTTATGGGGATGTTGAGAAATCCCTTCAACAAAAAAGCAACTACCTGCAGTAGGCTTCAGCTGATCCTACTTTGAAGGAAGAGAATTAAATTGGTTTAGTTCTTGAAGTGTTTTCTGTAAGTGCCTGTGTCAGATTCTGTGATATATGTTAGCTTTCTCCAAACATCACCATAACACACTTAACATCATAGTATGTTTCTGTAATTTTTAGCACTGCTTAGAAAGCTTTTACATTAGAAAAATATATTTTAGTAAGAAAGATTCAAATGACAAGATTTAAATGTTTTCAGAATGACTGTGAACATTTTTTGATGTAATGCTGACTTGAGAAAATATTGAAGGATGGAAGTAACAAATTACGCATGATTCAATTGTATGCACATGTGTATTATTCTCTGCAGTGATGATATGACCTAGTTGGGGTGAAGAGTATTTATGGGAAAAAAAATCTTGGCATAGAAGAAAAGTTGAATAAAAATGTTGTTGTTAGCAGAATTTGTACTGGGAAAATATTTACCAGGAAAGATTTTGAGATTCAAAGGTTTTGTATCATGATCTGCACCTACAATATGTTTGGGGAGAAAGGTAATGACATACTTTTTTAATTCAATTTGTTCTTACCAGCATAATGTACTGCTAGAATCAAGTACAAAAGTCTGGAAAAGAATGTCACCGATCATAGTCTAGAAGTAATAGCAGCAAAGTCAACAGAGAAGGTAGAGGCATAGACTGCTCTGTGATGTAAAACAATTGTAAATGTGAGATGAAGCATCATTTTTTTCAAAATTGAGAGGCAAAGGAAGAATATTTTAAAAGGAAAAACTCACTAAGGGATAATATATATAGAACTGTCAAATCTTTGAGTCATATTTGATTTGCTTTCCTTCTTCGGAGTTTGAATGAGACAATAGATAAGTTCATGAGCAGAAACCTACACATATAATTTCAATGAGGATTATCAATATAATAAAAAGCTTATTATAGAAGAGCACCACTTTTTATCAGCTAAACAATTTTTCTATAACTAAGACATTATCTATCAATTAGAAATTTTTGAACAGGAGAAGAAATATAAGGGAAAAATATATACATAAAGATTTGTACACTCCTTTCCTTCCTAGCCTAATTGTAAGGCACTCGTATTTTTAAGTCTTAGCATAGAACTAACTCTTTCTAGATTTCGGCTCACTATGTATGTTTGTAGAAACAGAAAAGGACTAGTAAGACTTCCTGCTCCATTGTACAGACATGATACTTTTTTTTCTCACTGGCTGCTTTCTTAAATTATACCATTTAAAGTTGATTTCATATAGAGTGGTAGAAAAATGATGCATTTCATGCATCCCACCCGTCCTGGCATAAAGGATCATTTTCAGATTAGAGTTAGAATAAGAATTGATGTTGGGTTCTTGCTTATTCTAGACAGAAAACTTAAACAAAGTGACTAATGTATTAATGACATTCAACTCAGCTGGTACAATAACTCTAAAAGTTTACAGACGACAGAGTGGCAAAGGCAGGCACTGTGCTGGTTGTATGAGAAACATTTACTACACTTGAAAAAGAATGTCATGAGAATCAAATATTATTCAAGTATTCACTGAGGAATATACATGCCCCACTGTCAGCAACATAAGGAAGTGAATTTAATGACAATATCATTTTAACTCTCAAGAATTTCCTAAGAACTGATGATACAACTTTGAAATTCTTATAGATTTGAAATATTACAGAAAAGAAAGCTGCAACAACAAAACAGACCTGAGGACAAGTTTGAAAACTGCAATTTTATTAGCTTCTTGTTTGGAGAAGGACTGCATAGAGTCAATCCTAATATAAATTAATTCAGTTTTGGTTTCAGGTATTAATATTTTGCAAATGAACTTGCATAATCTCTGAGAAATATAAATATTATCTTTCCCTTTTCTTTTGAACTTGAATATCTCTTTAAATGATAGCATACATTTTTCCAGTGTTTTTCCTGCCTCAGTCAGTAGCCATTGAACTGTGGTCAGCAGAAGAGTTGTGTCATGTTTTGAAGAAAGGTAAGGGTAACAGCAGCTCTCTGGCAGAGACAAGTGTAGACCTTAACAAGACATGAGAGCATGCAAACTTCTTAACCTAAATTTATCTTCTCTTACTGACTCCCCATTTTTCTTATTTCACTCATGGAATGTTATGTGCTTCTCACTGAATTCTTTACACCTAAATTTCCTCATCTAATCAAAGACCTCACACAGGTCCAAAGAGAAAAGCACACCACTATTGTTTAATGCCTAACTGGGAAGATTATATGGGTATTAAGGAGATTCAGGGTCATGTAATAATGGGGACACTGCTAGAAAGAAGTAAACCACACCAAAAAGAAAATATTTCATCTGATCCATTACAGAATTGGGCTGTGGTTAATAAAATGAGGAAAACTGTGAGTGATCTTCTAAGCTCTGAATGAGGGAAAAAATACAGCAGTGGAAAAGTACACAGTTCAAGGAGCTGCCTCTGGTATTGATGCAGCTATAAGTTCTTGTTTTCAGGATGAATTGGAACCTGCAAATTACTCAAATAGGTAATACAAAAAGAAGAACCAGTTAAAATAAGATTCCAGGAAAAGTACAAGTGCTTTTAAAAGAATGATAGAAATTTAAGAAATAAGACAATAGAACAACATAAGGACATCACTGTAAAGACAGCAAAAATTTGGTGAAGGGTGGCAACCAATGAAAACCAGCAATACTGAAATTTGAAGTAAATAGACAATGCAGTGTAGGCCATGATGAGAATGGATTAGTGCTATGTGATAAAAAATCACAGAACCAAATGATGATAAAAAATTATTCACTTGAATAAGGAAAGCAGAAGGTGAGTAGTGAAATGGTGAGTTTAGCTGTTAAATGTCAAGGGATTCAAAGGAGGTTACAAAGCAACTCCAGGGTGAGGCTTGCATCCATGATGGCTGGGCAACCATCCAAGTAAGACACAGGATATCATTTCAAGTGGATGACAATACACACTATGGACAATTCATGAAACAGCTGATTAGGAAGTTTGTGAAGAAAAAGGCAACACTTTTTGTGACATTACAGATCAAAATTCAAAATTAATGTCAATGTGCCCCCTGTAAATAAATAAATAAACAAATAAATAAACAAACAAATATATAAATAAATAAATCCTTTCTTACCTTCTGAAAGTGTAAGCAAGATAGGCAGCAGAGTCATAAATTTGATATAGTCTCTCCAGAGTTCCAAAATAATTTTGACAAAGTCTCTCATCAAAGAGTTTTAAGAAAAGTAAGGAATTATAAGGAAAGATGAGTAGGAAAGTCCAGGTCTTGATAATTAAAAAAAATAGGAAACAGGACATATGCAGATTATTCCTCCAACTTACTTCCATGGAAACTACAAGAGATAAAAAGAAACAAATAATACTATTAATAGAGGAACTACTCAGCTACAAAACACTGTTTTACAGCATAGTCACAACCACTAGGTATGCATTTTCATTGTGATCAAGAAGAGCTTACATGCCACGCAAACCTAGCAGAGGTGATTCATTGCTACTGTTGACACTGCTGAGTGCACCATTCCCCACCTCACTGTGCTCACATTCACTGTTTAATCTCCAGCAACATTCAACAAGCATCAGTGAATGTCAGTGAGTGCCATTTTTTCCTGTTGGTGGAATTAAGTGACACATCTTTGCTTCATCTGCACTTCCATGTCAGATGCCATCTTCTAAGACTATCCCTCTGCTGCCATCTGTAGCATGGCAGCAAAACGTAACAGGATATTCACAGGAAGATTCAGCCTCTAATGCCATATTACCCATATCTGACTTTGACGTTGTGGGCCAACATAATAAATTTGAAGTCATTACTTTTGGAGAAGCCCTTATATAAGAAAACACTTCTCACACTGGAGAAAACAGCGATAAGATCTCCTTGAGGATCTGTGGTGGTAAATGCATGAATATTAACTGGAATGAGTAAGAGAATCAAACCTCCCACAGAATATTCTTACCACAAAGGACAAATCATGCTTTCTTATTTCCTTTTTTTTTCCTGCTCTGTCTCTGTATCTTCTTCAACTCATCTACTCATGTAACCTTGAATTATGATGTAAACAATTTTCATGAGTATAAAGTATAGACCAGGCTGCCACATACAACCTGGTCTTAAACATTTCCACATACAGGACATCCACAAGTTTTCTGGGAAGCCTGTTCTAGTGCTTCATCACCCTCTGAGGAAAGAAATTCCTCATAATATCTAACATAATTCTCTTAGTTTTAAATTAAATTAAATCTATCACTATAAGACTATGTAAAAAGCAAACAAATTTTCGTATAAGATCCTTTTTAAGTTCTGAAAGTCCACAGTGATGTCTGTCTGGAGCCTACTTAAAGCTGAACGAGGCCAACTCCCTCAGGCTTTCTTTGTAGGAGAGGTGCCACAGTTCACTGTTTGTCTTCCTGGTCTTCCTTTGGACTCACTCCAATCACTTCACACATGAATCTTGTAGTAAGAACTTTCAGATGTTTTAAATCTTCATCATGTTGAGCTCTAAAAAGGACTGATTATCTTTCCAGTATAACCATTGGTTCTTGAAGTAGATTTGAAGCATGGCTTATCTTACTGAATTTACCAAAAGTTAACAAGTATCCTGTAAGGTGATGTTTCCAACAGTATTTTTTTTCTGTGAAATCACAGCTAAATATCTGGTTTATCCTATGCAAAAGCATAATAAACACAGTAACAAATTATGAATCATGTACTTCAAAAGTATAAATAGGTCATTCCTTCAACCATAAGGAAAAATGTAATTTATCCTAATCAGATAGTAATATGAATTGTGTGTTACAGGAAAAAATATTCAGTGTTTATTTCACTTTCTAATGCAATCCCACATAGATTAACCCATTTTTTTCTTTCCAAATTTCTTAGTACTTAAATTTTAATTAGATATTCTTTTTTGGTGCAATGCATTAATGATTCCATGTATTTTGAATTAATTTTATCAATATATTTAAAAGTTCTGTATTACATTTTTTGTTGGCTCTTATATATAATCTTTATAATGCTTAAAATAATCAGTATCACAGCAAGCATTTTATGAGCAAATTGTTAAAGCAACAGTATTTAACAAGATAACACATTATGTCAAATTAAACAACTTTAGGAAATAATGAATCGCTTAAAACATTACATGAGGGATTTGCAGCAGTTCAGTGACATCGGTGTTAAAAAGAATCAACTAAATGAGCAGAAACTTTCTGTAATAGCTTATTATGAACTAAACATAGAAAATAGGTTTTACTTTATTTTCTGTTTTGTTTTGAATTCCTACATCACTCATTTTCTCTTCTATTTTTACCCTGATAGAAGCAAAGACTTAAGCAAAACCTCCAGAAAGATAGTTAAAGGAATACATAGTCTTGTTTTGAGATAAAAGCATGTTTATGGTGGGCATGCAGGATGATACTGCAGGAAACTGCACCTCAGTAAAAAACTGTAAAAGTGATTATGAATACCTTTACAAGCACTTTTATGAGGCCCGTTGTTTTGCATAAGAAATGCTTCTACCCGATCTCACAAATTCCCTTCCATCTGTAAAACTGTTATTTTCTACACTGTAACAAGAGCAGGTGCCTTGTGAGACCTGCACAGTACTGGTATGTGTTTTGGCAGGTACAGTGAGCAGTACTCTATCATGAAAGATTACCTCCTGACTAATGATGATTATTGTAAACAGTTGGGTTCTATTTGACTGCGTGGATGGCAGTCCCACCTAGCTGACAGACCACGCATATGTTTTATCTCATGTTGCCTTTTAAACCATGCATGGACTTAGAGAGTTGGAAGAAAGTTATGATGAAAGAAAAGATAGATAGTGAGCTATTAAATGTTACTGCACAACTAAAGCATAAATACAGGTCTTTATCATCATCTGAGTTTTTCTATCACAGAAAAGACCTTTTTGAAGCTGTATTTAGGAGCTAAAAAATGAACTACCTGACACATAAAGATAACAAGAGGCTTTATCCAGATTCCCTTTCTTTGCCCTGTTGAGACTGCACTGAAAGATTCAGCTAAAATCTCAAAGGTGTTGCAAAAGGTTCTGAGTATAATTTTTCAGTATTTTTACCTGCATACAACAGATTCTGTGCAAAAAAATTCACATACTTAGCTACACTCAGAATTCTGAAACAAAATTAGCTTTTTGCATTTTCTTCTAGATAATTGAGAATGGGATAACCCATAACTTTTATTTCTACCGTTTTTAGGAAATTCTATTTTTACAGTTTCAACCAGACTGATTGCTTAGGCAAAATGTTGAGGAGTGAAAAGAAAAAAAAAAAAAAAAAAAATTTCTTCTTCATGTGCCATTTGATTACAATAATCCACATCATTTGCATCCTTGAGACAAAGTATTAGAGCAAATGTTATCTATTTATTAGAATCAGTGTTTTTCTACTTCAAACAGAGCATTTTCATTCTTCAGTCCATACTACTCCTTTACATATTTTCTCCATGGACTGCATGATACTCTAGCAATCATCTTTGTGTAAAGTACGACAGCCACTGTTAGTGACAAAGAACTACAGTTTCCAAGAGTCAAATCCAACAGTTCTGACAACATCTAAAATACTTTGGTCCACATTCTTTTTTCTAAATAAATATCCGTAAGAGATTATTGTTTTACATCATTGTCTCAAAACTTGCTGGGGACACAGATGAACAAGTCCAAGCAAGTCCTGGGCAAGGGTTGAGAAATCCTTTGTCTGAGGGACACAAATGGACAAGGCCAGAGGCAACAAGAGAGAGATAAGTCACAGATTAATGGCCAGGAAGCAGTCTTTTGTGTGGGCATATCTCAAGGAAGATGGCCATTTGAGGAGGCGCTGCACTCTTACTCAAGCACCCAGGAATGCCATGCTGGCAGAAGAAGGATAAAAAGGGGACCTACAACCATGAGGTTAGGTTTTCTGGCAACAGATTCCTCATGAAGAAGAAGAGGTTTCTGGTACAAGAAGGCTCACGACCTGCCTCTCTCCCTCCTGAACTCGATCTGTGCTGTACCAGCATGCTGAGTAAGAACAAAGGTGTCTGCCATTAGATTCCTCACTATGGAATTCCTGCATGCTGACAGACTCTCCTGCTACCTGAGTCCTGCTGCTTCCTCCCAGACTGTCTCTGTGAATTCTTCCTGCTATCTGCTTGCTGCCCAAGGCCGGTCATGCTGCTGCTGATCTTTCCCTGCTGCTTTTGCCAACGGATCTTCAAAACAGCGTGCAATGGGACTGCTGCTGGATCCTTCCCCACTTTACGCAATTCTTGCTTCTTTCCTATCTTTTCTATTACCCTCCTTCCCCTCTCTGTCACCCTAATTCGTAATAGTTGCCGCCCGTCCCTTCCTCGTCTCCCTGATGAGTATTTATAGTAAACTGGTCAGACCAACATTTGAACCGTTGTTTCTTAATCTCATGCCGGGTATAGATATATTAAAAGAACCTCCTCTCCCTCCTATAAATTGGGACGAGATAATAAATACTTTTCTGAATATTTTTCATTGTAATTGTTCAAATTAATGTTGCTGTGTTTTGTTTGTTTGTTTGTTCTTTTTCTACTGAAAAAAAATATTTCAGTACCAGGTTTGTGCAAAAGTAAAAGCTGTCTTCATGGTTGATGTTGAATTTTTATCTAATCCATTATACAGTTATTAGAGTTGATCGTTATCTTGTGATAACCTAGTAGTACTTTAAATTATTAAAAGAAGGTACTTTAATGAAAAGTCAAATGAATTTCAAGTAGATTGTTTTGATAGACTTTAAATATTACAGGGCGCTCTCTAGGCCAGTTATATGAAGTGGGAAAAGTAAATTCTTTGTAGACTGACTTGATTAAGAGATTTGACTTTATATATGCACAGGGAATTTTTTTTTCTTTTAAACAAATAAGATTAATTTATATATCTGGAATGTATATAAAAGATGGAAGATTTCAGGATGAAATAATCTGTTAGATTTACACACAGAAAGCAGCAAGTCAATCAGCAAAAATAAGAAAGATGTAGGCACCTGAGCCTGAAGGGACCTCAAGAGATCATCAATTCCAAATCCCCCTGGTAAAGCAGGCTTTCTACAGTTAGAAAGAAGCACAGGTAGGCATCCAGGCAGATCTTGTATATCTCCAGAGAAGGAAAATATACAACCCCCCTCGGCAGCCTGCTTCAGTGCTCTGTCACCATCAGTGTGCAGGAGTTCCTTTGCGTATTGGTGCTGAACTTCCTATGCTCAAGTTTATGGCTGTTTTCCCTAGTCCTGTCCCTACAGTCTGCTGAAAAGAGGTTCGCCATGTCCCTTTGTCTCCCACACTTAAGATATTTATACACATTAATAAGGTCACCTCTTATTTTCTCAATGCTGAACAGACCCAGGTTGCTCAGCCTTTCCTCATAGAAAAGATGCTCCAGTCCCTTTATCATCTTCGTGGCCCTCCGCTGGACTCTCTCTAGCAGATCTTTGTCTTTTTTTGAACAGGAGAGCCCAGAACTGGACACGGTACTCCAGGTGAGGCCTGACCAAGGCAGGGTAGAGGGGGAGGATCACCTCCTTTGACCTACTGGCCATGCTCCTTTTAATGCACCCCAGGATCCCACTGGCCTTCTTGGCCACCAGGGCACACTGCTGTTTCATGGCCAACCTGCTGTCCACCAGGACACCCAGGTTCTTCTCTGCAGAGGTCCTTTTCAGCTAATCATGTCCCAACCAGATATTTACAGTTATTCCTTCACAGGCGCAAAATTCTACTCGTGCACAGACTAAAAAACAAAGAATCTCATCTTTGTGTTTTACAGTGATCCTGCCAAGTACATTTCTAGAGGCTAGAGTGAACTATTGCAAATATTTTAATATTCTAACTTTCTCTTTCCTGTCATGGACGTAGAAAGCTGGGTATGTAGAAAATTTAAATTTTCTAGAACTTCCTCAAAATGATTCTAAAAGCCTTTTTGGTTTATATATATATCCAAACTGATTGATGGAAACACTGACCAACTATTGATTTTTTATATTTTTTCCTATGTAGGTCTTTTTAGTGAAGAAAAACAAATGTGGAAAAAAATCTAATTTCACTTCTTGATCTCCAATAGATGTCACCCCCAGTTTTACACATTAGCACATTCACAGATATTAAATGTTCATTCTTTCTTTCTTGCATGCTTTCTTTCTTCTTTCTTTCTTCTTCTTTCTTTTTTCCTTGTGGATTCAGGAAAGATCTTGGTATAATAATCTTCTTAGGTTATATATGCGTCTCTGTAACTACACTGATTTTGTGGCTCCTTTTATTTCCCACCACTCGGTGGCATTATTATCCTCATTTCTTTTGAACTCAAGCTAAATTTGAGAGTAAATTTCGTTTGCAGTTTCACAAACAAAACAAAACAATCAGGAGGCAGAAATCTTGAAAATTTTAAGATCTCATTATTTTTTTTCTAGCAGTACTATGCTATACATGTAGTAGGAGATCAGTACCAAAAAATGAATAAGCTCTTTCCAGTACTTAAACTAGCTACTTGGCTAGTAATACAAATACATGTCCGTCCTGAAGTGAATGTTTTTTTTTCATATAGATTATTGACTATTGATTCAAATCTTTTTGCTATTTGACTTTCACTTTTTTCTTCCATCTATTAGAAGACAAAACAAACAAACAAACAAACAAATAAACAGCCCATCTTTCAATTGTTTCATACATGCATGCATAAATAGAAGAATCTGCCCTGTATTCCAGGTGCTCTTGAACAAATTATGGAAGTAGAGTATTAGGCATTGCTGAAATTATTTCCAACAGAAATAAAGTGTTTCAAATATTTAAGTCTAAAATCTATTTTTACCAAACTGAAAAAAACAGGTCCAACCTGAAACTTACTGAGGTGGGCCTTTTTGCATGACACTTTTGTCTGTCATGTCATTCTCATCTTCCCAGCACCCCACAGAGCTGTGCAAAAGTGTAAATGTACCATCAGTATCACTCAGAGAGAGCTGACCAAAATTCTATGACACCTAACATATGGCTGTTCTTGATCTTTGGGGAGTTTCTTACTAATGGGTCTGAAATTCAGTAATGAGCGCTTGGAATGCTCTTTAAGAAAGTTTTTACGCTGGAAAGCTGCATTATATCATGTTCAATATTTTGAAATGTCTTGCACAATTCAAACACAAATATAGTATAATTTTGTTGTAGTTGTCTTTTTTTTTTTTTTTAATTATTATTTTGTCCTTTTAGGAGAATACAGCATTTTTCAGAAGCGTACAAAAAATGAGCAATTTTTAATAAAGAAAGGCATTTCCTATAGCTTTTCTTGGAAAAGTACTATAATATGCGCATAGACTCCTCCTTAAAAATTATGAGTCTGTCTCGCAGAGATCTGATAACATAACACTGTTTCATGCTGAAGTGCATCAGAGAGTGTAAGCTTCAAATATTGAGGTTTCTGTTTGATATTTCCAAAGATAGTATCCATACAATAACACTATTATGAATTCTTTGGAAGTAGATAAACTTCAGCAGGAAAAAAAAAAAAAAAAAAGACATGAAAATATACTTGATATACCAGGTTAAAATTCTGAGTTGGTTTTGAGGAGATGCAACTAATTTAAAAGTTGTCATTAGATTGATCTCCTCACTATTTAAGTCACCTTTTATATTAGGAGTAATGCAGAAGCAAATAGGACTCACTTTCTCCTGGATGAAATTATATCAACCCACTCAACAGTAACCTTTACAAACATTTGCTATAGCGATGATTTCATATATCACAGTTCTGATAGTAACCATGATACATAGTCATTCATAATTTTCTTGCCTGCATTTATTTATTTATTTATTTTTATAGAGAACATAATCTGTTTTGATAATCCCACCAATTAATTTGAAAATATGCATGCTTTTTAAAGTGCAACCATTGTCTGAAAGCAGCAATAATGACTAGAAACGGTAACTCAGCTCGTCAAATAATAATAATAATTATTCTTTATTTTGACATTGTAAGCACCTAAATGTGGAAAAGCTAGAACTTTGCTTTGAAAACACAGTTTGAATAATATTGTTTCAAATGAATATAGACATGTAAAGAGGCTTATCTGTACAGGTGGTTTATGTACAGGAAGCAGAATTATACACAGTTTGATGAAAGGTCACAAAGGAATAAATGCAATTCTGTTTGAACTTGACAATAATTTATTAGACTTTTGCTTATTTTAAGCAACAAAATGGTACACTAAATCTTCAGAATTCTCTTTTGTTTACATTCATTTCACCATCTCAACTCAGTCCGAGAATAAGATTTCCATATTAAAAAAAATTAGTGTTGAAACATAGCTAGTTAACCCATTGTGCAAAGATTTGAGGTGAAATCACAAGTACTGACAATTTATTGTTTTCTTTATATCTCTCTTTCTCTTTTTAAACTAAATCCCTGTTAGAAAATCTAAACTTGCTTTGGTCCGTGCTGAAAGTCTTGTAATTTATGTTCTAGTGGCATATTGAAAATAATCCAATGGGAAGAAAGAAAGTACTGTACTTGCCCTGGTACCGAGGTCAGGCTGACAGGCCTGTAATTCCCTGGATCCTCCTTATAGCCCTTCTTGTAGATGGGAGTCACATCGACAAGCCTCCAATCCTCTGGGACCCCTCCAGACAACCAGTAGATGGTTGAGAGTGTCTCAGCAGTCACCCCCGCCAGCTCCCTCAGCACCCTAGGATGGAGACCATCTTTTCCCATGGACTTATGACAGTCCAGATGGAGGAGGACCTCTCTAACCATCTCCACCTGTATCACCAGGGGTGTATTCTGCATAGCATACCAGACTTCCAGATCAGGGCATAAAGTGCCCTGAAGATAACTGATCTGCCTACTAAAGGCAGATGTAAAGAAGATGGTGAGGACCTCAGCCTTCTCTTTAGCCTTGGTGGTCACATTCCCCGCTGCATCAAGCAAAAGATGGAATGCTCCTTGATTCTTCTCTTACCATTGATATATTTGTAAAAGGATATCTTATTCTCTTTTACTGCAGTGGCCAATCTGAGATTGAGTTGTGCTTTTGCCTTCCTAACTTCCTCCCTGCATATCTTAGCAACTTCCTTGTAATCTCCCTAGGTAGCCCGTCCCTTCTTCCAGAGTCTCAGCAATAGTTACTGGTTCATCCACACCCGTCTTCTTCCCCTACGGCTCGCCTTCAGGAACAGCCTGTTCTTGTGCCTTTAAGATTTCCATCTTGAGTGTCAGGCTTCCTGGACCTCTTTACCCTTAAAGAGTGACTCTGAGGGACCCTGCAAAAAGCATCCTTGAGGGAGATCTTGAGGGAGATCATACAGCATGTAAGGGACAACCTAAACATCAGGTTGAGCCAGCATGGGCTCATGAAAGACAGGTTCTGCTTGACCAACCTGAACTTCTGTGAGTGACCTACCTGGTGAATGAGAGAAAGGCTGTTGACATAGTCTACCTAGACTTCATCAAAGCCTCTGACACTGTTTACCACACTATTCTCCTGGGAAAGCTGGCAGCATGTGGCTTGGACAGATATACTCTTTGCTGGGTAAAAAAACAGCTGCACCAGGGAAGATTCAGGTTGGATATTAGGAAGTACTTCTTGGAGAGAGGGGTCAAGTACAAAATTGATTGCCCAGGGAGGTGGTGAAGTCACTGATAATAGAAGTGTTCAAGAAATGTTTAGATGTTGTAATGAGGGACATGATTTAGGGGAAATAAGGGAACAGTTGGACTGGGTGATGTTAGAGATGTTTTCCAACTTTGGTGATTCTATGATTCCATGATAATATTATTATAATATTATCATATTATATATTATTATAATATTATTATATGGGAACTGCTGAATCACTGCCTGAACCTTTATTGACCACCTGAGGCGAACAATGAGTCAGCGCTGGGAATACAGGTGAGGGCAATTCACCTGTGCTACCATGAAGCGGTTGAATCTTACTGCACCTCTCCTAGTCCCCATTTAAGAGCTGACTGCCACTGGGGAAGGATCTCTTTTTGGAGATGGTTCCTCTTCTAGTCTTCTCAGCAAGCCCAGGACAAGGGTAAACCTTCCATCCATTCTTCTTTAGCATGATAATCTATTTAGTCTAACTTTCTTGTATATTTCTTAATTATAACATCCATATATTCATTCATTGATTTTATATATTATTCTCTCTTTTCTTTTCCTTTTTTTTTTTTTTTTTTCCTCTGAGATACCCTCCCAGCCAAATATGTGGCGTACACTTACAAAGACTGCACTGGGAAGGTACACCAGTACATTTGCAGCAATGTATGGCAGAGGGGAAAGAAGACCCTTTATAAATGAACTGATTAATAAACTTCAAGACTTTGAGATACATTTAAGCCCTCTACAAGCTTGTGTTTCACTCACAGCAAAAGTAGCTGAAAAGCTGAACAGAATGGAGAATAAACAAGAAGATATAATAGACAAACTGTCAACCATGCCTAATGCTGATGGATCCATGGCGGTAACAGACACATCCAATGGAGACCAGAATTCCCAAAACAGCCTACTGGAGGGGCTGATCAACTTGGTTTCCTCCCAGCTGGTGTCATCCAATGTCTCAGCTATCAAATGAAGATGTTCTCCTGCTCGAGCAAGTGACAACAGTAAGACTATTTGCCTTGTGGCGTTTTGCCTTGTGGCATTACCTACGTGACCATGGAGAAGATATGAAGAAATGGCATAAACAACATACTCCTGTGCTTCAAGCACGGGTAAAAGAATTACAAGACAAATCAACCACCAAGGTGTACTTCTCCAAAAAGTTGATTGCTCCAGTTGCTGCAGACAATGGAGGTAACAAAAAGAGGGTGCTGCCCCCAGCTGGGGGGGGGGAAGGGATAATAGAGTATATTGGACTGTGTGGATTAGATGGCCTGGCAGCACATCAGCACCACAGAAATATAAGGCCCTGGTGGACACTGGTGCACAGTGCACTCTAATGCCCTCGAGTCACCAAAGGACAGAATCAATTTATATTCATGGGGTGACTGATGGTTCCCAAGAGCTGACTATGTTGGAGGCTGAAATCAGCCTCACTGGTAAAGACTGGCAAAAGCAACCTATTGTGACTGGCCCAGGGGCTCCATGGATACTTGGTATTGATTACCTCAGAAGGGGATACTTTAAGGATCCCAGAGGGTATCGATGGGCCTTTGGAATAACTGCTGTAGACTCAGATGGTGTTAAGCAGTTGTCTGTTTTGCCAGGTCCATCAGAAGATCCATCTGTTGTGGGGTTGCTACAAGTGAAAAAGCAACAGGTACCAATTGCTACAAAAATGGTGCACAGACGGCAGTACCACACCAACAGGGATTCCTTGCTCCCCATCCAGAAGTTGATTCGTCAACTAGAGGGTCAGGGAGTGATCAACGAAACTCACTCGCCTTTTAACAGTCCCATATGGCCAGTACGTAAAGCCAGTGGAGAATGGAAGCTGACAGTAGACTACTGTGGCCTGAATGAAGTCACACCCCCACTGAGTGTTGCTGTGCCGGACATGTTAGAACTCCACTATGAACTGGAGTCAAAAGCAGCCAAGTGGTATGCCACCATTGACATTGCTAATGCCTTTTTCTCCATTCCTTTGGCCATAGAATGTAGGTCAGTTTGCTTTCACCTGGAGGGGCATTCAGTATACCTGGAATCATTTGCCCCAGGGGTGGAAACATAGCCCAACCATTTGCCATGGGTTGATCCAAGCTGCACGGGAACAGGGCGGTGCTCCTGAGCACTTACAGTACATTGATGACGTTATTGTGGGGTAACACAGTGAAGGAAGTTTTTGAGAAAGGAGAGCAAATAACCCAGATCCTTCTGCGTGCTAGTTTTGCTATTACGTGAAGCAGAGTGAAAGGACCTGCTCAGGAAATTCAGTTCCTAGGTATAAAATGGCAAGATGGACAGCGTCACATCCCGACAGATGTGATCGACAAAATCACTGCCATGTCTCCACCCACTAATAAGAAAGAGACACATTTTTTTCTGGGCATAGTGAGTTTTTGGAGAATGCATGTTCCAAACTACATTGTAAGCCCCCTTTATCATGTGACATGAATGAAGAATGACTTTACATGGGGCCCTGAGCAGCAGCAGGCTTTTGAGCAGATTAAACAAGAGATAGCTGTGCTGTGCCCTGAGGCCAGTATGGATGGGACAGGATGTAAAGAACATCTTTGCATTGCTGCTGAAGAGAAAGGTCCCACTTGGAGCTTGTGGCAAAGAGCCTCAGAAGAGACCCGAGGCCAACCCCTGGGATTTTGGAGTAGGGTGTACAGATGGTCTGAAGAGTGCTACACTCCAACTGAAAAGGAGATCTTAGCCGTGTATGAGGGGGTTCGGGCTGCTTCCAAAGTAGTAAACCACAGCTCCTTCTGGCACCTCAACTGCCAGTGTTGAACTGGATGTTCAAGGGAAGGGTTCCCTCCACCCATCATGCTACTGATGCCACTTGGAGTAAGTGAATTGTGTTGATTACACAACAAGTGCGGATGGGGAACCTCAGCTGTCCAGGAATCCTAGAGGTGATCAGGGACTGGCCTGAAGGCAAAAAGTTTGGAACACCACCAGCAGGTATCACATGCTAAAGAGGCCGCACCATGCAATGAACTACCTGAAAATGAAAATAAATATGCCCTGTTCACAGATGGATTGTATTGTATTGTGGGGAAGCATCGCAGATGGAAAGCTGCTGTGTGGAGCCCCACACGACAAGTTGCACAGGCCACTGAAGAGAAAGGAGAATCAAGCCAATTTGCAGAAGTAAAGGCTGTCCAATTGGCCTTAGATATTGCTGAATGAAAGAGGTGCCCAATGCTTTATGTTTACACTGACTCATGGATGGTAGCAAATGCCTAGTGGGAGTGGTTACAGCAGTGGGAACAGAACAACTGGCAAAGAAGGGATAAACCTATTTGGGCTGCTGAACTGTGGAAAGATATTGCTGCCCAAATAAAGAATATGGTTGTAAAGGTGCGCCATGTAGATGTTCATGTGCCCAAGAGTCGGGCTACTGAAGAACAGAAAAATAACCATGAGGTAGATCAAGCTGCCAAAATCAAGGTGGCTCGAATAAACTTGGACTGGCAACACAAGTAAATTATTTCTAGCTCGGTGGGCCCATGAGACCTCCAGTCATCAAGGAAGAGATGCAACATACAAATGGACTAGAGACCGAGGGGTGGACTTAACTATTGATGCTATTGCATAGGTTATTCATGACTGTGACACATGTCACAATTAAGCAAGCCAAGAAGATGAAACCTCTCTGGGGGGGAAGGGCGATGGCAAAAGTATAAATATGGAGAGGCGTGGCAGGTTGATTATATTACCTTGCCACGATTACACAGTGGTAAGTGTTATGTGCTTACCATGGTAGAGAGCACCACTGGGTGGCTAGAAACATATGCAGTACCCCATGCTACCACCCGAAACACCATATTAGGTCTCGAGAAACAAGTCCTGTGGTGACATGGCACTCCAGAAAGAATTGAGTCAGATAATGGGACTCATTTCAAAAATTCTCTTGTAAATACTTGGGCCAAAGCTCATGGCATTGAGTGGATTTATCATATCCCTTATCATGCACCAGGTTTTGGTAAAATTGAACGCTACAATGGGTTGTTAAAAGCTGTGTTGAAAGCAATGGGTGGCGGAACATTTAAGCATTGGGAGAAGCATTTGGCAAAAGCCACCTGGTTGGTCAATACTAGTGGATCAGTCAATCATAATTGTCCTGCCAGCTCCTTACATACTTGTCAAGGGGGATAAGGTCCCTGTAGTACATCTAAAGAACATGTTGGGAAAAGCGGTTTGGGTCTTTCCAGCTTCTGGGAAGAGCAAACCTCTTAGTGGAACTGTTTTTGCCCAGGGATCTGAGTCCACTTGGTGGGTGATGCAGAAAAACAGTGATGTTGAATGTGTACCACAAGGGAATTTGATGCTGGGGGAGTGCAGTGAGTAATTCCATGTGTATATATATACAGGTTTGTGTGTGTATGTGTTTAAAGTTTGGTAATTATGTTTTGTTTGTATATATTAAGCAGGATGTAGTGATGTAGAATAAGGGGTGGAATGTCATGGTTTTATGATTTTTGGTAATCAGTATTCCACATCATAACATCATGTGGGGCACTGGGAGTTTAACTGTTAACGCTCAAGTTCTGAGTACCTGCCCGGAAGAGAAGAACAACTACATTCCCCAGGAGACTTTGTGGTCACAGAGAAGAGATAAAACTCCTGGCAAGGTCACCTGATGCTCTCTTCTTCATCTGTTCTTCTTCGTCTCCCTGCTGGTCGATTGGGCTGCACATCTCACCTCAGCATTGTGATGAGACCTATCCACCTTTCGGACATTCTCTCTCTCATTATATTTGATTTATTAGCTTCAATTCTAATTATATTGTATTATAGAGTGTTATCTTGCATTCTGATACTGTATTTAGTAAATTAGTTTGTTTCTCCTCAGATCGTTGCTGATGCTTTTGATTATTTTGGGGTCCCCTGTTCCTTTTTTTCAGAGGCATGGATTTTGCAAAATTCCTCCGCCCTGCTAGTCACGGAACTGGGCCAAACCACCCTGTAAACCATTGACAGTCACCTTGTGCTAAAACCTGAGATTTTTTTCCATCTTCACTTGAGAAATTCCCCTCCTTAAACTAATCAGTGACATATTCATGGATTGTTGGTGCATGGTCTATTTGTAACTGTGGATAGCATCTTGACAGCTTTCCTGGGCATCTTCCAGAACTTGATGAAAATATGATGCTGACCTTTGGACAACTTGAGTTACTACCTATTTGCTATAAGAAAGCTGAGTGACCATACTGGAGTGCTATTAATTAAATGAATTATACTTTTTACAGTCTATTTTTTTTCACTCATGGAGTCTTAATGTGTGAGAACACAGGGGTAGACTAAACTTGTGTTACAACATGGACCATACACATCCTTTACAAATATATTGACTCTAAGGCATGCAAGAGCATACTGGAAGAATAGAACCCATGGATAACATCCACTGGAGTATGCGGCCATTCACAGTGTAAGAAACCAGGAAAGTAAAACATTGGGAAAAATCTTTCAGCAAAATGTTTACCTGAAGTTCATCCAATTGCTTGCCATTAAGTCTGAATATTTGTCCAGAAAAGGAGTTTCTGATTATTGAAGTATCAAGAAGATAGCAGCTTTGTTGTTAGGTAAAAGAGTAATGTACTGGAAATGTGCTCCAGAATACAGGGTTTGGTCTGTATAAAGCTTATGGGGAAAAAACAGCAGTGGATGTGAGCACAGTGAGATGGTGCATGGTGCATCGAAGCAGTGGCACAGTGACAATGGGTCACTTCCACTGGTGCAGATTGTTATGAGCATGGCATGTGGGCTCTTGTTAATTGGTGAAAATGCATAGCTAATGGTAGTGACAGTGTTGAAGAACTGTGTTTTGTAGCTGAGAATTTTCTCTAAAAATAGTATTATTGTTCTCCTTGTATCTGTTGTAGTTTCTAAGGAAATTAATTAGGAAGCATTGCTTTCAAAGCAACCTACCTATATGCATTTTTAGCTGCAATCTTTTGTATTTCTCAAGTGGGCAAGGTGTGTCTTATCCCTGACAGGTCCAGATGGTCTCCTGGTAGCAGATATGATTCACCTAATAGAAGCAAGAAGAGAGTGGGTATGAGTTTTTATACACCAAAAAACTATTGAGCTGAGAAAATTCTTTTGGCTTATGTCAGTGAGGAAGGAAAACTTTTCTGGGAAAGTCACACCAACTGCAATTCACCTGAACTCTTTTGCTTTTGATCCTTTGCTGTTTCCTTCTTGTTGCCCATTTATTTATTTTTAACTTTCTTTCCTCTCTTTCCCTCTACTCTGTGTTCTGCAACTCTGTCACTGTAACAAAACTGTTTTGTTTCTCTGGGCACTGATTTTTTTGGCTCCATATTTGGGTACATCTTTGATGTTATGGTTGCTCTCTATGTCAGCCTGAAGGCAATGAAATATTGCTCGGACAAGCACTATACTTTGTTTATGAATTGCCAAAATGTTGTGAGTTTGCTTTAAATTTTTAATAAATAGGTAGTTGTAGTGGTTTCTGAGGATGTGTATAAAAACATGTTGCTGAGTTGCATTTGTATTGTAAGTTTCTTTTGGTTCATTCAGAGAGCAGACATCCTTCCTCCTGGAATACTTCAAGCACAGTGGGACTTCACAGAATGGTTATCGTGATTATCATGACCATGATAGATAGGTGCAGAGTCTTCCATGCAATGACTCAAAGACAGCTGGGGAAAGAAAATACAACATGGTGTTCATGTACAGTATCTATAATGAGATCATCTTTCCATAGAGTCATTCCTCCTGGTAAAAAATCATCTTACATGATTAAGTCTGAATGTTGTTTATTGCACAGATTGCCTCATGATTAACACAAGAATTTCACTTTGCCTCAGTGGTGTTGGAAAACAGTGTCTTTCTCCAGTCTACCAAACAGTTTCTCATTTGATCTGAATTTGCTGGTTGACTCAGAAATGGGACTATTTGACAGTCTGATGCTTTAGTGGTGGTTTTCTTCAGTGATTTGCTAAAAACTTTCAGAATGTTCCTAGCATTTTTTTAACCTTTTAAAATGGTTAACTTCTGCATGGAAGGGAGATTCAAATCTTTACTCAACACTTCTGTTAAAGAGTCTTCAACAAAAAAATCCAAGTGTGAGGTGTCCATCTCCGTCTTCACACCAGATGTGGGGCTGCTCCCCAAACTTCTGCTCCTCCAGTAACTGCATGGTGTTCGGGAACTCTTCCTTGCACTGACAGCATCATGGATGGTTTTAGCTAAATCATGTTTAAACTGGATCAGCCCAAGATCATCTCACTGCTTTTGCTCATAGCATGAAAATGAGCATCCAGGGGTGAAGGGAAGCATGCTGCTGCTTCCAACCAGGGAAGCGTTTATGAAACCACAATCTCACCATCAGATTTAATTGTTTCAAAGTGAATAATTTGGCCATACAAGTGTTGTAATGGACTGCCAATCAACTTAAAGAATTAATCAAGTAATGCTGAAGAAACTATCTAAATATAATATATTAGTATTAAGCAATTTTTGAGTAGGAAGATGAATATATAAAGTAAGAAGGCAATTGAGTAAAACTCTTCCCATCTTACAAAGAAAAAAAGATGTAAAAATGAAAATGACCTGTAGACAACAGTAAGTGATCCCTAACTCCTAAATGCATTTTTATTAATTACATTTTGTATTTATGCATGCTATAAAGTTAAAACAAAATTACAATCTGCTTTAGCTCTTTTAATAATTTTATATCCACAAATCCTTGCAATAATCTAAGTTAGATGATGATTAAAATGATTAATTGGAAACATACAGTTTAGAATGTATGATTAAAACTGAAACTTTAAAATCCATTCTTTCTGCATGGCTGTGGGTTACTGCTTACCAGTGTTTTGTGGGTTATACAGTTGAAGGGATCTAACAATGTGTGAACAGAAGGGGGTGGTGTTACCTCAGCTTGTACAAGATTCTGTACTTTCAAAGAAAGGAACAACAAATTACCCCTAACTTCATTAACTCCACTAAGAAGAGAATAAAATACCTAGGAAAAAGAAATGAACTTATATTGTTTACACTAAATGATATTTCCAACATATTTTATTGTCATATTATAAATATATATTGTGGGGTTAGCTGATTTACAAAAGACAGACATGTTAAATGGATGAAGATATTTAGAACATAGCCCTAGAGCATCACTACACAACAGTTTTTCATTTGCTACTCTTGAAAAAACATTTTCTGAATTGCACAATGCTGTAACACACATAATTTGAGATTGAGAAGACCCCTCTTGTTGAAATGAGTCAGGTTGAAAGTGAGAAAAGATGAGGCAAAGTCCCACAAATGTGCAGAGAGAAAACAGTTGGGTACCCTGTGGATATATCCACGGTATTGTCAAGCTGCATCTTTTCCAGGATAAGCATACTGAAGCATGTCCAGTGCTATGCCATTGAGACTAGCAGCATGGTGGAAGCTGCTGTGAAGGAAGACCAAGCCACAAAGGCATTCTGATAATCACTGCATGCTTGTTTGTGTGTGTGTGTGAGAGAGAGACAGAGAGAGAGAAACCTAATTCTTTGGCAAAGTAGCAATTTGGTTACGATGACTAGCTATACAATAAAAATGACATACTGTAGCTTGTTGACACAACAATGCTTAAACAGACAAAACTGACTGCATAAATGAATAGAATAACTATAGATAGATTTGAAAATCATGGACAGGGGTGCATGGGATAAATATGTTCTGCTACAAAAAAAACCCTGCTATTTCGTGTCAGCTGAGGAGAACTTGTTTAAGAATGGCATGAAAAAGATCTACTGCATTCAAACAACTTTGTACAGAGTCTAGCTGGAATTGTTAATCTGAGGAATAATATCTTGGAGGCTGACTCAAAAAGTATACACCACACTGCCGTACCTTACAGTAGTGGACAAATAGACGCTCGTCTAAAAACTTCCTCTGATGAGGAAAAACAGCCTTCTAAAGCAATTATTTCTCAGAAAGATTTGCTTGTAATTTTCTGTCTGTTTCTGCACTGTTGATAATTTTGATTCACAAGAACGTCAAGCATTTAAAAGGTTGTATTTCTTTCCAAAGGTAAAGCTAAGTGTTTCTAGCATCATCCAAAGTGGTCTAAGGAGGAGAGAGAGTTTTGAAAACATGCATTTATGACACTTTGAAACTGTGATAACCACTTGGAGACCTCGTAGTATATCATCACTGACCTTTTTTGTGAGCACTCATAATTGCAGAGAGATTAATTAATTAAGTCTTGCTAAAATGTTTTGAAGATGTGAGATTCCATATACTGTAGTATTATAGGAAAACTTATATTTTGCCTGCTTAACTCTGGGACAGTCTGCTTAATGGAATACGCACACAGAGTAGAATACCGCAAACTCCAAAATCATGGTAACAATACAAGATCTTGAGGTAGGAAGGGAAATGGAAAATCAGTGATACATTTATTGATAGAAATCTTCAACTATGCAATCATGTTTTTTAGATACACCACTTTAATAGCTACTGTTTTTTTTATTTTCTTTTCCCACTGGCAAGGAGGAAAGTGCCTAGAGGAAAGTCCATAGTCATTGCAAAAAAAAAAAAAAAAAAAAAAAAGTTTAAAGGATGTGGTTTGTAAGCCCATATGGACTCATCTTGTTTATCAAAAAAAACCCTCAGCTTTTCTTAGTATTGCATTGTAACATGGCAAAACGTTATCTTATTAGCCAAATCACAGTATTGGATTAGGAATGTATCTTATTCTAGCAGTGAAATTAAGCGTGTGCTTAAAATTAAGCACATGTGTAAATCCCATTGAAATCAATAGGATTTATGCCCATATTTAAGTGCTTTGCTGAACTGGGGCCAGTAAAGAAATATGACTAATCTCATGAATAAAGGAAATAGGAGTTACTCCAAGTTACTTAATCACAAACAGTCTGTTTACGGGGAAATATCTGTGCTTTTTATGTCTTCACTGTCTTACACTTCAAAAAATAAATATACGTCAGAGAGTTAAATTTAACTTTCTGTAACACGATGATACTTTAATTTGCACAGTAACACCTTCAAGTCTGTTCTTTTGATTGTTTGGGCTACTGACACTTCCCAGTTCCCAGTAAATCTGTTCTCAGCTTGGCAATCACTTTTAACTTCGTTGTCTTTTTGCTTTCTTCCTTCTCACCCCCCAGTAAATCTGTTCTATTTTGAGCTTGGCAAAATTAGTGCTGAATAATCAATACAAAGGAAAAAGGTAATTTGAGAATTTTACGGATGAGTTCCTAACCGATTTGAATCCTTACATCTCAACAGCAGTGACTGAAGAAACACGAGTTGTATGCTGGTTGAGGTTTGACCTTAGTTTTGTTGATTTTTTTTTCCTCTTTGTAGACTGTCTAGAGAAGAATTAATGCCATTTTCATAAATTTAGTATTAAAGAACTGTTTAGTACTCTTTAAAAAAACTTTTAGTTTTTCTTTTTTTTCTGCCACGAGGATTGCAAAAATACACATAAAATCGATAATCTGCAAGTGAGTAGCTGTGATTTGGCCTTATTAGCATGATTTTTTTTATGGGTTTGTGTGCATTTCTCAAAAAATTAATGATGAAACAGCACAGAAAGCAAATATAAGGAGAGCATTTTTGTTGATGATAGTGGCTGTAGGTTTTTTCTAGATGTACTAAAAAAACACCTACAATCCTTCAACTTAGAAAATTCAGGTAATATAAATCATTATGGAACAATGAAGTCAATTATTAGATTTATTTTGTGTGTACAACCCCCCCTCAGAACTCAATAAGGTAAGGAAAAAGAAGAGATCACAAAAAAGCGAGGACATTGCCAAGGAATACAAAACAAGGTAGTAAAAAGAAAAATCTTATCTAAAAGGAAAGAATGACTGTTATCTAAAAGAAAAGAAAAGACTGAGGCAAAATGTAGAACAACTAAAATCCATCTTTGATCTTAATCTCTTTAACTGCTCTGTAGCTACAAATTTTGTGCATACAACAGTTTAACAAAGAGATTTATAGAAGCTGATAATTTAAGTTGCCTATTTTCAATTTAAAACGTGTTTCATTTCTAAGATGTGACAAAGGCAAAATTTAATTCTATGCTTTCTTCTAAATGATGCTGCTCCCTTTCTCTTACAGTACAAGCCTACCTGAGAACAGAAGACTTGATTACTGCTTTTCAGCATGATTCTCCATAGTTGTTTATGACCTTTAAGTAAAATGATTAATACAATAGACTATCACAGCAATTTATGTTCTTTTATTTACGGAGTTAATTAAAAATCTAATTTATGTTGGGATGCTAACTATCCCTATTATTTTACACTCTGCCTTTATTTGTTGCCATACTCTGGGATGCTATAGATGTAATTAGACATAATTTCTGAAGCTTTTATGTTTACTAGCCCTTCTTGGAGAAGTCCTAGAGAAAGAATCAAGAGGTTATCAAGCAGGAGCAACATACTGACTCTAGTAAGCACCTTTTTCTCTGGTGTCCTTTTCGTGTATGAATTTGTCTGAATTAATTGCAGTCCTGCTCATGGCACAAAAATTAACCAGCTGCTAGCACTTCTATTACAAGCCTACAGTTTCAATAATCTATAAATTAGGTGTAAAATTTTCTCTGAACTGATATGTGCAGGATTACCTATGTAAAGCATTGTCCTTCTTGGTAACTCTGAATAGAAAATAGGTTCACAATCTTCTGCAGCAACCAACAAATAAAAGATTTTGTGGTGTCCATTTTTATCATAAGCAGAAATACATCTTGTTTTGAGAACATCAGAAGAACAGAATAAGAGAATGCTCT
Organism: Phasianus colchicus; assembly: GCF_987193195.1. Classification (NCBI taxonomy): domain Eukaryota; kingdom Metazoa; phylum Chordata; class Aves; order Galliformes; family Phasianidae; genus Phasianus; species Phasianus colchicus. The sequence goes on from NC_143476.1 coordinate 76,356,584, forward strand.
GTCATAAATTCAGCTTATTATTACAAAAAAGATGGTGCACAAGAAAGAATGCTATTCCAAGGATCTCCTGCATTTTCTTGTTGACTAGGAAATCACAGTAGGATATATTCCAGAAGTTATGGAATTGATTACCTAAGATAAGATGGAGGGGAGAAATATAAAAATCTGACTTTTTGAAACTTCTTAACTACATCAATAGAAAGACTTACTTAGGTCTGGTAAACTTTCTTCTAATCATACCTTAAAAAAGAGAGAGAGGGAGAGAGAGGCAGGGAAGTCTTGCAGCTGTTTTTTAAATGACATCAGGAATGTCTGTAGTAGGTCAAGTTAGCTGCTGAACTGACTCCTGAGATGTAGATTAGTTTAAATGCTCCTAAAGTGTTCAGGAAGACAAGCTGGCACTTAAATCAGTGTGCTGTATTCTCAATTGGTGATACAGAAGCCTTTGAGACTTATTTTCTCTTACGATGTCTTTTGGAATAAACAATTTCAAAGATTAAGTGGGAGCTTGTGGCTCCCATTTATGAGTGATACTGTTTTTGCAGCATGTATAGCCCAGATTGATGGTAGATATGGATGGAATTGATCTTGATGAAAACAATAATATATATATATATATATATTTTTTTTTTCCAACAAAACGCTAACATTGGCTTATGTTTCCTTTCAGTCTTTCCAACTTGGTACACAGGACCCACAGATCCTAAAGTAGTGGTTCTTTCATGAATCCTACAGAAATGAAAACTATGCTATGGGTTCAGTTTTGCTCTTGCATTAAACAAATAACTCTGTCAACAGGCAGAGATTCAGAGAGCTCTCTCTATGACTGATTGTCTAGTGCCTGCCCTATGTGCTGAACACAAGCTGCAGGATCTCCCCCAGTGAGGACTGATTTGTGTCTTTTTGTTTTAACCAGCTATCTACTTCCTTTGTGAAAGTGTTAACACTGAGCTTGTCATAATTGATTGAAATTGGCAAATGCTTTCCAATATACATGAATTCACACATGCATACTGGGCTGATTTACTAAAACTGACAGTTTTTCACGCAAAGGTTCTGGCAATAGAATAGATCTGTTCCAAGCCTCATAAAGATGTGAGTTTAAGTCACTAATGATCGGAATTAAAATGAGAGATTAGTGTAATAGCATCTTACACTGTGAAATAAGAGTAGATTTATGCCTCTTGTTTGTTCTTTCAAATGCTTTTACTATCTCCTTCATATGTGCACTTTTGCATATTTGAACAAAGCAGTAATGCAATATGAGTTTGCTTGTAGTAACTGCTTAGCCCTCTGAGAAATTAAATTAATTAATTTCCTTTTCCAAGACATCAGATATTCATTCCAGAATTCAGGTTGATTCTTCACAGTCTTCATTGGTTTCTTCTGCAGGGTCAGATTCTTCCCAGGGCATGCCAAAGAATCCTATGTTAATGAGTAGATTAGATACTGAAAATGTTTATTTTGACAGGGTCATGACGAGATTTTGGTTATATTCTTGTATTTTGGAAATACTCACAGCCAAAGACCTCAGCACCAGGTTCATATTATTAGTTCATAAATTCCAAACACACACATACACCCTGCAATATGTTACACTGCTGTCTTTTCAGGGCATGCCTGTTTATTATAAAACTGAATTGGGATACTGCACAATGCCATGTCACATTTCTTCCATCTAATCTAATCCAGGGCTAGAAATAGTCATCCTATTTCTCTCAGTGTAAGGGAAATATACAGATTCCTCATCATTTACCATAAAGAGGTGAATAAACTGTGTTGAATTTATTCAACCTGTTAATGAACACATGTAAATTCTTAACCTCATAATTTAAGATTTTCTCTTCACACCTGAGAGGATGAAATCCATTCAATTGGAAATTTAAACAATACAAAATACTAAAGACTCCAGTATTTCGTAGCTGACAGAAATTCAGGACTCAATCATTACGCATGAATTGAATATACAAAAGTAGAATTAATATGTTACAGTCCATAAATGATCTTTCACAAGTGAAATCCACACACACACACAATTATCAAAATTGAATTTGATTGGTGCAGTTTGTAGTTTTTTAAACAACTGTAAGATTATCTGGTACAGTATACACCAGCAATCTTTTTTTTTCTATTTGTCTTAAACGGAGTGCAGCCTTTTTATTGTTGTATTGCTGGAAAGGTTATCCATCATTCTTTTTTTCTAGGACAACGATGTAGAACAACGAGCGTCTTGAGTATGAATAGCCTGGGAATGTAAATATTTGTCACTGTTGAAGACCGTCAGACCACAACACAGACTTTAACTATCTGAAAAATTATTCATTTAAATGATCTCACCAATTGGTCGTAGATCCAAGTTACAAGTTAGCTTTCAGCTGGAATTTTTACTCAAAACTAGTCAAGTCCTCTTATGTTTTTGTAAGATCAAGTTCTTATTACTGCAAAAACATGGAAGTGTACATATATAGGTTAAGATGGCCCAGTATACTCTACCTTGTTAATAAAAACTACTAAATTCCTTCCTGTACTTTTGGCTGTGCAGTAAGTAGTTTCTCACTCAGCTGATTGAGACTAAATATACAATTAAGCACTGTTTAAGAACACATCTTTTTATTAGGAAGGTAACATTCTCAGTTTTTTCAACAAGCTAATGAAGCACGTGTTTCTCAAAATAAACAATCCTAGAAAGAAAAAGCAATACTATCACTGAGGTCGTTTTCTTAACAAATATTTCTGAAATTTGTGGCACTTGTTAGTGAACAAGGCACTCAAGGTCTGCTTTCCTTCCACCCCCACCAAGTGTGACTGGTGAGTATGACTGGGAATACGATGGAATTGACTTTCTGTGAATTTGCTTGGAAGAAACGTGTCCTTGCAAAAAGCTGTAAATGACATTGTAGATGACAGTTGTGTTTTTGCTCTCTAGCCTCAGAATGAGTTTCAGGTTGAAGCTCAAGAAATTCAGGGCCATGCGTTATTACAGCAACCTGTTGTTAACTTCTGTGGTGTGTAGAAATTTAGGAATTAATGACCATATGGTCATTATTTGGCCAAACATTATACAGCAATGGAAGTGAAGCAGTGTTTGTTCTGATCTGGGAAGTATCCATCGACAGACTGCAGACAGAACAGATAGTAAGTCAGAGACTATCAACACAAATGAAAGGAAATCATAGAAGGAGGAAGAACTTAATATTTCATCTTCAATAAGTGATAAACATTCCCACATGAAAAAAAGACATTTATTTAGATAATGAATAATTATTATATTCAAAACAATGATTCTTTGGGGCAGTTGGATCGCTGGAAATGGTTGCATTAAGCTGACTTCCCATTTAAATCATAGGCATGAGTTGAGGTTCAATAAATTATTTTCTGCCAGCCCACCTGACACATTTCAAGAGTATGAGAGAAGAGAAAATGTGGTGGTAAGAGTACAGAAATTTTGAAAACTTTTCTATCTTTTTTGAGCCATTAGAACTTGTTCAATTAAATCATGACTTGAATGTAAGAAACAACATTTTACCTATCACTGAGTGGAACTGCAAGCTGACATATTCAGATCTCTTTTGTTCCATGATTCCAAAAGCATCTGACTCTGACACCTATTTTAGAGTGAATAACTGCAAAGCTCTTCAAGATAAATATCTATTTATGATTATATATATACAACATAAGTATATGATGTTTACCTGCATTCTTATAACAATGTCTGGATTTGGAAGAAGAATTTAGAATAGCAACATGAGCAGAACTTTTGTAATAGTAAGAGATCACAGTTAATAATACAAATATAACTATTTGAATATATTGATTCAAATTGGACTAAGAGTGTATATTTTGAACATAACAATATTCAATCATGTGTAAATCTGCTCACTTGTCCAACTTTAGCAAAAAATCTGGAGTGGAAAATTGTTCTAGAATGAGTGATATCTTCCACTGTTACTAAGAACCTTGTCCCTTCTTCAGTTAAGTATGGTAAGAACTATGGGGAGTGAGGATGGAAATCAAAGTTGTTTAGCATCCACACTGAGATTTAACAAAGTAAACTGACTTCTTGTGTGTGGCAAAGGAGGCTGAAGGAAAAATACAGAGCCCTGGAACTTCTTGGGCATCTGAGCAGCAATGGTGTCAGAGAAAGAGTGGCACCCACTGAGTTATTTTACTGAATCAAAAAGTGAAGTGCCTTCTAATAAAGAATATCTCAACAAACAAACAAACAAACAAACAAACAAACAAACAAAAACCAACCAATCAACCAAACAAAAACAACCAAAAAACCTCTATATTTCTGTCAGAAAATTTTAAATGTGTTCTGGTCAGCAAATTTGATAGGAAAAAATATGTTAACAAGACTGATTCTTTTTTATCTCTATCACCCTTCAGAGTAAGACTAATAGACGTTTAAACAAGAGGACAGTCTAAGGACAGTTTAATTTTTTTCACTGTCCTTAGACTAGTTTGAATGTGTCAAAAATATGAACCACCTTTCATTCCACTTTAATTGTTAATTTTTGTAACCAGGATGAACAGTGTAAAAAGAGAGCACTTTTTTATTCAGAGAAGTATAGTAGTTAAGAGGTTAATCTCTTAAATCTTTTAATACGGCCCATATACATAATCAGTTGTGGAAATGAACAGTTCTGCAATTCCATTTTATGAAATCAAAATCATAGTTAAGGTCACTTGAATAATCCTTGAGAATAGCAGCTTTAAAAAAAGAGCTGTGTATGTAATAAAATGCCCATTATCTGCTTCCACCCATTGGGTAACCTGCTTTTACCCTCTGACCCTCTGGTCTTCCATGCTGAAACATATGTGATAGGCAGTGCTTCTGAAAATGACACATTAGAGCCAGGAAATCAGCCCAGTCAACACTGAAATGTCATTTCTGGATCCCTGCTCCTGAAACAGTATTGTTCCCAGGGATAGCAGTCTGCAGAGCTGCAGCACAGCACTGGTCTGGAGAGGCATCTGATGGTGGGGGGAGGAAGCTCCTAAGCCCATAGGTTAATAGATATACTGGAAAATTCACAGGCGCCAAGAGATTTATCTGTTTATAAAGACAATTATTAGCCATCTCTGTGACAAGATAATTGGACACAGTACGACTTTGTGTCTGCCTGAAGTCTGTGCATATTCCTTGAGCATAGCCTTTACTTCAAGAAGACGTTCTGTCTTCTCAGGCATTTCTATGACACTTACTACCTTCGCACATTTTCAATCCAGTGTTTTGTGGTTCCTGACCATCCAAACAACATTTTCATTGCTGTCATTCTTCTGAATTTGAAGAAAGTAAAAATTTGTGATCGTCTTCTGTGTCTATTTTCCTATTTTCCTCTGTGCCAGCGCAGCAGGCCTTAAACATCCATCTAGGCATATCGAAATGATCCATTTAATTTATCACGGTCTTTTGAGCTCACAAAATGCAGTGCTATCAAAACTCTAACACTGTGCAGCATCAACTGCAATTCTGTATTTCAAGGAAACATTTAGGATTGCATTTGAATGCACATTAAAATTTTGTTATGAATTAATGTTTTGAAAACATAATTCAAGTTCCCAAATTGACCCCTGCTTTCTCTTACAGGCCTATAGTTGGCTCTTTAGAGTTCCTACCACTGTGTACAGTGTGTAAGAGATTTTCTGTGATTTTCAAAAAGGATGATGTTTATGACTCCACTTGTGAAAGTGCTTTGATAACAAAAATTGTGATAGGTTCTAAGAAATGTGAAAAATCTTTAAAAGTAGTTGCTTTCTATTCAGTGTTTAAAAAACTGACCATCATGAAGACTGTAGCAGTGCTTTTACAACGTATAACTAAAACAAAAAAAACCCTGCAACTTATTAGGTATCTTTGCCCATTATGAATAGGTCTTCATTAGAAAAATATTCAAGCTTTAGGGAGATATGAGCTTAGGGGAATAAACGCTATCTCATAAAATTCAATACATCAATAGGCAATTTAAAGTTCACTGTTCTTCCTGCTCAAGTCATCCTCCCCTTCTTGTCACAGGTTTTGGTGCGAACTAGAGACAATTCAACCGTCTCTCAATTCTCTCTCTCTTTTTTTTTTTTTTTTTTTTTTTTTCGAAATATGAGTAGAAAATAAACTCATGTCCAGGAATTGCTACCTGAATAAGGAGAGGAGCAAAAAAGAATGGGAAACCACATGGAATACACAATATTTTGAAATACAATAATTGGATTTGAAAGTGTTGCAAAGAAAAAAAACATTTCAGAGAAATGGACTCTTTAAGACATCATGAAAAAAAAACAAAACAAAACTGGCCTTAGATCAGAATATTTCAAGTATATGTCTACCTATGTATTTTGTATATTCTACCTAAATAGAACTGTATCTATAACACTGAAATAAGTTCTATTTCAACTCAGTCACTGACACAGAGATATCCAATGTGTCTGTGTATGCTAGTGCTGCTATCTACAACTTTATGCCATTGAAATAAATTGCACCTTAAATTTGAAGGCAATTTTAGGTAGTTTGGTGTGCAATACGGAATTCATCTTTGATATTTAGCAAGCCTAAGATCTTTCTAACTTGTGAAGTCTGCATGTCTACAAACTGGTGTGTCTGTGTTTGTGTTTATTCCCTTTTTTCATGCATGCCCTGAAATGACTAAATTACAGGTATTTTACATGTATTTTGTGGTACAAGACAGATATCGTCCGCTAGTATAATTTATCTTGAAACACCCTGTTTTACAAAATTACAGAAAAGCACAGCAATTTGCTCTTTTTTATTTTTTTTTATTTTTATTTTTTATTTCTGAGACTATGGCAAAATCTTCAAAGCCCAGAAGATGCCTTCTAGATGAGAACTTAGCCATGTAATAAACAATTTTCATCAAAGAGCTGGCTTTGTGGAAACTGTACAATTGTGGATTTAAAATTTTGATAATGTTCCTTACTTATTAGCTATTTTGTCTTTTGTATTTTGACCTAATTCAGACAGCAAAGGCATCAACCCTTATTTAAGATTAGATACACATACATACACATACAGCAACCCAAATCAGGTTAGCTGCAATCAAGGTAATTGAGTTGAATAGCATTGTTCATCTTTGCTTTGCAGCTGCCTTTTGGATCTAGCTTTTGATCCCAAGTGCCTGAGTTGTATTTTTTTCTGAACCATGGATAATTTTGGTTTTATTTTAACACATAATTACTCCTTTAAAACTAAAGTCTCTGTGTATGATGTCTTGATCATAAATTAATTATTTTTTTTATTATTATTTTTCTCTGGCAAAATCTACAGTTCTTTAATGGAGGCTAGGTAGAATTAGGGTTCTCAAAATCTGAGGCTGTGATTTAGTCTGCCTGCTCATCAACACCTCTGTCTGTTAACAAGTGATACTTCCGTGGCCAAACTTCATGGCCAAACTTCATGTTCCTTTAGCAGTTAAAGCTAGTCTTTGCCTATACTCAGAGTGCACAGTACAATAAGAAAGAGTTTACTTTTCCTATCTGTTGTTCCTATAGTCCAAATATGAGAAGGCATTATGTTCTCTCATAAGTCCCAGTAGTTGTTTTTACAATAAAACAAAAACACAAATTGAACAAATGCACGCACACACAAAATAAAATAAAACACACATAGAAGAATCAGAAAGTGAAAGCAAAAATCTAAGACAAAGATCTCTGAAGATCTTTAGGATCGCAGTCTTTTGCAGAGTTGTCATGTAGTTTTGTAAGCATGTAAACAGTCTTGGCATTTTCCAGTAAATGGGAGGTAGTTTGTGAGGTTTTCTTCATTGCAAGTATGTTTGAAGTCACAATTAGAATGTTATAGAAAGTCCCTGAATTTATGGTACAGATAAATTCTCTGCTCTTTCAGCTCTTAAGTACTTTTTTTTTTTTTTTTTTTTTTTCCCCATATGCCAAAACTGATGTCTACTTTTTTTTTTTTTTTTTTAAATGTAAACACTTGCATTTTTTAGTAGATAAACAAAAGATTTTTCCAGATCTATTTAGAAGAAACAACCTTTTATCTTCCTCCCTTAGAGACAAAAAGAAATCTTTAAGAAAACTGTCTGGTAGTTGTAAGCCATTCCTCTTCCATGAAAAATATAGCAAAGGATAGATGGAAATATTAGTACTTTCTGTATGTAACACAAATACATTTCAAAGTACTCTGTGATTCTATGATATTATAATATTGAAATTGAACCTAGATACTATTCTTAGGAAAAAGAGAGAGAAAGATAGATTGATAAATGGATTTTTCCAAAACTTGTGAGATTCAACATTCTTTTTGAGGTTAATTACTCTTTGTACAGAGGCAAAAATAATCTTATTGACGCAATTTATTGTAATTATTAAAAAAATATATATTATGTTCTCAAAATGCTTTTTTTGTTTGTATACATGGTAAAGACCATTGCGAAAGGAAGAGGATACAAAGAATTTAGGAAATAATATATGAGGGGCTTATTATTGAGCTTGTTATCTAAAAGCTGTTGTTCTTATTTAAGCTAAAGGGGCTATAATATCTGTGAGAATACCTAACAAGTATGAGGAGATTTTCCTAACTCTTTTCCTTTGAAAATACCAGTTTCTCCTTTTCTGCTGAAAGGCATTATGAATAAATCTACAGAGCCTTAAACCAGAGTACTAAGCTTTCTTTTCTAGGTCCACTTTATTATTAAATATTAGTGCTCCTAGGAAGTCTGTGTCTGTGCCCATCCTTTTTCTCAATACTGGAATTCCTGCTTAGGATTCTACCAATCTCATAGATATATATTTTATAAACACATTTACACAGGTAGGATATACATGTATGCATAATACATACATACGTACATGTATAAAATAATGAGTCTCTACAGTTGATTTCTCAGTTGTTAACACATAATAAATATAAATAGTTTAGCTGTCTTTCATTAAAGGAGGTTGATGTGGAAGGAAAGTTGGGCTGCAGATTTTTATATCATTAATGCATTTGCAGCAAAGTTGTTTATGCAGTATTTTCTATCTACAGGCTATTATTGTTTATACAAAGCTTGTCAGAGTGTGCTGCACAACCTGTAGTTTTATCGTCTTCTTTGTGCATTTTATTGGCTCATTAGACTATAAGCATTGATCTCATTAATAGAAGTAGGTTATTCTTGGTTCCCCTGTAAAGTTGGAAATACCACACATTTTACTTCAGAACTACACTTACTCCCCAGTGATTGTGCCACATTACCCAAATCAATCTATTTGTAGCAAAGAGCTCAACATGGGCTGATTACTCACTCAGACTCCTAGGCAGGCTTTGGAGCAGACCTTCAAGTAATATTATCTGTATTCTCTCATTTAAAAATAGAGTCTCCGTTATATATAGAATGACTGAGATTTGCTCTCAGATACCAATGGTTTGTTATGCAACCTTGGATGAATCCCATAATCTTTCCATCTGTTTTCCTATCTGTCTTCTTTATGTTATCACTAGAGCTTGGCAGGAAATGCAACATCTTTCCTACCTGAAAAGATCTGAATAATTTTAAAAGGCTCCCATTTGGGAACAATAGTTTGAAACCAGAATTTTTATTAAAGATGAGAAATTTCTGAACAGATCACTTTGTGGCTTTTACTATGTGATACAGTGATCAACTAGAAAGAAAGACTTCTACAGAAACGTTTCCTATTAATTTTCTATCAATAAATGCACAACTTGTGGCTCTATAATCAAGAGAATATCTAAATCTAAATAGTTAAGTACTATGTGAAATTCTAAACATATTGAAGTATTTAAAGGTTTTAGCACCTCTGGAAGTTGTTTACTATCTAAATAGATAGCTGTCTATCTATAGACATTTAATTAGCTTTACAAATAACTTAGAATTAAATAATAATATTAAACATGATCTGAAGTTTTATATTTATGATGCTTCACTAGCATAAACATGTCAACATGGTAACATAAACTAAAACATTTTAAAACAGTCTGTGAGGATAAGCCTTCTTCCCTTCATCCCAGTGAATTCAGTATAAAACATCAGGAAATTTAAAACCTTCCTCATATGGGTAATATTTTAAAAATAAATATGGAGTCATATTGCAATTGCAAATCGTATGCATTTCACCAAGTTTTCTTCATGATTTGATAACTCTTATTGTAGCTGTCTTTGTAAATATGACAATAAATTTTTAAATCTCCTGAGAACTGGTAAATACAGGCAGATGCACTTAACTGCTGGTGAGCAACAAAAGTCAGTCTGCAGGAAACTATGGCACTAATGTAGCTCTTGATTAATCTCTAATTACACTTTTGTCATCTTAGCAGGGAGACAAAACTATAGCAGTTCCTAAATAGGCAGGCAGCATTTTGGCACCTAGCAACCAGCAGTTCTTTCATATTAGCAGCAGTGGACTCTGTGCTGTTACATGGAAGGTGGTTATGGATCACTGCTCTATTATTTACAGAGCAGCATTTACAGAGGCCTTCACAACAGTATATAAATTAGCAGCTTAATAGGCCATCACTAACTAAAAACATGGCATGAGCTGAAGCATCAAGTATGAAATTTAACTGTGACTTGGAGATAATATTTGTAACACATATAGAAAAGGAATGTCAACTTATTTCCATGTTAACCATTTCACAGGTGAATTATAATGGAGATTTTAAGTATTTCTATATGGATGTGAATATGTGCTTCCCTCTGATTTCTCAGATAAACATAATATGTATGTATGTGAATATATAGTCATACATATTAATAAATAATAAATATTCTACATTTTCTACATAGATCTGATAAAGATTAATATAAAAGTTTTCCTCTCTCTCTATATATATGTAATTTTTTTTCAGTTAGATAATATAGCACAGACACAGATGAGCTAGTAGAGCAGTGCTGAAAGGGATCTGCTAATTGGGCAGCAGGCTGCAACAACACCCCAAGTGTCTTTGTGAAAGGGCCTTATTAGCTATCAATCAGACAAATAGTGTTAACTTTTTTTTTGCCTTCTTTTCTTCAATAACTTGTCAGTGAGAAGACCCGTTCTAAAAGAAAGACCTCACACTTCTATTTGGGTGTCATTCAGAGTGAATGAGATTCAAAAGTGATTAAACACCGTAAATAAGTGCTGACAAGCTATAATTTGAAGCCTTATTTAACCAACTAAGAAATACATAAATTAATGCTTAAATATTATGTATTCTGAAATTAAAGAAAAGGTTTCCTGTGAATGGAGAAAAATAAGCAGAGAAACTCCAAAAACACGATGCTTTCATTTGCACTGCTTCCTTAACTAAACCAATACTTGGCAGTGAAAGATAGTTCTGATCTACCCTGCAATGACTCCTGAAACAACTTCTGGCTGGGTCCCATGTAGTTTTCCATGTCTTAAACTTATTGTCAGAGAAATTCCCTGCATGGTATAAGAGAGCTCACAGCCTGAGCGGGTGTAATATGGATGGGTGTAAATGATGGAGGGAGAGGAATGTAGCTGCCATTGTCTCCCTGTGTTCACACAGTTGACATGTGAAAGAGTCAGAAAAGGGAAGGTGGTTCAGACACTTACATATACTGAAATCAATAGCAAAATTGGTGTTATCTTCAATAGAAAAGGAAATTATATTCAGTTTTGTACCAAAGAATCCATTGCTAGATGTAGTTTATCAAGTCACCTTCTTGATTATCTCTTGCTTACAGATTTGTAGAGACATTTTAGACTTTGAATTTAAACATATCTTCTTTTACATAGGTAATAGAATGTTATGATTCAATCCTAGAGTATAATTTCCCACTCTGTTACATAGAGACAAAACAGCAACGGATTTTGTGAAGTGTGAAGGGTTACATACTGATAACATAAATAAAATTAAATATTGACACTTTTAATTCCATTACCTTCAGAACACCTCAAAGTACTTACCATAGAGTTTCTCCCAGCTAGTCTGATTACCTATTTCTACAGCCCTGAATAAAGCCAAATGATGAGCACAGACCAAGACCAGGGGCATAATCAAATAAGGTAACATAACTCTAAAATAGTGTTTTCTGTAGTGATCTTTACCCTTGACAAAAAAGCAGCCAGAAGAAAATTAGATAATCCTTCATATCGTCAACTGTACTGCCTTCCGTCCTATGTAAACATTGAGATTTACATTCTCCTAGAAATTCTGAGAGAGATGGACCACTAATGTAGGTTTTTCCACTGGGGATGATCAACACTGAAACTGTGTCCCCAGAAACCATTGCTTTGAAATGACTGAACTTTATGTGGGACCTAACTTGTGTTTGGGCTACATAACAGCAGAATGAGATTTCCAAAACCTATGACACTGAGCAGGTGAATTCTGAGAAATATTTTACCTGCAACCTTCTAGATTTTCATGGGTGAAGGTGTATATGAGTATTTTTCTTTTTTCTCTTAATTTTTCTTTTCTTTTTTTCCTTTCTTTTTGAAACTTTCTTCTTTTCCTACTTTTCTTGTTTCTTTTCTCTTCTTTCTTTTTTTAGGTTTTTTTTTTTTTCTGTTTTATTTATTTGCAGAATTAAATAGTGAATTACAGCAAGAAGAAAATAATTTCCTACTAAGTCTCCTATCTCTAGTCAAAGAAGCTGTAATCAACATTCTCATCATAATACTTAATTAGCTAGTTGATTTCTGTGATAATGTTCAAAGAGATGGGGGCTGAGATGTATTTGAAACCAGAATTATGAACTGATATGACATTGAGACAAATTGTTCTCAACAGCTGTGGTTACAAATATTTCAACAGAAAAAGCTAAACTGTTCTAAAAGCATAGATCCCGCTGATGGACCTTTGTTGTGTCACATAAGCCAAGCTCTGTATAAGAGTTTTGCTTAATTGGAGTGAATTGGCATTCACTGATGCTTGCTAACTGATTATGGAGACTAAACAGTGGATGTGAGCACAGTGAGGTAGTGGGTGGTGCATTTTAGCAGTGGCTACAGTGATAAGAAAGACTGACTGGTACCTTCTGACTCCTACAATTCTGTGATTCTGTGATCAGGACTCTGACTAAGCTGCAGGCTCAAACGTCCAGAGTCAGACCAGTGAAAAAGACAGCCTTTCTCTTACAACATGATAGCATCAGCCTCCATACTTCTTTGAAGACTGTGAAGTACATTGCCAATCTTGGCTAGACTATGACATCCACTGTATAGTGCAGATTTGGCACCTTCTGACTTCCATGTGATGGAAGATGGACATCACAAGCAACGTTTTCCTATGATGCCATCATAGCAGCTGCGAAGCAGTGGGTCACATCCACTGGTGCAGATTTTGACTAGCAGCATGCAGGCTCTTGTCCATTGCTGGTGAAAATGCATACTAATAGTAAAGACTTTGTTGAAAAATAGTTCTGTATCTGAGAATTTGCTCTATCAAATCATATTTTTGTGTTCTTTGTATTTGTTGTAGTTTCCGTGGAAATGAATAGGAAGTATTCCCTTTGGAGCAACCAATGTACAAGCTGCAACAAGAATAGGACAAAGAAAGAAAAATACTGAGTGTTGTGAACTCACAGTCATTTTAGTTAGTGCATGATATTGCACTGTATGTAACTAAGTCTGTTAATACAGTTAAAATAATTATTTCCACATCTTGATATGTTTGATTTTTCAAAGTATTATTATCACAGAGAATGACCTCTGCTTTCATATATATACAGAGAGAGAAAGAGAGAGAGAGAGAGAAGAGAGATAAATCTGATTAACTTTTTCAGCTTAAATCCATATATATATATATTTATACACATCTTCAGTTTCAACTTCATATTAGTTTTGCTGAAAGTCTTAGCCATAAGTCAAATAAACGCGTTATTTTTCACTTATTTCACTGGAGTGCAAAGTGAATTCTGTGGTAGTTATAGTAAAAGAGATTTGTATTTATTACACTAAGCATAATAAGAAATAAAATAGTTAAAAAGTGACCTCAAATGAAGGAAAGTAAAGAGATCACAAATGAAATCGAGAAGATATATTGTCAATTATCTCCGATGATACAATTTCCAGCAGTATGTTTCAAGATGACACCCTGGTTTTCATGAATCACTTTTGAGCAGTATTTTTCAATGAAATGTCTCTCTCTAGTGAGTAATTTAGAATGAATAAATCCATATTCGTATCAATACAAAAAATAAAGTCTTCTTATTAGCCTTCTGAATTTATTAGACAAGGATAGTTAGGGTTTATAAAGAACTTCTGACACTAAGGTTTAGGGTCATTAAACAGGTCACTGAAGCTTTGAGCAGTAAATCTGCGTGTGACACCTTCACATGATGACTTCAATCAGGCAATTTGTTTACTAATCATTATAAATTTCATTTCTTAAAACATAGAGACTCTAATTTATATGATCTCTAATGTGATGTTCAAACTCGACTTTTCTGCCATTCAAAACGTATTTTGTACTAGTACCTTTCCTAATTTATGAAATGCTAGATGTGAAGTTCACTTTTTGATAAAAAAGAACAAACAACCAAAATACATGAAATTACTTGTTCTCAGTGAATTTAGAATAAATGATGAATTTGTGAATCTGTTAAATGATGCAGATCTGTATTTTCAGAAACTCTTAGTTGATGTTTCTGCTTGACCATGTAAATGATAAATATATAGGAATACATCAATGATATTTACACATGAAAAGAAATCTGTCATGCTGTGTTTCCTGATGCTTCCATGACAAGCAGATAAGAGCAGTCTTCCATGCTGGTGTTTTGTTTGCTTGTTTTTTTGTTTGTTTTTGCCATTGTTTGTTTAAAATTTTCTAATTATTTGGTCTTTCCAGGAGTTTTTCTAGATTTTTCTCACTTGTATTGAAATTCTCAAAGTGATTCTCCTTGAAACATCTCCTAAGATTTCAGATGAGGACAAGAATAGACTGGGCTTTAAATACAGGAAATTGAAAATTGCATGTTTATGTTTGTATGTATATATTAGATACACATGAAATTTGATGTAATCGTTTTTGTTTCTATTTTCTTAGTTTCCTCTTTCTGCACACATTTCTTTTAAATATAGTAATTTCTATTTTTACAGCTTTTATAATGAAGAATTTTCTATATACATATATTCAAAGTGGAGAAAATATTTGTTATATTGTTACATTTATTTCTACATATATGTGTGCATTTGATTCTTATATAAAACTCAAAATGTATTCCTTCTATGCTTTCTGTCTCTGATATGTCTGCTTACATATTTCCAGTACAGAGAAAAAGATTCCTTCCAACAATAGGATAAAAAAATGAGATATGTTTTCATTTATTTTTTAAAGTTTTACATAAAACAACATTTGATTGATGCAAGAAATAAATTTTAATAAACTCTTTATGCTATTTTAGATCTCAAATGGATTTTACATAGAGACTAAGGAATCCTGTTATAGGAAATAAATTGAATGTATCTTTATGCAGCAAAGCAGTGAAAATATGTACTTAAAATCATAGCTTTGTAGGCACATGCAAAGTTTAATAGATGCTGAAATAATTTCAGTCAAGGTGAGCTCAGGTCATTTTTAAGCCAGTTTTCCTTTGCTTTTGTGTGTGTGTTATGTGCATGTTTATCACCTTAATGCCTAAATTTAAAGCATAGAATAAAAATGAAAACATTTTAAAGACTTTATCATCTTATTTTTAGAGTAATGTGTTTAATGCCCTGATGTCATGATAATATCAAATGAACAAATACTAAATAAATTCATTCTGTAAGTCATAAAATCTGACTCATAAAAACTTTTAACATGGTACATAAACAAATTTACTCTGTACTGCAAAGTGAATACATAAGGTAAAAGAGAAGATTCCTTAACAATAACCATCACTTAGGATCATGATTATCACTGCAAGCAGTTCCTTCTGTTTTGCTTTTGGTGACATAAGTAAGTTGAAAATTGTTTCATTAAATTTCCAGTTATTTACAAAACAAAAAAGGATTCCATGAATAGATAGAGAGAATAATATTTTCCACGATGCTTAACTTTCTCTATAAAAATTGAATTTAAAATCACTTGCCCAACTGAATATTTAAGAGATACAAAAAGGAAACACTGCATAGTGACATGTCAAAATGTGAGCATGCTTGAGAAAAAGTGAAAAATAATCCTTAGAAAGCAGAATTTATACATATTCTCTCTTCTATATATACCATATGCTAGTTTACTACATATTAGACATAGTTTTATATGTAAATATATATTTATATTAATATGTAATGTATATATTACATGTAGTTTTAATCAGGTGGAAGATTCTTACAGGCATAAAGTGCTTTTAGAATTGTCTTCCATTATTTTTAACGTTTGAACACACAGGAAATACCTATTAATAGGTGTTTGTCATTTTTTCTTCTGTGCAGCGTGGTGTGATTGTGCGAAAATTAAAGCTTTAATATTTAACATGTAATATTAAATTTAAAAGGTTTTTTTTGAGTTTAAAAGTTTTTCTGTTTAAAAGTTTATTTGAGACTGAGAATTTCAGATTTGAACTCCCACTTAAATATGCTCTTTTATAAGTGTAAAAATTCAAGAAGTAGGCAGAAGTATTTTTTCTTGACAAGACTTTTCACAGCATAAAGTGATTGTAATGAATGTATATGTTCACTCTGTAAATGTTATAAAATGGAAAAAAATGCAAAATTTAAAAAAATGTTTTAAATTTCAAAATGAATTTTCTATTTAAAGTTTCTTTCAATTTGATCTATAAAATTAAAAAAAAAAATACAAAGTCAAGCTAAAAATACATTATCTATTTCTAGTCAAAAGGACTGATATTTCTGTCAGGAAGCCAGTGATTTTGAGGAGCTATGCTTTCTGTGCAGGACTGGTTTTGTCTTCTCATAGCCTAGCTGATATCAAGTAGAAGGACAGACTCACCTACTGTGTTTAATTTGTGCAGATTTGGTTTCTTGTTTCTTCTTTTCACATGCATTAAATGTGTTCCAAAGGATTTATTTTACATCTGCTGCTCTGTTAGCCTGCAGTCAGTGGTTTTCTGCCAATACAGATGAAACCCCAGACGTGCAGCACTGAAAGGGAGTGCTGCCTTTTTGTAGAGGAAAAAAAAAAAAAAAAAAGAAATAGATGACAATGAAACTAGCACACACACACAAAAAAAGTCTTTGCTTTATCATTCTAATCCAATCTGATTCTCATTTTGGAAAGTGTAACTCTAACACTCCCCAAGGAAGTACCTGGTCACTAAAACAGAACCTGGCCTAGCAGCACATGCAGTATGCTGATCTGAACTTAACAGGACAGATTTTCAGCTGGCATAAATAAGGATGGCTGCATCTGAAAGCAGTTGAGCTATGCTGATTTACACCAGCTCAGGGACTAGTTCTACGCGTTGATTAACTGCTACCAATTTGAACCCATTAGACTTACGCCAGCATAAACCTGAAGAAATCCAGTGGTGAATCAAGCCCAGAAAGAAAGAAATCTTTACATAACTACTTAACAACTGTGAAAATATTGGCTGACTCTCATAGGACTTCATTACCACATCTGATGAGAATGCTGATTTATGGAGATCAGTAAACAAGTCTCTACACCGAGGGTGTCACAGTAAAAACAGAGAAACATATCCAAACCATGAACAGCCTACAAGGACTGCATTTGCTTGCACTTTCTGTGCCAGGTTAAGATTTAATGGAAGATGTTTCTAACTAGCACTCTGTATTTAAAGGCAGCTGAAAGGAGCAACACAAAGCCCCTGTGGCCTGTTGATATAAAGGGCTAGGGGCAAGGAGGATCCCAGTATTCTTGGTTCATTCAATGACTCATCATGCAACACCAGGTTCGTCACTTGACCTTTTCTTGCCTCGGTGAACTCAAATGGAGATTAGGGTGAAAAATGTAGGTTCCTATTGGAAAACAGATGATTTATAACTGAAGTTATTTGAGTAAATACATTACAAAGAAGTAGTAAATCCATAAATTTTACACACATGATCATAAACAATGGAGTTGATATCTATAAAAACCCCAACTTCTCCTTTCTTCTGCAGGTTTCTTTTCTGTCTGTCTGCATTATTTTCACACTAAAACGATGCACATGCATAAGAGATTAGCAAATTAGGGTAACTTTGTTATTCCCTGAATTTGTTGTTTGTTAAGATACACAAGAGCAAAAACAAACTTCCGTTTCTTCCATAAGTCAGTGAAAACAAAGTAGTCAGCTACATCCGCTCCCATATGAAAAGTAAGATTCAAAAAATTATTTTGGACCAAGCAATTTTAATCTCTGGTTGTGTGTATACGTGTGCTGGAAATGTAGAACAAAACCTGTTTACAATCTCTTTTGCAAGCATCAGTACATTTTGTATTTTCCCAAGTGAGCATGTGGCCCACAAACTGTCTTGTAGTGAAGGTCATTTTATTCAGTAACGAACTGTGTGCCCCTCATCTTGAATTGCTCTCAAGGTTAATAAATAAATAAATAAAAGGCTTCTTTTTATAATTAAATGTCTGTCAAGCTCAAAATCAAACCTCTGGACAAAGAAAATGGTCTGGAAGTCTGAACAGCATTTGTTGTTTTAGTTTTATGTCTTAATGACTTGGATGACTCTCCTCACTATTTCATTTTCATGTTATACTGATCATGAAAGCTTTGACTATGACCAACAAAAATATACAAATGTTTCTCAGCATATCATACAAAAGATCTATAGATTACTTTGGCAAAACTGACTGTATGCACAGCGAATGGTACAAGAAGAGTGAAATGATGGAAGGATTATGAAATGCAGTTTAAAAAACAAAAAACAACAACAACAAAAACCCACATCCCATAAGAATTTGGATTATTTCAAAGTTCATATGTCAGCCAATTAAACCCATTGTTTAGCTTCTGAGACAAAAAGCCACAAAGATCCCATCAGAAGAAGGGTTTTTTCTTCCCTGCTGGCAGCTTGTAGATGCAAAAGGTCTTGTTATAGAGAAGGGTGCAAGTATAGCAGCAGCTAAGGAGTCTCAATCAGATAAACTGACATCTGTGACAGATAGCTCTCTTACACAGGAGGCACTAAGCCTTGCTCGCCTTTCTCACGGGAATGATCCACCACTATTACAGTATCTCTAATGCAGCTACTAACATGCAGTTTTAAACTCATTCACAGGCTGAAACAAGATCACATTTACAGTGAAAAGACAAATTCTTAAGTAGCATGGAACCTCAGTTTAGTTTTCCTTATCACTTCTCTTCTAAAGCTTTAATCAAGTGTTTTATTTTAGAGGCTCAAGCAGTCTCAGTGAATGGCCATTCATTTCTTCCATCCTCATCCATTTTGTTAGCCTTTATTCTCCATAAATATATCTTCAATATGCCATTAAATAGAGGTTCTAAAACTAACAAAAACAAAAACAAGAAAGCTTTTAAAAGCAGAAATATGTTATATTTTCGTAAATAAAACTGCTTGCAAAATATTGAAATGAAGAACACTTAAAATTAAACTTTGCATGTATTAAGATGAATTTATATCACAATAAGAAGATGAGAAATAATCAGATATTGTTTCCTAATATACTTTCCATAGAAAATCAAATTGCTTGGTATTTCTCTTGAAATTGACTTGAAAAAAGAAAATGGAAATGTCATTTCAGGAAAAAAAAAGTAAGAATGTAAAAAGAATCAATGGAAAACTCTTGGAAAGATACAGAAGACAATTATATAGGCAAAACTCAGGTATTTTTGTATTAAATAGGTAAGCTTCAAAATATGAAAGAAAAAAAAATGGGCACTGGACCAAGGAACAGGAACTAACCCCTAACAATAAGGAAGCAATGTGTAATCTGCAGTACCAGAGAAAGAAAAGCCATTATTTCTTTCTGGAAAATCACTCCAAGAAGAATATGGCACATTATAAAAAGTGTCCAGAAAAATGAATATTTGATTTAATGATAAAGCAAATTACGAAAAGAAAATATGCAATACCATGTTACAAATACAAATACAGATGAAGAAGACATACTGATTTAGAATATGAGTTTCTTCTCTACATTTTCCCTAAACTGTTCTTGAGTTCTGCTTATTTTTGCCTTCAGATACATTTATCTATATAAATTATCTATATATATGTATATATTTTACAGTTAAAATAAATTTATTGCATATCTGCTGCAAATCAGCTGTAAATACTTTAAATTTGGCCATATATGTCTCAAAATGCTGATACATTTCACATATTGTGCAAGTACTTCTGCTCTTAGCAGGTTTCTTTCTGTAAATTTTCAGTATTAATGGAGGAAAAAAGTGTATTGTCTTTTATTTAAATTTTGCATTTTTCCTGTAAAGAGCCCAGAAAACCAAATACTGTGTGTACAATTAGCTCCAGTATTACTATCAATTATGAAAATATTTACACTTTTTTGAAATAAAGCATTAAATACAAATTCTAAGATTAAAATTGTCTGATCTCTTCCTTAGAAAGGAACAAAATCTACATTTCTCTTTATTCCCTGGAACTTTTACAAATGCACAAGACACAAGCTCAATACCTTCAGGAGCTGCTTTTAAACAGATTATTGATATTCTGGCCCACAGATCTCTTGGAGGATATTGAGTATCAGCTGCTTCAAAAGGTTGGCGCCAACCTTCCTCTTCTATGCACCACAAACCAGAATTAATTGCAAATCAATCGAACAAAGTACAACTGATCAGTAAACCAATTAGTAATTTTAGCTGTTCATCCTGTCTTCATTTACTACGGGGAAAGATGTGGGATGAAAGAAAATGATTTCTAGTTAGCATTTAGGATTTTTTTTTTAAACTGGTAAAAAGGACGCCCTTGTAAAAACATTTCATATATGGGCATATCCAAGTTAGGCAATTTGAACTGCTCAAATGCATTATTTTTATATCATCTGAATTAATTTGAACTTTAGGTAAAAGATCATGTATCTCTTGCTTTGCTGGTCACTTTTTTTAATCTCTACTGAACAGCAGAAGAATAACATAAATTGCATATAATTCATCCCCACTGTAAATGGAATTCCTTCTTAGTTTCACAGAAGTGTGAGTGAAGCAAAATACTATTAAAGACTTCCATTTCCGTTTGTTGAGATGATCTATCTATTGCATATTCTTCTTGCATCAAGGAAACATACTCTTTAAAATAGTCAAAAGAGGTCCATCATTATAACTCGTAGAGTCCACCCTTTGGTGAAGTTGTGGACAAACCTGGAGGCTAAATATGTATTCTTCCATGGCATAACTACCCAAAAATTTATTCAGTAGAAGTTCTGCAAAGAATGGCAATCCCACTATCAATACAAGATATAGAAGTAAGAAGGAAGCACAGCCCTGCCACAAAGGGGTACTGGTGGATGACAAGCTGGATGTGAGCCAGTGCTGTGCCCTCACAGCCCAGAAAGCCGATCCTATCCTGGGCTGCATCAAAAGAAGAGGAGTCAGCAGATCAAAGGAGGTAATCCTGCCCCTCTGCTCTGCAGTGATGAGACCTTACCTGGAGTACTGTGTCTAGATATGGAGTCATCAGTACAAAAGTTGGATTGCATCTGGAGGAAGGCCACAAAAATGATCTAAGGGATGAAACATCTCCCCTGTGAGGGCAGAGAAAGCTAGGTCTGTTTGGCCTGGAGAAGAGAAGATTTCAAGGAGATCCGAGAGTTTCTTTTCAGTATACAAAGGGGTCTATAAGAAAGAAGGGAACAGAGTCTGTAGAGGAGTCTGTTGTGACAAGACCAGAGGAAATTATTTCAAACTAAAAGAGGGACATTTAGGTTGAATGTAAAGAATAAGTTTTTTATTATAAGGTTGGTGAGGCACTGGAGAGGTTGCCCAGAGATGTGGTGGGTGTGCTGCCCTTGGAGACATTCAAGGTCAAGCTGGACCAGGTTCTGAGCAATCAGATCCAGCTCTGTCACTGTTCAGTGCAGGGGAGTTGGACTAGCTGACCTTTAGATGTCCCTTCCAACTTAAGTGATTCTCTGATTCTATGATTCTACTTAGAGCACCAAGAGTGCAAATGCCTCTTTCCCTGACCTTGTAACTACTATCCTGACTCTCAGTGGGTAATTTCTTTGCTTCTTCTAAAAGAGGAACGGTCTGTGGCACGTTTCAGGACAATATAATCTAAAAAAAAGTAGCTTTTACATTCCAATTTCTGCTCTGAATGGAATGTGGAAGAATAAGAGATCAGAACATGTGCTTCCATTTTCTAGATAAGCATTCTGGCTTCTCCTTACTTTCAGTTGAATTATTTGATAGTTTTATGATGCTTAAAATTGGGTTATTTTGTAAGTACTTGTATTTTTTAAGCTTTCTATCAGTTAAGTACTGCACAGTTTTAACAAAGGAACATTACATGTTGCATCAACACCAACTTAAACTTTCTGGTTATAAAAAATGCATCGTTCAACTGAATAACTATTTGACTTAATATATTATTTGTGGTCAAAATATAGCAGATTTTATTTCATGCACCAGTATATCTTAGGAAGAAACCCAGTCCTATGAATTAATAACTGCAAAATAATATTTCAAAGGAGATATATTTCAAAATCTTGAAAATGATTTCCTGGAACGCCAAAGATTCTTGAAGGTCTCCACAAGAATTTAGGGGACTTGCTTTGCAGTGAATAGGCACCAGTGATTCAGATAACTAATACTATGTATTACTAGTAGGGTCCAGTAAGTTTCATTAGAATTTTTTTAAAAAAAATCTGTACTGTAGGTTGTGCATACATTGTTTTGTTATTATATTTCACTATTTCCTTTATAAAACAAATAACATATACCTAGAGACAGCCAACTTTTAACACACATTCCAGTTTCATTACACTTCAAAGAAGATCTATTAAAAAAGATCTATTTTTAATGGAAACAGTATGTTTTGTGTAAGACTGTTTATTATTATAAAAAAAAATGAAACTTGAACTCCAAAAGCCTGAATGACATTGACAGCAGTACTTTTTGCCAGCTGATTGAACATTTTTGTAGAATCACAAAATCACAGATCATCTTAAGTTGGAAGAGACCTTGAAGACCTTTTATTTCCAAACATCTTGCTGTGGGCTCGAATACCTTCCAACAGACCAGGTGGAAGCCCCATCCAATCTGGCCTTGAACACCTTCAGGGATAGGACATGCACAGCTTCTTTGGGCAACCTGTTTTAATGCTTTTTCACTCTCATAGAAAATATTTTCTTCTGAATATGTAATCTAAATCTATCCTCCTTTAATTTGAATGATAGCTGTGCTAGCCCTCTGATCATCTTCGTGGCCCTCCTCTGAAATCAACATGTGTTGTTTGAGAGCCCCAGAGCTGAACACAGTACCACAGTCTGGGTCTCATTAGAGTGGAATAGAAGGGGCAAAACACTTTTGTGCTGGTCCTGTTTCTTTTTGAAGCCCTGGTTGTGGTTGCCTTTCCCAGCTGCAAGCACACTTCATGCTGATCTTCTCATTCCATCCCCAAATCCTTTGGGCTGCTCTCAATCCTTTCTCCACTCAGTCTGTATTTCCTTTTACTCATTCTAAGAGCAGTGGGAGTTGTGAAAATTTTTTAAGATGTCTCGAATTGCTCTCTTATTTAGGTATTGCTGATATTGGCTTCTTGTTCATTCAAAAAACAATTTAATCAAACGTGAATAACTGTTTTTTTTTTAGCACATTCTTTAAAAGGCTGCATGAATATAGAAAGCACCACAATTAGAAATGAAAAAAAAAAAAACATGAAAAATGAGTACACAGTAGAAGTGACTGACAATGTGAATACCAAGGTGCTATCAATGAACTGTCAGTGACTAAGACTCTCAGACATTAAATACAATTTGCGTTAAATAACGACTGCAATTTTTTTTAAATAAAGAAAGGCTCAGATCTGGAATATATGCAACATAGTGATAATATTTACAGAGTCTGGTCCTATAGGACAATTCAGTTTATAATCTGGATGCTTGCAGACAGATGCATAAGAAAGGAGGTCACAGCTTGTGCAGGAAACATGCAGACTGCAGTTGCATGAGTCCTATGCATGGGAGAAATCTGGATCTCCACATACACTGGGTCCTAGCAGTACCATGCTTTCAGGAGAATACTACTTTCCTGAGAACTAACACTCAATCAAAAGTGGTGTTTTGAAATGCTGTCAAATGAGAATAGCCCAGACTGATTTATGGTATGGCAGACAGCATACACCCAACAGTGGAAACACAGTCTTCGTTCCTTGATCACTCTGGAATTTCATGAATCTCTGAAGAAATTTAAACTATCTGCTTTGAAAATACTGTAATCATAAAGCTGATTAGAAACAGATATGAACCATAACATGTTTATTTAATATCAATATAGCACAAGATCATAGAATCATAGAATGGCTTAAGTTGGAAAGGACTTTGTCTATTTCCAAACTCCCATGATCCCCCACTAGAGCAGGTTGCCCAGGGCCTCATCCAGTCTGGCCTTAAACTCCTCCAGGGATGGGTTATCCACAACTTCACTGGACAACATGTTTCAGCACCTCACCACTTTCTGAGTAAGGAATACTAGCATATGGTGAAAATCTGCAATAGTGTGAATTGAGGACATGAATAAGGAAGGACACAGAAGGATGTGGATTAGTGGGGAAGGTTATGATGGATTAATGGTTAGATGAGATTATCTTAGTGGTCCCTTCCAATCTTAATGGTTTTATTATTCTACTCTATGATTCCATGAACAGCAGTGCATCCTGGGGCATTGATTTGCTGATTCTTCAGGTCAGGGACTTGCTTGCAATTTGGCATGAGCTCTTCATCACTAAACACTCATAGGTGAGGTCTGGAAAGTGAACAAATATTTCAATATCCCACCACTGTAACTCGGATAAGGTTATTATGTATGACTGTATCAGCCGCACAACTGTAATTTTACAGCCATTATACATGACAGTTGTTCCATCCTCAGAGTTTAATCTAGTTATTAGATACATAGCCATAAATTTCAGACTTTCTTTTAAAATTGATTGCAAGCACATTAGGAAGATATAAATTAAGTCCTACTATATTTAAGAGAAAAATTTAGTATTGAACTTTTATTGTAAAGTATTTAAACCTCCTAATTTTAGCTTCATTTCTATGAAACAAATGGTTATAGAATCATAGGTCACCTCAGATGAATTTTTATATGGTGCCATTCAGAAAAATGATACATTATTTGACTTTCATTGAATAAAGGAAAAAAAGTCCTTGAAAGAAGTGAAATAATATATTTTTTTCTTGCAGGATTAATGAGCCATATAACTGGGAGATGTGTTTGTAGTATTTCATTTTTTAAAATATAAGTATTACAGAGAAGATTAAAGAGTTTAGACATTTACAAGGAAGAAGTTGCATTATGTTCCAAATGCACTTCCAGTAGGAATGAATTTGGCTCAGTGTGTTTGGACAATCTGAATAGAGAATGATTTTAATATATATGTTTTTGTTTTGCCCCATTCCTGTTTTTAAGTTTAGTTTATGTAGTGCATATAAATATACTATGTTAAAGGACATATTCCTTCTTATATTTGCTTGATATTTATTCTTGTTTTAAGAGGGACAGTACAGAGGGGTGGTTTGTGCTGATAATAGTTTCCCAAGCCTTTAGTTTAACAGGGAAGTCAGATAGGGTGCTACTGCAGACTCTTGACCTGCTGGCATGACAGAAGAGGAATGGGGTAGAGTTGGAGAGATGGGAAGGGTAGCTAGATGCACGCACCTTTGGGCTTAGCACAGTGGCTCTACTGGCAAGGGCAATAAAAAGTTGATTGATACCTACCTATGATGAATCTTCATAATGATTTAAGCATGTTTACAGTAATAAAACTTAGTGCCTGGAGTGCTTTGATTTTAGTATCAGCTGGTATGGATCAAAACTGGTTTTAAAAAGCCACTTAGATCTTGTCATGTGAAAAAATATCCTAGCTTCATAAACATTAGAAATATATTTTGTTATTACTTCATTTTTTGCCTACTGCCAAAAGGGTATACTTCCATTCCTGTCTTTGTACCCAAACTTTGTGTGAGTAAGGCATTCCCCAAATGAAAGCCATTCTGAAGGGAGGCTTTTTATCTAACACATGATTCCCAGAATAGGTCATTTCCTCCTCTGGCCATCCCTGTGTTGATACCATGGTGTTCGTATGCCCTCACTGGCAGTCTTTTCCTGAAGTGAGAGGATAAGATGACTATGACACGAAGGTGCTATCTTCTCCACCGTGAGGCAATACATATATATATATATATATATATGTTGCCTAAATATATATTTGTGTGTTGCCTCTTTAACTGCTGTTAAAGAACAGTTGGCTTAACACGGAGTCAGCTTACTTATGCAATGTCCTCAAAAATATCCTGAAGAGACAAAATACTTCAAGGCAAGGTCACTAATACTGAAAATCTCCAGACCTACTGTTCCTGTCATGTTTAATTTAACTGATGGCATAAACACTAAGCAGGGTTACACAATTACTTATTATATTTTTTTATGAACCACTTTTTTTTTTTTTTTTTTTTTTTCCAGACTTGTATAAAGTTTCAGTTGCCTTGTGGCCTAAAGTGAAATGCGTCTTTAAAGCTCTGGAAAGCACCTTATGTTTAATTATTTAGACATGTAGGGAGATTAAAACTCTTAATACAGAAGTTCTTTTCAAATAATACAGTTTCAGTTTGCATCTACTTTCTACTATTCTTTTTTTCTGTTATCAGATTTTGGAGGGGGGTAATTTCAGTCTTATTTTTGTAATATTCTGCATTATTATTTTTAAATTAACAGTGTGCCCTAAAAAGTCCTTGTAAAGAAATGTATAGATGAAGGCACTTAATATAAACTCTCAAATGAAATTTACACTTTTCTTAAACACATCAGTCCTTTGTTTTCCCAGTGGAAAATTATTTCTTTTATAGTTTCACAACCTTGGTGATATAGAAGTGTCTGATTCTTCCAAATAGTTAAAAAAATTATAGCAGTTTTCTAAAGCTCTTTCATTTACTGCAAATAGATACTAAACAACCATATATCCACTAGAGTGTGTTGGAGATCATCTGATAGTTTTCCCATTTCTTGTGAAAATATTAATTAATCAAACTGAAATTGCTTGAGGTGCTAAGTGTATTTTACTAACTTTCCACTTAAACTATTGAAGAATGGCTTTCACATTTCCAAAGGAGAAGAAGCTTGTGGCTTTTGTTCATAGTAGATTTTTGTTATGAAATTTTAGCAAATTTAACTGAAGGGGAAAGATGAGAACAAAGCAAGTTATTCTAAACTCTAGGATTGAAAAAAATCCAGCACATTATTATTAAATTCATGGGAATATTCTGATCTGATCTTGTTTCCATATTCTTAAAAATTCTTTTAAAAAATAAGATCTAATTTAATTTAGATTCAAGGTAAAAATGCAATATTTGAAATTTCAAAAATGTCTATACAATGAGAATGTTTTTTGAAGAAAACTCAATCCAATTTAAAACACTCTAAGTATTTAAAATAATTTATTAGAAAAGATAGTTGTTCAGATTTTATTTTGTCTGCTCTTTATTGAAACAGGGATCTTATGCAACCAATTGTGAAGTGTCTTCACAACTGCTTGATCTATCTATGTCTCCTTGACTTTTCATAAGACATTCCGAAAAGCTTTGGCTGTGTCCTGAATATTTTCAGAATTTTCTTAAATTCTGTGGCATAATGATGCTTTTTCGAAACCAATATCTATACCTAATGATAATTGTATTAATGTATTACATAAGATGATCATACTTGTCCACACATTGGGTGAATCAGGATGTGATTCTCTAAAGGTAACCACAGAATGGGATGAAGAGGCACTTCTTCCAATTCTGATTTTAGAACCAAGAATCATGGGTTTGATTTCAATCACTTTCCCTGATGAATTTATTGATATGATTTCAGTCTGTTTACATTAAATACTTGGTATTATAAGTTCAAAATTGGGCCAAAGCCATAAACAAACAAATGAACAGGAAAAAAAAAAAAGCCTCAAACAACCCTAGAAAATTCTGATTCAGCTTCTGATTTCTTTTTTATTTTTCTTGTCGTCTTTTGGAAAATAGCAACCTGATTGCACAGTGTAGATCAGCTAATTGTGCCATTACCTAATTAGCTTTGTTCTTTCAAAATTTGCTACAGAATGTCTAAAGATTTAATATTTTATATCTTCAAATTATAGCCAATGAAAACTTAATTTACAATTGCTTTATTTGCTATGATTGAGATTTTTTGAGACAGACTACTGGAATTCGGCTTACAGAAAAGGTAATAAATAAGCTGAAGAGAAGTAACAGATATTTATGGATCCTTTCACATGGATTCTATGAACTAGTATTCTTACTGTGTTAGTGAGGAAGGCTTTGCTTCTTGATCAGTGCCTGGAGCTTTTCCTCAGACACAAAATGAAATGGATTTTTCTAAATGTATTTTGCAATGAAATACAAATTTCTAAATATTTTGGTCTTAGGACATGTTGTGGAGAGAGAATGAAATGCTTAAAAATGGAGACAAATAAGAGGAGAAGCCACCATTTGGGGAGCTTCTCTTTTCCTTTGTTTTCAATACAGGATCCGAAAGTAACGTAGTAAGGCTTCTTTATCTTTCCTTCATTTCTCCATTCCTGTCTTACAAAAGAAAATCCACTATAGTTTTGTCCCTAGCTTCTCCTGGGGAAACAATTTTCCACTGCTGCTTCTTTTTCTCCCCATTGTTCTTTTATTCTGTCAGCTCTGGGTTCGTATACAGGTCTTCTTCTTGTATCCAGATATAGCAGTAATCTCTTTTTCATACCTTCTATAGTCCCAGATTTGACGTCCTTGCATCTGATAGCAACGTTGATTTCTCTACAGGGTCTCAGTGCAAGTTCTCCCTCGGGATGGTTTATGCACCCCATTCTTCACTTCCAGTCCTCTGAAAGTGAAGTGCATTTCTGATCCTTTGAGTGTGAGAATTCTCTGGGGTGACTACAGAAGGACTGTACTAGCAGTAAATACATCAGGTCTAAGATTAAGTATCATGGACATCCAGACTACAAACTGCACATTATCAAAGATAGGATGCCATGGCAAATAAAAATTAAATTTCTGATTTTATTTGTTGCACCTCATCTATTTCTACCACTGGGGAAAAAAAAGGGGGAAAAAAGGAAAAAAAAAAAAAAAAGAAAGAAAAAAAGAACATTTAAGAATTCATTCTGAATCAGCATACATGCAATACCTTTAGTATTTATCAGATTCACTTTTGTTCTTTGCTCATCTGTCAACATCTTAGCAAACCTTATTTAAGAAACATTAGACCAGCCAAAGTGCTGTTCTTGAAACAGTCATTTTGTTTGCCACTGCTTGAAATTCCAGTTGTCATTTCAACTTATTTAGGATGAGGAGATAAGTACTGGGGGACAAGGTCATTTTAGAAAATATTAGATGATATAATAAAGTTGTTGAATGTATCAAGTTGTTCTAAAGTCTACTTATCAGAAAATAGCACTGGGTTATTCTTAGGAATTATGGTCCAAGTTTTCCCTTTTCTTCAATACTTGTTAGACAGCTGATACATTCCAGTGAGCTTTCTTGCCATATTATTTCAGAGCTGACAAGGTATTAGTCCGTTAGATTAGGTGACAGGATGAAACAGAGGAATTCAGTTAAAGAAGAAGAACTGTCATGCAATTAATGCTTGCTAACATAAGACTGGTTGTTGTTGCTGTTGTGTTGTTTTTTTCCCATTAAATAAGTCCTGTCAAATAAAGACACTACTATTTTTTTTTTTAAAGATTCCAGTTTGGTTGATAAAGATAACCACAAAGACATAATAGGTCTGGACTTTTAACAGTGTCTGAGGTAATATCACATGACATACTGTTTCAGAACCCAGCCACACAATATCAATAAAATACATATTAAATGTGTTAAAAGTTGTTTAATGGATGGCTTTCAAAAACTGTTTGTCAGAGGAGAATCATTCACAAATGTGGATTTTGCACTGGGATTCCACAAAGATCCGATGTTATGGAACATTTTAACAAATGATCTGGAAAGAAATGTAAAATTGCTGCTGCTAAAATTTGCAGATGATAAGTTGAGGAAGACAGACATCCTTAATCAGTTGTCTAGATAAATTGGGGCAGCTCAATCAGAATGCATTTTAATATAATCAAATTTAAAAAATCTGCCAATAAATAATGAATACATACTTCATTTAGAGGAGATAAACTTTCAGTTATGAAATCTTTGTGAATAATATCTAATTTTCAGCATAGAAACAACATGGAACATGAACAAGACTATTATAAGATTTAATTCTCAAATATCCACCTGAAAATAAAAGCAGGAAAGAGATATTACCTCTCAGTACTCAGATAATGTTTGATATTTTGTCTAGGCTAATGTCACATTTTTAAAATGCCTTAAAATTTTAAAGAGAATTTGAAGATATTATTTCACAGGTGAAAATACCATAGAAGAAAAGAATGTCAGAAGCAGTCAGTTCAGCTTATAAGAAAGGAAACTGAATGATAACTTGATTGCTGGGTAGAAACCAAATATTAGAGTTATCTTAATTTAGCTGGTACACTAAAATCCAGTAGCTGGAAACTGAAACAAAGCATGTAATGTAAAAAGAAAAAATGTCAGTAAAATAATAATTGAGCCATGTGAAATAAAAACAACACAAGAGTGACGGATTTTCCATCTCTTGATTTTTCCATTAAAATCTGATGGAAAGGATTACAGAATTTTCACTGTCTTCAGTAGAGAGCAGATTATATTCCAAATATTACAAAGCCCACTCCATAAGCAAGGCCTTTATTTTATTATGTAGGCCCACAGCGTCAGAGGATGGTGCTGATGGTATGGCAGTAGAAGTTGAACCTTCCCATCGATATTCTGTTACAGTTTGGTGCCATGTGACAGATGGCAGCAGAGAGGCAGTCTGACAGAGTGGTGTCTGACATGGAAGTGCATGTGAATGAAGGTCCATCACTGAATTCCTCTATGAGAAAAAAAAAAAAAAAAAAATGGCACCCATTGACATTCATTGACATTTGCTGAACATTGTTGGAGACCAAACAGTGGATGTGAGTACAGTGAGGCATTGGGTGGTGTGTTTCTGCAATGTTGATAGTGACATGAAAGACAAGCCATTTTCTGGCCCAATCAGCTCATCTGCATGAACTAGCATATGGTACTGACATATGTTGAAAAAGGGTGTTTTGTAGCTGAGAATTTGCTCTATCAAAAAGTGTTATTGTGCTCTTTGCATCTGTTGTAATTTCTGTGAAAATAAATAGGAGGCACTACTTTCGGAGTGATCAATATATTTACATACATTTAACATTGTTCTCACTGCTGCTTTTTTTTTTTTTTCTTTTTTTTTCTTCCCTCCCCTATTCTCTTTTCCTTTTCTGTCTTAATACATTTCAATTATATTTTCTTTTCAATTCTCTCCCTCATCCCACTGTAGCGGGTGGGGGCAGGGCTGTGAATAGCCTGTTGCATTAAACCACAACACAATGTGTGCAGTTTTGCATATCACAATATAAGGAAGAATAAAAACAACTAGTGAGTTCCAAAGTGATTCTCAACATTTTCCTTCACTGGTTGGTTTATAACTAGTGCAGGAGGCAGCAGGGAAGGAGTGATAAGAAAATTGTGTGGAGCCAGATAGAGCAGTCTTAAGCATCTCATAGATTCCTATGAATCTATTCTGTAGACCTCTGTTAACCTTGTTACTCTTGGAAAACAGGCACATGGCGTAGAGCCTGGGGATCTACTTCATGGTGGGACACCCTAAAATTAAGCTTGATGAAACTCAAGGACATATAGGTTTCTTCAATAAAATTACATATTGTATACACAGATGTAAAAAATATTCATCTGTTAGCAAGAAATAGTCAGAGATGAGCAATAAAAATTTATTTCCTAATTCTGGAAAGGAATCACAGAATGGAAGAATGGCTGAGTTTGCAGGAGACCTCTGCAGATCTCCTGATCCATCCACCCTGGTCAAGCAGAACTACTAAGACCATTGCTTACAGTGGCACTGGAAGATCTCTAAAAATCAGACTCCACAGCCTGTCTGGGCAGCCTGTGCCAGTGCTCTGTCACCTTCACAGTGTTTTAGTTTGTGCCCATTGATTCTTGCCCAGGCATCACGCACTGCTAAAAAGAGCATAGATCCAATACAAGAGACAGGTACAAAGAGGAAGGTGACTGCCTTATTGAAATGAATGTTTAAGTTATAATTTTACAAACATCAGAGCCCTGAATTCAATGAATAGTTCAGTTCCTCACCATGTATCACTGAACCCCTAGTGAAGCCACAGGATTTTTTGCTTGTAACTACATATTTTGTTTCTGCACTCTCTTCCCAGTTCGGCAGTTCCTGATCTTCCTCTCCTCTTCACACACAGTTACAACATCAGGGAATAATCAGGGGAATGGTAGCAGAAGCAATAGCAGGCAAATTTGGGAGCATAAAAAAAGCCTTCAAATTAAAATCCCCCATCTCCTTTTTTGAAATAAAAACTAGTTATAAATATACATAATTATGGAAAAGGATTAATGGAAGCATTGTAATCATTCAGTTTTCAGATCTACTATCAGTGATATTTTCCCTATTGGATTCTCAGCAGTGTCCTTTACAAGCATTCCCAGTTTTAACAAGCGAGCATCAACCAGGCACCAAAGGTATCTATCCACTGCTTTTCACTCAGTTAATAAGTTTACTAAATGATAACTGATGATGAAGTAGAGTGTAGATAAGATTCATAACACTACTTGATGTGTGACAGATGAAGGAATGCATGCCCATCTCTTCAGATAGAACTGGCAACAAAAGCCATAAGGTCTGTACCTGTCACCACTGCACATTAGTTGCTGCGTGTATGACACCAAGCCAGTGCAGGCAATCTAAATACATGCTCACTTAAGAAAATATAAAACTTCTGATACTTACTCTTCTAAGGGAGATTTTTAATGGCAGTTCCCTGTACTTTGCCAAATGCTTTGCCACATTTTAGGTGAAGTAGATCCCTTTGGATCTATTAAGACCCAGCAACATATGATGTCTATTCTTTTCCACTTTTTCCAGCATTTAAAAGGAATTTTGTGGAAGAATCTAGCATCAGGCCTCACATAACTATAACTGTCAGGTTTTTTCATTCTTGAGACCTAAAATACAAGTAATAACAAAATGGCTTTTAATAGATCTACAGTACATTATTTTATGGGAAAAAAAAAAAAATTAACTATTTCAATTCCTAATAGTTTCCACATAATGCTGAGTATTTGCCAGAGAAATGAAGAATCTTTTATCCCTATCTGCTACAGTTAAATTACATACAATTATTACATAATTACAGATGTGATGCCTTTCTTTGCAGATAATCATAGGTGTAGCTTAAAAAATCTGCAGGTATTTAGGTTAAACAACCTGGCAGGTCAAGTGCTCAGAGTACCAGAACAAATTATCCCATATATGTTCTGAACATCCTCATTAGTATGTAACATGACAGCTCCACCTTCAAAGAGAAGACAAAAAGATTTCTGCAGAAAGATGTCTATGCACACCCACATATATATACAATTTTTTTTTTTTTTTTTTTTTAAGAAAGAGCGACAAAGAGCTTTTGCTCATAGCTTATCTGCCAATCATCTTTTGCACCTATTAGGGTACACAGTTTGCATTTCTTAACTAAGAGGTGTCCTGGTTCACCAGTAAGTTTATTGGATTTAACAGTGTTACTCATTACAACTGGCACATTGGTAACAGATGGATTTCAGATAGGAGTTCAGCGCTTCTGCAAATAGTGTCATGATGTCTGAAATGCACAACTGGCAATCCTAATATGAGTCTCTGGTACCAAATCTCCAAACTTAATAACTTTAGTTTCACATATGTTGTGTGGGGATAATAAGTCCCTTACTATGTTTAAATTGTCATTCACTAAATATTTAGTATAACTCTAACCTGGCTTTTAACTTTCTGTGCCAATTCTTGACTGCTTAAATTAGCATGATTATGCTCATGATTCAGATGAGGCAGGAAAAATGCTTTTATTATTACCTTCTATACTCAAGAGTTTTAGGTAAATGCTGCCAATCCAGTACGTAACTGCTACCAACCATATGTTGATTTCACCATGTTTGCATGTCACCTGACTTTCCCAAATTTCTTTTCAAATTCACTTGCTCCAGCAGGATTGCTCAGGGACATGATTTAGCGGAGGATTGTTAGTTCGGGTACTATGGTTAAGATCATGGTTGGACTTGATGATCTTTAAGGTCTTTTCCAACCTGACTGATCCTATGATTCTATGATTTTATGACTAGAATTTGAATGTTCTCCTCACATTCCTTTTTATTTTTTGCAATATTATTTCATGATTACTAGATTTCTCTTTGTATCATGCATGATTTTTTACCCTCTTCTCACTGAAAGTACTCAGTTCATATTAACATACTGCTTTTTTCTTCTTTTTTTTCCATAATATTTTGATTTTTTAAAGAGAGTATTAGGCTTTGCAGTGAGGTTCAAAATTCCTTGCTCTAGAAGACTACCCAGTCCTTACCATGAAAAAAAAAAAGAATCCAGACAACATACTTTTGCACTCCAAAGAAAATTTATCATTGGGAATCTACTTGGATAAAGCAGACAAACAAAAAGGATAGAGTTAGCACAAAATTTTTTAAAAAAACAAACTTAGTTTTCAGCAGCTGCTACCACCTGTACCTGCCTAATTCTAATTCACTGAGTTGCTGAAAGGGTGGATAACTTGATACTGTCTAAGTCTGCAGGAAAGAAGTACTGGCTGTAGCCCAAACACAGAGCTTAATACGGGAGAAAGGATTATTATTTTTAGTGCCAGAGGATAAGTCATTTTTCTCTGAAATGACTCTGTGGATCCTCTAATGAAACTAGCTTTGATACTGGCAAGCAGTCAAATCAAAACACAAACACCAAACACCTGTGTGCCAGATACACACAGCTGTATGTGTCTCACTCTGGATTCATTGTATTTTCCTATCCTAATTCTTTCTACATCACAAGTAAAACTATGACAGGGGATCTCATTACAACCCACATGATCCCTAATGGTGAAAGCACTGTTCAATCTGTTTCGTTTATTATCTATCATTTGTATTAAATTGAACCAGCAAAGTCCCAATTGCAATTTGCAGCAGTAATGAAATAGGATCAAGCTGTCCTAAAAAGATGTGTGCACAAACAGGGTCTGCAACTACAGAGACTCTAGTACACTAAGACATCAGTCCTTGTATTGTAAACAGAGCTGTAACTGTGAGCACTGATCAAGACTTTTTTTTTTTCCTATGGTTACTTTCACTTGCATCTAGCCAGACTTTTGCACATACTGAAAAGAAAACAATTGTTGCCCACCCAGAAGTCTGAAACTGCTTTAGCCATATCTAACTATAACACATTTCACTCACTAATCCACTACACCCCAAAACTGATTTTGCACTAAGGACAGAAAAGAGTGTGAGGAAATATGTGGCTGTTTGGATTAGGACGTGAGGGAGACTGTGAGTTGGTGGTAAAATTTTGATGAAAAATTCTACTGAATAAGAAGTTCAGCCTATGTGTGCAAACATACTACTGTGTACTTTTTATGCACTGGAATTAATAATAGTCAGAAACAAAGTATGTTACATAGGGAATATTTAGTTGTGATTCAACTCGTGGCCAGATCAGCACCAGATCTGGGAGAAGATTTTGGAAATAGGTAGATCCAAAACTGAAATCCAAACATCAGATGACTATTACTTAGTTTTCTTGGAGATATCAAGAAAAAGTGGAAGGCAAAAAAATAGCTATGAAACAGCAGAATCATTTGAATAGACACATAGTTGTGTAATGCTAATGTTTTCCAACTGATAGTACAGTAAACCTGGAGGCCAAGTGACATACCTGACAGTTTCTTAGAGATATTTTGAGTACTCCAAAACAGTGTCAGTAGAGTAGCATTTAAATTTAAGTAAATAGGTTCTAAGCAGAGTGTTACCTACAGAACGACAGGACAATCTTGAGTAGTATTTTATCTAGCAAACTTAAGCCACTGTGTATAGAAAATTGACCAGATACTCAGTTGATTGAAGTGACTGATGCTCTGCTTGTTGCACATGGCTGTTTGCATCAAATAAAAACCCTGAAATTATCATACACCATCTATACACTAAATCACAGATAATTCTGCCT
Source organism: Phasianus colchicus (assembly GCF_987193195.1). Lineage (NCBI taxonomy): Eukaryota > Metazoa > Chordata > Aves > Galliformes > Phasianidae > Phasianus > Phasianus colchicus. The sequence goes on from NC_143476.1 coordinate 76,392,775, forward strand.
GAACATGTGAATTTCACTCATGTTATGTATAGTCTGTGCTATGAGAGTTTATACACAAGCAATAAGTTATGTATAAAATACAGGTGAAAAGTTCACATTTTTGAAAAAATCTTATCAACTTACTAGAATATAGAAATGCAGCTAGTAAATCATACAATCATTGAGTCATTAAGGTTGGAAAAGTCCACTAAGATCATCTAGTCCAACTATCAATCCATCACAACAATGATCAAAATATATCAAAAAGGATTTCAAGTTTAGGGTGAATGGTTGAAGGAGTGGGTGCGCAAGTGATATTTTCCTCTCTCCCTTCTGGGCTGGTGAGGAATACAGAGCAGTCTAGTAAAGCGCAGGCTTTGAATAAGTGGCTGAAAGGGTGATGTGGCCATGGGAACTTTGGGTTCTTTGACCATGAGGCAGTTTACTCAGCGTCTGGCCTGATGGCTGTGGAAGGGTCTTACCCATCTCTGAGGGGAAAGTGGATCCTAGCCCAGGAGCTGGCAGGACTTGTTGAGAGTGCTTTAAACTAGGTATGAAGGCAGATGGAATAAAATGATGCTCACTAGGGTGGAGTGAGTAGTTCAGAAATTTCAACTAGATTTGATGGGGGGAGTGGGTGGAGGTCAGTGGGACAGAGGAGGGCTTGGGGATGTTGTCATTGTAGGAGATGGTGGGGATGAGCCTCTGAACAGTCCTGTAGGATCTCCTAGGAACTCCTCAGAAGAGCTAATGTTGCTGACCAGCCATCCAAAACCTCCTTGTGCCCCTCTAGGAAGCAATGGGGCAAAACTTCTGAATTCTTTAGGAGGTTTGAGAGAGGACCCCTCTAGAAAGGTAGTCTGTCAGAAAGCCCAGCTGAAGAGCCTTTACACTAATACACACAGTATGGGAAATAAGTAGGAGGATTTGGAAACCATGATGTGCTTGGAAAATTATGAGCTGGTTGCTATCACAGAAATGTGTGGGATGAATCCCATGATTGGAGTACTCTGATTGAAGGCTATAGGCTCTTCAGAAGGGATAGACAGGGTAGGAAGGAGGGGAACTTGCCCTCTATGTTAGGAAGTAGATAGATTGTGAAGAGTTGTGTCTGAGTAACAGCCATGACCAGGTTGAGAGCTTATGGTTGAAAATCGGAGATTAGTCCAGTAAAAGACTTCTAGTGATTGGGGTTTGCTACAGGCCACGTGGTCGGGGGAGCCTTCTTGCTTCAGCTGCAGGAGGTGTTGCACTCGTGGACTCTTGTCCTCATGGGGGATTTCAACCAACCGGTTATCTGCTGGGATAGTAGCACAGTGCCAGACAATCCAGGATATTCCTGGAGTCTGTTGAGGGTAACTTCCTGGTCCAGGTATTAGATGGAATGATCCAGGGTGAAGCCTTACTGGACCTGGTGCTCACCAATGTGGAGGAGAGCATTAGAGAGGTTTAGATTGGAGACAGCCTGGGCTGTAGTGATCATGCCCTGGTGGAGAATGCAGGCCAGGCAAAAAGTAGGGTGAGGACCCTGAACTTCAGGAGAGTAAAATTCTGTCAGTTCAAGGAACAGGAACAGCTGTGTGGGATATCATGGGAAAGTGTCCTTGAGGGCATGGGAACAGAACAGAGCTGGCAGCTCTTAAAGGAAGGACACCCTTCTGAGAGTGCAATAGCTCTCAATACTCCAGCAGAAGAAATCAAGAAAAGAAGGCAGGTGACTGACATGGCTGAGAAAGGACTTGCAGTTTAAACTGAGGGAAAAGAGAGAAATGTTCAGGAAATGGAAGCAGGCCTGTGTAGCCTGGAAAGAATATAAAGACATTGTCTGCAAATGTAGAAATAAGATTAGGAAAGCCAAGACACAGATAGAGCTGAACTTGGTAGGGGATATGAAAAATAACAGGTACATAAACAGGAAGAGAGATCAAGGAGAGTGTTCCCCCTCTGATAAATGATGATGGAGAACTGGCTTCCTCAGACATGGAAAAAGCTGAGGTGCTCAGTAAGTGCTTTGCCTTGGTCTTCACTGGTTGTTGGGCTTCTCCCATGTCTGCCAGCACCTGAAGCTCTAAATTGACAGGAGCAGATTCTGTCCGACTGTAACAGTGGAACAAGTCCAAGACCTCCTCATGAAACTGGCTATTTGTAAGTCCGTGGGGCTAGATGATATCCATCATGGGGTTCTGAGAGAGATGACTGATGTGGTTGCTGAGACACTCTCCATCATATCTGAAAAATCATGGCTGTCTGGTGAAGTCTCTGGTGACTGGAAAAAGGGAAACATTACTCCCATTTTTAAGAAAGGGAGTAAGGATGACCCGGAGAGCCACAGGCCAGTGAGCCTCACCTCTGTGCCTGGGAAGATCATGGAGCAGATCCTCCTAGAAGCTTTGTTAAGGCATGTACTAGATAAAGAAGTGCTTCGAAACTGCCAGCATGGTTCACCAAGGGCAGATTGTGCCTGACCAATCTGGTGGCTTTCTACAATGGAGTGACACCATGGTGGACAGGGGAAGGGCAATGGGATGTTATCTATCTGGATTTCTGCAAAATCTTTGACATGGTCACTCACCACATCCTTCCCTCTAAACTGGAGAGATATGAATTTGAAGGATGGACTGTTTGGTGGATTAAGAACTGGTTGGCTGATGGCAGCCAAAGGGTTGTGATTGATGGTTCTACATCAGTGTGGAGGCCAGTCACAAATGGTGTCCCTTAGAGGTCACCTTGGGATCAGTGCTCTTCAATATCTTCATCAATGACATAGAGATGGCATTGAGTGCACCCTCCGCAAGTTTGCAGACAACATCAAGCTGAGCGGTGCAGTAGATACACTGGAATCAAGGGAAGCCATCCACAGGGATCTGGACTGGCTGGAGAAGTGGGCCCGTGTAAATCTAATGAGGTTCAGCAAGGCCAAATGCAAGGTGCTGCACTTGGGCTGGGCAATCCCAATGTTTATACAGACTGGGAGAAGAATCCCTCAACAGAAGGACTTGGTAGTCTGGTAGAAGAGAAGATGGACATGAACCAGCAGTGTGAGCTTGCAGCCAGAAGGCCAACTATATCCTGGGCTACATTAAAAGAGAAGTGGCCAGCTGGGTGATTGTTCCCCTCTACTTGGCTATTATGAGGCCCCATCTGGAGTAATTTATCCAGGTCTGGGGACCCCAATACAAGAAAGACACGGAGCTCTTAGAATGAGTCCAGAGGAGGGCCACTAAGATGATCAGAGGGCTCTCCTATGAGGAAAGGTTGAGGGAACTGGGATTTTTTAGCTTGGAGAAGAGAAGGCTCTGGGAAGACCTCATTGTGGCCTTTCAGTACTTAAAGGGAGCGTATAAATAGGAAGGAGAATGGCTGTTTACGAGGGTGGATAGTGATAGGACAAGGAGGAATGGTTTTAAACTGAGTCAAGGGAGGTTTAGGTTAGGTATTAGGACAAAGTTTTATCACTCAGAGGATGTTGACACACTGGAACAGGTTGCCTAAAGAGGTTGTTGATGCCCCATCCCTGGAAGCATTCAAGGCCAGGCTGGATGTGACTTTAGGCAGCCTGGTCTGGTGGCTGGTGACCTTGCTTTTGACAGGGGTGTTGAAACTAGATGATCACTGTGGACCTTTTCAACCCAGGCCACTCTATGATTCTGTGATGCTATGATGATCACTAAATCATGTCCCTCAGTGCCACACCTACATGTGTCTTGAAAGCCTCCAGGGACAGTGATTCCACTATCTCCCCAGCAGCCTGTTCCAATCCAGCACCACTCTTTCTGAGAAGAAATTTTTCCTAATATCCAACCTGAAAGTCCCTTGCTGCACCTTAAGGCCATTACCTCTCATCCCATCACTAGTTATCTGGGAGAAGAGGCTAACCCCCACCTCACTACCACTTTCTTTCAGGTGTTTTTAGAGATTGACAAAGTCTCCCCTGAGTCTCTTCTAGATTAAACAATCCCAGTTCGCTCAGCTGCTCCTCATAAGACTTGTACTCCAGACCCCTCACCACTTTTGTTCCCTTCTCTGGGCACATTCGAGGATCTCAGTGTCTTTCTTGTACTGAACACAGTACTCGACGTGTGGCCTCACCAGTGCTGAGTACAGACAGACGATCAGCTCCCTCAAACAGCTGTCTGCAATGTTTTTGATACAAGCCAGAATGACATCGTGGCCACCTGGGCACACTGGTGGTTCTTGTTCAGCCAGCTGTCAGGTAACACCCCCCAGATCCTTTTCTTCCATGCAGCTTTCCAACCACTTTGCCTCAAGCCTGTAGTGATGAATGGAATTATTGTGACTGAAGTGTAGGGCCTGGCACTTGGTCCTGTTGAATCTCATACAACTGGCCTTAACCCATCAAACCAGCCTGTCCAGACCCTTCTGAAACGCTTTCCTACCCTCAAGGAAGAATACACATGTCCAGCCCAACTTCTCAAGAATACTATGGGAGACAGTGTCAAAGGTTTTTGGATGATCTGGGTAGATTACAGTCACAGCCTTTCCCTCATCTACCAAGCTGATCACTCAATCATAGAAGGCTGGTAAAACAGGACCTGCCTTTCATGAACCCATGTTGGCTAGACCTGATCCTCTGATTGTCCCATACACGCTACTTGACTGCACAAAAGACAATCTGCTCCATGATCTTCCCTTATACTGAGGTCAGGCTGACAGGCCCAGAGTTTCCTAGATCTTTCTTTCAACTCTTCTTGTAGATAACCATCACATTAGCAAGTCTCCAGTCATCTGGGATCTCCTTGATTGACCTGGACTGCTGGTAAATGATGGAAAGCAGGTTAGCAATCGCTTCTATCAGCTTCCTCAGTACCCTCATGTGGATCCCATCTTGGACTTGTGGATCATATGGACTTTGAAACTGTCCAGGTAGAGGACAAAGTCCTATCCTTGTCTTCCACCTCAAGGGGCTGAGTACTGGCTTGACTGTTAAGTACAGAAGTAAAAAAGGCATTGATAATCTCAATCTTTTCCTTGTCCTCAATGATAGCATTCCCTGTCATGTCCAATAAAGGCAGGAGATTCTCCTTAGCCCTTCTCTTGCTGTTAATATATTTGTGAAAACATTTTTTACTGTTACTGTGACTTAACTCATCAGGTAGCTAAACACTATATAGTTGTTCACTCACTCCCCCTCTCTCATTGGGATGGGAGACACAGTTGAAAAAAAAACCAATGTATAACTTCTGGATTGAGATAAAACTATTTAATAACATAGAGAAAAGAAGAGGGGGAAAGATAGTGTTCTCTGTAAACAGCAGGTCTAATGGGACAGCTCCCCTGGTAGGCTTACTTACCAGCTGTCTCAGAAAGCTATCTTCCTTGCACTCCAGGAACCTCCTAAACTATTTTGTCACTGCTGTATTGTTTCCAGCAAATGTCAGGTAAGTTGAAGTTCCTCACAAGAACCAAAGCTACCAATTACATGACTTCTGTCATTAGAGAAAAGAAAACTTCTGCTTCTTCTTCCTGGTTGGGAAGTTTGAGACATTTGTTGGTGACCTTGTATGTGATAAACCTAATTGCCTACCTCCCTTCTTTTGTTCCTGGCAGAAGCTGTCTTGGGGCATAAGGATGACCATCTCAACCTAGCCAGCCCTCTGGATGGACTTTCTTCAATATACCAAGATATACACTTATCTGTTCTTTGAGTCCCACAGCCTCATACTTTTGTGCAAGGGCACTGCATACAAGGACACACTATATATATACAGATAAATTCATAAGGCTGCATATTGTCTATGTCACCTACACTTCTATGATATTGGAAAATAAGCCTGAAAAAAAGCACTGAAATTAATTAGGCTAAGTAAAAGACAACAATGCACAGTACCCTTCAGATGTTATATTTCAGGGACTTGTTTAGAATTGTTTTTTATTATTGCTTTCCAGTTCAGGATTGATTATCACACACGCAAAAAAGAACTCTACATCACCCTCCATGATAATGTAGTAAAACTCATTTCTCAGTAATAGTTCTCACTTTCTTGACACAGAGCTCTACCCAGAGGCTGAAACTTCTGTCACTGATTACTTCAAATTCACAAATATTTACTGTCTTGATCAGTTAGAAAAAGCAAACATGCAAAATTAATTCCATCTCGACATATCTAGACTTCAGCAAAGCCCTTGACACTCTCCCACAATATTCTCCTGCAGAAGCTGGCAGCCCATGGCTTGGACAGGTACACTCGGCTGGATAAGGAACTGGCTGGAAGGCCGGGCCCACAGAGTAGTAGTGAATGGAGCTAAATCGAGCTGGCAACTGGTCACGAGTGGTGTTCCTCAGGAGTCAGTGCTGGGGCCTGTCCTGTTCAGTATCTTTATTGATGACCTGGAGAAGGGCATTGAGTGCACCCTCAGTAAGTTTAAGGATGACATCAAGTTGGCTGGAAGCGTTGATCTGCCTTGGGATAGCGAGACCCTACAGAGGGATCTGGACAGGCTGGATAGCTGGGTGCAAGCCAATGGGATGAGGTTCAACAAGACCAAATGCTGGGTCCTGCACTTTGGCCACAACAACCCCAGGCAATGCTATAGGCTTGGGGTGGAGTGACTGAAAGACTGTGCAGAGGAAATGGACCTCGGGGTATTGACTGATGCTCAGCTGAATATGAGCCAGCAGAATGCCCAGGTGGCCAAGAAGGCCAATGGCATCCTGGTTTGCATCAGAAACAGTGTTGCCAGCGGGGAAGTGACTGTCCCCCAGTACTCAGCTCTGGTGAGGCCGCACCTTGAGTCCAGTTTTGGGCCCCTCACTGCAAGAAAGACATTGAGGCCCTGGAGCGTGTTCAAAGAAGGGCAACAAAGCTGTGAGGGGTCTGGAGGACAGGCCTTATGAGGAGCTGCTGAAGGGATTGTTCAGTCTGGAGGAGGCTTGAAGGAGACCTTACTGCTCTCCAAAACTACCTGAAGGGAGGCTGTAGTGAGCTGGGGGTCAACCTCTTCTCTCGTGTAACTGATGATAGAGCTAGAACTAGAGGGAGTGGCTTCAAGCTGCACCAGGGAAGATTTAGACTAGACATTAGGAAATACCACTTGTCTGAAAGAGTGGTCAGGCAGTGGAATGGGCTGCCCAGGGAGGTGGTGAAGTCACCGACCCTGTAGGTTTTCAAGGAATGTTTGAATTTTGTATTGAGGGATATGGTTTAGTGAGAACTATTGGTGATTGGTGGATGGTTGGACTGGATGATCTTGTATGTCTTTTCCAACCTTGATGTTTCTGTGATTCTATAATTCTGTGATTTTGTGGCCTCAAGGAACCTAGGAGAGGAATTAAATTTAAATGATTAACATTTATTTATTTATTTATTTGGTAGGAGTGGAACAGTGGAAAGTACAAGAAAGAAGACATTTTACTGAGCAGTGAATTCTTGGAGAATCTTCTTGCTTTGGAGTTTGCATCAATTCTTAGAAATAATCTGTATTCAGTCAACTTCCAAAAAACCTTGGAAATTTTTGTAGTATACCAGCCTGTGTCCTCACTAGAGGAAGGAGATGAAGATTGAGATGTCAGCTGTACATTATGTTTCCATTTCCTTACAGATACACTAAGTCCTATATACTATTTGCATGGGACAGTAGTAAGATTTTCATTATATAAACGAGCAATTGGGATGTTTTAGTTATCAAACTGTTTATTGGAGAAAAGGCTACTTAGATGGAAAACAAGTGAAAGAATGAAACCATGAAAACCGTGACAATTAACTACATAGATAGGCAGTTGGCTGAAAGAAGGACGTAAAAACAAGAGTCATTATTTCATTCTATAATTTCTCCCAGCTTCTATTTATTAGTGTTATGTTCTAAGAAATCCTAAAATGTGCAACAGCAACAAGAAATTTTCCAGCAGTGCACACAAATGCCTGGCTGAAAACAAGTGGCGCTCCTTGAAAAGTCTGCCAAGAAAAAGAAGTACATGGTGAATCACACATTTGCATAAGTTGGGAATAAAAACACTAGGCAGAAATCCAAGCTGCCAGCACTGCCGTATAATGCTCCAAGCCAAACAGCATGAGGAAACTCACAGTGATACTCAGTAAAAGTTTTGAGAAAGGCCATGCTGGGCTCGGCCTCTTTCAGGAGCTCCATTGGAGTTGTGGTTTGGCAGATCATCACAGTCATGGATTTACTATTTCAGTTAAAGTTAATAACACAGCCCATGTGAAAGAGTGAGCACTCTCATCATGTTAATTAAAGTCATTTATCAGTAGCCTCGTGTGTGGTAAACCTAATACTGTACAAGCTTGAAAAATCTGGACATGCGAAATACATACATACGAAACCTTTATCTCACTCTCTCACACACACATACAAAGAGCATTCAAAAACGGTGTCATATCCTACATATCATAAACCAGACTGAGCAACTTAAGAAAATAATACTAGCTGAGTTTCTTTTAATTGCTGTCTGTATTTTTAAACTGTTAGTAAGGAGGTAGTTGGTTCATATTTTTCAAGGTTCGTACTACAAGAACACTGGCCACAAGCTTATTTAAAAGAGAGAAAAATAGTTATCTATGTTTATCTCTATGATTCTAGCTAGCATGCAACATAAACTAAAGTAAACTTAGTAAAACTAAGCAGCACTACAAGGAATAGACTACAGCATTTATTTTCTTCATTGTCTTGATGTTCTCCTAAATTGAACAGCAATACCAAATTTTAGGAGTATAACTATTGTGCTAGGTACCGTCTGACAATCTGTTGCAACCAATCTGTTTGATATCCTTAAGTTTATGTACTATGACTGTCAGAACATTAGAGAATATTAAGTTCTGTACTTTCCCAGCCACCTGAGTATAAAGTTTGCATAAAGGCTTTTATAGTATGTGCATATGTTGCACATACATGCTGAACATGTTTTTGTTTATTTCTCTGTAGGCTTGTGGTCAGAAGAGAAACTGAGAAAGGAAAAGGCAGATTTTTAATTTAAACAATAATCTCACAAATGAGCCAGATAAATTCAAATGTAATAGAAGAGTCAATTTTTCCACAGGCCACAACATAGAATGAACTGAATTGGAAGAGACCTTAAAGACCATCTTGTTCTAATCTCCCTGCTGTGGGCAGGCTTGCCACACGCCAGCTCAGACTGCTTTGGGTCTCATCCAACCTGGCCTTGAGTGCCTCCAAGGATGAGGCACCCACAGCTTCTCTGGGCAGCCTGTGCCAGTGCTTAATACCCTTTGAGTAAAAAGATTGCTCCTAATATCTAATATAAATCTCTCCTCTTTTAATTTAAAACAATTCATCCTTGTCCTTTCACTACCTTCTTTTGAAAAAAGTTAATTTATTTCCTACTTATTAGCTCCTTTTAAGTAATGGAAGGCCACCATCAGTTTTCCCCTGAGACTTCTCCTCTGAATTGAACAAGCCCAGCTTGCTCAGCCTGTCTTCATAGAAGTGCTCCAATCCTCCCATCATCTCTGTGGCTCTCCTCTGGACCCCTTTCAAGAGATTCATATCTCTCCTGAGCTGGGGGCACCAGGCCTCTGCACAGTACTCCAGATGGAGCCTCACTGGCAGAGTAGTGGGGGACAATCTCCCACCATGCTGGCCACTCATTTTTGATGTAGCCCAGGATACTATTGGCTTTCTGGGCAGCAAGTGCACACTGTTGTCTCATTAAACTTTTCATCCTTAAGTCTCCTTCTCTGCAGGACTGCTCTCAAGTTCTTCCCTTATTCTGTACGTGTATCTGGGATTGCCCTAATCCAAGCAAAACATCTTGCACTTGGCCTTGTTGAACCTCATCAGGTTCACATGGGCTCACTTTTCAAGCCTGTCTCTTTGAATGGCATCCCTTCTATTTATTGCATCAATTGCACCATGCAGCTTAGTGACACCTGCAAAGTTGCTGAGGGTTCACTCAATCCCATCATCTATGTCATGGATGTCCAGTCATGTCGTGGAGCTGACCCATTGTTGCCTCTTGCACCATACACTGTCTCACTGTGCTCACACTCGCTAATTGTTCTGTGTAAACATTCACTCAGTGACAATAGACGCCTTTTTTTTCCACACACAGCAATTAAATTCCAATCTTTGCTTCCTCTGCACTTCCATGTCAGATGCCAACTTGTCAGACTATCTCTCTACTGCCATTTTTCATATGACAAAAATATGTAATTGAATACTGGTGGGAATAAACTTTACCACCTTTCCACCAACATGCACCTCTGATATTGTGGGCCAACATAATAAAATAGCAGGCATTACTTATGGAGCAGCCCTCATGTAATATTGTTCATGTATATCCGGGGTAATTTAAAAGGATGTGGCCAGCAGGTGGAGGGAGGCCCTTTACTCTGCGCTGGTGAGGCTATGTTTAGCCTATTGTGTTCAGTTCTGGGCTCTCCAGTTTAAAAAAGACAGGGATGTCCTAGAAGGAGTCCAGTGGAGGGCCACAAAGATGATAAAGGTTGTGGCCGTCCAGCCCTTCCTCCTTTGTGAAGTGTAACCCGGGTCTGCTTAGCCTGGGGAAAAGAAGACTGAGAATCTTGGATTTCTTTACTGTTGCAGTTCATCAAAGCTAACTTGAAAGTCCTTGTCCTCGTAAGCCCTCAACCTTTATCATATCATACTGCAGAAGACACAATGTCAGTTGCCCATTGCATAAACACCATTGCAATAGGTTATGCTGTCTCTTGTATTATTACAACCAACTTAGATGCAAAAACTAAGCAGGGTTGTGAATACACTCACAGAGCCAACATATGGAAAGCATGGAAGAACAAGATCAGCTTCTATGTGGATTTGGAAAGTCCACCCCAGAGTGCGGGCTAACCCTGAGCAGATAAGAGCCGAACCACACCTGTCTTGGGGGCCAGACAGGTCCTACCTTCTTCAGGAAGGATGCATCTATTAGTCTACATACAGCCAAAGCTACTGTAAAAGGAAATCTGAATGTCCAGAAACACTGCTCTATAGAGATAAATTGCTGTGTAACTCACTGGCTCTTGTCTGTATAGAATCATAGAATCATAGAATCACACTGCTGGAAACGACCTATAAGATCATCTAGTCCAACCGCCTTCCCATTACCATTGCTTCTACCAGCTACTAAACCATATCTCGTAGCTCCTCATCCAGACACCTCTTCAACACTGCCAGGGACAGCAACTCCATGACCTCTCTGGGCAGGCCATTCCAGTGCCTGACCGCTCTCTGAGAGAAAAAGTTTTTCCTCATGTCTAACCTAAACCTCCTGTGATATAACTTGCTGCCATTTCCCTGGGTCCTGTTCCTTGCTGGCAGAAGAGGCCAAACCCCTCTTTACCACAACCTCTGTTCAGGAAGTTGTAGAGTGCAGTGAGGTCTCCCCTGAGCCTCCTCTTCTCCAGACCAAACAATCCCAGCTCCCTCAGCCGCTCCTCATAAGATTTGTGCTCCAGAACCCTCACCAGTTTCGTTGCCCTTCTCTGGATGCGCTCCGGGGCCTCAATGTCTTTCCTGTAGTGAGGGGCCCAAAACTGAACACAATACTCGAGGTGCGGCCTCACCAGAGCTGAGTACAGGGGGATGATCACCTCCCTGCTCCTGCTGGCCACACTATTTCTAATGCAGGCCAGGATGCCATTGGCCTTCTTGGGCCACCTGGGCACACTGTCGGCTCATGTTCATCTGAGCATCAGCCAACACCCCCAGGTCCCTTTCCTCTTCACAATCATCTAGCCACTCGTCTCCAATCCTATAACATTGCATGGGGTTGTTGTGGCCAAAGTGCAGGACCTGACACTTGGCCTTGTTGAACCTCATCCCATTCACCTCAGCCCAATGATCCAGCTTATCTAGATCCCTCTGAAGTGCCTCCCCACTCTCAGGCAGATAGACAATACTTCCCAACTTGGTGTCGTCTGCAAACTTACTGAGGGTACACTCAATCCTCTCATCTAGGTCATCAATAAAGATATTAAACAAGATGGGCTCCCAGTACCGACCCCTGGGGGACACCACTCATAATGGGTCACCAGCTGGACTTAACTCCATTAACCACCACCCATTGGGCATGGCCCTCTGGACAGTTTCTTACCCAAAGAAGTGTATACCTGTCCAGACCATGGGCAGTCAGTTTCCCCAAAAGCAGCTTGACTGTGTCAAAGGCTTTGCTGAAGTCTAGGTAGTCTACATCAATAGCCCTTCCTTCATCTACCAGTATGGTCACTCCGTTGTAGAAGGAGATGAGGTTGGTCAAGCACAACCTGCCTTTCATGAACCCGTGCTGGCTGGGCCTGATCCCCTGGACACCATGCAAATGCCATGCAATCTCACCCAAGATGTTTTGCTCCATTACTTTCCCCAGTACCGAGGTCAGGCTGACAGGCCTATAGTTCCCCGGATCCTCCTTATGGCCCTTCTTGAAGATGGGAGTCACATCAGCAAGCCTCCAATCCTCTGGGACCTCTCCAGTTAACCAGGTGTGCTGATAGATGGCCATGAGCGGCTCAGCAATCACCCCCGCCAGCTCCCTCAGCACCTGAGGGTGTAGACCATCCAGTCCCATGGACTTGTGACAGTCCAGATGGAGGAGGAGCTCTCTGACTGTCTCCACCTGAATTGCTGAGGGTATATTCTGAGCATCCCAGACTTCCAGATCAGGGAATAAAATGCCCAGAGGATAATTGGTCTGGCTATTAAAGGCAGATGTAAAGAAGGCATTGAGGACCTCAGCCTTCTCCTTGTCCTCAGTGGCCACATTCCCTGCTGCATCAAGTATAGGATGAAAATTTTGCTTGGTTCTTCTTTTGCCGTTGATATATTTATAAAAGGATTTTTTATTGTCTTTTACTGCAGTAATCCAATCTGAGATCGAGTTGGGCTTTTGTCTTCCTAACTTCCTCCCTGCATACCTTAGCAACTTCCTTGTGATCTCCCCTACTAGCCTGCCCCTTCTTCCAGACTCTCATTTTCTCCCGGAGTCTCAACAGTAGTTCCCAGCTCATCCATACTGGTTGTCTTCCCCTACGGCTCGCCTTATGGCACTCAGGGACAGCTTGTTCTTGTGCCTTTAAGATTTCTGTCTTGAGGAGCGTCCAGGCTTTCTGGACCCCTTTACCCTTGAGAAGTGACTCCCAAGGGACCTGTGCTACTAGCACCCGGAACAGATCAAAGTCTGCCCTCCAGAAGTTCAACAAAGAAGTTTTGCTGGTCACTCTTTTGACATCTCCAAGAATAGAGAATTCTACAACTCCATGGTCGCTCTGCCCATGGAGGTTGGTCCCCAACCTTCACCTTTACCACAGTCCTCTGTTAGCAAAGACCAGGTCTAGCAGGGCACCACCCCTGTAAGATCTCTGTTCCTGTGAAGAATCCCATGCAGATGGGCTTTATTTGCATTTACGTGAATTTTCAATTGTAGACATTTCAGTTATGCCTATCCTGACAGAATGCATTATTTTTGTCACGGCAGTGTAATGATATTTAATAGAACTCATTTGAAATCCATTACTGCATCTGTATACTTCTCATTAAAATACATTGTTCTAATTATAATGTAATTAAACTTTAATTTTGGTTAAAATTATTATTATATTTTAGCAACTCAGCCTAAATTTGACACTTCCCCTCTCATTGTAATCCCTATTCACCCAAATGCAGCTTGCAGCCAACTCATTAAATTAAAATTACTATATTCATTTTTCATAACCTAAAGCAAGAAGCAATTAGAAATCTGTGCATGATTCTTAGCAAGATGTCTGGTACTCAACTAAATAATCAATGTCTCTTCAACAGAAGAAACATAAAGACTGTTTTGTTGGGTTTTTTTTAATTAACCTGCCTTTAAGAAGAGAACAAAATGATTGAGACTAGAATGAGAGAAATGAGAGCTAACACCTGTATCTGCTGAAAGCCTTCTATTTAACTTGAGTGAAATTATTAAAATTTTCTACAACTGCTTTGTGTTACAATATTTTGTTTGTTATGTTCTACATGTAAAAATCTTGAATTAGAAAATATTTTAAATATATATATATATTTTTCAATTCCTTTTAGCATGAAGGAGTTAACAGTGCCAAGGTAAATGATATTTTGCAGGGAAAACAGAATAGCTAGCATTATCTGCCGTATAATTATTTTCTGTTAATTGAAACCTTGCACATTAAATTGTGATATTTGTCTGTATAATCCTTTGCAATTACATATTCTACAAAGAAATGAATTTCAATTATTTTTTATTCCAAGTCTAAACTTTAAATAGCCCCTATCTTTGTAACAGAAGAAGGCACAACACTTTACTTATGTTGTGACCAGTACCTAAGCCTTTAGAATATTTTTTTTTATGAAAGTGAGAGCAAACTGAAAAAAATAGTAAATATTTTGCCATTTTCAAATTACAACATTTGCCCACTAGATCCAACACAGATGGAGATAAAAGCTCCTCCAAGAGCAAAAAGCGCATCTTTTTTTTCTATTGCTACAAAATATTGATGAAGTGCTCTATTGAGGGAGAGATCTCATTAATTATTTGATTTACAGGAAAAGAAGACGGAGGGAAATGAGTGCCCTGGCTAATGCCATGATGTACCATCTTGAGACTTAAGATCTTTTTAATGTGTTTGTCAGTGATGCAGCTGAAAGAGGAAAGAGGAGTTGAATGGATCCATTAATTTAATTGAAGCGAGCTCTGACAAGAGATAAAACATCTCAAGCCCTGCATCTCTTCAAACTACATCGGTACTATAGTAAACAGCCTGTGATCCACAGAAATAAGCACACAAAAAAAAAGGAAAGAAAAAAAAAAAGAAAGACAAAAAAAGCTAAGGGTATGCATAGATTCTAGAGACCTCAAGGCCAGAGAATATCTACAGAGGCAGAAGATAATAGACTAAAGAGGCTCTCCCTTCATGCAACATCACAAAGTATTCAGCATCTACTACATTCGTTCAATTGTTCTCCCATGAACAACTCTTGGGTTAACTATAAGTGATTATGGAATTCTTGCAGAAAAGTTTTATTTGTTCTTTTTTTTTTTTCATGTACTCTATCTTGTCATCTCTTGAAAGACAGAAGAGAAATAAACTTTCATCTATCTTGGTAGAAGTTTTTATGTTGCTACTGTCTTTCAGGTGTCTTACTCTTAAACCTCATGAGGCTGCCAGAAACTTGTCTTAAAATAATGCTACCACTTTTAACTATACTTTTACTTATTTAGCAGTCATGAACACTATAAGCAATTCTCAGTAACACATTAATACTAAAGCAATTCTCAGTAACAAAACACTGTAGAGTGGCATTTCCTATTCTCCATCACAAAGGAAGGAATAATTGAAAAGCTATATGGTGCTGAGCTCGTCTGTCAGGTTAAACCAAAATATTCTTTTGGCACCCAATGAGGAGCACAAAGGATAACAATAATGATAGGTATGACCAGAACATGTTAAATCAGATTTGTTATAAGAATTATAATAATAGTTACTCATCACAATGATTATTTAGTCAGAATATCTCAAGATGTTTTTCTTAACTCCTTTCTTATTTATTAACTGTGGGTACTTGTCTTGGTTTATCATTAATGAAACCAGGAAAAGCGTTTCCCCAGCATCAAGACTACATCATTGAAGAAGAGACAGTTGTAGTTGATTCCTTCCTAAAGGGAAGTGAAAGTCCAATATGCCAAGCAGACCTTCTTAGGAATTCTGCTGTCTTCCTGAGACCCAGGTGTGAGATCTCATCCAGAAACTGCCTAGCCTGGTACAGCTAACAGATCACAACCCCCTACTGCTTTTCCATATAGGTGGAGAAGAGGCAGGTATCTAAATCAGGAAAGGAATAGAATGTGAAAAGCTGTCTCTTAGAATCCTTAGAGTTGGAAGGGACATTTAAAGCTCGTCTAGTCCAACTCCCCTGCAGTGAACAGGGACATCCACAGCTAGTGAAAGCAGGAACAGATTACTGGAAGGACTACAAAGAAGTTGTCAGAGCAGCCAGCAATCAGGTTAGGAAAGCTAAAACCCAGACAGAATTAAATCTAGCCAGGGACATAAAAGGGAACGAGAAGAAATTCTACAGGTATATCAGTGATAAAAAGAAGGTCTAGGTCTAGAAGGAAACTGGATACCTGGTCACAGGGGATACAGAGAAGGCTGAGGTACTCAGTGGCGTCTTTGCCTCAGTCTTCTCCAGCAAGGAATCTAGCCATGCCACCCATGTTGTAGAAAGCAAAGTTAAGAACTGGGAGAAGGTAGATCTATCTGCTGTAAATGAAGATCAGGTTTGAGACCATCTAAAGAACCTGAAGGTGCTTGGAACACAGTGAGATACATCCCTGGGTTTGGAGGGAACTGGAAGACGAAGTTGCCAAGACACTATCCATCCTATTTGAAAGGTCATGGCAGCCTGGTGAAATTCCCACTGATTGAAAAAGGGAAAACATAGACCCCTTTTTCAGGAAGGGAAAAAAAAGAAGATCCAGGAAACTACAGGCCAGTAAATCTCATCTCTGTGCCTATGAAGACCATGGAGCAGATTCTCTGGAAGGCCACACTGAGGCACATGGGAAAGAAAAACAAGGTGATTGATGGTAACCAACATGGATTCAGCAGGAGAAGGTCATGTCTGACAAACTTGGTAGCCTTTTATGGTGGATTTACATCATCAGAGGATAAAAGAAGAGCATCTGAAGTCATTTGTATAGACTTGTCTGAAGTTTCTGACACTGTCCCACATGACATCCTCGTAGCCAAATTGGAGAAACATTGATTTGATGGATGGACCATTCTCTGGATAAGGAATTGGCTGCATGGTCACAATTGGAGAGTTGCGGTCAGCAGCTTAACATCTAAGTGGAGACAGGTGATGAGGAACCAGCTGGGGCTGGTGTTATTTAACATCTTTGCTGGCAACATACACAGTGGGATTGAGTGCATGCTCAGCAAGTTGGCAGATTACACCAAGCTGAGTGATGCAGTTGACATGCTATGGGGAAGCAGTCTCATTCATAGGTGTTGCTGCGCAACATCGACCTCTGGTGAAGGGACAGTCAGACGGACTAACGACCAGTGTTCCTATGCTGAAAGCCAATTTATTGCTGCGTAACAAGCACTTATATACCGTGACACACGACCGCCCAGAAAACCAACGAACCCTCCCAGGAAAACCCTTGAACCAATCCCCACTCCCCTTGTACCACCCTCAACCCCACCTATTACCCTACATCTCCCCCCTCTCTATTACAGTTTATACGACCCTGTAATAGCACCCCACTTAAATCCGGTTTCGCCATTCCCGAAGCAATAAGCAAATGATTACATTTCTTGATGCGGCAGTAGCAAGAAGTGAGCTCTGATCAGATGCCATCTGATCAGGCCGTTTAGCATTTGGAGTAACGTTGGAGCGAAGGAGACAATCAGCAAAATAATCACAATCCACGTAAGAACCGTCCCCAGTACACCTCCCAGCCAGGACCAGTCCCAGGACCACCAATTTTCCATGATGGAAATCTTCTTCGAGGTGTCCCTCAACTCTTGACCCATCTGCTGTGCCCGTGGTAGCAGGTTTTCTACAGAACTGTTGCTACGAATACAACAATAATGTGCGATTTCTTCTGGCTCCGCCCAAGAACATCCTGATCCTAACGCCATAAGCGCAAAGTCAATGGCTTCTTCATGAGCAACCTTTAAAGCATGAAGCGCTTGGGCTAGGGAATCAATTGCAGCAGCCGAATGATTCGCGTTTTTTGCAACAATGCATGCAAGTTTCTGCACGTTGGTCGTTGTCCAAGCTGTGAGTACAGGGCTAGCAAAGAGGGATATCCTGAGGGATAGATTTGGCAGGTAGAGTTCCTCGTGGCAAGACTCGAAGATATAATTGGTTGTCAAGGCTCTCCTTTCCCTACCCCCATGTCTATGGGAATGTGCTGCGGGCCAAAGCAGTACCACAAAAGTGCATAGGCCGAGCGTTGTGTTAGCCGGGACAGTCTTCCACGCCTTGCCGTTGGTGCAGACTATCCACCAGGTCCCCAGCAGACGAATGGGAATCATCCATGTCATATACCTGTCACCCCTCCCAGGGATGCCCACTAGGCGTGGGCCCCACATGAACCCCTAACCCACGCAGACAAAAGGGCAGGGCCTGAGCAACACCCCCGTGAAAGGACCCGGCATGCAGCCGAAGCACGCAATTCTTGCATCTGGGGTACTTTTCTCCCTCAACGAGACAACACACAGTCGAACTGCGCAAATCTGCATCTAGGGTTCTTTTCCCTTAGCTGCAGTAACTTCAATGCCATGTTCAGCCCCCTTTCCACCAGATTGCAGGACTGTTTGTTCAGAAGACAGTGCTGACATCAGTGTGGCTTTTTCCAAGCTAAAACGACTGTTGCAAGAGATGGTAAAAGACACCCTGGAACTGGGTGGAAAGCTATCTAGTGGATCATGTTGCAGCAATCCACTGTAAAGCCGAAAAGAGATGAATTACTGCAATAATATTTACATAATTCACAGATCTGGTGCCTTCATCGCAGGCACCAGACGGACCCATCTAGCCGGCAGCCAAAGCTGCCAGAACAGGTCTGAACAGAAGCATACCCTTGCTCAAGGACCACAAGTGGGTACTGCTTAACTGACCATAGGCCAGTACCCTCTTCACGAATGCAAACCTCCCCTATAGGAGCGCATTCACCCAAGCAATCCTTGGCTCGACCCTCAAGGTAATTCAAACTTTATATTGCCAAAGGACATAGCTCAAGTGGCTTCAGCCCTCCCCCCTCTCTAAGTGCGTTAAGCCACCGCTTAGGCATGAGATGCACCCGTTCAATGATAGCTTGACCCTGATTGTTCCCAGGGATCCCGTGGTATGACAAATTCCCCATTGGGAGCACCATCACGCTGGTGGAAGGAAGTGTGGCTAAGGCTGTTTTGACTGCAGGAAGAGCCTCAGACCACAAGCACTCGCGAAGCACAACATCTTGTGCCTTGGCTGGGTGATTGTTCCCTACGATAACAATCTGCAAAAATGTTCTAGCAAACAATATACACCAACATGGCAGTTCGCTGCCCCCCCTTTTCTGAAGAAGATTTGAGGGGAGAAGCCCCTTTCAATTTCAAACTATCCCCGCCTGGTCCCCCCTCACTCGCAGACGACCGTTCCACGAGACGCGTCCTGAGTTTGAGCAACTCCTCTCCTGACTCAGAGGAGCTCACTTCCTCTCCTTTTCCTTTAACCACATTCTGATGGTATGGTGGAGGGGCCACAAAGGCGGGGGTATCCCTGTTAAGGGGACCGTCTCCCACTCTAGCATCAGGAAAACAGACATAATGGCGACCCTCCCTAGACCACAACGTGCCGTCTGCTTCCTCCTCCATCTCCTTTCCTTCTCCTATCTCCCCCTCCGAACATTCTGATTCCCCTCTGGGACCCTCATCGATGGCTTCCTCCCTTCGGTTAGACCTTTCCCCTGAGTTCCCCCTTTCTCGAGATTCCTCCAACCTGTTACCCCTGTTGAGTTCCTCCCCTGTCGCTCCCACAGTTTCTGAAGAAGAAACGGGCTTCTCCTGACAGAGCAACCTACACACGTAGCCCACAATTGAACCTCACCACTAAGTTTCTCTAACATGCCTTTTAAAGCCCCGTACGCAGGAAGCAGAGACAATGCCTCCTTGTTCCCTATGCAGGTACTCTCCCAAAGTTCCTTTCCCACCACCTCTAATACCGCCTCCTGCAAACTCTGCAAAGATGTCAAAGCAAGCTGCCACCACAATATCCATTTTAAGAGCGGCTGACACTCCTTCTTATGTAGTGTTATCCCTATTTCCTTGGCCAAGGATTTAAGCATACTCACCACCTTGTCCATGCCGAGCCCCATTGTCAGCCGAGGTCTCGCACACTGCACTCACACAGACAACACTGTGCCTGACAATATGCGATACACGGGCCCCCCGCGCACCTCACTCATGCGCCCACGCCGCCTCACACGGCCACCGCCTATGCGGCCGGCGCTCATCCCACGCCTGATGCTTAGCGCCCAACAGATCACGTAGGGGTCACCAGATGTTGCTGCGCAACATCGACTCCGGTGAGGGGACAGTCGGATGGACCGAATGACCAGCGTTCCTATGCCGAAAGCCAATTTACTGCTGCGTAACAAGCACTTATATACCGTGACACGCGACCGCCCAGGAAACTCACAAACCCTCCCAGGAAAACCCTTGAACCAATCCCCACTCCCCTTGTACCACCCTCAACCCCACCTATTACCCTACAATAGGGACCTGCACATGCTTGAGACGTGGGCCCATGCCAATCTCATCAAGTTGAAAAATATCAAGTACAAGCTCCTGCATCTGGGTCAGGACAATCTCAAGCACAAATACCTGTTTGTTGGAGAATAACTTGAGAGCAGCCTTGTGGATAAGCATTTGAGACTGCAGGTTGATGAAAAACTCAGGATGAGCCATCAATGGACTTGCAGTCCAGAAGGCCAGCTGTATCCTGTGTAGCATCAAGAGAAGTATGATCAGAAGGTCAAGGAAGGTGATTCTGCCTCTCTGCTTTGCTCGCATGAGACCCCACCTGCATTCAGTTCTGGAGCCCTCAACACAAAAAGGAATTGAGCTGCTGAAGATGGTTCAGACAAAGATTGTCAGAGGGCTAGAGCACCTTTCCTATGGGTACAGGCTGGGGATCTTCAGCCTGGAGAAGAGAAAGCTCTGAGGAGACCTGATAGTGGTCTTCCAGTACCCGAAGGGGGCCTCTAGGGAAATGGCTTTAAATTGGAAGAGGGTAGATTCAGATTGGATATTAGGAAGAAATTATTTGCTGCGAGGGTGGTGAGACACTGGAACAGGTTCCCAGAGAGGCTGTAGATATCCCCTCTATGGAGGCATTCAAGGGCAGGCTGAATGCCTTTGAGAGGCATCCCTGTCTATAGCAGGGAGGTTATAACTAGATGATCTTAAAGGTCCTTTCCAACCCAAACCATTCTATGATTCTATGATACTGTGAATATAGCAGAGCAAGCTTTTGAGAAAGGAAAGAAAATAGTCCAAATCCCTTTGAAAGCTGGTTTTCCTATAAAAGTCAAGGAATCTGCAACAGGAAATTCAGATTTTAAGAGTAAAATGGCAAGAAAGGTGCTATTAGATTCCTAGGAATGTGATCAACAAAGTAACTGCTGTGTTTCCATCCATTAGCAAGAAAGAAGCACAAGCTTTCCTAGATTTTGTGGTTTTTGGAGATATATTCTAGATTTCAGCCTGGTTGTATGTCCTCTCTAACAAGTGACCCAAAAGACAGTCTTCCGATGGGGCCCTGAGCAACAAGGCCTTTAAACAAATTGAAAGAAGACAGTTCAGTAGTAGCACTTGCAGCAGTCTGAGTGGGACAATACATTAAAAAAGTGCTCTACATTGCAGCTGGGGAGAATGTCCCCATCTGGAGCCCACGGCAGAAAGCCTCAGGGAAGACTTGAAGTTGAGGTTGGTGATACAGAGGATCCAAGGCCTGCTACTCTCCAGCTGAAAAAGAGATACTGGCAGCAAATGAATGGATTCAAGCCCCTCCAGAAGTGGTTGGTACTGAACCGCAGCCTCTCTTGGCACCCCAACTGCTTGTGCAGGGCTGGATTTTCAAGAGAGGGCCCCCTCTACTCATCATGCAATCAGTGCTACATGGTGTAAGTGGGTTACACTGATAACACAGTGGGCTCAAATAAGAAACATCAGTCATATCCAAATCTTGGAAGTAATCATGATCTGGGTAGAGGGCAGAGCTTTCAGAATATTGCCAGCAGAGAAGGCATTGCATGCTCAGGAGGCCTAACTAAAATAGACTACCAAAAAAGAAAAGTGGCATTCCCTGTTTAACAATGGGCCCTGTTGTACTATGGGAAAGTGTTGGAGGTGGAAGACTGTTGTATGGAGCTCTACAAGACAAGTCATAGAAACTACAAGAACCTTGAAAAATATTATTTCTCAGTAATTTTAAGATCCCTACACATTACTTTCTCATTTAGAGGAGAGCAATGCTACAAAAAATACCAAATATAAACTTAGATTTAACTGACAGCATCTTAAATCTGGTAAAATCTTTGCATAACTCAATCATCACCCAATTTTTTTGCAAATCAAAATGGCTCATGAGAAATTATTAAAAGTTGCTCTCCAAGTACATTTTTAAACAAATAAAGAAAATATTCCCTACCTTGTGCTTTGCTGAATGCTGAATGAGCTCTGTAATCAAATTTTGTGCTGCTGCAGACTCCACTTCATAAGCTTCAAGAAGTTGATGTTGATGGTATCCAAGATTTAGGATGTAGTGTGTTCTTATTTTGAACTTAATTGTGCTTAATTGGGAGAAAAATGTTGATAACACACTAATGGTTTTAGTTGTTACAGAGCAAGTCTTACACTAAGTCAAGGACATTTCAACTTCTCATACTGTCCTGCTAGAGAGAAGGCTGGTGGTGCTCAAGGAGCTGGTAGGTGCAAAACCTGGATCCAAAGTAGCCAAAGGGATGTCCCATTCCATATGATGTCATAGTGAACAGTGAAATTTGAATGCTGCTGGGAGAGCTGCCATTGTTCAGGGATTGGCTGTGCATCTGTGGTGGGTGGTGATCAACAAGCATCACTTGTTATTTTAATATTTATTTTTATTGCTAATATTATTTATTATGGTGTTCTCATCCTTTTCTATCTTATTAAGCTGTCTTTATCTTAACTGATAAGTTTTGTCTTTCTCCTCTTTTCTTCTCCATCCCAAACGGAGGAATGAACAAATGGTGTGCTGCTTAGCTGCCTGCTGGTTTAAACTGTAATTTAAACTCGGAAATTAAATGCAACTGAATCATTTCAAATTAGCATTTACATGTATAAATAAACTTGTCAGTCGAGGAGCTTTGAACTGCTCAGAGTTTGGCAACAAAAGCCATGAACTATCCAACAAAAGCTTCCAGTAACACTACAGCTATTTAACCTCAGTATCTAGCACTGCCTAGCATCCAACTAGCTTGTGTGTGTCATTGTCAACAAACCTGAATTTCAGTCAAAGAGAATAAGGGTGTTCCAGGAAGCAGCCATTGTGTGAGGCTAGAGCCATTATTTCTGTTTTCTGAATTTGTTTTCCACCTACTAGTCTTTCTGCAAGCTTAGACCACTTAAGTAGTCATTTAATTATGGGAGAGTAATTGGGTTTATAGGCTCTGTTTTTGAAAGAAAAAGAAAATATACTTAAAGAATAATTACTTTTTCGTACCCCATGAACATTACTATTGTGACTTCCCTTATGAAATTATTTTCCCTATCAATTCACAGTAAAAGTGGGAAATTCTTTTCCTGTGCTGACTTATTAAAATTCATGATTCATCATTTGAAACAATTACTTATGAAAGAAAAAAAGGAAGAAAGATTTAAACAAATGGAAAATTAAGTAAATAAATCCAACACATTACTTAAACTGAGAGATGAGATTACAAGGATAGTCAAGGACCTGGGCACAGCAAAAAATAAAAAGCTCCAGCAAGGTTTTCTAAATCCATGTGTCTAAAGAGGAGCCATATGTCTGGATTCAGCCAGTGATTATCCTAGACTGCCTAAGTGGCCATTATAATATCTTCATAACTGCTTTTATAGTAGCAGAAATTCTACTAATATTTAGCAAACCAACAGTACAGCCCAATACTGAAAGAAATTGTATTTAGAACAATATTCCTGTCTATGGCTTATAATGCAAAGCAAACAAGTCATATTTTCTATTGAAATTCAAACTATCCAAGTTTTGTTGTTCTTTTTTGTTTTGTTTTGTTTTCTGGCTTTTACATATTTGTATCTATATATCTATGCATTTTGCACTCTCTAAGAACATGGTCCACATTCAGTGTTATTAAGCAGGAAGCAGAAAAGTATAACAAAACATTTATAGTGAAAATTATGCTTTTTTAAAAACTGACACTACATCAGCTTTACAAGTACGAGACTTTGACAGTTCTGGCACTAGATTTGACTGTAATATCAACAGGTAATTATTTTAAAACTTTGTTGCAACATAAATTGGACTTTTTTATCTCTCAGTTAAGTCATGGAAAATCCAAAATTCAAGGAGCATAATATGATATTCACCTTAAATGTTTGCTGAATTGCTGGCATTTGACCAACAGCACATTCAGATTGTTTAAAAAAAAAGTGATGCAAATGAAACAATTCCTGTATCCTTAAAGGAAGTCGTTTGAGCTGATTATACAGAGTGCAATGATGCATTAATACATCACTGGATGTGAAATGTGTACAGTGTATCACATAATTCTTTATTTAGAGTTTATTAAACAAGCGTTGACCTTCAGTCTTATCATACACAAGACTATATCCTCGTAGTTCGATAAAGTGGGTTGTCAAAGTAAATATTTACACAGCTAGTAAAATAAAACTAGGTTATTTTCACTAATGGTCTATAACAATCATTTATTTTTGAGCAGCTATATTCCTGCTGTCAAGCTGAAGCCCTTTTTGGTGTTAAGAGTGTCCATCTAACCACAGTCCCTGAGGCAGACTACTGATATTTGCCAGTATCATGTAGCTATTAAAACTGAATTTTCTATGATAGCCCTACCATAAACTTTAATATCTTCAGTTAATGAGGGCTCAACTTTTCTCACTAATTGAGAAACCAACCAGAAAACATGGCTTGACATGATGTTGCTGAAAATGAAAGAATACCAGACTCTCCCGGCCTACAGTCCTTTACTTTACACTTTGTCACCAGAATAAGCAACATCAAATAACCAAAGTATGTGCAGCTTAACCAATCACTCAGGTAAAAATTAAAAATAAATAAATCAGCTATTATTGATTACCACTGTTCTTTTCTTGGAGGGGAGCTCACACAACAAAAGCAAGCGTGATAACTGTGGGATCAAGTAAGGCTAAATCAATAGTATAAAGCAGTGTTTTTTTCTATCTCGAATCTTTCTCTAAAATTTTAAAAAATTTAAAAATTCTTTCTATGTTTCAGGTGTATAGAATGAAACATTATATAAAAATTCTTTCACTCTATATAAAAGCAGCACAAATAATGATTCACACTGGGACCTATGTGAGTACATATTTCTACTCTATTATATAAGCCATTTGTTTTTCCCCAGTTTGTTCCATTTGCCCTTTTGTTCCTCAGAGAGTTAGGAATGAAATAGAATTAGGAGGTACTACTTACACAGGCAGCCTCTCTATTTTCCTGTGCCCTAGGGCATGCATGGCAGCACATCTTGCTATAAAGAACCTGTACTACAAGAATTTTCTACTTATTTCATATTGCAAACTAACCTTTGCAGTAGGATTCAGCTATTCAGCAGGAGTAATAAAGACTATTCTTAAGCCTTCATGAAAACACTACTGGAGAGATACTGGTATTTTTGTGATTTTTCTTTTTCAATTTGTATGTTTAGCAAAACATTATAGACCATATACAAGAGCAGAATTTTGACACGAGTGCTCTAAAAGAAAGGTCAGTAAATTCCTAATCTGAGCAATGAAATACATTCAGTGAAATATGTAACAAGAGAATGTGTGTGCACTTCTCAGTGATGCCTTCTTTGTCAGATTATACCTGTTCTTTCATGTACCCAAACAAAATGTGCCACCTCCAGAAATGTAAATTCTCCTTAAAGGAAAAAGAAGGGTGAAAGATAAACATTCCTTACTCACTGACCATCTAGAAATGTTTTCTTATTTTATCAATAATGTTTTTCTTGTATATATATATTTTACTCACTTATATTAAGAACATTTAATTCCATACTAAGAGAAAGAACCTTCATTATGTTCCCTAGTTTGCCACCGTGACAGTGATACTGTGACAGTGGCAAGAGACAGCAAATGTGTTTGAAAATCACTCCAAAGGATATTCTGATGTTCCTCAATGTAAATGGGAAAGTAGAATTTCTAATCAGAGTGAATCCACAGTTACTTTTCATATATTAGTTAATGTATTCTGGGTGGCATAGCAGCTTTCGCAATGTGTTGGCTATTCTGGCAATGGTAGCTTCTGTAAGTAAAATGCATTAGGCATTCACTGGTGATTCTATAGGTGGGGACACATATTATGTTAGCAGAGTACATTATTAATATGATATATCCAGAAATCCATCTCAAAACAGAGAGCTCAGCTTTGTTAATCTGTTAACATCAGAAAACTTTTTCAACTATTACAGCAGTTTGTCCAGGTAGAGTTTATTTATTCAAAATAATTTTGCAAAATAATTAAAATGAGACAGTGACTGTAATGTAGCAAGGTATTTTGGAAAGTCCTGCATTATTATTTTAGTAAGTGACACCCTCCCATACTCAAAGAAAATACAATATTTATAAACATGAAAATAATTTTAATGAGAAGGTACATTTTAATGTTTAATACATAGCAGTGTACACTGTATTCTGATGCTAATTACTTCTCAATGTATTGTATTTTATTTTACTATTTTATTATTTTATTTTACTTTCACAATCTGACTGCAGACATATAAGTTTGCTAATCAGAGTGTAAATGTATATATTCTAAGTAGAAAAGCTGAGAAGAAAATAGCTAACAATAAATAAAAAATTCATAACTCTTTGGCATAATTACTATTCACTAATACACTGGAACAGCAAATTGACATTTCCTGTTCTATGTAGATTGCTCCAAAAGTAATGCCTCCTATTTATTTCCATGGAAATTTCAACAGCTATGAAGAGAACAATAGCACTATTTGATAGATCAGAACAAATTCTTAGCTACGAAACACTATTTTTCAACACAGCCACCATTACTAGCTATACATTTTCACCAGCAACAAAAGCCAACATGCCATGCTCATAAAAATCTAAACTAGCACTATTGCTGTCAGCACTGCTGATGCTCACCACTCATCACCTCACTGGGCTCACATCTACTGTTTGATATTCAGAAATATTCATCAAGTGACAATGAATGTCAGCGGGTACCATCTTTTCTGCTTAGAGGAATTCAGTG
This sequence comes from Phasianus colchicus, assembly GCF_987193195.1. Taxonomy (NCBI): domain Eukaryota; kingdom Metazoa; phylum Chordata; class Aves; order Galliformes; family Phasianidae; genus Phasianus; species Phasianus colchicus. The sequence goes on from NC_143476.1 coordinate 76,419,709, forward strand.
ACACACCTTTGCCTCATACGCACTTCCCTGTCAGATGCCATTCTGTCAGACTGCCCCTCTGCTGCCACCTGTCACACAGCAACAGAATGTAACAGAATATTGGTGGGAAGGTTTAGCCTCTACTGACATCCCACCAACATCCACCTTTGATGTTGTGGGCCAACATAATAAAATAGGGGGCATTACTTTCAGAGTAGTCATCATATTTGTTCCATCCAGTGATCTAATAAAGTAACTTTTAGACTACACCAGCTGTAAAGTAATGGAATCAATGCAATAGCAACATAACAAAGTACCCTGATGGATAAAAAATCTATTGTTTTCTCCAAACACCATGCAGATCTGGAAGGGAGAAAAAGCTAATTCTATTTCTTAATACTAGTATCCTACAGTAACTTCATTATACTTTAACTGATATTTACAGAATCACAGAATTGTAGGGGTTGGAAGAGACCTCCAGAGATCAATTCCAATCCCCTTGCCAAAGCAGGCTCTGTACAGCAGGCTGCACAGGTAGGCACCCGGGCAGGTCTTGAATATCTCCAGAGAAGGAGAATCCACAACCCCACTGGGCAGCCTGTTCCAGTGCTCTGTCACCCTTACCATGAAGAACTTCTTTTGCATATTGATGCTGAACTTCCTATGCTCAAGTTTATGGCCATTTTCCCTTGTCCTGTTCCCACAGTCTGCTGAAAAGAGGTTGGCCCCATCCCTTTGACTCCCACACTTAAAAACATTAATAAGATCCCCTCTCAGTCTGTCTCAAGACTGAACAGATCCAGGTCATTCAGGCTTTCCTCATAGAGAAGATGCTCCATGCTTTATATCATCTTTGTGGCCCTCCACTGGACTCTTTCCAGATCCCTGTCTTTTTTTAACAGGGGATCCCAGCACTGTGTTCCAGGTGAGACCTGACCAGGGCTGAGTAGAAGGGGAGGATCAAGTCCCATGACCTGCTAGCCACACTCCTCTTAATGCATCCCAGGATCCCATTGGCATTCTGGGCCACCAGGGCACACTGCTGGCTCATGGACGACCTGCTGTCCACCAGGACACCAAGGTTCTTCTCCACAGAGCTCCTCTCCAGCAGGTCATGTCCCAGCCTGTACTTGTTCGTGCAGTTACTCCCTCCCAGGTGCAAGACTCTACACTCGCTTTTGTTAAACTTCATGTGGTTTCTTAAAAATGGAAACCTCATCTGGTTTCCAACAAATGCTTACTTTTCCCTTAGATTTTTCCTCATATTCTCTTTCCAAATTGAGGAGTTATAAGGGTTTCTACACAGGTCAGTTCCTTAGAATATGTTGCTTCTTTTCCATCCCTAGATGAGAATGAAGGAAGGAACTGCATACAAGTAATTGTTCCTCATCCAGGAGAAATAGTGTGGGTGAAATTCTCCAGGAGGAAGCTTGAGGTGGTCACCAAAAGGGCTGAAATTGAAAGTTAGTGACAGGAGAAATCAAAGATCAAACTCCCATTTTATAATACTGCTTTCTCATAATCTTTATGCTGTGATGGGACACTATAGCACAGACAGTCTGAACTTCAGACTTTCCACCTGCTACCCACAGATCACTTATAAAAAAGTGTATGCAGACAGTAGTCATAACTCGGAAATGAAATGCAATGTGCCATTAGCTAAACATGTTCCTCTGTGATTATGAAATAAGTCATATGTTGAAACAGTGCATAGTGAACATAATAAGAAGTCAGCCCAGATCGTGTCAAAAGTATGTATTCCCTTTCATTTTGCCAACAGCTTGCATGTTGATTTTGTTTTGCCTTTTTGTAGGAAAAACACTGGAATCCATTTCCGGCAAAACATTTACCCAGTTGTGCAGTAAGATGCTGGCACACCACTCAGAATAACAAGGAACTTTTTAAGTTTGGAATACGTATTTGGTCTTGAAATTGTGAAAAAAAATATTCTGTATTTAATATGCATTAAATATGAATTGGGGAAGGACTCAAATTCAACTGCTTGAATCTAAAGAAGTCTCATGTTCTATAGTCCATATGATATGTGAGAATAAATGACAGAATAGTCTCCTGGAGTCTATTATAATAATGAATACATATTGTTCTTACAACTCAATTAATGGAGGTTTGTTGTGGTTTAATCTTGCAGGTAGCTAAGCACCACATAGTTATTCTTTCACCCCATGTCCCATCACAGCATTATGATGGAGAGAAGTGAAAAGAAAAGATGAAATTGAACTTCTGGGTTGAGATGAAAATTCTCTAGAAAAGAAAGATAGAAAAGGAAGAGAAAAATGAAAATGGTAGTAATTATAATAATATACACAAACTAAGTAATGCACAAGCAGTTGCTCACTATCCACTGACCCAAAACAGCCCCCAAACAGTTTCTGTGCTCAGGGCAAACATCCCACTGCTTTTCAAGTTTTTCTTCCACATGATGTCTATGTATCTATATCCCTCTGGTCATTTTAGGTCAGCTGTCCTGCTGCTTTCTCCCAGCTCCCTGTGCTCCTTCTGCGCCCCTCCCTGTCAGGACAGTTTGAGAAGCTGGGAAACTGAAATCTTATTGGCTCTGTGCAGCACTGCTCAGGAACTAAAACACTGATGTGTTATAAATACCATTTTCTCTGAAAGCCAAGACATTGCATCCTATCAGCCGCAATGAAGAAAAAATCAACTTTGTCCCTGGTGAAACCAGGAAAATGTTTTGCATTATCTGCATAATTTCTGTTTTTGGATTTTCTCACTCTTTATTATTCTGGATAATCAAGCGTTGCCTTTGTCTCTTGGAGTTACTTGGGTTTTATGTGAGAGTCAGAATGCTGAGTGACAGACTCTAGCTGTATCTTAGAGAAATCTAGACACGCAGAAAAATTGAGCTGAATCTCTATGAGACTATACTCACAGAATCACCAGTTACTTTTGAAAATAGGCTCATTTTTCTTTAAATACCCTACTAATTTGTCCTCCACTGCAAAACTGTATGCAGGTATTCTTCCTGAATGAATGAGCTGACTCTGAGAGAGCTACAAACTGCTGCTGCTGTGGGTCCTTCCTCTCTTTTTCTTTCTTCACGTTGGCCTCCTTCCAAAAAACAGAGTATTATTGGCTGCCTTGTGAAAGACTCATGCTTAGCTGGACTTGCTCTTGCACTGTTCTCTGACATTATGTAAAGCTTAGCCGTACTATCAGGCACTTGAATCTCCTTTACTTTGCTTGCGCTTGCTGTCAGCCACTCTTTCTTGCCAAACATGGAGCACTGCCCAAAATAAATTGCTGCCCATGCTTTGAATTCAGAACTCTGACTGAGTGAAAATCTCAGTGTGATTTTCAGTTCTCCTTAATTTGAGCTGAATGCCAAGCACACCAGCCTTATTCCAAACTTCTGAAACTGGAGTTTGTAATGGAAGTGCAGACGTAGCCCTAACTATTGGCATGAGCAGTATGGCTATAATTATGTAAGGACAAATGGGTAGGAAGAACACAGCATTGAATAGAGAAAAATCTCTTATTAATAATCTCATACGTTTGAGAAAATGACTTTGGAAAAGGAAAAGTTAAAATATTGAGTTAGTAAAGGAGATGAAGAGAAGACCACAGTTCACCCCACTGTCCCTACAATCAAAAGCTAAAACAGAAATTGAATTTCTCTGAATAAAGACTGTGCTAAGTAGTATGTTGTTTCCTAAGGTATGACCAGACTCTGAAAGAATCTGATATGTATACTCTACATCAAATCGGGGTTTTCTTTGTGTTTTGTTTGTTTGTTTTTATTTTGTTTTATTTCCACCTAGGCAATAGCATGTTTTTTTAACTCTACACTTGCTTTCAACAAACCTTTATTATACTAGAATTAGGCTAGCAACACCCTGTCAATAACCCTGTCAACCTATTAGAACAAGCGAATATGTAGATTTAGACAAACACAAATAGATATGTGCATGTATGTCTATGTGTTTTATGGCCAAACTGAAAAACATACATATTTCTTGAGTTGATTGGATGTATTTGTGCGGTCATAAACACATTAATTTGTTATATGAAGGCTTATACTAGCCTCTAAACATACCTAAGAGTTCACAACTTTAGAAGTTTTGAAAAAGAAAATATATCTCAAAATGTGAAATTTTATCACTTTGTTAGCACAGCCACAACAGAATATGCTCCAACTGAGCCTACCATCAAGTATGCAAAATATAACTGACTGGCCCAAGGAGGAAAGACAAAATAATTACTTTATTTTTTTTTAATTAAAAATATATATTTTAAATGCTTCAATACCATAGAGTTTCTGCATGATTCACTTGGCAAATCATAAGCTCTAAAAGGTACAGGAAAAAATAATGAAATCTTTTTAAATTAAAAAAAAGAGTGGTAAATGAAATTCTGATTTCCTTTTCTACTTTCTCAATAGTTTGCATTTTAAGTTACAACAATTTCTCTAATGTGTGTGAATATATATAGATATATGTTTTAAAACAAAGATATAATAAGTAAAATATTTTAGAGAACAAAAATATATATATACTAGGTTATCTGTTTTATTTTTTGGTAAATAACTCAGAAAATGTACCATAAAATAAATTACATTACCTTCCTGATCCAGTGATTTAACAGGACTTCACATCAGCTGCAATGGTTATATTATCTGTTATAGTACAATCATATGTACAGAATATCAGAGAAAGAGATTAACTTTTCAGCTTGGACAAAAAACTAAGCTAAACTTCAGTTCACCATTTTCTTTTGTCCATTTTAAAGCCACTATCTTTAAAGCAGTCTAGTTTATATCCTGGCCTCAATAAATTACATTTTATGCTGGGAGTGGAACTGTTGGCATTGCATAGCCAGTGCAATCTGACAAAACTGCCTTTATCTTACACTACCACTAAGGCCTAATCTAAGGGCTGGAACCTGTAAAGATCACTAAAAGCTGAAATTGAGGCACTGCCACCTTTCCTGAGAATGAATGAAAGCTACTGCTCAAACCCAGAATGCATGGCCAGTCCGAAGATTATGAATTAATGTTTCATGTGAGCATATTCTCATAAAAAAAGAATCATGATAGTCAGAGCTGATAATTAAATAATGTCAATTTAGGCTAAATTTCTCACAGCTTATATCCTTTAGATAGTTTAATTTTGATGATATTGCACTGATACTGCAGACAAAATCTCCTTCTCCGTCTTCCAACACCTCTATAAAAAACATGTAATATCGTCTGATTCAGTTATAAATGTGATAAAGTTCCCAGTGCAGTTGGGGGTCAATATGTTTCTCTATACTGGAATTTAATTTGACCCTTAAATCATTACATCTATAGATGTTTAAAATATATTTGCATATCAGTTTTATACCTGTTGGCAGATAGATTTCTTCTGGCTCCACAGTCACATGGTAGCCTGGAAGGGTCTGGAATATTAAATAAAATTGTCAGGGAAAACAACTCACTCCACAATTGATAGACTGCAAAATCGTTAGTTGGTAACAGCTGTAAAATGAAAGGTACCAGCTGCTCCCTGTGAAAGGAAGAGAATCAGAGAAAGAGATAGAGTGTAGAACCAGAAGATCAATACGTTTACCTGACAAAGAATCCCTTGACTCTTGTCAGTGCCTTAAATTGAGAGATCCTAAAGTTATCACTCCAAGTCTTTTACAAGACAAAGCATCTATGATGATACTTGTGCAGCATAATCCAGGAGAAGGAATCTGTTGCGCACTGAAGAGGACAGATGAAAATGCATAAGAACAAGAAAACAACAGAATAGGACTGATTTAAGCCACGTACATTGCACACCAGTTTAAAAACTGTATGTCAGTGGAAGGCTTTGGATTGCTGCTAAACAGATGGCTAAGCTCTTACATGGAAATGAATTTCACAACACTTTTGCAATCATTTTGCTATGATTTTGCCTACAAAGATACACTTGATTTGCCCATGAATGTATGGCTTGTTTGCTCTTTATTAATAATTAATAATAAAAAATGCTACGTTGTGATTGTAGAATCATAGAATCGTAGAATGGCCTGGATTGAAAGAGACCACACTGATCATCTAGTTTCAACCCCCCTGCTATGTGCAGGGTTGCCAACTACTAGACCAGGCTGCCCAAAGCCACATCCAGTCTGGCCTTGAATGCCTCTATGGATGGGAATCCACAATCTCCTTGGGCAACCTGTTCAGTGCGTCACCACTCTCTGTGTGAAAAACTTCACCTAACATCTAACCTAAATCTCCTATCTCAGTTCAAAACCATTCCCCCTTGTCCTGTCACTATGGTTCTTGGTTCTTTCAAAGGTATATCTTTTAAAATTGTCTTCTATGTGAAAGCTAATCAAATAGACAGAGGTCACTAGCCAGATGGTTAATTCTAAGTTCAGTGAAATAGAGGCAAAATGAAAACAATAATGAAATTGACTCTCAGCTTGTTATTGAAAGTCTCTGTCAGCAAAAGAGCTAGAAAATACAGGCTGTATTAGATTTCTGCATGTTTTTGACTAGGGAAGGAAAAAGGCTGATTTGGGCTGGAAACCAGTGCCTGAGCTGCCACTTTTATCTCAGAGGGTTACAGTGAAGTAGGTTGAAATGGTGAGTTTTTTAATTATCCTCTGTGGTTCATGTCCATGCCACAGATACCAATTTAGAATGTTCTCAGCGGCTTTCAGAACCTTCCAAGTTACTAGTTTGGATAAAATGAGGCAAATTGCATGGATATTGTGTTTAAAATTAAAAATGTTGACTGTGAGAGTCATAGAAAAGAGCATAAGGGTGAGGAAAAAGAACACATTAGCTTATAAAAAAATCCTTATAAATTAAGCTTTATATTCAATTCAAAATAGATTAATAGAAATAGTATTCAAAAGATTAACTTTTACTGTATCGGTATTTTACTGAGATGTTAAAAAAAAAAAGATATCATCCAGTGCAGATTCACAGTAAACTGATAGGATACAAAAAGGCACTTTTTTCCTGTCACATTTTATGAGTATGAAAAAAAAAAAAACAAACCTGCAAATGCATTGCATTACCTTGATCACAAAAATAAAATCCAAGAAAACAAAGACTAGCTCTGAGATTACAGATTGCTGTGAGTGTTTCAGACACTGATGTCAGTGTGGGTCCATAACCTGAGAAGAGATAGATGGCTACCTAGTTGTCACAAGTTTTCTAACAGATTGTGATATTCCACCACAGATTTTCCCAGAATCTCTAGGTACAACTTACTGTCTGCAAGATGAATGTTTTTGTTTAAAATATTTATGCCACTAAGAGAGTTTGCATTCTCATTTAATATACATATAGGCAATGAACTTTATGTGCGATATACATAAACTTCCTATATTTAGAAAAAATGTACAGAATATTCAATGAATGTATTTTTGTGTTGAAACAGCTGGCTGTTACTTCATGTATAAATTATACATATATATAAGTTAATATTATTATATATAATATAATTATATATAATATAACATATATATTATATTATAATATATATAAGTTAATATTTAGAGCCAAACTGTAACTTCTGTTTGGTCTGAACATGCAATTTATACTTGACAACTGAAATCATAGTAGAATGGGGTGTTAACCATGATTAATACATATATGTACAATTATTAGACTGCATATGCAGACAAATTCTGTCTTTACTTATACAAGTTTCATGAAGCTGATCGTCTAAAACATAAAGATGTTTTCTTTCCTCTTGTAAATTGGCTACTTACATTTTTTACACTTTTAGGCAATTGTGAGTTGCTCCTTCTACATTCAACTCTGCTTGCTACAGATACACTGTTTCCTCAGAAAAAAATAATTTAATAGTAATAGTCTATTCAAAATTGAAATGATGTGAAAAACCCACCAAGAATAAATCTGAAGCCAATGCAATATCTTTTTTTTCCTTCTTAAACATATTTTTGGGGGGTCAGTGTTGTTTACTTTGGCTTAATTTTCTACTCCATAATCTGGTTTGAAACATTTTTCTCACCCTCACTGTGAGTTGATATCAGACAATCTTTGAAGGTATGAACTTGGATAGAACTAAGAGGGCAATTTTTTTACATTAGGTTGAACTGTTCTCAACACTGCTAACAAAAATCTTTTGCATTAGCATTAAATATGTGGAATAGTAATATCTTCCCAACTTTCCTCACTGCACTGATTTTGCTGTTGAGGAGGGAAAAAAGATCTCTTCCTGCCCTCTCTTGTGTTATTAACTTCCTGACCCTTCTCCCTTCTCACTATTATAAAATTCTTTTATTAACCTGCATTTTTTGTCCTTTTGTCAGGACTCCTATTAATTATGTCATCTGAGCATGAAGATATTTACAATGCATTCCAAAACTATATTCTGTTTTGTGTCTTGCATGAGGCACGCAGCCTCAAGGGTGGGTATGTGCGTGGATTTGCATGCAGAAAGAAAATCTTTCATAGAATTCTAAATGAATTCACTACTAATTAGTATGGTTAGGTCATGATTGGACTCAATGATCTTGATCTTTCCAACCTGAGTGATTCTATGATTCTATGAATTAGTTCAAGGAAGTTCCTTCTTAAGGAGTTTTATGTACCTAACCACCAGGAGTTGAAGGGTTAGCTTGAAAGCAAATTCATGGTGTGAAAAACGACAAATACTCAATCATGAGTTATATTAAACACTGACAATAGAGGATGAATATTTTCTTAAAATTGGCTAAGATCAAGAAGATAGATATCTACTATGGTAGACATTTTGGAGAAGAAATTAAGACTTCTGCCTAAGTATCTTACTGAATATAAATTCTGAATTCTATATAATGCAATTTTTATATATTACACTAGCAGGAATTGCCTAAAATGAGATCAGTAAATGCATACAGAAATACTCTCTTGGTAAATGAGATTCCCAGAATGATCATACTGGTAAAGTGAAAACAAAACTTTTGTGGAGAAACATTATGCTTTCTAAAGATACTGGAGTTTGAAGGCTGCAATAAAGTAAAGCAAAAATGATTTACTTTATACAATGTACTGATGATCTCATGTGAGTCTTATTCCACAATCAAAACAACATGGTAAAGCTAGATAACGTCCCAGAGAAGGATGACTGGATTACTATAGATACATGGTAGCTTCTGCATCTTCTCGATATGGACACATAAAACTCTTCTATAGAATCAATTAATGTGATCAGAGAATAATAAAAGTCTATTTTCCATAGCAGTAAAACAAAGAAACTTGTTGAAATTGACGGGTAAACAGATCTAAACAAATTTAAATGATTGGTTTTTGTACTGTGAAAAATTGTACCCTGCAACTTATTAACATCATGTTGCATGCCAGAAATTCATATAAACAGAGTTAAAATGTAATTATATGAAGTAACAGAGAAAAGGTAAATGAAAAGTTGATAAATATGATTTCATAGAAAGAAAATTTGTGAGTTTTTTTGTCATGTTCTTATTTGTTTCATCATTCTACATGTGACCAATAGGAGACTCAGGAAGTTCATTATTAAGTTCAGGCATGTCTGCATGTTTCTGCACATGGCAATATCATATATTCTTGTATATGGTTTATTTTTTTTTAATGAAAAATAGCAAGATGAATGTATATCTTCCACATCTCTGAATTACTTCAGTTGTGTTTTGTGATACCTACTAAATTCATTATCTAAGGTATAGAAATTTGCACTCTTCCAATTGCTTCTCTTATTAGCATTTTAATGTTTAATAACACAGTCATCCTATCCATCAAATAATTCTTGTCCACTCTGATATTATTCTTTTCTTCTCTTAGTCCACCTTATGGAGTAACAGAAATAAATTAGTACAGGACCAGACATTTTTAATCCCTTTTATCAGATCATATCACTCTTGAGCACTTACTACACAATCTATTTCTTAAAATGCATTACTCCATGACAAATATATGTATTTTTTTAACAATAGCATAAATTATGAAGGATCAGAGAAGGAGGTTAAATCTTTTCACTTTAACTATTTCATCATTATGTAGATATCATGTTAAGGTTAATGTAAGAGTGTAAGAAGACAAATATCTGCTGTGAATGCATTTTTCCATATAAGTTGCCATCAGAATATGCTACAGGCAGTAAAGAATTATATCCATTATATCCTTGTCTTTTCTTTCTTTCCCTCCCTCCCTCCCTTCCTTCCTTCCTTCCTTCCTTCCTTCCTTCCTTCCTTCCTTCCTTCCTTCCTTCCTTCCTTCCTTCCTTCCTTCCTTCCTTCCTTCCTTCCTTCCTTCCTTCCTTTCCTTCTTTCTTTCTCATTTCTTTCTTTTTTTCTTTCTCCTTTTCTCTTTCTTTCTTTCTTTCTTTCTTTCTTTCTTTCTTTCTTTCTTTCTTTCTTTCTTTCTTTCTTTCTTTCTTTCTTTCTCTCTCTCTCTCTCTCTCTCTCTCTCACTTTTTTGGACAAAAATGTTCTTTAAAGGTCACTCTAATGCTATCTATGTAAAAGTTCTACACTGTGAATTAGTTTTGCGTGGTCTTTTGTACTTTATCAGTACACTAAATTTTTGTACTGAGTATATCTGTTTCCAAAATATCTCCATTGATGCACTGAGCCTAATATGAATGGAATAGGTCCAATGTGCATCTCAGTGCATTCTACAATATCAAATGTAAATTATTCAATAATTAGTTAATGGGGATCAAATTTCAGTTAAGAATATCAGGAAATAAATTTCAACGAAGCAAAAAATCCAGAATCTTTCAAGATTTTTTTTTTCCATCAAGAGTTGTCTAAGAACAAATTAATAACTTTTCAGGACTTTATTCTTTCCACAAATATAACTGACATTTCAAAACCATTAAAAATGAATTTAGAAATATAAATTAGTGAAACTGAACGGAAACATCACTACATAAAATATTCAACCTCTTAATGTAAATAGTCAAAGTTAGACTGTATTGATTGCACTTCAATTCCACATTCTACTTTTTTTTTTTTTTTAACCTTAAATTTGCAGTATTTTCTATACTATTTTAATACAAATATTTAATTTATTAAACTGAGCAGGGGAGGGGGAGCAGGGAGGACCCGGGTAACTACAGGCCGGTGAGTCTCACCTCCGTGCCTGGGAAGATTATGGAACAGATCCTCCTGGACAATATGCTTGATCACATAAAGAACGAGCACGTGATCCTAGATAGCCAGCATGGCTTCACCAGGGGAAGGTCATGCTTAACTAATCTTGTGGCCTTCTATGATGGAGTGACGGCATTGGTGGACGAAGGGAAGGCAACTGATGTCATTTACCTGGACCTGAGCAAGGCCTTTGACATGGTCCCCCATCACATCCTCATCTCCAAACTGGAGGGAAGTGGATTTGACGGGTGGACAACTAGATGGATAAGCAATTGGTTGAAAGGCCGCAGACAGAGGGTGGTGGTCAATGGCTCTATGTCCAGGTGGAGGCCGGTAACGAGCGGTGTCCCTCAAGGGTCTGTCTTGGGACCGGTGCTCTTTAACATCTTTATTAATGACATCGATGAGGGAATGGAGTGCACCCTCAGCAAGTTTGCTGATGACACCAAGCTGAGTGGTGCAGTCGATACGGTGGAGGGAATGGAGGCCATTCAGAGGGACCTTGACAGGCTGGAAAGCTGGGCTCGGGTGAACCTAATGAGGTTCAATAAGGCAAAGTGCAAGGTTTTGCACTTGGGCCGGAAGAACCCCAGGCACCTGTACAGGCTGGGGGGAGTTGTCCTTGAGAGCAGCTCGGCAGAGAAAGACCTAGGGGTCCTGATAGATGAGAAACTTAACATGAGCCAGCAGTGCGCTCTGGCAGCCCGGAAAGCAAATGGGATCCTGGGCTCCATCAGGAGAGGGGTGGTCAGCAGGGATAGGGAGGTGATTGTCCCTCTCTACTCTGCTCTTGTGAGGCCCCATCTGGAGTACTGTGTTCAGGTGTGGAGCCCTCAGTACAAAAAAGACATGGAGATTTTGGAAAGGGTCCAGAGGAGGGCCACGAAGATGATCAGGGGGCTGGAGCACCTCCCCTATGAGGACAGGCTGAGGGAGTTGGGTTTGTTCAGCCTGGAGAAGAGAAGGTTGCGGGGCGACCTCATTGCAGCCTTTCAATATCTGAAGGGAACTTACTCCCAGGAGGGGAGTAAACTCTTCATAAGGGCTGATAATAGCAGGACACGGGGAAATGGTTTTAAGTTAAAAGAGGGAAGATTTAGGTTGGATGTTAGGGGGAAGTTTTTTACTAGGAGGGTGGTTAGGTCCTGGAACAGGCTGCCCAGGGATGTTGTGGATGCCCCGTCCTTGGAGGTGTTCAAGACCAGGTTGGACGAGGCTCTGGGCAACCTGATCTAGTAAAGGTGTATGTTTGGTGGCCCTGCTAGGCAGGGGGGTTGGAACTACATGATCCTTGAGGTCCCCTCCAACCCAGGTCATTCTGTGATCTGTGATCTGTGATCTGTGATCTGTGATTTTCCATTTTTTCTTACTTTTAAATTGACGAAATAGTTTTATTAGGTGAATAAGATAAAAAAGCCCATGAACTTTATTGAAGAAAAATGTTAACTAAACTTAGTATAACCTTTAAAAAAAATTAAGAGACAGAAAGAAGTGGTCATCTGAATAGCATGTTCCGGGACACATTTTGCCATCTATAAACACTTGGTAGTTTTACTTTGAATGTTTATTGATATAAAATTGTATGTACGGCTTGCCATCATCAATCTGTATTCCTGCAATCAAATCAAATATATTTAGTTGATAAGCTCCTGAAGGAAAATACAATGTATACAGGTTGAAGCTTGAAATGAAATAATTTATTCTAATCATGTTTGAAAGATTGTTAGTTTTGCTAGGAAAGAAAGGTCTCATCCTACTAATCCTGAATTATTACACCAATTTCTCTGTCTTTCCTCAGTCCCATATCAGACTTCTGTGGATCTGAAACAGCTTCAGGTTTTGTTTATGTCTTCCTGACAGGACCCTCATCTTTCTTTGGATTCCTAGTACATGGACTTCGTCGAGTTAAAATGATGACATGACCTCACTGGCCAAAAATCCATTACTAAATAAAAGAAAATATTTTCACCTGGAAAAACTTTCACCTGGAGCAGACCAAGGTCCAGTCTCAGAAAATTCAGTTGAATTATTTATAGCAGAAACAAATTATTGAAGTAGAAATCTCTTTCTAAGATGTTATGGTACCTAGCCATTAATGACGTTTTTTGGCACTACTTACATGCTGAACAGTTATCTTTTAACTCCAGACCCATTTGCACGTGCAAAACATGCACTTATTTTAATGCCACTTCTTTTTTCCTTCCCTTGGATGAATATGAATTGATACTTACAATTCAAAACGTATGCGTGTAGAGGAGTTGCATTTCAAATATTAAGGGCAGAAATCAAATATCTATAGCCGTTTCTAAGATTCCACTTATTGCTGTGATAGCCTTATTTTAAATCAACTAAAAATGTTTACAGTTAATTATTTTGGTGCGAAGGATGCTTGCAAGGATGTTTGTTATCATGTTTTCTTCTGACCTTATTATCTGTGTGATATTTAACCTCTGCTTTTTCATGGCTTCAGTGATGTAATATCACAGCATGTTTGCACAGACTGTTTCTGTCGCTGGTTTGTCATCAGTAGTCATTTAATCAAAACAAATTGGTGAATCTTTTCCAATTTTGTAGAAATTAATAACCTTCATTAAAGAAACAAATCTGATCAGAAGTTGCATTACACCTGTTCTGAACTGCAGATACCTTTCCTGATACGACTGAAATGAGTTTTTTTCTGATAGCCAGACAGGTAAAATGTTTCTAAGTATCAAGAACTCAAGTCTTTTTGTATCCCATTATTCTTCTTTGCCAATTTGATTTCTTTTCTTTATTTCTTTACTTGATATTCAAGATGTTTTTCTCTAGAAGGTGTTAGTCCATCATGACACCAGTAAGAGACACTTAGGGACACTTAGACTTTTTAAGGTAACACATAAGATATATAATTATATTTATCAGAGCTAAAACTCTAAGATACAAATAACATGGATAACCTTATACCACTTCACATGGCAGGCTTCCCAGGTGGTGTAGCATCAAACTGGATTCTATCCTTTGCATAGCACATAATGCAGACCTTGTCCACAGCGCAGATACTCCCATTTCCATTTCTCTGATTATTATATGTTATTTTCACTAAGAAAGTCAAACAGAAATGACAGTCACATCTTGCTTTACTGTTAGATATAGACAAGGTGGTGCAGTTGCAGGTAGTGTCTCTGTTTCAAGGAGCTGGCTAAGGTTATCCTGTGGCCAAGAGATTTCTGTAGAACAAGAAAGTCCTGGATCTGCCTCGATTAAGGTTTTTTTTGAATCAGTGACTCTTGAAAGTATGGTGTTCTCTGGTCAGGGTCACTGCACAAAGTTAGAGCTCATTTCAGAGGAGCAGAAACAGCCACTGTATTCATTTTGTGTTGAACAGGGAAGTGATTATCTTGTCTGTTTATCTAAACAAAATATACAGACTATGAATAATAAATCAGGAATGGGTCCCAAATGAGTGGAGACTAACATAACAAAAAAAAATAAATATGAAGAGTGAAATCCTGGGAAAGTACAAAAATACTTTTATAATTCTGATTTTGAATGATTGTGAGTAATCTGATCACAGAAGAATGTTCTCCGTGAGACTGCAGGCATGAGGGACAAAAAAAAAAAAAATTGTTGTTAAGAGGGCTGAAGATGAGAGTTAAAAAAAAAAAAAAAAAAAAAAAAAAAAAGCACTGAAGTTAGTATACTGGTTGTTGAAAGCAAAGAATAGAAATACCCATGAGAAACTTGAAGCAAATAAAGTCAGTCATTCTTTCAAAATTTATGCAGGCTTTAGAGAGGCAACAGTGATATTATTTAAGAAATGATAGGACACCTGGTAAAAGTAATTAATTCCTATCACGAGCAGTCTTGTCTAGACAAAACAGTATAAATTTGTTTATCTAGAGTAAAACCAAAAGGTGGATGCAGGCTTGCCCAGATTCTGTACTTGCAGCACTGATTTTTATTTCCGTGTTATGTTTGATAGCACCACTGTTTCATCACAGTGTATCACAGAATTTAAAACACTATTATGGTTACTTAATTATTTCATTAGGTATATCTAGGTTTATTTTCTACTTTCAAAAAGAAGTAAAATGACTGGAAAAAATTCCCATTTATTAAAGTAATATGCTGGACTGGAATAAAACACTTGCTTACTCATTTTTTATTGCCTTTCTTGAAATTATATATGCTATCAACTTCATTTAAATTTTAAGTTTAAGGCTAAGCAAGCTTTGGCTTCTAAGGACTAAGTTTCATGGTAGTACATAATGAAAAACCTGTGAAAATAAGAACACTGAAATGTAAACTGCAACTCACACCCCACAGGCTTTTTTCCTAGAAGGCAGAGCTGCACTCACCTTGGCCACTTCTTTCCCTAGAGAGAGTTCTCTCTTTGTCTACCTTTACAGGAACATCAAAAACGGACTTCCCTTGTGTGCTGCTAAAGAAGGCTGGAAGGAGAAGATACATTCTTAACGTGTTGTGTTGGAGTTAGATTAGTATTGCTTGTCTTTTAAAAGAAGGACGTCTTGGTAAGCTTCAGCTGGGAGGCTGTTATGGTTTGAGATCAAAATGGCAGTCTGCTGCTAAATGAATTCAGATGCCAAAGCATTTATGTGCACGAATATGTTTGATGTTAAAAAGTCATATGACCTCCCTGTTCCATGGGAAATACAGCAAAGCCAATACAGAAGGTCATGGACTGACACAGAAGTACAAGCTGGTAGCCAGCAGACTGCATGTTTGCTCCCAACATCAAAATTCACACACCAACAACTCTCACACATCCAGCAGTCCCAGTGCTTACAGGGTAGGGCAGACATCACAGGACATCCAAAGCTGTAAGAAACCCGTAAAAATCACTGTGTCCAACTTCTGGATTCACACAGTACCACCCAAAGTTCAAAGCATATTTCTGAGAGTGCTGTCCAAACACTTGAAACTCTGGCAGCGAGGGGCCATGACACTGCCCTGGGGAGCCTGTTCCAGAGCATGACCACCCTTTGGTGAAGAACCTTTCTCTGGCACCCTCTTGATCCTCCTCACATAGCCCCATGCTGTTCCCTTGGACTCTCACTGCCACCAGAGAGCAGAGCTCAGTGTTGCCTCTCTGGTTCCTGTGAGGAGCAGCAGCCACCATGAGGCCTCCCTCCACTCCTCTGCTACCATATGGGCACACACAACCTGACCTTCTGTGAGGTCCTCCATACACACCACATGCTACTCAAGGGCACCTGAGCTAGGACACACCACTTCAGCCTCAGTCAATTTTAATGGAAAACACCACCATGTTCCTCTCCTTCTTCCCCCACCTAGGAACAGCATCTGTGCATCAGGACATATACATAGCTTTAAATATCTGTGACCTCAGTTGGTAAAGCCATGGTGCTGTCATTACTGGCCCATTATATCTTCCATACTGAATACTGTATGGAAGAGCTCAGAGTGATACAGCTAACACTGAAATTAAACCCCGTCCACAGTGAAAACTTATGATGTGACATACACTGCAATTGTAAAATATTATTGTTGGGGAACCTACAGAGTATTGTGGATTTTAATAATGGAAAACAGATTTAGAGATTGATGATGAGATAATGATTAGTGGCTGCTTGTCCCATTGTGTGGATCACTGTCTTATTGATTAATAAAAACTGCATACTCTGCCAGCAATGCAATTAAGGTAATAATTTGAGAGGCATTCTGGAAAATAACCACAGCTGATAAATTTCACTTTTTTATAAGACAGCAACTTTATAAAAACTAGCAGTTTCCTTGATGCTCTTTCATGTTTTCCACTCATTTATTTTGTGCCAGAAAAAAGAAAGAGAAGACAGTAGCAAAAATGCCTGAATGTCTCTCTGGCCAAACTTAGAGTAAATGTTGCTCTAATATTCACTGATAGATATTTTCTACTTTTAGGCTTGCTACTTAAAGTTCTATCTTTTGTTTACTCTGAATGTGTCTCTTTTGAAGCTTCAGTCTGATGGTACACCAGTCATAATAGGATGTCAAAGTAACCTAAATGGAGTGAATGCTCTCTGGAATATGTACATGGTATTGCATTGTGAATGAGTAAAAATAAATACAGTGCTTTTAATGGAAGATGCTCAAGGTATTCTTTTGTGTCCTTTTCATGAAGAACAATCTTTACTTACCAAACAAGGAAAGCAGAAGACAAATATTGTTATCCAAGTGACACCCAAGACAGCACTGCAACTCTAAGCCTTTGATCAATTTGGATTCTGTATAGAAAGTCTTATTAGAGCAACAGTCTCAATATTGCCAAACAGAAATAAGGATCAGAGCTGGGACTAGTTCCTAGAAATATAAGAAGGAAAAGACAGCAGATAACAATGTAAGATGAGTATAATGAGTAAGATGAGAGGGTGTTGTTCACAGGAAAATGAATAGTATGACATAGACTCTCCATTTCAGTTTGTCCTCTATTGTAATGGGTTTAACAATTTTTTTTCTTTATTTATTCCTATATTTCAAGGGCTAAAAAAGTGAAGTAGCAGAAATAATGATAGGAAATGTTACAAGTGTAATATGCACACACTAAGTATTTACATGTAATGAAAAATTATAACAGATTAAAATAAAAGGTGCTCTAAGTTGAAGAAATCTCAGTGCACAAAACGATGTTGTACAGGAAATCCTTTACTGGAAAACTAAGTCTTCGGTATTTTCTCTGGCAGTATCAACCTACTGTCAATATGCACAAGACTTTTTATTTCTTTAAAACTCTTGTTCTAAAGAATCATAGAATCACAGAATCATAGAATCACAAGGTTGGAAAGCACCGACAAGATCATGTAGTCCAACTGTCTTCCCATTACCATTGCTACTACCAGCTACTAAACCATATCTCGTAGCTCCTCATCCAGACACCTCTTCAACACTGCCAGGGACAACAACTCCATGACCTCTCTGGGCAGGCCATTCCAGTGCCTGACCGCTCTCTGAGAGAAAAAGTTTTTCCTCATGTCTAACCTAAACCTCCTGTGATATAACTTGCTGCCATTTCCCCGGGTCCTGTTCCTTGCTGGCAGAAGAAGCCAAACCCCTCTTTACCACAACCTCTGTTCAGGAAGTTGTAGAGTGCAGTGAGGTCTCCCCTGAGCCTCCTCTTCTCCAGACCAAACAATCCCAGCTCCTTCAGCCGCTCCTCATAAGATTTGTGCTCCAGAACCCTCACCAGTTTCGTTGCCCTTCTCTGGATGCGCTCCGGGGCCTCAGTGTCTTTCCTGTAGTGAGGGGCCCAAAACTGAACACAATACTCGAGGTGCGGCTTCACCAGAGCTGAGTACAGGGGGATGATCACCTCCCTGCTCCTGCTGGCCACACTATTTCTAATGCAGGCCAGGATGCCATTGGCCCTCTTGGGCCACCTGGGCACACTGTCGGCTCATGTTCATCTGAGCATCAGCCAACACCCCCAGGTCCCTTTCCTCTTCACAATCATCTAGCCATTCATCTCCAAGCCTATAACATTGCATGGGGTTGTTGTGGCCAAAGTGCAGGACCTGACACTTGGCCTTGTTGCACCTCATCCCATCTCAGTGATCCAGCTTACCTAGATCCCTCTGAAGGGCCTCCCCACCCTCAGGCAGATAGACAATACTTCCCAACTTGGTGTCATCTGCAAACCTACTGAGGGTACACTCGATCCCCTCATCTAGGTCATTAATAAAGATATTAAACAAGATGGGCTCCAGTACCGACCCCTGGGGGACATCACTTGTAACGGGTCACCAGCTGGCCCTCTAGCCAGTTCCTTACCCAAAGAAGGGATCAGGCCCAGCCAGCATGGGTTCGTGAAAGGCAGATTGTGCTTGACCAACCTCATCTCCTTTTATAACTGGTGACCAGACTTGTAGACAAGGGAAAGGCTGTTGATGTAGTCTACCTTTGACACAGTCTCTCACAGTATTCTCCTGGGTAAACTTGCTGCCTGTGGCCT
Organism: Phasianus colchicus; assembly: GCF_987193195.1. Classification (NCBI taxonomy): domain Eukaryota; kingdom Metazoa; phylum Chordata; class Aves; order Galliformes; family Phasianidae; genus Phasianus; species Phasianus colchicus. Next base: position 76,438,730 of record NC_143476.1, read on the forward strand.
AGATAGGTGTCTAGATTAATTGTCCTTAGTACTCAGTTGCATTTAGATCTCCTAATACATAAGATTACTGAGATAATATTAGAATGGTTTGAGTTGGAAGGGACCTTTAAGGTCATGTAATTCCAACCCTTTTTCTATGGGCAGGGGCACCTCCCACTACTTTTGAACTAGTTATCAATGGAGCTCAGTGTGGGGGTCACATTTTTCATTAGTGAGAATGGAAAATAATTTGTATAGGCTACCACTACACAAGAGACATGGGTTCACTATAATGATGGAGCCTGACAAGTAGGAAAATATCTCAGAGGAACTAAGAATGCCGTACATAAATAAGCTGCCGTCTGAGAAGCATTGCAATATATTGTAGTGTTGTGCTATTCGGCCTTATTATCGCAGTGGCGCCTGAAATGAAATTTTTTAAGTGTGAACAAATTGGATGTTTGCAATATCTCCCATGTTCTGCTGCTGCTGAGCGTTGAGTTTGTCTTCATTTTCACTAGTATTCACAACCAAGTAAATTAATGCTACAGATCTATTCCTCTCACACACATTCTTTGTTTTGTAAACAAAACAAAAGCATTTGCTGAACTTCAAAATGCAGAGGAATTTCAAGCAAGGAATGGTACTTGAGGGCAAATTACTTCCTTCTTATTCTAGCCAACAGACGGTTTACAACTCTTGAAATTACTGAGACATCTTAGAGTACACACCAGTTGATCAAAAGTGCTATTTGGAGAAAGGCATTAAAAAAAGCCTGTATCTTTGGCTTCTTTGTGCTGCATTTTTTCTTATGTCTCTCCCTCTTTGTACGGGAAAACAACATGATTAAGCAAGTATAACTGCCTTATAACCACTGTTTTTGTTCAGTATGTTTGATTGTACTGTTGTAGCTGGTATATTACTTCTAGGGCTCGTTTCACAAAGATTTCTAAAACTAAGAACAGGTGGGCATCCTTGAAGATTGTAAGGTTATTACTCTACCACTACACTTGAAGTCTTTCAAACAGCAAGGAAAAAAAGATCAAAGGCAAAAAAGAAGTGTAATGTAAAATATAAATGAAAAAATGCTTTTTGGATTGGACTACCATCATTGAAACTATACCCTAAGAAAAATGTGAAGTGATATAATCATTAGCAGAAAAAATAAAAATCTTTGACTTAATGTATCTAAACATATATTTCAAAATATCTAAATGTTTTGGGTTTTTTTTCACTTCTCTATATTTAGCAACCTAGCAAAATGAATATAACAAACCTATTTGTACAGCATAATTCCATGATGCCCCTGATCACTTCAAAGTAAGGTGATCCTCAGTCTTTAACAAGTATCATGATGTCTTGCTCCAATTCCTAAAAGATAGAGAAGGTTCTTTTAATATACGCAATGGTGAGACTAAGAAGAGCGGGTCAAATGTTAGCTTCGCTAGCTTATTACAAATCCTAGTCATTTAGGGAGATGGAGAAGGGAAAACAAGAAATAAAAGAAAGGAGTCTTAGTAGTAAGTAAGAAAGAGATAGTCACCACCACAGTCCTAGCATTGTTTGTAGTTCAGAAGTTGATCTTCAGTTGTGATGGGTCTCCTAAGAAACAGAAAGTAAAGCAAGGAAAGAGGAGAAGAAAGGAAAAGGAAAGAGGAGAGGAGAAGAAAGAGAGAGGAGAGGAGAGGAGAGGAGAGGAGAGGAGAGGAGAGGAGAGGAGAGGAGAGGAGAGGAGAGGAGAGGAGAGGAGAGGAGAGGAGAGGAGAGGAGAGGAGAGGAGAGGAGAGGAGAGGAGAGGAGAGGAGAGGAGAGGAGAGGAGAGGAGAGGAGAGGAGAGGAGAGGAATCAGATTTTAAATTCTTATGTTTGTGAGTAAACCTTGGAAACCATCATCTAAGTACCTCCCCTTCTTATCTTCCCTACTCCTTCCCCCAAAACAAAACAAACGAAAACAAAACAGAAACCGGAAAGATGCTTAAAAGATTGTTTTAAAAAATTCAGATTCTGACTCCATAAACTCATAGCATATATAAAATGAGTCTAGCGATATGGAGTGAGTTACATACAGGCTTCAGAAAGTTTGTTGGATTAACTCTTATTGGGAGGTTAAGGAGAGGATATTTGGAACTCTATTATTTGTCTTCTATAGCAGTTTTTACACAGCAGGAATTCAAATAAATGTTCTAAATGAAAACAATTTTTCCATTTTCATAACCGAACTGAATCATAAGTCTCTGGGTGAGTTTTTTAATGTATTCAAGTCAACTGAAAATCTGCTTGTAATTTATGCAGAACCAAATGAAATAATAATATCTCACTATAAAAATATTCACCCAAGATGACTAACTTTAGTGAGAAGTGTTTTGGACAACACAAAATTACAAAAACAAAAGTTATTTATTTCATGTATTTAATTTCCATATCCTGAAATATCAGAAAATCACTATTATGCATAATAGAAAAAAATCCAATGTATTCAAGTTAGGCAGTGCATTACTGTGATTTTTAAAGGATATTTATCCATTACAACTTTGTCATCAAATATTGCCTGTGGTCTATAGTTATCGTCACTGTGCATTTACATTTCAATTGAAAAAAAACCCACTTTCTTTTTGTCTTCTCTGATTAACATTTTGAAGCTCTGTAATTTTCTTGCTGCTCAGAGAAACAAAGCACCCAGGCTCACAGGGAAAACCCATTCAGCAAGATATAAATATTTGCTATTCAGAAAATCTCAATGAGGGTTTAGTTATTTTAAACTAAAAAAAGAAAATTACTAATAATGATTGGTTTCAGCTAATGAAATGCTTTTATGCAAATATGTGAACCCTAAATATGACCTGGAAACAAAAGACTGCTTAACAGTTACTATTAAGCAATACATTAGGAGATCAATTAAACAGAACTCTTTCTAATGAATAAGCTGTACAAGGGTTGCTATGGAAACCTGGAAAGAGAAAGCCTTAGAATGCTAATTTGCAATTTTAAGAACATAAAGTATTAGAAATCTACTAGTGGCTAGCTGGAGAGTCATGTACCAAAGTTAAAAACTATCTCACAAATACTCTCAAAAGAGAAAAGAGAAGTAAAGGAATAGAGCCACGATATTCTTATCCAAGAATTACTTATGAAAAAATTACAGATAGTGTGCCTAAATGGGAAGTTATGATTATATCATTCTGAAATGGACCATCAGAGGGAGCTGGAAATTGCCGTTTTTCCGTGGAAGATCATTAATGGTAGTCGAGGGAACACTGAGAGTGAATAGGTACTTTCTTCTCAAAGAAAAAACAGGCCTAATGATACACTTGGGTTCTTCAACAAGCTTATGGCATTTCTCCATTTATAAAAGATAGATAATATGGACATTTATAAGGTAATAGGTCAAAAGACCTATGGTAGCAACTTTTACCATAAGTATAAAAAAAAAAGTTGCAACAGATGCAAGTTTCTCCATTGAACAGCCTAGACTGCCCTTTCTGCAGAGTACACTTCTCTAAAAATTTCATAGTCCATATGTTTTTCCAGCTCTTCTTTTCCAGCTAAGTGAATAAAATAACTTGAAAGGTTAAGATGATGAGAGAAGATGAAGGCCAAAAATTCATTCTGAAAATTTATTTTGTTTGTAAACATAAATTGCTTTTAATTTAAAAGTACTAGACGTAAAAGATTTTTTTTTTAATTATCTGTTACCACTTTTCCCTAAGTGCACATGTTGACCAAAAGTTATATTATATTTCATTTCTTCAACTTCTAGATGTTATGACAGTGGTGATTCTCTTAAATCTGATCACGTGCCAGAGAAAATTTATTTTTTTCCATTGACTTTAGTGGCAAGGTAGTGAAATGTGTACACACTAAGCATGTGATTTTGTACAGTGTCTTTTTTGAGCCAGGTACATTATTAGATGTTAAATCAGAAGTTGGGAGCCTGCTATCTCTACCCTTGACTCTGAAGCTATATCCATGTTGTATTTTAAGAGGTTGAAGAAGCCTATGCCAGCATCTACATTGACTAGATACAGAAACATGGAAAGCCCTTGGGCTTAGGGAATTTTAGAACTCTGAGCTGAATTTCAGATCTTAGCATTTAAAACATTAAGTGATTTTTCAGTGGATAAGAAAGCCGCGATATGTGTCATGCTTAGATTCCTATCTACCCATGTATTCATAAAAAGGCTGTAGAATCAATCAAATTGTACCAACAGTGCCTCTACATTAACTACTGCAAAAGTAGTTAGAATTTATGGATGGCAGTAGTGCTACAAGAAAAAGTAAAGGCAGAAAGAAAATAAATCACAAATACTCTGCAGTCAGTGATGTGGATCTTGTCCAGAGGGATTGGGGAGTCTCCTTGCTTGGAGATAATCAGAAACCATCTCAATGGAGGTTAGAGCCCACGTCTCAAACAAACAGTTGAAGCAACAATAATGAATTAAAGAGCTGAGGATGAATTCAGGCTCTGCTTCAGTTTTCAGTACCAACAGAGCAGAGACAAATGTTTATATATTTCACAGAGATTTTGTGAAATGTATAAAAGTTTAGCAGAATGTTTATTAACTAATCTATGAGTCATCTCAAAAATTATATTGCTAATCCTATTAGACAATGACTGCTATTTTATTGTTCAAAGATCCATAATGTATTTAAAAGAAGTAGACTTCTTAAATAATCCCTCTACAAGTTTAGAACTACTACGTAGGTAGTATAATGGTATACAGAGGTTGCACATATTTGCTTCTTTCAACTTATTTCTTTTATATTTGTTTGGCATCCAAGATTATATTATAAAAGAGGAGCCTCAGTCTTCAGAAATACAGAGCTATGGAAAAGTTTTATATTGACCTAAGACTCCAGATTCCTGTTGTAGTCTCCTCCAGTTTCCTCTTTAAGGTACTTCAGAGAAGTAACGTGAGATTTCTAACTAAACCACGTTTCACTACAAGGCTTAATTTTAAATATACATAATGGGGAAAAAAATAGTTATGAGATTTCTAAGGACAAGATGATTTATATAAAAGTTTTAAGAGAGATATGGTATTCAGTAGGTTATAATGGTTGCATTTAGTCCCATCTTTTCACGTCTCAAGAAGATCACACAATATATAATCTCAGAGAAAGCAGTGTTTACAATGACATACATTTTCTTTCTGAACTCCCTTCATACTGCACTGACAATTTCTTCTTCCAACAGAATAGATTTCTTCATGTCTACAGCCACTGAAATTATTCTCTGATATTATGATAAATGCTATATTTATCATGGTTGAGCGTATACTAATACAGAAGTCTCTCCGGAGGTAGAAAGATAGCTTATCAGACTACATGTTGAAAAGACTCATGGACTGCACTGTTTCCATTCAGATTTCTCCAAATGTAGGAGGCTGAAACCAGCCATGTGAATCTGTAAAATTTGCCCTAGTATTCTGCAGGGGACGCTTATGATATTTTGGATACTCCCTGCCTTCTTTCTGAACAAAAATATGAAAGTTTTTTCTGTTTGTATCTTTATGAGGAATTATCTACTGAGACAATTCTTTTTTTTTTCTTTATGTGATGCAGAATGACCCAGGGTATTGAGGAGAATCAGGAATTGCAGACACAGATGCACGTTTAGTATAAAATATATATATATATCTGCAAATAATAAATGGATGCTCAAGATGAACTCTTGTTAAAGTTAGTGTGTTCTTTTAGCTACACCTGACATAAATTCAATCATACAATAAATGGCAATATTGTAAGTGGTGGCTCATGGCTGCCTATGAAATGTTCTTTCTTAAAAGTATAGTTGTTCAGTGATGACGTTAAAAAGGCCTTGGAGCTTGTGCCAAGAGATGTTACTAGATCTTCTCAGTCAAATCACAGTAATGAAAAAAAAAAAAAAGTCTCCACAGAAGGGATTATGAAATGCATGCTCCTAACTGTTCTGTGTAGCAATAAAATTAGAGGCAAATACTTGTTCTCTTATTTCTTAGAAGCATCATGAATTGTAAGCAGAGAACTGCAGGCAGGTTAACATCAGGATCTGCATGGCATTTCTGATCTTGCTTGGATCCTCCCTCTTGCTTGGATGCAGCCCCCTGAGCTTCTTAGGGCACTGATATAGCACTAGTCCCTGAATTCCCAGCACTGCAGAGGCAACAAGGAAACCTTACTTTATGATCAAGCTCCTTGAATTCTTTCAGCTAGCTTTTATGTACTCACAAATGCTTTCCAATCTCCAGTGAAGAAAAGGACATCCCTACCCACTCCAGCACCTCATTGAGGTGGAACAGCTCATGATAACCTCAGAAGATCAGAGCAGGGGGGAGCTATGGAGGCAACTGAATTCAGCTTTTGGAAGCAGTGTCACTGTCAAAATTGGGAAGGAGTTTTTCAGTTAAAAAGGTTTTTAAAAATCATAGGGTCATCAGAACAGAAATCTCTCTACCAAAAAATTATTTAATAGATTTGCGAAATAAAAATGAAAGAATAAGTCCTTCCTTGGTATTTTCTAAACAATGGATATTACTATGATATAAAAATGACTTTTTTCTTTTACAGTGTAAGTTGTAATTTTGAAATGCTATGTGAGTTTCAAATTATAATAAAAATGATTTGTAAAAAATTTTTAAAAATTGAATGGCTTTTAAATTTTGACATATGATCTTCATTTTCAAAAATCATAAAGATTCTTGAAATTCCATTCCAATTTCAGTGAATACTGTCATTTCCTAGCTGTCCTCTTTGAAAAGACTTTGCAAATTAAATAGGCTTTGTAGAAACTGTTGCTCAACAAACAGCAACCGAAAGCAATGGCTTTTTGTTGGCAGAATTTCTTCTCTTTAATCACGCTTTCATTAGCAGAGCACTCAATCTCTAATTTTGGCCCCGTATTATTATCAACCAATGAGGAACATTCACATTTCAGAATACAAATTTCTGATGTCTAATTTATTCTTGTAATTAAACAGAGACTTAGTTGTCTAAACAAAGCTGTCTGACCCTGTACAATCTACATTCCAATCTTGATCAACCATTTGAATCATTACCTGAATTGCTGCTTAGGATTTTCTTTCCTGCTAGATCAAAAAACAGTTATAAAGAAATCCCAAATATATCAGGAATTAAGGTCGTGTGGAAGGAGTTGCAATGGCAATGAGCTATGGGTAATGACTATAGTCCCTTCTTTCCTAAAATTTATAAAATTACCATACCCATACCTTCCTATTGACTATTTGTGCTCAAAAGAGGTAATATGAATAGATCTTTAAGAATAGACCCTTGATTAATACATGTCCTAGAAAGTGGCATAATTCTTTTACTTGAGCCAATTTGGGGTAAATTAGTTGTTTTAGCATTCTATCTGTAGTGAACAAAAGGTGGCACATATAGGTTAAAAAAAAAAAAAAAAAAAAAAAAAAAAAAAAAAGAAGAAGAAAAAAAGATGCCAAGCAACAGAGATAAGGTAGATTAGTAGCTCATAAGTCTAAAAGAAGACTTAAAAAAAAATAGTTTATTTTTTTGAAAATATTTTAAAACCACTAATGAAAGTTATGTATTTCCTATTTACAGAAAATTATTCCTTCTGAGCCCCGAGTTGTCAGTCAATCATGATTTCTGTTTAGTAGAGGCAGTACACTGCAGTAGGCGTATCATTATAGCTTGACATTTTTTTCCAAATGTGGAAATGTCATATTTAATGACACAACAAAGCCAGAAACACTGAATGAGTTGAAGTAAAAATGAAGCATTCACTTGATTAATTAAAGGGTAGGCTAAATGCGTCCATATAAAATCATACCTCTTTATGGTCTGTCTTCTGCATACTGTGCACAGGCTTGGATGTGTGTGCTTTGTTTGAGAGGAGAAAATAATGAGAGAAGTATTTTGTTTACTGTCATAGTAAAGCCAAAGTTTTTTATGGTCCATTTCTCCTATTGGCTTATTCATTCCTGATTTTAGCAGCTCAGAATGCCAATCACTGGGGTTTTGAAACAGCATCTTGGTGTCATTTAATTAAAATCAGGCAACCTTTCTTCTCTCTCTGCTTCTTTTTATCTCAGTTTATTTCTTAGCCATAGCAGCCTCCCTTGAGGAAAGAGAAAATGAAACATGCATGATACCTGTAGATGACAGAGAAAGCTTGCCAAGGAGAGTCTGTATGCAGTTGCTGGAATTTTTAGTTGCTTTGGGAGGAAAGATTGTAACCTGACCAAGGGTAAACACAATAACGGTAATAGTTTTGCTGCAGCTGCTGGCGCTAAGATATTGATTCTGTACTACCACGACTGTTTGAAGTCACCTACGAGCATTCAGCAAGGAAAAAAACAACAGTTAGTGACGGCTTTCACCAGGCATAGATGCATGCTGGCAAAGACATGAAGTGGTCTTCATGTGTTATTTGGGTGTCAGACAGTAACCTGACACAGGAGCCAGTGCAGCTGCCTTCATTTAATGGCCTTCGAATTTCATGAAATATGATAAATAATTGAGGATCTGTGTTAGCGTAAAAAAGTTAACCCTTTCCATGTCAACTTCAATGTCTTTTTCATACAAAGCTGCAATGAATTTCAGCCTTTGTGGTAACGTCTTTACAACAGCAGAGGAGGTTGTACAAACAATTTTGATTTATCCTGAGAGACAGTGCTGTTGACAAGGGTCTCTCCTAATGCTAAATTATATTTAAGATAACTTTCTTGTCCAGAGTTCAACTTATTTAGACGCTTAGGAGTTCTGAGGAGGATTAGGATACTCCAGTTGTTTATGTTAATAAAGTTCTTTTTAATGCTTCTTGTATAAATTTTACTGCCACAATACTCCTATAATTTTACATTTCTCAGAAAATGTTTTGTCAGGAGAGCTTGAGAATTTATTTATGAACTACTTTCCACAGAGGAGTTAAATCTAACTGATATGCCCTGGCTCTCAGGATGCCATTAACTCTGTGACACTTCCCAGCTTTTCTTAATCAAAATTGCTATAGCTGTCTTTTAGTAAAACAGAGGCAAATACATCCTTTCTTGTCAGTAAAAACTCAAGGTACACAGATTTACATGTTCTTGTGTGGAAGTTAATTTGGAAATTTTGTATCTGTAGAAATTTCATATCTTTAAATTTCCCCATTAATTCTTCCTGTGTATTCATGTTTTAGGTTGTGTCTGTCAGACTTGGCATCTTTTCTGCATATCTGTTAATTTCAAAATACAATTGCTGTAACAGAAAAGTTGTACTCAAATTTATTTTTCCTGTCTTCTTGTCCTGTGCTATTTCCAAGACAGTAGCACTAAGAAAAATAATAAATCTCTATGAAGCATGAAAATGTGGGAGTTAAACTAAACTCGATGCCTTGGCTACAGGTAAAACACTGCATTACTTTTGTGCTTTCCCAACTCTTACTTTTGTGTGTCTCAACAGCATGTTCACCCAGACACCTACATTGTATTTTGGCAACATTCACTTCTCCATTCAAATCCAGATAAAGCCTCCAGAGAAAATATCTTTTTCTAGGCAACCATATTTTAATAAGAAAATCTTAAGTGCACTGTTTTGACATTTTATACTCCAATAAGTAAACTCAAATTAAATAGTTTCCAAAAGTAAATGTCTGATTTTTGCAATCATATGTAAATACTAATTAACAAGGAAAGAAAAATCAATACAGTTCAAGACCAGGTTCTTGATAGAGCTTATTCCTGACTTCAACTGATGTACATATTGGAGAATAAGCTGAGAAGCAGACAATGAAGTACTTCCCTATTACTCTCTGTGTTTACACATTGTCAAGAGATGGAATTTCTCATCAACCTCCAGGATTTTTTCAAAGTTATTCTTAGTCTCATTTGAACCTGTTCAAATACTCTCAGTTCCAAATTGTATTCAGACTATGCTGCTGGACTATATAATCTATTATAAGATTAAAGTTTACAAGTAAGTTTATGGTCAGTGCTGAAGACATCAGCTACACAGAATAAAAAGGTTTCCTAAAATCTTCATAGTTACCAGGGTAACATTATTTTTTTTTTCAATAAAAGTAAATAAATTACTCAAAAATGTCATTGGTAGAGGTCAGCCTGAGAATGGTAAGGCCAGTACCTTTAGGAAGGGAAAGAGGAACCTTCAAATTTCTTCCTCCGTGAGAAGCCAATTATGGGCTTTTAGATCCCACTGAGATCTCTCGTTATCTGTCATCTCACCTGCATCACTCTTTGTTTCCCTTCTATCCAAATGTACTGCGGTTCCAGCATTCAGGCTCTCCTCCCTCTAACTATATTTGACTGATGGAGTCCCAGCTGTCACAGCTCACTCTGTGCTTCCTCAGAGGGGCATCAGCATCACAAGCCTCCTGACCTGGGACTCAGGCTGCTGCTTACGTGGTCTCCATTCCAAAGACATAAGTAAAAAAAAAGAAGCATTTATCATCTCTCAAATATATGTAGTTATGGAAAACAGGATTATTTTACTCCATTGTGTAAATCAGGAAAATATGCTTTATGCTCCTCCAAACTCAAACAAGGAGTCACAAACCAGATAGATATACATTTAAGTAAGTGTAAAGAAATGAGAAGTACTTGTTCCAGTGTAAACAAATGACTTTTAATCAGAGAACAAATACATGTTTCAGCAGTTCCAGCTCGACCAGTGCCAGATCCTGCTGGCTTTCACTGCTGCCAGCCGCAGGGTGGCTCTTGTGCAGCTGACTGTTCCTCAGGAGACTGTTTTTTTTGCCCAGCCTGGACAATTGCCTGGGGTTCTGCCTTCCTAGGGGCAGGGCATAGTGTTTCTCTGTACAAAAACACCAAAGAGCCGTTCCTCCAGCCTACCCAAGTCCTTTTGGATGGCAGGTATGATCTCAAGCTGTCCTAGTTTCAGCTGGGACAGAGTGGTTTGTCTTCTTAGTTTCTGGTATGATGCCCTGTTTTGGCTTAAGAAGAAAAACAGTGCTGATCACACACTAATGTTTTAGTCATTGCTAAGCAGTACTTATGCAGGGCCAAAAGTGTTTCTACTTCTCACACTACCCTGACAGTGAGGGGCTGGATGGTACACACAGAGATTGGAGGGGGCAGAGCCAGAACAGTTGATCTACATTGTCCAAAGAGTTGTTCTATACCACATGGTGTCATGCTGAACAACAAAAGCGGAGGGAGTTGGCTGGAGGGTAGATGCTGCTTGGGGACTGGGTGGACACCAGTTGGCAGGTGGTGAGCAATTGCTTTGTGCATCAGCTATATATACATGTATATATATAAATATATATATCTACATAGCATATATATATATATAATTACAGCTGTCTTTACTTTCTGTCTTAGTAAATAACTTTTATCTTAACCTATCAATTCTACTCTTTTCTCTTCCCTTCTCTTCCCTTCTCTTCTCTTCCCTTCTCTTCTCTTCTCTTCTCTTCTCTTCTCTTCTCTTCTCTTCTCTTCTCTTCTCTTCTCTTCTCTTCTCTTCTCTTCTCTTCTCTTCTCTTCTCTTCTCTTCTCTTCTTTTCTCTTCTTTTTTTCTTTCTTTTCACAAATGTCTCCTCCATTGCTCTCCATTGGAGAGGGAAAGAAGTAAGAAAGGCTGTTTGCTGCTTAGTTGCCTTCTGGGTTAAACCACATTGACTTGTTTCCCCAGTCTGATGTCATCTGACAGCCTGAAGAGCACGTGCTTTCACACCTTCTGCCAGTCACTTAGAGAGATTATAAACATCAGACATCTTGGTATAGGCTCCTACATGCTAACTCAGTGATATCAATGCCCTGAGACCAAGCATCCAGTCATCCCAGTTTTTGCATCCTTAATTGTGTATAGTATTGTGGAAAATTAGTGACAAAAGCCTTGCTGAAGTCAAGATCAAGATAGTGAAGTCCAGTGAAGATCGTGAAATCTACTACTGTGTCCTCATCCCAAAATCTGTGCCACCAGTGTGGCACACCAGTGAGGTATGACTTAGGTTTATTAAATTCATGCTAACTGTTGAACTTCCTTCTTCCTTACATACACAGAAATATGTCTCTGGTGTTCCTCCTCTGTGTGTCATGCATAGTGTACTCTTACAGTAGGTGCTGAGCTCTCAAGATAGATCTGTAAGCCAGAATGACTGCATGAATTCAGAATTCTTTTCATGAAAGCAACTGTTGAACAAAGATTAATGGCAACCTTCCTATGAGAGCTGCAGGTTCTTGTCACCTCTTGAAAGCTGAGTTGTAAGTGGCTTTTCTGTGTCCATACATGCAGACTTCAAGCATGCATGTAAGCAGGGAACAAAGCCAAGATCTCTCCAAGATTCATATTCCCCAGCACAGGACAGTAATTTCTCTCTGTAGCATAATGCAAAATTAATATATATATCATTTCTAGTTCCCAAAATGCTTGTGCATCCAGTTGGAACAAAGACAGGCATAGAAGAACCAAAGGATGTGCTAAGTGTCACCAAACAGACCAACAGTTATGTCAGTAAACTAACACTGGAATAGATTTCAGTTAATATAAAACAACTATAGCCAGTGCTACCTCCCTTGACAAGCTAACTAGCTGGCTATGCTTAGTATGCACAAAGACTTTCCAGAATATTTTTTGTCTCTGAACACATGTCAAAAATGGTATCTTCTGCACCAGTCACAAAACTCAGTTCTTCCAATCACTAGCAAGGCAACAGAAACATACTTACTGCTGCCAGTGTGACAGACAATGGTTTTTATTTAGGCTTTCTTCTGCAATGCCAGCCATGAAATTTTGATACCAGCTACCACTTATAGTTGGAAGAATAGTTATGAGATATTTATTATGAATGCATTATTGACATCTCTCATTTCTTCTATGGTGAACTTTATGCTACGTGGCATTTTATTAAAGCATGAACACAGATAAAAATTCTTATTTTCACTTTAGAGAAATACTTTAGCATGTAAAATGAAGAAGAAATTAGAACATTACAGAATTGTAAGGCTAGAAATGTACCTCTGGAGACCATTTACTCCAATCCCCTGCTAAATCAGGTTCCCCACAATACAATCTGTAAAATAAGATATTCTGTGAATGTTATTCAAAATGTAAAATTTCAGCCAAATGGAAAACTTCTAAACAACTACCTCATGTAATTCCCCAAGCTTCCAGATTCTAGAAGCATGTCATATCAAAAAACAATCAGTAGGAATCAGATTTTGAGAATATTGATTTTATCAGAGACAATATATTTACCAGCTGTAAGTGTAAATCCTAATTCATCAGAGAACAAGCTTTACACTGACTGAAAGGGGTAAAGAAGAAACCACCTATGAGCTTATTGAAAATACATTTCCTATACAATAGATTTCTTTTAAATATATATAATGAAGAAATTGCTACTGTAAAACCTGTATCAAAGATCTGACTTCACATTATTAAATTAACATCTGCACTAGCAATTGTTAATTTCTGTAATGATCTCAACATGATAGCATATTCACTGAGCACTGACATGATGAACAGTATTGGCACAGTCAAATAATATGTCAAATATTATTGCAGAATATATCTAGATACAAAATACTGTTTCTTTAATACTCTCTTGTTATGGTTGCATAATAATAATTCATTAGTAAAAGCTGTAAAGGTGGAGTTAATGAAGCATGAACACGGTGGTACAGAAAAAATAGAACTGCATGCAAGCAGTCAGTACTGTGTGCAAAGCACAGAGCAAGAAAGACAGCACAGCAACAAGAAAACTCTTTAACATAACACTGCATCAGGCAGGCCGGGTGAGACGGTCTGGAAAGACAGAAGAAAATAGGACACAGCAAGCAGTCAGGGCTGAGGAACTTCTGCTGCTGAGCATCTGACAGTTGATGCTTCAAAAAAGGTATTCAGAGATCTGAGTACCAAAGCAGTTTACACAAAAGCGGATAAAAAGCAAATAAACTGAAACTGCTAGCAACTGCACATTGTTTTGACTTCTGAAAGAAACAGTTAAAAGTATATAGTGGCCCTATGCTATATAAACTGGCCATGCTGCAAAATGCAATAGAAAATGGCACAGGTTATAAAAAGAGTCCATTCAATAATAATAAAAATAATAATGATATGGAAAAAAAAGAATTACAGAGGACAGACCCCTTTCAATTTAACACACCTCTGATTTTCCAGGGCTTTTTTTTTTTTTGGTTAGTGTGTTGGTTTGTGGGGTTTTTTTTTGCTTGGTTGGCTTCCTTGTTTGTTTACACACACTCTTTTGAAGCAAATGTACCCTTAATTCTATAAATACCTGAGGTTTGTAGAGGCATAGACCACACAATAGCAAAATCAATGAGTTTGGGAAATGTAGGACAATTTATTTGTAATGGTCGCAAAATTGCATTTACGTAGAGTAGGTGAGGGAGGAGAAAAAAACATGTTAAGACAACAGAGAAATAACTAATAAAAAAAGATAATCTATAATTAGATTATGAAAAATATGTACATTCAGTTGTTATTTTATGTAGCATTTTCAGATGTAATTTTTGAAGTCTCTGGAGCCCCTGTCTCCTGTTTTAAGCATTTATTACTTACAGTTGTACTCCACAAGTGATTGTCAGTGAAAGTTTATCGCATAAATTCTGGAGTAAGAAAATATAATTTTTTTTCCAATTTCTGACTTCTCAGCTACAGTAGCCAATTATTTGCATCAGATTTTTCCTGGACAGGGTATCCTTTCTATAAGAACAAAATGAATTATATTTTTCTACAAATCCTCCGATTTTCTTCCGAAACTGACATATGGGAGTAGTAGCAACGTCTTTATTGACTTGCACTGATTTTATCAATTCCCAGAATAAACTTTTCTGAGTCATGCTTCATTTCTAAGAAGATTTCCAACTTTCAGCAACTCCCTTTCTGCATGAAAAGGCTACTGATGGCTTTGTGTTTGCATGAAAATGAACAATTTACATATTTATTGCTAGTGATTTGTGTGCTAGCTGAACCATCAGCAATGTTCCTATAATGCTATGTGAACTGGAAGGGGAGCGATTCATGAGGCTATGAATGGGACCAAAAGGGTAAAGAACAAGTAAAAGTATAAAGAGATTAGCAGTTGAATATTGTTCTGAAGAGGAAAGAATGAGTAAGTATGCAGAAGGATTATCAGGAAAACAGTGTATTGCAAAGGCTATCTATCATATTTCTGAGGTGCTTATCACAATGTCACCTATTTCCCATGTATATCAGATCATTTATCTAGCTGGATTTCATCTCTTCATGATTCCATATTTTGTTTTCATCCAGAGTTCCTGAACAAAACAGAAGCTGTTTAATTTGCAAAGATATTTTTAAAATCAACATCCTCTTTTTATCAGCAGTGTTTTACCTGTGTTAGTTATACAATGATATATAATTCCAAATAAACGGAAATAAGTATCAGTGACATCATATACTGATTCTCACTTGTGTAGTCATATTTGCATAAGTAATATAGTTAATCTGATGGAAAGAAGTCATAAATAGAAACTACTATATTTTTTGCAGAATTCAATCTACAGATATAGTGGGCCTAAAGTTTCGTTCCCTTCAAATGTAGAGAAAGATATGGGATAGTTCAGTGAACGAACTTCAGTACATGATCTAGGTAACTTGCAGCTACACTATTTTGCACATAGCAAAAGATAAATGTGACATACTACTGTGGTTTTGAATGGAGGGTGTAAAAATATGTATCAGTATTCATTTTTGCTGCTATTATTCTTTCTGTTCTTGTTGTTATGCATCTTGTTTCTGAGTTAGTGAGCCATAGGCAAGGATTGGTTTTTTTTGTAGCAGAATTAATTAATTTACTCTAAGGAATTTGTACTTGGAGTCAGAAGACTGGACCATGTATACTTATACCATACATTATGGTTTGCAAAAAAAAAAAAAAAAGCTTCCATATTGAGTGCAACTACATAGTGAAAATTATTGCTGCTAGATCCTGTAGATCAGAGATTTTCTTAGCTATCCAAAAGAGGGCTGCTGTGCTAATTTTTTGATGTATTAATGATCAGGCAAAAATTGTCTTTTTTGCCCTTTTGTTTTCACTGCATTCTGTTGTCATCAAAGCTACTTGCAGAAGTGCCACTAGTTTCAATAAGAAGAGGCTAAGCTTTCTTCTGAACTCAAATGACTACAGATAGTTTAAGAGCAGACTGTTCATACAGTCATCCAAGCTTCATACCTGCAGCAAAATGCAAACTGGAAATTTCTAAAGTGTCATTCAGTGCCCAGGTAGATCATGGTAGCCCAGAACTCTCTCATCATGAAGCCTTCTTAAACTGCTCTGATTGCCAGGGCACATATGAACCATAAGCTCTTACACATATGAAAGTCATTTGTCCTGTATATTGTACATAATACAATCGACGCACCATAACTGTTATCACTCTATGTGATAACTGCATTATATATTTACTGATTCCTATTCCTCCCTTACAGGAGGGATTTGTTCCAGATAAGTCTCCTTTGTACTATGTGTAGAAGTGACAAAATGAGCACACACTGTGCATGGTAGATTCTTGTTGAAAGTTCATTCATTTTACCACATTGATAATGATTGTACATTATCACTTGGCTCAAAAAAAAACTTGTACTTAAAATGTGTATTAGCTTACTAGGCACTCATTTATAAAAATTGCATTGTTAGTCGTCCTGCTGGTGACTTTACTGTGACAGACTCCTTTGAAGTGCAGGCTTTCTTTTAGAATGTTTGCACTTTTAAATGGCCATATCACCAATCTTTGCTTACATTATGCTTCACGTATCTTCTGGGTTTGGTAGTCATAACAGTAAATATTGGCACTAAGAAGCTGGCAGGCTCCAGATACATGTGTGCGTGCGTATATGCATCAGGGAGGTAAAGTCTGATAGTCTTTTTGAGTGTCTGTGTTTTAGTGCTAAGTTCTGCTCTCTCTACTGCCATGGGTTAGTGGTCTATAGCATGAATAGCAGTGTAAATTTATTGAAAAGCACCTTCTCAAACAGAGATCATACTCATCCAGAGTAAACATGGAATGATGAATGCTTCTCTCAGACAGATGCCTTTGTTCTAAAAAACTTTTCAGCCTTGCTGTAGAATAACAGGTGCATGTCAATTATATTGGCTAAATTCTTCAACTTTGCTATAGGATGTCAGAAAAGTAGCAATCTACATTAGGTACTTACCTCACTCTCATAAATAGTGTCTAAACATATTTAGAATAGAAAGTATATAGAAAGTATTGTAAACTATTCAAATGGGAGGGTTGGATAACATGAAGATAATCATTACATTTTTAAATAATTGAGACATGTCTGCTTCAGGCAGGAGGCAACAATGCAGCCACCCTAAAGTAGTCGATCACAAAAAAATAGTTTCACAGGAATAGGGCAGAGTCCTCTTTCCAGATCTAAAAAGAAAAGCTTGGGAGGCTTCATCTGGAACCATGTTCATGTTGAGCCTGAGCAAATATCCTTGAGAAGAATGAGTAGTTATCTTCAATAGAACGTTTCATGCCTTTGTTGCTTCTAGGCATGATCTGCTCAAGGACAGCTAAGACAAATGTCTCTGACTCACATTCTCCAGCAGTTCCAATTCTAGAGTTAGCTTAAGGAAATTTTCCATACCGTGTATAGATTTACACTTCAGACATTTAGGATACAAATAGAATAAATTTTCCTAAGTATCTGTATATTTAACTGTTTACATTTGAAAATAGGATCCTAAGTCTATTGTCTCAGATCAGACAAGAATAGGAACATAAACTTAAGACTCTTCATTCACTACAGTGCTAACTACCTCTAATCTTTCTTGGTAAAGATGATAAATCAGTAAAGTGGCATGCAGATATTAGGTGTACAATGTTCAGGGCTTTTTAATTAATTTTCTAGGATATCCCCATTCTGGAGAGGCGTGTCATTGTATCATCAATCGGTACTGTGCTGATTGGAGCCTCTTTCAATAAGTTGGAAAAGGGCAAACTTTTTTTTTTTTTTTTTTTTTTTTTTTTTTTTTTTAAGGTGGGAAGCAGTAATACACAAGGTTATATAAAATAATTCTACATTCTGTTAGTTTGAATTGTTCTATGAGCCTTCATAAATAGATTGTTTTTCTACTAGCTATGTTTCATCTTGTTTGTGTCACATATTTCTAATTTACAAAGACCAAGTGGTAGAGATTTTAAGAAAAATGATCAGAAAATTTCACTGCAAAGGAAGAATATGTAAAATTGAAACAGCAAGATAAATATTTTAAAAGACACATAAGAAAACAAAAAATAGAGACAGTGAAACTGCTTTCAAAAAATGCTCTACAAACACTGAATAAAATAAGAAAAAGATCAAGTGTAGGAGAAAAAAAAATATTAATCTGCAAAAACTATATTAAAGGTGGACGTTTTATAAGTTTTTGGACCATTAATCCACTATATATTGCATGTCTCTGTAATGTGCTCCATATTTATGGTAGGCTCAGTAATACACAAGTATTCTATCTTCTCTTGGTTGCTCTTTCTCAGCGATCCTTTCACATCATTTTCATTTCTGTTTATTTGTCTTCCTTTCTATAACCGAGAAGCACATATTTTAATGATGCCATTTCTCCCCCCATACAGATGTCAGTGTGTCTGTTTTTGTCTTTCAAGACCTATGTTCTGATAGACAGTACTATTTCTTTATACCATAGACTGCGCAATATAAATCTACAACTATAATTCATTATCCAGTTGGGGTATTTTCTACAAAGGTATTTTCCGCATTTTGAAGGCTTAATCCTTAATTTTCAGTTTATTACATCTTCTTCCTTCCTTACTAACCAGCAATTAATAACAAGCTTCCTATGTACATTGCACCAAAAAGACTAAAATTAGTAAGAAAATAAAGATTTGCCTGTATTTACATTCTATTTCCCCTTGAAATGACAGAGATTTAAAAGATCTTTGATCTCCAACATTTTCATTAAGAATCTTTCCTATTAGAAATTTATTTATTACAGCACTGTAACAGAAGACATATATCTCTACTGTCACTTTATCTGCAAACAAACCTCTGCTAAAGTTTAAACATTTTAAAATGATTTGTTTGTTTGAATCTATTAAGTATGCAATTATATTAAGTTTGCAGCATGTCTATAAGCCTTTGCATACAACTATGTTTTCCTTATGTGACAATGATAAGTAGACTATATGAGAAGTTTCAAATAAGTTTTGACGACAGGTGAAGAAAAATAACAGGATTTCAGCCTTCAGGCAGAGGCAACCATGTTAAGGGGAGATGTATGCAGAAAATAAGGTAGCAACAGCTGCCTGTAAAAGCCTAAAGCAAGCTCTGAACAGATCAGACACCAAGTCTAGAAATACAGGTCCCAAAGCATTAAGAGAGAAAACTAACTGATGGAGCTCATAAATAATAAAATAATATTGTAGCCTTTCAAGTTCCATGGGTATTAGAGTGGCTAGGGTATTTGCAAATGTTAGAAACAAATGAAGTAAATATGCCCCCAGACAGGTACAAATCCATCCCATGCATCTCGATAAACCATTAACAAAAAGATGGAGGATGTCTAAGTCTTATATTTTCATTACTACGTACACCTAACATCATCCATCAACTACATAATTTGAGCATGAAAAGTCAAATCAATAAATGAATGATCTCAGCTTTTTTGATTCACATTCTTATATTACATCATCTATAAAACCTCTTTTAGTACAGCTTGTAGTACAGATGTCTGAATCTGAAGAAAGTAGGGAGAATATCTGTTGAAGTGATAAACAACTATTGGTTCATATATCTACATTAAGTGATCTTGATATGTAAGCTTTTCAAATGGACAAGTACAATCATTCAGCACCACAGAGTGAGTGCATTACCTCATCAAATCTTTTGGCTTGTCACAGTATCATGTTAACTTAGATTCAAGACTGTTCTGCATTCCACATCTGATTTTCTTTGCATGCCCTCTCCACCCTTGTTTCATAAAAAGGAATATACAGCTACTTAGAATCAAAAATCAAGGTCAGTCTGGTTTCAGAACTGCATTATATAGAAAAACAGTGTTGTTGTTTGGGATTGTGTTCTGTTCAGCCCCCCCCAAAAAGACATAATGCATGGAAGAAAAAACATCTGCAATAATGTAGTAGTATAAAAAGAAGTAATACATGTATTATTTTTCTACATTTTTACTGCAACTTTTAGTACTGCATAAGCCATATTATAAACTTAAAACCACAGAAACAGATGTCTTATCTCAGTTGAAACAACTATTGTGGAGCTTAAAAAGTCGTCTGTATTGTAGATGGCTATGTGCTTGCTGGGAGAAGTTAAATGAGAAAGTCTGATTGTTATGTGACTAAATCCAAACTACAATGAAGAAAGATGAATATCATCAGAATATTCAATGTGTTTTTATTTGAAATTCATTCAGAAAATACTTTCAGAAGCTGTAGTGACACTGAAGCTAGTGTGATATTATACAGAGAGGTGTACACATCACCACTGGAGATTAATGTTCTAACTTGCCTTGTGAACAAGCACAAGCTTGTCTGATCAAAAGATAAAAATGGTAAATTGACTTTAAAATAACAAGTCTTACACTCAAGCTCATAATCCACATCTCAGGGAGCTTCCAAATTACCACTGTAAAATTAATTATTTAGTGAACATGTCATACTTCTTTCTTTCTGAGACAAGGCTAAATGGAAGGAGCCAATTTCTGTAAACTTCATTAGACTCTAAATAATCTATGTTTATATATGAACTTTGCATATGTTTGACATCTGAGAAAACCAAGCAGGTATACAGGTATTCTTCAGAACCCAAAGAAACTAATCTATTACAACAGTATCAGTGCATCCTAGTAAGATGAAGTATCCTGACTCACATAGAAATTATGTATAAAAGTGGATGATAAGGAATGGTTTTATTTGACAAGGAACAGAGAAGCAAAGTCACTGGAACATCCTGTTTGTGCTATTTTTTCTATATAGTCAGTTTGTACTGTTTGCCTGGACTTTAAGGTACACACTAACATACATTTTTTATGGTGATCACTCTCCTGCAATGCAAATAGAAAATTCTGCTGAGCTTTTCCATAGTCTGCTGATCGCATTGTTATTTCATTTTTGAGAAGAAAAAAAAAGTTAGTAAGAGATAAGGTGCTTTTGAAGAAGGTGCGATTACATTATTTAAAAATTATACATTTTATAAGATAAGGTTTAAACACGTCAGGAGAAGTCAACATTACATTATGAATGGTAGTGATTATGTTATCTATAAACTTTGAAGCTTTACGTACTGATCTGAACAATTGACTCTGTTGTTTTGTCATTACCATCAGCATTCCTCTTTCAGATCTGCTGGACTCACTGCTGTTTGCATAGCTAGAAGGAAGGAAAGTTTGTTTTCCCACTAGTATTTCATTGACTATTTAGCCTGAGTTGATAGTGACTTTTCACCTTCCTGTCTGCTGGATATATATATATATATATATATAATTTTACTTCAATTGCAAAATTGAGTAATCAAAATCTTCACCTGAATCACTGAGAAGGTAATTAGAAAGAAAACGTTGCATCAAGGTCATCTCTTAAATTGCATTTTCCTTCAATTTATAGACATTGGTAATACTTCTTTAGCAACATTTCTTTATTCTGTCATGTTGCATTGCTGCACGTGGCAAATATTAGGCCACCAGATCAATGTCTAGAAGTTAAAATACAAGAAGGAATATTTATTTTTTTAATTTACGTATGGATTCTGCCTGAAAAAAAACCCATATTTTTATTGTTTACATTACAAACTGCATTATTTTAGGGGATTCACTACTAAAATTCTCACTCAAAATAAAAGCTTATGTTCTTTTTATGTGTCAGATTAAGTAAATTAGAAAGCACATAAGAGAACCATTTTTCCTTCCTACCCTACTAGCCCTTCATCCACACAATTCCTGCTTTATTGCTCGATGAATTGAAAGAAAAATTAGTCTTCCACCATTCAGTCCATTTTAAATTAAAGTGCAGAAAAACAGAATGGGAGAAGTGGGAAATTAGAGAAGAGAAGGCTCCAGGGAGACCTCATTGTGGCCTTTCAGTACTTGTAGATAGCATATAAACAGGAGGGCGAACAGCTGTTTACAAGGCTGGATAGTGATAGGACAAGGGGGAATGGTTTTAAACTGAGGCAGCGGAGGTTTAGGTTAGATACTAGGAGGAAGTTTTTCACACAGAGGGTGGTGACGCACTGTAACAACAGGTTGCCCAAGGAGGTTGTGGATGCCCCATCCCTGGGGGCATTCAAGGCCAGGCTGGATGTGGCTCTGGGCAGCCTGGTCTGGTGGTTGGCGACCCTGCACATAGCAGGGGGGTTGACACTAGATGATCACTGTGGTCCTTTTCAACCCAGGCCATTCTATGATTCTGTGCAATTCCATGACTAAACTAGAGTTAAACCAACAGGAAGATATTTTATTTTCCTTGAGAAAAGTTGGAGCAGGGAAAGCTTTTTTTTTTTTCCCTCTTGGAGGCATTTATATAACTTTTTAGCTGTAGATTTTACATTCTGAGTGATCAGTTCTGAACATTTTGCCTGGATTTAATACTCACAAATAAAGAATACTGGGGGAAAAAACATAAAATTGCACTTTGATGCTGATGTTGCAGATGAACTTTAGACATCAAAAAAATACAACTTGCTTGCTTTTCCATGAAAAGAACCCTGAGATTTACCCAGCCAAGGAAGGTCCCATAATGAAATCCACTAGGCTATTATTTTGTTGTACATAGGATTTAATAACCGGGCAGATTTACCAGAGATTTCTATTTCACAAAGACTAAAATGCAATAGTAAAACCAGGTAGAGTTTATTCTTCAACATGACCATTTCAAAGCATTTCATTTCAAGAGCAACAAATTCATATGGTTCAGAGATTCAACCTCATTATGTAAACAAAAAATGGTATTAAAATAATTCCAGTACTCTGACATAAATTAACTGTGAATGGAGTAAGACAAAAGAAAAATTATCAAAATCCTGACATTACTAGCATGGTATTTCTGCTGCTAATATGAATTGTGGTCAAAAGTTTCAAAGAACAGATTATACCTTCAAGAAAATCAAGAGGATTTACTCCCTTCCTCTTAAAGAATAATTATATTCAAAAAATATATACTTTTAATAGTAGCAGTTTTTATACATAGCTATGCATATTTTTGAGTATTTTTCTATGTATTAAAAAAAAAAAAAAGTGCTAAAAAGACTCATAAAGGGACACAATTTTTTTCTGTAAATAAAATAAAGATACAAGTTAAAATCCCATAACAGACTATTAACCCAACCCAACTTTAAGCTTAGCATATGTTTACAGATATTTACTCTCATTTCAGGGAGTTCAGGATTACCAGCAAGTTTTATTTTAAGGAAGGGTTGTCTCTGTAGGATTATTTTTCCTCTGTTGTTACTGTATTTGTTTTTTTCCATTTTTCTTTGATAGGAAACTCACATTTAGACGAAGGAGAGGGAAAACGTACATAGGCAAATTTCATTTTGTAAGCTAATTGCATGTCAATGTGCAGAATTTATGGATAAGTGCCCCGAATTTAGTAAACTAGAATTTCTGCCAGCTTCAGACTTTTAGTGTTCTGCCAACAACAATTGGAAGTATGATTTTTCAGAATGAAAACAAAGATATAAGGTTTTTGTGGTAGGCTTCGTGGTCTTGGTATTTCATAAAGTCAAGCTGAAATGAGGCAATTTTAATATTTATTGCACGGAAAGTTTTTCTCAAAACTAAATTTCATGAGATTGGATGGCAAGAACTACTTGGAAAGAACAAACATTACTTCTGATCTGAATTGATTAATATAGCTATGGGAGAACTTGTCAGAGATCAAAAATTCTTCCTTGTTTTCTTCTTCAGCAGCTTCAAGAACACCCATGCACTTAATTACGGAGGAGCTGTGATTTATGGGAACTGCTACATTGCATATGGTTCTAGCTACAGACTGTAATAAGATTGTGATAAAGGAGCTTTCAGGAGTGATTCAGGTATATTTACATACAGTATATAAATATTCTTTCTTTCAAAGAGAGTCACCATCTGTAGATATTTTTCCCCTCCAACTCCAGTAACTATACCAAAGGATTGCTTTCCAGCCTAGCAACTGACTTTTCACTCTGCAGCTGCCAAAACATCTTGCATGGGATATAACCATGTCCTATAAGGAAAACGGATAAGTACAAACATGCCTGCTGCTTATTCTTCCCATTTACATAGTAGTTAGCAGATGTCTATTGCTTTATTGAGAGGAAGAGCTTTTTTTTTTCTGGCCTGAATAATCAGTTCAGTAGGAACCAGTTCTTTCTAGACACTTTTTAAACTGGCAGTTAATACAGAAGCAGAGGGCTATAGCTACATCTATTCTTTCTTCGCCACTGCCATTTCCAAGATCGTGAAGTTGGTAACTAAGCTCTAAGAGTCCATCCAGGGACACTAATGAGACAAAGAAGAGCAATAATACTACAATGTCACTAGGATTCAGTAGCTTTTATATCAATAATTATCCATATGACAAGATCTAAGACCTTACAGTTTACATACTGAGTCGCAATGACACCCAAATGTTACACTAAGAGTAGTTATCTGTAAGTTGTTCTGGCAGGGGATATCACATGCTCCAGAAATAGCAAATGCCTTCAGATGGAGAGAGAAACAATAAACCAGTGAATTGTGGACTGTGAACTGAAGTGTACACTTTCCGTATAGTGCCTTTCTACCCTCAGGCAGATCAACACTCCCTTCCAGCTTGGTGTTGTCTGCAAACTTACTGAGGATGCACTCATTAGCCATAAAAGGGGAGTAGATTCTACAGTATACAATATAATACAATAATACAATAATATTCTTTTATTATATGATGAGAAATAACTGTATGAAATATATTTTCTGAATTATGTATTACAGGAATTTTCTTGCATTTGAAGCTGTTCTCTGGTGACAGTCAATGAACTAAACCATGGAATCATAGAATTGCTCAGATTGGAAAATACCTTGAAGATCATCAAGTCCAACCAAAACCTAACCTACTACCCTAACTAACAACCCTTTGCTAAATCATGTCCCTGAGCACCACATCCAAACGGTTTTTTAACACATCCAGGGGTGGTGACTCAACCACCTCCCTGGGGAGCCTATTCCAGTGTTTAACAATCCTTTCAGTAAAGAAGTTTTTCCTGATATCCAACCTAAAGTTACCTTGGCACAACTTAAGGCCATTTCCCCTCATCCTGTCACCTGTCACCAGTGAGAAGAGACCAACCCCACTCTTGTTATAACTGCCTTTTAGATATTGGAAGAGAGCAATAAGGTCTCCCCTCAGTCTCCTCTTCCCCAGACTAAACAGCCCCATTTCCTTCAGTCTCTCCTTCTTGGACATATTCTCCAAGTCCTTCACAAGCCTTGTTGCCCTTCTTTGGACCTGCTTCAGCACCTCCATGTCCTTCCTGTACTGAGGTGCCCAAAACTAAACACAGTACTCAAGGTGAGGCCTCACCAATGCTGAGTACAGGGGTAGGATTACTTCCCTAGTCCTGCTCACCACACCATTGCTGATACAAGCCAGAATGCCATTGGCCTTCTTGGTCACCTGAGCACACTTCTGGTTCATATTCAGCTGACTGTCCATCAGTACACCAAGGTCCTTTCCCATCAGGCAGCTTTCCAGCCACTCCTCTCCAAACCTGTAATGTTGCCTGGGGTTGTTGTGACCAAAATACAGTTGGCTCTATTGAAACTCATACTGTTAATCTTGGCCCATTGATCCAGTCTATCCAGGTCCCTCTGTAGTGCCTTTCTACCCTCAGGCAGATCAACACTCCCTTCCAGCTTGGTGTTGTCTGCAAACTTACTGAGGATGCACTCAATCCCCTCATCAAGATCATTAATACAGATGTTAAATAGAAGCGGCCCCAGTAACGAGTCCTGGGGGACACCGCTCGTGACCGGCCGCCAACTGGATTTAATTCCATTGACCACAGCTCTTTAGGCCTGGCCATCCAGCCAGTGTTTCACCCAGCAGAACATACGTCCATCCAAACCATGGGCAGCCAGCTTCTTCACAAGAATGCTGTGGGGGACTGTGTTGAAGGCTTTAGTGAAGTCCAGGTAGACCACATCAACAGCCTTACCCTCATCCACTAAGCAGGTCACCTTGTCATAGAATGAAATCAGGTTTGTCAGACAGGATCTACCATTCGGAAACCCATGCTGACTGGGCCTGATCTCCAGGTTGACCTTTAACTGGTCCACGATGGCTCCTGAGATTATGCGTTCCATACCCTTCCCGGGCACCAAGGTGAGACTGATAGGTCTGTAGCTATGGATCATTTTTCCATCCCTTTTTGAAGGTGGGCGTCACATTTGCTTGTGGCTTGGCAACCACATCCGCCAACTCCCTCAGCACTCTAGGGTGCAATCCATCCAGCCCCATGAGCTTATGAGCATCCAGCTTTTGGATCAGATCCAAAACCATCTTACCGTGGATCATGCAGGGCCTATTCTGTTCCCCATTCCTTTCTACCAGCGCATGGGACTGTGTTCCCAGGGATAACAAGTCTTACTATTAAGGAGTGAGGCAAAGAAGGCATCAAGTACCTCAGCCTTATCCTGATTCTCAGTCACCAAATTGCCCTCAGTGTCCAGGGATGGAGATTCTCCTTAGCCCTCCTCTTGCTGTTGATGTATTTATAGAAATATGTATTGTTTACCTTAATGGCCAGTTTCAGTTCTAGGTGGGCTTTGGCTTTTCTTTCTTCCTGCACGGTTTCACTACGTACCTGTAATCATCATAAGTATCTTGCCCACTCTTCCAGAGACCATAAACTTTCCTTTTGCTCTTGAGTTCCAGCCAAAAGTCTCTGTTCAGCCAATCTAGCCTCCTTGCCTGTTGGCTCATCTTCCGTGACTTGGGGATGGTCAGCTCCTGCACCTTTAAAATAACTTCCTTAAAGTATTCCCAGCCTTCTTGGGCTCCCACACTCTCCAAAACTATCTCCCAAGGGACCCTCTCAACTATGGTCCTAAAGAGGTTAAAGTCAGCCTTCCAAGGTGGTAGTTCTGCTGAGTCCCCCCCATGTTTCAACAAAGATCAAGAAATCTAGGATCTCATGATCACTTTGCCCCAGATGGCCTCCAACCTTTACATTCCCTACAAGACCTTCTCTGTTAGCAAACAGCAGGTCCAGGATTTTGCTTCTCCTTGTTGGCTCCTTCACCAGGAAATTATCTCCCACATACTCTAGGAACCTCTGGGACTGTTCCCTATCTGCTGTATTATAAATCCAGCAGATGTCTGGGAAATTGAAGTATTTTCCTTGTGTATATATTTAGAAATGTCATATTTCTTTTTATCTTTTTTATCAGATAAACAAGCCCTTTGGTTTTGTCTTTGTGTGCATGTGTTCTAGCTCTTTTTGTTAGTAGGAAGCCTTTGCATTCTAGTGGCCCTTTATTTTATCCCTTCCATGTGGCATTATTTTCTGTTAAACCCAGACGAGAAGATTCAGTTCTCTTCAGTCCTCACCAAATCTCCGTTGGCTCAGTGTTTTTCCATTTCTATTCTGCAACTTAATTTTATAGTCAAATTTTGTCTTTTTTAATAGCCAAATATATTTTCTTGTAACAGATCTATATCAACAGGACTTTTGCCTCCCATATCCTGTTCTAAAAGATGACCCTTTTTACTAGTTGGTGTTTTTTTCTTTCATTTTATATGATTATATTTAATTCTTTTTTCTCATTCTCCCTTCAGTCATAGTATCTCCTTGTCATCTATCATCAGCAGGTGCCTACTTTTTGTACAATTGCCATTAATGAGGATATAAAGACAAGAGCCATTTGAAGATCACGTCTTAAGGAATTCCACTAATGGTCTCCTGCCTATCTAATAATTCCTTTATCAACATAAGTTTTCTACTTTTTAACCTTTCTCTTCTAATCAGTTGCTAACTCACCTTATAAATCTTGAAGTAATCCTTCTTCTCTCCACATGAGCTCATAATTTCCCACACAACAAAATGTTAAATGCTTGATTGAAGTCTACATTACAATAAATGTGTTTTCTCTGTCTAGCATTATTTATCTTATCAAATAAGTATACCTAGCTATTCCGGCTCAATCAACTTTCACTAAATCACTTTCCACTTATTGATGAATCTTTAATTATTTTTTAATTCAGAATTTGTTTCACGGGTTTGATATTCTACTCAATGATTCACTTTCTCCAGTTATGAAATGGCAATCAGAATTACTTGACTTTCAGATTTTAGAAAGCAGTGCACTGACATTGTTAAAATATTTGATGCCCTCAGTAGAAAATAGTCTGAAATACAGAGTACTTTATCAATTTTGTCATAAGCTACCTTAAAAAAGTTATTTCTGGCAATTATGTTATGTGCAAATATAACTTAGAGAGAAAGATCGAAGAATGCTCCTTTCACCACATTTTCACTTGTGAATCCTCTTTTTAAAATACAGCATTGTTTTCATATTTGGTCACTTTTAAAAGCTGTCCATCAAGTTAAAATAAATTCTAACTAAACTGGAGTTGTATGTAAGGTAAGAGGTTTCTATTAAAAAAAATAAAAGTTCATTACATATTGACAGTACTGTTAGCCATCAGATGAACAGAAATAGTCAGCCAAGAGCCTTCTGCAATGGAGTGACAGCATTGGTGTAGAAAGGAAGGGTGTGTAATGCCATCTATCTGTACTTCTACAAGGCTTTTGACACCATCCTACACCACATTCTTATCTCTAAATTGGAAATATGCGGATTTGAAGGCTGGACTATTCAGTGGATAAAGAATTGATTGGATGGTTGCAGCCAGAGTACTGTGGTCAGTGGATCTATGTCCAGGTGAAAGTTAGCCAAAAGTGACGTCCCTCTGGTGTCCATCTTGGCACTTATGCTTGTCAACATCTTTATCAATAACGTAGGCAGTGGCATAGAAGAAGGAATGCTGTCCAAAGAGCCCTGGACATGTGTGAGCTCACAAGTACCTAATGATATTCAGCAAGTCCAAGAGCATTGTTCTGTGCTTGGGTTGGGGAAATCCCAGAGATTCGTAAAGACTGTGAGAACTCCTTGAAAGCACCTGTGCAGAGAAGGGCTTGGGGATTCTGATGGACAAAAAGCTGGACATGAGCCAGCAGTGTGTGCTTGAAAACCAAAAGGCCAACTGTATCCTGTGCTACATCAAAAGAGGGGTGGCCAGCAAGGAGTGGGAGATGATTTTCCTTTCTGCTCTACCCTTGTGAGGCCCCATATGGAGTATTATATCCAGGCCTGGAGCCCCCAAAATAAGAAAGACATGGAGCTTTTGGAATGGGCCAGAAAAGGCCCACAAAGCTGATCAGAGGGCTGGAGCATCTTTCTTATGAAGAAAGGTTGAGGGGGTTGGGTTTGTTTAGCTTGGAGAAGAGAAGGCTCTTGGGACACCTCACTGCAGCCCTCCAGTACTTGAAGGGTAGAGGGAAGTCAACTTTTTACATGATCTAATAGTGATAGGAAAAGAGGAAATGTTTTTAAACTAAAAGAGGGGAGATTTAGATTAGATATGAGGAGGAAATTTTTTACTCAGACTTGATGAGACACTTAAATATGTTGCCTAGAGAAATTGTGGAGGCATCCTAAATTGCAAACGGTTAATTCTTTCTAGCTCTAAATCTAAATAAACTCCTCTGAAAGGAGGATATACATGTTTGAGTAGAAAAGAGCAAAGTAAATTTTATCTTTTCTTCATTAATGAGTTATTTTTAATTAGTTTGATATGCTTGGATGAAAAGAATGAAACAGGCACAAATTATTTTGTATAATATTGGTTTTATATTTCAAAATTTTCCAGTGATATCAAATGTAACTATCATAAAGTTATAGAATGGTTAATTGGAAGCAACCTTAAAGATCATCTTGTTCCCCAGCTCAAAGCACCATCCAGCCTAGCCTTGAATGCTTCCAGAGATAGGGCAGGGATCCACAGCTTCCGTGAGGAACCCTCATCCCCCTCACAATATACCTAATCTAAATCTATCCTCTTTTAGTATGAAGTCATTACTTCTCTGATAAGAATCCCTCTCCAAGCTTTTCTATAAGTCCCCATTCAATACTAGATGGCCCCTACATGGTCTTCCTGGAAATTTCTCCAGGATAAACACCAACACTCAGCTTGTCCTCAGAGGTGTGGTGCTCTAGCTCTCCAATCATCATCATGGACCTTCTTTGGATTTTTTCCAGCAGCTCCACGCCCTTGTTTTGCTGGGAATGCCAGATCTCAATGCAGTACTCTGGGCAGACTCTCACAAGAGTGCAGCCAAGTGTATGGTTGGCTTTCTGGGCTGCAAGTGCACATTGTCATTTCTCATCAACCAACATCCTCAAGTCCTTCTCCTCATTGCTGCTCTCCATTCATTCATCATTCATTCACCCGTATTTTTGTCTGTTTTCCCCAGGCCAGGTGCAGGATAATTTCCTGAGTCAAGTAATATACTGTTTACAAAGGGAGATGTGATACTGAAACTGTTGCTCACCAATGCAAGTGAATTGATTGCTGACATCAGGATTGGAGACTGCCTAACTATTCAGGTAGTTAGTCAACAAAATCCCCTGGGAAACTGTCGTCAAGAACAATGGAACAGCACAGAACTCCCTTAGAACACAAGAACTTTCCATCTACAGGTATAGGAAGTCAGAAAATGAAGATGAAAGTGGTATGGCTGAACTGAGACCTTCTGGTCAAAGAGAAGAAGAAAATGCTCAGGCAGTGAAAGCAGGGACAGGTAACCTGGAAGGAGTGTAGGGATGCTGGTAGGCTGTATAGGGACAAGGTCAGAAAGGCCAAGGCCCAACTAGAAGTGGACTTGGCAAGGAAACTGCAAAACAAGAAAGGCTTTTATAGGAGTTAAACTAGAAAAAAAAAAGTTGAAGGAGTACCTCATTGCAGTGAATAATACAGGCAGGCTGGTAACAATGGACAAAGAGAAGGCTGAGGGACACAACAACTTTTTGCCTCAGTCTTTACTGGCAACTGTTCTCAATATACCTCACTAGTGGGTGGTTTGTAAGGTGGGGACTGGGGGAGCAATGTCCCTCCCTCTGTAAAGAAAGATGAGGTTTGTGACCACATGATGAACTTGACCAACCATAAGTCTTTAGGTCCAGCTGAGACTCATCCCAGAGTCCTGAGAGAATTGTCTGCTGTAGCAGCCAAGCCACTCTCGATGTTATTAGACTGCCATATAGTCATGGTACTCAAGTGAAGTCCCATTTTTAAGAAGGGTAGAAAGAACAATCCTAGGAACAATAAACATTTCAGTCTCATCTGGACAGGGAAGATCATGGAACAGATCCTCTTGGAAGCTAAACAAAGGCAGATGGAAGACAGAGAGGCGATATGGGACAGAGAGCATGACTTCATCAACAGCAAGCCCTGTTTGATCAACCCAGTGGCATTCTATGATGGCGTAACTGGACAATGGAAGAGACACTAATTGTCATGTAACTGGAATTTAGTAAGGCTTTTGATGTAGTCCTTTATAAGTTCCTTCTCTCTGAATTGGAGAGATTTGGATTTGATGGGTGGAGCGTTTCATGAATGACATACTAGTTGCAAAGTAGTACCTAGAGTATAGTGGTCAATGACTCAGTGTTCATCTCATTATCAGCACTGATACAATACAGGAAACCGACACCTTCAGACAAACTTATATACTGTGTTGTTTCTCGAGGTCCCTCTGAATGGCATCCCGTCCTTCAACCGTGTCAACCACACCACTCAGCTTGGTGTCGTCAGCAAACTTGCTGAGGGTGCACTCGATTCTGTCATCGATGTCATTGATAAAGATGTTAAAGAGGACCAATCCCAAGACAGACCCCTGGGGACGCCGCTCGTTACTGGCCTCCACCTGGACATAGAGCCATTGATGACCACCCTCTATCTGTGGCCTTTCAGCCAGTTTCTTATCCATCAAGTGGTCCACCCATCAAATCCACATCCCTCCAGTTTGGAGATAAGGATGTGGTGGGGGACCATGTCAAAGGCCTTGCTCAAGTCCAGGTAAATGACATCGGTCGCCTTTCCCTTTGTCCACCGATGCCGTCACTCCATCATAAAAGGCCACCAGACTGGTCAAGCATGACCTTCCTCTGTTGAAGCCGTGCTGGCTGTCACGGATCACACTCCCTTTCCTCATGTGATCAAGCATGTCATCCAGGATGATCTGTTCCATGATCTTCCCAGGCACAGAGGTGAGACTCACCAGCCTGTAGTTCCCGGGGTCCTCCTTGCTCCCTTTCTTGTAAATGGGAGTGACGTGACCCTTCCTCCAGTCATCCGGGACCACACCAGACAGCCACGACTTCTCAAATATGATGGAGAGCGGCTTGGCAACCACCTCAGCCAGCTCCTTCAGAACCCTGGGATGCACACCATCCGTTCCCATAGACTTGTACACATTCAGTCTCATGAGGCGGTCTCGGACCTGCTCTGTCCTCACAGCGGGGGGGGATTTACCACCCCAGTCCCCACCCAGAGGTGTAGGGATGCAGGGCTCAGGGACGGAAGGAGTACTGGAGTCCTGGCTGCCAGTGAAGACCGAGGCAAAGAACTCATTCAGTACCTCAGCCTTCTCTCCGTCCGTTGAAACCAGTTCTCCTTTTACATTTACCAAAGGAGGTGACATCTGTACATGACTGCACAACAACAAAAGGTAGTGGAATATTGGCAGGAAGGTTCAACTTCTACTTCCATACCACCAAAATCTGCATCTGATGTCATAAGCCAACTTAATGAAATAGGAGGCATTACTTTTGGAGCAGCCCTCATACCTTAATCAATCACATCAATATTGTGATTGAGTGCACCGCCAGCTAATTTGAGGAAGACAACAAGATTTGTGGTTTAGTTAACAAACCAGAGGGACAGGATGCCATGCAGAGAAACATAGGCTGAGCAGTGGTCGCAGGATAGCCTCATGAGGTTCAATACATCCAAGTACAAGAACTTGCACCTGAACTGTAGCAAACTCCATTTATCAATACAAGTTGGGGCAGGAAAAGACAGAGCACTGCCCTATCAAAAAGGGCTTGACTGTACTAGTGGATGGTAACCTGGACACGAGCCCTCACAGTTCAGAAAGCCAACTATATCCTGGGCTGCATCAAAATAAGTGTGGCCAGTAGGTTAAGGGTTAATCCTGCCCCATTGCTTTGTGCTGGTAAGACCTCACTTGTGTTCAGATGTGCAGTCAGTAAAGGAGAGACATAGACCAGTTGGAGAGCATCCTGAGAGCTACATAAATGATCCAAGGGATGAAACACTTCCACTAAGAGAACAGGCTGAGGGAGGTGGGGCTCTTTAGCCTGAAGAAGAAGAGGCTCAAGGGTGACCTGACACAGCTTATCAATAACAAAAGGGAAGCTGTAAGAAGAAGGGGACAGACACTTTATCAGAGTCTGTTGTGATACGATGAAGGGAAATGGTTTCAAATTAATTCAGGCTGATTTAGACCTGACATAAGAAAAATGTTTTCTACAATAAGAGTGGTGAGGCACTGGAACAAGGTTTCTCAGAGAGAGATTGAGGATGCTGCATCCCTGGAGACATTCAGGGTCAGGCTGGACAGGTCTCTGAGCAACCTGACTGAGCTGTTCATTGCAGGAGAGTTGGATTAGTTGACCTTTAAAGGTCTCCTCTGACTCAAATGGTTCTATGATTCTGATTCTAAGACATCTGGTAGGTCAGGAAACTCTTTTTCTTTTGAGAAACAAAGGGGTATATGGATGTGCACTTCCTAACTTCTACCAAATTGAGAGGATTCATGTGGATGACACATAACACAAGATTTGTATAAGTGCTATGATCTAGTTTAGGTAATCTACTTTGTAGATTCCAGATCTACAACTTCCCAGAGTACCTTTCCTAGAGGGGCTCTTGTAAGTAAAGGACTATTAGGAAAGTTGAAATTTTCTCTTATTATTTTTTCTTTCTTAATAATTTAAGCTGTTTTGACTGGGCTGAATTCCTTCGTTTTATTTTTCATTCCGTACCTTTTGCATAAGCAGAATTTTAGATGTATGAATGTTCTTGATATTTCTTGCTGTCTTCAAATGGCCTCCATTAAGAATATTCTTTCCCCTAATCTGCCCCCACTTGTAATAATATTTGTACTTGATTTTAGTAGATTTAGTTTAAAATAGCATTTGTACTTAATTTTAAAATAATATTTTGTACTCTACAGATAAAACTATTTTGAATTAATACTAATTCCTGTTTCGACACTATGCAACAAACAATTTTTGTGGGATAACTGTATCACAATTAACTTTCAACAATATCATTTTTTCACCACCTTTTATTTCTCAGATACTAATGAATAAGATCAGTTACAAAAAGGAAAAATTTGTTATGAAATCCAGACTTGAGCCTGTTTTGGCACTTTTGACAGTTGCTGCTGAAAAGTGTAAACCCAAATGGACTCCATTTCAGACACTGAAATGCAGGAGACAAAACTATTATTTCATCTGCTCTGGGCCACTGTCTCTGTTCACTCTTACTTTTATGTCATCATGTTGGTTTGACACCTATAATAGGTTTAATAGGTTTTTCTCTGATGTTATTATTGGCTAATGATTCTGCTCTTCTCCGGGGATGGCAAAAATGAGAAGTCACACTGTTCTTCTGTTTTATGTAGCCCTACAGGGACAGCCTTAACTATAGTACTCCATGGGAGTATGTCATCTTAAATCAACAGATAGAAAGTTAACCTTTAACATTTGGATTGCTTGCTTGAGTTTTAGAAATCAGACTAGCAATTATAAAACTATCCTTGATGATTCAGTAGTTCAATATTTATCTTAATTCATATATTTTATGCTTTCAGTATTTAAAAAGAATTAAAGAAGGAGGTGATTTATAAAGCTTTATTAATGTCTTTATGCAAGATTTTAAAGTTGCTAATGAAATGAACAGTTGTCACATGATGATAATTTTGTAAGAACTGGTTTTGTTGGATCAGGTGTTTTAACAACACCTTGATAATGCATTAGTCTTTAAGTCACTGCCTTCCCAAAATCATTAGCAGGAACGATAGAGAGTCAACAGATTTTACATTTCTAAAATAGTCATAGGAAAGAGGTAATTACTACAACACGAGTGGCTGCCAAAATCACTTCTTTGAATCCACAACAAAATGGACATGCTTTATAAAGTTGCAGAGCAACCTTGTATTTTGTATTCATTTTCAACTAGAGCCCAAGGGGTAACAAATGTAGTTAACTTCACTCTCTGAGAAAAAACAAAAGTCATTCTGGACTTTCCAGTCATTCAGTTCGTTTAGTCTTCTCTCCAAGTTTTGTTCACCTCTCTCCAAACTAGCCTTAATTGCTTTGGAATATTTTTTTCTTTTAACAAACACCAGAAAAAAAAACCCTGAATTTTAGGAAATATATTTTATGGGCACCATATGTGAAGCTCCTTGAAGAACTGAACTGAGATCCTAAGCTTACTTAATTCTTTCGGTTCTGTTCCTCAGCTAGAATCTCAGCTGTTCTCTCGGGTGAATGCAAAGTTTCATTAAACTATAAACCACTGAACATTGTCAGAGGTATTTTCAGTTTTTAAATAGGGAGATTATTATTTTCAAATGTTGTATTCTTATTGCTTCAAATCATAAGTGCTTCAATAACTCATGATTTTCAGACAAAAACAGAGCATTTCAATTTTTATGTTTGTGAAATCTGAAAAGTTGCTGGGAAGTGAAAAATAGGCTTCAAAAACATCTTGGATCAATTTCTTAAAATGGAAATGATTTTCTAAATGATTTTCTCAATCATGTTTCTTGAAAGTAAGATCTAGTTAATATTTACTTATAATAGAATGCATATTTCAGATACCTTTTCAGTATATGAAAATATAGACATAAATACATTTTCCAGTAGGGCAGACAGAATGCACCAGATAGTTGGGTCTGAGCTTTCCAGTTTCTCAAACTGGGAAACAGGAAGAACTAGGCATATAAAGAAGAGTATGACAGTATCACAGTCTATAAGAACTGCTCTTGTGTGGATTTTAGAAGGACAAAACATATAATGGTGTTCCTGTCCACTTCATAGGTAAAGGCGAGGACAATAATGAGAATGTCAGATGTTATTAAAAGCTCACTGAAATACATGAATTTGTATACAGAAAACTGCTTATCTTGAATGCTGTTATTAATGTCCCTCAGCATTTTACTTAGGTTTGAACTTGTTGCCTTCTTTTCATATATGCACTTATTCCTTTCAATAACTGTATTTTTTATTTCCAGTATTTCCAGTTCACACTCCTGAACATGAACCAGATATCACTTTATGCCACAAACTACAGTCAAGGATTTCCTTCATATTCTGTGTTTCATTTCTTCCTTCTCTTCTCTCCCTCCTCTCCTAACACATACTAGTATGTTTTCTAGCCAGAAATGAGACAGATTGGACCTACAGTTACTGTCCTAAAAGTTGTATTTGCTGTACACAAATGGAAGTTCTTCTTCAAGAGCAAGACTACTGTACTAACGGAAAGAAGAAGACACAAGAGAAAACAGAAATAATGTTGAAACTTTCTATTGGCAGAATCTAACCAGGTATAGAAACATCTATCTTTCCATTGATGTATTTTTCTCATAACTGTACTAGAACTGTATCAGAAAAATACATATCTTGGACATGTCTCAGGAACTTGAGACACCTGCAGCTGAACAGCTGCCTCTGCCTATACAATAGAGAGCAAAAGTAGGTGAATGATGGCCAGCTAACAGTTACCTTCTGTAAGACCAAGCATCATTCACATTCCAGAGGGACCTGGACAGGTTGGAGAAATGGGTCCATGAAAACCTAATGAGGTTCAATAAGGCCAAGTTATGGATGCTGCACTTGGGTCGGGGCAATCCCAGATATTTATACGAACTGGGGGAAGAACTTCTTGAGAGCAGCCCTGCAGAGAAGGACTTGGGGGTCCTGGTGGACAAGAAGCTGGACATGAACCAGCAGTGTGCACTTGCAGCCCGGAAGGCCAACTGTGTTCTGGGCTGCATTAAAGAGGGGTGGCCAGCTGGGGGAAGGAGGTGATTGTCCCCCTCTACTCAGATCTTGCAAGGCCCCATTGGGAGTACTGCATCCAGACCGGGGACCCCCAGAACAAGAAAAATGCAGAACTCTTGGAATGGGTTCAGAGGAGGGCCACTAAGATGATCAGAGGGCTGGAGCACCTCTCCTATGCAGAAAAGTTGAGGGAACTGGGCTTTTTTAGCTTGGAAACAAGAGGGCTCCAAGGAGACCTCATTGTGGCCTTCCAGTACTTGAAGATAGCATATAAACAGGAGGGCGAACAGCTGTTTACAAGGCTGGATAGTGATAGGACAAGGGGGAATGGTTTTAAACTGAGGCAGGAAAGGCTTAGGTTAGATATTAGGACGGAGGAAGCTTTTAACTCAGAGAGAGGTGACACACTGGAACAGGTTGCCCAAGGATGCTGTGGATGCCCCATCCCCGGAGGCACTCAAGGCCAGGCTGGATGTGTCTCTGGGCAGCCTGGTTTGGTGGATGGCAACCCTGCACAAAGCAGGGGATTTGAAACTGGATAACCATTGTGGTCCTTTTCAACCCAGGCCATTTTATGATTCTATGATTCTACAGGGAAAATGGGAAAGCCCATTTTTACACTTCGGCCATATTCCTTAGTGACAGCTGTATAATTTCTTTTCTTCAGCTTTTTTAAGCAGGATAGTTTAAATGAATTCAGAGATAGCATGATATGTACTTTTTTTTTTTTTTTAATGCAAATCAGTATGATCCTATAAACGTTTGTTCTTAATGCATTTGAGGAACAAATCAAAAGTTGTGAACTGGAGAAATGAACACAGAAAAGCAGGTGTGATCAAACAAAAATTCTGAAATTTCTTCCCAAGACTTCAATGTTTCTAGGCTGCTAAAGTCCGTAGCACATCACAGAGCATTTAGGAAATTAAGAAAAGAATTACAATTGCAAATCGATTAAGAAGGCAAATTCAATTAAGAACATAAGAAAACAAAAACAATTTTTTAATGTCACGTGTAAGTATAGGTGTGTTGGTTTTATTGTTCCTATCCAAGGTTTCACATTTTATGCCTAAGGTAAAAGAACTGCGAGATCCTATTTAACTTCCAATTTCTTTCTCCCCTAGTAAATGCTAGGCAACACAATTAGAAAATTTTCTAATTCCTTAAATTAGGAAATAGATCTTGCTGCCAAGGAGCTCATCCAACGACTTTCAATATCAGCAAGTCCAACATCAAATCAACCTATCAAGTCCTATCACTAAACCATGTCCCTTAGTGACATATCCAAATGTCTCTTGAAAACCTGCAGAAACAGGGACTCCACCACTTTCCAGGGCAGACTATTCCAATAAATGACTACCTTATCCAAGAAGAGATTCATCCTAATGTCCAATCTAAACTGCTCTTGGCTTAATTTTAGACTATTTCCTCAGCCTATACTGCTGCATGAGGTTGTGATGAACAAAGTGCAGCATCTAGTATTTATACTTGTTGAATGCTGCAGAGTTTTCTGCAGTTCATCAGTCTCAAAGTACTGGAGTACATCTCCTTTGAGGAGAAGCTGAGAGATCTAGGACTGTTCAGTCTGGAAAAGAGGAGGTTCAGGTGGGCAATCTTATCAATGTGTAAAAATACCTGAAGGAAAAGTGCAAAGAAGACAGTTGGGCTCTTTTAAGTGGTATCCACTGACAGGACAAGAGGTAATGGGCACAATCTGGCACACAGAAGATTCCCTCTGAACAGAAGGAAGCACTTCTGCACTGTGTGGGTGACAGTGCACTGGCAAACTGTTCCACAGAGAGTCTGTGGAATTTCCTCCAGCTTCTCTGCCTAAAACACATATGAAACTCTTACAGCTCTACCACTCATGACACCATGACCTAGATTGACAAGAAGAAAACATACTGGCAGCCTGCAGTGGATAATGTAAGAAAAAAACAACTACTTATAGTGGCAGATTCCCTGTTAAAAGGTGCTGAGGCTCCTCCTCCTCTGCTGACCAGACAGGAAGATATGCTGCCTCCTGGGAACTAGGATCTGGAACATTGCCAAGAGCGTGTCATTGCTTGTCGACAGCATGGATTATTCTTTTGCATTGCCCTTCCATGTGGGCATGAATGACATTGCAAGCAGAAACATGAACAGACTCAGAGAAGTCTATAAAGCCAGCTGCTTTAAGGATGTTTACAGCTATGGGAAATACTCTTGCATCCTTCTAGGGAACCTGTATCTTCTGCTCCATGTATACCAATGTATTCAGCATGAGGAATAAACAGGAAGAATTAGGGATCTGTGTGCAGTCACAGGCCATGATCTCATTGTGATTGCAGAGACATGGTGGGACAGCTCACATGACTGTAATGTTGTCATGATTTGTCCTGCCCTTTTTAGGAAGGCAAGGTGATGGAGTCAGAGAATGACAGGAATGTAGCGAACTTGGTATAGGGATGAATGATGAATGAGCTTATGGGTGAGAATTAAGGGGCAGGGTGTCAGTGGGTCAATATAGGTGACGCTGTTGTGGGTGGTAACTACAGACCACCTGATTAAGAGAAGGAAGCTGATGAGGCTTTCTCCAGATAGATGAACGTAACCTTATGATCATAGGTACTAACTGCTGTGGGGAACTTCATCCACCCTGATATTTTCTGGAAATGCAACACTGCCCCACAGACATAGGGTTCCTGCAGTGTTGATGATAGCTTTCTGACACAGGTAATGGAGAAGCCAATGAGGAGAGGTGTGCTGACAGGCTAATCAGAGAGTCATTAAGATTGCAAAGGACCTTTAAAATCATCTAGTTTAACCGTCCACCAACTATTACTATTTCCCACTAAATCATATTCCTTAGTACTACATCTACACATTTCTTGAATACCTGCAGGGACGGTTACTCAACTACTTCCTGGGCAGCACATTCTAGTGTCTCAACACCCTTCCAGAGAAGTTCTTCCTAACATCAAATCTGAACCACTCTTGCTGCAAATTTGAGGCCATTCCCTCTCATCCTATTGCTAATTTGTTCTTACAAACAAAGAAGACTGGTGGGGATGTGAAGGCTGGGGGGCAGCCTTGGCTGCAGCTACCAAGAGATAATGAAGTTCAGGATTTTACATGGAAGATACAGGACAATAAATAGGATTGCCACCCTGGACTTCAGGAGAGATGGCTTTGACCTCTTGAAGAACCTACTTGGAAGTATCCAATATGTTGGAGCATAGGTGTCCAACTTTTTGTCTCGCATGAACCATGCTGAGTGAAGAAGAATTGTCTTGAGCCATATATAAAATATATAAAATATATGGTTAATGTTTATAATAAAACTTGTATGTGTATGTATATATATATATATTACTAGAGCATGAAAAAAGAAAAACATAAATTTAGTGGGATTTTTGACCTTGTTTTTGGGAAACTAATCATAGAATCATAAAATCCCCAAGGCTGGAAAAGGCGTCCAAGATCATCCAGTCCAACTGTTCACCTATCACCAATATTTTCAATAAACATGTCCCTTATACAATACTTAAACTTTTCTTGAACTCTCTCAGGGATGGCCATTCAACCATCTCCCTGGGCAGCCAATCACAGTGTTAACTACTCTTTCAGAAATTTTTTTCTAACATTCATAATGTTTAAAGTAATGTTTAAAGTTTATGATTTTAAGGGGCCACAATAGCTGTCCAGTGCCACAGGTAGCCTGCAAGTTATGGGTTGGACAGACCAAGGTTAGAGCATTAGAAGGTAAGGGGACCCAAGAGAGCTAGATAACATACAAGCACCCCTTCCTCTGAGCTCAAGATCAGTGCATTCCCATGGGTATGAAATCAGGCAAAGATAGCAGAAGACCTGCATGAATGGGCAAGAAGCTCATGAAAAAAACTCAGATGGAAGAAGAAAGTTTCTAGAATGTCAAAAAAGGGTCTGGACACTTGGAAGGAATAAATGAACATTTTTAAGGCCTATAGGAATGCAACAAGGAAGGCTAAGGTGCAGTTGGAATTAAACAGAAGGTCAAGTACAACAAGAAAAGCTTCTTTAAATATACTGATAGCAAAAGGAAGACTAGGAAAAATGTGAGCCTGCTGCTGAATGGGGCAAGTTATGAAGGACCTTGGTTATGAAGGACACTGAGAAAGCAAATTTACAGGACACCTTCTTTGCTTTAGTCTTTTTTGCTAAGACTGCCCCAAACAAACCATAAGTCTGTGCTGCCATTCAGCAAGACACGGACAGCAAAAAAAAAAATAATGACTTCAGCCATTTTAAAGAGCACAAGTGACAAGCATGCTGACCTCTTCACTGCATGTGTTACAGAAATAGGCAGTCAAAATGGTGCCAGGTGGGGATTACACAGGGCAAGGAAACATCTGCTATACTATCATAAGTGTAAATGATAGTTTCTCATGTATTCCATAAACAGCCTGAGGTAAGAAAGTCCGGTAGAGTTCCCATCACAAATTAAATCCTTACCAGCAGGTACGATTCCGGTCCATCTGTCTGTTGAGAGGAGCTCAAACAGAATAAAAAGCTTTATAAAATATTTTCCAGAGAGATAAAAGGCAAATAATACAATTTATTTATGGTCTGGGGACAGATATGAAAGCAAAACAAAACAGAAAGAGAAGATGTTTCTTCCCTATGATAAATGAAAAGTGCTGTTACATAATCTGTTTCCAAGGCTAGGGGGCAGATTTTCCAAAGTGCACTTTTCCTGTACATTTTATATACATCAGACAAACAAACACAAGCATAAAGTATTTATCTTGGACGTACATAGTCCGTAACCCTGAGAACTAAATCCCAGAGTTTTACTAGGTCACTACTTATTTTAGTTGTTCTTTCTTTATGTCATTAAAAAGACTGTAGATAAGCTTGTAGTTATCTGGTTGAAAGATAGCTATGTAAAAAAAAAAAAACAACAGCAACAACAATGTAAAATGCTTAATACTAAGTAGCCTCCTTAAGGACTTGAGAAAAACCTAAGCTATAAATGCTAATCACAAGAAGTACTTTGACTTCAGACAGCCACCATGACAATGTAAGCTACATCGCATGGGCAAAATAATTAACTACCTGATCAACATTCACCTTACCATGTACATGAATGAGTTGCTTGAACTGCTTGTTGTGTCCTATTTGGAAAGAGAAGAAAAATTGTACTTTCTTAATAAAAAAGCAAGGTGTTGAAGGACAAAACTCACTGATCAAGTAAAATTGACTTATCTGATATAAATTTATTTAATTTCCAAGAAGCTAACTATTTTCAGTTCCAATAGCATTTCCATTCCCATAAATAACCAGTTGAATTTTCTTTATAATATAAGGAAACCAAAAATTTCCAATGGAAACCAAATGTAAGGAAACCAAAAATTTCTGTAATCAGGGATAGATGTGTAATTATTATAATTTTATTTCATTTTTGTTCCATATGGATTATACTACAGTGAAATGGAAAAAAAATAAAGGCAGAGTATGTTCTAGAAAACATGTGTCCTCTTTTTCTTACAACCTTACCTACACAGTAAAATTGAAATATTAAAGCATTCTGGAAGTGCAATATCATGTTCTCTAAGCAAAAAAATATAAAGTACTTCAGAAGTGTATGTAAAAGTTTGTAATTACCTGAGGCTCTCAGTTTTTCAAGCTTTGCTAAAAGCAGAAAGAACTTTTTTTTTCCCCCCTATGAAGGATTAGTAGAATTCAATTTTTAAGTTATCCGTGTTCCTAATGTTGTGAATGTTTACCTAATGGAATTATCAATACAGTTGCTATATTCTGTTCCAACAGTGATGTCAAAATAGTATTCTGATCTTTAATTAACTGTTTTCAGAATCAGGCATTCAGTTTCTGAACCATCTGACCATTTTTGAAAATGTTCCCTTTATTTGGTGCTATCATAAAACAATGTTTTTTGTGATTCTGTCAGCATCTAATTACATCTGTAAAAATTTTGCTAGAGAAATATATATGACTATAATAAATATACTTTCAGAGATTGAATTTTTATTTATTTATAAATAAAATAATATTTTATTTATTTATATTTAAATATACTTATATTTAAATATATTTATTTAAATAAAATAAATAATTTTTATTTATTTATTTTTTTATTTACTTATTGAAAACTCAATGTATCTCACCATATATTTCTAAATGACTTTCTGAATCAAGAAGCCTTTTCTTAATCTCTTCTCATTCTGGAACACTGGAATACCCAATTAAAATATTATTTATGCATTTTTAAATTAATTCTGAATTAAGACAGTACATCTTTTATCTGACTGAAAGGAAGCATGAGATAATATAATTACTTAAATAGTGTTCTGTATACAATGGCTTTTTACTAGAAGAAGCCAAGCTGGAGCTCACATTGAAACACATGATATTATAAACTAATTTTTTTTGTCTGTACTTGCTCTGATTATCACAAAACATTGTAGTACCTGAGCCTGGAGTAATAACTTATGCTGTTACAAAAGTTATGCAGGAGCTTTTAGGCAAAGAGTAGCACTGAAAAGGTTTTACTGAAGTAAAAGAGTAATTCAGTACAACTGAAGGAACAAGAAATTACTGACTTAGATTTTAATGTCCGGCTGTTTTTTGGTCAGGAGCTCTTTAGGTAGAACTAAATATAAGACACGGTCACAGCTAATTTGGAAGAGACTCCCAAAAGGCATAGATCAAGGAAGAAAGACAATCTATTCAAAAACAAAATCACATTCACTACACTTTCTGTACTGTAATCTACAAGACTATATAACAATATTAATGAAAAGTGAATGTAGCATTCACATTCTCTGGTAACCATTAATTGTATTGCTATTACTGTGAACACTGAATGAACAAGAAACTTTTATTATTTACCACTGCTGCCATAGCTGCCTGCTATTGATCCATCATTGCCTTCATAATGCATTGATAATGGTTATTGAAGGATAACATCTGAGATGATGTTCAGCAGTTATGCTTCCAAGGTCTCAAAGAGCACATTATCAGTTATCACTGTGTTATTGTTCAGAAAGAACAGGAGGAAAAGGATGAGAGAGAAGAGCTTAAAACAAGAATTCTAAAATTAATTTTTGAAATGATATGTGTCTGCCCACAGGGCACAAGTGAAACTCAAGTAGTATGTGCCAAATGGAAACTACTAGTCCAAAGAAAATACAGTTCTAAAAGCTTGAGCAGATCTTTTGAATGTAGCTGCTTAATAAAAGCCTAATAAAAAAGTTTGAAGAGATAAAAAAAATGTTCTGATAAACATTTGATATCCACCCCAACAGGAATGTTTTTGTTACTCCAATATAGAAATGAAGTAGGTTAACAGTAAAAAAACAATAATAATAATAAGTGAAATCTGTTTTTTGTTGTGCATTAGTCAAAGAGACAGTTGCAATTTAATGATAAGAATTATACTTTCAGTCTATTATTTTCAGATCCTAACTGGACTGTAGCAACAGGTAGGTGGGTGCCGGGAGTCTTGTTATGCTTCATTCTCCATACATGCATGTTTCCAGACAGCCCTTAGTCTGCTTCTCTAGCTTGGTTTTCCTGCACCCAAAAGTTTTCTGCCTTAGCATTCTTGAATCCAATTTTACATTATATGTCCATTTGAACAACAGTTCTTGTAAATTCTTGTTGACCTTACATGTAAGGAATTATTCTCAGAGGGTAGTCTAGACATACATTATTATATACAGTCCACCTCTTCTGTATATGAGAGAGAAAAGAGTTCAATTATTCTTTTTTTATGAAACTCCTTGTATCATGCTGCCAGGGATCAAGCAGGTGAAGCATGGGTATTTCCATTTTATATAAGAATTGAGCATCAAGTGATGCAGTTATTACTTCTGTATCTCCGTTGTGCTGTTTTCTTTCATACCAGTCACATATTCTATT
This sequence comes from Phasianus colchicus, assembly GCF_987193195.1. Classification (NCBI taxonomy): domain Eukaryota; kingdom Metazoa; phylum Chordata; class Aves; order Galliformes; family Phasianidae; genus Phasianus; species Phasianus colchicus. The sequence continues at coordinate 76,483,665 of NC_143476.1, forward strand.
CTGTTTCTCCCATGCACTCAAGATTCAACTACTTTGAAAATCCAGTACTGCTTTCCAGCTAACTACAGAGTTCATTAGAAAATATTGTTAACTTTTCTTTTTCATCCAAAATAATTTGTGTGAAAGTGCTGTATATTTACTCTATGCAAAAAGGTATAACTGTGAACTTGACCTCTCATGCTTATAAAACATGATAAAGAATGGTTTGTAGGAAGCCATTAATACTTAACCACATCTGTGTAAGAAATCATTTTGTTTGCCTGGTTTACTGGTATATGTTCATTTTTAATAGAAAGAAAGGCTGCTATGTACTTTTGCTGGGCTGTTGCAGAGAACTGCTGTGTAATATAAAGCAATAGTCAAGTCTTGAGAAGGGATGCCTATAAGCACAGAAAGAGGAGAAGAAAGGGAGAAGAAAGAGAAAGGAGAGGGGAGGGGGAGGGAGTGGTGGGGAGGAAAAGGATCGCTTATCTGCCTTTGAAATCAAATGGTGGATATTTTGTCTTTTATAGTTAGGAGGAGGGGGGAAAGGACAAGAAAATAGAAAATATAAATCTCACTGACTTGCTTTAGTCAGCTGACTTTAAGTCAGAGGATACAACTGTGAATCTCCTATATGTGAAAAAAGACATTTCCTGCAGCCTGGACAGCTGGTAGAACCAAAGAGCGATATGGTGCCTTTGGAAAAGGTACAGAATTACAGAATCACAGAATCACAGAATGGCCCAGGTTGGAAGGGACCTCCAATCCCTCCACCACAGTCAGTACGCTTGGTCAGAGGGTCCAATGCACTTACAGAGTTTATCCGCAGACGACTAAGAGCTACCATAAAACTAGTTTTTTTCAGTCTCTAAAAATTCTAGCAGTAACCTCCATTTCCTTGTCACACACTGTGTATTTTTTTTTCCCTAGTAACTCTTTCTACTCAGAAAAAAATCAGAAATCTGGGGCTTCACCGTTCTCAAGCCCCTGAGACCACATTGTACATATACACCCTGGGTTCAGTGTTACAGGTCTACATAGATCAGCTACATTATTTGATTAATTAGACTTTGATTAAATGAGTTTTGAGCATGTGCTTACCACAGCAATTTTTACTGAAAAAGAATCAGCAACAAATGATTCATAAGCAACAATTAAAAACAGTAGAAACAGCCATCTATAATTACTATTATTGAAAGTATTATAGGACAGTAAATTCATGCTTTGACAAATTCAGAAGAATATTTTGTTGGCTAAGAAAATTCCTAGATTTATGAAATAGAGAGCTGGAATATACTAAGAACTTAGGAGAATGAAAACACCTAAAACTGCCTATCTTAGTAACTAAAGAAAAGCTACTTTCATTCTTACTTTAAAGTTTTAACTGCCTTTTCAGATCCTAAATGCTGGTGTGATTAAAGTCTGAGTTATATTTTTTTTTTCCTTTGATGATTTTTTTCCACTCTTGGATATTGTTAATAGAGTGTATTGTAATATGATGTAATTATTTTATCTTAAGGCTAATGCAAGGTATTATTTACAAATCTACTAGTTTTGTAGCTTGTCCTCTTAAAGTCCATAGTTATAAAAAAGTGTGCTACATGGCAAAATAAGCTCACTCAGCAACAGTAGTAATGCATATGCTGAGGCAATATCTCCATTTTAAGTACCATGTTTTCATCAGAATAATATTTAACCAGAATTAGGATATTTATATCTTCTACAGAATCACAGAATCGTAGGGGTTGGAAGATCTAGAGATCCAGAGATCATCAAGTCCAACCCTCCTGCCAAAGCAGGTAAATATCTTTCTCTCTCACAAGTGCCTTCTGAAACGCCATTGGTACTGAATGACTAGTGAATATCTGCAGTTTCTCCGAAAGCCTCTTCTCTCAACATCAGACAACATCAAATGAGATTAAATTCTTGCATATCAGTAACCATATTAATACATAAAAACTGTCTCTATTAGGTTTGAGAGTGGAAACTTGACACAAATTTCTAATGTCATAGTCAGTTTTTGTCCTAATCTTTTTTTTTTTCTGTGGTTTTTGTTTGTTTGTTTGTTTTAAATATGATTCAGGCGCTCCCTTCTAATTCTGATAGTAATTGCACACACTTTTGACTCAGTCTGACTACATAGTTTTTTTAGTCATGTCATGAAACCCTGAGTGTTCATTTTCCCAGAATGGAACCAAAGAACTTAGAATAATTTTAAAAGATTTTATTTTGAATAGATAAAAAAGGTATTTCTTAAATGAAGGGATTACTTTCAGTCCTGGGGGAGTTTCTATTTGAAACTCATATGAGAAGGAGAAAAAATGTTAATTGAATCTTCTCATTTACACCTTCCATCTGTTTTCATTCCAGCTGCATCTGCTTAGATACTTGAGATGCAGGTCAAGCTAACACTTAAAGGGTCTCAGTTGATTGCTGTAGTAATTTAATAAAATTTCTACAAATAGGAAGCAGAAGTGTAAATACCTTTTTGCCACTGTGTTAAATAAAAATGTTTTAAAGCTATTTTTCTTGCTTCTCAGTTTATTAGATTAAGAAAAAAAAATTCTGACAATTTTCTTCCATGGGAAATTTATTCTCTTTCTTTGAAACTTTATGGCATTATGATCATTGGATACAAATGGTTCTTCTTAAAAAGATTTTTCTATCTTGCAACTTTAGCCATCTAATTATTGGTTTTGTCGATTCTGTCTTAGCACACAGTGAGGAAAATATACCTCTGGAAAGTAACTTGTTTCATCACCTATATAGGATATTAAACAAAGGATAAAAAACTTGTATCTATCTATCTATCTATATATGCAAGTATATACATAGTTACATAACACTAGCTAGGTTCAGCACAGGATAATTAATATTTTCTATCCTGTAAGAACACCCAAAGTCAAAAATATGTGTTGTCCAATGTTAAGAAGATGTGGTTTGCTATCTAAATCTTGCTTGCTATATTGGGACGTATGCTGATGAAAATTTTACTACACTGGCTGGAAAAAATTTTCTTCCATAAAACAATGGAGAAAATCTAGTGTGAGTAACAAAAGCTGAAGAAATTGAAGGCCATAAAGAAGTTAATGTAGAGATTAGTGAGGTAAGCAATAACAAGTGCATATGTATTACAAAATACTGGTTGCCCTTCATAGTGTTTTTATCAAACTAGGCATGTAGGTGTGCAGATGGAAAAGTGTGTATGTCTTAATAGCGTAATGAATGTAGACAGGAGCATCCTTAGTCTGTTGGGGCTGAGTCTTTTAAACTGAGAAGACTGCAGAAAATTAAGTTACATATAAAGAAAATTAATAAGATAGTTATTTAAACGTATTTTCTATAAAAAGTTGGTAATATGGAACACACATATATATACATATAAGGTGAAGAAATCTTAAAGATCAAACTTAATGTGAAGATTACAGGGAGCTGGCAAATGAAACCATTGGTATGACTGCAAATGCAGATTCTTCTCTTGCAGTCATCTTGGAGATATTTAGATAGACAGTTTGGAAGTTACAGGTTTTGCATAAGATAGAAAAATGTAATTATGTTAAATTATTAAAAATGTCACATGAGATGCAGTGTGGAGTACAATTAGCATTTGTGTAGAACATAAGGTTAACAGTACAGTATAGAAGAGAGAGGTCATGAGTGCCAAAGAATCCTAGTGTAATTATTCCATTTCCTTTCTCCCAATAAATTTTTTTAAAGCCAGGTTATCTAGCTTCATCTGGCAGTAATGACTATTTTCTATATTTAATCATATGAGATTTTATCTTTTAACTGTCCATATTTTAGCATTCCTAATTATTCTATAAATGTATTAGGCAGATCTTTATCTAAAAAAATGCATTTCTTTTTTCTTTTCAACAGTATTACATTTAGTTCATAGTACATAACTGATTAGAATGCTAAACACATAATTTAAATCCATAAACATTTTTAAGCTTAATATAAATGATCAGAATGATGGCTCAAAGGCAATCAAATCGTGCTTTGTAGAAAAATAACACTTTGAAAAGAGTTGAGATTTTGCTCTAAAAAGATTTCTTAAAGACAGTGGTTGATCTACCAGCACAGTGCAAACCTCATATTTGGAAAGAGAATATATTCTGATTACAGCTTGGATGTTTTTAATGTTATTTATATAAATGAAAAAGTATTCCTTCAGAGTGTCAAAGTCTCTGAGTGAAACTGTGACATTCTTTGAATGCTTCAGTTACCTGATAATCTTCAGGCTACCTCTCTGCATCTTCCAAATAGGCAAGTGACTTGGAAAACGAAACTAAATAGAAATTAAATGATGGCACACTTAGTGTTCAGTGTATGAGAAAGAAAGACAGAAGAAAAAAAAATTAAGGAGAATAGAAATAGAGGTTATTTTTTCTGATTCCCAATATTGACCTTTGACTTTACCTTCCCGTGAGGAGAAATATCAGTCTTGAGTTTTTACATAAATGATGCAGAGAGCCTGTCTTTTTACACAGGTGATACTTCTCTTTATTGAACCCTAGTCCTTGTCTGACTAGGTGAAGTAACTAAGAATTGACAGGGATCTTCTGCTGCAGAACTCCTGACATTAATTGTATTAATGTCACTCGTAGAAATTCTGATTCCTGTTCTCACCAGGTACATCAATATTGAATGCAAAGACATACTTCTTACACCAGGCTCCTCTTTTGCTTTTTGTCTTTTATAACCATCTTTATTAAAAGGTTACTCAGAACAGTGAAAATCTAGAGGGTTAAACTAATTCTCAGTGAAATGCTAAGGTTTAAAGATACACTCATATTTAGTGTGATGTTTGCGTTACATTTTGAGTCTTAATCAATTTATACACTGTATGGGAGTCACAAAGTTATTTTGTTGGACTGTTAACAACATGCTACTAATGCAGCATACTTTTAATATCTTGCAGAGACCCTGAGTCAGCTTTCTCATAACTTTCAAATTTTGCAATGCTTTCATAAACCTTCTTTCAAGCAGTCTTTGATATATGAAATAGTTCAATGTGACATTTAAATATCTATTTTTCCTACTAAGAATAATCAGAGCTATCAAAATATTGAAATATATACAGTTAGCTTCCTTCCAAGCACCATCTTCACACACATTCTCAATGAATACTAAATTTGGTTATTATCATGACCTTCTAGCAGAGGTAGAAGTTGTTCATAACAGCTTTCATAATCAGTATATATTTAGTACAGTTTGGAAAGCTAGTTAAAAGTAAAAGAAAGAAGCCATTTGAGAAGTTGTTGCTGCATAATACAACAGAACTGACATTCTAGAATAAGAGCAGAATCAAATATTTATTAAGGAATATTTATTAAATATATTTTCATATCTGATTTCTATCTTGGATTTTCACATTGAAGTACCAGAACATGGAAAAACTATTTCTACAAGAGCCTCTGTAAAAAGGCAGATTTTACCACCTTATTTCTTGTTTTCATTGACTAGAGTTATTACATTTAAGAGAATGATATTTCATTTTATCACATGCAAATATTGCTCTTGTTGAGAAATTTTAATTAGAGCCAGAAACTCAGCAAGGCTTTTATGTAAAATATGTGAGTTCTATAAATTTACTATAATCATTAAAAGCTTTAAAACTCTGCTTTATCTTTTATCTGCAGAAAGAGATGTCTGATGTGCACAAAGCATGATCACTTTTCTGTTTCAATTATCTTTTACATAAGGCATCAAGAGGATAATAGATGAACCCTTCCACACTGAGAAGAAGAAACAGGACTGCTCTGGGGTGGTCAATATTTTCACTCCTTATTTCTGGCAATTCACCTGTGGCCTTCCTTTTCCTTTTCCTTTTCCTTTTCCTTTTCCTTTTCCTTTTCCTTTTCCTTTTCCTTTTCCTTTTCCTTTTCCTTTTCCTTTTCCTTTTCCTTTTCCTTTTCCTTTTCCTTTTCCTTTTCCTTTTCCTTTTCCTTTTCCTTTTCCTCTTCCTCTTCCTCTTCCTCTTCCTCTTCCTCTTCCTTTTCCTCTTCCTCTTCCTTTCCCTTTCCCTTTCCCTTTTCTTTCCTTTTCTTTTTCAACATTGCAAAATCTCTGTCTCTCTTTTTTAAAGCTGTATTTCAGAGACATCAGTGGGAATTTTCTCAAGACATTTATCAGCATTGTCTGGCACATAGCCAGCAAATAACCTACTTTCTCCTAGTGCCAACATTACTGCTGCTGCTTTTATTATTCACATTATCATAGCACTTTACTGTGCTAGGTGTTAAAAAAGAAAAAAAGCATGTTAAAAAAGAAAAAAGAAACACACTGTACTAGCTCTCTTTATACCATTCCCCTGTGCCCTGCTGTTCTACATTCCTTGGTGCCTCAAATGCTCTTATGCAGAGGCTGCAGAAATGTCGATGTAGGACTACAATAAAATATATTAACATTTTTGCTGGTATTCTGAAGGTGCAAGTGCTCTTCAGAATTACCAAGGTGTAATGTGGTTTAATTTAAATGCATAAATTACTTACTCATCTACCTTAATGTTAGAAAAAAAGAATTTATTTTCACTGGATATTTTTTCCTGGATATTTTTTTTCTGGCATATTTTCTGTTACTTTTTTTTTTTTAATAAGTGAAAATGTAGTAGGAATTCAGGAAAAGGATTTTTTTGAATAATACAGCCCTATTTGCCATTTAAGTTTCGTTAGCATTCCTTGGCACTGCGTTAGTTTTTAAAATGTGGCTGTAAAATTTACTTCAAATGGATCTAATGATACTGTGGAAATGGAAAAAGCATTTTCAGAGAGATAGGCTTGCAACAAAATTCAAATAAGCACATTCTGAAAAACATGTTTCGGATCCTCCCCCAAATTTTACATTCTGCATCTCACCTTGGTGCTTCATCCCACCTCTCCAGCTTCTGATCTGGTTCAAGCTATAGTTGTAAGAGTTCCTCACTGTAGACACAAATTGTCCAAATACTTAGGCACATCTTGGAGTAAATTTAACATTTTTCACAAAAGTCCTTGCAGGATGTCTGACAGGTGAGTACACATTTATCTTCCTTTGGGATGAAACATCACTGCAGTTGGACTGTGATCTCTTCCCTGCCTATCTGAAACTCTCAGGAGAAAAGCAGCTAAAAAAAGCCCAGACAGCTTTATCCAGCCTGAACTATCCTCTGATTCTGAAATCCTGCTTATACAAATGTATATGCATATGCTGAAATATTTGAGATTACAAATGATTCAGAGAAAAAATAGATCATTCTATTTGAAACCTGAGTTGAGACAACCTCCACTACCAATAAAAGCTGCGTACTGAAAGAATTGAGCATGCTAGTGTGCAGAAGACCTTCTAAATATGTATTTGCTGATTGTTCTGTGTTTGTTGCTTGCTCTTTTTCTTACTATATACAGCTTTTCATAATGGGATTGATGCATACATATGTATAATAGTGTGTCAAATTTTATGGAACTGAAGTAATTAGTCATTATTGTTTTTCTTGATCTTCTTTTAATTTGTCTTGCATTTTTTCAGTATCCTGTGGCTTATGAATGTTGAAGATACCTTTATATGTAAATACCTAAAACACACAGACTTTATACATTCACTGAGAGACAATATATATATGGCTTAAAATGCTATAGCTGACTGCTTTGTTGCATTGTTTTTCTTCATGTAAACTGGGAAAAAACTGAATTTAAAATCAGATGTAGCAGGATGGTGTCTGAAGCATTTTTATTGGCAATAATTTAAGATATTTGACATAACTTGAAATTTTAGTCTTCTTTCCACTCATTTATGACCAGGTAACTACTGACATCCCTCTTAGACTATTCAGAATATACTGGTTATTTTAAAAAGCAAGCAAGCAAACAAACAAACAAACAAACAAACAAAAAGCATAGTATGAGAAGCATAAAAAGCTATATGTTCTTACTTCTTGATATGTTTAACTTTTTGCATAGATTTCAATAACCCTCCTTTTCTTTTCTTTTTCCCAGACATTTTCCTCAAATTTTTAACTTCCTTTTTTGCAGCTGCTGGCTACCAAAATGCTGAGCACAGCACTTGCTGAGAACTAATAAAAAGTCAAGGAGTTGATGTCAGGCTCTCTTAGACTTATTTAATCACTATGAGTGGAAAGAAAGACAGATTTTGATTAAGACCAGCTAAAACGATCAATAAAGTCCTTGAACTTGCATAAGTCACTACTGGCTACCTTCAATAATGGTGATGGTCTATACTTAGGAAGGAATAGCCTTGCATTTGTACTTTAACATACAAAACATATGTGGAAGATCACTGATTATATACATATGCTCCTGTAAGTGAGTGCATTATAATTAACATTTTACTACTGTGATTTGGAAATTCAGCTTCAGCTAACTTCTTTCACAATGAATCTATGGGAAAGCTGAATTCTAAAATGATGATCTGATAGGCATATATAAACTGAAAAGGAGACTATATATACGATGAGCAGCATGACAACTTTGCATGTGCAATTTTCACTAATTCTGTTCTTGATATACTAGGCTAAGTTCAAAAAGAGGAGAAGGTCAGGGTGGAGGTGCACTACTTCAAGATCCTGAAGATCCATTGGATATGAGACTTAAACAAACAAGAAATTACTTTCATTGATTAAATGTAGATTGAATTAGTAGGAAAAAATGACAGGCCATGCTAAGGTTGTGTCCCCTAGTCATTGTTTAACGCAGCGTGACAGATTCAATCTGCTCAGCCCAAAGGAAGGCCAAAGATGTCACTTATGGACTCTGCACAATGCTAGAGATGTAGAAGAGCAAAATCGAAAAGTTACACTTTATCAACTCACAGCCTGGAGCCACTGTTCTCATTCGGGTTGTGTTAGCTGAACAATGTGTTACAGCAGGCGCAAGGCCGCTCCACATAATAATTATAGGTATCCCACAGGCAAAGCTCTTGTTGCTTTTAAGAATTGACAGAACGTGTCTTGTAGGCATGACCTAGCAGATGGGGGAGTTTTTCTTTCGTCTTTTCCAAAAAGCCACCTAGGAGAAACATATAAAGAATCCTGATAAGGGATATATTTTCTCCTAAAGGGATAGGTTGATTACTATAAGCTGCTCTTCTTTTTCATTCGCCTTAAAAATAATTGCTGGTTACCTTAGTAGAAAGAAGTCAAGTATAGCAACAGAAGCAGGGATAGACCTTTTGCTCCATCCTGCTAATTTGTGTCACCTACTGCACGGCCTTATGTATTGATGGTAGAAAAAATGAAGCAGAAAATTAAGTCTGAAAGGCGTTTTTGTCCTGCTGTCACTTTGTACAACATTTAGTTCAGTTGACATGACACTGTGCCTTTTGTTACATAAAACTGTCACATTGTCCCCTTCTGGTTAGCCACAGTTGCTGGCCAAATCAATAATATCTGTCAAAACTGTCAAATAATGAAGACAGTCTAAAAATATCTGTTATAATAGATAATATTTTTAATGACAATTAAAAAATAAAATTACGTCAATGAGCAAAGAAATGAGATAAATATAACTATTAGCTTAGGAAAAAAAAAAAAGAAAAAAAAAAAGAAGATAAAAGAAAAAAAAACAGAACAAGGATGTTCACAAATATATATAAACTACTGGGCACTTTAATTATTTCAAAATAGGCTTTAAAATCTATTTTGGGGGCTTCTCTATTAGCTAGAGAAGAAAGTTTCTGACTACTGAAGAACAGTTAAAAATCATGATTGTATGTATTTAATGCATTTTCTTATATTTGCTATGTTTTTTAGACAAAACATAACACAGAAGGGCTTGAAGAATGAAAACCTATGTAAGAATAAGTAAATTGTTATTTTCCACTAACACCTGGAGACCATAGTGCGATACAAAAATGTAAAGCAAAGGGTATTTAGATTCATGAACAATACTTAATGTCTTATGATATATTTCTTTTTGCTTTCCATCATTTCAGACTGAAATTCTCCAGATGTTTTTATTTATAGTTTACTTGAAGCTCTGTTAAACGTGCAATTTGCCAAGAATGTGGAAGAAAGGATTAGTGCCTGAAAAGACACTACAAAATAAGCTGTACTTCCTGGCTGGATAGTGTTGGAAGACATGCAGTCAAATTTGCCTACTACACTCTTGCTGTAACAACAACTGTTAATTCTATTTATGTATCTGCTCAAGCATTGTCCATTTTTTTAGGAGATATTAAGAGACTTCTGGGCAACAGACTTACAAAACTTTAGGATTATTGTGGTTATTTCAGATAATTTCTGGAAGATCCAGGAGGAAATGTAGAACTGGTCTAAGTGTTCTCAGTTAAGTTCTGTTTTGTTGAGTGGAAAGGAAAATGGATTTTCAAGGGATGATGTTGCTTTTTATTCTTCAGCTTGTCTCATTGTTGTTATTGTTGTTGTTGTTACTTTTTTGCCTTCCACATCTTCACAAATATGATTTCAGCCTCATCCTACCAACTGATCAGTTTTTCTAAGTTACGAAAGTTATGCATGTTTTTAAAAGCTTCTTTGAACATTTGTGAGATGAAGGGGAAAGTAAAGATTAGGGAAAGAGCAATAGCCACCAGATCCAAACACCAATAATTTGTTAATGTAAATTTAAACCTACTCATATACATAGGCCTTTCTCTGTGTATAAATAGAAACAATAAAGGAATTCAATTTTTCTCTTTTTCAGCTCAGAAAATTGATCTCTTCAGATTTGGATCTTTGTATGATACCTTTGCTTGAAAAGGAAATTCTGAAATACTATCAGAATGAAGACCAGAAAAGTACCTAATCAGAGGGAGAAAAATTACATAGCAAGCCTTCTCTCCTTTTGTAACAATCCATTATTCTTGTCAATTGTACATAAGCAAGTGATATGGTAATAATATGATAATAGATACATAAACTGAATATTTTGAGGTGTTCAGACACATCCAAATTATTTGAACTGATATTCCATTTTACGGTCCCACTCTCAATAAATTAAAATTTAACAATAACAAAGATGTCTCATTAATAATCTCAATATTTTCTGTCTTATGCTTTTTATAAAGCAGAGAGATTTCACAGAAATATCAAGATTATAGGAACTCATGATTCCAGATATTTTTCTTTGTGGAGTTTTTATTTTGAACCTAAGCTTGTTTCTATTCTGATTCCAAACATCTGTACCATCTCTGAAAGTCTGTTCTAGAGAAAAAATAGTAATGTGAAGTATCTTTTTTTTTTCTTTTCTTCTTCTTCTTCTTTTTCTTCTTTTTTCTTTCTTCTTCTTCTTCTTTTTTTTTTTTTTTTTTTTTCCGTCAACTCCAATGTGTTGAAGTCCCTCTAACCAGTAATCCCAAGATTCAACTTACTGAAAGATTCACTTAGTTTGCTTTCATCATCCCAGTTGATGATGAAGATGTTAAAAAGTACTGATCCCCTCAGACTCTAAGAAATACAAATTCTAGCCACTTTCCAGATTGTATTTGAACTGTTTACTGAGTACTCCTTTGTGTCTGATAGGCCATTTTCACAACATTCCTGCAGTCTATCATCCAGTTCAGATCTCCTCTCATTTACTACAAGGACACAGTATAATATAATGTTAAAAATGTCATTAAAGAGAAAAGACTTCCTCCACACTTGTCCATGAAGCCAATTACTTCATTATTAGAAGGAAATCAGGTTCATTAAACAAGACTTGCCTCTTGGTAAGTCTGTGCTAGCTGTTCTTTGATACTTCCTTTCACTTCAGTTTTAATGAAAATTCAACACTATTGAGGAAAAAGTATTTTGCAATGAGAGTGGTCAAATACTGAAAGAGAGACTCAAAGATGCAGTGGAAGTTCCATCTTTGGAGGTATTCAAAACACAACTAGGTGCTCCCATGGGCAAACCTGATTTATCTGGCTCTGCTTTAAGCAGTGGACAAGAATTTTTAAGTCCCAAGGTCTCTTCCAACCTAGACACTTGTAGGGTAGTATGGGAGTCATATACTAAGACATGCATCTGGAAATTTCTGCCAGGAAAGTTTGACATGTAGTTTTCATAGTCTGAGAGACTGAGTTGATAATAAACAGCCTGCAGCTCTCTGAAACTTCCTTCTTGACTTCTCAATCATTGTTTCTTCAGGTGATAAATCTATGCTTACAAATAATTTTTAAAAATATATGTAATAATTTATTTTTAAATACATATTTTGGACAAGAAGGATCTCAAAATACATCATTTAAACTACAGGAAGTGACTGTTTTATTAACAGCAACAAAACAAATTAATTAACAGCTGCAAAGTTCCAAAATGGCTTCATAGTTTATTTTATAATACTTTTCTGAAAAAACTTCCTCTTTACAAGTTATAAATGATTTCTTCAATCAGGTACATAATATAAAAAATAATAATAATAATAATAATAAACACTGAAAAAGGAATTTGTTGTGGATTTTAACATCAGAAAAACCCATTGATATATTTTGACTAGTTTCTGTAAAGATAAATCAGAAGTAATTTGATTACATAAGAATCTTATAATTATTCCACCTGCAGTTGGTTGCAGTTTCCTGGACAAACTTGTTTGTACAAATAAATAAATGAAAGTTTAGTTTTACTTTGTTTAATTACATGTATGATTTGTTTTGCTTTTATTTTTGTATAATCAAAATTTAGATATATGCAAATACATTCAATTTGTAAGAAATAAAAATGGAATAATGGAATAAAAGTAGGATAAGTTTTGAAAATTATTTGTCTTCAGTGTGTCTTCTGTGAAATTCCAATACTACTTTTCATATATTCTTTGCTTTAATTCATAGACTTTATGATTGCTCAGTAAATTCAATAAATTCAGTGGAAAAGACTCCGTTTGAGATAGCACAGTTTATAATTGTAAATTTTGTATTCTATGTGTCCTATTTAAGGGTTTAAGATCTTTAGTATACCATGGAATATGAGCTGTATATTTCACAAAATCCATAGACTACTATGGATTCTGTTAGTACCTTCTTAAGGCAATATAAAGTTGGAGCTTAAACTCTCATGCATAATTTTCTACAATTTCCCTTTACAATAATTAGTTAATTATTTTAAACTATTCTGCATATTACATATATAGAGAGAGAAAAAGACAATTTAGATTGGTGCAGGTGATAACAATTACCATGGAAAAGAAAGAAAACTGCGAGTTACAATATTTTCTTCAGCCTGCTTTGATCTAGGGTTTAATTACATGATTTTACAGCATATTTGCCAACATCTTCTAACTAATATGGTTGTTAAAAACCAACAACATGTAAAGTGGAGAATTAGAATTTTAAAAGGTTACCAAGCTATTGATATAACTGAGGTATCTTTTAAAAGGGAATTGTCCTCTATGTTACAACCGTGAAGACACTGCAAGGACTGTTAACCTCTGAGTAACATATAATAAAAGATTGAGAGCCTGTGAGTTAAGATTAGGGATGGGACCAATAAAGGGTAGCTGGCTGTCAGGTAGACTACAGGCCCCCGGAGCAAGGAGAGACTGTTGATGAGGTCTTCTTGCTTCAGCTGCAAGAACTGTTACACTCCCAGGCTCTCATCCTGATGGGGGATTTCAATCATCCAGACATCTGCTGGAAAAACATAATGGCAAGTTACAAATGATCCGGGAGACTCCTGGAGCCCATCAACAATAACTTTCTGGTTCAGGTATTGAACAGAACCAACCAGAGGGGAAGCACTGCTGGACCTGGTGCTTACCAATACAGAAGAGATCATTAAAGACGTGAAGATTGGAGGCAGCCTGGATTGCAGTGACCATGCTCTTGAGGAACGTGAGTCTGGCAAAGAGTGGATTAAGGACGCTAAACTTCAGGAGAGTGAACTTCAGGTTGTTTAAAGAATTGTTGGATGAGATATCCTGGGAGGTTGTTCCTAAAGAGAAAGTAGTGGAACAAAGCTGCATACTTTTCAAGGATACCTGTCTAGTGCAAGAGCGCTCTGCCCCTCTGTACAGGAAAACACACAGAGAAGGCAGGAGACCACCATGGCTTGGGAAGGACGAGCTGATCAAACTAAAAGATAAGAAAGGCATGTACAGGCAGCAGAAACAAGGAAGTGTCAGGGGTGCCATTTGGACACGCAGAAATGGGATTAGGAAAGCCAGGGAAAAGAGAGTACTTTTTGTTTGTTTGTTCATTTTGCATCTCTGTCTCAAAGCTTGCTGTTGAACATAGACAAGTTCAGGTAAGTCCTGATCAAAGTTTGGGAAATCCTTTGTCTGAAAATTTGTCCCGGGCAATGAGAGAGAGTGATAAGTAACAACTTAGTTGCCGATAAGCAGTCTTTTGTATGGACTCATCTGGAAGGAGATAACCATACCTGCATGCTTAGGGGTGCTGCACATGACTCTCACCTAACTGCCCAGGAATGCCTGCACATGACTCTTACCTAAATGCCTCAAAATACCACAATTGGCAGAGGAGGATAAAAAAAGGGACCTACAACCAAGGGAGGTGTGTCTAATATCTGATACCTCGTGATGTGATACCTGCCTGCTGCCAGACTCTCCTGGGCCTGCAACCTGAGACCTGCCTGTCACTTCCAGACTCATTTGTTGCTGCACCCGTTTGCTACCTATGGTCAGCCACTCTGCTGCTGCTCTCCCTTGTGCTTTGCTCCAGTGTCAATCTTCAACCGGAATGGCACGCAACGGGATGCTGCTGGATCTTTGATGGTGACTATCCATGCTTTACATAATTTGTGCTGCTTTCCTATCTTTCCTATTGCCCATTTTCCCTTCCCCATCACCTTAATTTGTAATAATCACCACCCTTCCCTTTCCCATCTCCCTGATTGACTAGGATTTGTAATAAACTGGTCATTGTGTCTTAATCTCACTGTCAGGTATACATATATTAAAAGAATGTCCTATCCTTCCTGTAAATTGGAGTAAGATTCAGGGCAGAGATGAAACTGAACATGGTGAGGGATGCTAAAAGAGAAAAAGGGATTCTATAGGTTCACTGGTCAGAAGAGGCAGACCAAAAAGAGTGTATTTCCTCTGACAAATGAGAAAGGAGAGCTGGTTACAACAAACATGGAGAAAGCGGAGGTACTCCGTGAGTTCTTTGCTTCAGACTTCACTGGCAGCCAGGGTTCTCATATTTCTTACATCCCTGAACCTCTTAGCAGGAACTGGTTGAGAAAATTGCCCTCTCCTGTAAGGGCAGAGCAAGTTCGAGACTGCTTCAGACTGAATTTGTACAAGTCTATGGGACTGGAAGGCATGTTGCCAGTTCCATCTTCCACAGTGCTTTAAAGAATAAACGTCTGTAATCCCATAGAACGTCTTTTCTTTATCATTTTGAATTTTCTGATCTCTACAAAGGCAGGCAGAAATTTTGATCTACAAATTTCCCAGTGTTCACAAATAATCTTTGAGCATCCATTCTCTATGGATCTTACATCCAGGTTTCTAATATTCTTCTCTGTCACTATGCTTTTGAGATTAGGCCAAAATTAGGGTTTGAAAACTTTTCTACAAAAATAAATAAGCTCTACCCTTGTATGAAAAATTCTGGGCAATTCCCTGCAGAATTTGTGTGTAATAGGGCTAATTATTTATCTTTTCTTTACTTTTCTTTACTTTTTTGAAAGCTCTCTCAGAAAAAGACATTTAGTTTTGTGACCCTAACCAAAAAAAAAACACGTTTCTCAGTTTGCCTTTTTTTTTTTAAGCTATTGGATAAGCAAACTGAGCTCCCTTTCACCCTCTGAAAGTGTAACTGAACAGAATGACTCTTCATTTCTGTAAGTTGAATTTCAGCCAAGAGGAAATGAGTAATTCTTCAATCCTAATTAGTGTAATTTGTGATAATTCCTCTTGCGGTGAGAGTTGTCCGAAACACGAGTCTTCATTCAACCCTATTTATTGATGACCACATTAGAATTTCCAATAATATAGGGTACTGCTGCCTTGAAAATGTATCATCAGTCACCCAGGAAGCCTCCATATTGAAAGCAAACCTTTGCATTGATTAGATATCTTATTATGGCTCCATAAGAAAGTCTGAATAGAATATCTAGCCAAAAGATCTATAACTCTTGAACAAGGTGCTAATGAGGATCTGTATTGTCTCTAGTACTGACACAGCTGTGCTCAGTAGTAGGAAGGAATGACCTTTCCCACTTCTCCATCCTTTAAGAAAATTGTAGCTCTGCCCACCAGCGAAGAATGAATCCAAGACTTAATAAATAATATTCTTCCGAAATCAGCACATGCATAGGGAGTGACTTTCCAGGTGAAATTCAAGGAATAATCCAAAAGGATTTAAATAATCTCTTTCCCACCTATTTGCTAGATTAAAAACAAAAACAACAACAGTAACAAAACAAAACAAACAAAAAAGCAACGGCACTCAAAGGACAGAATTATATTTCATTCTTGAATAGCCTTTAATCATTCTCTTCTCAAGAAATGTCATCACTAGGCATTTGAAAATTACTGATGAACTAGAGCTACTTACTCTCTCATTTATTTCCCAAATTGATCATTTAGGGATTATTACATCTTAAAACATTTATTTGTAAATTTTGAAGTCTGTATAGATGAGCAATAACAGAAATTACTAAGGAAAATTCCTGATGTCTTAGATAAGACCAAATGTCTTCAAAGAATACAGTGTACAACTCTTCATCCATTGTTTGAATATGCTGTGCAATAAATAATATGCTAAGTGTTACTGACATTTAACTTCCAGCAAATGACCAAAACAATGTAAATATTTCAAGAGTTAATTTAAAGCAATAGTGGGCTGAAATTTTCTGAATTTGAACTTTCATTTAGAGCTTTCATTTTAGTAAAAGTGATGCAATTTTTCTTTTTTTTCCACAAAAATAAAAATACTATTTATCTTGTAAATATTAAGTGAATGACTTCTTCAGTCGAAGAGTTCCAGGCTTCTGCAGAGGTTTGTATCTCATTCGTTATTTTTTAACATCTGAGCAACTCACATTTAGAAACTGATTTCTTGTTTGTTATTCTGAATTGCTGATGCTCTTAGACTATAACTCCATATTTCTGCCACTTTCTTTCTCACTCTCTTCTGGTGCTCCAGCATGCAGTCCCTCCCACAGAATGGCATCTTATTGATTCCGTATGGGCTTCCTAGAATCTACAGTTCTTCAAAATCTGCTACATGTGGCTCAGTCCTTCAGCAATTAAATTCTTTAGCACAGACCCCAGGAGCAGTTCTAACCAAGCTGAATTCCTCTCTATGAGCTACAACCCCTACTAGGCTACATCTACTGTGGCACTGTGAGCTGCTCTGTGACTCCATAGGGAGCTCTGTGTGGTTCCAGTGCACTGCAGAGTGCCAAAGTGCTCTGCCATGGGCCTCTCCTGGGCTGCAGGGAACTGCTGCACTGTACCTGGAACACCTCCTACTCTCGTTCCACACTGATCTTGGTGCCTGCAGGACTGCTTATTTCACTTTTCTTACTCTTCTCTCCCAGCTGTTGCTGCACGGCAGTTTTTCTCTTCATTAAATCTGTTCTCCCAGAGCACACCGAGCTTTGCTCATGTTTCAGCCCTGCCCAAGCCTGTTGAGTCCCTTTTGGAAAGCCTGGCGCTGTCTTTGATCTGATCTGGGACAGCTGCTGCACCCACAGAATTCACTCTTGCAGTCACCACTACCAAAACCTTTCCACTTAAACCAAATAGATATTAAAGTAACATTCAAGTAAGAGTTATATGTTAATTATTTTTATTATGTTTTGTTCTAGTTGTATCATCTTCAAAATATTTTTCCTTACAAGACCCTAAAAATTCTTGACCCTTTTCAGAGTAGCTAGTCATGGCTCAGAAAGCTTGATTATGTTAGAACAAATGTATGTAAAAAAAAAATCATGTCTAATGATCAGAATTAAGCACAAAGAATGTAGGCAATCTCATAGAAATCATGTCAGCCTGGGAAAAAATTGATGATTTTAAATAATACAAGTAATCTCTTCAACATCTATATCAACGTCTTGGATAGAAGGATTGAGTGTACTCTCAGCAATTTTGCTGATGATACTAAGCTGAATAGTGCAGTAAGTACAATAGAACAAAGGGATGCCGTCCAGAGGCACTTGGACAGGCTAGAAAAGTGGACCCTCAAGAATCTTGTGAGGTTCAACAACAAGGCCAAGTGCAAAGTGTTGTGCTTGGGGTGGGTTAATTCCAGGTATGTGTACAGACTGGGAGAAGGCATTGAGAACAGCCTTGCAGAGGTCTTGGGAGTCTTAATGAATGAAAAGCTGGACATGAGCCAGCAGTGTGTGTTTGCAACCTGGAAGGCCAACAGTATTCTAGTCTGAATCATAAGAGGAGTGGCCAGCAGGGACAGGGAGGTGACTTGTCCTACTCCTCTCTGCCCTTGTCCGACCACATCTGGAATACTGTGCTGGGCCTCCAGCACAAGAAAGATGTGGAACTGTTGGAGAGGGAACAGAGGAGGGCCACTAACATGATACGAGGATGGGAATACCTCTCTTAGGAAGACAGGCTGAAGGAGCTGGGCTTGTTAAAACAGGCTCAGGGGAAACCTGATAGTGGGCTTTTTAAACTTAAAAGGAGCTTATATTCAGGAGGGAGACCAACTTTTTACATGAGTTGATATTGGTAGGACAAAGAAGAAACTAAAAGAGGGGAGATTTAGATTAGATATTAGGAGGAAGTTTTTTACTCAGGAGGTGGTGAGGTCCAGGCATAGGCTGCTCAGAGAAGTGTGGATGCTGCATCCCTGGAGTCCTTCAAGGCCAGGTTGGATGGGGCCCTGGCAGCCTGATCTGTTGGGTAATAATGCTGACTATGGCAGGGAGGTTGGAATTATATGGTCTTTAAGGCCCCTTCCAATTCAATCCATTCTATGATTCAATGACATAAAACGGATGTGAGAAAAACAATCACTGAAGCAAATTTGTGCGGGTATTTAGGGGATGACTGGGAAGTGCAGAGAATGTCTATAATATCAAGAATGTTCATCATTTTCTTTATATTAAATAGTTATGATTGTTATGCATCTGAGTTAATATTTATGGCAGAGATGAAAATAAGCTTTTTTACTTTTTTTTTTTTTTTTTTTTTTAATTTTTTTAGCCCAATCTGTTCTTCAGCTGATTAATTTCCCTAAACCCCATAGTGTCAGAGTTCTGAAGCCATCAGGTTCATTCCATCCAAGGAGTCAGTTCATAACACTGAGTCATAGCCGGTGTCAAAATTGTGCATGAGCAAGAACCCATTCAGGACAATCATTATGCAGACATTATTTGGCTAATTACAAATAACAAATATATCCAAGAAAATTGCAATAAATTCACAGGTCTACACAATTTGCAAGCAGAACGAAAAGCAAAATGTCAGATGACATTTTCGTTGTTAGCTGATCCTCAGATGCACATTTCTGTTATCTTCATTTTCTTTGGAAGCAGTTTTTAACTATAACATGGTAACATTTTGTTTCAGATCTTTCTATTTCCAACAGTTTGACTAGAAGAGAGGGGGGAATGGTCACTTTAATCCATGAGACAGGGAAGAAAAATCCGTTATTTTTGTACATATGACAAACTAGCCAAACAAGATAATATCTAGAAGCACAGTAAAGATTTTTTTCCTTGTTTCTGAACAATCAGCTGTTTCTTCCATTGTGATACACTTTTGAGAAACAGTCTGATATTCAACAGATAATCCTACTGGGGTAATGATTCATTGGTACCCAGCGTCTTCTAAAGAGAAGATGAGACATGACAGTTTTGCAGAAACATTTCAGTTGCAGGCGTAAATTTTTCTTCAATATAGTATAGCATACTGTTCAAAGGAATTTTACTTTTTTAAATTACTGTTTGTTTGAAAAATATTTACTGATTAACAGTGCATACCTCACTTTCCATAAGTACAATAACAACTGTCTTTCTCTTTATTCTGTAATCGGTAAAAACCTGAGTCAAAATACCTGAGTCATTGCTGATCTTGGAATAGGACCTATCCAAAGCACATCCACATTTTGGTGCACTTTGAATTTATGTTAAAATAATATTGACAACTCACTGGTACTTTTACTATAGCTGATAAGTGTCAAGGAGGCTTCTTTTTTTCTCTCCTTTCCCAACAGGTAGGGTGGGAAGAAGCTGGAAGGTGACAGCCTGGACTATTGATTCAAACTATCCATATATTCCATACTGTATAACCTTCTGCTCTGCAATTCAAACTGGTGAGCCACTTCTCAGAGGTTGGCCATCATTCAGTTTGATGGAAGTGATAAGACAATGCCATTGAGTCACTGGTTGTTGTCTGATTTTTTTTTGGTTCATAGTTGTCTTGGGTTTTTTTTTCATTTATTAATCTGTGCAAATCTTTACCCATGAGCGAACCACCCATTTTTGGTTTTGCTGTTCCTACTTTCTCTTGTCCCTCTACAAGGATTGTATGGGTTTTTAGATGCTGGCTGAGTTCAACCCACAGTGTTGCCTTAATGCAATTGTTGGCTCCAAAATTATAGTCCATTCAGCTTCTTGACATGCTTTGATGTGTATTTGAGGTTTGGTGTGTTTGCTCGGGCAGAGCAAACTGGCACCCATGGTATTACTGCTTCTTTCTGCAGATAGAGAGAGAGCAATGAGCTCAAATAAGCATTTGCTTAGCTGTGTACCTAAATTTTTGTTACATATAGCAGACCTCTGAGTTACACAGTTGTGAAGTGCTTTGTGTTGCAGACAACTAAGGCTGATACTTTTCTGCCTTAATTGCATGGTCAAGATATCTTCACTGATTTGAAATTTTGATTATTGACTTCAAATTGCTTAGTGTAGTGACATTGGGAACCAGACATATCCTACATTTTCCACCTTACTCAAAAGTTGGATTTTATAATAACACCTACCTGAATATTTGTGTTTTGACTTATTTGTTTATTATACTACAATTATCTTTTGCTCCAGTTTTGTAACTTCTCTAAATCAGTGGTATTTTACAAGAAAAATAAACCACCTTTTAATTCCAGTCCTATCCTTCTCATTGCTATGTTGGATATTGGTTAGTATCTGAAGAAAAATCTCCCTCCATGAGATTCAGAAGCCTCCAAACTCTGAGATCTACTTATCTATGTTATATGGTTCTTCTTTAACAACTGAAAATTTCTACTATTTTTTATACTTATTTCCTAGTTTGATGATAAAGTAAAGAAGAAAATATAACTTATGCAGTAGAGAAATTATAAAGACAGGTGTCCAGAGGACGTTAGGGTCAGAAAAGTTTTATTCAGATTCAGAACTGAATCTTTCCTATATAGAGAATAGCTTTGTTAAACCTTTTAGTTACCTTATCTCTAATTATAAGTACAGATTTTATTTTTGTGCTTCTCTAGCGCAGTGAACAGATGGCACTTGAATCTAGTCTAAGCTTGTTTAACTAATTTCTGCCAATCGGGAGGGCCCATTTCCTTCAGTTATGATGAGCTGTAATGATAAGAATGTACCTTTCTAATTGACTGTGACATACAGACATCCTAATACTTTTATCTCTTTCTACTTAAAGGTTTTTTTCAAAACACATTTCTCGCAAATTTTATGCAACGCATCAAGATCAGCGAATGCACTTAGTTATTTGCCATATTAACTATTTATGGTGAGACTGAAAAATAGCTTTATTTTTCTGAAAGAAAATCTTGCTTTTTTTGCTTTTATGCTTACCTTTCCAGTTTGAGCTATGCAAATTCTCTGGCAGAGAGGTGGATGCATGCGTAATCAGACATTCACTGACTATTGGTTATGGCATTCTTGCAACTGTAGAGATCTCTTGGGACTAACTTTTGCTCCCACTACCATTTATGGTTTTGTGGGATGGTTGTTTTCCCTCAGTAGCTATGTCAATTATAATACACAAGGGAGCCTGAGGACAGAGATCACAGTCAAGGTGTTCCTCTTTCCATGCCAAAAACCTCAGTTCTGATGTATAACACTCACTGGAGTCTACTTTCTGGCATGCAAAATCCTGAAGATGTATATGCAGCATTATAAATACAAGACAGCTTGGGGAATGACCATCCTACCAGAACTGCTATTTTTTCATGCCTGGCTTTCAGTCTTAGCCAATAGAAGCTGGAGGCAAATCCTGCTCAGTTATTTTCTTCTATATGCTGAAAAGGTTCTTTGATCACCATGTACATGTGCTTTGTGGAAGTCTATCACTGTGCTCTAAAAGCAGGCTGTGACCGTACCTGCCTGCTGGTTGTTTATGCACTAGGATTATATGCAAGATGAATTTCCAGAACATAAACAGATGGAGACCTTCAGGTGATATCAGTGAAAGAACACCTGCAGTTTTATTCTGATCAATTGCAAAGGTACTGAGCAACACTCAGTTCTGTTGAAAGTAAAGCAGAAACAGAAACTCAAATCTAGGACAGCAAATCTGGGACTGTTGAATTCAGGTCTGCAGGATCAGGTAATAGCAGAGCGGAAGATTTTTCATGATTGCATTTTGGTCACAGGCACTTGAGGCTTTTCTTAAAACTAACCCTTGCTGTGCATGAAAAGCACAATTAAATAATCAAACAATTCATCCTTAAATTGAAAAAAAAGTTTACTAACACTATTTTCCAACTGTGAAATATCCAGTGTGTTAGAAAGAAACCTTGAGTTCTTGCAAAGATTTAAAGGCATGTGAAACTCACTTATATTGAGAATGATCCTTTAAAAATCTCAACCTTTTCTAATATGGTTTGATATTTGAAAGATGATGCAATTAAGTTTGCATGAGAGTGAATCTTAATTGACCATGCTTCTTGCAAAAGAACATTTTTATTTAACTTATGTTGCTGAATAGAGTATTTCTGTGGGCTTTGAATTGCCTTTTACAACTTTTTTATTACAACTTTCTTTATAGTTCTTGCACCCAACGTTTGGTTTTATGCACTTTCAAAAAATGTATCTGCCTGCCTGTATATATTGTTTTCCTCTTTCCTACTGCACTACTTGTACTATGTTACTCTAGCTGAATTTTCTACATAAAAAATAAGAGGCCATTTTGAGGTACAGCTTCAGTTATCAATAACAAAACATCTTCAGAGTCGATCTTTAGCCTGACTATTTATTGCATTCATCCGTCCTTGCATTCATCCTGGATATACTAAGAAGCATCTTATCTGTATTATTGCATCCATGCTGAGATGGATTTTATGACTTCACCCACAGAACTGAAACGTTAAGAGCATCCTGATCTTAAAACGAGCTGAATACTTAGAGCTCCCAAGGGAATCAACAGGAAACGCTCTGTATCTCTCAGAATTGTCCTCTCTGATGTAAATAGTCATATCTACAAGAATGGCACTGTAAAAATTAATTCTGGTTTGTATACCTTTTCCTTTCTTTATTTCTCTAACTAAAAACTGCATTTCTGCAACTTTTTAAGAATTTTCAATATAAAAAAAAAAGTCACTAATCTGAATAAACTTCAGATCTTTAGGTCATTTACTGCATTAGTCCAAATGCTCCATCCTGATGTTTTATATTTTTTTCTGGTTCATCTTTATTCATACTATGTTGTACATGGTGATCTTTATTTAAGTAGCACATTTCTTATGCAGTGTTAGCTGTATTAATCTTAATGTCATTCTAGCCTAAGTCACTTTCCCGGAACCTAATATTACCTTAGTAAATGAAGAGGGTTTATAATGTGCACACACACAAGAAAAATTACTGATTGATTTTAAAAAAATAATTACATATTTATTGTTTTCTTGTAACAGCATAACAGCATACAGGAATATACTTCAAAATTTTAGGAAAAACTAAATCTTTTAGAACCATTACATTGTCGTCTCTTCATTTGTAAAGACAAGCAATTATTTTGGGAAAAAAACATGTTTTCCTCACAGTCTGGGTATTTGTTCATGTTCTTTTTCATTTTTTTGTATGGATACATTTGTGTGTGTGTGTGTGCGTGCGCGCAGATATGTGTGTATATATATATACATATATATATATATATATGTACAAACACATACATTACAAAGCATGCAAGCATAGGCTGCTGAGAATCACTCTACTGAGACAGTAATGAGCATATGTATTATATAGGTACTGCACAGACTCCAAATAATATTTGTCATGTTCCAGATGCTTGAAATGACAGTCTTTGTGTATTATATGTCTCCAGCACAATTTAGACCACCATACGCTCATTTGCCCTCAAGTAGGCCTATTTAAAGTATAATTGACTGCCCTGGCAATTATTGTGAATAGCAGCTGTCTGCTTGTGGAAAAAAAAAAAAAAGAAAAAAAAGAAAAAAAAAAAGCATATATATAATGAAAGAGAAAGGATCAAATACAAGCAATAGAAAAAAAAAAAAAAAAAGCATAAAGAAAATATATAAAGTATTTTAGACCAAATTTTGTAATAGAAAGCCACGAGGCCTATTAGCCATTTCCAATTAGGGTCTATCAAAAAATGAATGAAAGTACTCATCTATTTATGAAAAGCAGCTGGGTCTACCCTAAATATAAAACTGGCAAAAGTTTATTTGTTCTAAAATTGTTACAGCTTACGGCACTTCATTTATTTTCATTAATGTGTTAGGTTTTGTTGAAACCTTTGTTGTATCATGTACCTTCTGTATCAGGAAAAAACACCTTGCTTTGTTTTTCTCCTAAATAGCTACATAATTAGATGGATTATTTCATGTGTCTGTGCGTGTGTTTGCTGAAGAGAACAAGCCAGATAAATTAGCACTTAGCAGAACACACAATAGCACATAATATGCCCTTGTGTTTCATATAAAGCTTTATTTGTCATTCACGGCTGGTTGGCAAAACTGACTTTGCTTTTGAAAATGACAGGTGGTACTCTGGTGCTTTCTGTATGAAAAAGAGAAACAACCTTCACCAAGACAGCTTCTGTCAATAGCTCCTGTGATTTAGTATTCAACCCTGGGCTTGTGTTTCCTCTAAAGTTTTGTTTCATTTGCATCTCTTAGGTCTGACATCACCGAGCCAGTTTAATAGTTGAGATTCTATGCCACAAGTTATATTCAGTCCCCAAAAGACCTTCCTCTTTCCTCGAGGCCTGATTATAAGACAGGTGAAGTTCAGTATATTTCAATAAGCTCTGCATTCCATGTCAGGAATCAATAGCTCTCCTCCTTTCTTTGGGGGTTATTAAATTGCAGCTGTAACATTAGCCTTCTTTATCTAATTGATTGTCTTTTCACAAGGCTAAGAAAATCAATAGCAGTCAATGGGACTGCCCTGTTTTTCCTTAATAGATGTTTTCTCCTAATTGGCTGCCTGGGTGGCTTCAGTGAGCTCAGTATGTTTTCAGAAGTCCACAATATGTTGCAGCTCTTGTAAACTATTTTACCATGTGCAACGGTTATTGATTTTATAATGAAATCTAGAAAATTCAATAGCAATCAGGAATATAGATCAGAATTCCTAGGTAGGCTAAGGCAAAGGGCAAACTCACTTTGCTACCACTTCAAGCTGTGATCCAATTAAATATGTCCTTAAAGCATTATGGTAGCTAACGACTTTCTACAAAGTCAGTTGATCAACTCTCCTTAATTTCATATGAAGGAGAAGATGTAAAAATGATATAAGGTTTTTGACCACAGCGTCCAAACTACCATTGGCTTTAGTCAATGCATGAAAGTAAGAGGGGATAACATTTTCAAAAATGTGCTAGTCATTGAATTTTGTCCACCTTGACCTCTTGAAATACACATTCAAACAAGAAGCCTACTAGAAAACCAGGTTAGAGAGAGAAAGGAAAAAAAGAGTGAGGCAGGTGGGAAGAAACACTCAGCACTACCAAAATGATGCATTTGACCTTTGTTGAAAAGGTCAGCATATCAAATGCCTTATTCTCACAGTCCACTCAACACTTAGAAGCTCAGTTCTGCCTATGGAGAAGCTTTGGAGGTGGCCAAATCTCATGAGCACTTATCTAATGCCATTTCCCTCTAAACAGTGTTGCTATCCCAATTCTGCTCTATATTTTTATGGGATATCTTGACTGTCAGATAGAATAGCAGCATCAGCAGCACATCAATCAAAATCTGCAGGGATCAGCAGTCAGTGTACACTGTAATGTGATGTAAACAGTAGATACTAAGACACAGTCTACATTATATAAATTTGTTACTGACTTAAGACTTTCTTTAAATTGGGAACTGTAGCTGAACTAAAAATCTCCCTCAATTATGCACTGTAATAGAGTGACAGCAGCTCAGATTTCTCTGATAGTGACAAGACCTCAAATTTCTCCAGTGAGGAGAAACTGACAGAAATTCCTCACTTTCAGAAGCCACTACAAATAAAGAGAATTATGTTTGAACCTATCCTTTCAAGGAGAGGAACATCCCCTTTATATTTGTTTCCTTTTTAGTAAAGGGCATACAATGAGAATAAATGAAAAAGAAAATTCCATGTCATGTAAATGACCTCTATATTTTTATACCTATATATATATTTGATTTTCTTCCTTTGTGTCATCCTTCTTATCATTATTACAATTAAAAATGAATAAATAAATAAATAAAATTTTCTTTTCCATTATCACCAGAGGATTCTAATGGCTTCTTTAGTTAGATATCCCTCCAGAGTTGATGTTCATGGCCTTGACTTCCAATGGCTCTCAATAGATCTTGCTCTACCTGGAGATCAGTCAAATGAGATCATAGAGTTTGCTCATTTATAAGTGTTTACCATGGATGATAAGAGACTTGGTTATCACAAAATAATGATCAAAGACTGTGTCACTAAGGGAAATTACTTAAAGACATATCCTATTCTAAATCAAAGGAAATCCTAAAATCACAGGGAATGTTTTCTTGTTAGTAATTTGTCATTAGGATAATCTATAATTAAAAGGACTATGTTCCCAATAAATGTTCACGTTTTTCATGAATGTGTTAATGTTAAAACCAATGAGAATTTGAAAGTATTCTGTAATTTGTATTTAACCATGACGAGCCATATTCAAAGTTCAATATATCTCATATTCTTTAAGAAAATTCAAAGCAAATGTGTGTCTGCATCAAATCTGATATCTGGTAAGAAGAGGAACTTAATACAAAACAGTCAATTTGTAAAAAACATATCCCCTAAATACAATTTTGTCAGGAGGAAAAAGTTTGCATACACATACAATAAAATATCTTTGATTTTGTCCTAGATTTCTTTTATTCTGTACACAGCTTAACTGAAATAATTTTCAGGCCATGTAAAGAAATAGCTCCCTTCCTCTGCCTTCTCTGCTCTGTAAGTAACTTCTTAGAAAGGTAGTACACACACTCTTCATGTATTTCTTGCAATCATTGGGAAACAGTGTCAGACTCAGATGTGAGTCTGCACCGCTCTCATTTTTGGAGGGTTCATTAGACATCTCATGTACCCAACTGTATTGAAAAGAAAGCTGGTCAAGTCATTATTCTATTGTCTACCTGCTACATTTGGATTGCACATAAAGAAGAAACCTGTGACCTGATCTGGTTTGATATTGGATATACATTAAGTCTTTTCAGCATCTTGTCATAACAAGCTCTAATGTTCTGGTTAATAGTGCATTTAAGCGCTGGCTTGCTTAATTGTTTTGTGGCCTTACAGCCTAAAGCTAGGAGATAACCTGGCAAAATGACATGCCAATTGTTGGCATATCTTTCTCTGATATTTTTTTCTGGTGAAAATTTAATTCCAAAACTAGCATGCTAGAATATGGAGATATAATAGTTTCAAGAGAATGCTGACATAAGAGATTTTCTTCTCTTTAAAACCCAGTTGAGCTCCTGGTGGAAAAAAACAAAACAAAACAAAACAAAAATTCCCTCTTCACAGCAAACTGGATAATGCCTGCAGTTAATGAGGTCAAAACAAGAGCAACATATATGCAACATTTTTGTTCTCTGTCCAACTCATGACATAATTTATTGAATGTAAGCCAGAACATAACTAGTTTGTTTCTAGTTGTGGGCATCACTTTAAGCTCATCTGAAATACACAAAGAAATTACTGCCTTGTTCAATACTTACTATATTTAATCAGGGTTTATTACTTTCTACGTCATTCAGGCCCATTTCATTTGTATTAATTAGTTTCATAGATTGCTATGATATCTGAATATTTCAGGTTTTACAACCAAGCCAAGTCTTTCTTATTTTTTTAAGGCATTTTACCATCAAATAAATTATTGAAAAGAAAATCAAAAGACATATTTTAAATAAGTATGCATTGCCAGTGATTTCAGCAATGGACTGTAAATTTTGCCAACATCTGAAATTCCTGAACTCCTAGTATGACAGCTAAAAAACATCATAGCAATGAAATAAGAAATATATTAAAAGACACCAAAAAGCAGTTGCTTTTTGTTACCTGTAGGAGGACATAACAAAACAAAAACAAAACAAAAAAACTTCACATTTTTTTCATAACATTTTCAAATACATATATAATTATTTCAGATATTTTCAGGCTTCATTTTTTCCCCATTCATTTCCCCCAAGTATGAAAAAAAAAAAAAAATTAAACTGACTCTTTTTTAACATTAATTTTAGAGAACAAATGCATTTCATGAACTAATTTTTTTCAGGAAGGTAAAAAAATAAAGATTGTGAGTTATTTATAATCCTACACTGATGGTACAGTTTTCTCTCCCCTGAGATCTGCTGAATTTGAGCAGAAATGTGTTTTCATTTGCAGTTCGTTCATGAGGAGAATGGCTCTGTTGCTGTCATTCCTAAAGATTCTTGATTCTTATGTATTCTGATGATGTAATAATAAAGAAAATAATGAAAGAAAATATCTTGAGATGTTTCAGTAAAAGAATTTCAATTTTCATATGGAAATGTGGCCTTCCTAGAGTGTAGTAGATGAACACGTTCTTTATTTTAGTGCTGTGACTACACTTGACTTGGAAAACTGTCTGCAAAATGGGTGAAACTATAATAGATTACAGGACAAGGCCTCAAGTTAGCGTGATAACGATAATGTTTACAACAGCATAACCTGAAATACCCATTTATTGCAGTTCAATGAAAGAGAATCCTTGGTTTAAGAAATAATGTTGTGTGGGATCTTGCAATATTGGAAATGGCAATACTATTTGTTTTTTTCCCACTTGACTCACACCTTTCTTCACACTCTCTTGATAATTATGTCTATTTCAGAAAGGTTCCAGAGTACACAATTCTTAATAGCATGCCTCTATATGCATACATAAAAAATGGTGTATTTTTTTCTGCTTGTGCATTTTTTGAAAGTACATAGAAAATCAAAATAAGATACCACTGAAATAATCTCTTTTTATTTTTAACTAAAATTAGATTAAGTCATGTGAAAAAGTTCTAAATTAATATTGAAGTGAATATATATACAATGAAATGTCTAAATGATTTTCAAATATCTTTTAGTTTTTATTCTAATCACTTGGTTAAAAATATATATTAAACATTAACTAATGATTCCTAACAGTGACAGCATTTTCTTTTTTTTTTTTTTCCCCCTATAAACTAACAGGAATTAATTAATAATTTGTACACATTCTACTCTGGTAGCTTTACAATTATTCTTTGCAGATAATAGTGTTTTAATGTTCTCAATTTCTGTCTCAGAGACATCTCTGTTGCAAAACAGACTTTTGCATGCAAATCTGCAATTTATATATGGCTGAGTGAATATCTGTTTTCAATCACAATTATTAATCAATCTGATTATATTGTTTTTGAATGTACTTATATATCAGGCACATTTTACTAAAAAGAAGATAAGAATGCAAATACAGTATAATTTAAACCAAAGACCTTGTTACATTCAATATTTTTCATTTAAATTGCATAGTGTATTTAACTCACAGCAGAGCATGATTCATTCAATCTTGGCATTGTGTTGCTAGAGTAGGCTATAGAAGAAAATTATAATCAGGTTGAAGATTTAATAGGAAGGGATTGTTCCAACTAGCTATTTTCATCTGAAGGGAATATTGGTTTAAGTATGTGCCAATTTGCTGTGCTCCTACTGCAAAATCACAGCCATCCTGAGAGAGGCCCACACTGTGTTAGGGCCAAATCCAATAAACGATTTAGAGTAAGAAAGGTTTGGTCACAAGTTAGTCACTTAAATCCTGAATTGTGACCCTCCTTTCAGTTGTCAGCTTACATGGGGGGGGTATCTAAACCTCATAAACCTCATAAATTACTCTGTGACTTTGAAGTTTCCCAGCCTTCTGGATTCCCTTTGGAGTGGCAGAAACCTGTGTGCACAGTTAGTGAGTGAACCTAACACACACCAGCAGGATTTTCATCTTTGCAAAGTACTGTTGAATCAGACATTAGGATTTAATGTACAGCCGAAGCAGAAGCTCCCTGTTCTGCTCTGCAGATTAAGTTATTATTATTATTATTATTATTATTTAAAAAAAAAAAAAAAAGCGAGACAGAGATTCAATCCTATCTCCCACTGTATGTGCTCAAATTTCTATTAAAGCCATAATGCTACAAGCTGCGCGAGGAGGCAAAGCAGGAAAACCCCTCCTGCTGAAGGTGTACTGCTGTGCAGAAATTCAAGATTTATTCAGCCAGAAAGATCGCACAAGAGCTAGTGTAGTGCTCTAGCCCAATGATTAGGGCAGTCCCTTGTGAGGGAAGGGACCACAGCTCTGCTCCCAGAACTGCTTCTGTATTTTTATGCAATGACTACTTAATGGATGTACATGCCCAGGAGAGCAAGTAAGGAAGTAGACCTTGTGCTCACCAGAGTGAGGGCTGGCTTTTATGTTATCTCTGTAAGGACAATGAAGTTATTTTCTACTCCTTCCTTCCCATCAGTACACCAGATGGTCAAGCAGAGTATGTGCAATAATAATTGCACCCAATGCAACAGTGGCATATTAGTATCAATGTTCCACAAAATGGCTTCTCTGGGAACCAGTCCACTCCAGGATGATTTTACAAACTAGACCCTGAAAGGATATTCTGCTTCATATATGAATTTGATTTATTATTTCTTTGATACAGAATGATAAGTATTTCCTATAAAAATTAAAAACTAGACATACACGCATTTACAATGAAGCACATCAAGGCAGAACTCCATTTAACACACATTAGCACACAACTAGATGGAATGAAATACCTACAAGCGTGACAATAAATACTTAAGAATCAGATTGGCAAGGGAGTTTCATGCCTCTGCACTGCCTTGCAAAGTTATCCAGTTTTATTTACAGAAATGGAGCAGCAAAGAACTAAAGCTAGTCATAAGCGTCAAGTGAATGAGCCCAGTCCATCAATGAGGCATTATTTGTGCCTCTCTTCATTCCTTTCCTTTTTTCTTGGTCTTTGTCTTTTAGGGTGTATTTATTCAGACATAAATTTTCACTAATTCATGTAATATATCTAGCCAAATTGATGGTACATTTCAGTGTCCAGTTTCTGAATATTTCCAATTTAATCTCTTATGTAAAAAATAAGTTGAAAGAACTATAACGCATGGCCTATAAAAAGATAATTTTCATAGAACAAGAAGTCCAAACCTTCCTATGGCACAACAGGTCAACATCCCCTTCATGCTTTTTCAGGTCAGTCTAACCCAGAAAGGAGCACATGCCACATATCTGCATAGTGTCTACGTTTCTGCCTTCAGAGGATTGCCACTGTGGTGTATGGGATGAAAATGGTACCTCTGTGCTTGGACCTTTCTGTGCTATGCAATCCCGTTAGTCCTGCTATTAACTTCTCCTGCTGCCAAACTCTTGCTAATGTGTATCCTGACATTCATTTAGTGTATCTGACCTACAAGTGCATAGATTATAAAATCAGAAGGTGCATTACAATCAGCTCATCTGAACCACTAAATAATACAGGCAGTCTTCCTCTGTTAAATTTCTGTTTAAACTGGAGTTAATCCAGTTACTTAGATGAGCAGGTGAATACTCATATTCCGAGAAAAGTTAGACAAGATAGACACCTTAGGGCATGGAATCTCAGGTGCTGACTGGCCTTAGTGTAGGGAACAAGGGAAGATATGTCTTCATCTTGAAAATTCATAGTGAATTCTTAAATCTAATGAAAAAAAAATATTTGTACATATTGAAGGAGATGACAGTAGAAAATTCAAGTCATAATGTGCCTACTAACTATAAAAAAAAATTTTTTTTAGATGAAAATAGCCTGACCACAAGTAGGGATGAAGCACTGCTGTGTATAAGGAAATTCAACTTGCCTTTTCTGAATGGTGAAATGCAAGTCCTGAGATTATGGCTTTTTGTATAGTCAGCTCATCTGTAAGAGAAATCATCTCAAACAAACTTCCACTGACCTGAAACTGAGATCCTTTTTGCCTACGCATTCTCTTCCCATAATACTACATGCTGCACACCTGTGGTGTATTAGCTGCTACTGTTTCCAAGTGTTTAAAGTAATATGTATTTCAGACACTTGATTTATAGCATGGCCAAACTTACCGAGAGATGCACTTTCCATTGTTCATTGCAGTGCTGCCTGCAAGCACCCGGCAGAATATAGCCTGTGGGAGGGATGGATGGAGGATCTGGGCTGCAAAGTCTGAATGTTTATATAGGAATCAAAACTACAGAAAATTGTTCATAGTGAATTTATTTCTATGCTATTGGAAGCTGTACATCTATATGTGGGATTCTGTATCATTGAATGAACAGCTGGGGGTTTTTCAAGACCAGTTTAAAAAGCTGCTGAAGGAAAAGCTCAAAATGTGAATAACTACTGAAGAAAAAAATTGCAGAAGAAAATCTAATTCTATGGCTCATGTGGTCTACAGCTTTGCTAGGAGTTGTATATCAGTAGAAAAGCATGCACATCTTAAGAAAGAGACCTAAAGCTGTCACACATTTCAAAATACTGACAGGGCAGAGATCTCAAAGGAGCAGAGGCAGATCCAAGCTCTACCTTTGGTCCTTTATTCCACAGACCACAGGAGAGGGTGAACTCTAGCTTCTAATTAACAAACATGCTAATATAATTTGTCACTGTTTGCAAGAAGATAGATGTATTTCTCACTCCCCTTTTTCAATACTGCTGATTCATCAGCAGCTCAGCCCCTGTTGGAGGTGGCCTGAAAGAGGTGGCCAGCAGAAATTTCCTAGAGCTGTAGAAAAGTATAGTAAAGTTGGGCTCAGCTGTTTCAAGGTGCTGGCTGCTCTGGTGCTTTTCAGACTTTGTCCTACTGTCAGCTCCATGTTTGACTGGCAGTGGATGCTCCACTTGGAAAATCTATGACAGACAGGTCAATAAAGTAAGAAATAACATTTATAGAAGTTTTACCTAACTAGTCAAATGTCTGGCTGGGCATTTCCTTCACTTGCTTTGGAAGGTACTACAAAATAGGACATAACTATGCTCTTCCCTTTTCAGACATAATATTCTAGAGAACTGAACAGCTAGCTGTTTTATAAGGCAGCAAAAGAAGTAAGTAGAGCAATACTAATATTAATATACATGGACTTAGAAATGAAAATAATATATACTGAATGATTATCAACATCTTCAGGCAAACAGTAATTTCCTTATTGAGAAAGAATGATAATGAGGCTCTTAGAAAATCTCAGATAAAAGCAGAAAGTGATGTGTTATGTATTTTTTCAGGCTCATAGAACTGCTGGCAGTCTACCTGCGTCTCCTTTGCCATATATGTATCCTGTAATAAGGTCAATTGTAACCAAGCAATGGATTGCTTATGTGGCTGCCAAGTTTTAATTGAAATGTTGTGATAAATTTCACTGCCAAGGTCAAATGTTATTCTCTGGTTAAGGAGGGTTCAAGTCGGTCTCTTAAAAAACCACTCCTGATTTTTATAGTGTCCAGTGATCTGTTCCTGGGAGTTGATTTACCACAGATATGACCTGCTTACTCTAGGCTGACCTCTTCCAAAATTGTCAAGACTCAGATTCATTTACAGACATTAGCTAAAAGTGTATTTTAGTAAACTAGGTTCCATTTTATTAGTGTGAAAATAGGCCTCACCAAATCAATAAGACAGGAAGCCTTCATTTTATTGCTTTAGACTAGAGACTTAAAGGTCACTTTATATAAACAGAGCTGGGCACATAGCAAAGACAAGCAGTAAATGCTAGAAATCTCAACACAGATAGTCTTGGTGGCCTTCCACGGGAGAAAAAGAAAAAAAAAAGAATTCAAAGACATCTTTTTATCTTAACAGAAATATAAATTTTCAACAGTCCAATATAAGCTGGATTAGAAAACATTTACAGAGCTAGTATATTCTTACGAACATAAAAATTAAGGGGAATACTTCAAATACTGTGTCATTTAAGAGGCAGATTTTAAATTATGGATTACATAAATAAACTTTGCGTATGAGTAGAGTTAAAATAGAAGCATTAAGAATATAAAATATCCCTGTGAA
The DNA here is from genome assembly GCF_987193195.1 of Phasianus colchicus. Lineage (NCBI taxonomy): Eukaryota > Metazoa > Chordata > Aves > Galliformes > Phasianidae > Phasianus > Phasianus colchicus. Next base: position 76,518,007 of record NC_143476.1, read on the forward strand.
GTAGCTGTAATAATAAGAATACAGTGCATCAAAGAATTTTCTAATAGATTGTTTGTATCTGTTTTTACATATGCTTGCAATAGGCCTCTTAAACATCTATAGCATTGTACATGTGCTCAACAACATAATTATTTCAAATTACATGAGTTTGCTTGTGGCAAAATCACATCTCACTAAAACTACACAGCATACGGTAAGTTAAGGTTATTTCTAAATGGCAAATTCTTGCTAGCTGAAGAAATGAAATATGCAATATAAATTCATTTGATAAAAAAAAATAAAGTAGAAAGAAATATACCAGATTAATCATCCAAAATCATTACCAGTCACACAAAATAAACTGGAACTGAGATTATGTTTATTATCCAGTTCTGCTGTCTTTTTATTCAAAAACACTTTGGAAAAGTAAACAAGTAGGTTTATAAGAAAAGGCTTTTGTAATGAGAATTTAAGTAATTTCTACTGATATTTAAAAAAAAAAAAAAAAAAAAAAGTATGGCTTTGTGCAATTAACAAATTAAAAATACTTTGATCATTTAACTAACATGAGCTATAATTATAGAATTCAAATTTAAAGCCATTTTTAAATTTCTATCTTAAATAAAAACCAAACAAATTCTAAAACTTGTAATCAGAAATTATAATTTTTTTTAAGGATTTTCTTTTCCTTTTCTTCCCCTAAATAAAATTTACAAATGTAAAATGTTGTGGCTGTAACAACTCTTTTTTCAGAAATCTAAAGCTATATATACATAAATATACATACAGCTGATCAATCAATTTAGAAGTTTTACTTTTTAAACTTGTTTCACAGGGGAGTTGAAACTAGATGATCATTGTGGTCCTTTTCAACCCAGGCCATTCTATGATTCTATGATTCTACGATTCTATGAGTCTATGATCATGCACAAGCTTCCAATATGCTGAAGCTTCTCCATGGTGGTCCACAATTGATCTTTCAAACATCAATATCTTGTGCACATCCCATCCTTCTGTTTTGTTCACAGCTCTTACAAACTTCCTGCACTCACACAACTCTGACAAAGAAGAGTTCTTCTTCTCCATGTCCTCCAATGTCATCCCAAAGCAGTGGACAGGAGGAGGCCTCTCGTGCAACAGTGATCCTTGTTTGATCTGTCTTTAAAAACATTCATACCTACAATGTCATTTGTCCTTTGTGCTATGATGAGAGTGCACTCTACCTGACTACCTGTTTTGCTTTTTTTTTTTTTTTTTTTTTTTTTTTTTTTATGTAGCCCTTCTGCCTCACTTTCCCATGTAGCATTTAAACAAAACCACTTTTACTGAGTCTGGCTCCTGCGCTGCAGCAGACGTTCATTCCCCTCAGACTGTTCTATGCTGGGACATAGAAGAAGACTGCATATCAGACCAAGGAAAGATATTTTACCAATACCTTGAATTTTTTTTTTTTTTGTACTTGCTCACGATTTCTTAATCAAGAACCTTCAGGATCCTGTGGCACTCTCGCAGAATTTTAGTAGTAAGAATAGCACAGTTTTTTATTTTTGAACAGATAATTAAAATTTTGTGATATTGAACAATTAGACAATGCTACATATGATAATTTATGAGGATTCAATAGACAAGTACTCAACTGCTAATAAATTTCAGGTCATGTTTTGTATCCTGCAGTCTTCCTCCTAATAGTCAGTCATGGAGAGCTAGCATAATGATCAGAAATATAAATCTTATATTTGTTTTATTTTTGTAATGCACTGCATGGACATTGTGGTGTGGTGAAGTACAATAGAGAAGAAGCTTGTGTAATTACCTGATAAGTAATGAGAGAAACCTAACCTAACAGCACTACACCCACAATACATAGGCAGAATAAGCTAAAGTTGTTATTCCACCAGTGTGTATATTTCTCTATACCTAAGTTTGGCCCATTAACCACAGTATATGTCAGAGGATGTACAGTGGATGGTATCAAAGGACAACCTTTGGGTACAGGCTTCTATTTATGCATCATTTAGATGTATCTGCTGCAACGATAACCAGGTAATAGTTTATGGCTAGCTGGATCTTCAACAAAGCTTTCCAGCCTCAGGTTAGAAAGCATAGATCTGTTATCTCAAATTTCATCCAAATCTTTGAAAAGTAAATATTACCACTGCAAGAAGGATCAAATCTCTGCAGAGAAAGAGGTCATGTATGTCCTGGTTTACTATGAGCCAACAGTGTGCCTTTGTGAACAAGAGCCAATTATAACCTGGAGGACATTAAAAATGGCCAGTGGATCGAGGAATGTGAGTGTCCCCTTTTATTCTGTCCTGGTGAGGCCAAATGTGGAGAACTGTGACTATATCTGGACCCCTCAGTTCAAGAAAAACAGGGAGCTTCTAGAGAAAATCCAGTGGAGAGCTGCAAAGATGATAAAGAGCCTGGAGCATCAACCTTATAAAGAAAGATTGAAAGATCAGTGTGGAGAAGAGAAGACTGAGGAGGGGTCTTATCAACACCTATATAAAGACAAGGAGTCAAGAGGATGTGGCCAGGCTCTTTTTGGTGGTGCACAGAGACCGGGACAAAGGGCAAGGGGCAGAAACTGGAACACAGGAAATTCTGTTTGAACAAGAGTAAGAACTTCTTTGCTGTGAGGACTTCAGAGCACTTGGACAGACTGTGCAGAGAGATTGCGGAGTCTCCTTCTCTGAGAATATTCAAAACCTGGAATTTAGTATAATCTTTGCCTTATGCTCTCTTTATTTTGACAGTGATGTGATTATGTATCCATACTTAATCCAGATCAAACATGTGTCACTGCAAGGTCCAGTAGAGTACAGATCCTTTATTATCAGTCATCAACCTCCCCAAGATCCATATCTGATCTATGAAAACTCATTAATCCAGCAAAATAATTGCCTTCAAAAGTTTGATTGATTCCAGGAATGCTTCTGGAGGCAACATAATACTCAGCGGGATAAAGGGTGTCAGAACCTATTCCTAATAGCAACAAAATGAAATTAATTTACAAAAGTGGTTATTTTATTTTTGTTTTTATTTTATTTTATTTTATTTTGTTTTGTTTTGCTTTCCAAAGTCCATTCCAGCTAAAAATATAAAATACAAGCAGGCTTTGTCTTTTTCTCATGCTTCATGTAATGTTTTTCAGTCAAGCTATGGACTCCAGTTGTTTTATAAAGGATTTTCAGCGTAATTCTGAATTGTTATTGTTTAGTTTTCATTTGGCTTTTTTATTCCTGGAATAATAGTTTTGAAAATAATGTAAGTAGGCTCTGCTCCTGTGTGATCCTGAACAGATGTTAGCTGTTTACAAGGCACAGGTTGTTTATTGCAAACATACATAAACAGATCTTCAGAGCACATTCACTTTAGAGCTTTATGGGGGTGCTGATCAGCACAAAGATGATAATCAAAGTACAGACAACTGTCCTTTGCTGCATCAGCTGCTCTGCTGGAGCTAGTGTTTTGCCATTGAAATTCTTTTTTTTTCTTTTTAGTGGGCAATAAATGGCAATGATGACTCACATGTTGTCCTCACTTCAGGGGATGGGTTTCGTTCTTGAAGCTTTAGGTGGACTCAAAGAGCCAACCATTAACTATCTCCCAGTGCTTATGTGTTTGTCTGCTTGTAATGTGGACATATAGGTAACTCAGGTCTTTATTGCTAGGCACTGAACATGAGGGGAGGTATAATTTCTCTCTCTGAGAGAAACATTTTCAAAGAAACCTCAGATTGACAGATAAAGAACTTTGGCCTCCAGAAAATTTCATACCTTTATACAAATCACCCAGCAGACAACTCACTTATATGTGAAAAATGGAGGAACGATTCACCTAGGTTATACAGATAACTTTTTTTTTTTCTTGTGTCCAATTAGAGTTGATAATTTTATTCCATATACGAATCATATATAGGAAAACAAAAAATATCTGAAAGCCTACATATAAGTAATAAGATTTTTAGAAGTGTGGTTGCTCTATATTCTCTCATTTCTAAAATGCTCTTTTACTGACCTTTAAAAACAGCATGTAAATATAGATAAACATGGGAGCACTGGACAACTCATATGTGCACAAGCTCAAATCTGTCTCTGTTATAAAGAAAAGATGAGATAGGAAATAGGAGGAAAGAGTCATATATTTAAAGAAATTCATTCTGAGTTTATAACTGAGGTAGAAACATTTTCAGGACCATAGTGCTGCAACATATTTGATCGTCAATATTACATCAGTGTTGGTTTGCAGACATTTGTCAACATAAATGTTTCCTTTAACTAAGTCTCACATGGGATTCATGACAAGGCGTGTTTCTATCAGTGATAATCAGTGTATCCTGTGGTACACTGAGAGGCCTTCCTCCTTCATCATAGGTATTTGTTCTTCCTCTCCCAGTGCCAAATGCTCTGCAGGGTATAGCCCCCCCCACTTCAGCAAAGGGCTGGTGAAAGCTTGGAAATATTGTGCCAGGAGGAATTAAATGATGTTCAGAACAAGAATGAATTTTATGTTGCAAAAATTGTTTGGAAGAGTTTGGAAGGTTATTAGCATGAATTTCCAGGTGGATTTAAGTTATATAATGTCTTTGAATTGTAAATTCTCCATGTTTGCTAGCAAATGTGCTATTGGCTACTTATATTGGTCCTTAAAACCTATCACCAAAATATAGATAAAAAACTATGAATTATTTTTCGACAGCAAATCCATCTTTTCCCTCTTTGGGCAACTACAGAAAGTATCAAAGATATCAATGAAATAGTAATCATTTTTATAAAAAGTTAACAAATGTTTTATGAGAAGTGATCTCATAAAAAAAACCTCCAAAATCCCATTTTCATCTCTCTACTATAGTGAGAAAACAGACCTTAGTAGCAACCCAATAAATATCTGATACTGTAGAAAAGTAGGTATTAATATTCTTTGAAATTTGAAAGGGAATAACCTCTTCCAAAGATTTCTTAGCAAAATGTCTGCAACACTAAATCTGAAGCTACCAAGTTTTGGAAGTGAGTAAATAATCTGAAAAAGGTCTCATATGAGTTCTATATTTTAAAGTGAAGTAGAACAAATGTTAATGCATTTTATTGTATTCTTGGTGACTATTTCAATTGAGAATCATGATGTAATGTTTAATGGGACTGTTCATTGCCTTACAGAATCATATTAAACAAATTAATATGCAATCTAATATACCTTGAACTGGTGACTGATAACTCACAGCACATCTTTTACTGTGGTGTCAGACATCAGAAACATCTTGCTGCAACAACTTGGAGGGAAGCAGATGTACAACCAACCTGATGACTAAGTTACTGGGCTCTTGGTTGTAGTAAATACATCTGGGGCTGAAGATCCATAAATAGCAGAGATTTGTCATCTCAGGTATGGGAAAGTTACCATGACTTAGATGATTTGTTGTGAATAAAGATAGAAAGGAATGAAAAGGAGATATTGAGTAATGAATACTAATTTTTTATCACAATGTAAACTTCAAATTCTTACATGCCTTCCTTCATAATCTCCAGATATAGTTTCAATTAGTGATTACTGAAACTATTTCATGATTTTATGAATTAGATTTAATAACTTATATTTATTGTGAACTTCTAACACGAATATGTGATTCCTATTGAACTACACTATCTATTGTATTTATGTATGTAAAGACAGAGAACTTACAGTATATGAAATATAATTTTTTACATTACATAAGTAGTACTATATGTGTAGTAAAGTTGGTATAATAACTTTTTAATTAGTACAAACAATATCACGATTTTAATTATATGTACTTTCATGTCTTTGCATTACATTCATAAAGATAATGTATACTGTTTGTTGCTTATTAGAAGCCATATGCACCTCCCAGTATCTTTACTCCCACATATAATCTAAACATTGTAGATGTTTACAAATACTGGTAACATTATTGAACATGAAAAATAGTTTTACTAGTTATTTTGGGGAGTGGTTCTTTCTTTATTTTGTATTTTCTTATACATGGGTCTCAGCTGCTCCCTTCCACAATTTTACTCCGAGGCAATAAATAATTCAGTGTGCTAATTTGACAGATGACTCTCCAGGAGCCTCCTACCATTACTAGCACCATTAGACCATAATATGCATGATGGGCATAGACCATTCAACAAATGCCCTTCACTTGTTTACCCCTAAAGAGCTATACTCTGCGCAATTAACTAATGAAGCATTATGGGCTCTTTTTCCCCTTCCCTGCTATTTCAATATATCAATGCATATTGTCTGAAAGGAAAATATATTTTGTTTTCTTTAGGCAAATGATTATTTATGGAAAAGCTGTAGATTTCTTCATGTCCCAACCTCTGAGAATAAAGAGAAAATGATAAGATGCTAAAAAAGGAAGTCATTATTATTTAATTTTTCTTCAATGATTTGTGCAGTACATGCATAAGAAATGTATCCCATATAGATGGCAGAAAAAATACACTGTTATGTTATATACTATGCAAGCTGAGAAGTACTGAACGATAGTTCAGGGCTTTGTGACACATTTGCCCTGGCTGGACTCTGGGTAGCTGCAAGAATCAAAAGGGGACCACATTAGAACTGAAAAAACAAGTACTTATTAAACCACGGATAGATAAATAATAGCTTTAGAGAATGCATGTGAGATGAATTCCAGTATTGCATAATATATTTTCATCCATTACATAGGTCAGATTGACAAAACTGTGTTAAATATGTTCATTATAGAGAGTGTAAAGAAAATTATGTTATGAAAGAAAAATTTAAGAGAGACAAGACCATCTATTTTTGAGTCATCTTACTAATTGAATATCTTATTCCTCCTCATCTAGTATTAGAGACACGTTTGTAAGGTAAATTAGGTATACATAAATAAATAAACAAGAGAAGTTCTAAATTGTTTCTGCGTTAAAGTAGAATTTCACCTAGAACAAAACTCAGATTGTTCCCTCAGTTTGTTTTACCTTTCATCTCCATTTCTTTACTTATACATGCAAATCCCCTATTTAACTTTTCTTGCTTTTTATTTCCATTATGTCCCCTCCCCTTTTTCCTTTGTTCTAACCCTTAGTTAGTTCCTAGTTTGCAGACAGCACTCTCTTGTTATCCTACATTTCTCTGATACGTGCACAAGTAATGCAGTTAGCACTGAGCTGCTCTGGCTGGACACAGCAAACACACATTATGAAATCCTTGTGTGAGATTGTAGATTATGCAGCACATAGGTAAAAGTTTTCACAAGAACGAAGGAAATGAAGTGCTAATCCTGAATGTTATCTACCCTTCTCTATCCAAGTTGCCTATCTATCAGTATATTTTTATTAGTACAAAAATTATGCAAATAATCTCTATACTATCCCTTGTATATCTGCTTTCCATTTCATTTGATCTACTGAATCTGATCAATGAAAAGTCACAGAGGCAGAAGAAAGCAAATGAGTTGTACTCCAGGGAATACATCTGGGAAACCAGTCCTCATAAAAAAAAAGAAGAAAATAGAGTTTCATCTTGCTACTGGGAATGATCCAGCACACAAATCCTACAGTTTTCAATGTGAGATTAGACAAATTGAAGTTCATGATTAATATATTTATAATTAAACTTTCTTGCCTTCCATTAAACAAGCTTTAAATTTGAAATGCAACATACCATGGCACAGGGGACTAAGAACAAAAACTAAATAATTTTCATTGAAAAAAAGGTTTATATGGTTGCATTGTGTGCTCTATTGTCCGCAACAATGGCATTAGCACCTCATTAGGCCTTGTAGTAAGCACTGGACATGTGGCTTTAGAAAAAGGAAACTTCTCTCATCCCACTTTCTCCCAGCGGTGCTTTGTTGGATCACAGCAAGGGGCTGACTTCATGTCCTGATCACACTTCAAGAGGAAGTCCAGCTCAATTCAATTTCCCTATCTGCCTTTTAGTAATGAGACAACATGTATGTGAGCAAGCCCCATGGTAATGCAGAACAGATGGGCAGACTTTTGTCTAATTAGATTCTGGACAGCTTGTTTGCTTGTAGTAAATGTGCATGTATTTAGAGATTTCACACTTATTATAGTGAAAACAGATTAGTCAAAGACAAGGATGGAAGATTTGGGGCTTTTTTTTTTTTTTTTTCTGCTTAGTGAAGGTGTAGGTCTAGTAAAGAGGGCTGCTTGATAAAGTCTGCTAACTGTAACTGATTTGTTTTTAGCTATCATGCTTTCCATGGTTCAAATGTCATGCACTTTGATCCTTGAAGACAATGAGCCGTAGAAAAACTTCTTGTACAGTCACTGTAAAGATAAATATTTCTAGTATTTGCATCAAGTACATTTTGCAACGTTTTATTTCAATTACAATGCAAAGATAATTAACCCAAAGAACATTTCATTATTTACTTATTGTCTCAATACAAACTTATCAGCATTTGTTATGTTTCCATTAGTATCCTTATAGCATCTGGAAAGCTTGCTAGCAAAGAACTGAAATACTCTTTGAGGAAAATCATTATTATACGTGTTGTCATTTTACTCTATGAACATAGAGCATGAAGAGTATTAAATTCAAAAGGCAGAAAATATACCCTAAGGAAATATATAATACTGGTAATTGAATCGAACCCAGTAAAATTTCCCTACTTACCTGTTATTCATCTACTACATCTACTACATCTATTATCTTTACATTAAAGGATAACTTGCAATGAAAAAACAATGGTTGCTACTTCTCAATGTACTGCATGTTTGCACACGGTATACGTGAGCCTGTTTTCCATTGCTTATGTGTCTTCAGCTATCTTTGGTTTTAAAGATAGTTGAGACTATAGGAGTAGTGTAAGATATTTCCAGTAATAATAATGTAATACAAAGAGAAATTCAGAGATAAGTGGTGTATAAATATCCATTTTCTACTTGAATCAAATTATATAATCATAAAATCACAGAATGATTGAGTTGGAAAGGACCTTAAAGGCCATCTAGTTCCAACCTCCTGCCATGGTCAGGTCTGCCAACCACTAAATCAGGCACTAATCAGATTATCCAGGGCCTCATCCAGTGTGGTCGTACATAGCTCCAGGAATGAGACATCAACAGCTCGTCTGGGCAACCTGTTCCTGTGCCTCAACATCCTCACAGTAAAAAATCTAACCTAAATCTCACCTCTTTTCATTTAAAATCATTCACACTTGTCCTATCACTATCAGGCCATGTACAAACTCTATCTCTCTCCTGATTATAAGCTCATTTTAAATATGGGAAGGCTCCAAAGAGGTCTTCCCAGAGCCTTCTCTTCTCCAGGTTGAACAAGACCAGCTGCCTCAGCCTTTCTTTGAAGGAGAGGTATTCCAGACCTCTGATCATCTTCATGGTCATTCTCTACATCTGCTCCAGCAGCTCCATGCCTTTCTTTTGCTGTATTTTTCTTTGAACATCTTAAATGGACTCATCTCCTTTTCCCTTCACTTCATGGTATAGACTTGGATAGGTGTTGAGACCATCCCAATTTACTTGCGTATACTGGTGACATTCATTTCTGTACAGCTTTCCACAGATATGACTAACTGCTACAGGGATCTAAATATCTAAATAGCAACTTGTGTGACACTAGCAGTCTTACTTGATTAAATCAGAATTAGACTCATAAAACTGAAACAATGCTTGTCAGAAAGAGAGGGTTGTTGTTTTTTTTTTTCAGTATAAACTGACTTTCATTACTATTCCTATTACTCTTACATATTAGGCTACTCCATTTGAATTAAATGCTTAAAACTAATTTTTTGTAATTATGATCATCTGTCCTAGAGAAGTGCCTCAAGTCATGCTCTACAGCATTCAGTCATTGTTTTTACTCTTAGTATGAGCCAATTTCTCAAAATCTTACTGAAATAGATTCCACTTCTGGTCAATAAGTCTGCTTTTATGACCCAACTGAACTGTTACGTTCTTTTAGCTGATAACAGTTTTCACATCCTCAGAAAATACAAAGGGTGGCTAAAGAAGAAGGCATATAATTCACCAAGAATGTAATATTATCGGGGACTGCTCCTAAAGCTGTAATATAACTTCCTTGTTAATGATATCATCATGAAAATAAAAGAAAATACAGAAAGATTTATGAACTGTTCAAGCCCCCAAACTTCAAGTGACTTACACTGTACTCTTCCTTACTGACTCCGAAAATTCATAGATTACACAGGTGTAGGGTTCCACCAGGGCTCTACATCACTGGATTTTTAAAGAAAAAGGTGATGGTCACTTCTATTTTCAGCGAGTAAAAGTGGCTTCCTTGTTACAGTTCGGAGTTTTGTGAAGTGCTTCCTTCAAACAAGATTTTTTACCTATCAGAGACTCCTAACAGTTCATCATCTGGCAATTTCTACTTTCCCGACAGCCGTGAACTTCCCAGCTCCCTTCCTCCTCTGGTTAGCTTTTGTATCCTTTATCTTTCCCATCCCCTCGAACATGTGCTTTGATGGGTAGGCAGCTGAGAAAAGATTCACACTGGTTCATCAGTTTTAACTTTCTTCTTGTTCTGGTTCTACGGGCTTCTTTAGTGAAAGACCATCAAAGGCCAGATAGGCCCCAACACCAACCTCCTAAATGAAGTAGCAGGCAGCCAATGAGTTTGCTAACCACCTTTGAGCTAATTTATTTTATTTTATTTTAAAATAATGTTTTCTCTTTCATAATTACAATATTGTTCTTTATCATCCCAAAGGAGGTAGTATTATAAAGATGCTGATGGAAAAAACACTGTTCATATCTGAAATCTTGTTTTAAATATACCACAGATTAGACCAAGAAGCTTTGCTCAGGAACAAAAGAGAAAGCAAAAACTCATGAAGTATGGATTTGTTAGAGAAGTAAATAGCAAAACCACTCTACTGTATGCAAGTACCACTAACTAATACAGAAACATTTACTAACTTGTAAAATATTATTGCTTTTCAGATAGGCATTTCTCTAGATTAAATTATGAAGCTGTATTTTACTCAAAACAGATTTGATTTATACCCTTGTGTGAATTAGCTAATTTGAAAAAAGTAACTCATTAGTCATTACTTGTTCCTTGGCTAACCCATCCAAAAATAATTACTAAGAATGGTTCACTTTTATTTATTTATTTACAGGTATCAGCTATGACACCTCTCCTAGTGCATTTTTCAATTAATACCTGTTGATTGGGATAAGTCACATGGGAAAACTCATCTTGTACTTTGCATATATCCTGAATGTCTGCTTTACCCCATGTGACGACAAAGGTTAAACTGTCTTCCCAGAACCATATGAGCTTTTACTTCTGTGGGAGGACATTATCAGTTCTTAGCTGATCTGAAAATCACAGAATCACAGAATGGCTCAGGTTGGAAGGGACCTCAAGGATCATGAATCTCCAATCCCCCTGTCACAAGCAGAGCCACCAACCTCCTCATTTAATACTAGACCAGGCTGCCCAGGGTCCCATCCAGTTTGGCCTTGAACACCTCTAGGGATGGGGCATCCACAACCTCTGGGCAGCCTTTTCCAGCACCTCACCACTCTCACAGTAAAATATTTCCCCAGCATCCAACCTAAATCTTCCCTCTCTCAGCTTAGAATCATCTCCCCTTGTCCTGCTGTCATCCACTCTTTCAAAGAGTTGATTCCCCTCCTGTTTGTAGGCTCCCTTTAGGTACTGAAAGGCTGCAATGAGGTCACCCCACAGCCTTCTTTTCTCCAGGCTGAACAAGCCCAACTCCCTCAGCCTGTCTTTGTAGGGGAGGTGCTCCAGTCCCCTGATCATCTTCGTGGCCCTCCTCTGGACCCTCTGCAATAGCCTTCTGTCTCTCTTGTACTGGGGGCTCCAGGCCTGGACGCAGTACTCCAGATGGGGCCTCACAAGAGCAGAGTAGTTCCCTGGGCACTCCTTGCTCCCTTTCTTGTAAATGGGAGTGATGTGACCCTTCCTCCAGTCGTCTGGGACCTCACCTGACAGCCACGGCTTTTCAAATATGATGAGTGGTTCAGCAATCACCTCAGCCATTTCTTTCAGAACCCTGGGATGCACACCATCTGGCCCCATAGGCTTGTACACATTCAGTCTCATGAGGTGGTCTAAGACTTGCTCTGCCCTTACAGTGGGGGGAGATTTACTGCCCTGGTCTCCACCTAGAGATTTAGGGATGCAGGGCTCAGGGACATGAGAAATATTAGAATCCTGGCCACCAGTGCAGATCGGAGCAAATAACTTGTTCAGTACCTCAGCTTTCTCTTCGTCTGTTGAAGCCAGTTCTCCTTTTACATTTACCAAAGGAGGTACATTCGTTTTGGCCTGTCTCTTCTGGCCAATGTACCTGTACAGTGTCTTCCTGTTGTTCTTCACATCCCTTACCAAGTTAGTTCTGCCTGTGCTTTGGCTTTCCTGATCCCACATCTGCAAGTCCAGATGGCATCCTTGTATTCTTCCCAGGTGACACGCCCTTGTTTCCAGAGCTTGTACGCACCTTTCTTTGCCCTCAGCGTGCCCAGCAGGTCCTTGCCGAGCCATGATAGCTTCCTACCTCCTCTGCCTGCTTTCGTATTCAGAGGGATGGAGAGTTCTTGTGCTCTCAGAAAGCCATCCTTGAAGAGTAGCCAGCTCTCTTCAGCATCTTTGTCTTCAAGGACAGCATCCCAGGGGATCTCAGCCAACAATCCATTGAACAGCTTACAGTTCACTCTTCCAAAGTTCAGGGTCCTGACCCCACTCTTTACCAGGCTCACATCCCTCGAGATCACGAATTCGACCATGGTGTGGTCACTGCAACCCAGGCTGCCTCCAACCTTGACACCTTTAATGATCTCCTCTGCAGTAGGTCCAGCAACGCTTCACCTCTGGTCAGTCTGTCCAAAACCTGGACCAGAAAGTAATCATCAGTGGATTCCAGGAGCCTCCTGGACCTCTTGCAGCTTGCTGTGTGGTCTTTCCAACAGATATCCAGATGGTTGAAGTCGCCCACCAGGATGAGAGCCTGTGAGTACAATGCCACCCACATCTGAAGTAAGAAAGCCTTGTCAACAGTCTTTCCTTGATTGGATGGCCTGTATTATACCCCTATCACCAGTTGGCCTTTGTTAGTCCCATCCCTAATTTTAACCTACAGGCTCTCAACCTGTTCCTGACTGTTTCTCAGAGGAAGCTCCTCATAGTCTATCCACTCTTTGATATAGAGGGCAACTCCTCCACTCTTCCTACCTCGCCTATCCCTTGTAAAGAGCTGATACTCCTCAATGGTGGTATTCCAGTTATGGGAGTCATCACACCATGTTTTTGTGATAGCAACAAGATCATAACTTTCCAAGCACATCACGGTTTCCAACTTGTCCTGCTTATTTCCCAGGCTATATTCATTGGTATAAAGGCACTTCAGCTGGGCTTTCTGTCTCACTGTCTTTATAGAGGATCTAGCAGCATCCCCAGCATCCCCCTGCCCTTGTCCATCCCTTTGTACTCCACACTGTTCACCCATCAAACTTGATACGAGACCTTGAACGACCCATTCAACTCCAGCGGCCCTCGTTTTGTCCCTTTTCCCCTTCATACCTAGTTTAAAGACCTTTCAGGGAGTGCTGCCAGTTCTTCAGCTGAGATCCTCTTACCGCTCAGAGACAGGCTGGTTCCATCTGCAGCCATCATGCCAGGTACTGAGTAAATTACCCCGTGGTCAACAAAAATAAAAACAAAATTCCTGTGTGTTTGCACCAACTTCTAAGCCATTTATTTATGAAGTGGGTTTTTTGGATCCTCTCAGTATCTTTCCCTGACACTGAAGGTGTAGAAGAAAAAACCACTTGCATACCCGCTCCATCAACTACCCGCCCCAGTCTCCTGAAGTCTTTTTTGATAGTCTTCAGGCTTTTCTCAGCAACTTCGTCACTGCCAGCCTGAACTATCAATAAGGGGTAATAATCAGAACGGTGAACAAGTCCAGGAATTTTTGCTAGAAATGTCCCTGACGCATGCCCCAGGGAAGCAGCACACCTCCCTATGGATGGAGTCAGGCTGACATATAGGGCCTTCCGTTCCTCTCTGCAGGGAGTCACCTATGCCAACTACCTTTCTGCCCTTCTGGGTGGAGGCAGTCTTGAGGTATGGGGTCAACTGCACAGCAACCTCATGTGTGGACCTCCCTCCACACCCTCACTCACTTATCCCTCGAGTTCCAGGGCCTTAAACCTATTGCATAGAGGCATCTGGAAAGTCGAGGATGGTCAGGATGGGGGATGCTCACTTCACTGAGCCAGTATCCGTTTCCACTCCTCCTCCTTTCTCAAACTATTTCTAGCAAGAGGAGAGGACAAGGGGCTCACAGCCGCACCTTCTGCCTGCCGGTTCCCCTCTCCCACCTGTTTGCAAGACGGCAGGGGGTGATGTGCTCCACGCGGAGCCTCAGCTGTATGCCAAGATCTGAGGGCTGATAGGGACTGGCACCACCAATCAATCTCCCTTTCACACTCCTTTGTGGTCCTCTCCACCCCTCACCCCCTCCTTCAGATAGACCACAAGGCTGAGTAAGTCATTTAGCTGGTCACACCTCATACAAGTGCTGCCTCCATCACCTGGCACTGCAAAGGCCAGGCTCTGGCACTCATAACAGCCAGTGACCTGCATACTAACATCTTGTTTTGGGGCCTCAGTCTGAGTTTCCACATTTTTCTTAGCTACCCTTTCATGCATGCACGGGACCTCAGTCTGGGTCTCCACATTCTTCTTGGCTGTATTCTTCCTTCTGCGTGAAGATGGGACCTCTGTCTGGGTCTCCACCATTTTTGTGGCAGTAGCCTTCCACAGAGGTGTAGCCATTGTAAACCAGCAGGCTCACTAACACTACTAGACAGCCTTAATAGGAGGTGACTGATCAGTCCCTGCCTGCTGCTGGTAGTGCTGGCTCTGCCCTCTCCCCATTGCCAGGTCATTAAAAGGAGCCCCACACTTATCACTCACTTGACAGTGATAACAACCCTCCTTGCTGTGTAGTCCCGTGAATGGGTGGCTTACTTCCTGAAAAAGTACTACACCCTGATTCAAATTTTAGACTGCATTTATGAATTGCTTACTTGTTATAATATTAAAATTTTCAGCGTGAAGCAGGAGCTTTCCTAATAATGGCAGTTTCCTTTCTTCACTTCTTTCTTATTGTGATTGTGATGCAACATTGGAAGTGGGAACCTTGTGCTGATACAATCACTACCATACCACTTTAGTGGAAGATAAGTGTTACTCAGTAGTGAACACAGCCAAGCACAGAGCTTGGGAAATGTTAATATGCACCAAGGCAGACCTGCAAGCATCAGCTAAAGCAATCCAGAATTGCTGGATGGGGAAGTATTTGACCCTTAATTTGGGACTCATAGCTAATTTTGTATGTATGAAGGTGTTAAAACTTTGGATGTTGAAAAACTTGTACAAACATCACAGTCAACTAATTAACACTAACAGGTAATGACACCATGTGAATGAGTTTCCATCTTGTTTCATCAGAGAATTAACCCAGTACTGACTGGAATATGAATAAGCCTGGATCTTATTAGAAGAGAGGTTGATACAAAATAAACTGTTTACAATGGGAGATTCTGAAGGGCCTTTTCAAAACAAATATCTTTATTTGTACAGACAACAGAGTATTTGTTCTCCAGCTCTTATGATAACTGAAGCCTTGAGAAATAGTATGGATGTAAAGGAGCCAAGAGACAAAAGGAGAAGTACAGTTGACTATTCCCCTGTTGACTACTCAGTCAAATATTAAGGGGTGGAAGTTTCTACAGGATCATGACGTTTTATACAATTGTATCTCACATTAATCTTCTTTTATTTTACTGGTCACAACTAGAAATTTCGCAGCCTTAAGCATGTAAAATTAAAACCGTAGATGATTTCTTAATTGTGCAACTCCTCAGTACTCAATTAGCATCACTCTACTTTCCCCTAACAACTGTGTAATACTGTACTAATGAAAAACAGGGCTTCTTTATTTGCTATGGCCTTGGGGTCAATTATCAATTTATCATTGTGTCCTGCAGGTTTAAAATAAAATACACTGTGCAGTGTAACCATTGTAGAAAATTGACATTAAGTAGATTCTGCAAGCATGGACTTAATAAAAAATACAAAGAGTGCTGCCTAAAAGGGTTCTACTACTATAAATTCTATTAGGCTGTCTTTAATATAGGACAGTAGAAAACTGCAAAACTAATTTAAAAGGATTTTTTTTTTTCTTTTACTATCTCCTTTGTATATCCTGCATGACAATAGTCAAGAAAGGTGAATTAAAAATAGCTTTGGTTGTATTTTAAAGATTTCTTATGATTTCAAATAGCATTGGTAATTAAAATGTTTCTTTGGTTTTTAGTGAATGAAGAACTTAGAGTCTATCAACATCTTTCAAATACAGCTGTAATTTAATGTAATGAGACAATGAAAAATTGCTGAGGTTAGTAAAGAATTAAAAATATCCTCTTTAAATTAGACAAGCAGAAAATAATTAAATAGAAATTAAATTTCTTATTAAAGCAAACATCTGGTGAAGAAATTCATTTATAGTGCATTTACTGTAAAATCCAGTTCTTTCTTTGTTTGGCTCTGCTCTTAAGAAAGTGGATTGATATGTGCTATTACAATGAGGTTGGGAAAAACAAACGAAAATTCAGCGCATTTCTCATGTCCATTATTTGGGTGCCTCTTCCACAAAGATGTGTTCTGACAAGTAATTCTTAATCTTGTTCAAGAATTTTTGTGGGACTTTTCTTTTAGCTGTAACATTGAGCCAAAGATCCCATATTTCACTAGCTAGCTTACCGCTCTTTATCCAAAGTTCCACTCATCATTGCCTACTTTACAAAGAAGAATTTCAGCCCTCTTATACCTCAACCCACATTTCCTACTATTTTCATGTGACTGCAGCAGAACCTGATTGTTATCTTGGAGAAGAGATGCAGTAGGAAGTTTTGACTGAACTTACAGACTTGACTCTGTTAGCAGATTCCCTTGGCTCTTTCCTTTTATTGATCAGCCCCTACAATGCAGCCTGCCTTCACCTATTACACACAGTACCCAAATATCCATGATTAGATAAGAATTGGCTCTGGTACCTATGATTAGATACCTGTTGAGTTATCAGTGCAGCTTACCACCAGTGTAAGCGCCCTCCTTTCTCTGATGTGTACTGAGCCATTCTTTAGCGGTAATATTTTTGCTCTTGATAAAAGGTTTTCTTCTGCCTGGGTCAGAGTTGAAAGATAGAAAGAACCACTGAAATATTAGGTTTTTGTCAAGAGTCTCTTTTGTAGTTTTTAATACTGGAGCTAATCTTGTTTTTCTCCTGCTCTCCTGGGATTCTTTTCTGCCTCTTCAGTATGCTACAGTTATCTCTCAATAAACTCAACAACAATTACAAGTACACAAAGACATCCTGATCATGATAGAGAGGCAATGATGTGAAGTAATTTTTCATACCAGACAAGTTTTTCCACCATCCTCTCATACATCTAATCCAAGATTCTTGTGGGAAACCTGGACTTCATATATATCTTGAAGTGTATATCAGTATTTTCATTCCTGAAACTAAACCAGCAAATATCACAAGAAGAGAATAATTTTTCAACTGGCGCCTTTTTCTGTGGCATCACACAGGGTGGCATGACTAAGATACTGCATGTTTAATTGATTAGTGCACTTGAGAAAGGGCTGGGTATGGTCCAGTACAGATCATTCTAAACATTGATAAATTACCACCTTTGTGTGAAATGGTTGAGGTGGGACCACTGCCCTTTGACAAACCAGAAAATGAAATGATTACTATTGGATTCTATTGACTTGTCTGGTTAGAGCAGTTGTGCTTCTTTCCAAAGGTTAATTGGACTTGAACTCAAGAAATTAAGAGGTCAGGTAGGGTCACAGTGACAGCAGGCAAACTTTTAACTTACCACTAATAATATTTGTCAGAGGAAAGACATACTGTAGATCTTTAGCCATGTCTCTGCTCAAGGATTTTCTATAAAAACTGATTGTTTGTCTACATTATTATATAAGCAGCAAGTGTATATGTTAAATATGTTCACTAATATTCATGATTTACTGTAGATAAAAAATCAATCTGTAGTCATATCATACATGAAAAAGTCAATGTAGATAACATTAAAAAAAAAAAAAAAAAAAGTAAGAAATTCAATTAAAAAATGACCTGAAAAAAAGATATATCAGTGAGTACATAGATCATAGCATACTTTTAAAATTTTTACATTAGGAATTCTTATGGTAACTGTGTTTAGGCCTTAATTTTACATATTTGATGCTTTCTGAATTTCTAAATGCAGATTAAGAATATTTTGGGGAATTAGAGGGTTTTTTTTGGAAGAAAAATATCAGTTTTAATTAAGACACAATTGACCTATATATTTTTTAGGGAGGAAGGAAATCTAAAATAGTTCTTGGATTTCTTTCTTCTATTTATTGCATTTATTGGCTCACGTATTCTTCTTTCAGCATTTTTACAGTTTTTAAATAATATTATATCATATCATTCATAAACAATATTCTACCACTGCATCTCTTACACACTCACATGTGGGGAGTATATATATACAGTCCTTTTTCAAAAGATATTAATTACCTTTCTAAATGATTAGTGATATTTAATGAAAGGTCAAAATTATACTCTGATACGATATGCAATTATTTTGGTTTATCAAATTAATGGGCCACATTTTTTACTTCATCTGATTTATCTTTAGTACAAAAACAAAACAAAACAAAACAAAACAAAAAACCAAACACATTCATATACTGAGTGACCTTTATATTCTGGAATTTATTCTGATTATGTTGCATATGTTCTATGCATAATTGTAGTTTATTTTTTTTTGTATGTGTGTATGATATGGATATTGATTGAGATGGTAACTATATGTATTATCAGAAGTCAATTTTATTATTTAAATACTGCTTTCATTGCCTTCAAGTGTATGAGCTTGTTAAATAACAAAGTTTGAAACTATACTGTATTGCTTAGAAACTAATATTGCATTATTTAATTTTCTTTATGCATACTCAGCATAGTCAGTGAAACAATATGTTGAATGTGGTGCAATCTGAAATTATTATTGAGAAAATTGTCCCGGAGCTTTCTCTGAACTGACAAAAATGACTTTGGATTAAGTTAATTAAGGAAGTGTACTATGCTCACCTGCAGAGATTGTGTATACGTTCAAGCAGACACCTGTATTTGAGTGGTTAATTGATTTTTTCTGTACATACAGCAAGCATTTTTTTCCATCGTTGATATAAGCAGGCATTTCTAAAATAAACACGAGTTTTAGACAAAGCAAGTGGAGATGCTAGGGAATTACTCCTAATCTCTTTCTTTCGTATTGAATATTAAATCATATCCCCAGTTTTGCATTCCACGCGCCTCCAGACATGTTATAAAACAAGACCAGTGAAGAAAAATTAAAAGGTTGTGGAAAAAAAAAAAAAGATCTGATGACTAGAAAGGTGTAGACTAAATTTGGAACTAGTGGTTGTAATTATAATCAGTTTCTCAGGAAATCTGCAGGTACCAGAAGAATTAGTATATTAACATTTAACATTTACTTACTTACTGCAAAACCTAAGAAAAAAAATCATGCTTTTACTTCATGATCTTTATATCTTTTTCAGCAAAAGCTTTTCCAGTGTCAGAAAATAAGGACCTGCACAACAAGCAGAGACAATCAAGTCTGAAGATACTCACTGTGGGCCCCTCACATACCCGGACTTCAGTCTGTCGAGAGCAGACTGAATGGAATCAACTGATTTAGTGAAAAGGCCTTCATGTCAAAATAAAAAGTGTGCACCTCTTTCTACAATAGGTACACAAAAGATAACACATTACATGTAAGAATTACAAAAACAGAAATAACAAGCAAGAGAAAAATTCTACACGTTCTTATATATGTTCACATAGGGGCAATATTCCTACAGAAAATAAATCGATAGCTATATAGATAGATAGATAGATAGATAGATAGATAGATAGACAGACAGACAGACAGACAAAGAATAAAAAATAAAAAATAATAAACCACTTTAAAAGCTGTGCTCATAGGCCAGAGGGAAATTGGCTTTAGCATGGATAAAACAAGAGCCATACTAAATCTTATAAAGAGAGAATTTTTGAAATCGTTTTCTTCACAAACACAAAGAAAACAAGAGAACAGATAATAATTGTGACACAGATAATACTCTTAGTCAGTGAGTGCATACCAAATGGATTCTTTGATTTTTAATCTAAAATTTATTCTAGAATTACTTATGAATTGCAATACTTAAAGGAGAACATGCAGTAGTATTTCTAAATAATTTCTTCTATCTCCAGAACCACAGAGAAGTTATGTCTTGAATTCTGTTGCTCAGAATTTTGCACTAGTTATTCCATAAAGAAGATTTCAGAACATGTTAAATATTGTATAACTTTCAGCACCTGTTTATTTGCCTCTATGTCTGGTATAATGCCAGGGAAGAAGTTAATCTCTTGAAAGCATCATAAAAGCACCTAACCCAACACCTGTCTTAATAGCTCTGAATCAAATCTTAAATATGTCTTGTATTTTCTCTGCTGTATTTATGATGATCAGTTGTGATCAGTGATATCAGTGATAATATTCAGTTGTAATTCTAAAGTAAGAAATAAGAATATTTTTCCCTTTATTTTTCCTAGTAGGATTATTAATAGGATTATTCACATAAGGATATGTCAGACATCAAGAGAAGTGAACTAGATATAGAGTTTGCCACCTCTCTAAAATACTAAAACATTTGAAAAATAAAATAAAAATAAATAAATAAAACAGACTATTAGAAGGCTTAGTACTTCAGTTCCTCGGTTATAACCTTGGTTACTCCGTATTTAAAGAAAAATCAGGTTATGGCTACACAGGGAAAAAGTTACAAAAGTATTCTTATTATATCAAATTGTCTCCAGGTCAGCACTTAATGTAATTTACCTTGGAAAAGAAGTAGAGTTCCCTTAACCTAATTTTCTATTTGGTAAGTGCACTAAAACAACCCTGCTGGAACGGATGTTTTAAGAAGTAGAATGAAATAGTGGAGCAGCAATGAGAGAGAGTGAAAAATAGAATTCTTCAATTCAGACAGTATAAGAAATTTCACTGTATTGTCTGCTGGCATTCCTGAGCCTTTTATTAGGAGGAATACTACATGTTCAAATAAAAATAATGGCAGAATTATTTGTTGCATTTTAGACAATGAGCAAATTTTAATATAAATAAAAACAAAGCCTTTTTGTCACACTTTCTATTAAATAAATAAATAAATAAAATTACTAAGGTAAGAAAGCTTAAAGCTTTACCTAGCAGAAATGCCTTCTGTTTTATTAAAGCAATATTAAAGCAGATGATTCTGAGTAATATTTTTCTACAAAAATTTAGTTCAGCCATTGACTTGAATACTGTCAACATAAAACACATCACCCTGTGTCATGCGAATGGCAGCAGGTCACAAATTTATGTCTTCTTATTATACTCTATAAGATAAAAATTGTTTGCATGTACACAGAAAATAAATCATTTATTGATTTGTGCAAATCAACAAGTATTAAAGTGTATGAAACTGTTTATATATAGTTTAATTAGTTTTGTATATCTGCAAACAGCAATATCATTGCCTTTAAGTTTTGTACATTGTAACTGCAAAAACATGCTTTAGTTAAAGACAGGTAAAATAACCACAGGAGTCCTCACTGGTAGGTTATTTTTCTTCACTCTTTGTTGAAAAAAAATATTTATTTATTCTCTGCTTTCCCTTTTTCATGTCCTCTCTTCTCAGTTCCTTCTTTGAGTGTTGGACTCATGTTCTAACTCACATTTAGCCAGATGAAAACTGAGGTGTTCCACCTACTTTCTTACCACCCTTTTTGAATGAACAATTCTGACTGCACATAAACTAAATGAAAGTGTTAAACCAGGGATTGTGCTCTGATGATGGAAGTATAGTCAAGAAGGTAGGCTGAATGACAATCTTAATCCTGCTGTTTTTGTCATGTTACTTTGGATATGTTTTACAGAATTTGGTTTGCAAATTAGGACTTCCACGTCTTAGAACAACTTTCACAGACAAATTCTATTAACACCTGTAAGATGTCAGGATGCAATGGAGACAGTTGGGACATAAATATATTAAGAAATATGGCAGTACCAACAGAACTACTGCCCACTTTAGAACAGTAGGGAAAATGCTATGAAGCCACCAGTCATATTCATTTCAAATGTGCTACAAAATACTTCTAAATCTAGAGTTTAATAGTGCTATGTAGAATGTAAATACAGCTATATTATCATATGGAATTCATAATGAGATATTATGTCTTTGTGCCCATCATGATTGCTTCCTTCAAGTTGGTCCTAACCTGGCCTGAACAGTTTCCTGTACAGGAAACTGCTTTAACCATTTGTATTCAATATATTAAGGAAAAAAAGGGAAGAAAAAAAAAATTAAAAAAAAAAAAGGAAACAAACAAACAAACCTTCATGAACATATAGCAATGAAATAAAGAAAGAAATAAGCCTCATAACTGAGCCCATTCTGATACTGATATTACTGGAGAGGTTTTTTTATATGTATATATTGTTCAAGAACAGGTTTAACTTCTGTTACTTCAATCTCCAATTCCGAAAAGGAAAAAAAAAAAGAAAAAAGAAAAAAAAAAAGAAAACTTGCATTTCCCTTTAAGCACATATGCAAACTCATTGGCTCCTAATGGTCTACTCAAGCATAAAAGTAAGCCTTTGTTTTAGTGAACAACTTAGTGACGATTTATAAGATAACCTTAACAAGATTAAAAATATTCTTACTGGTGAATTTTACTCAGCCTGACAGAGCATATGTAATTGTATAATTTGTCTCATTCTTTCAATAGTTTCTTCAGAGTTTTACTTAGATAGTTTCTCTTTCTATCTAGAGTTAAAATTCTGTATTTGGAGCAGTTATTTTTATACAGAGCAGTAAATATTTTAGTGCCCTTGCATAACATCCATCTGAATGAGTTATTTCTAATCAGGTTTAAAATGTAAAAGCATTTGGGGCTAAATTTTTTAAAAGTCTCTGGATGCTAGATGTATGTGCCATGTGTAATGCAGCTGAACTGCAGTCTGGAGTAGGGCTTCTTATAAGCCTGTGGAATGTTAATATTAAAGATAAAAACACTAGTGTGGCTATACTGATTCAGGCCACAGGTCAATATAGTCTAGTACTCTCCAAAAGTCAATGGGTGGACCTGAAGTTACCCTTGGAGGAGATTAAATGGCTCTCCATCACTTAGATGTTTTTCTATGCCAATCTGGTTTTGCTAGTTCGTAGTGATATCCCAGAGTCTATTATCCTTCTGGAGCATGATACGACTGGCTATTTCGTCATTTTAACTCATTCTCAGCTCTGACTCTAGGACTCTCTCAGAAGTAGATTGAGTAGAAGTCCTTCTTGATGCTGAATCACCCATGTCCTCCACAATGAAAATCTCCAAATCTCCAAATCTCCAGGAAATGTTTCAGTGTTTTCTTCTCTCATCCTTGCTATAAGGCAGATACAAGGAATTTGTTTTTGTGTGTAATTTGTCAGACAATGGATTCTGTTGATGTTGGAAAAACTTTTTACAAATTTGCAAACAAACTTTTATTTTCGTATTCCTGTTTTCTGCCATCAGAGTCATCAGATTCATTTTTGAAAATTAGTTTGAAAATATGTTATTTAGAGTACATTTAGACACTCTTGTGTTGTTGAGTATTCAGCTTGGAGCAAGTTTGATCAAATTTTTGGAGTATATGTGACAGGACTCTTACATAGATTCATAAACAGCTGAGTCAAGCAATGGTGATGTTGCTAGGAAGGAATAAAATGTAAGTAATTTCATTATAAAAGAATTCCAGCTGGAGCCTGAAAGCTCTAATAAAAATTTGAATAGCACTGCAGCCAAAGCTTTTTTAAATATCAGTTCACTTATTAACAGATCAGGATGAATTTTGGAAATCCTGGTTTTGATTGAAAGAAATACGACCTGGGTTTATAGACTCAGTGGTGAAGTCACCTTCGGTCTTTTCTTTTTGGAGCTGCAACTTATCTAGAGCTATAAAAGTTCCTCCTATGTTGTTATAAGCATATTATAGGGCACATGGGCAGTTCACTGGCATAAAGGTTATCGATCCTGTGAAAGAACTTCTAAGTCTAAACATCATGATTATTCTCAGAGGTTTATTGTCTTTTCCAAGAGTTATATTAAAAATTCCTGTCCTATTTTTTTTTTTTTTTCAGATGACACTTCAGCATCTTTATGTCAAAATATATCTCTCAGTGAGGCCTGATCCAGTGTCAGCTAGGAATTCTCCCTTCTCAGGACAGAGAAAGGCAGAGAGAGGTAGTAGAAGGATCAGGGGATGCTTCTTTTTTTACTGAGTTTTCCTCCAGTGCCACGCACAATCAGATTGGTGGCATGTCATTTCAGTCTGTCAACATCCTCTGAGTGTGACTCAGTCAGCCATAAGGAAATACCTTGTCTGTCGGCAGAGGATGTCCTTTCACAACACCCAGCCGCTCAGTCATGCAGCCTAAATGGGGCAGCAAACAGTACCTTCACACCAGCGTATGTTAACTGAGCTCTCTATTGATGTGTCTTGACCTCATAAGAAGACACAGCAAAAAGGCCAGGGTGAAGAGCAGAGAAAGGCTAACCTTTCCTTGTCTGCTAAAAACGGCAGCTCCCTTTACTCCACTCAGTCAGAAACAAACATATTTTGTGTGTGTGCCTGTGTGTGTACGTGTATATAAATAAATAAAACTCCACACACAATTTCCGTTTTGCAGTATGGGAATGTAACCACTAGATGACACCAAGAGATAGTTCCTATAGACCTGATTTTTTAATTCTTTATTCATCTGCCTGTTCAAAAGGTGACATTCTTGCTGAGATTGTAATTAAGATTACAGAGGTACGCAAATTAAGTGATCTGGCAAGTATTAATAGTTACTTTACTTTAATATTATTACCAATTACTGTCCTAGAGCGCAAAGAGCTTGGAATTTATGATATTTTGGACAGTGGATTTCAAACATTACCTCTCCTTCCCTGCTGTGTATACCTTTAATTGGTTATTACAAAAGCATCATCTGTATTGTTATAGCCAGAGCCTGTTGGTGCTCCTACAGCAAATTTCTTGGTTGAGTTGCTTAAAATCCTCCAAAAGTGAAGACAGTATTGTTGAATTTAGTTATGGGATTATATGTTTAAGAAGGTTCAGAATTAATTGCCTTACCCTTCTACGTTACTCTTTTTGTTTTGTTGGATTTTTCTCTTCAAAATGAACTAAAGCTACATAGTTTAATAAAAGAGAAACAAGAAATGTTTCTCTTCTCTGGTTGAAATGTCAAAATTGATAATTTTTGATATGAATTTCTGAGATTTTGTTTTTGGTAGTGGTAAAGAGGAAGGAGGTTTGAAATTATCCTTTTATGTCATTTTAATAATTGAGAGTTTCATTACATTTTCAACGAATTTCTGTGAGTATCTAAGGCTGTCAGGTCTGCATAGATGTTACATTAACACAAAGTGGCCTAAATTTCTAAGTGCTGGGTAGAAATTTAGTCCCATGTGTCTATATATAAATTCATAAAAGCAATATAGTATGACTAATGTCACCCATTAATGTCAATTAGAGATGCAGAACTTGCTTGATGATAGAGAGTGTTATTTTGGTCACAGAAAAATGTGCAAGACTTGGGGAAACAATCCTATTGAAGTCTTTTTAGTACCTCCTTCTACCTCTTCTCCCATATTCTCCAGTGCAGCTAAGCAGTAACCTTTCACTCTAAACAATCTTTCATAAGCATCCATTGATTTACAGCAACAACAACAAAAAGGAATTGAGTAGTTTTTTCTTATACAAGTATGTTCTATGTATGCACACTGCTTTGTATACCTCAATGTTATTAGTGAGAAAAATTGAACTAGGGATGGCTGTCATTAAAACTTTTGCAATACCCTGCCGTGTCTATTATGATCTTCATGGCAGTTATAATAATGAGAAGACGGTACTTATAAAGATCTTACTGGTGAACTCTATGTATATAAGCAACAGCAGAGAATATAACATAAACACCTATTGAGCACATTAAGAGCAAAAACAGTAATTGGGATTTTAAGTGTGTTTGCAATGAGGCAACAAATTGAAATCTCACTGACACAACCTCTCATTCACAGCTTGTGCGAGCAGCATGAAGTGATTGCTGTCAACCATGCATTGTGTCTGGATCTGAGATGGAAGATGGATGAACACTCACCCACTGCCTTGTCCCCACATGAGAAACACTTACCATCCGTGCAGTCCTGACTGTTGCCTACCATCTCTTGAAAGAAAATAACCCACTGCCTGGTCCAGGACATACCTGCTTTTGAGAGGTGCACAACCATACAGAAATCCTGGTGCTGACCATGCTACAGCTGAAGGTGCTGGTGGGAGCTGGACAATATGCCCAATTTGTTGCTGTAATGGAGTTAACAGCCCAGGGCTAAAACAAGAATTTGTAGATATAAATATCCACAAATATATGAAAAAAAAGAGAAAGAGCACTAAGTTTTCTCACAAGGAAATTACAAGGGCTATAAACTTGGCTCTTGGATAAATTGGAGGAGTAAAGATTCCTTCCCCAGTGTCCTGTAAGATATGAAGGTTACTTTGGGGCTATAATTACTGAGAACACTTGAAACAGCATCATCTTTGATATCACAGTGAAGACAAAGAAATGTTCTTCCTCATTTTTCAAAGATTTTATAAGAATACATCTTGTAAAATGTCGTAAGATTCTTTGGAATAAAATTGAGAATGTATATGAAATACTTTGAAATACCCTGAAAAATGCATAATGGAGATCATAGTCTTTATATTAGTAGAGTACAAATCACGTGTGTTTGATGTTTAATTTTGTTTCAATTTTGGTAGAACTTAGGTTTCATTTTTATGTGGAACAACAACAATTGTTAGTGGAGAAAAAATAAACAAATATTCTTCTTGACTCTGAATTGTTAAAAACCCAAGTGGTGTTGCTCCATCAGTTTTACAGGTAATTCAAATTGCTTCATAAAACTTTACTGGTTTGACCCATGCACAAAATGCATTGTATAGAAGTACAGAAAACAAAGTTTTTCTGGGTAAGAAGTATTCCTCATTGGAACACAATTCCTTCACAATTTTTTAATCTTAAAAAAGTTGTGAATAATATACTATAAAGACCCACTATTTAATTGAGAGCTTTTCACACTAAGCTACAGAAAACATTTATCTTTAAAGCTGCTTGTTTGTTTGTTTGCTTTTCTGGGAAATAGATTTCAGGTATATTAAAACTTCTTTTGACTTTTATGATACTATAGATGCGAAAAAATTAACAGTGAGAAAATTATTAACAATTTTATTTAATTGTGTAATTGAAGAGAAAAAATGCTCATGATTTTAGGGGAGATGTAGATATATTACCAGCATTAACAGATTTCTTATGATGTACTGAACTTTAGATTGTATTTGGGAGGCCTGCATAGGTCATGATATTTTCTAACATCTTGCAGTAGATGTAGGAGAGATGCATAGAGATTTCTCAGAGTCACTTTCATTTTTGTTTTTTATTTATGATAAATAAGCAGGATTATCAATTTCATAAGGTGCTAAAATATGAAAGTTAATTATTGAATATCATGAGATCTGCTCCAAAATCAGGAGGTTTCTCGTGGTGGTGTTTGAACTAATGTATTTTCCAAGTTTTTCTTGCCTGCAGTGTACACTCATTTCAAAAGTTGTTTATTTCGGAGTTCCAACTATTTTGCAGAGGTTGGAGGTCTAAGGATCTGCAATTTTTTAAGTCTCATGTATTCATTAAATCTTATCAGTCCAGTAGTTTTGTTTTAAATTCATAATTTAAAATAAAAATTCCTAACACAAGCACAAGAATTGGCTCACTGCAGAGAAAAACGTTTTTAGAATTTGTTGTGTCAGCTGAATCATCCGGAAGAGGATTAATCTTTTATTGGATGGCTGACAGTTTTGTTGTTGTTGTTGTAATCAGGGATCATTTTTTGTTAATGTTTTTTTTTTTGTTTTTAATTCCCTTAAAACGCCGCAATGTGCTGCAGAGGTGTTCAATCTTGCCAGTTCTGCCCTGCATGGAGTTGGCTGTTTCCTTTCCTTCACCAAAGAAAAAAACAACAATTATGAACATGCAATTGCTCATACAGAGTACATAGTTCCAAAATGAACACTTTACACACCCAGGCCTACATTTTTAATCAGAGTCAGCTCCCTAAAACTGTGGGACATCCATTCTTGTATTCAGCTTGCTGTTGTTAGGAGTGTTTGTAGCATTACTGGTTATTAATTATTATTATTACACTAACTGCTGATAGTCTAAGAATGCAAGATTTATGGGGAGAAATTTTGTCTTTTTTATAAGTTAACTAATCCATTTGGAAAGCATGAACCAGGACACACAAGATTTTCTCAGAACTGAAATAGAAGCAAAAAAACTTCAAAGCCAAACTGAGTTTACCTTGACCGTGCTTTGTATCAGCTCCTACAGACAAGCACAGTGGATGCCCATAGTACAAAGCCCTCTGCAAACAGAAAACAAGACGCAGCTCCTGTTCTGGTAGGTTCAGAAGCCAAACATGGAGTGGAATAAGAGCACGAAAGCAAGCATACGCACAGAGGTGAAGCTTTAACATCTCAATAGCAGAGCCAGGGAGGAACCCATAGTCTACAACCCAGGCCCAAATTGCACGTTTGTAAATCAAATCTCATAACTTACTACAGAAGAGAATTGTAAGTATGAAGGTCAAGGTGTATCCTACGTATGTCACTGTATTATAGATTGTTCTGCAAAACACACATCCTAGCTATAAAATTGCTCCACTGCAAAGTCATATAAATTCACTCATGGAAATTCACTAATGGAAACACAGCAACTCTCATGCAAAAGAAACAGCTGATGAGATGAAGCCCTTAATCTGGAATTCCTCATTTTTACGTCCTTCGTAAGCACGTATCATACTTCTGAAAGATACTCTGCCAGCAGTTTTACTTGTTGTATATTAATAAATCATTTAAAATTAGCAATCTGCTGGACTTGATATATCAGAAAGTAGGTTAAAAAAATAATGTAATCATCTAATTTACTTTTTTTTCCCCATTTTCTGATAGAGATATTTCTTTATTTTTTTTCTCCATTTACAGGTGCAGAATTAAAGAACGTGTTCACTCACTATATTATTGATGCACTTAAGTGGAGTGTTCCAAAGCATATAATTACTGTGTAGGCTTATGGCCCTGAAGTAGATTGGGATAGTGGTGCTGCATATCCATGATTTGAAGGACATACAGTGATGATTATAGAGGCAGTACTCTACATCCATTCCAGCCCTTTTGTGTTTAGCTGGTTGCCATGGCAAATAATTGGATAGAATTTAAGCCACTTTCTTCCAAGTGGGAAATTCATAATTTTACCCTTCACCTAATTTTGAACATACTTTTAAAGAATCTTAAAGTTTCTGCATGAATGGAACACAGACTTGTTGGAAAAAAAAAAAATTAGATTTCTACACATGGAAAAACACTTCATTTGGAGCTTGCTTTCATTGTTTTTATTATTATTTTTTAATCCTAAACAGTTTTTTAAACAACATGATAGAGTAAAAACGTGAGCCTGAGTAAAGTTCAAAAATATCTGACGCCAGACATAGGAAATCTGAAATTGAGCTACCAAATTCAGCTTGCTCTCGAGTTGGTATCAATTAGAAATAGAGATATAATTTTACCCATTCTAATTTATTTAGTCCAACATTTTTAAGCTTTGAAAATAATTATCAGGTCTTATTATGGATCATAGCAGTCATTTATCATTTCCTGCTTTTAGTTTGTGCCTTTTTCTGAAGATATGAATAAAAATTTGAAAAAAGCTTGCATGATTTAAAAATACATTTCAAATGAGTTCCTTCTTTACATAGTACTTGCTTACCTAGGGTTTTGTTATCTTACAGACGGCAGTCCTCAACTGTAAAATCACATCAGCCATTGCAAAACACATTGCAGTCCCGGGAAATTCAAAGTTCCTCAGCTCCATGTAAAATCAGTGGGCATCCCTGAAGGAAAATGGAATACAGAATACTAGAAATGGATTACTTCATTTTACTCTTTACCAGTAAATTACCTTTGAGCCTGGAAGGAGCTCTCACTGTCTTCTTGCCTATAAAAAAAAACAGGGCTCTAACAAATAAAGACCATGCCCTTGACACTCTAATACAAACACAGGAAAAAAGAAAAAAGGCTAGATTCACCCTATTTCCTTAGGAAGTTAGTTTTTGACTACTTTTCGGGTTTTAATGAAGCAGTAGTCCTAAAAGAAATAACTCCTTAGTCAGTAGAAAGGAAGACATCTTAAACTCACTTGGAGAGGGCTACATCTGCCTATGTTTTCAATGGATGGGAGTTCCAGGGCCTTTCAGAAAGACACACACTTCTTCATGAGTTTATTTGGAAAATTCAGTTCTTCTTCATTACGCACTTAAACTTCAAACATCTTCCTTAGTGGATACTGAATGAGCTGGACTATGGTTGTGCTTGTGATGTGTGAGCCAGGACAGGAACTGACATTTTGGTCTTGCTAATTTTTATCACCTTTCATAATTAATACTTTGTGACTTGTCTTCTCAATAGTTAGAAAATTAATTTCATGCTTTTTATTTATACTACAAAATTTCATACTTCAAGCAAACTACATGGATGCAACATGGACTTATTATCACTTTAATATCAGTATTCAATCCAAGATTGGAAAATTAAACTTTGGCATTAATATTGAGTAAGTCTGGTCAACTTAAGAATCACATCAGGAGAAGGATTTAGAACAGTTTTGATCACCGAAGTTTCTTTCTTAAAATATCTATTCACAGTCTACATGTTGTATCGGTTTGAAATGCAGTCCCAATTTTGTATTATTATTATTATTTTTAATATTCATTGATGTTGGACTGTGGAATCATAGAATATTCTGAATGAGGAGGGGTCTACCACAAGGATCCAAATCCTGACTTCACACTGGACCACTGAAATTCAAAACACATATATCTATGTTCATATGTACATATATGTGTGGGTTTTTTACAATTTTTTTTTCAGACAAGCTTTATTCTTTACTGAAAGATTCAGTATTACATCACAGATTATTCCTACTAGTGTTCTACTATTTACAAGTACTTAAGTTTAGGCATAATTTGGATCTTAATAATATATTCTAGTTTTGAAATTATGATCTGCCTAGAATGTAAAGTAAGGAGTTAGTTCACCAGCTGACTTGTGAACTAATCAACTTTGGGAAACCTTCTGTGAATATCTGGTGAATGCTAGAGTCAACTAGTATATTATTATATTTATTTTTTTTAACTTGCACAGATTGCATATGAATAAATCTTTTGTATTTATGTGGCTTTGATATGGACATTCACTGATTTTATATTTGGTATATGGAGAAATCAAGAGACAATGGGGAATAAACTTTGGCCTCAGCAAAAGCATTTCAGAACACCTTTGTGTTTGGAATTAGAAAACATATTTCTGCCCTTCCACAGCTATATTACAGTTCCAATAGGACAAAGAGCATCAGCAGCCTCTGTTCATTGAGAAGAACAATATATTGTAAGGAGACTTGCCATCTTTAAGCACGCACTGAAAAAGTTGGAAAAGAAAAGAAATATAACCACAGTTCTATTATCCAGAGACAATGGTGTAAAGAAGGTCACTAAAGAAATGTAGAAGTCATGGAAAGTTTGTTAATCTGGGAAAAATAATAATAATAATAATAAATAAAATAAAATAAAATAGTAAGAAATAAAATACAAAACAAAATAAAATATAATGAGAACCATTCTTTGTAGTAAATCTTAGATACGGTGAAAGATGGAATACAAATACACTGAAAACTTGAAGCACAAGCAGGATGAGAGAGAGGGAACAAGTATAAATACAGCTACTGGTAACATATCAGACCCCTGCAAATGACAGGAAACAAGGCATGGGATGGATAAGGCAGCAAAATCAGTACTGTTTCATCATATTATGCATCTATCTTTCTTGTGATTGGGTTAGGAAAGGTCATTTGATTTCTTACCTGTTGCCTCAGCCTCTATATAGACCAAGAGAAGAGAACAAAGAAATGGAGCTATGTCCAAGCTACAGAAAATCAGTTTAAAAGTTCCCAGTATTTTCAGTTCAGGAATAACAATCAAATAGTTGCAATTAATAGTGTTAAGGACAAGGGGGAAACGTGGCAGAACAAGAGTGAGAGGATCATCTTGGCAAACAGTTATAGATATATTAAAGAGAAATAGAAAAATAAAGCTACCAGTAAGTGGTACCTACATAAAAGTACACTATGTTGAGGACTGCTTTACAACTAAACAGGAAGTTGGATATAGACTGGAAAAGGAATTGCTGAGGGAGTCACTGAGTTTCCTAGCAGCATAATACTGTAAGTGCAGAACATGCTGGTGATCCTCTCTTGTCAAAGTGTACAAAAAAAAAAGTTGACATCTGGTCAAAGTGACACCTCAGGTCAGCAAAGTGTTTTATTCCATATGCTTCAACAAACAATGACTGCACTGATTGGAAACAGCTCTCTCGTTCCTCCCCACCCACTCACTTTGGCAAAAGCCAAATAACTTCTCTTGATGCAGCCCCCTGGCTTTCTCCCCATTCTGGTTTCTGGGGAGACTGCAACTACATTTTCAAGTGTTTATTAAAGAAGTGAGGAGTTTTATGTAATATTCTTGTCCTTTAACACTCAAATAAGATACTGGCCTGAATTTAAGCTATCTTGTGCTTAGGTTCTGTTCCCCATTATTGTTGCCTTGCATTGCAGCTTGTACAATTGGGAAATACTTACCACTGTATCTATTTTTCAGAGATTAGAAAAGATACTTGGGTATATGTGGGCCTAAAGTTTGAAACATTCAAGTTTGAAATGTCTTGTTTGGGAATAATTTACTGCCCCTACACTCATCAGTACTTTTTCAAAGTAGATAAATCACACTGTAGCAGTGTAAATTAGAATCATAGAATCATAGAATGGTTTCGGCTCAAAGGGACTTTTAAGATCATCTAGTTCCAACCCCTTGCTATAGGGGAAAACCTTGCACTGAATCACTCATTAGTCCTTCAAGATCACTAAGGACCATTATAAACTGTTCCTTTTCTTCATAAATGATTATGAACGTCTGAGCTGTAAGCTCTCAGTAGCCTCAGTAGTACCTAATACTGATTTACTCCAGGATACTTCAGAGGGGAGGATTCAATTTTCTGATTTTTTAAAAATTAAATTTTGATTCATAGTAAAAGAACACATTACCATACATAGTAAAATGACATCCTATCACATTTAGTTGAATGCAAAATTCTTTTGTATAGTTGTTTGTTTGTAAATAAGTTATTCAAAATGTTTGGAATTAAATTTCGTTTTCTTATGACAGAAAAAAATCTGTAGAGACCTCAGGATTTGTTTGAGCACATCTCAGCTACTGCTATCCTGGCAGTGTTCTCTCAAAGCACTGAAAAATACTTTTCATTTCACACATCATTTACAGCTTGCACTCCTATTCCTGTTGGTACTTCAATACAACCAAAAACGAACTGTAAAGCAAAATCAACTCTGTCCACAGTGAAGTGGGTACAAGTTTTACTGAACACCTCAGAGGACATTGGCAAAGTCACATTTAATATATTGAATGCAGTGCCCTTGAGTGCAAGAACGGAAGATTTTTTGTGTCTCTACACTCACAATTGCATACTACATAACAGCTCACAATGAGCATGCCTTTTACAACACAAGCTGTTCTCAAAAGAGTCACACCAGACTTGTCAGTCTTCTCTGTCCTGGTTTGTATACGCAGAGTGGTATGGCTGGTTTCAAAAACACACCACAGAGCAAAGAGGAGGGTGGCATCTACATCTATCTCTAATTTATTCTGCTCTATGTTAGGCTCAAAGATGGCACAGAGACAGAAAGAGTGCTGACCTTGTGTCCTGGTGAGCCCATCTGGTTTCTACAGCCACAAAACTTCCAGCATGAAACTTTCAGCATATACATGTTGAGTTAAATTTTTTTCCCTTCTCAAAGAGCCTAGTCCCAGTCAATGAATGGCAACTGTGACAAATCCTGTTAAGGCTCATCACAACAATGCCAATATCTCAGGTCTTAGGATAGAACAGTGGAGAATGGCTTGGCTTGGACTCCACAACAAAGCACAGATAAAACTTAAGAGCCCTAAATGAAGTTACTAGCTTTGCTGGAAGTCCTTCTGCAACCCGGAAATCTGAATTAAACCATCGAACATCTTTTGCTTTGGAAACACTATGTATCTTCATATTTATTTATTTACTTATCTGTCTATTCTATTTTTTTTTTTTTTTTCACAGTTTCAGGTAAACTCAGAACTCAGCCATTTAACCACTGCAAGTGTAAGCAACATGCTTTTCATTAATCCTAAGAAGTGCCCAGTGATCAAGTTCCTGTGAAAAACTGTCTGCTCAGGTTCCTCCTGATTAAGTTAATCACTCTGAAGCCTTCATTATTTGTTGAATTGCTGACCAGTTAAGTACAAAACTAGAAATCATTATGAAGTTGTACATATGTTGAAGTTTGCAATATGATGATACAGAAAGAAAACAAGAATTTTTGCTATAATCAAATTCATGAAGAATCACATCTGTGTATCAGATAGTATTATTCCAGCAAGTATTCTGGGCAGGAAATATTCAAAACAAGCTAGGGAACATTTTCTGGCCATGCTGAATATTTTATTTTAAGATGATAAGAATTAAATAGGAAATACTTGCCATATAGTTGTGGGGATTGCCCCTTCACATGGAATATGCATAGACATGCATATGATTCACTTGTGATTCTATAGATGCAC
This sequence comes from Phasianus colchicus, assembly GCF_987193195.1. NCBI lineage: Eukaryota > Metazoa > Chordata > Aves > Galliformes > Phasianidae > Phasianus > Phasianus colchicus. The sequence goes on from NC_143476.1 coordinate 76,552,991, forward strand.
ACAATCAGCAAAGCTTCACTACTCCATCTGGAGAGGGCTCATGAGGACAAATACAGGACAAGGGCATGTTTCTTTTTAATTATGTCCATCTCAGAGCAAATTCAGTCTGCAGCCTGCTGGCTGTGGAATGGAAGAACAGGGAGCTGGAACTGTGTCCTTATGGGGTTGCCTGGTACAGAATTCTCAGAAATTGTAAGCTGCTATCTGTTTTCTTTCTCTTGCATAATAATAAGTCTCAGAAGTCAGCAGGAATTCTAGCTGCCATTAGTTTCTTGTAGTACTGTCTTGGTTTAGTTAGAACATATACCCTTGACAGGGAGCAGTATATGTTGACAGTAGATCCAATCCTGAGACAGTCTTTGGAGCAGGATACTCTGAACTGCCTACCTGAACTATAATGTAGTTTAGGAAGCAGATTAGGATGCCAAAAACAGTGTCATAAACAACAAGTAGTAAACACATTTTCACAGCTACATTCACTTCTTTGTTAATACCCCAAATATAACCTGAAATTCCTTTCAGAATCCAGAAGTGTTATCAGTGATATCAAGTGTAAAGAGAGTAATGCCTTTAATCCAGAATCAATAGAGTAATGACATTTTATTTGATAAAAACAAATCTCATCAGATCAGGATATAGTTGAACTTGGCTTTATGAAGAAGCAGGCTTAATCTGCACCCGATAATGTGCAGCATGCTCTGGTAGTCTGTGTAATTTCGTCTTTTAGATTTTAAATGTAAACAAGATAGAACTATCTGCTAGAATCATTTTCTTCCTACTAGGCTCCCTTTCTGTGCATAAGTAACAGCAAAAGTTACCCTTGGCATGGCATCGTCTTGTCAGGATTCTGTGCCTGGCTGCCCTGGCCCATGACTGTGTGCACAACTCATCCCTTTCCCAGGGAGACAGATGTTCCCCAGGTCTCTGCAGTGCTGGAAACTGGAAAATGGCTCCTCCCATGATATCTAATCTTGATCCAGCTGGCGGCTCCTAGCAAACAATAAAGGTTAGCACAGGCCCTTGCTAGCTTGAGGAGCACAACATGCTCCTTCAGGCTCCATATGTTTGGCCTTTAACCCTCCTCAGACACCTCCGTCTGTTCCTTGCCTTGTCCTGCTGGGAGCACGCGCAGAATGAGTTTATTGTTCACAGCCATTTGGCACCCCTATGACTATCTCAATGGCACGTGTTGGGACACGGAGTCCAACACAGTTATTACAGACTGAATACAGACCTATTCTGTATTCTTCCTTTTTCTGAAGAAAAAAATCTTAGGTTTTTTTTGGTGGTGGTGGGGTTTTTTTTGTTTGTTTGGGTTTTTTTTGTATCGAATATCAGAGGTGCAATGACACAATGAGGCAAGCTCAGAGGGAGAATCTGATGCTTTCCTCATACCCTCAAGTAATGACATGTTGCAAATCCTTAGGCATGTTTTCCATGCTTGAAGCTGAGAATTTGATACCTACATTTATTTTACCTTAAGCTGCTTTCCTTCAGTACAGCACTTCGAATGAAGCTTGGAGACCCAGCACTGGGTCAAATAAATTGTTTAAAAAGCACTTTACCGAAGACATCTGCAGCATGCAAGGATATGATGAAATGTTAGTTGGGCTTAGGGTGAGGGAATTATACATGTGAAAATATAACGTAATCACAGAATTTGCATGGCTTTGGTGGGTCCAAGTCTGAATTTGTTTTCACCTGGCTGAATAGTTGATCACTTTTGGATGCACTGTGAGATGATAAAACCAGCTTCATTTGATCTCATTCACAGGTGCATCCAACCTACTGAAGTGTGTGGTTTTTTTCATAAGACCTCTGGGGCTGAATTATAGTGGCATTTTTTTGTTAGGAATAATGCAGATTTAATTTGGAATTCTATATTATGTACACCACCTAAATCAGCATGAATGAACACTAAGGAGAGACAAATAGCAATATTAAAAGTCCTAAAGATTCTTCTTTTTGATAGGCCCTGCTGTGCTACAGTTTTGTTAACATGTGTCTAATCTGTTAGGAAGTGCTTATAATATTTTTAACCAATTCCTAGAAATGTGGCTAATTCCAGGCCATTAAAATGGTGAATAAATACAAATTTCTAGAGAAAACAAAATGTTGTAAAAATGTAATATATACAACAGGGTCTATATCATTCCTTGTCAACAACAGTACAACACCTAACAGTGTTCTGTCTGAAAATATCTCTTTTATGTTATTTATGTCATCTAAATAAGACTTTAATTTAAGAGCATTTAAAACATTGTAGGTTTTTGTATTTTAGTATATGAACTCACTACATTTACCTGTTTGAATGGTTCTTCCCACCCGAAAGAGAAAAGAATACACGACTCTTAGACTTTTCCCTGAGCTTTACTTAAATGTGAGAGTCATGTTTTATGTTAATTAACATGTATAAATCCTTTAAGTGAATATAGGACCTGGTGTGCAGTTATGGTGTCATTAATGCAAGCCTTAAGTACAGTAGATGTATGAGGTTTGACAATGCACACCCTGGAGCGTATTACTGCTCTTACAAAAATCATACTTCTTTCAATAACTTTGGTAATGGACTCCAACCTGTGCAGATGTGGTTGTGTAATTACACATCTGAGAATCATCATTAACCAAGCAGGATTGTCCCGGCTGTCCATTGGGCATGCCAGCAATTAATCCCAGTAGTAAAAGCTCTCCTTGAGCCACCCATAGGATCAGCAAAAGTGTATTTTTGAAATTATTTTAAAATATAGACCAAGAGAATAAAAGCATGAAAAAATGAAATAAACCCTGCCAAGAAGGGTGTATTTACATTTGTCCACTCTGCTTCTTCTTTCCATGCTGTTGATTGTCTTGATAATAAGAGATGGTCTCAATGAAAGCACCACAGTGCTCGGAAGCAGCTGACAAATTAGGCACTAATAGTCTCTCCAAACCTTGTAAAATAAGGGCAGAAAAGCTTTGATTTAAAGAAGTTATAAAGGCATTATTTTTTACTTCATCTTCTGCCTGCATTTGATATTACTCTCCCAAGAACAAGCTGCAGTAATATTTTCTCATCATTTGCAACCCTGCACCAAAGGATTTTATGTTCTAACTGGTGATGGAAAAAAATAATAAAAAGTGTGGTTAAAGCAGGTGCTGTTTGTAGTGTTTATATAAACACATTAGCACTCTTTTGACACAGCATGACCTGAACAAGTAGTTCATCCTACTAGTAGCAGGGAAACAATAACTGAGCATGCCAGAGCCCAGTTCATTCAAACACTGCAAAATTAACACCAGATTATGAATACGCTTGCCACTGGTAATTAATCGTGAAAATTGCTGGAGGAGTTCCCCTACTGTGAAGGATATTGGCAGAAGTATTTACTGCTAATAGGCCTTGTTTAAGCTTTTTTTTTTTTTTTTTTTTTTTTTTATTTCTACCCCCTTAGAGATAAAACTTACAATAGATTGCACAGGAACTGATAGATTATTACATATTCCTTTGGCCTGTTTTTTTATTTTTTTTATTTTTTTTATTAGCATTTCTGAATATCCCTAGTGTTTTCCTCTCTATTATTAGAAATGTGCATTGTGTGATCGCATTCATACCATTAAACTGTCCCTTACAGACTGGGATAATTTCACTATCTGGATAATGTTTTACTATATTCCATGGTGATTTAACATTATCCCATATTTTGCAGCAGCAATTTGGAGGCATCATAAGGAGAGTTTTGTGTATTTCAAATAATATATAAGCTTTTATAACCTTAGGTAGTGGTTGCATGATCTACAAAATCTCTGATGTGCCTATCATTTTAACCAATTTTCCCTATAGATGCCTTTTATTGCATGTTTTTTAAGTGTAAAACAAAATGACCAAGATGTTTTCAATCTACAATGTTTTTAAATACCATAAAAATACATGATCATGAATGTATTATTTTAAAAATAAGAAATCAAAAAAATAACTTATGGAGAGTCACATGTTCTCTTGTATATTTTCCTAAAACAGATTATACAATATAGTATCATTTTGGTCCCTCTAAAAAAATAGAAGAGGGATCAGCATGACTGGCTTTTAACGGGTGTGTTATTGGATATAAAACAAAGACCAGTCTCTTAGTGAAATTAAGGAAAGACCAGCTATTGATTTTAATGAAAGTAGGGTTTAGCCCTATATCTGTTAAAATTTTATTATTGTATAATATGAGCATTATGGAGGCATTTATTGCTGATTTTATTATGAACAGTAATGATTCTTGGCTCATATATGCCAATAATTCTGGCAATTTAGTCAATAATTCCAACAATTTGACTTTTATAAGACATTTAAGATTGATCTTTGTCCAAAAATGTTTAACTATTTCTTTTGAGAACTTGTTCATGACTTTCCCATTGAATTCAATTTGAATGAAGTTGTATTCCTTAAACTTTTAGTATCCCTAGCAATATGTCTTATATTTCTTTATTAAAGGTGGACATTTTTTCCTTTTTTTTTCTTTTTTTTCTTTTTTGTCTTCTTGAAACCATCCAGAATCTGTATTTAAGCTCTATTTATTTACTTATTTATTTGTTTGTGTTTGTATGTGTGTGTATGTCCTACAAAGCATGTACTCACTCTTCATATGTCACATTTTCTTTGAAATACATTGTACAGCTAGCCTAACAAATCACAGACCTTACAGCTCACTTTTTTCTTTCAGTTTGGTATACGCTTTACAGCCCATATGTAAAGTCAGCACAGACAACGGAAACAATGGAAACAATGGGCATAATCCCATTGAATTAAACCATTCAGGCTAAGGATGTTGTTACATAACTAACAAGAAAATCTATTATTTCTATACAATTTTTAGTCCTTGTGTCTCTATTAGCATCAAAGCAAAGAGATTCTCATTAACATTACTTTTATATTTTGCTCATCTAAACAGAGAGGTTTTGTCTAGATTGCATAATTTAGTACAAAAGATACCAGTGAAAAGTAGGCTGCATTGATCTTAATAGTGAGGCTTTATAGTGAAGATGCCTTGCAAATATTTATTCGTGATAGCACACTCTGTAACCTTCCCTCTGTCTTCCTCTCAAATTCTCTGAAGCTTTTTCCTTTAGCTGATCCCTCAGGCAACAAAAAACAACAGCTAACAATTAGTAGCTGTCACACTGTTCTGACACGGAACAATAAAACATTACAGAGGTTAAACTGCCTCTGGTTTATGTTAAGAATAATGATTCTGGTCATTTATTTGCCTCTAGCATAAAAGTTTTTTATTATATATGTATTCTTTTTTAATATTAAATCAGTTTTGGTACCAAAGCATGTTATGGTTTATTTTGGAGAAGAACACAAACCATCACTCAACAAATGGCTTTTGTTTTGAATGAGGTTGCAGTTGCAGTTTTAGCTGTCTCAAGGCTGATTTCAAAAGAAAGAAAAAGGTCTTCACACAGAGCCTGTATACTAGGTACCACAACCATCCAGTATCAGCATTTTTTACTCTGAGAAATGTTGAAGAATACACATTCTGTGTACAAAAAGACTATCTTACTCTGAATTATGCAGGGTGTCCTTTATATCTTTCCATTTTCATTATACATTTAATGTAGTTTTTGTTGTTATTGTTTTAATGAGTGCTTGCAAAATGTATTCTACAATATACTAATAATAATGAATTTTAAGAAAAAGCATCATGTTGTAAGGGACATCTAAGCTCAGACATCCCTTTTCAGAGTGAATAATAATTTTGCCATTTTACTTCTGGTTCTACATAGCATGAAAAGCAAGTCCAAATCTGCAGCTGAGATAACATTTTTTGAGATAATATATGTTATTAACAATGTATATTCCCTTAATAATTCCTATTCTCAAACATCTTAGAGCATTTATAAAGTAGCATTCCCAAGAACTATATTTTGGCTTTAACCATAAAAATATTTCTGTTTCACAAAGAAACTTTGATTTTGGTTGAGAAAATAAGGTTTCTGTTAATTAACTGAATAATTTAATTGAGCAGTCTTAATTTTCCCAGCCAAGATATTTAACTTCAGCATAACGCACTGTTTGCTTATAGTTTGTAAAAATTTGGTATTGTAAAGAAAAACAATAATAAAATGCATATTTCCACACAGTTGTTGTAGGAAGTCAGAATACATTTTGTTTATGCAATCAGAATATCCTTGATTTATGAAGGAAAAAGATGAAGAACCATTTTTATTTGCAAAGAATTACGGCTAAATTCACTGCAACTACAGGTGTGTCCACAGCCCTTGACATGCACCACACACAGAGGTGACATTTGTGTATTAAAACTGTGCACATCTAAACCCAAAATGCTCATGTGCATGGTATTCTTCACCCAAAACAGTCATTTCTTCATGTGAAGCACTCCTTTGCAGAGAGAGAGCCAAAAGTCATTTAGCCATTTATTTTTTAAAGCCGCATATTTCGTAGGGACTGCACTGGACTCCAGAGACATTCAAGAGACATCTGTATCTTTCCATTGTTCATTTAACAAGTTATGGTAAGGCAACTACTTCTGCACATCTAAAATACAAGTGTGTTCACATACAAGTAAGCTGCATTTATCATGCATGATCAGGATCTCGGGGCCTTTCCAGCTGTGCTACACACTGAATATTTTGCACACTGCACAAAGATATATTTCACCCTTGAATGTGAAATCAGGTTAATGAACAAGCAGTATGGCACCTTCTCACAGGAATTTTTTCATGACTCCTCCCTGTAGCTCTTGAACACTGTATTGCCCACTATAATCTAGTGTCCTTAAAACTCAAAGCAAACTAAGCATTCTCTGCACCTCCAGACTATAATAGATAAAAGTTGCTAAAAATATTTGATTTATCATCTTAGTACTCACTTTAGATGTTAGATATAAAAACTCTGAAGGATTTGTTAGGAATGTTCTTGACAAAAATTTATTTAGGAAGTGTACCTTTCTATATGTATGTAAAATAGACTAGGAAATTACTACATATGGGATAAATAGTGTGTGTTTAAAATTAGCATGCATGACAAAACACATGTTTACCTTGAAGGCTGCAGCAGTTTCGAGGCAGTCATTTTAGTCCATCAGGTAAATGGCACACATTTCCTAAATGTTGCAAAAATGTATGTTATTATGTACAATGTGCATTATTATACAATAGACAGCAGTAGTGTAATGTTAAATTATTCTGTTGTGTCAACATTTCTAAAAATTCATGACATCATATTTTCACTTACCTATGTTGGGAATGAAATGATAAAAAGAAAAAAAAAAAAACCAAAGAAATGATCAAAGGTAGCTCTAAAGCAATTAAATTCCCCATGCCTAATAGTATCCAAGCAGTCAATTTACTTTTAAACTGTTACTATTTCAGAGCGTTTTAAGTTGGGACAGAATATTCTGCTCACTGTAGTAAAAAAGATAGAAAGATCTAATTTTGCATACATATATAGCACTGTCCTATTATGTTTTGATAGTGTAAGCAAAAGTAATTTTCTTACGCACTTTCACCAGCCAAAAACAAGAGTCTGCATGCTAAGCTTGTAAAAGCCTGCACCAGCAGAGGTGACCCACTATTGCTGCTGCTACTATTGATAACCACCACCCACTGCCTCAGTGTGCTCACATCCACTGTTTGGTCTTTGTCAACATTCAGCAAATACTGATGAATATTAATGGTGCCATTTTTTTTTCTGCATAAAAACTCAGTGACACACCTTTGCTTCAGAAACACTTCCATGTCAGACACCATTCCCCGTCCCTCTGCTGCCGTCAGTCACAAGACAACAAAACATAACAGAATATAGTCAAGAGGGTTCAGTTTCCACTGCCGTACCACCAACATCCATCTGTGATAGTGTGGACCAAAATAAAAAAAACAGGAGGTATTACTTTTAGAACAACCTTCATATATAAAGATTTAAGAGAAGTGGTTTGTGAAGAGAGAGAAGAAAAGAATAAAACAAATTTTTAAAAATGTGTTCTGAACATATTATTTAGGATGCAATGGACCAATAACCGTTAAAGGTCCTTCTCCCTTTCACACATTTTAGGCCTTGGAAACAAACCAAGTAGTGTCATGGTCACAACAAGTACTAGGGACTGCTGGTACAAAACCATGGATGTTTACTAGTAACAGAAGACATAGGAGGAGGTAAGAAGTCTGAAAATCTGAATCACAGTGATCCAGTCTTGATAGCTGACTTAACTGCAGCCTTTCAGTACCTAAAGGGAGCCTACAAACAGGAGGAGAGTCAATTCTTTGAAAGGGTAGATAACAGCAGGACAAGGGGAAATGGTTTTAAATTGAAGGAGGGAAGATTTAGATTGGATGTCAAGGGGAAGCTTTACTATGAGAGTGGTGAGGTGCTGGAACAGGCTGCTCAGAGAGGTTGTGGATGCCCCATCTCTAGAGGTTTTCAAGGCCAGGTTGGATGGGGCCCTGGGCAGCCTGGTCTAGTATTAAATGGGAGATTGGTGGCCCTGCCTGTGTCAGGGGGAATTGGAGATTCATGATCCTTGAGGTCCCTTCCAACCTTGGCCATTCTGTGATTATGTGATTCTGTGATTCCATGTGAGGACAAAACACAGTTCGGGATCCTTCAAAATTCCCTGAAGTTTTGTTATTCTGCTTTTCATTTAGCAGAGGCATAATTTGCCTCCTAGATTCCTGCACCATGCAATCACCCTTTGCCTCCACTGCCAAACAGCTAGCCTATGCATATCCACTACCCAAAATCAGGAGCCGTGACATGTACCCATACACAGTCATTCTCTAATACTGTAGAAACAGTGCGTAAGAAAAGAAGTCTTGCTATAGATGTGCAGGGTAACCCCAGTTCAGATGTGGGCATCTGTTGTTATTCTGGGTTTCTCCTTTGTCCTTTGAAAAAACTCCTCCACAAGATTCGCACATTTCATTTATTGCATCCAAGCACAAGTAGCACAAACAGTTTACTATTGGTCTGCAAGGGCAGGACATGATGTTATACAATTTGTGCAATGTACAAACCTGAATAAATGAATCCCACTACTCACAAAAAGAGTTTATTTTAAAAAAACAGCAGGTTTTTTTTTCACATGCATACACATGCAGGCAGAATCATATATATGATTTTTTTTTAATTATTTATTTAAAGAAATTTGGGAAATTGTAGGAAATGTAGGAAAATGAAAAGGAAAGAGTAGGAAAATGAAATGCAATTGCAGAAATTCTGAATGAATCCAGGGTTACTTCAGTCACAGAGATTTCTATTTCTAGAAGAGAGAGAATAGGATGAAATAAGTTTTCCAGTTCTATTCATTTTTAAAATCATAACAATCTATGTTTGAAAGAGTCTAGAGTAGTCAGTTCATAGCACAGAAGCACTGTTACTATAATGTTAGTAACAGGAAACAATTACAGCTGAAGTTCCAGGAATCCACAGACTATGTAATGTCTGTGTCCCTAGGGTTTGTCTCTGTGGATTGGTTATGAATTTCCTTCTCTGGGTAACCTGATTTGCACTTTCTAACTTGTAACAAGGTAGCATTTGTTCCCAAAACACTGTATGTTCATTTTGAGGTAGAAAAGTTCAGATATGAGCCAGTATCTTCAATATATTGCTAAGGACAGATACATTTAGATATACTTGTATTTTAATTAAAATGAGCTTCAGGAGAAAACTGGAAAATTAAGCTATTACTTAAATAATTAAACAAAAATTAATTACCTTATTTGTATTTGTAAGGTTGAAAAATTCTTACTTGTGTAATAAATTTAAATTACTGGTATTTTAATTGGCACAGATGGAAGGAAGGTGTTTGGGATAGTTCTAAATATTTTGCTATATGGTCCTAATTTCAGAGTAGTTACATATTTTTAGTTTAAAGAGAAATATATTTTGCTCCATTCTTGAGAGATTCCTCTCTATGTACTGCTGAATTCCCTATTTTTTATACATGTTCCCTTCCAGTCAGTGATTTCAGTCAGAATTACGGCTACACTCCAAGTTTTACTGTTACCTTGTTTACTTTTTTTTTTTTTTTTTCCCCTGGGGATAAATATTTCACATTTGCATGTTTCCAATGCAGGATTTGGAATTTTAAGAATAATAATCAAAAGGGTTCTCCCAAGATAGTGCAGCAAATTTAATCCTACCATCATACAATATCCCAAATTGGAAGAGACCCGTAAGTATCATCAAACAATTTTCAGGCTACAATTTTCAGTGATAAAAAAAAAGTATTTTTCTTTTGAACTGAAAGGTTGATTTGTTCATTCCAGCAAAATGAATTTGAAAACAGACAGCCATTTATTTCTTTAAATATGTGATTTTTTTATTTACTTTCAATTTATTCTTGGTTAGAGAAATATTTATTCTTCAACTTACACAAAGAAGGGGATGCAATAAAAACTCAACACATCTTCAAAGACAGAAATTCCTTGGTTTGCGGGAATCCTTTGGTATTTTAAAGCCAGTGATGGAGAAAAAGCAGTTTGTTATGAGTGTTGAATTGTTTTTTCTTTTCACGTGTAATAGCACTTAAGTGTCATGTTAAGCCTGAGGCAGGAAAGACTTTAAATGACCTGTTCTGACTGGAATTGTGTTTACTCTACTATTTTAAAAAATGCAGCTCAGGATTTCTTCCCTTATCAGTTCTCAAACTCTAACAGCTTGCAGACTCAAATTTCCCCTTCCAAGCAATGTTGGATTTGCCTGCTGTTTGTCATGACAAAGGGTTTCATGAATTCTGCTGTTTGGATTTTTGACTTGTATTACCTAGTATCAGCCTCTAAGCTAGGCTGTAGCATTTTTCATCTCCCAGAAAATGCCCAAAAGGCTGCTAGAAGCATTGCACATTGAAATGTGTAGGTACACATCTTTCTAACTGTTTGCATTGGGAATTCTGGCAAAGGAGCTGTAGAAAAACTCCCAGTGGGACAAAAATGGTGAACAATTAAGCAGTATCTTTCTGTAGGATGTATTGCCCTTGGCATTTGTGGCTGCAGGTGTGGCAAGCAGTATGCAGCATTTGCTCATTCAAACCTTCAGTGAATCCATATGGCAGAGATGTCTTATAAACAAAATGAATGTGAGATAATCTCTCATGAGTTTGACACTACTTCTGCCCCTTTGCTCTGTATTCTTCTCTGGTTTTGGTTTCCCTTCATCCATGTTGCACATTGCCTTTCTCCCTGCCTGGAATAACCAAGAAATGCCATTCCATCCACTCTCCTTAAAAAAAAAAAAAAAAGAAAGAAAGAAAAAAAGCATTCATAAACTTAATTATTCCCTAAAGCAAACATTCCTCCTTCTGCCATGTCTTCTAAACATCATATGTGTTTGTGATTGCGTTGAACTGTACACACATCGTATTCAGATGTTTACTCCTTTTTATTTCCAAGGAAACTAATACAGATACAAAGAGCACAATAACACACTTTGATAGAACAAATTTTAGTTTTCACCATAGTCCCTACCATTAGCTATGCATTTTCACTAGCGATGAATAAGAACCTGAATATTGCACTTGTAAAAATCTGCACCAGTAGGGCTTACCCACTGTTTCATAGTTGCTATTATGGCATCGTTAGGAAAATGCTACCCACACAGTCCATCTTTCATCATCATGAAGAGATGGAAGTCAGAATGTGACAAATACGGACTATACAGTGGGTGTAGTGAGACAGTATAACTAAGTTTGGCAAAGTGATCCATGGTCTTCAAATTGGTACTGGGTCTGGTGTTACCATGTTGCAAAAGGCTGTCTTCTCTGGTCTGATGCTGGAAGTTCAAGTCCCAAGCTTAGTCAGCATTAAGATGTAATAACCAGTGTTAATGGTTTGTCCAGGTTCCAGGAAATCCAGGAAAACCTTCCCTATCCTAAAAGACAGTGCATACCACTTTACCCTCTAAGGGCTACATCTTGAACTTTTTCTTTGATGGGGAGTTCACATGTCAATGCCTTCTGGGCAACCAACTTGACTCCAGCTTATATAACACCACATCTCAACACCAGTAATGATGTGATCTACAAAACTGTCACCTTCAGCCTCACATGCGCATGGTGTTCTTTCCGTTCCTCTGCACATATTCATGGGACTCACCTGTAGCACACTTTGCAGTATTCCACCGATGCCATTTGTTTTCCTAATGCATTGAAGCCTATGTTCAGTTCCATTCACAGTTCCCTCACTGTAATCCATCGATTTGCATGGATGAGGTGATCAAAACACTCTTTATTTTGGGGTGTAGCAGCTGTGCATAACTACATGAAATGCGGCTTGTCTTTCACATTGCTGTCACCACTACTGAAATGCACTACTCATCACCTCACAGTGCTCACATCCATTGTTTGGGCCCCATCAACACTCAGTAAGTGCTGATGGATTTAAATGGGTACCATTTTTTTCCACATGGAGGAATTCAATGACACGCTCCTGCTTCCATGTCAGATGCTATTTTGTTAGACTGCCCCTCTGCCGCCATCTGTCGTTGCACATCAGTAATGGAATTAACTACCAACACCTTTGGTATCATGAGCCAACATAATAAAATTGGAGGTGTTACTTTCAGAGCAACCCTCATAAATTCCTGTGAAGAGAAAATAAAAGATCCCATTTCATGCTCTGAATGGTGCTGGGTATTCTTGAATTCTAGTGACATGCTAACAGAAATCACGTCATGTTGTTTGGAAAGCAAAATGCAAGAGACAGAAGTCACTGAATATCCTTTTCACTGTGAAATCTATCTTGGCCAGTATAGATATAGGTATTCACATTTTTCTTTTTTTTTCTGGCCACGACCAAAGACATCAGCAATGTCATCTAGACATGACAAAGGAAGTAGAGTAGCTGTGTGGGTTTTGATACCAAAGTTTTATATCAATGGGTCGGAGGTATGACAGGAGTTATCAACAAGACAGGAGTTCAGAATTGGCTGTTCCTCACATACATCTTTCAATCATGTTTAAACTTCTTGTTCTATACATATTGTGTAGATATTGTTGCGTTTTTGTCCTCTATACATTATTTTTCAAGGTAATTTACTCTGAGAAGTGTTCTTTAAGAGCATAAAAATTGCACAGCTAAAACCTAATGAGAAATATTATGGACTGAAGGATCTACCGGACAGGAGAAGTCTCAGTGACTTTGCTGACCATGGATAGTATACCCATTGCTCTTCTGCTTGCTTGTCATAAAAGAGTCATTGACAGTTATGAGATCCTCTCTCAGCCTTTCCTCATAAGGGAGATGCTCCAAGCCCCTAATCATATTTTTCTCCCTTCACTTGGCACTTTCTAGGAGATACCTGTCTTTTTTGAACCAAGGAGCTCAGAACTGAACACATTATTCCACATGTGGCCTCACTGGGGCAGAGTAGAGGCATAGGATATCCCTCGATTCATTGCCATTCTCTTTTTAAAGCACCTGAGGATACACTTGGCATTCTTGTCCACAAGGGCACACTGCGGGCTCATACTACCTACAGGACACCCAGGTCGTCATCCACAGACTCCTTACTGTCAATTCAGCCCCTAATCTATACTGATGCATGCAGTTATTCCTCTCCAAGTTCAAGACTCCACATTTGCCCTTGTTGAAACTCACCAGGTTCCTCTCTGCCTAACTTCCAGTCTGTCCAGATCTTGTTAAATGGCATCACAGACTTCTGGCAGGTCACCCACTTATGCCAGTTTTATATCATCAGCAAACTTCATTGATGAAGATGTTAAACAAGATCGAATCCAGCACCAATCCGTGGGGAATACCGCTAGTTACAGGCCTCCAATTAGACTCTGTGGCACTGGTCACAACCCTCTGAGTTCTACCAGTCAGTTCAGAAGAACATAAGAAAAAACTTCTTACATAAAAAATTACTTGTGAAATTCAAAAAATATTTAGAAAGAAAAACTGAAGAAAAGTTTCTCTGAAATTATCCCTGAAATTTTGAAATATTTACTTCCAGGCTTTTGTATATAAAAGGGAGAGAATACATACAGTTCTTTATAATTAGCTATTCTGTTGTAGCATCAGATATGAATGAACTAAGTATAAACCTCAATTTTATTTTTTTCAGCTGCTGCTACAAACAAAGTTAAGAGATTTTAAACAGTACTATGTGCTTTAAAAAATACATATCAAATTTGACAGATCAATGGGATCAACCTTTGAAAAAGATGAGATCATCACTGGCATTCTGGTATCATTCCCCATTAAATGTTGCTTTTGTTAAATAATAATAATAATAACAATAAGAAAATGACAAGAAAATCAATAAGGTAGAAGAAATTATCTAGTAATAATTCTGCTGAAGCTCAGACTTAGTAAAAATATTTTTCTTTCATTTGTATATGATAACTCAACATAAAAACAAAACAAAACAAAGAAACAAACATGCCACTGATTTATCACAGAGTTGTTCCATGTTTTACAATGATACTGCTCCATTGCTGTCAAAGTTACATTAGTTACATTCTGGAATACAGAAATGAATTGGGTTATTTTTCTGTAACATAAATAAAGTACCTGATATCTAAGTCACACAATTTTTAGTCTGTCTTCTTTGGAATTGGGTTTCAGAAGTGTGAAAGGAATTGCAAATATAAACTACATTTCTAATCTGAGCTTTCTCCATTCTTTTTGTAGGAGATGGTTTATGGGAGCTTTTGATCTTCACTAAGAACGTCAACCGATGTTTACTTCTTAGACTTAGGCTTTTTCCTCCTCCATATGGTTCCAATTCACTGCAGATCATGCTTTTTCTCCAGAAGTCTTTAGATACTCAATTCTTAGTTTTACAAAGAAAGGTCATTCTATATTGTCTTCTTGATCTTTTTTTCAACACTGCAATGCTAATCCTTCTGTAAGACTTTTAGTAGCATAAGGATTTTAAAACAGAAGCAAATAAAACCAACAAAAACATGCTTGCTTTTGTATGTTGAATATCCTTATTAACAGACACCAAATCTGAAGTGTGTTTTCCTTCCATTTCAAAAAGTTTATCTTTTGTTACAGTACACTTATATTAATATACTTAATTGATTTTCTGAGATAGTCTATAGATAGACAGTGAATTTAGAAAATAGGCTCAGAAAATGAAGAGATAAGAAAAAGAAATAGAAGAACTGTTCCTTTTGTAGTGCCAAATTTCATGGTCTATTTCAATTTAAAACTTCATTATGGAATTTTAGGGAATGGTGCCTGTAATGTCCTAAACCTGAATTGTATTACATCCTTGGTTGCTGAGTCATCTGCATGTTCATAAAATTTCCAATGTTTTAAAAATAGTAATTGTGACTCTTTAATTTAAAAATGCAACAGTGAGTCCAATTAAAATTGGAGAAGTAAAAAGTATACATATTCATCAGATATAAGGAAACATCAAGTATCACATACAAATTACTCCTCTATTTGAATATGTCTAATGAGACTTACATTCCAGTAATTTCAAAGGCCTTTTTTCTTTATGATGAGCCAAATCTGAAATCTTAACTTGTCCCAGAATTTAAATATTCAGAACTGGAATTTGAATTTTTTTGTGTTTCATCTTACCATGCATCAAAGCTACTGTCTGTTTAAAAAAATAAAAATAAAAAAAATTAAAAAAAATCTTGCAGTGAAATTCACTTACTGAGAAAAGTAGATACAGATTTCAGTTAAATACATTACATAAATGAAGGCTGTGAAAATCCCAGAGGTACGGAGTATTTCTAAATCGTGGATTAGATCGTCTTCTTTCCTAGAGGAAAGAAGGAAAAAGGTAAAAGCATGATGCATTGGCTGGCACATGTATTTCTTCAGTTCAGCTTAAATAAAAGTTTAATTCTTCTCATGGATTTACATTCTTTCCTGAATTTGGACCTGGAAAACATGAGTTACTTCAGTTGTGATGCTGCTCTTTGGAGTTTCATTGTAACCTATTCTCAAGCTTTAGACTTAAAGAAATGTCTTGCAACAGAAAACAAAATAAACAAATTGAACTCACTGAATTGTCCTCTTTCTGTTTTTCTCAGGTGCTCCACTCTTGCTGTAAACACTCTTTGGATTACAACATTACTAATGCAATTCTCTATAATGCTCTGAACTGATCATAAGTGCAACATTAATCAGGTAAGTGGAATATAAAAATATATTTTAAGGCTGACTGTACTCACATTTCTCAACTGTTCTGAGACATCAGAATCTTTATGCAGCTTGCAGCTGTTTCAAGTAGGCTGTGAAAACTGGTTACTGAGGAAAATTTAAGCTTTTTTTTTTTTTTCCTTGGACAACTGAATTCCAGGTTGCTCATATTAAGTGGGAA
Organism: Phasianus colchicus; assembly: GCF_987193195.1. Taxonomy (NCBI): domain Eukaryota; kingdom Metazoa; phylum Chordata; class Aves; order Galliformes; family Phasianidae; genus Phasianus; species Phasianus colchicus. The sequence goes on from NC_143476.1 coordinate 76,569,267, forward strand.
CATTCATAATTAAGTGTAAAATGCATCTTCCAAGTAAAAATCAGTGACCATACTGATTTTTATTACAGTTAAAGAGATAAAAAGCAGCAGTGAAGATGATAATGTTTATCAGGAACATTTTCATTCTAAGACAGATTATGCCTGGTCATGAAACAGAGCTTAAAAGTGAAATTCTTTGTTTCATGAATGGAGTCTGTTTCAAAGCAAAATTAGTGCCTTCCCTGTCCTACTATTGACCTCGACTTTGACCTGGATGGACCACCCTTACTAGAATGGGAGGTAATAAAGTCCTGAGGCTGGCTCAGCCCTGAGTCTTAGTTAAGCAGAAGCTATCAATCATACAAAATTAAGTACAGTGGTTTTGTGACGTGGACGTTTACTAGAAACTGAACTGAGATCACCAAACTCCACTCATTTACATTTCCAAGGAATACCAAAATGAACATCAGGACTTTAGAATAACATCTCAGAAAACTTAAACAGCAGTTGGATGATAAAATAATATAACATTAAAGTTAGTGAAATCATATTGTATAGAAATTTTGTGTTTAGAAATTAAAAATATATATTTCTTTAAAAAAAGGATAATTTTATTATCCTGCATGCAATAAGCAAATACATTTGAAAAAGAAATTAATTCATAAATTGTATATTATTTAAGCTAGAATGAATTAAATAAAGAAAAAGAAAATTTACATTATGCAAAAGTAAATAATTTTAAAATAATGAAGTTTCGATAATTGCTGAAGCATCCAGATCTTAGATTCCAAGTACTATACAGTAAAGTACAGCACACTATTCATACATCACATAACATACCATTCAAACTTGATTTTTTATGCATCAAAAACTCTGAGAGCTGACAAGGCCTTTGGAAATCAAGGAAAGAAATGCTTTTCTGTTATTATTAATGTGGTACCTAGAAGTTCCCAAGTAAAATAGATCCTATTATTATCAGTATAGTATGAAGTCTGAGCCCTTCTCCAACTCTTATCATTCAAAGCCATAATGGCATGCCTGGACATGAAACTCTCTCCCACAGAGAACTTGGGGAAGACTTCAGCCTTTTGAAGACAAGCTCTGGAAAATGGAAAATATTTACTTTTTCTGAAAAATGAGCTCTCACATGAGCAAAATGTAGGCAGAGTTGGGGAAGAGGAGGAACACCATTTCTTCCATCCTGTCTAGGAATCTGGCCATAGTCTGTTTTCATACATTCATTAGTCAGAGAAACAGTTCCTGAAGCTTATCTACTTAGTCAGGGAGTCTATAAACAGATTTAAATAGACGGTTAGTTTCTGAAAGGAAACTTGCATTCCGCAGAAAATAGCCTCACTATCCACCGTGGGGTCATGACCCCTAGGTTGAATATCAGTGATACCAAAGATATCCTGTGTCAGTCCCATGTGGCTCAGCACTGCTGAAGACTTCTGTCTTATTATTCTCACACCTCCAGTGGGGAGATGGATGGGTTCCCTAATGTTGATTGGCATGTCCCATTTCACTGGTATGTTTCCTAAAGTCTATTTGCAAAACTATGTTTTGAATAATTAAAAGGTAAAAGTGGCTTCGCGTATGGATTCCTCCATGGAAGTGAGTCCCAGGAAATGTGTCTGTACAGGACACAAATAATTTTACTAATGACATAAATCAGATAATTTTCTCCTTGCCCTCAAAATAACTAACTTGATCCCATGATGTCCTATGTAATTCTACAAAAATATAAAAAAATACAAAATATGTGATTCATCTCTAAAAAAAATGAAAACAAACAAGCAACCCCTTCAAAGCACCTCAAATTTCCTTTTCAAGCCAAAAGAATAAAACTAGACCATCCCTTTTTTCTTGGAAAAACAAGTGGATGAGGAGATTGCTGTAAAATTTAGCAAAACTGTGTGATTTGGCAGCCAAAAGATGGATGCCATCAGGACCTTTTCAAACTTGTTTGCTCAGAAATCAAGATGATACCCCTTTGGCAGGCTGCCTTCCTGACAGAGTAAATGCACAGCTTGATTTCAGTGCTTGGTCAGCTTTGTTGCACTAGTACCTTTAGTCTATATTTTCTAATGATTTTCAGGAAAATAGTTTTATAAATTTCTAGTTTTGTTAAAATGTATTTGTCTCTTATCTCCAATGACTGTCAATATTCTACCATAATTACCCTGTCCTTATTAATATATTAATTAGTGCTGCTATGATTGCAAGTCAATTAAAACAAAAATAGTGGTAACAGTGGTGAGGTTTGAATTTTGCTCATTTAGTTTATTTTTAATATTTCTATGTTTAACTTCATGCATGGCTAGAATCAACCCAAACCACAACTCTATGCTGCCAGATTTGTGAGTCTTCACTGAGTTTGGAAAATGCAGATCTCTGGGGGCAGTTCTCAGATTAGACTTTGTAGGCCTGTCCAGGTGAGATCATATTGCAAGACTTGGGAGTATTCATTTCATTTATTGATGCTGATGGGAAGGAGGAAAGGAGATTAAAAACCTTCAAACCGCTCTCACTAAAACAGTATCTAAACCACACTACAGGCAGACTTCAATCTGCTTATGTAAGGATAACTAATAACTTTCATACTGGCCAACCACAACAGGTGGGCAAGAGCATAAATTTTCTGAATGGATTCCAGACATTTTCCTGACTTTAGTGTACTGCAGAGGTAGGAATCTTTCCATACATTTCTTTCCATACATTAAACCAGTTCCACTGTTTCTGTATCTTTTCCAGCCTGTATAATATTTTTTTTCTCCTTTCTTATTCTTTACTCATCTTAGTTGACCTCCTATCTCTCCCACAATCCAGACACTCATTCCCCTTATGCTTATGGTTCAAGTGTTCACCCTCGTACTATATATGTAAGATAGATGGATGAGGATATATTATTCTATTATACACAAACAGTAAATGTGTTTGCTAAAGACAGGGAGTCTTGCTATCTCAGTCAGGAACTGAAGTTTTAAGACTAGGTATTTTGAGACTGAACATCAAGATTAATAGTATTTATAATAGATAATTCATAATTGTTCCCATATGACAACCTAATGAAATCTGAAATCACTGTCTGTGTCTGTGTGATTTTGGCTTGAAGAATGGCACCATAGTGTCCCTACAACTTTCAACTCTCAGTCAAAAATTTACATATCATATAATCAATATGTTGTCTTCTGAATTCTTTGTATCACTTGATATTAAATAATAAGGAAATAAAAATGTGTTCACTAAGTCAATAATGTATAATTTAGATTTGAATAGTTTATTCTTTACCCAAGTCACATTCCTCCATTGTTAAGGTTCTCATTTGCAAATCCCAGTCCTGCAGCTGTCTCAGAGAAAATGAAGCTACTAGCATATGTTAATAGCCAGATCTGACTGCTGTGCATATGCTGTTACAGGAACATTCATTCATATGAATTCACTACAATCAACAGTAAGAACTCTTCCTGGCCCTCCCCTTTACCCCCTGATTTCCATGAGGAAAGGTTTTGTAAAATTCTATATTATTCTGTCCTTCAATCACATCTTATCCCACTATGGTGCATGCATACAAGAGAACATAGAAGCAGTGTAAACAAAGGGTAAGTTTTCTTTATGATCAACATAAAAGACTTCAGCATTTCATGGACCCAGTAACATAAAATGAATGACTTTCAAATAGGAAGATACAATATTCACCAGAATCACATAATTGATAGACATGCAAATCATCAGGTACATTTGGCAATCTTGAACTGACACCAGCATATTGAAGTTGTTAAAAAAATCCAGGCAACCTATTTTCATGCATTTTCTGCTCTACCACTGTTCTGTATATGGGAGTGAAAAGTGTCATCCATTGCACATGCCATATACATTCCATATACTCATCAGGTCTTTCTTCTCAGGGAACAATGGGAAAAATACCACAATAGGAAACCCTCTAAAGTAAAACTACTCTCAATAACATCAAGCTGAGATACAGCACTTTCACTGCTTTTATTTTCCTCCATGCTTAGTAATGTAATAACACTAGGCATTACAGAGCTCACACATTATGGAGCATGATTGAAAAGCTCTGGTTATATGAGAATTAATCTTCTTTTATCATGACAGACTAACATATTAAAAATGGTCCCACTTGTATAACTACTGAAAATTGCTTTTGGAATTCAGTCAAGTAAAAGAGACTCAAAAACTCTTTCAGAAAACTGCATGAGAACAGAAAATCTGAAATGCATATAAAGTATCACAAGAAAGAGATTTCAGATGTATTTTGAGGAGTAGATTCTGTGGCAAAGAAGATGTAGCAAAGAAAATGTGGTACTGCAGTGTATCTAAATGGGTGGTTACGAACTTATCTAGTAAAATAAATATATGTGGCAAATGACACATACCTATTTAATGACACTTGGAGTTCATGTGAAGTTTGGCAGTGTAATAAAAGTCTTATCTCTTGCCTCCACTGTTATTGCACAGATTTAAACTGTTGTCTCAGAGGCAGTTTTACTATCTTTTTCAATCTCTCCCATAAAAGTGAGACTTGATTTGCTCAGCATGAGAACAGATCAATAAAAGCTGAGTTATACAGCAGATTAGATCACTAACTCAGAGATCAAAGATGTTAAATACAAGTTGCATAGGAAAAATTAGATCAAAAGTTCAGTTTACATGTACAGTACTTGTTTGTAAAGCTCAAAAGAAATATCCTAATTTGAAAAATGCATTGAAATATTTTTAGATTTATTTGTCATATCTAGAAATAAGAAATATTATTATTTCTGAAAAACCAGAGTCAATTTCCTGTAGTAGGATAAGATTATTTTAGAGTTTGATTATGCTACTAATTTTTTATATTATAATATTAGAAATCTATATGCATTTGTAGATTCTATAAAGCCAATCAAACCGAAAAATAAGCGGGTTCAATGAAGAAAGATTAATGACTTCTAAAATACCACTGAAATATTGACAGTTTCCTGAACAAGGATCTATAGATGTTTATTTATTTATTTATATTTATTTAAAAAATCATCTATAGGGAATACAAAAAATTGTATTTTCAAATAATAAAAATTCAAATGACTGGATGTCTGAAATTGAATGGCTCTCCTTATTTATATTACAAATGTATAAGATTTATGAAGTGGCTTCCATTTTAGGTCATTTTAGTTTAAAGATTTGTCACAGCATTATATTATAAAAGTTAATTCTTCTCTTGAGAAACATCATCTTAATTCATTCTCATGTCATGTTTTGCTAGAGCAGAAGAGCTCTTGTTATTTCCCACACAATGTAGTATCTTTCCTATATATGGAAAGACTGAAACTAAACTTTCTTAATTTTTAGAAAATTAAGTGTTAGTACCATGCAATTCCATGAAGCTCAGAATTATGTGCACATAATTTAAAAAGTGATTCTGACTGCTACTATATAAATGGCAAGAAAAATAATAAGTAAGCAAATGAAATGATCTATATAAACAAAAAGACAGAATGATAACTGGCAGATGGAGTCCTAAGACTAAACTTCTACTTATGTCAACACAAAATTATTCTGCAAACCTTTGAAAAATATAACTGGAGTGTCATTATTTTTGTGCCTTTCAAATTTCTAGGCATAGTATAGGTGAACAATAACATAAGCAATGATATAGTATTCACTTTGGAATAAGGAATTTGTATTTCAGTTCTCTTTTTAATTATTTTTAATTAGATAGCTGTTTGACTGGCAACTTTCAGTTGCTCTATATAATAGAAAGTTGGCATTTTCTTAGGGGGAACAAATTTTATGACTTGTATTCAGTAATTAGTATTGCTGCTTTTCAAAGGGATGAAGGTACTTAATGGGCGCAGTCCTTCAAAGATACATCTGATGAAAAGTGAGAAATTCTTACCATGCTTTTGCTGGTACACATGGCAGATGATGAATGCCAGTGCCCAGCTGAAACCAAAATTGTTTCCAAATGCATTACATTTGTCTGGTTGTTACTTTTTAGTTAGTTTGTTTATGTTGTTGTTCTTTGTTTTTTGTTTTTTTAAATACTGTGTTTTATTCATTTAATTCCTGTGTGTTGTCAGCTTAGCATGAATTTCTTCCAGCACCCAAGATGATTTATAATGGATGCTCAATTTGAATTATCTTACATGGCAGATGTCCGTTCCACTACAGACCTTATGATCAGTGAAGGATACTAAGAAAACAGAGTGCCTTGCAACAGAAGACTGCAACTTCAGTTTTGCAATTGCTAATCTGTCTACTGCTTTTAAAGAAACAAGAAACTATCGGAAGATCCTCCCAGTTTTTTAATACTTATTATCTTTCATTATTTTCAGGTAAAGCTTATAGTGATAGACAGATATGTGCTTCTTCCTAGTTTAGCATTCTTCTTTAAGGATGTGACATAGAGAAACATGAATTTGGTTGGTTGGGTTGATTTCTTCCTGATGATAGATGAAGACTCAGTGTCCATTCTGTAATTCTTAGACTTATTAGTTGTCTCAATTCTGTAAATCATATATTGTTGGTGATGAGATATCCAAAAAGGATGGGAGAGTTTTCTTTTTCAATACATCTGTGAAGCTTAACTAAAGTTCAGTGTATGGCAGACTTTAGGGAAGGGCCATGTGGTGCTGTAGAGGAAAATATGTATTAAAAGAGTATGAACACCATTATTTATCTTAGTCTGTAATAAGGAATATGGAAAGACTTCAGTCAGCTTTCTATCATCCACAACTCTCCGGAATCTTACTAAACATCCTATTGGAATTTTTTTTTCTGAAAATGAATGATGCTTTTACTGCTTATGACTTTTCACTTCCAAAGAAATTAAACATCCTTAATATAGGTTTGCATCTTCAAATACTGTACAGTAGCATAGTATAAGACCTAGCAAACTATTGAAAGAGGTAGCCTGCTGAGAGTGCACAAAATCAATGCAAAGGTAGCCCATAATTGGCTAGAGGAAGTTTAGTGAGGCATGTTTTCTCCCTTAAACATCTAGGGAGGTAAAAATTTTGTACCATTTTATTACCAGCAAGGTTTTTGAGGTCTGCCGAACAGTCAAGTTGTTGCAGCACTGTACTAGTTTCACCATAGGCCTCCTGTCTCCATGCAAGAAATACATGGCAATAGTTCCCAATTTCATCAGTCTTCCAAAGAGCTAGTATACCAGTTGCACAAAGAAGCCCACCTCGAAGAATTCAGCAAAAGTTCCAGTGCACCTGTCATTTCTACTTTTAACATCAGGACAGATTATTGAAAGGGACTGAATAGGAGTCTGTTTCCCAGTGACAGAGAGGATGGATAACCAGACGGTCAGCTGAACTCTTATGATGTTGATTATAATGCTTCTGAAGATTAACAAAATTTTACTTAGCTTGTGATCAATTATGACAGTTACAATAAATTTAGATATTTTTTAAATTAAAATATTTATATTTTAATTAAAATGAATACAATTTTATATATAAAAAAGGTTGGATGCAAGAATCATTATTAAATCAATGTAAGTATAAGATGAATGTATGCAGGCAATGTTGTGGTTTAATGTGTTTTAATGTGAAAACATGGAAAATATCACATGGCCATTTGCTCACTCCCTCCAGTGAGATGGTGGAGACGCTAATGAGTAAATGTGTGAGAACTTACTGGTTGTGATAAGAAAATTTAATAAGAAAGTGGAAAAAATGAACAGAAAATAATGCATAATGCAATTCTCACTATCAGCAACAAATGTTCAGCCAGTTCTTGGGAAACAGTAGCACCTCTCTGGCCAGTTCTCCCCACTTTCATTGCGGAGTATGATAAGGAATATTTCTTTGTTGGTTTTGATCAGCTGTCCTTCTTGTGTTTTCTCCTAGCTATCTAGAATAATAGAATTGCTCAGATTGGAAAAAACATTCAAGATCATCAAGTCCAATCACAATCTAACCATACTACCCTAACAACCATCCACTAAATCATGTCCCCAAGCACCACATCCAAATAGTTTTTAAACACATCCAGGGATGCTGACTCATCCACCTCCCTAGGAGCCTATTCCAGTTAGGCTTAATAATCCTTCCTGTAAAGTTTTTCCTGATATCCAGCCTAAACTTATCCTGGTGTAACCTGAGGCCATTTCCTCTTGTCCTGTCACCTGTCACCAGTGAGAAGAGACCAACCCTGTTCTCACTGTAAGCATCTTCCAGATATTGGAAGAGGGCAATAAGGTCTCCCCTCAGCCTCCTCTTCCCCAAACTAAACAACCCCAGTTCCTTCAGTACTTCTGCACATCCAGCTTCCTTTCTAGCAGAGCAGCATTGGAAGCCAAAACCAAGACAGGGAAACACACAGTACCAGCTGAATTCAATGACTGATATTATCCTATTGTTCCTCCTTCAAGAAGGATTTTTCTTGTTGACATGATTGCAAGTTCTATGGAATTTCATAATTTCACGGAATAGATAAAAGTAAGAGATTGTAGTAGTAAGTACGGTGGTAGACAGAATATTCATTTAAGTAATGATCATTTGCAAGCTGGTTATCCTCCCAAAGGAAACAGCTGGAGGCAGTGCTGTGGGAGTAAGCTCTGCTTCAAGGCTGAATGCTCTTAATTGACTGAAACCAGTATGCTAACAGAGTTATTAGATGGGAAACAACTTTCATGCTAGAAAAGGTGCCATTAAGTCAGTTTCCTAGAGGTCTTGTGCAAAAGAAGTGGAAATGAAAGCTCATAGCTACTTTGATAACTAATTATACAACATTTCTCACATTTCAAGTGAATTACTGAAATTGCATCTTGAATTGATAAAAAGAAACTGATGCAGCTTTTATGAAGAAAAAAGAATAAAAAATAACTGTTTATGAAACAAATTAAGTCACAAGTGTACACAAATAAGGTCACTGAATATTGAGCTAATTGCCACGAAAAAAAATCACACTAAATGTGATATTTGCCAAATGTAGAGAATTTAGTTATGTAATTAGAACTGACAGAAAATGACTGAACTAATTAAACTAAAGCTCTGTAAGCAATTTACCTCATTAAATGTTTTGCAGTTCTTCATCTGCATCAAAGTTATTTTGTGTTTAGTTTAAATAATAATAAAGGATGGAAAATCAAGGTTAATTGACATTTTAATAATGAGTATCTCAATTAAAATTATCTTATCTACAGAAAAGACTTCCACTGTAAATAATTGTAACATGCTCTCTATTTATTCTGCAATTTGAAGAACAGAATGAAAGCAAATTTGATAGATTACTTCAGAGTGAATTCCATCATGTGTATTGATGGAAGTATACAACCACATTTGTTATTAACCTCTTATCACCTCAATAATTGTTATTAGCGAGGAAGTCTGTTCTCATGCAATTATTTTTAAAGGCAGCTGTATGATTTTGGATGGATACTCAACTGAATGGCAGAAAATCCACTGTTGCTGCATAAACACTGCATGAACAGAGCAGAAGTTGAGTATATAGATGTGCAGAAGAGCCTTCTAAATCTGCTTAAGTGCTCATCGCCCTGACCTTGTGACTTGACATGATAGTTGTGAAAGGTGTTTTGTGTCTAATACACAAATATACTTTGAAAACTTAACATTTTCTGTGAAAGTCTGTACATAATTTAAAGTATTTTCACTCAGTCATGGGATGTAGATAGCAACGCAGATATAAACTAGGGGTTTTGCTTTACCTGTCAAATGCAAATAAACCTACAACAGCTAAGTAGATTTCCATTTTTCATATGGCAAACTTTCAACAACACTAAATCCCATCAATTGTCTCTTTTTACTGTTTACTGGAATTAGGGAATTTGCTAATTTCCTTCATACTTGTTTCACTTAAATTCATTTGCACTTTGAAGCCAAGATGGCATCTTTGTGTGTACTTACAGAACACGGTTGGGAAACTCCTCTAATAGAAGATAAATATTGAAGAACAACTACACATATATAAATGTGTTGGGGAAAAAGTCCAGTTTAATGGAGATCTCTTTTTAATAGTGAGTGCTCAGGCACATTCTTCTCCACAGCAGAAGAAAAAGCACATGCAAATGAAGCCAATAGAATTTCAACTTTTGACAGAATCACAGAATTGTAGGGGTTGGAAGGGACCTCCAGAGATCATCGAGTCCAACCCCCCTGCCAAAGCAGGTTCCCTAAACCAGGTCGCACAAGTAGACATCTGGGCGGATCTTGAATATCTCCAGAGGAGACTCCACAACCTCCCTGGGCAGCCTGTTCCAGTGCTCCGTCACCCTCACGGTAAAGAAGTTCTTGCGCACATTTGTGCGGAACTTCCTTTGCTCCAGTTTTCGGCCATTTCCCCTTGTCCTGTCTCCACATACCGCTGAAAACAGTCCGGCCTCGCCACTCTGCCCCCCATACCTTAGATATTTATAGACCTGGATCAAGTCTCCTCTCAGTCTTCTCTTCTCAAGGCTAAACAGACCCAGCCCACTCAGCCTTTCCTCATAGGAGAGACGCTCCAGGCCCTTCACCATCTTTGTGGCCCTCCACTGGACTCTTTCCAAGAGATCCCTGTCTTTTTTGTACTGAGGAGCCCAGAACTGGACACAGTACTCCAGATGAGGCCTTACCAGGGCAGAGTAGAGGAGGAGGATCACCTCCCTCGACCTGCTGGCCACGCTCTTTTTAATGCACCCCAGAATGCCACAGGCCTTTTTGGCCAGAAGCGCACACTGCTGGCTCATGGCCAACCTGTCGTCCACCAGGACACCCAGGTCCCTCTCCGCAGAGCTCCTCTCCAGCAGGTCATCCTCCAACCTGTACCGGTTCATGCGATTATTCCTCTCCAGATGCAAGACTCTACACTTGCTTTTGTTAAATCTCATCTGGTTTCTTTCTGCCCAGCTCTCCAGCCTGTCCAGGTCTCACTGAATTTTTCCTTTCACTCATTCTTCTCCTGACAAATGCCAGTTTTTTGCATTTTCTTAAAGCAAGTTTTCCTTGCCACAGTCACATTTAATGGAAGAACATTTCTATGTACGAAAACAAAATGCAAGCAACCTTCTAAAAAAGAATTTCACAATACTGTCTACAGTCACACACAGGCAAAAGAGTCTGTAAGAATGCTGTTAGATAGACTTAGCTGAATAAAAAAGAGGGTGTGGTTTTAATGTATTCAAGAATCTTTAACTTTGAAAAGTACTTCAGGACAGCAAACAACCAAGGTATCCTCAGAAACTTTTCTTTTTGTAGAAAACTATCTACTGTAGAAACAGGAAAAAATTTCATTAAAAACAAGAAATTACTAAACTCTCAACAACATTTTTAGCATTACAGTACTGTGATCTGCATAACAGAGGAGTAGAAAAAACATAAATGTAGCTGTTTTCACTCAAAGTGAATTTTTCAGAAAGGTTGATAACTTCTTGTATTGTAACCTTTAATTTCTTGATGGCACCACAAAGCTCACAGTTGTTCACCCATTTGCTCAGGGTGCACTTATCTTTCAGGTTGTGGATAAAAGTATTAAAGTGAATAGGTGCTAGCGCAAAAACTCAGACAGAGTAGAAATTGCTAACTCGTGCCTGTGCAACCTGCGGCCATCCTCTGCCCAGTGCCATCATGGCAGCAGCTCTGGCCCACCAAGAGTCTGGGCCTGTGGCTCAGCAACTACCAAATAGTGGTGTGTGATCAGCACTGTCCATGTTGAAACCAGGGCACAGAGTGGTCAAAGTGAAGCGCTAATTCAAGTTGTGGCAAATGTTATGTCTTTTGATTGACTGGCTAAACACAGTCCTGTAAACTGCAAAAAACAGGTTTACTTGCTTCAGTTTTGATAAGGAATTTGAGAATAGATTTCAAGATTGCCAAAAAATCTAATCAATTCTTTGCTGTATTTGAGACTCCAATTTCAGCTGACATTAACTAATTACTTGAGAATTCTCAAATGGGATATATGGAGTTACAATCAAATATTCAACTTAAAAATTTTATCACATCTTTTATGAAATTTTTATAACCTCTCTATTCACAGAGAAATATACCCCCTCTCTTCACAATCACTCCTTGTTCATGTCATCACTTTTTGGCAGTATATACATTTGTAAGCAATAGTTTTCAAGGATGAAGCAGAGAAAGAACAAAATTTCATCAAAAACATGTTGAAAGCTGAATTGCAGCCACTTCCACTGAACTAAATCGATGCATTAGTTTCACAATATCTCACTGGTTTTATTTATAAAATTTATAATTTATAATGCTTATATACATTAAATAAATATGTTTTATATTTTATATGCAATCCAAAAAAGCCAAAAGTTTGGACTTCTATGTGTTATATCCCAGAGCTCAATGAAAGAGTCCATTATTCATGCATCAGGTAGTTCAGTTGCATAGATACTTGGGCTCATCCAGAATGGCTTTGACTCGGTAAATACAAGTTTTACTAGAATACACACTCAAATAAAATGAATTCTGAAACAACAAAGGTCATGTTCATTAAGTGTGCAGGTTAAGAGTTTTAGTTAAATTGAAAGTAATTCCTAACGTCCATCTCCATTAAGCAGTAGATGCTTACCTTCATTATTCTTGTAGTTTAAATACTATTAAGTATTAAAAAAAAAAAAAAAAAAAAAAAAAAAAACCTACAGTTTAGGTAATCTAATTTGGAATGTAAATCTGTATTTATATACAATGAGAATTAAATGGCATAAATGCTCTTTTATTCATGTATGCACAAAAAAAAAAAAAAAAAAAAAAAATTATATCTTTCCTTATCTCTAGGAATGAATTAATTTTATGTGTACCTTTAAGGATGAATGTTATATAGAATCATATTAAGCATAGTTAATGCTCTCTACGTATTTCATTTTATTTCTTTCCTTATTTTATCAAAAGTATGTTCAACTTTTAGTTTACTCATGATACCCCAAATTGAGGGAAATAATAGAGAGAAATAATGAATAAACTGTAAGTTAAAATACACTCATCTGAACATAAGTACAAACTTCTTTACTGTGAGAGTGACTGGGCACGAGAACAATTTGCCCAGAGATGTTTATGGAATCTCCTTCCCTGAAGATAATCAAAAGCTCTCTGGACTCAATCCTGGATAATATGCTCTAGTGGACTCTGCTTGAGCAGGAAGTTTGCACTAGATCTTTTCCAGAGGTCCCCTCCAAGATTAACTATTGTGTGATTTTGTGACATCAGCTGTGTTTATCTATTCCATGGGCATGTGACTATGAGTATAGGTATAAAAAATAAAGTGCTGTCATGTTAATACTTAAATGCTACCTCATTAAAATCAAGAGTATTTTCATTTGGCTTGAGGAGAAACAGGTTCCAGTCCTCAACAAAACACAACCTTTGTGAACACGAAGACTTTGGCTTTTTAGAAAGATTTCAAGTATTAGTTTCCTTTATCTGGAATGGGGTTTTACTTCTTACAGGTGTGCAAACCAGCCTATGCTTTTTTACCTGTGTAAGCTTGTACCAACTCACAGTAACGCATAGAAAAATTTCTGAAGATGTACTTCTGAAAATCAGTTCCAGCAGTTTACTTCATAGAGATTTGTAAACAAATAAACATATAGTAATGAACTTGCCAATTTATAACTGAAATATTGTCTGTAACTAATTGCATCTGTGTCTGAAAATAGGCAGTTTCTGTTGACAGTATACTTCAATACTATAGGAATTGGTATTGTATACAAGGACAGTTTTCTAGAAGCATCTTCAGTTGAATTGGTAGCATTTTCTCAGGTAGAGCAGAGAACCAACTCTTTACTAGTGACGTAGAGTCTAAGGATATAATGGGAGCTGGAACACAAACAAACAAGTCATTCAATCAGTCAATCAATCAAACAAACAAACAAAAACAAGCAAACAAATCTGTGTTTCCAAACTCTTGTAGATGTTCCCAATCCCAGCACTGGCCAATTGGCACTCTCCAAAACCAGACAGAGATTGCGCTACACCTGGGACCATTCTAAATATATAAATATCACGTTATTTGTGGTTTACTTATCACAGTGACTAGAAAAGTTTGCCAATATATACATAAACACTTTTGTGCCTGCAGATGTTTTTGGATTTAATTAATTTCTTAGCATAAATGCTAAGCCTATGTTATATTTCAGTTTACAAGTGAATTATTCTTAGGGCAATACAGTATGAAAATTGAATTCCAACTTTTCTACTCTTTTCTTGGATAAGTTTTTCTCTCTATTGCATTGTATAACTGTATGTATTATTACCAACTTGAGCCAACTTGATATGAGAGGAGGAATGGCAGCAGGTCCCAGCTCCATGATGCAGGCGACGCCCATCTCGACCTGCTTCAGTCCCCCAGGCAGGTGCCTCTGTGCAATAGGTGCCCCTGTGCAATAGGTTTGAAGCCTTCAAACTGGAGGGTGAGGTGGCTGAGTATGAGGTGGAAGGACTACCTCCAAGCTTTTCCAAGGAAAGGCGGTCAGCTCCACACTTGAAGACTGCCTCCTCCAGTAAAGAAAGGAGGGTGATAGTCATAGGTAACTCCCTTCTAAAAGGAATTGAGGGTCCAATATGTTGGCCTGCCCCTACCTGTAGGGAGGTGTGCTGCCTCCCTGGGGCCCGGATCAGGGATATTTCTAGAAAACTTCCTAGTCTGATCCGCCCCTCTGATTATTACCCTCTACTGATTATCTAGGCTGGCAGTGATGAGGTCACTGACAGAAACCTGAGAACTACAAAAAATGATTTTAGGGGGCTGGGGAGGTTAGTTGATGGAGCAGACATACAAGTAGTACTTGCCTGTATTCCTATGGTGGTGGGGAAGGACACTGAGAGGAGCAGAAAAACCAACCTTATAAACACATGTCTGAGAGGCTGATGCAAATGCAAAAATCTGGGGTCCCTTGATCATGGCCAGTCTACTTGGCACGTGGTATGAGGGTTGCTGATGGGTATCACCTATCCCAAAGGGGGATACGGATCCTTGCCCAGGAGTTGGTGGGACTTGTAGAGAGGTCTTTAAACTAGATATGAAGGGGGAAGGGGATAAAACCAGGCCTGCTAGAAATGATTAAGGATGGGACGAGGGGCTCAGTTGAAGTGCATCTACACCAATGCATGGGCAACAAACAAGAAGAGTTGGAAGCCATTGTGCGACAAGTTAACTGTGACCTAGTTGCCATTACAGAAACATGGTGGGACCGCTCCCATGACTGGAGTGCTGCAATGGTTGGCTACAAACTCTTTAGGAAGGATAGGCAAGGAAGAGGTGTAGCGGTGTGGCTCTCCATATTAAAGAGTGCTTTGATGTTATTGAGCTTGAGGGTGGGGATCATAAGGTTGAATCCCTATGGGCAGAGATCAGGGGAAGGGCTGAGAAAGCAGACTTCCTTGTGGGCATCTGCAACAGACCACCAAACCAGGATGAAGTGACAGATGAGGAGTTCTACAAGCAGCTGGAGAAAGCTGCGTGATCATCAGCCCTTGTTCTCATGGGGGACTTGAACTTCCCCGACATATGCTGAGAATACAACACAGCCCAGAAGAAGCACTCTAGGAGGTTTCTGGAGTGTATGGAGGATAACTTTCTGATGGAGCTGGTGAGAGAGCCGATGACAGGAGCTGCCCCGCTTGACCTGCAGTTCGCAAACAGCGAAGGTCTGGTGGGAGATGTGAAGGTCGGAGGCTTTCTTAGACAGAGTAACCATGAAATTGCAGAGTTCTCGCTTCTTGGTGGAGCCAGAAGAGAGAACAGCAAAACTGCTACCTTGGACTTCCGGGGAGCGGACTTTGAATTATTCAGAAGGCTAGTAGGGGGAATCCCCTGGGTTTCAGTCTTAGAGAGTAAAGGGGTCCAAGATGGCTGGTCACTCTTCAAGAAGGAAGTCTTTAAAGGCGCAGGAGCGGGCTGTCCCCTTGAGCTGCAAAATGAGCCAGCGGGGAAGAAGACTGGCATGGATGAACAGGGAGCTATTCTTGAGACTCCAGGAGAAAATCTACCTCTGGTGGAAGAAGGGACAGGCGACTCAGAAAGAGTCCAGAGAAGTTGTTAAGATGTGTAGAGAGAAAATCAGAAAGGCAAAAGCCCAGGTTGAACTCAACTTGGCCATTGGGGTTAAAAGGAACAGCAAACCCTTCTACAAATACATCAGTGGTTAGAGGAGGACCCAGAAGAATCTTCATTCTTTACTGGATGAGGCTGGGAATGTGACCATTGAGGATAAGGAAAAGACAGAAGTTCTGAATGTCTTCTTTATGTCTGTCTTTAAAGGTCACACCAGTTATTCTCCATTCTCTGACCTGGTAGTCCAGACTGGAGTGCGAACAGAACCCCCCGCGATTCGGGAGGAAGTGGTCAGAGACCTACTACTCCAGTTGGACTATCACAAGTCTATGGGACTGGATGGGATTCACCCGAGAGTGCTGAGGGAACTGGCGGAGCTGATAGTCAAGCCGCTCGCCATTATCTATCAGCGCTCTTTGTTGACTGGTGAAGTCCTAGAAAACTGGAGGCTTGCCAATGTGACTCCCATCAATAAGAAGGGTTGTAAGGAGGATCCAGGGAACTACAGGCCTGCTAGTATGACATCAGTACCAGAGAAGGTTGTGGAGTGGATTGTCTTGAGGGAGATCATGCAGCATGTGATGGACCAACCGGAGGATCTGGCCTAGCCAGCATGGGTTCACGAAGGGCAGGTCCTGCTTGACCAACCTGATCTCCTTCTATGATCTAGTGACCTGTCTGGTAGACGAGGGAAAGGGAGTTGATGTAGTCTACCTAGACTTCAAAAAGGCCTTTGACAATGTCTCCCACAGTATTCTCCTGCAGAAGCTGGCAGCCCGTGGCTTGGATGGGTATGCTCTTGGATGGATAAAGAAATGGCTGGAAGGCTGGGCCCAGAGAGTGGTGGTGAATGGAGCTAAATCCAGCTGGTGACTGGTCATGAGTGGTGTTCCTCAGGGGTTGGTGCTGGGTCCTGTCCTCTTCAATATTTTTATTGACAACCTGGATGAGGGCATTGAGTGAACCCTCAAGTGCGGATGACACCAAGTTGGCTGGAAGTGTCGATCTGCCTGGGGGTAGTGAGGCCCTTCAGTGGGATCTGGACAGGCTGGATAGCTGGGCTGAAGCCAATGGGGTGAGGTTCAACAAGGCCAAATGCTGGGTTCTACGCTTTGGCCACAACAACCCCAGGCAACATTACAGACTTGGGGTGGAGTGGCTGGAAGACTGTGCAAAGGAAAAGGACCTGGGGGTATTGATTGAAGCTCGGCTGAACATGAGCCACCAGTGTACCCGGGTGGCCAAGAAGGTCAATAGCATCTTGGCTTGCATCAGGAATGGTGTTGCCAGCAGGAACAGGGAAGTGATTGTCCCCCTGTACTCAACTCTGGTGAGGCTGCATCTCAAGTACTGTGTCCAGTTTTGGGCCCCTCACTGCAAGAAAGACATTGAGGCCCTGGAGCAGGTTCAAAGAAGGGCAATGAGGCTGTGAGAGGTCTGAAGCACAGGCCTTACGAGGAGCGGCTGAAGGAGTTGGGATTGTTCAGTCTGGAAAAGAAGAGGGGAGACATTACTGCTCTCTATAACTACCTGAAGGGAGGTTGTAGAAAGCTGGGGGTCAGCCTCTTCTCTTGTGTAACTAGTGATAGGACTAGAGGAAATGGCTTCAAGCTGTGCCAGGGAAGATTTAGACTGGACGTTAGGAAATACTACTTTTCTGAAAGAGTGGTGAAGGACTGGAATGGGCTGCCCAGGGAGGTGGTGGAGTCACTGAGGTGTTCAAGGAATGGTTGGATTTTGTGTTAAGGGACATGGTTTAGTGAGTACTATTGGTCATAGGTGGATGGTTGGACTGGATGATCTTGAAGGTCTTTTCCAACCTTGGTGACTCTGTGATTCTGTGATTACCAGCACAGTACTGTATTCCAGCAAATTACTGTACTGCTGATATGTTAGAAGACTGTTATCAAAGGATAATTTTAAGAAATTAAATATCCAGGTTAAAAATACATTGTATGAAACACAATTAAGAAAGTGAGGACATATTAAAGTATTCTCTATGCCTAAAAAATATGAAAAATGTCCTAGTTAACAAATGTTGGCTATGCTAAGGGTAAATTATTTTCTCCCATATGCAGATTATAGATTATGTTGAACAGTGTGGTGACTGCTAACAGACAACTGAAAAGGATGCCAAATTACAATTGACCGCAACTCTCTGAGTGCCACCATCCAGCTAATTCCCTATTCAGTGAGTAATCTGTCCATCAAATCCATTTTTATCCAATTTGGCAACTAGAATGTCATGCAGGACAGTGTCAAATTCTTTGCACAGGTCCATGTAGATGACGTCACTTACTCTTCCTTATCTACTGATGCTGTTGCTCCATCATAAAAGGCCACCAGGTTTTTTAGACATGACTTACCTTTGGTGAAGCCATGTTTGTTACCACCAATCATCTTGTCTTTATTTTCCATGTGCCTTAGCAGGATCTTCATGAGGATCTGCTCCATGATCTTGCCAGGCACAAAGGTGAGACTGACTGGCTTGTAGTTTCCTGGATTTCCTTTTTTTTCTTTCTTGAAAATAGAGGTTATGTTTCCCCTTTTCCAATCAGTGGGAACTTCACCAAACTTCCATGGCCTTTCAAATATGATGAGTAGCAGCTTGGCATCTTCCTCCTTCAGTTCCCTCAGAAGCTGGGAATGGATTTCACCGGGTCCCATGGATTTGTGCACCTTCAGATTCTTTAGATGGTCAGGAGAAGACTCCATAGCATCTCTCTGGGCAACCTGTCCCAGTACTCCATCACCAGCACAGTACAGAAGTACTTCTTGATGTTTTGAGGGAATATCAAGTGTCCCTGTTTGTGTCCACTGCCTCTTTTCTTGGCATTGGGCACACTAAACTCTTCGCAGCTTCCTGTTGGATGTTTACACATACTGATCAGATCTCCCCTGAGCTTCCTCTTTCCCATGCTAAAGAGTCCAAGATCTCTCCACCTTACCTCATAGCAAAAGCGCTCCAGTTCCTTGGTGGCCCTCCACTGGTCTTACTCCTGTATGCTCACATCTTTTGTACTAAGGAGCCCAGAAACAGACTCAGTGCTCCAGATGTGGACTCATCAATGGTGAGTATAAGGGAGGGACAATTTTAACTTGCTTAATGCAGTCAAGAATATCTTTAGCCTTTCTAGCAGGAAGGGCACGTTGCTGACTTATGTTCAACGTGGTATCTACAAGGACTCCTAAATCATTTTCTGCAGAGCAACTTTCCATTTGAATGTCCTTCAGCATGATCTGGTGTCTGGCGCTTTCCCTTCCCAACTGCAGGAGTCTGCACTACTTTGCTGAAATTCGTGAGAACATTTTGTCAGCCCAACTCTCCACCCTATCAAGATCCCTCTGGATGGCTGCACAGCCTTCTGGTAAGTCAGCCATAAGTTAACTGAGTTGTACCCTATCCACTCAATCTGATCATTCATTAAGATATTAGTCAGGATTGGACCATGTACCAACATCTTTCATATGCTGCCACTATATTTTTCAGTTGGAGTGTAGTGGACCACAGATTTTAAGGATCTCCAACTCCAAAACTCTAGGAGTCAACCTTTGATTGCCCATGCTACATTCTGCAAGAGGCCACTCTCCCAGGTTGCAGTGTAGAACATGATTTTTACATCTTATCCTGCCCGGACTGGCCAAACAGCTACTGTGTGAAATATCTCGTCTTTAATTTCTTCAGAGGTTTGTTGCTCAAGGCCCTATGTAAAATTGGTCTTCTGGGTCACTTGTTATAAAGGGTTTACAATCAGACTGTAATCTGGAATATGCATTCTCCAGAAAACCACAAAATTTAGGAAAAGCTTGCATTTCATTTTTGCTAGTTGGTGGAAACATGACAGTTATTTTGTTTATTACATCCAGAGGAATCTGACAATGACTATTCCACAATTTTATTCTGAGGAACTGGATTTCCTCTGCAAGTCCCTTGAATTTATTTGCTTTATGGCAATGCATGCATTCAAAAGGATTTTGATTCTTTTCTTCTCTTTCTCAAAAGCTTCCTCTATTATATTTTCCCAAATCATGATATCATCAATTGTATTACAGGTGTTCATGAGATTCACCCTGTTCTAGTGCATAACTTTCTTCTGTTGTATAAACTGCACTACACAGATTAGTGTTATCTGCAAACTTGTGAGGGTACATTCAGCCCCACCGTTGATCTAGGTTGCTGACAAAGATACTAAAGGGCACCATCAGAAGACAAACCCCTGGGGACAACAATCATCAGTGACCTTCACCTAGGCACCTAGACATAGAGCTGTTGACCATAACCCTCTGGCTAAGCCATCCAACCAATTATTTACCCACCCTTCAAATTAATGTCTCTCCACACAGAAAAAAGGATGTGTGGGGTCTTGTCAGAAGCCTTGCAGAAGTCCAGGTACATGACACCAGTTGTCCTTCCTTTGTCCACTGATGTTGTCAGTCCATCACACAAGTCCACCAGGCTTGATCTGCCCTTGGTGAAGCCTTTCTGGCTGTCTCAGATCACCTTCCCTCTTATTGCGTGTTCCTTAACATAGCTTCTAGGAACATCTATTTTGTGATCTTTCCAGGCACAGATATATGGCTCATTAACCTATAGTTACCCAGATCTTCTTTCCTACGTTTCTTAAAAGGTAAAATAAGCTCTCAGTCACTTTCTCATCTATCCACAGGAAGTGTTCCAAGTACCCTAGCTGGTCACTGTCATAGAAGGATATGCCCCCTCTTGTTCTCCCAGCCTGTCCTTTTGAAAGAACCTTCCATTACAATGCTCCAGTCATGAGAGTTGTCTCACCATGTCTATATAAGATCATAGCCCTGCAAGCACATGCATGTTTGTTTCCCAAACTTTATTTGTTAGTGTACAGGCATTTAGAAAGGGTATCCCATAATATTGTGGTGCTACAAAGTATATAGGTTATTTCTTCATAATACTGCTTTGCAGACATTTTCCTGCTATCCTGCAAGTACTGAAGGTGATGCATTTCAAGGTATGTATCATCGATTTTGTGATCTCTCCCTGTCATATCACTCCATGACCCTTGTTCAGCAGCCATCTACTTCACTACTTTATTCCTTTACAGGGTGCTGGCTATACTTTCCTTCCCTTTCCCTCCCCTCTCCTTCCTACTGTAAATGTTCCATTTACTCTGGCTTCACCATTTGATCAAGCTCACTAAAAAGAAATTCAGTTTTTTCTGAGTTTTCCTTCTTAGGAGAGAAAATAGCAGTAGCTTTTTTGTTTGTTTTTGTTTTTGTTTTTTTTTCCCAGTGCTTACACGCACAGTAACTGAACATCGGAGTGAGGAAAAAAAGAAGAAAAAAAAAGAAAAAAAAAAGGACATAATATCTGTTGTCACAGAACTACTCTCTTTTGAAGCAGCTTTTTGCCCCTAAACTTATTTTTATAAATCTTTTAATGCATGTCCTACTTGCTGTTTGCTAAAGGACCCATTTCTGCAGTAGGGGTATGCCTCTGACAAATACTGCTCAACCCAAATGTCTGGAACTCTCTGTGCCCAAAAGCATTTGAAGAAATCTACCGTCTCAAATAAAAACAGCTTTACTTCTGTGGAATCAATACTTAAATCAGATTAAAAATTCACAGCCAAGTGATGAATGTTCTCCTGTTAGTGTTGTCTTTAAGAATATTTGGACAGATTATTTCCCTGTATAACTGATACTGGCAAAAAAAAATTAACCAGTATAAAAACTAGCATAAAAAATAATCTTCCAGAAATGGTAATTGCCTACAAGAAAAGGCAGACTTATTCTCACATGAGCAGGGGGGAAAAAACAGCAGAGAAACATCAAGCTTATTAAGGTTTTTCTGTCAAACACTAAAATGCTTTTGCTTTTACCCTTATTTCTTTGGTGGAATTGCACAGTGTGCATGCACACCACTGAGGAAAAATATGTTAACATAAAGAGAGCTGGTGAATCACAAAGAGAAATTCTTTATGTAACTTCTTTCCATATCAAAGTAGCAACATTTGTGCATAAATGTCTTGCGCTATTTTTTATGAATTGGACTGTAAGTGCTCATGATTGTCCTTGGTATTCAGTTTTCAATCATTAGGTAGCATTGAAACAACTGGAGGAAAAAAAAAAGGAAATATTTGGTAACTGTGGTATTCACATGGACAACACAGCTTTAGTAAAATAGCTACACTTTTTTTTTTTTTTTTTTTTTGTTACAAATTATGCAGGAACAAAATTATGTGTGAATCAATGAAAAGGTAAATAATACATTTCTAAAACATTAATAGTTCCATACTCTAAATAAGGGTGAAAAACTGTTACCCTCGTTTTTATATCTAAATTCATTTTCTCGTCTTTACTAATGTGGCTGCTACCTTGACAGAACCATATTGTATATCAGAAAAGAGATGATACTTCAACTTATTAATGCTTTATTTTTATTTTTCATTCTTTCCTTTTTTATTTTTTTTCACTCCTAGGTCTTTTTTTGTTTGTTTTCTTTGTGGGAGATTTTTGGCAGATTTCATTGTTGTTGCTTATTTTTAATGTATTGTCCAACCACCAGCTTTTTGAGTAGAGTTTATCCTGAATCTTCCTTTTTATCCAAGAAGTATATTAGCAGAAAACAAAAGCTTTCCAAAATGCATTACAAGAGTAAGGTGAGAGTTTCAGCAGCAGAACAAGAAACTCATGGGTTTTTGGGGCTTTTTTTTTTTGAAACTCTATCAAGACTCTGAAACATACATTTTGAATGAAATAGGAACATTTAATTTAACATGATCCAAATAAGTACTGAAATTACTATACTTACTAAGAATTTTTTTTTGTCACTACACTTGGTGTCAGCCTGTAATATGTCATTCTTGTAATGAGTGAACCTGGCTGTTTTAGCTTTGTAATTGGTCTGAACAAAAGAAATCTTGTCCCATACCTCCTCATGAGTGCGTAAGTTCAAAGGTCATACTTCAAATCTTTTTCTATGTTTTTTTTCTTACTTTCTTTCCCATACCTGACAAGTAACAGTCCATCAACTGCAGATTCTCCTGCAGGTCTGGGAGACAATTGAGTATGAAGTGAAACAATCAACCTTGTCTTCTGTGCTTCCGGGCCAGATATTATAGTAGGGCTTTGAGAGGGCAGCAGTTTCCTTGGGTATCCCTGGGATCTGTACAACCTTGTACCCTCAATCACATGGCATTACCACCAGCACGTTTGGCTTTGTGCAGGTAAATTGGCTTTATTTAGCCTGATCTTGCTAACAAATCTGATCATTAGTGTGTTCTGAAACTCAGTGCTGGGGACTCCTGCTCCAAAACAGCTGCATGATGGAAGGGGAGGAGGAGGTGGTGGCAAGCAAATGACAGACACAGCTGTAGATCAATGTGGTGATTGTATCAATTTCAAATTCTCCTCTAACAATAGGTGTCTGATTGGACACCACTGACTTTATTGGGAAGTAGATGGGATATAATACACCTTCCAGTGCATTAGTTGTTTCTGCTGATTGGATGAAGGATAAATTTCACATGGAGGACAGTTTGAGTCCCATCATTCTCACAATTACATTGAACACCAGCTAAAAGCGTCCTGTTGCTTATCACTTTACAGCAGCAAATTAGAAGGATTTTCCTAATGCATTTCTTTAGCATGGTCCGAGCAGCATCATTCTTCAGGAAACTGATGTAAGTCAAAATGATTCATTGTTCTTAATTTCAATAATTCGTTTTAAAGGATAATCACTTTCTCTAGAGAAGGAAAATGACAATAGAAAAAATAAATGGAATGGTGGAACTCATGGAAATATAACAAAAAAGTTGAATGTTAGGAAGCTTTTATTGCACTGTCTTGTTTTATTCCAAAAGACAGCAATGTAAAATATGTAGTGAAAATGGCCATAAAACAAATCATCACCCTTTAAATCCCATAACCTTTTCTCCCCACACCTTCCTCCAAAATATTAACACTATATCATCAGATTAACTATACACAAAGTAGTGTGAGATTTTTAATTATTGTTTTGAAAACTCAGCTCTGCAAGACATTATATTCTCTTCTAGTGGAGAGAAGAGTACCTCACAGTTTGCTGAAGACCACACTGTTTGTCTTTCACAGACTTAAAGCTTTGCATGTTATCTCTGCTGGCCCAGGGCCAGACTGCAGGGTACCTTTTAGAGTCACACCCTAAAGACCCCAGTTCATCAAAGTATTTAAGCATTTGTCTGATGTTCATTATACAAGGAATACAAGTTAAATCAGAGTTTAATTATGTGATTAACTCAATTTATTTAGCATTCTAAGCGTAGCATATAAATAGATCACGTAAATAAAGGGCGGATGAGTTACTTTCAAGAGTAATTCAGTAGCTGTTAAATATTTTCTATATGGTTCATGAATTTTGTTATCTCAGGTATTTACCTTTTAATTGTTCAAGACTATTGGGATTCTAAAAACAAACAACTGGGAACTAATCTGATCTAAGGAGTTTTCCAAGGAACATTTTTATCATTTATCAAGCCCCCTTTGCTCTGTTAGACTTCACCAAATGACAAGGCTATTTTCAAGCCGTAAACCTCCATGCCCCATGCAGTTATGGCATGCAACCAAAGAAGTCTGGAGGAGAAAATGAAGTCATAATTAACAACAGCTGCTCATGCCTAACACTTTCAGTAACAACCAAAGATATATATATTGTTATTATTATTATTACTATCTTTATTTTTAAGTAGAATAAAGTGAGTTCTGACTGATTAATCTTTGGGGTGAAAAGACAATGCTTCATATCAATTTCTGTGTTTCTCCTTGTAGTCTTAGCCACATAGGAACTTCTCAACAGTCTGTTTGATATAGGTTTCACTGTTCTTCCCTTGTTGCATTCAGTGGCCAAAATCAAAACAAAATGACAGTAGTTTCTTTTATTCACATATTGTTATTAGTTTGTTGCAAGGTTTTGTCATTAAAGTGCATAGGAGTGCCCTGTTCTTTAGTACCTAATATTAAAATATAGAATGGAATGATCATGTTTTATTGGCTTAGCCTTTCCCTGCACTGCTTATAAAAACAGACAGTGCTTTAAAAGGTCTCACTAATGCTCATTTTCCTGAGGGTGGGGTTGACCTCAAGTAGTTTACAACTTGGCTGTTAGCTAAGACTAATTAACTTTGACTTTGTTGTTAGAATAGTCTAATCTGAAGTTTCATCTTAAATAAGTTGAAGAAATAGTCATTCATATAAAACACTGGAAATAGTGAGTGTTTATATGTTGACTATATAAGGAGGGTTTTTTAGCTCTAGTCATCTCCATCATCCTAAAAATATTTGTGGCTTTGTGCTCTTTTACAATTCTTTTTAAGGTGATGGAGGACTCTTCACCAGTGAAAAAAAACTCTATGTCTTGCACGCCTTATCTTCTTGTTTCCTGTTCTGAATACACAACACAATTTCGTTTTTAAGCATCATGACTTACATGAAATAATCAGTTTTCATAAAATGATATGATTCAAAGCTTTTAACAAAAAAGCTTTGTGCCAGGGGCTAAATTTGCAATACTTTTTAATTGTATCATTAATTATTGAATTTTCTCTTCATTGGGCCTTCTTTATAACTTTATCACTTCATTTTGTACATCCACACACAGAAAAAGTAAGCTATATGTTGTTTGTACAAAACAGTATTTCAATTTAAGCTGAAGGAATGGAGAATCTCATGGTTTAATTATACTAAAATTGTAGAAGTGACCTTATCGTACCACTTTCGCAAAGAAATAATTTGCATTAGACAATAACTTTTCTGTAAAGGATTGTCTTTAATAGCAAAAATAACATGAGTTTGGTTTGTATAATAGCCACGAAAGTGGTCTTAATGTAATGTTCAGCTTAATACATCAATTAGATCAATACATTAAGCACTACTTTAAGTTAAGTAAAAGTTAAATAATTCAGTTTTAGAGAAATAATGACAATAAAGCCTAAATTGTTCTCTTTAGAAGTTTGTTTTATTTGCACTTGCATCTTTACAATTAACATAAAATGGAAAACAATTTAGGAACTTATTGTCATTACATTAGTATTCCAAATTAATACTTTTTATTTTGTTGCAGTAGAAAGCAAAGAAATGAAACTTCCATAGTTCTGTATTTGCATTCAGACTTCACAAGTGTTTAGAGGCAAACTGGTTAATATCATAAAGTTCAAACACTACATTCAGAGATCTTGAAACTTCCTTTCATAAAATTGTGGTTTATTCAGGTAACATTAAATAGAATAGAAATACAGGTGAAATAATTTTATTGAAGTTATTCAATGAAATCTTTGGGTAGACTAAAACCACAGAATGCACAGGCTTAGAATGGAGCTGTACCAGTGCATTCTATCAAGCTTCTCTCGCTGACAGAAATGTTTGTAAGCTTTGCTTTCTGATAAATACTGTATCCACAAAGTATTACAGAAGTCAGCTATAATTTCAGCCTCAGAGTGGCCTAATCACAGTCTTCAAACTTGCTGATTTGTGCCCAACCTTCCATTAGATGCTTTCTGCTTAAGAGTTCTTAAGCAAAGGACTCATAGTGGCCTTCCATTGAAATCAGGGGTTTTGGTGTATAATTCAAGCAAGTAAAAGACTTAACATTTTGACATGGATTTTTGTCCACCACTTTGTTACAAAAGGTGAAGACTCAAAAGCTAGACTACCAAGAACAACATGGCAGTTTCATACAACAAATTTTCCCTGCATGAGTAATGATGCTCAAAAACAATCCCCTTTCCTGCTCACCTACTGCAGTTAGTGTGCCTGTGATCTCTATTCAGCTGAGGTTAAGAGCATACTTTAATATATATGTGAGAATTCATGAAGTAGGAGCAAATATCTTCTGCCAGTAGGACAATCAGAATAATGTGCTCAAGTCATACTGACTGCTACTTGACTATCAACAAAGAGCTAGAACAGGTTACTGGAGAAGTAATGTGGCTCTCTGTGATCTCCCAGATTTCCCTACTGCTGCAGTACTCACTGGCATTAGTGTGATATGGTTCACAGGGGCATTGACTTTGTGTGTTACTCTGATCTACCCTTGTTCTGGCTGTAAGAGTCTGTCTTTTCTGTGTTCTCTTTCAAATAGGCATAGCTAAGCAATCTTCACTTTTTTGTGCAAAATTAAATGAGAAAAAACTCTGAGTAGGCGTCTCCTATTAGGAATCTCACTCTGGTTTACCTGATGTATATCAAATAAATCTTAAGATTTTGACCTGAGACTTAAATGGGACTTTAGTGTACAAGACAAGATGCTTGCTAATGCTTTTGCATAAATCTGAATTTCATTTTTTTTGCAGTAAGACTTAGCTTGCAGTGTTTTTGGTCAATGCATATTATGCCTTAATGTCTTTTGCAACTTGGAAGACACATGTAAATGTGTCTAAGCTTATCTAATTTAGCATTCTTGTGGTTTAATTTTTCACTTTGTCTTATTGTCTGCCTTTCTTTCTTCTTGAAAGAATGCCTACAGGAAATATTTTCCTGTTGCATGCATTTAGACATTCCCAGCAATCTGTTATGCTAACTGTCAGAAGCTGGAAAACCAATTCATGCACTTAGGTAAGCAAAATTGATTTTTATTGGTTTGTTTGGTGAGAATATTAATGTGAAGAGCCAGCAAGGACAAGTATTGTTACTTGAAGAAGAAATACCAAATACATTCTCTATGAATCCTTATTTTTGAAACAAAAGAACCCTCTGACAAGTGGAACAACATGAAGTCTTTCAGTGCATAAATCTGAATCCTATAAGAAAAGCCTCCCTCACATTTTTTCCTCTAGATCATGCACTATCTTTAACCATTTAGAAGATGGTGTGCCTACCATGATTTTAAGTGGTATTTTTCTTGAGGAATGTAGCCATTGGCTGACTATCATGTTCCTCTTTTCGTTTGAGAAAGGAAAAATCAATTTATTTTTTTTTAAAGACTTATTGTAGGAGTACCCTCCATTCTTCTACTGATATGAAGTTATCATCCTTTCCACTCAATTGATCTTCCTCTAGCTTCAAGTAATTGACCTCTGGAGATACTGTTCCTACACACCCTACACAGCCTTTCTCTCCGTCTTTCACAAGAATTAAAAAATTAAAAAAGGAAAAAAATACTAGATATCATGGTCATATTTTGGCTAGACTTTAGGTTTAGAAACTCACTGGAGTGCTCCAGCAATCAGAGGTCTTCACATCTTGCAGAACAACAAAATCTTCTGTAAAAGAATAGCAAATATTTGAAGACCAGACTGGTGTCATCACAAACATGCATGCTCAGACAGAAGCTATTGTCATCCCAATGAGAGATAACACAGTGATCAGCAAAGGTTATTCTCCATCTGTAAGTAAGCATTCATGAAAAAAAAACAACCTGGTTATCCTTGACTGGGAGGAGACTAAGCCTGACCTTAACTCTTAAGTGTTATGGAATCCTAATCTTACAAATGAATGGAAGATTTGATCTATTAGTAATTTGCCTCTGATACTGTCACCACATCTCAAGAAGCATAAGCAGAAAGCCCACTCTGAGGCAATGGAAGGTCCTATCGACATCTGTTACCTAAGCACTTAGATTTCATTTTTTTCTCAAAATCTTACAAGATGATTGCAATCATGTTTGTGAATTTTCTTCTATCAAAAGGTACTATAATTTAATCATTCACTTGGTAAGACACTTCTGTAGAGGGAAATGGCTTAAAATAATGATTCTTTGAATGCCAACTTTAATTCATATCATTAGCTACTACAGATTGATGTCAATAGCTATAACACTGAAAATAATGAATATACATTAACTTACAGCAGAATATCACACAAAATTTGATAGGTTATTTACTATATTTTATACTCTTTGAACAGAACATATATAATAGTTATCATATAAGTAAATCTTCATAAAACTAAAAGTTGTTTAACTGATGTCTTTAAACATAGAAACAGAAACCTGTTGGGCTCATGCATAATACTGAGATTCAGAACACCGGGAATTACTCATTATTAAAATTTATTTTGTTTTATGAACCTATATTGCTGTATACTAGTAGGATCAAATAAAGATGGAGTCTTTAATTATACTTGATTTCTTTTTCCTTTTCCTTTTTGCATTGCATTGTGTATAAACAGTGAAATCATTAACCTCCTTTTTTTTTTTTCTCAAAATAACAATAATAAAAAAAATGTCTAATTACTGTTAATAGATAATGTTGGAGAGAAATAACTGCTTCATGTTATTCCAATATTGCTTGGAGAAGGTGTTACCAAAAGTGGTTAGTCTGCATTTTGCACTTTATCCTCTGCACAGTGGTTCAGTATGTGGCAGTGGTTGAAGCAATATACTATACAGCTTGCAGATATAGTCATTTCTCATTGAAGCATTCAAAGCCAGGCTAGCTGGGGCTTTGAACAATCTGATCTAGAGAGAAGTGTCCCTGCCTATAGCAGGGGGATTTTAACTAGATGATCTTAAAGGTCCCTTCTAACCCAAACCATTATATGATTCTATGATTATATTCCTGCCTGATCTGCAAAGGAACATCCACATTGTCTCTGAACGATGTCATGGATCTCTACTGATGGCAAAAGTTGTTTAACCCAGGAAGGGTGGTGAACTCAGAAGAAACATAAAGCATTATTATACTTAATAACATCGACCAGTAGTAATAGATTTGTTGGTGGAATATAAACATTACACAGTGACTAAGCTACTTTCTTAACATAGAAAATACACTGGTGCATGTACATGCATATGTACAGTAAAGAAAACTTCTACCTATGTTTTCATACTTAGAAAGGACCCTAAAGAGGGATTATAGCCACCAGGATGTTTTCTGAGAAAACAATACAGCAGGACATAAGCAATCAAGGAGACTTGTGGAGTACATGGAAATAAATTCCTGGTTCAGGTATTAGACAAACCAACTGGAGGTAAATTGTTATTGGACCTGGTGCTCACCAATGCAGACGTGCTCATTAAAGAAGATTGGAGATAGTCTGGGCTGTGGCAGACATGCCCTAATGGAGTTTGTGATCTTTAGGATGATATGCCAGTCAAAGTGCAAAATCAGAACCCTGAACTTCAGAAAAGCCAACTTCCAGCTGTTTAAAGAATTAGTGAATAAGATCTTCTGGGGACTATTTTTAGGGATAACTATTTAAGGATGCTTTTCTGAGAACACAAGAGCTGTCCATATCCCAGTGCACGAAATCAAGCAGAGGCAGGAAACTGGCACAGCTGAGTAAGGATGTCCAAGTCAAACTGAGTGATAAGAAAAAAAACACAGACAGTGGAAGCGGGGATATGTGGGATGGGAAAAGTACAGGGATGCTGTCTGGATGTGTACAGGTGAGATCAGGGAAGCCAAGGCACAGATGGAACTGAACCTGGCAAGGGATGTGAAAAATAGCAAGGGACTCTACATGTTCATTGATCAGAAGAGAAAAGTTAGAATGCATCCTTTGTGATAAATAATAAGGGAAAACTGGAAACAACAGATATAGAGAAGGCTGACGTACTCAAAAAGTCCTTTGCCTCAGTCTTCTCATGCCTCTCATGTCCCCACATCTCTAGGCAGAGACTGGGGGAAATTGGATGGGGCCCTGGGTGACTTGATCTAGTGGGTGGCAATGCTGTCCATGTCAGGAGGTTTAGAACTCCATGATTTCTAATGCCCCTTACAACCCAAATAATTCCACGATTCTGTGATTCTGGACAATGTAGTAGAAATAGATATAGGCAATATAACTAAATGCCACAGCTGAAAGTTTCAAAGAGCAAGCTTGGAGGGTAGAAATTTCCAAAAGTCTTTTTGTTTGTCTACAGCAATAGTGGAAGATCAGGCCTAGCCAGCGTGGGTTCACAAAAGGCAGGTCCTGCCTGACCAGCCTGGTCTTCTATTATTGAGTGGTAGCTTATGAGGCTGTTGACATAGTGTATCTAGACTTTAGCAAAACCTTTGACACTGTATCACACAACATTCTCCAGTAGAAACTGGCAGCCCATGTCTTAGGTACTCTCTTAGCTAGATGGAGGGCTAGGACCAGCGAGTGGTGATGAATGGAGTTAAATGCAGCTGCTGACCAGTCATGAGTTATGTTCCAATGGGGTTAGTACTGGGGCCTGTTCTGTTCAATATCATTACTGATGACCTGGACGAGGGAATTGAGTGCACCCTCTGTAAGTCTGCAAACAACTCTAAGTTGGGAGGAAGCATCTATCTGTCTGAGAGTAGGAAGGTCATTCAGAGCAATCTGGACAGGCTGTATTGTTGGGCTGACATCAGTGGGATGAAGTTCAACAAGAGCTGAGTCCTGTATTTAGGCCACAACAACCTCAAGCAAAACACAAGAGGCTTGGGGCAGAGTAGTTGGAAGACTATGTGGAAGAAATGGATCTGGAAGTGTTGGTTGGCACTTGGCTGAACATGAACCAGCAGTGTTCATGTTCAGACAGCCAATGGCATCCTGGCTTGTATCAGAAATAGTGTTGCCAGAAGGAGCAGGGAGGTGATCATCTCCCTGTGTTCAGTTCTGGTGAAGCTGCACCTTGAGTACTGTGTTCAGTTTGGGGCCCCTCACTACAACAAAGAAATCAACGCTATGGAGTGTGTCCAGAGAAGGGCAACAAATCTATTGAAGGGTCTGGAGCACAAATCTTACGAGGAGCAGCTGAGGGAACTGGGAGTGTTTAGTTTGGAGCAGAAGAGGCTCAGAAGAATCCTCATCGATCTCCACAACAATCTGAAAGGAGATTGTGGTGAGGTGTGCATTGGGTTCTTCTCCCATGTAATTAGCAATAAGACTAGAGGAAACAGCCTCAAGTTGCACCAGGGGAGGTTCAGTTTGGGTATTAGGAAAAATTTATTTTCTGAGAGAGTGGTCAGGTGCTGGAACAGGTTGAGTCATTGTCCCTGGAGCTGTTTAAGAAATACTTAGATGTGCTGCTAAGGGACATGGTTATTGCATCTTCTGGTTTGGGCTCTGTATTCCAAGAGACACACTATCAAACTGGAGTGAGCCTGGCAGATGTCAGCAGGATGCTAAGACTATGGATTGCCTGCCTTTTTGGGAAGCCTGAGGAATAGGACTGCTTCTGCCTGCAGAAGGGAAAGATTTGGTGGCACCACTACTTGTGACATGCATGTTGAGAAAATTGCACAAGGCTTCCTGTGATAGTGCATGATAGTAATCTGAGAATTAGCAAATGGACAGAGAAACAAGACAACTTCATGTTGCACAAAAAGGGAAACATTTTCAGGATGGGGCAGCCCAGAGTGGAACGGATAATTCAGAGATGCCATGGAGCATTCTTGAATATTTTCAAGACCAGACAGAAGAAAACTCTGGTCCTCATAGCCTGACCACCTCATTGATTTCATTGCAGCAGTTTCCAGCAGAAGGTTGGACTGAGGACCTCCAGGTATCCTTTCCAACTTTGATTATTACATGTTAAACAGGTAACAGTAAGATATTTTTCCCCTTGAGAGGAAGGGACAATGACATAATGATTAAAGTAGACAAATCACATCTATCTTTTTCTATGAATATCAAGATGAGACAGAAGGCTCTACAATTGTTCTTGCTGGTTCAGCTTGGCCTCTGGAAATTTTTGAAAGTGTAGCGCTTTTTCAAAAGGAAGCTGTGCAGACAGAATTGCACATTGATGCTTTTGGTGACCTGGTCATCTCTGCATCATTTTTGTGGAACGGTATAATTGAATGAGGGATAAGATTTGTTGAATCATTGATATTTGCACTGGGCAAACAGAAAAAATATATTATAGAATATACAAAGTTAGCATCATGAGAATGTGTATGCTTTTCTGACTAGTGGGAAACAATAGTGGGAAACTTAGAAGAGAAATCAAAATGTGTTTTTATTTTATATGAAAAATTATGACACATAAAAACTATGTATTTATGTATATTAAAACACCATGTACCTTACAATTAAGACAATCTGTAGTATCCTATGAAGGCAAGGTGACAAAAATTGAAGAAACAAAATTACTTATTTTGTGGTATATGATTTTATTTTCCTTATTCCAGAAATTCACTGTAGTTTATTCACAAATTACACTCTTTTGCACTTCTTTCAGTATACTGAGTGCCCAGTGCTCCACTGTTTGTGAAATGTGACAGTTGTCATGAGGCCATAAACACTCACAATTCTTTCTCAAGTCATAGCTGTATTACTTCATATCAGCCTGAAAGATGTATATCTGTGTCATTACTTTCTTAAACATCATTTTTGGCTGTGGCTTTGAAATGTTTGTATTCACTATTACTTCTTGCACAGCTACTATGTTTAAAAAAAAAAAAGAAAAGAAAATAAGTTGAAATGTTAGATCATTAGGAAAAACTTTTTTTTAATTTATCCTTACTCCTGTGCACCTGTAGAAAAACGACTGTATATTGCACAGATATATCTTCTGACTGAGGTAAGGACATAAATTCACAAAGCAGCTGAAACACTGTTAATCATCTTAACACTTTTCTAGTTGAAATAACAAAAGCTTTTTTTTTTTTTTTTCCTTCAGAAGACCAATATTTAAAGGGTGTTGATTTATATAAATCAATAATTTATCAACTTGTTCTATTTCTCCACTGCCAACCAGATGCTTCTGGCTTTGCACTGCCAGACGATGTCAGCTGCAAAGCATAATGGCCTTGTTCTTCTTGTAGAAATAAGAACATAAATATTTAAAAAATCTTTCTACGGGAAGTGAGGGGGACTTAGGGTGGGGGTGAGAGATTTTGCTGGTTTACTGTGAGAGAAATGCAGGTCTACATATTTTATGGGCTAGTTTTATCAGAAGTGGAGGCAGGGACATTGCAGTCGGATTTTTTTATCTCCTAACACAACTGACAGACCCAGGTCTTTTCATGGCAATTTGTTGAAGACATCTGGTGAAGCTTTCTAGGGGATGAACACACAGCAGAGTGTTCCTCTAGTATCAGTTGGCATGGCAACTAGCAAAAGACTATTCAACATCCATAGGTTTCAGAAAGGCAGAAGCCTAGTTGAAAATCCATTTGGGCTCCTGTCTGCAAAATTCTCCATTTGAAAATGCACTAAATCTTTTTTTTTTTTTTTTTTTTTCTCTCCCAAGGAAGTAGGCTGAACTAGCAAGTACAAGTCTGAAGCCTTCCATCTCAAATAATTTCCAAAGCACAGTATTAATGATTCCAGGAAGCAGAGGCCTAAGATGATAGGCAGTATTACTGACACTGTACAAAACAGAATATTATAAAAAGCTAGTATGGACTGTTGAAACCTTAAGATACTACTACAGGGAAAGATGAGATGAGACAGAGTGGAGGAAAGATGCTGTTTTCAGAGTTTAATACAGTAATTATTATGAGTCATCACAGGCAAATGACTAGCTTTGCTTCGTTAGATATTAAAAATACAAAGTTTATTTTCCACACCATACTTCACAGAGTCAAACCAACAGAAAACATCCAGCAGCTACACAATAAAGGATGTTTATTAAAAAAAGACTGATATAGGAAAAAGTACCTGGAAAAGATGTATTCATGGGTTTTTTGCACCAATAAACAAATGAATAAATAAATAGCCTCTGAAAACTTTGTGAATATAGGAAAGAGAAAGACTTGAACAATCTGGGTTGTGTCCTCACATAGCCTTCAGTCTAATCTGTAGATTGTAGCTGCTGTTCAACTCCTTTACTGGATTTGCAACCTCCTCCATCACAAATACAATGGTGTAACAGCAATACCTGCTCCACAGACGTGCTTTCTAAATTTAAAATAGTTTACATTTTAGAGGTCAAAAGCTAACTTGCTGGGAACACAGTGTAGCACACTGTGCGTTCTCTGAACCATGTACAAGATAAACATGGATCATCTCAAGGTGCTAGCTCAGTTATGGAAACATAATATCCCTCCTTTTTTTCTATAATGGTTTACATAAAGTGAGAATAGAAACTAACAAGGTAAAGTCAGTCTAGAATAGAGAAATCCTGTCTAGTAGTAACTAATACATCTTGACTCCAGTGAGGCCTTTTCATGGGACAAAGGACTGTGGAATACGGACTGTTAAAAAAATGTGTCTCCTTTCCAAGACAAAAATATGGTGATAGATTTCTGTAATCGAGGATAATCAGATTGTTGAGGGTTGCTGATTTCAGAGTGTTTAGACTATGGCATAAATTAGTATCAAAGATTTGGGAGAGAGCATGATTTTGTATGTACCTGTGATTGTTTCAGTGCACATGAGTTTTGGTTCATTACATAATTATAAAGGATATTTGGAATGTTATTAGTGTAATAGATTTTCTCTTTAAATGTAAACTTAAAAAATAAGAAAATAAATTAATCAATAAGTCTGTGTTCAGAATGCTAAGATTGACTACACTGTTTCCCCTTTACCTGGAATTCCTCAGGAAACCAGATGTAAACCTTAACAAGGGTTATCCGGGTTAAATACAATTGCAGTAAACCGTATGGCAGAGGGTAACCTGGCTCTAATTAAAGTTAAAACTTTTCCTCTTCCCCACCCCCAAAAAGTTTGCCTGTGATCTTTTCAAATTTATAGCAGGGAATAAAAGAGAATTCCTGCTCAACTTACCCCTCCTCACTTCCAAATTATGAATATGCTTTTCTTGTCTGTGATAAAGTAATGAATAAAGATGCACCACAGAAGTTGAAGCCCAAAGTTCATAATTTTTATCCATTTATAGTGACATTTGCTATCCTAATATTGTTGTTCTGCAAGTTAATATGGATTGTTTCAGTAAGATTTCTCTTTAGTCAGACATCCTGACTCCAGTGTTTCACTTCACATTTTTGGATCTATGTAGGTGGTTCAGAAAAGATGGATTCAGTCTATAATTACTTGTTGTCTATAATTACAGCTGTGGGTGCCCTTATTCACCATAAAGTTGCCAGAAATTGTTATTTTGATGCTTCCGTACTTGTACTGATGACATACAGATCATGAATATCTATGTAAGCAGAACAGACAAGTTATGGTACAACTTTAATGTCCTATTCACAAAGATTCTAGAAAAAAGGATCACCAATTACTGTTACTGATTAGATCTCAAGGATACTTCATTTCAGGAAGAAGTGAAGGCTGATGTAGACAATTTCAGCCCCTAAGACTTGCATTTCACTTTATTCTTCTGAGGAGCATGCATTTTCTAGCTTTTAAATTCAGAGAGAATTATTTAGCTATTTTTAGAGTCAAATTTTTAGCAAGTGTTCTACATGCATACTGAGTTCAATACTGCTGAATCTTGCCCTGCTGTAGATCCAGGATAAATTAATGAGAATTTCAAAATCTTTAGCCATTGTATTATGGGAATGTCAGCAGAGATCAAAGGTTTGCTTTTTCTTTTGGGGCAGTAAAATTTTTTCAGGCAGAAATTGAGTCTTGAATATGTCTTCATATACCATAGACCTTTCAGTAAATGAGTAGTTAGTAAAGTAAAATGAATCCAGTTATGTATAATTTCATCTTGTTTTACATCCCTTTTGTGGAGTGCAGGAATGGGAGAGGATGGACTTTGGTCTCCATCAGCATAAATTCAATACCAAGAAGAAAATTTTCTGGTCCATTAAATTCATGAACACTGTTTTGAAATACATTGCATTTTGAAGAAACAAACACCCTATTTCAGTCTGAATAATCAACACTGAAGGTAGTCCATAGGCTTTTGTCTTCAGACTATGGGATATTATTCTTTTTATCTACATTGTTTATTTAAATATCAGGTTAAATTTTGATGCAGGCTTTCCTTCAAGACACTCCTACTGAAAACTTTTTTCTGGATCTACTAATATTATACTTAATAATAAATTTTACTCAAAAATTATACTCAGTGTTAAACTATACTTGTTGGAGACATTGCTACTATCATATTCCTTCTAAGAGTCCACATAGTTTTTTTTATTTTGTACACAAATGGATACACAATTTCTCCATTTAAATTACGCTTTGTGTGGTGAGTGTTGACAGCAATCTTCACTACCAATGTTTGCAAGCAAACTGCTCTATCATGAACACCTTCTTTTTCTCGAAGGGATAAATGCTACAGATACTGATCGATCTGAGTTACCTGTTTTATTATTTTTGAATGGACTTCATAAATCAACTGTAGAGCACTGCCTATACAACCTTCATTTCTTAAGTTGTAACCAAAGCCGCTTTATCTCTAAAGAAATATCAAAATTGATTTTTTTTTAATTTTTTAAATATTTCTGATTTTATAAACTTTTTAATAGGAACATTAGTATCAGATATAATCACTGGATGTCTTGGTTTCAATTGGTTACTGGTTCATAACTCCATAGGTAACTGGTCTTCAATGCAAAGTGTATAGATTACTTTAAAAAGATGTACCAGTGGAATATCCATTGTCTAATCATATACTTTTTTTTTAAAAAAGGGGGTTGGAAGAGTAAGGAGACTTAATCACGTATCACACCCTCAGAAAATGTCCTTCTACTGCAGCTTTTTTCTAACCACTCATAGCTGGAAGAAGCTATTACTTTATTCTACAATAAAATGAATATTTTGAAGATTAAAGTGAAGTGAATAGTATATCTTACTTCTATGACTTCTTCCCAGCTTACTCTTCCGGGTGTAACCACTCTCCATTTAAAACCCAGATTTAATTTTTAATTAATATGTATCAGGCTGTCTTAAACCTGTTTTCAACACAGTGTTCCCAGTCACACTTTAAACTTCAGTTATCCTTTAATAAAAATAAGCTGTTTTAAGATCTCAGCCTGCTCAGTCAGTCACATACACTCATTGTTTTCTGTTCTGAATCAGAAAAGTGTGCTACACAATCAATCTTTTTTTCACTGTGATCCTTTGTAAAATTTTTACAGAAATGCTTAGGAGTGGTGGGCTCAAATGGTGTGATCACTTAGGCTATATTGTGGCTTTGAGTCTTATAACCAGAATTAGTGTTAGAAAAAAGATGAAGTAAAATTTTGCCTTATAGCCTGATGTCTTTTCTAGATCAGACTAAAACCAAATAGGGCCTCTGGCCCTCATTCTGTTCATTTGGCTTTAAATCTAGGCTAAGGGAAGACTTGGGCCTCCAAAGCAGAACTGAAATATCAGAACTAAATCTTGCAAACTCAAAAACACTCACTGTGTCCTGTGTAATCGTAGAAATAGTTAAATTCAACAGGTATATTTTGATGTTTTTAACTGTGGATTCATAACTGCCAACTGCAACTCAATACCTGTGTCCTGACTGAGGGCCAGTATATAGTTCTACTTTTGACTAATTTTCATGTAAAGAGGTATATTTGCCCAAATGAAGCTTTTCAGTGATATAGTTAATCAGCTTATAGTAATGGGGTACTTATACAAAACAACCTCACTGTACCCTATTTTTATATATTGGCATGTTCATTAGGGAGCTGAAAGTTAGACGAGGAGGTACCAGAAGCATTTGGAAAGGTAAATTCAAAGAGTGCCAGAAGGAAAGATTTTCATCAATTTCAAATTTCTCATCTGTATTGAAGGCCTCCTTGAGCACAGCAGTCTTTTACTGGATGTTTTTAATACCTACTTCTTGACCTGTAAATGTGGGCTCTCAAAACAGGACACTATAAGAAAATATTTGTTATGGTCACTATTATTAATATTAGTAATCATTTTGCTTAGCTATTCAAATACTCTATCTTATCCACAGTATAACTGGATTTGAAAAAAGGGGCTTTAATCCTGGAAATACAAATTAATTCATTATAATAATATACTATAAGATTATTATATGTATGTATATATATTATAAAACTATGGTTTTGAAATTATATTTTCTTCTCTACATTTTATTATCATTAACATTTCACTGTTTTTAACACTCAGTGCCTAAAGGTACTCTCAAATACATGAGTTTTGTAAAGTCACTAAAAAGAATAGACACTGTAGAGCTATTGAAAGCTAAAAACAGTAGATACATTTTTAATACATTTAGCCATTGAAACAACTAACAGAGAACAGTGGCAAATTCATAATCATCTGAAGGCAATGAAATTTAGAGGCCTACTTTTGCAGTGAAGTTTCAGAATAATGTGTTATTCAGATGCAATATCTGGGGGTGCCAGAGAAAAGGGGAAAATTGTGGAAGTGTCGATAAGATTAAGATGTGGCTTATTCTCCTAACTAAACAAGTATGTGAACTAAGTGCTCAGTGAAAGTAATGATATTTAACACACAGGCAGATAATAGTGAGGAAAGTCTGGGAAAGGCAAACTGTTTCATCTCAAAGGCTTTTGAATTTTACTTTACCTTCAGCAGTGGCAGTTTCTGTTCCATGATCCTGAAAGATCTGACACTGCATATGCAGCAAGTCAAAGTATTCCGTAAATGCATTAACTTTAAAATCACTTTTTCCTAAACTAGAGATCAGTAAACACCACGTTCATGATGAAAATAATTCAAGTAAGTTTTAAAGCCTGACCTCAATGAAGTGCAAACCTTTTGAGAGGGAAAAAATATTGAAAGAAAATTGGAAAGAATCGATGTAGGAAGATATGTTAATAAAGGGATGAAATGCAAAACGTCTTTGTCAGAGGTAAATCATGTCAGATTAACCCTGCTATCCTGCGTTTTAAATGGCAGTTGACAGAGGAAATGTGTTCTGTGTAGTCAGTCTAGATTTCACTAAAGCATTTGATATGGTGCCACATGGGAAATTACCAATTGAATTTGATAATATGGGGCTAGTAGAAGAACTTTTAAAGTGGATAAAATGAGCTAAGTGGGAGGTGATAATGGATTATGCTGCAAAGGGAATTACCAGGTTGGAGAAATGCAATTCCATGAATAACCTAATGACCCATTTTGAGACCAGTCTTATTAAATACTTCCTTCAATGCCATGGTCAAAAACAGAGTACTAGTGATGGTTTATGACAGGAATTTTGGAAGGCATCATTAATATGGATCTTGACTGAACTATTATATGGGAAAAATCACATGATGAATACTGTGCTGAAGTGTGTTAGTTACATTGTCATAGGAAACTCTGGTTGCACTGAAGAAGATGCAGAAAACAGTGGATAGCAGTATCTGTATTTCAAAACAGAAGAGCAGTGAAGAAGGGTGAAAATGGATATCAGCAAGGCTGATAGTGAAGAACCAGTAGACTCTTTGTCTTCAGTGCAGCTTATTTCGTGCTTTTCTCTTGTTTGCTCCTGAGGACTGTATGTTCATTATTGTTAGAGAAACTTAGCTGTTCTCATGAGCCTTTTTATTACTATTATTTTCAACCTAAAACATCCAGACTGCATACTGCAAAAACCCCATGATGCAAGTTGAGCCATTTCAAGCAATGACAATAAGTATGCTTTAAATTTTGTTCCTAGTTCCAGAAAATAATAAAAGATAATCTTGTTCCAATACAGAGGATTATATCAATTTGCTTACAATATACATGGAAGTGAATGCAACAACTTGTGTTAAAAAAAAAGGATATTCATACAAAAAGTTTATATAAACTGGAAAAAAGTCCTCAAAGTAGTTGGAAGACAAAGAGATGGCTCAAAGTCATTTCAGATCACATTTTGAATCCTGTATTCAAGTTCTGTTAAGTTTATCAGCCATGATTTCTAGAAATGTCCTAAGGGCAGAAAAACAGCAGAACAAACACTTAGACTTTTTTTTTTTTTTAATTTTTTCTTTTTTTTCTTCTATTAGCTAATGTAGAAAAATGTAAGAATGGGTGACAAATAACAAACAGTAATTTTAATTATTATACTTATGCAGTACTATAAAATTACGGTATTTATTCACTCTTCCTGTACCAGAAAATGTCAGGGTTGTGTTCCAGGAAATTCATTGTACCGGAACTATTTGTTCTGAATAGGAATTACGCTTTGTCCTGGTTTCAGATGGAACAAGGTTGATTTCTTCAGTATCTGGTATGATGCTGTTTCGCCTTTAGGAGAAAAATAGTGTTGATAACACACCGCTGTTTTAGTTGTTGAGCAGTGCTGCATAGATCCAAGGACATTTCAGCTGCCCTGACACAGCCCTGCCAGTGAGTAGCTGAGAGATACAAGGAGTTGGGAGGGGACAGAACGAGGACTGTTGACCAAAACTGACAAAAGGTATATTCCATATCATACATAAGGAATCATGCAAAAACTATTAAAATTTGTTAGCTGAGGGTAGTAGCTCGGGGATTTTTCTAGACATTGGTCAATAGGTAGTGAGCAAATGAGTTGAAAATCACTTTTTTTGTGAATAAATATATATATTACTATCATTACTATTATTCTTTCTCTTCTCTCTTCCTTTTCTGTCTTGGTAAATAGTTTTTTTATCTCAACTCATGAGTTCTGCTTTGTGGGTTTTTTCCCTAATTCTCTCCCTGATCCCACCAGGAGGGCCAAATAAGCAAACTGCCTTGAGGTGCACAGTGCCTGCTGGGTTAAATCACAGTTTTCTTCTTAGGAAGTAAAAAAATGTGTCTCCACACTACTGAATGTTTTGATCCATAAAGTCTATCTTTCATATCATAAAAATATTTCAGTTATTTGTTTGCTTGTTTCTTTGCTTACACTGTTTTAAAGAATCTAACTTTGATGCAGGAACAATACCTCTAAGAAAAAATAAAATAGGTGAGAGGATGGAACAGAGAAAGGATGCTGTGGCTAAGAAGACTAGCAAAACTGTATCTGGAGAGTATATTTTTCTTGAAACACTTGAAGGTGAACTTGCTAATAAGAGACCATGTGCTTTAGCTGTTCTATTTGGAGTCTAGATGAAGTGCACACAAGTACATCTAATTCATACTTTTCCAGTTTGACCAATATACAATAAATGCACATATGTGCATATTGTACATAATAACCGTATATATGTAATATGCATATTATTGTTATGCACTTATTTTGCTGTGGTCAATTTTTATTTCATATCTTTTACCTAGGGATTTGTTCTTGGGAGAAAAGGACTATTCAGTCCATTAGTTGATCTGAATTTATGATGATAAATCCCTTGATGTTCAGCCATGACAGGAATTACTCTGCTCTAACGAGTAATAAATGTGTATAAGTCATGTGTCCCTATGGATTTCTTGGCCAGAAAT
This sequence comes from Phasianus colchicus, assembly GCF_987193195.1. Classification (NCBI taxonomy): domain Eukaryota; kingdom Metazoa; phylum Chordata; class Aves; order Galliformes; family Phasianidae; genus Phasianus; species Phasianus colchicus. The sequence continues at coordinate 76,611,333 of NC_143476.1, forward strand.
TGCATTTAGAAGAAGGCTAATTGTCTTAAAATTTATCCGTATTCAATACAAATTTTATTGTCACTAATTGCCTCTCTAGGTTTTGCAGCATTAAATATATTTAAATGTATTTGTCATAGAACTTTTGTGCATGTGTAATGCTCAAGAATAGTACCAACTGCCATCATATTTAAGCATTTCAACTATTTCTGCAATTCAGCACTAAATCATTATGACTTGGAACACAATTTTCCATTTTTAATACCACAGATCATGTTTTAAAATTTATATTAATGTTTCTGTCATAGAAGGTGTCTTTACATTTGCTTAGTAGCTCTAACATGCTTTAATTACCATGGCAGTGTTATAAGCAGGGGATACTGTAATCACTAGAGTTAAGGTTGTGTCAGCATTACAATTATAGACCACATTTTTCAGGTGTTTTCAAGTCAAATGGTACAATTCAGTTTGAGCTTGAACTATAGCATGCATTGCCTCACAGTTTTCAGCTCTGCAAAAGTGTTACGTGAGGTGGAGAAGAGATTATTATTATAGTTCTAACAATATATGCAGAATTGACAGGAGAGATGCTACTGTACTAGAGTCCCTGTTCCCAAGATGCAGCTCCCAAGGCCCTTGCAAACACTGTATTTCACATAAGTGCTATTGTTTAGGATTACTGTTTATTGGAAAAAATAAAAGCTGTGATGTGCTTAAGAAAGATGGCTATGTTAGTACATAGAATCATCATCTGTTTGACAAGTATGTTCACTGCATACCAGAGATAATGTGGAAAACCTATTGTAGGATGTCTGTTACAATTAGGGTCACAAATGTTCTCTAATGCACAGAAGTTAAACTTTATGCTTTTGATCTCACACTTCCACTCAATTTTATGGCATATTTCTATGTAGTCAAAGGAAATACGAATACTTTCCAGTACGTGGATTTTTATTTCACTACAATGCCAGTGCATCAAATTTAGTTAGGACAGGTTAACATTTTCTTACTATAATCATTATTCTGTCAAATTCAAATGTTTTTGTTGTTGTTTTTCTTTTTGAGTTGGCTGCCTTTATTGTTGCTATTAAAAAATGGTTATTTTGAGGCAGACCTGACCAATTTGCTACCACAGCTGTTCTTCTGCAGAGGTCAAAAACGAACCTTCTCTGGTAGTACTCTGATTTCCTAAGCCAAGACCAAAGGATGAAGAATCACAGACTAAGAACAGGATATGAGTTATTGGAACATATGACTTTTTTAAGATATCTAGGTTTCATTTCTCCCAATTTTAGGTATGGTCATAATTCATGTGTTTAAGTGAAACTGAAAGTGGTGAAGAGAGAGAAATGAGGAGTGACTTACAAAATGATGAAGAACAACATATGGCTTTTCATGTCCAATCTCTATGAAGCAAGTGGACAGAGAGTCATAAATAGACCACCCCTTTCCTTCTCCCAGAGAAGATGGTAGCTTACAGTGCTCACGTCTTGATGAATAACATCCCAAAGTTTTCATCTTCCAGTGCACCTGTCCTTTTGGACTGTCTCCATTTGGGAATAGGGCTAACTGCACTGTTTTGCCGTTTTTCATAATAATTTATTATTTGGCCTCATCTTAAAACTTTTCAACTGCTCTAAAGAACTACCTTGCTTAGCCAAAACCTTTGCAAAGCTTTCTTTCCTGCTGTTTGTGGTCTGCTCAGCTGGGCTTTATTTTAACCAACAAGTCGAGTTTAATTCAAAGAATGAGGGAGTCCCTAGCTAATTGTTCCATTGAATTAAACAGTATTGCTTGCATGCTTAAGAACTGGAGTTGCTTAATCTAGAGAATGAAAGGCTGAAAGGAAGCATGATAACACTCTTCACATATGCAAAGGCTTTTGTAAAAAGAAAGGGAATAATCTGTTTGCTATGTCTGTAACATATAGCACAAAGAATAATAGGTTTACCTTTCAGTGAGAAAGAATGGAAGAATGTTGGATGTTAACAGAAACTTTTAAATACTGAGGATAATAAAGCAGACAGATAGACATGGGAGGCTGTAGGGTCTCCATTGTCTGAATACACTGGTGTAAAGTGATCCTAGTTTAGGGAAAAGGAGATGGCTTAGATAATCCTTTTAGGCTACTTTCACCTTTTTTAATCAGTCTTTCTGTTAATCAGTAAGAAAAGAGTTTAGAAATCTGTATGCAATAAATGATACCTGAAACATAGTCATTTGAACCAAATAAACAGAAAGCATCATGTTTTCCTGGTATTTCTGTTTCTAAACTCTTTATTCAATTTTTTTCATTGATGAAAAAGAAGGCTACTCCCATTGGCTGATGACTGAAAATGTGCAGTGAGAACTTTAAGTTGAAAATCGTTGTCAAAATATCTCAATCTCAGTGATGAAAATGTGTGCAGGTGTGCTCCTGTGTAACTGTGATGAATAATAACTGTCCTATTTATATTCTCCTTTTATAGTTGTTTAGAAATGTTTAGCCAAGGTTCTGTATCAGACCACTGCTATTTCTAACAATAATGAACTTTTTGTAGTATTCTTACTCCTTTGGCCTTCTGCTTGCAATCTGTTCAAAATTCTGCCTCTTGTTTAATTTATTACTGTTTCTGCTACTCTCATATTACCCTTTACTCAGACAACTGCATTGGTTGACTCTAAAGCTGAGAATCAACTTCAAAATTTTATTGTTAACATTAAAGGCTCTTCAAACCTTTTCCCCTTTCTATTTGTGAAATCTGGTTCATGTTTATGGCCCCTCTCATAATTTATGTTTGGCTTCTGACCTGTTTCTCCTCCATTCCTACCATTTGCTGTGTCAAAATATCAGGCTTCTCCTCACTTAACACTACTATTTTGGAAGTCTTTCCCTTTGTAGAATTCTACAGCTGAATCTTTCAGATCATTTATCTCAGAAGTAAACCTTTTGCCATTGCTTTCTGTGAGAATATTATTGAGAAGTTTATTTTATGCCCTGTTGAGCCATTCTTCTTTGTTATTTTGCTGTAATCTGATATTTAAAGGTCAGAAGTTAGTGCACAACAAGGTAGTTGTGTTTATGATTATTCAACTTAGATAGCTGTAGTTATTATTCGTCTTTATAAATTTAGTTTCCAAGTACGATGCATTTGCATACAAAACCTTAATTGTTGTCCTGGAGCCTTAAATGACCTGTCATGTGGAGAGAGCAAATGAAGAAAAACAAACAAATTTAAGAACTATAAAGAAGATCTATCATTTGGGAAAAAAAAATAATAATAATAATAATAAAATCATCAATAAATGTAACTGTGCAAACCAAATATATTTAGTTTTAGATGCAAACTAAAATCACCTATTTCCTAAGTAGTGATGATGATATAGCAAAGCAAACTGAAAACAGAATCCTAAAAAGCCTTATGCTTTAAGGAATTGCTATTTTCATAAATCTCCATGTTGCTTCATAAATCAGTTTACATCTTTTTCTGGCTACTGATCATGGAATAGTGCAGCATACCAGGTTCTGAGCTGGTTGCAGTTCTCTTCAATGGAGTTCTGTGTGTCTTCTTCACGAGTTTAATATAAAAATATTGGACTGTAAAAAGACTGTGACAACTGAATGCCAATATCATGTGCCAATATCAGGATACAGAATCACAGAATCACAGAATGGCCAGGATTGGAAGAGACCTCAAGGATCATGAAGCTCCAACCCCCTGCCACATGCAGAGCCACTATCCTCCCCATATAATACTAGACCAGGCTACCCATGCAATCTGGCCTTGAACACCTCCAGGGATGGGGCATCCACATCCTCTCTGGGCAGCCTGTTCCAGCACCTCACCACTCTCTCTGTAAAGAACTTCCCCCAGACATCCAAATTTCCCCCTGACATCACCCTGATGCCTTGCCAGAGTGGTCAAGTTGGCTGAGGAGCAGTGAACTGATTGCTGAAGTTTTCTTGATCCTCTGTTCTTTCATCCTCCTTCCTTTTGTCCATTTGGTCAGTTGATGGTTTGTTCTTTTTGTTTGTTTTGTTGCAACAGTAACAAGTCCTGGACACTGACCTCATGAATGGTAAAATTCATTCTTTTTCACATTACAAAAAAGTCCTTAGATTGTGGCATTTTATTTCACTTCTTTTTCTTTCCCTTTTTCAAAAATTAGTGTTTTGAAAGTCCTTCCCCTGCACTATTTTAAATCATGGAGACCTTTAGTGATGATTTTGTGCAGGGATTGCTCCCATACTGAAATGATGTGGATAACTGCTGTAGTTCAGTAGCTCAATTTCATGTATAATTCAGGCTTCCAGCTTGGATTATATATTATGTAGTCCAGGTATATATATATATATATTTCTGAATAGACACATTCAAATTGAGATATTTTGAAAATTACACTGATTTCTTTGTCTGTGATCCCCAGACTGATTGTGCAAATACCATACTTATAGCAACAGCAATTGTGACCAAGTAACATCTGATCTATATAAATTTCAAAAGTTTTTGAAATAGCAGAATGTTTATGAATCAGAAGCCTCCATGATGTGAAAATATTTTTTTGTTTTATTCTGATATAGAATCATGCTTTTACAACTCAAACGAAAAGCTTTCAGCTTGTATTTGAAACTATATTAAAAGAGACTCAAGGTCTCATTTTTTATATGTATCTGTCTTTTTCTTGATAGGAAGACATTTCTCTTTAATTTCTGCAGTGTAAGTAATCAAAATTTTGTAGACTTGAAAAGATTTTCTTAAAAATGTACTAGCATAACATGAAGCTGGGTACTGACTTCCACAAGAGCAGATCTGGTCTATTATATTGAAATATACTGGTCTAACATTATTATTCAAAAGGAGAGATCTAATTTGATGAAGAAACTATCAAAACTGTGATGTGTTTGAAACATGACTGTACACTTTGGAGCAGTTTACATGTCTTGAGTAGGTGCATAGTCACAAAGACTTGAGTAGAAACAATAATTTTCTGATTTAGACAAGATATTTTAGCTTTATAGTATTGCAGGCATTGTTGTAAATATGTCTCTGTCTCAGAATATTTGTAAGAAAATGCATTGATTGGCAAAGAAAATATTACTGTTATTACCAAATTTATCATGAATGGATAACTTCTTGTATAAAACAGTCTCCAATGCAACAGTGAAGAAAAAACAAATACACAGTCAAGTTGCTTGAAATATATTCTGGTTCTCTATCAGTTTCTACTTTAACGAGAAGGTGAACTAAACAAGTACCTCAGTTGAGACTGAAGCTGAAGATAAGCCCTTGCTTGTGATAAAATTTTGGGCACAATATCAAATTTGAAACCATGTTTTTAGTGTGCCTGACTGTTCTTATCTGTGTCCCAATTTTCAAACCTGTTCACTGAGACGCTATTTGTCTATTCAAAAGTGTTAAGTCTAAATTAATTGAGACATGATTTTAGCCTTTCCTCTATGGCTATGAGATTAGAAAGAGAAAACAATGAGTTGTACTAGTGTCCAGCCACTCTCTCATCTCTGAAATAGAAATACATTTTTGCAAATCATCAATGTGAAAATCATATCTCCAAAAGAAAAATGCCCACACCTTTATGGAGACCTTTCAAATCACCACTGCTTGAATTTGTATTCTTTTGGGCAGCTGAGTAAACTTAGAGTCTTCAAGTCAACCTTAAGCAAATTCGAGTGTCTTCCAAATCCTGAGTGATTTTTGAATTAAAATCTCTATGTTTATCCATATACACAGCCCTGCAACTACTGATAATTTCATTGCAATTATTTCTAGAACAAAATTGTTATTTGCACAGTAATACAGAGGGACCTTGTCTAGAGTGCAAGCTGTACTTCCCTGTGAACACCTATTTGCAATCTGGGTCTGTTCCTGTCCAATTCACAGTCAGATTTTGCTTTAATTCATGATTCTGGAGGAAATTTTGTCTGAATCACGAAGCAATGATTCCTGCAAATGGAAGATGATGCAGAAAATACTGAGAGCTTTGTACTCTACAAGATAGCTGTCTAGAGGTGCTAGAGGAGTGTTGTGAGCACAGGTCACATACTTATGAGTGCCCCCTGAGTCTTCTCTCCCATGTCATTACAGCATCCTTCATACTTAATGGTACTCAGTACCTAAATGGTTGATATACATGACTTAGAATTGTACATATAATCTTTTTTTCTCCTTATGTATAAGCATATCCAATGTTATTTGCATCTCAAATCAGGAAGATTTGTATCTTACAGAAATGCATAGATATTATTTAAGGAAATACTTTTTTATTTTAGAGAACACAGTTCTAATTTTAAAAATATCTGTGCAGTACCTTTGATCTGAGACTTTAATCGGGGGCCTGCAAAGTCAGTGCTGTAACTTTCATATGGCAGAAGAGTCCTCAATGCAGAAAGGTAATAACAGATCTTGTTATGCCCACACTTACTATCAGTGGTGTGAAAGAACTTGGCTGGGGAGCTGCAGCATGGATGAAGTGTCCTGAGATGTCTGATTGCAATAATGGCTCCAGGTGACAGTTAACAGCTGGCACAAGTTAAAGAAACATTCATGCTGCTGAATCATCTGCTTGCAACACAGTGGTGCAGAAAAGCCTGCTCTTTCAGCTGCATTTGGTCTTCTTACTACTGTTAATTAAATTTTCTTACATGAGCAAGATAACAGACTGCTGTGTTCCTGAGTCTGCAGACTCAGGGATAAATTTTGTATTAAAAATAGTAATAAGTTGACAGCTGACAATTAATTCTTTCCTTATTAATCTCCCTAAAACAAGCAACCTGATGTGCTCATTTTGCAGTTCCAAATTTCTGCTGACAAATAGCAGTGATAATGAATACACAGCACTCATCATCTCTTTTTTCTCTTTCAGTTTGTTGTCACTCCTGCTGAATATATATTAAAAAAAAACATAAAATAATAAATATAAAGTGTATTCATAACACACATAAAATCTATTTTAAATGGCATATTCACCTCCTGCTGAATCTGAGGCCCTGGGCAACTCTGAATAAAAGGCATAGGAGTAGATGAGTTTGGGAAATGGTAGGTGACTCGTTAGTCCACTGTAAGAAGGGAGGATCTACAACCTTCCTGTCTTCTAATAGGCGTTTATTGTCAGAGTGGATAAATACCAGGTGTGCACCTTAGAACGCATCCTGTAAGGAATAGGAAATTGCATCTCCTATAGGCTGTCCTGCTCCACTTTACAGCAGCTTTTAATTATGCTCAGCAGAAGCAGCCAAATTTCCTGGAAAACCAGTAAAGGAAGATGGGCATTTCATTTGGGTTGTATTTTCATTTGCTCTATTTAGATTCTAGGAAATGGCTCTGTTCTAGAGGGTGGGGGCTAAATTTTGAAAAAATTGATCACACTGAATATATAGTCCACACTGGTTCATATACCTTATTTTATATCTCAAAATTCTGAATAGTCTAATGCTTTTCTGTGTGTACCTGAAGTAAGTCTAGACAACTTGCTCTTGGCTTATATCTTCTTATTGTGGTGTTTGAAAAAGTTCACAAATGTCACAAGCACAGTAATTAAAAAATGGAGTCCCTCTGAGCAATTTTTGAAGATAATTGTATGCCCTAGGCATACACATAACTTACTGATGATCTACAGCAACTTTTTTTTGTGATTAACATACTCTGTGGTTCTTTCCTAAGCTCCAAGATGACCTTGTATTTGCCATGTACAGGTACAGACTGCAGACATATGGTAAATGAACCCTTCATGGCTTTACTTAGATTTAGTTTACTTCCCTACAGAGGTGAAGTCACCTAACTGAACTATTATCACCTTAGGTGCATGCACATATATTATTTTAGTTCAACTAATTAGTTTTAATGTGATTTCACTTATTTTAATTCAGACTAATATTTGCCAAATGTCTTTATACAGACAACTCATAAGCAATAGTCTGTCCTCCATTATAAATAATTCTAATTAGTCTCAGTTTCTTTTTTTTTTTTTAAATTCTCTCCTTATGTTTCATCTTCCAATTGTGAATAGTCTCTTTTGACATTCTCTAGGCCTGAGCTCCTTATATAAAATACACAGGTGTCCATTTTTCTTTTTTATCTCAAACAAGCTTGGCATACAGTCTCTACTGGTTTGGGATTAGTGTAAAAACAAAGGTTACATTGTTAATTGGAATGTTCTTGTAAATGCTCTTGATAAAACTGCGCCAGGCTCAACTGTAGGTAATCTGCAGTGTCTTTGCTTTAGTTTCTTGGGGGGGGGAAATAAAAAATAAAAATTAAAAACTTCCATTTTAAAAGTGCATTCTGGTTTAACATTTGCTGGCTTATGTGTTTGTCTCTTTGATCAGTAAGACCACCACAGGCTAAAATATAACTGATCTCTCATGCACTTGCTCACTTATGTGGGTATATTTGCGTGTAATAAATCCTAGAACTGAATGTAACTTTTACTTAGAATTTACTCCTAACAGAAGCTATATTGTGAACTTTCCCTTTTCTTATCATTCTATTAAGGATCTCCATCTGAAATTGCTCTCAAATTTTTCAGTATCCCTAACGAGTGCAGATGAGGAATTATGGGCTGCTGTTGCACAAATTTAAGGTCAACTGAAAAAAAAAGAAAGAAACAAACAAACAAAGAAAAAACTTTAAAGAGAATAAGAATAAACAGATTTTCTTTTTTTTTTTTTTTTTTTTTTTTTTGCATATCCCAGTTGCACAATTTTTTGTATTTCTTTTCCACATACTCCAGATACAAATGAGCTTGCTACCAAGCTCAGACATTACTTTGTGAGATCTCACTATAGATTAATCAATTCTTCCTTACTGAAAACAATATTCAATTAGCATCAAAGCTGCAAGAATGTGCAGGAGCACTTGAAGCTACTTTTGGAACAGATCTACTCATCACTGCTGGAGTTTGAGGTTCCACCAGGAGTGTCCACCAGCAGAAAATGACCTGCATGACAAATTTTGAAGGAGTGGGTCTGCTCCAAGAGCAACTTTAAACAATCCTGCACAATCTTACAAGCACTCCAGCACTGATGAGACTTCCAGGACTCTTCAAGCACCGACAATCTGCCCAGCCACTTGAAGCACTGGCACAGAGCTGCCTGTATGGCATGCCTACGGGATAAACATGTTTCAGAGGTAGAACAAATTAATAAGAAGCCTACTTATTAGCAGTGCCATACTCTATATATATGGCACCAGAAAGGTATAGACAAGCTTAAAGACCAGAATAAATGAAAAAAAAGAAAAAAAAGAAAAGAAAAAAAAAAAGGAAGAAAAAAAAAGAAAAAAAAAAAAGCACTTAAATGCAAGAATAGTGTCAAAAGATTCTGGAAATAAACTAGGTTTGAAAGGAAAGTCCCAAATCGCAAGCAGAGAAATGACAAGGACCTCCATTTTCCTGACAACTTCCTTGGGGAAAGGGAATTGTTCTCAGGATGAGTTATGCAGCACTGACAGCTTGTCTGTCTATTTTACGCAAAGCACAGTGCCTCATTCATCTTGATTTTCTCTGTAATTTTTTGCTCAGTGAAATAATTAGCAGAAATGCTTATTTCCATATAGTAGTGGTCAGATGATTTAAAAGAATAAAAAAGGAAGAAAATCTCATTTTAAGAGATTAGATATTTTAGCAGAATATGGAATAAAATGACCTCTAACTAATACCATTTTGCAGTTAATATTTCCTCAAAAATTAGTTTTTTTTAATCCACGTCCATGATCTTGTCATATTTATGATTTGATTTTTTTTAGAGAATTTAAGTTGTCAAACTTAAATTTGAACTCAGAGGCTTCAATTTATACAGGACATAGAGGATAGTGAAATTCTGAAATTTTATACATAAAGATAGTTTGTGCCATATAGTAATTTGTTCAGAGATTTGAGATTACAGAGCACAATAGCTGCTTATGATGTACCTATAGCCACAAGTCTTGATGTAATATATGGATATGGACACTGAACTGCACTAATTCAACTCAAATAGTGAATATTTCTAACAGATTATGTGCGAATAATTCATGAAGTTTGCTCACAAAGTGAGTATCTCTGAAATAATTTCAAAGCTTGCTGAAATATGAAAAAAAAAAAAAAAAAAAAAAAAGTCTGGGTGGTATTTACTTCAGGCCTTTGACTTTGGAACTTGATTCTTCCATTGATGCCAAAAGTTAGCTGGCCCAAGGTCACCCTGCAAGACAAATTTATTACCTTTTCTTGACTAAAGAAATCTCTTAGAATGAGGTGGACTCAGTGTCACACTGAGAAGGATTACTGGGTTCACATCAGATTTCACTGATTTTTGCAAAGTTTAAGTACATCAGTCAATATCTACAGTAGCATATTTTATAAACCAGACACTTAAAAATATGTAAATATTAATTTACATATTTTTCTAGTGAGTGATGAGTTATCATTTTTACCTTAATTTGGTCTGTTAAGTGATTAAAAGAATTTTTTAAGTTACTTTATAGTTAAATTCTTCTAAGTCTGCTCTTTACTTTCAATATATATAATTTAATAGTTTGGTTGTGCTGTTGGCGATGTGTCCTTTGATGAGAACGAATTTTCAAATTCTGTACAGAGCTACTTGGATTTCTCAATGAAGCCAACCAAAATGACCAACCCACCAAGTAAAAGACTGAAAGATTTTCTTTTAGAAAATTCCTTTTCCTCCTCATAGCAAAGTACTGCTTTAAGTTGGCTAAATATGTCTTTTTTTTTCCTTTTTTTATTTCTTCTCTGAAGTACAGCTTTCTACTCTTCAGAGGTATATCTCTACAGTCACACTTTCAGAAAAACTCAAGACTAGTATCATAAATTGTATGAAATGAGATGTACACTAGTGTACATATTAAGAATATTCATTAAACTGATTTTATTCTAGTTTTCCAATTTTCACTGAAATGAATGATTCAGTGCAGTATATAGAGAACTTGGTCCTTTTGGTAGTCCCACCATAAAACCGTAGCAGTTCATAACATAACATGATCCAATAAAACTGATTGACTTACTTCTGGAAAAGACAAGTAGATACATTCCCATATACTTCTGTGGTGCTGATAACAACTTTTAAGTTCATTTTTACTGATGTTCCTCATGTATTTTTATGCTACTTGTTTAATACACTTTTTTTTTTCTTTGAAAGCTGCATGTTGAAATAGTCATCTTCATCAGCAAATGCATTCATATGCTTCCATTGGAAACATCCACATGATTATGGTACTCAGAATTAGTCAAGATAAAATTTGATAAATATAGGAATGAGACAACTTGACAGCAAAAAAAAACTGCAGTACATTCCTTTTTTGTAGAAGCCAAATATGTACCAATTTCCTTTGTTTATAAATGTCAATATTTCACTGAAAATCATATAATATTGGTCATTTTGATTTCTTTTCAAAACTAGTAGGAGTATATGGGCATGGTCTGAAAAAAAAAATTAATGTATCAGTTTAGAAGCCTGCTCACATGCTTGAATTGTACCAGAGATGTTAGCTAACATACAGTTAGAGATATCCAGTTGAGTAATATTGAAATAACCCAGAAAAGAGATCATTATCTTCAAATCATAGACTTATAAAATGGCTTAAGTTGGAGGAGACCTTAAAGACCATATAGTTTCAACCCTGCTCGCATGGGCAGGGTTGCTACTCACTAGATCTGGCTGCCCAGGATCCCATCCAGCCTGGCAATGAGTTCCTCCAAAGATGGGGGCAGTCCAACTCAGTCAACATTTCTTCACAGGATAGGCCCCCCTCTACACCTGCTCCAACATCTCCATAGCCCTCCTACACTGGGGTGCCCAGTAGTATTCTAGATGGGACTTCAAAAGGTCAGAGCAGAGGCGGACAAAAACCTCTCTCTCTCTACTAGTTACCCCCTATAGTGATGCAGCCCAGGATACTACTGAACTTCTTGGCTGCAAGCACACACTACTGAATCTTGTCAAGCTGATGATACAGTATATAGACTGAAGCTGTGATGTTAGAGCTGCTGATAGCTCTTTCTAGAGCTGATTTCCTCTGGATTGGTGGTCTCCTTGTGCTTAATATGGATGGAAAGAACTGACTGTCATCTGTCATTTTAAGACCACAGGTGTGCAGTACCCTTGTTCTGTACTTCTGATTTTCACCTATTTGGTACAAGCAACTGCAGGATTTGTGGTTCACAAGATGTTACATAGGTCTACTATGTATCTGGCTGTATTTTAATGCCCTTTCATACTGGCAAAATAGTCAAGATTGTTTCAGACACAGATAATGTGCAAACAAAATAAAAAAATAAATAAATAAATAAATAAATAAATAAAAAGAGAGAAAATGTCTAGATCATTTTATCAAGTCCTAGGTACAAGAAGGTCCCTAGATCTGTACAGGAATCTGCAGTTAATATCCTTGCTTTAAACATTCCTCCTTGCTTATGCTGGCAAGGTAGAATCTGTATCCTGGAAAGCTTGAAAGTAATTTGTGTTATTTGTGTTGAAAATATTATGCTTTTCTACTTTTATATTTTCTATTAGTGGTTTCAGTGTTATACATATGTTACTGCAATAAATATACCAACTGAAAAAAATACGTATCATTATCTGAAAATTTGAAAAATAATTGATTTTTAAGTATTTCTACAGTCAAAGCAAATCTCTTTAGAAGTTGGATGATTAATATTCCTTCTAAGAATACAATTATTAGCTGTGTGTGTTTGTATCTTCCTAGATAACCAAGTGATTTTTTTTGTCTACTAATTTCATTATCTAAAATATACAATCCATAACTTAAATCTAAATATGGAGGCATTATTCACTTTTCTTTTGATTGGAATTTCAAGGCTGCATAATTCAGAGCTTTCGAGATCACATAGATCATGAGTAAGTTATGCTGTGAAAAACAATTGTAATGTTGAAAGGATGATTAAGGTCATTTGTCCAGTCTTTTTCAGTATCTCAAAAGACATATAACGGAAGTTTTCCTAGCAATTTTTTTTTAAGTATGCTTTTCTTGGACTCGACTCTTCTATTCACAAACAGCCAAGTTGCTTTGTCCATGCCTTTATTGTTATTTCATATGAAATATGGGTCATACATAATTTATACATATTTATATATCTAACTGTTTATACATAATATTCAGTGACAGAAAATAATTTTTTAACTCTGTTACTTTATAGAATTTTCAGTTAGAAAAGTCTGAAAGAATTGATCTAATCTTCTGATTGTTCAGGAATTTTTCAAGGTACAGGTGCAAAAAAAAAAAAAAAAAAAAAAAAACCCAAAAAGAAAAAAAAAAAAAAAAAAAGAAGCACAAAGCAGCTAACAGCCTTCAGGCAAGACAATTTGAGTCTTTCAAAACAGTCTCTGCTTGAAGTACTACTTCATTTTACAGTATAAGTGAAAGAATTAATGTAGCTTTTAACCACCTGTGTTTTCCCTTTCTTTCCACAAGTGTTTCTTCTTTGCCAGCAATTTGTAATGATACAATTGTAGAGTTATTTGAGACCTTTGAAGTAATCTTTTTTGTCTATCTCATATTTTAATTTAGGGATCTGTCATTGGTTATCTTGGCCTTGCCTTCTTTTGTGATGTCCAAACACAGACTAAACTGGCACCTTTACATTCAAAATTGCCCTTCCTGTAGGTATACTGGAGTGGAAAAATATTGAATGAACCTTTTATTAGCTGACTATACAAATCCCTAAATACTTGCTTACAAATATTTTGTTTATTTCTTTAGCTATTTTGCATTCTGAATATCTCTCTTTCCAGGTTTCCATAGCAACTCTTGTACAGCTTGATCATTAGAAAGAAGTTCTCTTTAATTGATTTCCTAATGTATAGCTTAATAGTAACTGCTAAGCAGTCTTTTGTTTCCAGGTCATATTTAAGGTTCATATATTTGCATAAAAACATCTCATTAGTTCAAACCAATCATTATTAGTAATTTTCTTCCTTTAGTTTTTTAATAACTAAACCCTCATTGAGGTTTTCCAAATAGCAAATATTTATAGCTCGTAGAAAGAGCTTTCTCTGGGAGCCTGGGTGCTTTGTTTTTATGAGCAGCAAGAAAATTATAGAGCTTCAAAATTTTGATCACAAAATACAAAAAGAAGGTCTCTTTTTCTCCAATTGAAATTAAAATAGACTGTGCTAACTATAGGCCAGAGGCAGCATTTAATGGCAAAGTTGCAGTGTATTAGAAGCTTGTACAAATACAAATAACAAAGTAAAAATAACCAAGAATAACTGAGAACTTCCCTACCCTCACTGGCATTGCAAAAGCCAGAAAATTCTTGTGCTAAATAGCAGATTTGCAATGGAGTCCTCACTTGAAAGAAAATCAAGTATAGATATGTAAACACGTAGATATTACTATTTACTTGACAATCAGACAACCAATTTGATATCCATGATTGTTAGATGAAGAATTGAAATTAATTATATGTTTCTCAGAGAATAAATTCTGATCATAGCTACAATTAATATGGGTATAAAATGAGTTTTACTTGACAAGATCCATTGTAAACACATACTTCTATAAATGTACAGTTTGTGTCATCTTTTTCTGTACAGAAGAACAGAAACATAAATTTGGATATACTGAAAATGGAAGATCTTCTACTTAGGGAAATTGTGGGGAAGAGGGAATGTCAGCTTTCACTAATTCAATAATCCTTTATTTCCTCGAATCTTCTGCAACAGATTTCATACCCTACTATAAAACAAGGTAATACTGAAAGAATAGTTTTAAAACAATATCATCAAGCCAAAACACATAAATATAGGTCACGCCATCATGCTAAGCTCCAGAAAATGTAATTAGCACATATAATCTTTTATTCTTTTCCCCTTTTCTTTTTTTTTCCTCTTGCATCCTTGACCTCTGTGTGTCTTTATAGAAACTAATAGCATTAACATTATGCTACGATTAAAAAGCTAGACAGCACAACAATGCTGCTTGACAAGATATTTTTACAATCCTTTTTGATGTCATTCTGTTGGGATTGAATGTCCTTTGAACTCTTGCAAATTAAGTGGATGTTCAGTGGATGTATTCTCGTATGGGCTCTCTTTGTGTTATCTGTTAGGTCTCTTCTGCTGTTTGGAATGAAGGATTGGTTTCCATTTATCCTAGCACCTATAATTTTGTTAAACAGTAATTATTTATGCATAACATGGATTTCAGAATTGGGTTTAAAAAACAAATTTACTATCACTTTGCAATATGCTTAATGTATGTTTTAAACAATTTGTATTAATTCTATGCAAGCTAAGCTGATAAAAATGCATGAGCTTTTGTTTCCTGCACTGTGTTCATCATTTAATATCAGAGTTTAACCGCAAACATGAATCCTGCCTCCAGAATATCAGTAGTATAATATCTTTACTGCTTGTATTATATTTTGTATCCTCTCATGATGCTATACAGGTATAATATCGGAAAGACTGAAAAGTTGTGTGTAAATTATGTGTGCTATCTAGAGAAAGCATCAAAGCTCTTAATGGAGTAAAAAGAAGAGCATTATCATAGCATGAGTTCCTTTTACAACCAGGTTACTGCAGAATTAGGAGATATGATTGGTGCATTTTCAGTTGAAAAGACATATAGTCATTGTTAGCATAAGATCTCTTCCCTCTGTGAAAACTGAACAAAAATCACAGCCATATGAACATTTATTATATAGAAATGCAACTGAATCACCTTTGAAAGATGGAAAAGCCAGAAATAAACACAGAATTCCTGAGGAATGTCATAGATGGATATGGAGTGGAGTGGTTTGACACTAACAGGTTCCAGCAAGGCAAGAAGCATCAACCTGGATTAAAGCAGATAATAGAAGAACTGAACAACACAGTTACATTTAGATTTATGAACCAAGAACAGGAAATGTAGTTAAGCTGCAAAAACACAGAGAGATTGAAACAGGAGCTGAAACTGCTGATAAAAAACAAGTTAGGTTTCTGATGGTTATATTGCGTCATTTTGCCATGCCATCAGAAATCTGACATGTCCAGATAACAGATAGGTTAGCTGTGAAAAAGTCTGAAAGAAGATGGGAGAATGTGGAAACTAAATCAGTATGAAATACTAAAGGGAAATAGAGATGGAGATCTTTAGTTTATACACCTGCAGTGGATGGTTTGCTCTTGAGAAGAATAAGAAACAGATTTAGAAATTGATTAATTTATGTTAACACATAATTTTAATACATAATTCCCTGAAAGTAGCAATTCTCAGGGAAAAAAAAAAAAAAAAAAGGACATAATTTATGTTTCAGAACATAATTTGTGCTTGTACTACTTTTTCCTGCCTGAAACAGGACTACATCCACTGAACATCCACTTTTCCTGCCTATTTTTACAAAAGATAGAAATTTTAATTTCAACTCATTGTTCCACGTGATATCTTGTACATTTCCAGTGCACAATTCATTCACAGAATTGAAAACAGACTTACTAACTCAGACTTTCTCCAGCAGTCATCAGTTTAAGTGCATCACAAACTTTACTGGCTTAATTTGTCAGATGAAAGGCTATTACTTCCATTTTATGAATGCCAAGATAAGTCCTAAGGAATTATTTTCTCAGACAGATTTCTATTTCCAGAGAGCTGAATAAAGATTAGGTTCAAGCTTGTTGACTTGATTTCAAGTTTTGAAAGAGTGGACTCCTATAGTGGATGCAAGGATGTTTTTTTTTCTGTCCATTTCCTCTTGCACTGCACCTTCCGTCTCACTTGTTCAAACCAAGGCCTCCTGCATTTTTTTCTCTATTGTAGCACTTTCTCTCCATTGCATTCTTAATTACTTTACTTAATCTGGCCCATTCAAGTTTCCCAAGCTTCAGATCTCACTTAAAATCTCCTTCCTATTTTAGTTTTCTCCTAACTTTTTAAGCACTCAGTTGACATCCCAGGACTGCTGGAAAACTTTGTTCATGATGGGGCTGTGATGTAGAAAGAAACAACGCACAGTGTACCCAGAAACTGCAAGGCAAGTGAGCTCGGATAAGAAGACAACAAAACAGCATGGCAAGTTCCTTGCAGTCTGAGAAATCTTACAGAAGGATGGAGCAGGATGGATTTGGGCTTCCTGAACCCCAGAACTGCCAGGCTTCCAGCAGTTAAAAAGAATCCCAGTCAGGATCACTTCCACAAGAACAAGTAAAAAAGAAGTAAGGAAGCTAACACAGTCAGTGTTAAACAGTCAGTATTAAGAGGTTCACTGTGTTGTTCCTCTGATACGTTCATAGAAGGTGAGGAATGTGTGGTCAGTAGGAAAGATGCTGCAGTGACTATAATCTAAGGATAAAAGGGAAAGCACAAGAGAGGCAAAGCAGTAGCTTTCCTAGAATGCTACTTCTGGTAGCAAGACTGAAACTGTGTGTATCCATACCTGTTCACACAGAAAAAGAGGATCAGGAGTATGACACTGAGAAGAACAAACACTCTCTGCCGGGGGGGTCTAGTCAGGATCCCTCAGTGTACTGGGTTGGGATCAGAGCTGTAAAGAGGGGGGGGAGGAAGATGTCACAGTGTTTAATGACTGTCCTGTGTAGGCAGAAGCATTCATCTGCTGGTCTGAGCTAATATCTGGATAAACATTAATCAAAATTGCTGAGAATTATAGCTCTTACATCTCCTTTAATGTTGATGTATACATGAAGAGCTAAGTAACAATGGATTTATATTTCAGAGTTTTTTATTAGCTAACCTAGCTACCTACAAATGTTGAGACTCATAGCATGGACTGGAAGCACTGAAGAAAAGTGAGGTCTGGAATAGATTGCCCAGAGAGGTTGTGCAATTTTCTTCCCTGGAGATATTCAAAAGACGTCTGGACTTGATCCTAGGTAACATCCTCTAGGGAGCCGTGTTCAAGCAGAGAAGCCCAGCACAGCTCACACTACATCCCAGGCCCTGCCACCATGCCATCATGGCAGCAGCTTTTCCCCTCCAAGGGAACTGTATGGCCCTGGGCATGCATCCATCACTCAGCAGCAACCAAAACTTCAATCCAAGACAATTCCTCTTCACTCAATGCAGCCCAGGTAAGGTTGGACAACCACTAGATTATCTCCAGAAGTCTCTCCCAAAACATCTACCATTCTGTGATTCTATGATTTTGTGAATGGAAATAGCTACACCAGTTGCCAACTGGTAATCATTTATTAATACCAACAGACAACTGGAGACAACTAGAAAAAAAACAAATACTATTATTAAGAATAAGAAAGCTATTCTTCAGTAGTTTAACATATCTTTGTGTATAGCTAGGAAAATTGCATAGATTAGCAAAGACAATTTTTATTTATTTATTTTTTTAATCCTTCCCCTCTATTCTGTCTTGGTAAGGCCACATTTAGAATACTATGCCCAGTTCCGAGTTCCTCAGTCCAAAAAAGACAGAGATCTCAAAGGAGTCCACTGTGGTCACAAAGATGATACAGGGCCTGGAGCATCTCCCATATGAATAAAGGTTGAGTAGCCTGGGTCTGTTCAGCCTGAGGAAAAGAAGACTGGGAGAGAGATCTGATTAATGTTTATAAATATCTAAAGGGTATGGAGGGAATGGATGAGACCAGGCTCTTCTCCATGGTATGTATTGATAGGATAAGGAGAA
The DNA here is from genome assembly GCF_987193195.1 of Phasianus colchicus. Taxonomy (NCBI): domain Eukaryota; kingdom Metazoa; phylum Chordata; class Aves; order Galliformes; family Phasianidae; genus Phasianus; species Phasianus colchicus. The sequence goes on from NC_143476.1 coordinate 76,629,909, forward strand.
ACGGCCTAAAACTTGAGCATAGAAAGTTCCATACAAACATGCAGAACTTCTTTACAGTGAGGGTTATGGAAGAGGTTTCTGGGAGAGGTTATGGAGTCTCCATCTATAGAAATATTCAAGACCCATCTGGACGCTTATCTGTGTGACCTACTGTACACAGCCTGCTTTAGTGGAGAGGTAGGACTTGATGACCTCTTGAGGTCCCTTGCAACCTCTGCTGTTCTGTGACTGTGATTTTCTGAATTAAAAACTTAGTTCATAACAGAAATACAAAAAAAAATTATGTCAGTAATCAGGCACAACTACTACACTTTGCTCAAGCATAACTTGTCTGTTAAGCTTGTCTAAACTGTTCCAAGTAAATTGTTACACAGCAAGAATTATCTAGTAATTATACAGAGTCAGAACACTAGTGTGTTTCTTTCTTGCCAATTTCTTCCCTATTTAGCAAGAGAAGAGCTGTGTTTCACTGAAAAGTTACTGCTACTGGATAGCTCTGCTCTGGCATGCTGCTGTTGACAATATATGTTCTGAAGTCCCTAGTACTAGAGTGGGAATTGTAAGACACATAACTAGTTCATACACACATTAAAAAGAGTTACAAGAGAAGGTAGGAGGCAACCTTAGTAGAGGGTTTTTATAACATGTAGCTTGGCAAGTATAAAGTAAATCTATAATAATGTTAACACAATGTTTACTATATATATAGAGGGGAAGATGAGATACAGATGTCTGTGTGTGACCTAAGTCACCCAGAAGCTTGCCATATCACTCTGCAGAATGAACTTGCAAAGAGTTTTCTTTGAAATACAGAAATAAAAGAACAAAGCTGTAGAAGCAAGCAAAATATATTCCCATCAAATTTTGAGAGAGGATCTTGAGGAAGTTTTGTACTTTCTGAACTAATAACTATATAAACTGTGATAGCAGTATGACTAATAGCAATTAATTTCCTATATGTAACATTCCACAAATAGGAGCATGCATATAATGTGTATAGCAATCTAGTTAAGAAAACATATTTGTTCAGGAAGTAGAGATCTGATCTAGTGACTTCCTCAGCTTCCTACAGGATCTACGGTTTCCAAACTCTTGCTTGTCTGAATGATGTGATAATTGTATTTCATGTTAGGATAGGCCGAAATACCATTTAAGTTCCTCCAGCCTTCTGCCTTCAACTCAGAAAAGGACACAAAACTGAAAAATCAGAAAAAGCACACACTGTAAGAAAGGATAATATCTTAAGCATAATAGTTCAAAAAAGTGTTTTATAATACATCAGACCTACCTCAAACATTGCAAAGTTCAATAGTAGAACTATGTACCTGATAATCATGTTCACATTCTTTCCTCACTATTGTGATACATTTTTGATGCCCACACAGTTAATTTCAATCTGCCCCAAAACAATGAAAACAATATATCAATAAAAGAGATCAGTATCTAAATCATTTACAAAATGAATATGTAAATTCCTGATAATGTTGAATGAAAAGAAAATAATACATTTAAAAGAAAAGAAAGAAATGCCAAATCAATAGAAGCAATGTTCAAAAAAGAAAAAAAAAAATAGAAATGCAATTTTAAGAACTGGAGAAAATCAAAAGGGAGAAATAAGTATAAGGTATAGTTAGATGATTTTTAAAAGGTATCATAATTCTAAATTGCAATTTAGAATATAATATTACAGTTCAAAAAGACTGCACGAGAATGAACATGAGAATAAAAGGAGCGAGATGGTGGGAAAGAGTCAACGATCACATTAAATGCTACAGTGAGAATTTCAAAACGAGAGCACAGACAAATCAGAAGTCTGAAGCGAACAAAAGAAAGGTAAGAAGTGTCAGTAGTAAGCAAGACTAAAATTACATTGCTGTTAAGGTTTTGGTCACACTCACAATGCTTAAAGGAACAGTTTAAAAGACCACCATATTCAAAAGTCAAAACTACTAATACATAATGCATTCAATGCATATTTTAAGCATCACAGTAAATGTCCTGTATGCTGTGCTTTGCATATGAAATGTTTTATATACTTCTGTATTTCTTGAGAAAGCCAAATATAATTTTTGTGAAATCAATTTGTACAACTGCAGATTTTAAAGTCAGAAAAGTGTGTTAGATTATAGCTTTAGAATTTGTGTGAAACTGAAGGCAGAAAATGGTACATCTTCAGCCCTGCGGTTAGTCTGGTAACATCTAAGGTCATATGCTGCGTGATAGGCTTGAATTTGTAGGCTACTGTAACATTGTAATAGTTAATAGTTTAAATAATAGTACATATCTAATCAGACATGCCTGGAGAGTCTTATGCAAAGGTATTTACCAGTAAGTCTAAACAATGCTACATTTCCTCCTTTGCAGAATGTCTGGAAATATATGAATGGAGAGACATGCTTTAATTCAACCTGACTTACAGATATCTGATTTATTAGAAGGCTATCCCTGGTTTTCAGTTATTATTTGTCATGAGGAGATAAATTCACCCCACCAGAAGTACAGCTGAGACAGAAGAAAAAATATAGACAAAAATTTTTTACAAATACAATGAAATCTTAAGGGAAAATAATGTAATAGTAATAATAGTAATAATAGTAATAATAATAGTAATGCAATTATGCTAAACTGATGTGAATGGTTTTATATAATTCTTGGTAGTTCAAAATCAATAACAAGGAAATGTGTTTAAATTCTAAATTGGGATTAAATTGAATAGTATCCAGGACAAAGATACACCATTTAGACTGATCAGTTAAAGCCTGCTGAGTTGAACTTCGTTTAAACTGAGAAACTAAAACTGAGTTCTATTTTCGTTTTAGTTGAAAGCAAAGTGAAAATAATCTGAGGGATCATATATTTTGCAAGAGCATGTAGATGATTAGAAATGCGTATCAGAATCAAGAACCATTAATGTAGCAAACAAAATCAACAGGTAAGTGGTACTAATTCTTCTCTAATTTAGCTATGTAATCAAAAGCTTGTAAGCTGTTCTCAGAATACATTAAGGATAAAAGCTGAATTTAAGAAAGTTTTAAAAAGCATTTTCTATGTAAAGACGGTGTGCTGAAGTTAGAAGATATTTTTGGACTCCTAATATCAGGAAGCAATCAGGATTGTTCAGCACTCAAGTGCTAAAACTCTATTGCTGTTAAACTGTAAGTGAAACATAAATATATGTATAATATAAATTCTTAATGTCATTCAAAATACAAATGTGGCATTGAATCTCATCCAGCAAGGTTTTTGACTGACAGCTCAAGCCAGAGTTACCAATCTGAAACAAAAGAAGAAGGAGAAGAAAGAAAATCTAGATTGATGGAGCAATCTTGCTCCTATTCAAGTCAATGAAACACTCTCATTCAAACATGATCAGGCTCCTTTTGTGCTATATACTAAGTACATAGGACTCTCCATCCTTGTCCAAGGGGCTTACCTGAGGAAATATGAAATTTAAAATTTCTCTTAATCATTAGACATCAGTACTTGTTCAATATAGTCATCATTATGTATACTTCTTTACACTCAGCACAAGAGATTTTAGTATTATTTAATTAGTTGATAACCTTTATTCTTTCCTGAAACTTTACAAAACTGCTAACGTATTTGCATTTGTTTATATTTGAAGTCTTGGTACTTATTTTACTGAAATCTTTAGTTCTTACTACTTCTCACTCTGAAATAAAGAAAACAAATCTTTTGTATTCAAATGACTCATGGGTTCAGTGTAAACAAATTCTTCTGAATTAAGCATGATTTTCTGGTACTGGTAATAACTTCAGATTTCTTTCCCATAGAAAACTAGATCTAAGCACATATGCATATTTACAAAAAAAATATTTTATAAAAAAACATTGATTTAGCATGATGCAAATATATAAAGGAGCAACTTTACCTTAAACAAGGATGTGATGAGATTTTCTCTGTTCTATCCTCTAATATGAGAGAAAATTGCAGTTCATTCTCCCATCTTAGCAGCTTGTTAATAACCTTCTAGATAAACTTAAATTCCTTTTCAGTGTTTCTCACAATTTTTTTCAGTTCTGCTTTTGTGCATGGACAGAAGAGTGACAGACTGCACATCTATTTCTTATTTAAATTTATCAACACTAAAAAATGGAAGAACCACACCACATAATTATTCTGATCCAGTCAACATGTTCAGAATGCAATTAAAACCATGTATTTTTAGGACATGTATAATGAAGACACCTCTGTTACTTTAACAGAAAGGGGGCTTTATTTCAGGATTAACCTCCAGCTTTACAGGCAGTTTTTCAGATCTCTTATTCCTACATCCATGTAAATAGTCATTATTTGCCATAAGAAACTGGAGTCTTTGCATAAATCAGGCTAGGACTGGACAGTAAATTCAACAGATAGCTCCAAAACGACAAATAAAATATTGGATCATGTCTTCTCTTCACTCTAAAAGTTTCACTAAGGAAGTTAAATCTCCTCACTCCACCAAGTGTACTTGCATTTCAACTCTTTTTTTATATGTATTTTTTTATTTTGCTGTTTTGTGTCACTTAGGTGTTTCATAACCTGTTTTCAGCTGCAATACAATTGCAATAGGAACAGTCTATGGGTTATAGTTGTCCCCTCCTGCTAAGGGAGGACAAGAGAGATTTTTGTCTTAGTAGGCTGAGGAAGTATTTGAATATAAATCACAACTCTGTGAGCAAATGAAGAAATATATTAACATTTGACATTGGGCAGTAGCTTACTAGAGGAATAAAAGGGCTTACCTGCATCCCTAGGTTAGATATATGAGAAATTGAATGGAGCACATTTGAGGAACTCCCCTTAGCTGGTACTTCTCTAAATGGATTTCAATAGCTCCCTTTCTAGACTGAATTTTATTAAAGTACAATTTTGAACTGTTTTTCTCTTCTCTAACAAGACATCAAACATTACACCTGTAATAGGAAAGTGGGTCATTATCTTCATGCACTAATGTTACCAAGAATTTGATTTTCACTGCAATTATGTCACTGCAGTGATACTGAGATCTCAAAGACAGTATACATTCCAGCACAAAAGGTGAAGAGATCTGTCAAATCCAATTTAGAAACAGAGATATGGTGCTTGCAAATAGCCAGAAAGGTCTTAATTTAATGAATTTTAAATTAGTAAAATGCATTTGGTATAGAAAGCCAAATCAAATACTTTAAGCACATTTATTTTCACTCTTAGAGCCTGATTCTTAGGTGTAAAGTATCATACTGATTTATTTAGGATGCCAGCATATACTTTGACAAATATCTTTTTTTCTATAAATCCTTTAACACTGAGGAGACTCCACACCTATGGGGCACTTAACAGTGACTGGTTCCCACATAAATCAAGTAGAGTAGAACTAAGAATCTTTCAGATGTGATCAAGACATTCTTCTAAACTCTTGCATTGTGTAAAAAAAAAAATAATAGCATTTAGCACTCTAATATTACAGCTGCTGATTTAATGACAGACTAGATTTTTTCCAAAAAATTCTTTTAAGTAAATGTTTTTGTCTATCTGTAAATTAATAAATTTAGATTGAATTTAAAAAAAAAAAAATCTTAATTTCTAGATTTTACATTTGGAGGCACCCTTAACTGAAAATACATATTTCAAGAGCTCTGTAAAATAAATTCAGTAAAAATCCATTGTAAACTCAAGGAACTCGGATACTTTAGGAATATTTCAAGTGATTTGGTTGTCATTAGGAAAGTATTAATAGCTATTGTTTATAACTGTTGTAACTACAGTCACAGACAGTTCAGCCTCTCAGGTCATTCTCAAGTAGTCTCTGGGGGATTCAGAGCAGCTCAAGCACTGCAGCAGCCCGGGTAATTTGCCTCCACTGCCAGATGTAGCCCATTCACACAAGCAAGGGCAGGCTATGCACAGTCTGGCTTTGCTGTAGTATGACAGGCTTTGGGGCAGATTAATGCACTGGGAGGCTGCACGTTTCCTACGGAAGCTTGTGCCAGTCGGTGTCAGGCCGATGACTTTAAGGTGAAAGATGATGACCTCAGCAAACTAAAAGGGAAAAAAAAAAAAAAAAGCGCAAACAAAGAAACAAAGACAACAAAACTTTTCTCAACTTCTTTATGTCATTTGTGTTAGCTTAGAAGAAAGCTATGTTTGGAGCAAAATTTGGAGCAAAATATTTTGGAGAAAAATGTTCAGTCATTGGAGTAACAAATTTTTCTTAATTTCTCTATTGATTTTTTCCTTCTCACTTTTGAAAGACACCTTGTACAGAATACGAACAACACACCCAGTTTCTAATCTCAGTGGCAACACCAGAATTTTGATGTGAGTCGTTCTGATTTATCTTGCTTTCCCTCTTTCAGAAAGCTTTGCCACTTAACAATGACTGGCTAAAAACATACTCACTTTGTTATATAAAGAAGATATGGAATTCACTGGAATCTTTAAAACGTATGCTAACACTTCTTTTATGAGCCCAGTCTGTGTTGTTTAAAATAATAAAAATTAGAACAATGTTAAATTTCTTTGGAGAGCTGTTAAGTCACATATTAAAAATTATTTTAATTTTTGACTGGATATGTATGTTTGCCTTACCCAACCAGAAGGCTTTTGTTCTTGTCTGTAGTTTGCAAACAGCAGACTGTAAATGTCTTTCTGGATCACTGGGTGAGTATAATTTGGGCTTACAACATATAGTTACATCACCATTGTTTTAACATTTATTTTAAATGGTTTAAAAGTGTTGGTATTCTGTCTGTTTGTTTGATTCACTCTGTTGTTGCCACCTTTTAACTCTGAAAGTTTCACTTTTTTCTGTCTTCATTTGACATGCTAGAAGAAAATACTTTTGAATTGGAAGAATGATAATTGAAGTAATTCGTTAACTCTTGCATTTTTTTTTCCTTTTCTTTCCTTCTTGATAGTAAGGAATAATGAAAATACTTACTTTGTCTCTTTTGATGAAAGTCTAATTCTTTCCCAGCTCTTTTAACAGCCCAGTCAATCTGTGAATGATCAAAATCTCCAAATCCCTATCTTAGTTCCTTTCATCTGATTATATCTTTGCACATGGCAGAAGCTTTTTACTAATTCCAAAATCACTGAATTTCCCTTTTTCAGTAATTCATCCCATTTCTGATACTTCAGCCCCTCAGAATCACCTGCTTATTCCCAGATGATATCCAAATAAATTTTTTTCTTTGATAACTCAATTTTGTTTGCTGGCTTCACTCATGTTCTATTTTAGAGAATTTTTATTATTATTATTATTATTATGGCAAAATGTCTTTAATGGAAATAAACAGATTGGTCCCAAGATTTATCTCTAAGCTCCCCACATAACCTTTAGAGAACTCAGTAGTTTCTCCTTTCAAGCTTTTGTTGTTCTCTGCATTTCTTCATGCACCTGACAATTCCTATCTTAATCCCTACATTCTCTAAGTGAAGTAGTAATTTCCTGTGTGTCACTATATCAAATACTTTAGTAAATCCAGCTTATATTTCCCTTGTGTAGAAAAACATCATTATCTAAAAGGTATATCAGATTAGTCCAGCATGATCTGTCTTTAGCAAACCTGTGTAGCACTTTCTACTATTATATCTGAACATCTACTTATTCAACTCTTTAAAAGCTAAAGTGTAGCATGCTATGGAGATAAGATTAATCACCTCTCCCAACTTTCTTCCATCCCTTCTCTGTTAAACCAACTCTTATATTTGCTGTCCTGTAATCTTACAGCAGCACTGTGGCCTGATATATTTGTTTAACTTAATCATAATCAAAGCTTAGTGCTCTGTCCAACTAATAACTTCAGTAATGAGTGAGATCTTCCAATTTTATAAGGTTTGAAAGCAAACTCTCATTACAATTGCATTGCAGTTACATTTCCACTTTAATTTACCTGGACTAGTTCAAAATCCCTCAACCAAATATTATTTGTACTTTCTGACTTTTTACAGCAACTTTCTCTAGATATGTTTTGGTGACAAGTAGCATCACTGCTTCCTAATTCAAGCTTTAATTGATAATGAAAATAATAACAACTGAACACAGACAGTGCACTGCTATGAGTGTGAACACTAGCTTCTCAGGTCCACAGACCTGTAAAGGACTAGAGATGACTGGCACTTTGCTCAAGCTGTTCTGCTTAAGACTGAAATAATGTCTGTATGAAATTACTATCACATGGAAGGGTTTTGGAATAATCAGAATGTCACCAGTGGATGTTTCCTGAAGTATAACAATGAGAAAAATGCACCAGTCTAGAAGAGAAGCAAAAAGGGTAGGAGCCAGCTTGTTCAGTTACAGCATTTTGGACTGACATTGCCAACCACAAAAGTGTTTTGCCAGCACTCTCCTTTGAACTTCAGCTTGGGACTTTCCCATCCAGAAGTAGAGTTTTAAATTTAATATATCCTAATGGATTTTACTTCCCTTGGTTTGTCTAGCCAGTTGTTCAAAACATGTACACTGATAGCACCTGTGGCTTCCTGTTGCAAAGTATTTTATAGCTTAACAGAGTTTCATGAAGAAACATTTCCTTTCCTTGACTGCATGCTGTCATATTTGATGGCTGCTAGCTCTTGCCTGGGGATATATAGTGAGCATTCTCATCCCTATTATTTTCCCAGTGTCATTCATAGTTTTCTGGGCTTCATCTTCTCATTCCTGCTATAGAACTACTCCATATTCTTGAGTAAATTTATACCACTTACAAAGAGCATGTGAAATATTTAAAACAGGAGAAATAAAATAATACATTTTACTTAAGCCAATCTTAGTTCTCTCAATAAGCAAAGAGATGTTTGAAAAACTCAATTATGACTAATTTTTTTATTATTATTATTCTGTGTGTCCTTATTACTGTTATCTGAGTCAGTCTGAAAACCTGTATTTCAAGCAAAATTCAAGATAGATCAACTGCATTTCTGTAAGATGTAAACAGAGACAATCTGCAGGTGCAGTGCCTCTCTGCAAACAGGCTGAATTGCTATAGGAGTAAAACACAACTGTTCCTTCCTCAGTGTCCACACAAAGCTACAGCTGTTCTGGTTCACCAAAGTCAGCATAATCAAACTATTCTTTACTAGGGCCATCTTTTTTTTAACCTGAAATACATACCTCAGCAGGTACACAAAAATCACCGTTGATACAAGGAAAATTAATACACTGCCATTAATTCTCAAAGTGTTTGCCTACATGTGTCCTTTCGTATTTTCATCTCACACTACTCCTTTTCCTTCGATGAAAATAATTCCACAGTACTGAAAAAACTTAGCAGAGTATTGAGCAAGATGTGCCAGGTGAAGCCATGTGTAGTGTTACGGAAAAATTCTCAGCACAAGATTTTACTGAGCTGAAACCAGAGCAAACGATCAGGCATGGGATTCCAAGAACTATCATGTAACTGTGCTCCTAAGTATTGTACTGAATACAGAATCCTGAGTTAATACAAAAAAACATCTAAAAGGATTTCCCTACCTGCAACTTTGTGTATATATACAGATACGTGCTGAGATACTTGGTGTGAAAAGTTTAACACATACTTTTAACCTGCACATGAAAAGGAAATAGAAGTATGTTTCACTGTCACATTTGGAAGGTTACTCTATTCTTCAGTATGCCATTAATAAGAAACAGAAGATAGCATATGAAGGACACTGTTCAAAGCCCGGGGTAATTTCTAGACTGACAGAATGGAGCTAACTTTGAGTGCTGAATTTAACAGGGGTGATTTGTTACCTTTCAGTATAAAATATTCATCTGTTAACTATGAGCAATAATTAGCTCAAAGTACAATTAGTACAATAACTTCCAGTAATTTTGGTCAGCTAAAGCCCACATTTTGCTCATAATATTTAATAAAATATTTAAAAGTGTGACTACTTTTATATCATCATCTTTAAAAACCACACTAAGTTATTTTAATCAATATACTTGTTTTAAGTAAAAGCCATTTAATCTTCTGACTTATACATTAACCTTCCATTAAGTATTAGTGAAGAAGTTAAATGCACCTTAGTCAATAATGCTAATGCAGGAACTGTTGTATTACCTATGGAGAAATGCGTATTCATATTATGTTAAAGTGGCTATCCTTAACGATTAGCTATTATATGTCAGGAAACTGATCATAAATTTGAAATATTTTGTAGGAAAATGAATTATAATGTTGAAACTGAGTTCTCTGTACTGTAATAATTCTGAAATGAGGTCATCTACTTCTCCTGGTCAGTGCTTTTTAAGACAATGATATTGAAGTGATGAAGATACCCTTGATGATACTTTAACCTCACCTTGTGGTTTCACATCTTGGTGGGTAATAAATGAGACTGGTAATTGAACTACCCTAAACTGAAATATATGGATGTACTTGCAGGTATATGGCAAAGTTGTTCTAACATACACTCTCATAACTCCGTTTCTATCAAGGAATGCATACATGTAACAAAAATTTTATCATAAGATGTGTCGGTCACTTTTCTATATTTTAGATTAAATAGCAGCACCAAGAATACTCATGAAGTTCACTATGTATGCTCTGTATGGCTTTTCCTATCTTTTTTTTTTTTTTTTTTTTTTCTTACAACAGACTTTTTACTAAACTAGTTTGTTCTCCAGTATACATTTTTATACTAATATAACAAACTTCTTTCACAGTGGTCTACTACTTGCTTACTCCTTTCTACTGGCTGCACACTTCTGATGCTTTCTTTATGTCAGTTCTAGTGTCTATATGAATATTGGGTGAGTTGACTTTTCAGCTGACTGATCCAGCAGAAACCTTTTTTTTTGTGTTAAAAGAGAATAGTTTTATACTGGATCTGCCATTGAAATTGATTTGTTTTTTGGTTGCATATTTGCTAATGCCACCATAAGAAGGGAGTGTGAGCAGATGAGGAAGCAAATTGAAACCACAGCTTTTGCCAGCGGTTAATTTGTATGTAGACTTAACCATGAGGTCAAATGGCACCTACATAATACATAGTGCAGGTAAACATGGAAGAGACAGCAAAAAATTGTGCAGCTGTTCAGTCAAGACATCTATAATAATATATTGTAATACAGACTGTTTCAAAATGGAAAAGAAAAAGGTACATGCTATACATTTGTGAGCACAGAAAATTTTGCCTTTCTCTTGAGGATGGACAGTTGAGTAGTTTTCAGGATGTCACATTTGTCAAAAGCGTATTCTCCAACCTTTTATGATCTTTGATTCAGCACTGTAAATGATTAGTTCACTCACTTTCACCTCTGTTTGTTCTTGCTGTATCATTTGTGTGCGTTCTGCTGACTATACTAAACTGTATCTCCAAATCCATAGAGGCAAATCTGGTGCTCCAAGAATTAAGTTTATATATTGGAAAAAAAAAATCTCAAAGGTCTAATTCAGTTTATTTTTATAGAGTTATATGTATATGATGTGTATGTATATGATAGAAGTATGTATGATGTATATCTTCCATATTTTAATAAAATAGTAATTTTAAATATTTCTGTAGTTTCTGGACATTTTTTTTCTATTCCACAGACCAATTCTAATTTTTTTTCTCAAAATATTCACATCTATAGTTTTAATTAGAAAGAGGTATTATGGAACATTCATGCAATTTCAACACTATCTGAAGTGTATTCATGCTCTTTCCATAATACCAAGATTTTCACTTTTTAATCAATAAAATAAAAATCTGGACAATTATTTTCCTGCAAAGCAATAGTAAAATGCAAGTCTCATAATAGTAATAATAATAATAAAACAACAACAAAATGCACCATGCATGTGCAACAGGAAAAGAATGAAAAGTTCAACAGCACTGGCAAAGTCTCACATCCACTCAATATGAAATGTTTGTTTGATCCTGTGTTTTATAATGCAAAGCAGAAGAAAGCCAAGTGAATAATAAAATCCTATTCCACAGCTCTGAACATGTGACAATTCAGTGCTGTCTCCACTGTTTGGATGTGGGTGATTTGAACCAGTATCTAAAACAAAAGATTGTACAATTTCTCACTGTCAAAATCTACTTTCCATTAACTGATTGCCCTGATGCTCCCAGTTTCCCCATCCTCAACCTCTATTCTGTTACCCTCCTAACAGTCAAGAATATCTCCTAGTCTTTCACCTGATTTATCCACTCCTTTATTTATATTCTTAAATTTACTACTTACTTATTTCACATTTTTAAGGTAATTTCTGCTTTGTTGCATTCATGTCTTGAAAATTCAAACATCGTTTTGGCTTTTTCAGGGCAAAATTTTGAGTATATTTTAACTCTTGAAAAAAGTCTAGTATACTCTATCCCTCTAGGAGTTAATTTTTTAACTCCTAGAATCTCTTTCTACTGAAATGCACAAAAATAAAGAGTATTTTGCTTCCACATTTAAATAAAATCATGAATAATATTTTGCCTTCATTTACTCAAACTTGGTCATACTTCAGTGACTGTAGTCTTAAAACTGCTTGCACACCTTCTCTTTTATATCACATTTTAACTGCTAACTATACTTTATTTTTATGATCATTGTCTTTTCTTCTGTCCAGTAGCTGGACAGCAACTGTGTCAGAAATAACTTCCAAGAAATTAATTTTATATTAATAAAGTTATTGCTTAGTATCTTACTACACAAAAATCCCCACACGAAAAAAGACATGGGTGTCTTCCTACAATTATACGAGCTAATGTAGTTGAGAGTCAAGGCCAAGTTTTCAAAAACATGAGCATGTAAGTCCCTGAAAGCTCATCAGCTTCTTGCTTTACTCTGTTCTGAGTTTACAAGGAGCACTTGCATTCCTTCAGACAACTACTACCAAGTATTTTAAAGATATGTATGTGATTGTCATGTATACTCACATGTGAGTTTACTTACTGAAAATTAACATACCCCAGAAAATCGATACAGACAGTTTTTTAATGCACCCTTGACAAAGTGCTAATATAATAAGATTTTGTAGCCTGGCTGAAATTTTTTTCTTCTTTCTCCCTCTCATTCTGTCTCTTTTTTGTGGGAATAGGGGAAAGAGAATGGAGTAAGAATAAGTGCTGCTTAGCTTAAACTGATGTTTACAATATATTGAATTCCACTGAAATTTAAAACAGAAGATATATTCTGCAGGGAAATAAAAATCATGGAAGATATTTATTTTTCATTCTACACTTATAAAACAATTTTCATGCCATACAGAATTTTGCAGCTGTTTGTGTTAGAAATCTGTCATAAGTTGAGACAGATTCTGTCTTGGAATGGAATAATTTTAAATAAGAGATTTAATTTCATATCCTGTAGACGTTAAACTTTTCTAGATGACCAGCAGCAGAGAAGATGTATCAATCAATTTTCCATTCAATTTTCATTGGAAATGATTGAAAAAAGTTCTAACGTCAACTGACTAGTGTACAAATACTTTCAGTTCTTGCTTGTGTCAGTCCTGAGTTTGTAAGAGCCACAGTGGGGCAGAAGAAAGGGAGTAAAGATCAGCATCAGCATTTAGTTAAACCACTTAGCATTTGTTTTTATCTGAAATCCAGGTGCCAAGGTTCCTTCCTTCTGGCTGAATTTCCTGGCTGCCTGCCTTGTCTACAGTAGAGAAAGCACAGAATAAATACATTATTTACATCCAAAGTAATGTTTTGAAAATATACATTAACATTCTAAAGTAAGAAAATTCTCTATCAGAATCAAAATAATTCCAAAAAAATTCAACTCAGACTTTTAAAATCTTCATCCTGAAAACCACGAGAATATTTGAAACAGCGAAATATATAATCAATTGGTCTTTTATCTACTTCGAGGATATGGATAGACTGAAATAATTCCTCCAAGACTGCTAAAAGTCTGAACTCATTTCTACTTCTGCAATGCTGTTAATTTTGTTTTCTTTAAATCTTATTTTCCTTTAATGACTTCTATTCTCAAGAAGAAAACTAAATACACTGATGGAACTAGCTAAAAAAAAAATGTGTTTAGAAGTTCAACAAGTAACATGAAGTGTTTGGTGTGAATGGAACCTTATTCTGAGCGCACCTTGCATGGGGGCTGCTCTGAAAATAGTGCCTCCTATTTTACGATATTGGCCCAGAATATCAGAAGCAGATGCTGGTAGTATGGAAGTAGAGAATGAACCTTCCCACCAGTATTGTTACATTTTTTTGTCTTGTGATAAATGACAGCAGAGAAGAAGTCTGACAGAATGGCATCTGACATAGATGATGAAAAGGAGCTGAATTAATCTGTATGGAAAAATTGGCACCCACTGACATTTATCAATGCTTGCTGAACATTGATAGAGACCAAACAGTAGATGTGAGCACAGAGAGGCAGTTGGTGATGTGTTTCAGCAGTGGTGATAGTAACAGGGGGTTGCCTCCTCTGGTGAAGATATTTACAAGCACAGTGTGCAAGCTCTTGTTCTTTGCGAGTGAAAATGCATAGCTAAGGGTACTGAATATGTTTAAAAATAGTTTTCTGTAGCTGAGACTTCATGCTATTGCACTGTGTTATTGTGCTTTTCTTATCTGTAGTTTCCATGGAAATATATAGGAGGCATTACTTTTAGAGCAACCTATGTATGTATATAAAATGCCTTGTAGTCTCATATCATGAGCTTACAAGTAGGAGGAGATGATGACTGTTATTACTACTATTCTTTCAAAACATTTCAGATTTAGACATTTTACAGATAAGAAAATTATGATCAAATGATAATATTTGTAATTTAGAAAAAGTTTCTATATAAGATTCAGCATCATTTTCCTTCTAATGGAAAATCTTATAATAAACTGCAACTACAAAAAAAAAAAAAAAATCAATTTATAAATTCAGCAAGAAATAGCTTCTTGCTCAAAAAATATGATAGCATTACAAGGAATATGTGGCCAGTATCCTGAAATTCTTTATTCATTCATTTTAAGAAGAATGCTGAGACTTTCCATCCTCAAAATCAAAGAAAAGAAGGTAACAGAAAGAGGTATCAACAGAGATACTTTGTGGAGATTTAAAGTATATGGACATTTTAATTATTAATCCAAGTGAGATTTTCTTACACTGATGAAGTACAATAAGCATGTAACAATTCAAATATATGTCAGAATTCCAAACTTCTAGGGATTCTCTCATCATTTGAGGTTTATAACTGTATGATTAATACTTTGATGAAACAAAAACATTGGCCAGTATCATCTTGCTAAGAAAAACTACAGGAAACACCAGTGATATTTCAGTTCTTATAATACAAGACTATATTTCTACAAGAATTAATTAATTTTACATCTGTTGCATCAACAGATTTTATGGAAATTGAATAGTGCTTTAAGGTCCCTCAGAGCCTTCTCTTCTCTAGTCTGAAGAGTCACAACTCTCTCAGCCAGTCCTCATAGAGCAGTGTTCCAGCCCTCTGTTCACCTTCATGGTGGTCCCCTGGATCCACTCAAACAGCTCAATGTCTTTCTTTGTGTTGGGGGCCTCGGAACTGTACATAGGAAATTATTTAATATCTGTCCAAATTAGAAGCAGTAGGCATCCTCTTTTTTAAAATGGAAACGTTTCTAGTTGGTTCTTTTAGGACTCTTGTGAACAGATAAGGAAGAAAGTGTTCTCATCCTACAGAACACACAGAGATTTAAGAAACATTCCCATTCCTTGTTAGGAGGGTAGTAATATTTTTTCCTTTTTTGTCTAAATATGAAAAGATGTACCTAAAATGTCGAGTTATCTTGTACAACTTGCATCTAGAAGACTGCAGTCCAGATTCTTATTAAGTAGTTTTTCTGCTCTTGAGTAGAGTGGGCAAATAAATACATGGTCAACAAGACAAATTTCAATTCCACGTGGCTCTCCTCATTCTTCTTTGTCATTTTAGTCATGATAAGAAGTTTCTTCTTTAACATATATTTGTTAATGATGCTTTCTCTAAATTAACAAGTTTTTAAGTAGCTCAGTGTTTATTTTCCTGTGTTGAAATTTTAACAATCTTTTTTTTTCACTTCAATATTCGTGTTCAACGGGTACTACTTTTCTATGAGATAAGGATACTTCAAAATAAAAAAACTGCCTGAAAAGCTAGAACACAGAGGGGAATCTCATTGTATCATTGCACTGGTTGATGTTTGTGTACACAGAGGAATGTTCTCAGTAAGAATTTGGAAGTAATGCTGCAAAGAGATGGTGATCCAACTTACAGTTTTCCACCTGCAATTTAAAAGTTCATGTATACACAAATATGTTTCCCATTGACTTCAGTAGGACCACAACAGACCTGCCAGTTCTTGCAGTTTTAGTGTGAAAAGAGAGAAAACATAGGAAACGCTAATGTGAAAAACCATCACAGAGAGTGCATAATTAGAGGGGAGGGCTTAATCAAGGGAGATAGAGGGAATATGGAACAATTTATGGTAAAAAGATCAGGAGATTGTTTGTGTGCTATAGTTGAGCCCAAAAGCTAATGGTGAAAGGATAACATCAGTGCCTACAAGGCAGAAACTAATTCTGTTTCTGGAAGTCCAAATAATAGAGGAATTTTTTTTCAAATACCACAAAAGTGTGATTTTGGAGAAGGTTTTAAGTTTATTCAGTTATTTTAATTGTAACATAGTGTAGACAATAAAGAGAACTTTAGATCTTTTGGATAATAAATATATTTTTTCCATCCTGAGAGGTAGGAGCTCTGCTTTGTAGAAATGTGTCATTAGAAGGCCACTCTCAAAACATATAGATGCCATATTTGCACATATGCTTGTTCTCAGCCTTCCTTATGAACACTTCAAAAAGCAATACTTTGAAAGGGAAAAGAATAAAAATTACTCCCAGTACAGTAAATTAGTCATATTAATTTAAGTTCTAGTTAAAGATTTATATATTATGATTTATATTTTATTTTATTATACAGCTATGCATATATTATTATTTCATGTTTGTATGTATTATGTAATAGCTCATTTATCTGCTTTTGGAATTGTTATGGGCTGGTATTTAATGTATATATGTGTGTAGATTTTCAGAAGATTCAATTTCTTTTTAATATAGTCTTGTTATTTATGTTTTGATTGCATGGAATTTATGTTGCAATTTATACATTTACTGATTTTATTATAATTCCAACTTTGAATGCAACTGGTATTTTGATGTCTAACCCCTTTATTAAAATGCAGCACGATATGTAAAGATTTAAAAATTAATTAGCATGTATCATAATTCCACAGTGAACCAGGTAAAGTGATATGCTTTTGTATGCTTAATATTATTGAATCGAGGAGATATCCACATAATAAGGAACAGTCTTTAATGCAGCAGTCAATAACAACAGCAAAATTCAAATTGATTTTTACTGATCAATCAGCTGCAGCTTGTACATATTTCTCAGACTAATAAAACTGTTCTACTGAGTGTAAAATGAAAAAGGCAGTTCTGTTTTTTTTTTTTTTTTTTTTTTTTTTCCTGCATAATACTGATGTGTGCTAAAAATAGAACAGATCCGCATCTATGAATGAAGAGAATGGCACATACCTTCATTCAGACTAAACCTTAATTAAAACGTACAGACATGCAGTGTGGTTTACTGAGGTCACATGTACCTCTCTTTATCAGAATGCTTATTTATAACTGTTATCTATCTATCTAAACACACAGATATATATTTTTAATATCAATTCTCCTTTGTTATTATTTTTTTAAGGATGGACAAATCACAATGACATTATCATTAAAAACTGCTTGGGAGGACTGAAGGGATTTTACACATTTTG
This sequence comes from Phasianus colchicus, assembly GCF_987193195.1. Taxonomy (NCBI): domain Eukaryota; kingdom Metazoa; phylum Chordata; class Aves; order Galliformes; family Phasianidae; genus Phasianus; species Phasianus colchicus. The sequence continues at coordinate 76,647,627 of NC_143476.1, forward strand.
CAGAGTGACAAGAAATAGGGAAATGACCTGAATGTATGCAATGCTTAAATGTTGTCAGATATTCATCATATTTATATGCTTTTCCTGCCTCTCTGCCCAGGGTGATTTAATACTACATTAAAGTAGAACCTGGGAGGACATCATAAACAGCTCTTGTTTAAAGGGCATTGTGAAGGAGAGCCTTTAATCTGATTGATGAAATAAATGGAAAGTAATCTATCCTCTATTCAACAGCTTGTTGATGATATGAAAGAATTCCTACTCAAGCAAGCAAAGCTTTAAAGAGAAAGACCTCTTTCATCCTGTCAGCCTCTCATTTTTAGAAAAAGTTAAGTTTTTCATCATGGTTCAGGGGAGTTCTTGTAAAACGTTCATTGAAAATTTAAGAGCAATTACAGTGTCAGACAGCTAGAAAAATTGCTTTTACTGAGTGAGAGTTCTCTGACAGATGCATTGTGGGAGAATTGATTCTTTCTAAGGGATAAGTGAATTGTCATTGTTAGTCTCTTCTCATGACATCTAGCTAGATGTCATCTGCTTTGTAACAGAAGATTTGAATCAGACAACTGTACTCAACACTAGACAGTGTCTAGATTAGTTCAGCAAAGAAATAAGCCTATACTCTGCATGGCATCAACTGAGCTTTTAAAGATTACGAATGAGCAAGATTTTGAGAAAAAAAAAGTTTGAAAAAATCAAAAACAAAGCTTTATAGCCACTTCAGAAAGCCTGGATGTTTAACCTGTAAGGAAGTCTGTCAAATCCTTGAGGAAACCACATAGAGAAAGATCAATAGAATACCTACTGGTTCCATTAGCTTGATGTAAAAAGGGGAAGAGGGAAACCAGCTCTTCCACAAGAGAAGCTACATTATTCCAGGGATTAAGCGGGATCAGTTCTCTTACAGAAAAGACGACGAGAGAAAAAAATGAAGATTCTTGGTGGGCCAGAACTGGAGTGAAAGGGCTTGTCAGGTAATCTAACTGATGATGAGAGCAGTTTGTTGAATAGGAGGTGTCTCTAATTAGGTGTTCATTAGCATAAGGGTAGGTGCCAAATCTAATCTTGAGAACGGTGTACAAAATAGACTGTCATTTATCCTGCAATCCCTGAGCTTACTTCTTTGTAGTATCTGCTTAATGAATCTACTTCTGATTTTTATGTGATTTTTCTATTTGGACTGCAGAAGTATATTCCGTGTGTAAGAATGTCATTGGCACTTTCCTGAAATAGCATCCAGATTCATTAAGTATTCACAGTATTGAAATGTTATGTTGTTGAATATAGTGTGTATGTATGAGGTATGAAGATGTATCATTTAAAAAACAATAATAGATCAGTTTGAAAGCTTCATGTTTCAGTGCTTGCAGCTGTTTTGAATCTAACCTTAGTTTAAAAAAATGATTTGCTGTTATCTATGCTTAAAATAAATTGACTAAGTATCTAATTATCATGAAAAATAATCAGTTAAAATATGCTCCGTTATGTTCAGACTAGTGTATTTTTAACAAGTTCAAATTTCAGTGATTTTTTTTATGGATGAGTCTCAGACAGTATCATACTCTTGCATTTTAGACTCTATTCTGTGTACAACGCGTATTTAAAGGAATGTATACTGACTCTAAATTAAATATTGAAAATTCTTTTTACATGCTCAGGAATTAAATATTAACGCATTTGTACTTCTTCATATATCAAATTACTTAATCATTTAATGGGAAAAAAATTAGGATTTATACTTAAACAAACTTGAGCATTTTGAATATTTTTATTTTTTGTTATATATGTCTTTAAATGCTCAGTCATTTTAACATGAAAAAATTCAGCTCTTTAGGAAGAGCAGGCCTGATCTAAACTGTGTTTGTTTCTTTTAGAATATCATTTTAAAAATTTGTGTGCTGTTAAAATGTTCTTTTTACGCTGTGGAAATGCAAACTCTCAGGATAATACTTTCAAGAATTTTTTGATATTAAATATCACTGACCTATGCTAGCTTCACTATCATTCCAGGCATTTTTGCCATTAAGATTCCATAGATCTCTTAATCATTGTCCGTAAGTTGCTTGGATGAATCAATAATGACGATGAAAAGCAAGCCATAAGTCTTCAGAAAAAGTCCTACTAAATAGGTCAAAATGCAAAATTGGTACAACTTCTTAGTAGCATTCCATTCAGAATTCTAGTTACTTGTATTTTCACCTAACTAGCAAAATGTCCTTTGATACCTCACCAGTAATGTAATGCATTTTTTGACTGTTCAGATCTCCTGAAGTATTTTCTGGTTAAATGTATGGCAGAATGTATTACTCGGGATCACTAAATCCTTGCAAAACATGTTTTTTTAGTATTAATGTTTAAAAATTATATTTTTGGAAATACTTTCATGACTAAATTTGTTTTTGCAGCTGTTATATTCTGAAAGTGTATGTATTTGTAAGTAAATCAACTGTTCTGTTTCAATCTTACTTTAAGGAAAATCAGGCAAAAAATTAGTTTTGCAACATGTAGTAAATTATAAGCAATGTTGCAAACAAACAGATTCACTGATTGATAGTAAGAATATGATCAAGCTAATGGTATTCTCACTGCTGTCTCTGGATCAAGCCAAAATCTGAAAGCCATATATGGTATTATTTCTAAATACTGCTTTTCCTCCCCACCCTAGATTTCTCCTTATAGTCAAAGAGATGGAAAGAAATTGTTTTGAGTTTTTGACCTGGAATATTTTTACGAATAATATATTTCTATTCTTGCTGCACATTTCTGATTGAAAAGATTCTGACAGGTACAACTTCTACATTCTGCATGTATAACAGACTGAAAGTGACCACTGAATGAATGCTACTTTGCAGATAAAGTGTGTACTAGAAACGTTTGTTTTTTCTGCTATCTAGGCAACCTAGTATTTCTCCAAGAATTATTTCCAATAAAAATACAGGGTAATATGTTCTTTGAAAGAACATCTTTACTAACATAATGCATAGTCTTTGGAGAATTATAGCTGAGAAATTATTTCTCTTATTTAGTAATTTTTCTCATTTACTGATAATTGCAGATGGAAAATCTCACTTTGGGAGCATTGTTCTGAGGAAAGATTTAAAATGAATTACCAGTTTAAAAAGACAACTTAAAAGGTAATTTATATCCTCCTATTCATGAGATTACAATTTTAAGTACCCATTTCTCAAGAGGCTTTTTGTTTTCCTGTTAATCTTGTTCTGGACCAGATCCCTTTCTCAGTTTCTATTCTGACAGCAGTATAGTATTACTTCTTCACACCAGGAATCTGTTTCACTACTAATACCTAGAAGAACTAGATATTTTCAGAAATTATCACAGTCATGTTATTTTTGTGTTTCACTATGTTACAGAAATAATAAAACAATTTATAGCTATCAAATAGTCATCAAATATTGCAGCAGAAACAGTAACTTTTGAAAAGCAGTGTCTGTATCATAATCACTAAATTAAAAAAAAAATAAATAAAAGGAAGTTTATGAAATAGTTAAAGTTGGACTATATGGCTTCATTCTGGAATTTAGCTGCCAAAGTTGAATGTGATGAAAGGCATCTGTGGTTGTGTTTGTGTAAGGTTGTCTTTAGTGGCAGAGTGCATTATCTAGCGTCACTTTATGAAACTTTCAGTGGTTCAGCCTTTTTCTTTTCCAGTATGTGTGTAAGAATTACTTTAATCTTTTTTTCTATGAGAAAAGATAAATATTATCTGCTGTATATACCTGATGAAACACTTATCTTTTTGATAATTAATGAACCCATTTTAAGTCCATGTTAAGCTATCCATCTTTTGTGGTACTGAAATGGATGACAGTGTGATTATGTCTTTGAAAGATAAGTAAATGTGTGTGCTCTTAGATCATCAGGCTTTTAAAATACCAGGAAAGGAGAAGTATAGCAAAACCGGGAGTATTTTTTAATCTTGACTTATAATACAGTGTTTTCTGTGCTTTTTTATATAAATGTACATTTTACTGCACTACATATACGCATCAGATTTCACAGGCTCTGCAAATGATTGTATCAATATTTTATTTTCCATTTATGCCTTCCTTTTGTATTGACAAAATAATAAATATGTAGTATACTGAATATTACATGACTGAAAATTGATTTTTGTGCATATGACAAAAGCTTTGGTAAGCAATGAATAAGGCTACATTTTGTATAAGAATTCTCAATGCCATTACAAGTCAAGTTAATCTTTGATTTATACTTCAGTATTCTTGTCAATATAAACTGGCTTACAAAGACACATTTAGAATGATAATTGACGGATTTCTCAAAATACCTTTGTCATTGAAGAAAAGTATATACTTTGACTGAATTTCATTAATGCAAAAGTGTATTTTTAAGAAGTCAAACAGATCCTCTTAAATGTCTTAAATGGTATAATTTTGGCCGTCTGTATTACAATATGGAATAATGTCCAATTATCTTGTTTATCATGGCTTGTGGAACAGCTTACACGATAAATTCTGTTTATTAAAGGCAGAATTATACTGTCAGCTTCACACATGCTTATCTTTGAAAAGTGACTTGCAGACCACAGTTTACCCTTTTAGAGGAGGGAAAAAAAATCAGTGGGAAAAGGTCATTGGACTTCTGGACACTTGTATCCTGCACGTTATGTGATTCTCTTGTATGACACCTATAGGCACCAGTAGAAAAATTGCTGCAGCTTGGAGGCAGTATGTAGCTACACTTTGGCAGTATATTTATACTCAATTCAAGGCCTTTTCTTTTAGGGATATAGCTGCATGTGAATTTCCTGTATCCATATTTCCATCAGACAAAATTCCATGGCTGAGAAAATAGTTACATTTTAAGACTGCTGGCAACTATGTTTCATAAGGGAAATAAATTTAAAAAAAAAAAAATTAAAAACAACAATAACACAGCTATCGAGTTTTAAATTACCTGAAGCTCTGCATTGTGCCATCTAGAAGGTTAAGAATGGTCTTTTCCAAAGATCCCACTGATCTCATTTTTCTGCTTCTTGGAAAGTGCCAGAATATCCTGTCTAAATGTACCTGAGACCTTCTGCATCAGAATTAATCTAATTTGTCTTGATCCCTGGCTGTTCATCAGAAAGATAATGTTAATTACTGACACTTTATGATGGAAGGTATCCCTGTGCTAATCATGACAAAGGATAATTAGGAAACGTGTGATTACAATCAGATTTACACAGGTCTGTACATTTTCATGAAATATAAATGGTACTGATCAGCCTTTAAAATCATTTGTGAAAAATTTTAAGAACAGAGGAATCAGATTAAGCTTTTGTTCAAAGTTTAATCTGTTTTACTACAGATTGATACTAGGCCATTAAAAATTAGTGCATTACACAACTAACTAATATATAAAAACACAATTCCCTGTGCTATAAATATGGTATTTGAAAAAAAAAGATAGTAAAAAGATAATTGATTTTAATTCCATAAACTAAACAATGTGCGAAAAGTTAACTAAATATAATACAGATTTCGGACAAGTACAATTTTAAATGGTGTGAAAGAAGATTGCAGAAAATTGTAGGCTATCTTCAGACTTAGCTAGTATGCCCTTCGCTAGTTTATGATAATTTGGCATTTCAAATTACTGTATATTTTCTGAATTAATCACACACATTTAAGACAGAGCAGCCTGACTTGGACTTAACAGACCCAGTGAATCACTTGTTTACCGTGTTTTTTCCATCAAATGTGTCTTCTTTCTCTAGCATACTATAGTTTTTGATCATTTCAATTCTGTTCTATTAGAAATTACTTGTTGAATATATAGAATCTCTGGAGATCTGGGGTGTCTATGCTTTAAACATAAATTCTTGGAGTCTGATAGCTACTTTTTGTATAGTTTAGTAGCAGAATAACGAACCCATTCAGCAGATTGACAAATCTTTATTTTAGAATAGAGTCTAATTTGTAAAATCAGTAATTTCCAAATATATATATGATTCAGACTTGTAAAGTATACTGTGCTTTAATGGTTAAAGACAATAAGTTAAAAAATATGCATTATTCACAGTCAAAATCTAAGGGTTTTGCCAGAAACTCTGCACAAATTTTGCAAAAAAAAAAAAAAATAACCATTAACTTATTGCTTTTTATCCGAGCAAAGCCCATGCTAAGTATAGCATTTATCTCCAACTTAGTAAGTACATACTATATATATAGTACTGCTTAATGTGACAGGACATGTGATTTCTGTCACTTACAGAATACTAACACAACGTATTTTTATATTGCAACATTTATATTTACCTCTTAACATTTTTAATATAGCCATTATTTGAATTTTCTTTCTCAGGAAGGGCCCAGTTCTAAGATCTAAGAGGAAACCCTGAGTCATATCAAGTTAGCCTAACTGAAATTACTGAACTCATGAAATAAACAATTATATACTGATCAATACTTTCTGGGACTGACGTTTTTGGGGACTGACGTTGCATAATTTACTCATGCTTCTGCTAATTATTATTTTTCTTCAAAGAAAGCGTTTTATTCTTAATTATAAATGTTGGGTTTGTTGTGACTTTTTTTCCTCTGTACTATGAAAGTTGAAAGATCACTGAATCCCTTGGTTGTAACCTTACAACTGATCGAGTGTCTTCTGTGGCCACCACCATTTTCCTGTGTCATTAGAGTGTCATAATCTGGAGCTGGCTTCATACCTGACATCACCATCTTTTTTCAAATTTCTGAACTATTTTCTTTTGCATCAGCTTCTTTTTTTTTTTCCCAAACTTGCCTTTTACAAAACATCTTTTGTCTGTCATTTTCAAAATTGACATTATTTATTTCAAAAGTTCACAAAGTAATAAGTATCTGTATCAACATATTCCACAGGCTGATGTGATTTCTGTTAAAACTCTGTCTTTTGTACAGATGGAGCAGGGAAAGGGATAGAATTTTTCTCTTTACTGTCCATAATTCTTTCTCTCTTCAGAATAAGGAAAATGTTGTTGTTTTAACAGTTTTAACACACAATTCAAAAGACCAAAGTCAGTTATTGTAACTTAGGTCACCACCCGTGTTCTGAAACAGTAAATATCAAAAAGTTTGCAAGTTTGAATGCATGTTTTGTTTTGATTAAATATCTTTTATTTGAGCACAGGTTTTCTCTTTCTACATACGTGTGAAGGATCTAAAATATCATCACACTTTTTATATTACCTTCATGCTTACACAGTTACTTTAATTAATGTTAAGCTATACCATAAAGAGTTATTAAGATGAAAACTGATCTGAATAAGATTCATGCAACATACATATTCATTTCCAATACATTTTGAAGTACAGTTCCATGAGCAATTTTGCTCATAGACTATAAAACATTTGCTGATAAAGTATGGAAATCTCTGCTACTCAAATGTGATGGCATGTATTAAAGACACAATAGTTGTGCATCTGTTTTAAAAGAAGAACATCTCATATCATTTGTGAATATACAGTGTCTGCAAGAATCATATCAGCAATTGGATGATGAACCAATCAGAACATCTGCATAAGTACAATAGCAGCACTGAAGTTTAAAAAATATTAGGCCTAAGAGATGATAGGTAACAGCATTACAGACCCTAAGCATAGAAATCCTATTTGGCTTCAGGGCATCTTTCTTATGTGCTTTGGTCAAACAAGAAGAAATCTTTCACTACCTCATGCAACATCTGCTGTAGAACTAGGTACATGTTAAAATTTCCACCACCTCTATCAGTTTTGGTTGCAGCAAAAGTAGAAAAAATAATAAAGTGGTCATTCAGTGGAAAAAATTATGGTGTAATAATCAGGCAAATAAAGACAGGACAGAAAGAGGATCCAAAGAAATTTTTTTCTGTATTTGAGACTATACACAATTATACTTTTTCATTATAATCTTTCAGGAAAATTTAAAAAAAGATTTCATCATCAAAAGAATCAGCACCAATTAAAACAAAACTTATGTTTATAATATTATCAAGAACTTTGTGCATCTGTCACTGATTACAAATTGCCTCCTGATATGAGGTGATCACTGTGAGTATCAGAAATTTTCTATCCCTGTTCCAGTTGAAATGATAAATTCCTTTGAAAAATCTGTATTGAAATTCCTTAATTTCCATTTTAGTTCACTTGTCAAAAGCAAAGAGAGTGTTGCCATTCTTGTACTCAAAGGATATGAGGTGACACATCTGACAAGCAGAAATAGATTGGAAGTAAGTCCATTAATATATGTAAAATCGTTTTGTAAGTGATCATTTTTAATATACACGAGGGATTTACACCTACACATCCAGAGAAGAATATACTCACTCTGAATGTGGCTCTTGTCCCCCTCCATTGCATATAATTAAGTCCTTTCTGTTTTAAACAATTTCTTCTCCAACCTTTTTATCCTTGCTTGAGATATTTTAAAGCTTTTGACCAATATCACTTATGATTGGAGGAAAGGAGACAAAATCTCTGAGTCTGAGTAATGCAGTAGCACAGTCTAGAAGTTTACTCTCTGACTGGAAAGCAAAAATTCTCAAAAAAAAAACACTTCATTTGTCCAATGGAATCAGTGGAGAAAATCCTGGTCCCAGTTTCTCTCTCATGTATAACTTTGAGCAAGTCACTTTGCCCTGTTCCAGTTCTACATACAAAATTTATTTTAGGAGAAAAATATCTCTTCTAATAACAAGTTTTGCTAACACAAACCCAACAGTGCTCCAACTGCAACTACAGCTTAGCTCCAACATAACACTATGATAATAATAACTGATAATGGTATATTGGGAAAAAAAAAAAAAAAAAAAAAAAAAAAAAGTCTGGTTAAACCCTGAAATCTCAGAGGGAAAAAAAATCACCTACCTATAGATGCCAGTAGCTTTGAACTGACAGTGAACCCATACAAATACATTCCCTCTCACAAGAGAAAAGAGAAAAATGGAATTTCTTCCCATCTGTTTAACAACAATGCGAACAGCAACCTGGCCTCACGCAAAATTTCTGTGTCTCTATGTGGGGACACAGAATGTCTCTATGTCTTTCTTTGCTGAAAAAGATTATACAGCTAAAAATTCATTAATCTTCAGTATTCTGCATTTTAAATGGGCTTTGCATTGATTTTTATTACAATCAGAAAAGACCCATTTATAGAGCAGCAGGTTAAGGAAAGAATGCATCCTGAGCAAAACCATCTAATGGGAAAAAATATCTTCATCCATCCTATGCCTTTCCTAGTGAAAAATGGTCACATTTTCTCCCTGGGAGTTCTTGCCTTGACCCTTTATGAAATTGTTTTTGCTAACTTCTTTTGTTGACCTTGGAAAATTATTACATGAACAAAGAGATTACACCTTCCTGGCTTTTCTATGCCCTCTTTTTTTTATTTTTTAATTCCTTTTCTGCTTTGATGTCCTGTTAAATTTTTCACAATATATATTCTGCTACACAGAAAATACATACTAAAAATTAATGTAACAATGCCAAATATGGAAAAAAAAGTAAATGCTGTGAAACTTTTACTAACTTCTTCATATACATGCATTACAGTGCAGTTCATAGTTTCTTTATCATATTCTATTTTTTCCTTAGGAAATATGAGACCATTCATAGTGAAAGGCTGACAAAATCTCACTAAATGAAAACCTCATTGCTTCTGTAAGATCCTAAGAAATACTTCCGGTGTTCAAATTCTTCTTTTAAGACAGACTTTTCTTTAAACCTAGAATGATTGAGACTGCAATGGCTTTTGAAGACCTCCAAGCAGGAGACTTCACAGCCACCAAGGGCAACCTAGGCCCAGAGTCATCTACACAATAAAGTGTTCCCTCTTGCTGGGAACCTGTTATGTTCCAGTCTGTGCCCACTGCATCTTGTCCTGTCATTGGACAACACCCCAACCTCTTCGAACCTTGCCTTCACATATTTTTATGATCTGGTGAGATCACCTCTGAGCCTCCTTTTCTCTAGACTGAACAGTTTCTCAAAAGTTTCTCAGAGGAGAAATGGTCTAGCCTCCTTGCCAACATTTGCCGGACTCTTTCTGCTATGCCTGAGCATCCTTGTACGTGAGCTAACAGAACTAGACACATCACATTTATCATAATTGCGGAATATGAATCTTGACATGAACAATGAATGGATGTATACAGTATTGATTCGAGATCTTATAACTTGTTTCCTTTAATTCATTTCTAGCTGATAGGCAGAACCTGGATGAGAATGTACAGACAGAAGGAAATTTAGTAGGAAGTAAATAATGAAATTCATACCTTCTCCCCCACCCAAAAGGAAAAAAAAAAAAAAAGGAAAACAAAAAAGTAATAATTGGGTTTTACAGAAGTGAATCTTACTGAAATAACCTATATTAAAAATTTACAAAGAGGGATAACAAGCATGATAAAAAATCACTATGATTATATAAAAGAAATTAAAAAAAAATAAATAACATCATGGGAAATAAAAGACTAGAATAAATGTTAAGGAGGAGTTCACAGAAAATGTCTATAAAATCAGAATGATTAAGAAGTATAACAGCAAAGAGAAAAAATGGTAGGGATAAAAAAAAAACTCTAGAAATTCAGTGATGAAAGAAGATGATAAAGAATATTTAGATTCACTTAAATCCCTTACTTTATTTATAAATTATCTTAATAAGTTACTTTGATTCCTACTTTATATTTGCAGATAAGCATCAAATAATAGAGATATTTCAGATATTTAACATCTAATGTGACCCGAACGCCCTTTGCAGGAAATAGTAGAAAAAGTACAAGGGACAGAGGTATAAGCAGTTAGTAAGGTCAAATAAAGATTACTTTGGAATTTGTAAACAAATAGCTCTGTCCTCATGCTATTAATTATTATCTTCCAGAATGTCAGATTTAATTTCAAACACCAGAGAAAGAAGCAGTCAAAATCAGCCTGGGAGAGGCCATGCTGAATTTTGCATGACCAGTCAATACTATCATTAGGAATTTAAATGATAGAATAAACAACAGACAGAGACACAGAATACTGAGCAATATTACAATTGCAGAATGGCATGGCTGCATGCTCACAACTTTGTGTAACTAGTTCGAAATACCGGACTTAATTCTTCAATATAGACATTATTAATTAGCACTGTATATGTTGAAACAGTCCTAACTGCCACTAGACCATTTAAATGGTTTTGCACAGTATTATAGAGAATGTCAAAGATAAGCTAAAATCCAACTAATCAAATTTTGCCTTATTTGCAATGCCATCCTCTCATTCACTGCACACCTTTGTTTTCTTTCTCTAAACTTTTATGGCAAGCTCTGTAATGGTTTTGAGAGAATTAGAGAATATCTCCTTTTCAGTGCCTCAATTGCCATAACAATGTGATTCCAATGGCATTGAGTATTCCTATATCCAGATTTGAGACTACTTCCAGGGTAGCTCATGACAATAGTATCCTGGACTGCTTCAAATGGGAGATAGCAGGCAGAGTAAGGGAGGTGACTGTTTCCCTCTATTCTTCCTTCATGAGGTCCCATCTGGATTACTATGTCCAACACAGTACAGGAGAGAGATGGGGATGTTGGAGCAGGTCCAGAAGAGGGCCATGAAGATGATTAAAGGGCTCAAGCACCTCTTCTATGAAGACAGGTTGAGGAATTTGGTTCAGCTTGGAGAGGAGAAGGCTCCAGGGAGACCTTATTGTGGCCTTTCAGTACTTGAAGGGAATGTATAACCACGAGGGGGACTGACTTTTTACACAATTTGATAGTGGTAGCACAAGAGGAAATGGCGTTAAACTAAAAGAGAGTAGATTTAAGTTAGATGTTAGGAGGAGGTTTTTTACTCAGAGGATGGTGAGGTCCTGGCATAAGCTGCCCACAGAAGTTGTGACTGTCCCATCTCTGGAGGTATTCAAGGCCAGGTTGAATGGAGCCCTGGACAGCCTGATATAATGGGCAGCAGCCCTGCCCATGGCAGTAAGTTTGGAACTAGATGGCCTTTAAGGTTCCCTCCAACCCAAGTCATTCTACGATATGATGACACTACATTCTTATTTTCCATGTAAAAATCTATCTTTCACTTCAAGTTGTGAAGTCTTTAAATAACTGTACATAAAATATTGCAGAATTTTGAGGAGGTAGAGTGGAAAATTAATTCATTAAAGTCACTTTTTCCTTTCTCTAGATAAAGTTAGATGTGCTGAAAATAACTGTAAATCCTCCTGTAAATTGCTGAAGTCTCCACTGGCATTGGGGAAATGAGGAAAAGGTCAGCACTTATAAAAAATGACTGATACTGAAAAAGAATACTTCAGACAGGATCAAGAATTCAACCCAAGTTTGCATTTTTAGGAGAGTGATGAGAAAACAGGGAGTTTTAATGGAAACTGTTCTACAACTCTAAGTACAGGTGTTACTAGATAGCTGCCAAAATTAAATATTTTATGTATCTCAGAACACAATTTATGTTTTTAACTGCTCTTAAAGTTTCTTCCAAAGAATTTTAATAACATTGTTCAATATTTCTAAACTAGACATAACTGACAAAGGTATATTCCCCTTCAGAAAAGTGCCCACCTTTTCCTTCTAATGTGTTTAATCTAATAATAAAAGTAGCTCATAATCCTATCAGCCCAATGAATTTGAAAAAATCTAACAACAGTCTTCTCTTTCTTCCAAAATCTGTTTCCAAGCAAATGTCACCAGTGCACAATGTATACTTTCTCCCAGTTTTTTCAGACATAAAACCAAAATAATTGTAATAAACTTTTTTTTTCACTTCCAATTGAATTAATTTCTTATTCCATTCAAAACCAAGTGCTTATTTTAGCCCATAAAAGTAGTTTCAGACTTTGTTAATGTCTGTCATAGATTAGGCTTTTATTTGACAATAAATCAAAAATTTCCTACATTAATGGCATGTATCTTCTTTTCTTCTTATGTATACATTGAGACAAATAAAACCTTGTAGTTTCACAGTTTCCCTTACATGTTCATAGAAATTAAGAGAAAAATTAGAAAGCATCTATTACCCACTAAGCTGGAAAAAAGAAAATCCTTTTCATACTTTAGGAATGAAATGTTAACTATGTAATATTAACTATATATCAAATATCATTGGGGTGGTGGGGGTATAGTGAAAAGAGGAGAGGGAAGCAAGATTGATGTTACATATTATAAGTTATTATCATGAAAAGAAGCCAGAATTTTACTGAACAATGACAAATCTAAGCACATTTATTCTAGAAGGAATGTGTTTCAGTCACTGTCAGAATATTTTTCTGAATATTTTCTTTCAAGGAAAATGGGAAATGTTCTAGTTACATTATTCTGAAATAAAATGTTTCTTGGACATTCCTAAATTCTCAGAGAAATAAAAAAATATATTACAAAATTAGTTGAAACAGAAATTCTGGAATGTAAAGACAGCATTGCATAAATAGCTTCTTAGATGACATATACTTAATTACTGTCATCACAGTAGTATTATGCCTTCTTTTGTAAAGCTGAACACTCCCTTCAATTAAGAGAATAAAAAGAATTGTTGATAAACAAGTGTCAAATAAATGAGCCATCAAAGTTCTATGATTTGGACACTATATAGAGTGTATGTGCTAAACCTGAAATCCTTTATCCAGTGATACCATTTTGCCTGACATTATAAAGACAAACTAAGTATTAACTGTCTTTCTGAGAATTCTACTTGTTAAATAATACAAATATCACTATTTTCTTAACTTCAACACTTAAGGAATGTAATAACATATTATTTTCTTGCTTTGGTAAGTGCACTAACTCATTCAAACACAGTAAATTTGTGATTTAGGCTGGTAGTCAGTGAAAGATCAAATCAAATAACTTCTGAATAAATAGAAAAAAAAAAAAGTCATGTTATTTTGTAAACAAATTTTTAAAGATTAGCTCAAAAAAATAGCTAGTATAGAGCCTGATATAACGTCCAACCAAAATAAATACATTTGAATAAATTAAGAAATTGAGAGAAAGGAAAGAAGATTTCCAGCTCCAGTGATACCAGCCTTCAGATCAAGGAAGTCATCTAATCATGGAAAATTTTACTATTGATTTCTCCATGCACTAAGGATTGCACATAGTGAATATTAGCTTGAATTGTCATCTGCTGTAAAGGCAATCCTGAGTATTATAGCATTTGAGTATATGGCTCACTATATGTTATGGCCTGACCAGCCTCCTAGTATAAATAAATGCAAATATTATTGAGATAACATTTTTAATATTATTTTAATTTTAATACATTGGATTTCATTGATTAATGAGGCTTAGCATACAAATGAATTAATTCTTTTATCAACTCCAGTGTAAGCATAATCCCATGTAATATATCACTATGAGTAGGATGCACAAAGCAAAAGACTACTTTTTTCTTTTTGTACAGTCATTCAGGACTGAAAGCCAAAGCACTTTCTTTGTTTATGTTGAACATTTTAAGAGCTTTTCAAAAATAAGTACATAAAAAATATGAAATAGAGCCCAATTAATCAACAGCACTGAGATTTTCACATAGAAATTTCATACTCTTTGTCTGTATAGTGGAATTTCCTTAATTATAGCATTCTCACTGGGAAGTTTCTGCTTTGCAAGAAGACAAAATCATGGCTTAGTTCTCTCTTCTGATAAGTATTCTTTCCTTTCTTTGCAGCACTTGAACAACAAGATAATGTTGTTTATAACCGAGCCTGTTTGCAGCTCCAATCCAGAAGATTAATTTTAAATACTAATGCTTAAAGTTAAACATCTTGATAATAATTTAGCTAGAAATCTCCCATTAAGACTCATCCACTAAAATGGCCTGAAAATCTCAATCTGAATTCAGCAGACAGCATTCTGACTAGCTTCTTCTGTTTCCTATAGACCATCAACATTCTACAGGGATGTTTAATGGACCACAAGCAAACACTATCCACACAATTTTGACACCAAAAATGAGATAATTTGTGATATTGTTTAAAACCTAGAATGAGCACCTGAACCACTGCCAAGTCCAAAGGCAGTTCAAGCTGTTTGTATTATCTGTGCTAAGGGATCTGTCCCTGTGCACACCCAGAAGTTTCCTGTATCTGACAAAACGGAGTGTGACCAAGCCTGTAACATGGATTGCTGGCCTGAGGCACAGAACCTCTGTGTGCCTCCTTCTAAAACTTCTGGAAAGATCAAAGTCCAAAATATGTTTCCTGAGCAGTTTTGGGCAACATCCCAAATGCTAATATCACTTGGAAGTATAGCAAAAAGAAGAAATTTTTCTGTCACTGCTCTCTGATTTTTCTCAGTCTCTAACTCCAAATGCAATAATTTGGGGAGTAGGGAACTTGCCCAGGAATTCCTATTTTTTCCCTCTTTTCTCCCAGAACACTTTTATATCCAAGCTAGTATGTGCAGTCTGGACGAGCAACCAGCTGGCCAAAATCTTTGTTGGATTATAAGGTTAAAAGGGCCACACTGAATGGGATAAAGCTCTAAGTAATCTGACCTCCCAGATGCCCCTGCTTTGAAGCAGATGTTGGCATAGAGATATCCTCAAGTTCCTGAAAGTCCCAAATCCAAACTGAGTTGTGTTACGATCCTGTGAAAAACTGTGGAAGAGTCTTCCATTGGCATTAGGGTGGTTTTTACACTCTTGTCAAAGATGTGCTTTTGGGAAATTATTTGTTCATTCAGAAAAAAAAGGAAACAAAGATAGTGAACACTGCACCTACTGGAAGAATGACTATAGAAGCTTGTATTTTGGACATCACTGTGATGAAATCTTATTGTTCTGTCTTATGTTATTTTGTATCTTTGTTCTATTCAGAATTTCACTGGATTTACAGGAATCACCATACTGTGATTCTGACATTGTCACAATGTGCCTATCATAGGAAATGGGACAGATTCTAGCTCCTGGATTCATTCTGGCTTAATGAAATTTGAATTAGTTCCTACATATAAATAGATTTCCCCAAAATAATTAATTTTTATTAGGATATCTGATTGGGAACAATAAGGAAAAGCCACCAATAAGATGTGAGCGGATTTGAGTCACTTAAGGTTAATGTTGATGTCAAGGGTAGTATATAAAGAATTTTATTGTATTTTTTTATTCTATACACTCAAAATATTTTGGCATTCTTTAGATTGTGGCTCTCATTTTCCAGTTTCTTGCCCTTCAGTAAAACACAGAAACTACAGCTAATTAATAATTAGTGAAACAGGTAATGTGCCCATATTTTGCTTTACTCATGTGTTGGCTGGAAAAAAGATGTCTATGTCACAGAATACAGTATTCTATTCAATTATTTCAGGTGCATGTAATAGCCTGACTGTACCCATCCCTTACAGGAGATACAAACTTCCGAGGACACTATTCAGCAGAGAACTGAAATCAGGTGTCCAAAGTATTTGAATAACACAGTAAAGGAAAAAATCGAATTTTGAATTGTTTCAATATACTTTAATGAAAAAAAAAAGTCTTTCAATTTGAAGAGTGTCTGATAACATTTATTAATAGTTTCAAACAAAATTGCTTTAAAATTTCCTTAATATTGCACATTTAGCTTTTTTATGCCAGGATGAAAAAGAAAAGATTAAATGTAAAATTTTCTTGAAATGTGATTTATGAATTTCAAAAAACTCTGTTAACTAGTTGTCATGTACAGGAAATGTAAATGGAGAAAGCTATTACAGTTTTGTTGGCTTAACTTTGCTGCAAAAGCCTATTACTATTTACCAGCAGCATTCCTTTTAAGTTGTGAAAGAAAAGAGTATGTTTTGAATATTCATGCCTAATTAAACATTCTGATTTGAAGATTAAAAGATACTTAATTTTCTTAGCCATTTATGTCTTAGTAGGAAAAATCTGTCATGACATTTGTTTACAGACTAGAGTCTGTAAATTCAGTCTGAATTTAAGCTTGTTCAGAGTCTGCAAACACAGAACAGTAATGCAAATCTTTAACTCCCAAGTATTTCTAGGAAAAAAAAAAAAATCTCTACTTATAGTCAAATTATAAATTAGTACTGAATCTTTATATGGCTAGTTATGAATGGTCATCTGGAGGACTATATCTCTCTTTTCTCTGTTTGATCACTTATTTGTACTTTGGATGCTGCTAATTTGCACTTAATTTGGGTACAAAAGTACTTGTGTAATTACCAATGATTTGTTAAGATTTACCACTGTATCATAAAGAATGATAAGAGTTTAAAATATCGGTAAGGTGACATAAGGTCACCTAATACATAATTACATTTGACAGGCCAATTTGGGATGTGGGGGAGGAACGGACAGTGAGAGTGGAAGCAAATGTAAATCCTTCCCAATATTCTACTGTGACACAAAGAATGGAGGAGTAAATCTTTTTAGGAATGGGAAAGTAGAAGCTGAAATTTCCAGGTTACCTAAGGATAAACAATTGCATAAATTTTTCAGAAGTTGTCATTACCCAGACCTGGACTCCTCCAGCTTGGGTTCTTCATTTGGTAGTTCAGAAACCCACTAATACTGAAAAGTCCAGGAGTACCCATGTCCTTTGCCTGAGACTGGAGGTGAGAGAAACATGCCGGGAAAAGTAGCAGATATAAAAGTATCAGATTCAAATGGCTGAGAGATGTGACATAAAATACATCTCTTGAAGATGTCTCATTTGTAGTTTCTTTTGCAATAGGGGGAAAAAAAAAAAAAAAGAGTACTTATCTCAGAAGAATATGTTTCCCATAATGAAGTCTATGTGATAAAGGAAACTAGTGTTTTTCAGAAAAGTTAGCAATATATATATCCTCAGATTTCACTAATCAACATTAACATGTGTGCACAAGCTTAGATAAAATCCTGAATTTTGTCATCCTTACATGTCACAGAATATTCATCATTCATTTTTACAACTATATATTTCTCACTTCTATTTCACAGTGGTGCTGAGCCCTTGATCTCAAGGCATATAGATATACTTAATTTGAATTTCCATACAGCCTCGGGCAGAGAAATAATTCCACCTACCCACGCAAAAAAAGTTAGAGCTCGGATTAAACATCCTTTAGAGTATGTCACAATGTGTCTCCAACAATTTCTATTTGACAAAAATAGCCTTTACACCATGGAGTGCACATGGAAAGTCATATTGTAAGTGTACTGGCTATGCATTTTGAAGGAAGATGGATCTAATTTTAGAATTAAAAGTATTTACCCATATTGAAAACAGTGTGCTAAACATCCTACACATCTACCAGCTTCACAGGGTAGAGGCAATATTGCTTGACAAGGACCTAAGTCTAAGTTTGACGCTCAAGGGAGAAAGCAGTCTCAATATTATAAAGAATTATTTCTTCTCATTCTCAAAAATGAGTCAAGTTAGTCTGAAGACTTTTACTTTGTTTCCCTAAAACAATCTGTTCATTTGGTTTTCCCTCGTCTATCCTTGTGCAGATCATAAAGTTCTATGTTTAGCTGAGTCAATCTGGACACGTGTCCAATTGGACAGGATGATCAGCCAAATTTCTTTTCAATAACTAAAAAAACAGATTAAAAAAACAACAAACAAAAAAATCCCTTTAGCATGGAGTTGCTTTGTATTTGATGTAGTAGTAAAAGTAATGTAACTTTGAGTAGACCTGAGCTGCTGCAAGTAGAAGGAGTTTGTTTTCTAAATTAGTATATATGCTTATTGGAGAAGAACCGGAATTCTTGACAGGGGAAGAATGGACACAACATGCAGAAGAGAGTGTCAGACACAAACAAATCACAGAAATCTGCCTCTAGCTTTGGGTTGGAGTGAATGTAAAATCTCTGCCAATGAAAACTGTTACCAGCAGTAGTAATCTACACAAAATGCTTGGCTGCCAGCCGACAGCAGTTTTCTTGTGCCAAATTCCCATAATGGAGATAGTATGGACCTGTTACACAGAGCATAAAGAAATAAATGCTTTTGTTGTTGTTGTTTTTGAGAAAGCAAAGCTGGAAATTATTTTTATTTTCTGCAGCTAGTCTTGGCAGGGCCTGAAAACCAGCTGTGCACAGTGAAGCACCTGTACAATGAAGCAAGCAATAACAAAAAGCTATCAATAACTGAATGAAGGCACTCTTTTTTTTTTTTTTTTTTCTGACGTTTAATGTCAAGTTGTGAAACATTTTACATTTTTCTAGAGTAAAGTTCCTTGATGGCCCAGAAACCAGCTGTGTACAGTAGCCTACCTCTGCATTTAAATGAAGTGAAACAGGACAAAGAAACAGTATGTGAACTTGGAGTCTTTATTTCTGCCCTGTTTAATGACAGTTGGGCAAATATTTTCATATTCAGTGGTAAAAATCACTCAGCAAACCACATTGCACAACATGCAATGCAGAATTACAGGGTTTACACCTCTTCGTCAATAAAATAGTTGTTTTACAGCAGGTGCCACAAAAGCTCCAGGGGAACTGGAATAGAAGTGAAAGGTAAAAATATTGCCCCTGATTCTTAAGTATACTGCATTTTCATTTCATAAATGGGAACAGTCCTAAAAGTCAAATTTCCTCTGGACCTAGGGACATTCTAGTCCCGAAATCAACATTACAGAATATGAATCTTGAATTTTCAGTACCCTTTAGCTTTACTTTCCTTACAACTAAAAGTCTTAGGGGTACAAAATAGCTTACTAAAATCTTAAAGTAAATAGTTTTGATTTAGAAAACAATCACATGCATCAAGATTGATTTGATTCGTGAAGAAATTGTTATCAATGCATATATGAGGAACAGCATTTTTTCTCTTTTCAGAGTGCACCACTAAACACCACTTGCAGCAATCTCTCATGACCACTTCACTCCCATATATATGTTTTTGCAAGCACTGTAATTGGCAGGTATGCATCATACAGTACATAAAAACCAGACAACAGGGACTGGTTTATTGTTTGACTGATGCAAAGTACAGCTGTGCAAGGCTGACAAATCCAGCATTTCTTTGTGACAGTTCATTATGTAGATTCCTAATACTAGGGCTAATCCTGAAGCACTTATTCAGGCAAAACTCCTACTGCATGTGTGCCAAATCAGTAAACAATCCAGATTCAACCCAATAAATGCTAGGGCCTGAGCAAGCTGTCTGTGGACCACAGTTGAAGCAGAGCTGTGAACGGCTCTGAATGGCAGCAGTCAACCACTTCATTGACTTTCTACCACTACTGTTCTGAAAACCAGCAGACATGAGATGAAAACAAGCCTTTTCTCTTTGCTTGCAACTTCATGTTCCCTAGAGCACCTGCCCAGGCTCTATGGAATTGAATGCCATCTGAACAGGCTATCAAACAATAGATTTGTTGCATTTAGTCACAGTCCTTCACAATGACTTTATTTGAAAAATAAATTATTTTGGAAGTACGGTACATGGTAGTGCTAAAAGAAATTAAGAGAAGTTGGGTGGGATTTCTCTGCTGGTTGCACACAGCTCTCACTGAAAGCACCATTACGTAGAAATGATCATGTAATAATTGGATGTCTCTAGAAATTACTTTAGAAAGACTTATATCTTCAGTTTGCACATAAAGAATTCTTCAGATTACGTGTTGGGATTGTATTAGTCTTAGTTACAGAATTACATAGCCACATTCTAAAGATAGTGCAAAGAAAGGAAAAATTTAGGTGGATGCTGAATAAACGTTTCATGAAGATACAGGATGGCTATATAAAGTTATCAAGCTTATAGAGTGACTCCTATAGAAAAAAAAATAAAATAAAATAGATGCTTTCCACCTTTGAAATAGTTTTTTTTTTTCCTCTACCAATATCAGATCATCTTTTCTATAATTATTCAGTTTATCGGTTTACTTTTCAATAGTGTTAGGACACGTTTTTTTTTTGGTGTGCATATATGTGAAAACACATCTAAAATTTTCATACATAAAAGTGGAAAGAAAAGTGAAAAAAACTACATGAGCCATTAAATACACGCTTTCACAGCATGTGCAGACTCAAGATTAATAGATGGTCAGCAAAAGCAGCATTAGTGATGGTGCACTACAAGAAGAAAGCTAGGATAGTGAAACATAATGTCAACGTTCTAGATTCATGTTACAACAAGAAATTAGTTAAAAGAAATACACACAAGATCCTAAGAAGTGAATCATACTTCATATTAGAAAGAAATGAAATAAATCTCATGCTAAACTTCAGTCCATACTAGATTCATGCTGTAAAGGACAAGAAAACATGGTTTGATATTCTGTTTTTCTAGTGCACCTCAGACAAATCAAACTGCTTTTTTGAGCATTTAATCATTTCACTCTTTGTAAATGTCTTGAATAATCTGGATCCTATAAACTCATTTCTTCCACAAATCAGATAATGTATTTCCATTCAATATCTGTATTTTTATATTCTATATAGAAAATCCAGTTTATTAAAATACCAAATGAACTTAAAGTTCATTTAACTTAGTGTTTTCTTTTTTTTCTCCTTTCACTTTCTGACAATAAGATCATTACCTTTATCTAACAAAACCAGTCTATTTTGTTCCTTAAATTTCTCACATTCATATTTGATCCTGAAACTCTTTTTGAGGTAATTATATGATGAACTTCTTGCACGATAACATTCATTTGGATAGATCAGAGAAGTTTCAGTTTAAATTCTGTAGATGCTTCTAATTTTATAAGATATACATTTATTTTTAAAGAGAAAAAAAAAAAAGGTGGTCAGAACAAAGGCTAAGTAACAGAAACAATCCTTCTAAAATAGGACATACATAAAGTTTACTTTGATTTAAATTCTTCTGTTCATTTTCTGTAGACATATATTTAACCTAAAATTATTTTCTTTTCCTCTAATGCTCTCCTATTTCACATTTTATTTATAACACTGTAACTTATGGTGTTTTTCAGCCACCTCTTTTCATTAAACTCTATAGCCAATGCATCACGCTGGTAAAACTCTATAGCCAATGCATCACAATGGTAAAATTAATTTGTCACTGAGCAGCCTGTTTCCACCAGAACTAGTTTAGAGGGAGCCAGAAATACAAGGCAAACAGGAAAGCTTTAAAACACAAAAAGTCTTATTAAACGTGTTAGAACTTGGTGGAAAAAAACACCTAAATGAATCCTTTAGTAGACACAGCTTTTCCTTAATTCAATAACAATGTTGTTTAATTTTCATCTTATTTTAAGTGATTATAGTTGTTTCTGTAGATTACAGCTGTGCAAAATCACTAATGCCTTTGAAGAAGAGACATGTGATTATTAAAAAGCAGATATTATTATGTCTAAAATAGATTAAATTTTTTTCAGCTTGAAGAAAGTTACAATTTTACCACATTTATTTGATAAGACAGAAGAGAAGGAATAAACACTAATCTATCAAACAATAAATTGCAAAGTTAGAAAATGATCTGAGTAGGTGCAAACTGCTCAAATCTTATTAACTGGCAGTTTTGGCATTGCTCTGATTGCCTTGCAAAGATTCTACTTATATCTGACATAGTGAATGAAGGTAATGATATATGCTCCATTCACCAAAGAAACATGTCTTGTTTCCCAACTCGGATTCCTTACGTTGCTGATACCTACATCGGTATAATATACACTAGTATTATTGTAAAACAAGAGTTTATTACATGGCTAAGTAAGTTGATCTTTGTAAAAGTGCACAAATGCATTGAAATAAAATAAAAACTACTTAATCCAATCTTCTCTCATACAATTTCTTTCAAGGAGAACAGACACAGCCTGTTAAAATAACAAAGAACGTAGAGTTTCCATTCACATTCACAAAGTGTCCTCATTCAAGCCCCCCACTCTAAAGCTACCTTTCCTCTCCTCTCAGCTTTCTTTGGGGCAGAGAAATGTGATTCCATGGAACAGACAGTGATTTTGTTTTATGTTAACTGGCAGAGTTTTTCAAGCTTTGCAGACCTGGTGACACTTAAATGGCCTACACTTTGGATTGTCTTGTTGTGTGGAAAAGGTAGATAAGGGGAGGAGGAGAAACATAAAACAGGTGGGCAAGGGCAAAGTGGCATTCACAAACGTTTCTAAGATCAGAGCCAGGTTGAGGATCATTTCGGCAGTGAAACAATTGCTGTACTGAAATGACTTTGAAGAAGGTGTTATATTACTTACAAAGTCCTGAGGATTCAGTAAAACCTGGCAAGCACATCACACAGCAAAAGGTAAGCGCTTCTGAACTTTTAGCCAGGAAATCAACAGAAGCTAATATAGTTTAATGACAATTAGTCTAATATGTGCTGCTTGTAGAACTGCTGCCAATAATACCATGTACTCACTGCTGTAAAATGCCAACGTCTTTGTCTGTGTGAGGGATTAGATGGGATCTTTTAGAAAAGTACTTGACATGACATGTAGGTCACTCCTGAAATAGCTTTATAAATTCCTTCTACAATGTATGGACTGCAAGATTCTTAGTGGAAAATCTCAAATGTCTATTTGTATGTAGATTTATCAGTGCTTTATCCTCTGGCATTTTGAGACTCCATAATAAAATGGTATTTTCCTTCCTATATCAGGATATTGCTTTGATGCACACCTGGCTTATTGGTACAGCCAGAAAAGTAAGTTTTTAATCTAAACTAAAATGTTATATTGCAGTAACTGTGAGCCTGTCTGAATAGTTTGACCTTTTTTTTTTTATTTTATTTTAATTGATTTAGGTTAAGGGAATCTTACTGGCAGATAAAGTCTATGTGACCCTCTGTCCTTTCCTAGCTGACTTTTGAATAAAGCCTTTATTTTTCAATCCTAATGCTTACTCCCTCATTTTTCCTTTTTCCCATCATTGTCCCAGTGCATCAGATATAGTCACAGTATTAAAAGGAAAGCCTTCTCAACAAAATCCAGGAAGGAGCTATGGAATGGGCACTGAGATATGTTTTTGGAAGTGGATGAAGAAAGAATTCTATGACATCTTAGACTGAAAAAATTTCATTGCATTTATCTCCTAATATTTCTCAAATGCATTAAAAAAAAAAAAAAAAAAACACCTCTATAGCTGAAGATAATATGACTAAGAACACATGGTAAACTGAGTATCAGATTACTATTACTATTGTTATTATTTCTACGGTGGCTGCTCTGAAAGTAATGCCTCATATTTTATTATATTAGCCCATCATGTCAGAGACAGATATTAGTGGTATGGCAGTATATGTTGAACTTTCCCACAAATATTTCGTTACATGTTGTTGCCAGGCATAGGATGGCAGAAGAGGGGAAGTTTGACAGAATGGAAGTGCATATGGAGCAAAGGTGTGTCACCGAATTATTGCAAGTGGAAAGAATGGCAGCTACTGGCATTAACCAATGCTTGCTGAACATTTATGGAGCCCAAACAACGCATGTGAGCACAGTGAGGCAGTTTCAACAGTGGTGACAGTGACTGTGGATCACCTCTGCTCGTGAAAACTTTTCTAAGTGCCGCATGCAGCTCTCGTTCATCACTGGCAAAAATGTATAGCTAATGATGGTGATTACACTGAAAAATAGTATTTTGTATCAGAGAATTTTTTCTGTCAAATAATGGCATTGTGCTCTTTGCTTGTAGTTTTCATGGGAATAAATGGGAGGCATTAATTTCAGGGCAACGTACATATCATTTAATGACATTGTTAACCATATTGCTTTAAAATACAACCTCAAAGTAGCCATATACAATGTTTTTTTCTGACCTAAAGACATCCCACAATGTGCTCTGATTTTGTTAGATCTCACAAACTACTCTAACATACAGACTACCTGAAAGAAAACTGTCCTGACGTGAACTAGATACACAACCTACTAATTATCAGGTCACAGCTAAAGCACGCTGTGTTTACAAAGACTGTTTAATAAATAGCATTCCTAATAACAAATCCTGATTCAAATATCACAAAGTAAAAGATAATTTCCAGCCTGGTAATTTTCCTTGTGAAAAACCTTATTAATTTTTAAATGCATTCCAGATTAATCTAATGGAGAGAATACAGTCTTATATGCTCACCAGGTATACTCTTAATTCTTTGATTTGCGTGTATACGTGGCATGCATACACGAATATAGCTATAGTTTATACTGTATTCTAGTTCATGAAACAGTTGGAAACATATATCACCCTGTAAAGAAGATGCCTATAGTAACTAGGAGTTTAACTGGGCATAATGATGAGTCTGCTGGTGAAATATGTAGGGCCAAGACAGAGCCAGCACTCTGGTTTGCACTGGCTTAAAGTATGAATTTGCAGGCAGGACCCAGGAGGTGGCAGGTTCTACAGCATGCTAAATGTCATGCCTAGACACTGGACTGAGAAATGTGAGGCAACCCATGCCTTGCTGCAGGTCTGGAACAGCTCAAAGGCTGGATGTCCTCACAGGAAGGAGGTCGTCATGGCAGGCACTGAACCACATTGCACTGTGACTTTTGCTCCGGGGAGGGATATCATAGCACAGCCCTCAAATGTTTATGGATTAAACATCATATAAAGTGTACTTTCAGGAAAGCCAACCACAAAGCTATGCATTTCACTAGTAGTTTCTGGACAAGCTGCTATAAAATTACAGGTCTTTCTTTCCCAGAGCTCTGGATTAGCTTTGAATGTAAGGAAGGGAGAGGGAGGTATTTCTTGCACTGCTTCTGGGGCTGGCGTCAGCACTTCTGTCACCACCACCACCATGAGTAAGCAAAGATACAGGCAGCACAGCTAGAAAAATGGCTGTGGTCCAAGTAGCACATTTCTTTCAAACACACACTCGGGGTTGAGAATATTGAAAAACAGTTAGAATGTCTGGTTAATGTTTTGATCACCTCATATGGTCCCATATATCGCTTCTTTTTTGTGTATATTGGTGGCAGAATAACAAAGGAGCTCAGAGATTCCAGCACCATTCATATTCATTGTTTTTTCCCACTCTATAACTTTGATTATGCACAGTTTTCTTAAGAGAAACTACTAAGCAGTAATCATTCAAGGGTTGGTAGACACAATGGGGCCACTCTTGGAGGTTTTTTCTGCTGGCAGAGTTCCTCTTGAAATCAGGTGAAGGAAGCAGTTGTTTTGTTTAAGAACTGAAATTGGTTATTTTGAGAAGCCAGACATTTCATCTGAAAAATGTCTGATGAGTTAATTTTGTTGACATTAAGGAGTTTCATCCCAATGATGTGGAATTTCTTTCAAGTAGTGAGTGCTAGATTGTACTACCCCTTCAACACAGATATTTTGGCTATTTCTGACTAAATGCTGTTTTAAATGCTGCTAGTTCTCAATTTGTTCATTTCCTCAAAGACTGTAAGAAATCTGTGGCAAAAATAGTTTTGAATTACTTGTTTTCTGGTAGTACTAGGCAATGGAGATTACAGCATATGCTCTACAAATACATCAACATTAGTCACAGAACTTGTGTAATGTTCATTAATTAGCAGTTTCCTGTAGGGAAAACAACAACAAAACAAAGAAGAAAAAAAAAGAAAAAAAAGAAAAGAAAAAAAAAAAAAACACCAGTGGCATTAAGCTCTTATTTGTACAGAATTTACTGTTCTAGAAAATAGTTTTATGGAAGAGAAAACGTGTCATGTTCTATCACAGCCTTAAAATTCAACTTAAACAAACTGGTCAATAGCCATAACATCTGTTAGGCAGTAAAGTGTCACATAAAAGGGAACCTTCTAGTCCACCTGAAATGTAATAGCATGTATTGATAGTTGGGTTTTCCCCCCCCTTTCTAGTAAACACACAATGCCAAGGTGCTTTGCCCAGGATGCTGAGAGGGAGTAATTACTTAGTTTCAAAAAGGGGAAGAGAGAAAGTAAAGAGATAGCAAAACCTTTCATTCATCCCTCACCCTAAGGCATCTCATCTTCCTAATGGGTATAAAGACTAATAGCAACATTTGAAAGAGAAAGTTAGCTTTACTGTTCTAACCATATCTTAGAAAAAATATATAGACTACCTGCACTGTACATAAAGGGCACAAGTATGAGACTTCTGCTGGTAAACATATAATTTATCTGCTATTAAAATCTATTTAAAGAAGATGCCGGTGTTGCTAATGTTTTCAATATGTTTTTTTTCTAGTAATGTATTATTCCAAAATGTTAGTCACAAAAGCTGAAAAAGAAAATAATTTTTTTCTATGTGATTTTCTTCAAAGAGATCGGAATATTCAAAAGCCTGCAAATTAGAGAAAAAAAATTAAAATAAATTTTATATGTTGGAGCCTTAACAGGGTTTTTTTCAGTTTCTTTGTTAATACCACTTTTGTTACCGGTGTATGAAGCACGTTGTTCAAAAGTATTCTATTTTTAATAAGTGCTTTTAAATCTATCTGAAGAATTAGCAAGAAATAAAATGAAGTAGTTTAGTTTTTGATACAACTTCAAAATTCTAAGCACTGGTAATTATAATAAAATAAATACAGTAGGAACACAAAATCAAGACTTTCTGTGCACCTTGTAGTGCAATCTTAACAGGAGTGGTAAGAACCATGTTCTGAAAACCTAAAGAATTCTTTTTGGTTTTGGTTTTGGTTTCAAGGAGGGAGAGTTAATGTATCAAAGGAATTCTACCCTGAGGTGCAGTCAACATTACAGACATATGAATGACATAGGCGGGCTTTGTTTTTTGTCAATTTTAAGATGTGAAAAGTGTGTCTATTTCCAAAACTACTGAAATTTATCACTAATATTTATTGACAAATAAAATATAGAAGCCTACACTTTTTCAGAGTGATGCGTCTGTTGACTAGCAAGCATGACTTTAGATAAAAATCAATTGCACATACCCTACATATAATCTCAGTGCAAACATGCAGTGAAACCAACTTCCTACTTCACTGCCTCTGTCTGCTTATTTCTGCTTCTTCAACCCACTGTTGTGTCCAAACTTCTATTCTCAGAGTTTCATCAGGAAGATGCCACTGGTTAGGCATGCACTAGGTGTGTTTTTTTAAACCCTGATGTGACTAGTGCACTTTATCCTTACAGTTACATCAGCTAGCTGAGTGGACAAGCAGTGGCAGTGTTATCTAACCAGACTGGTCACGGGACTGTTTAAGCCAGCATCTCCCACTAAATCTTTCTTAAACAACTCAGAAAGTGAAAATTGAAATTCTCTGCTAACGTCGGAGGGCAGTTGTCAGCATTCTCTACTTAGCACTGTCATCAGCCCAGCTAGGCTCAGTCCTGGCCTTCTATCTTGACCTATGTTTTATTTGAGTACAATGACAGTACTAGCTTAAGAGAAATGTGCATTAGGAAAGCTGCTTCTCACCACATGTACACTTCTTGCCGCTTCTTTATGCTATGATATTCATTGCTTCTCTAAATTAATTTGCAAGAGATCTGTAGCTGAAGGACAGCTTAAGCCACAGAAAAGTGTGGGTGAAAATATTTAAGTTTCTATTACATTAAATGCCCTTAAATTAAAAAAATAAATAATAAAAAAAAAAGAAAGAAAAGAAAGAAAAATTGTTATAGATTGTTATATTATTAAATAATGGAATGTGACATGTCAGAAAATGTTAAATATTTGTAATAAGTTTGCATCGTGCTGTGCACTTTCCAAATGGATCTATTATGTCTGAGATTTGTAGCTACTTATTTTAAGTGATAAGTGTCATTTAGCATCATGTGTCAAGGAAGTATCGTGTGTTCCTCATCTGCCTTTTAAGAAGTTACAAATGACACTATTCATCTCATCACATGGTAGACCTGTTGCATCTTGTCATTACACGATGCCTGCCTGCTCTAAATGTAGTAGAGATCCATTTTCCTGTATTCTCTCACTCATGTGCTTCAGTTTAACTGAATGGGGAAATCTGCTAGAGTTTTCAAAAACACTTAACTATCTCATCTTGAAGTGTAATCTGTTTACGCTGTGACCAGATCTCCTCAGTGCAGTCTAAACACAGAAATTGTTTTGAAATACACTTAAGTAAAATACAAGCTGATCCCTTTCTCTACAGCTTTTACGTATTTTACACCAGAGCTGAAGATGTGGGTGTACTTCAGAAAAGCCTTAAAAACAAAAACATACATGAACACATGGAGGTTTGCAGCTATAAGATAAATAATTGAAACATGTTGGGAAACTGTTTGTGAGCTATAAGTGAATTCATTGTGCCCGCTGGGATATTTACCAGATGAAAAGTGTGACAATGACAGTACCCTCGTTGTTTGGTACATAATTTAGAGTATTCGTAATGAATATTTCATGTAGCATCATTTGTGTATGAATTGTAAGACATGTATATCAAGATTCACTAGGGGCACTGTCAAACTCCTCAGTCTGAAATAAGCACTTATAAATTACTTAAGAATATTGTAGAAAAAAAAAGGATTACTGCATGCTCTGTTTTAAGCAAATTATTATAGCTCTTCTGGGGGACAATAAGCAATATTGTTTAGCAAAGAAAAAGCACTCTGAAACAAAGAAAAATAAATAAACTATTAGTTTCATGCTGAAAAAGTTTCATTCCTAGAAGTTCTCTAGAAAATTTTTTTAAATGCATGTATCTTTAAGAAAAAATGACCTATAGTAGCATTCTGCAACTGAAAGATTTCTATATTTTACAAAGCTGGTGGAGCTTTAAAAGTATTTGTTAAATCAGTTCAAAAATAAGAACTGATTATCTATGTAAATATTTATATAGCTCAACAAAGTAGGTGATGTGATTGTTTTTACCTAATGTGCAGGTTATTTAATAATTAGGTTAAGTTTCTTTTTAATTCTAAAAAGAAGTTCTAGAAAAATAGACTGATTATACAGTCTTTAAGGATTACAAACATATTAATGGAAATCAAGGTCTGATTATGAGCAGTTTAAACATATATATCTACTAGTTAATATGCTCAGTAGTAGTAACTCAACCAGCTAACCAATATACGTCAGTTTTATCTCATTCTAAATTATAGCTAAAATAAAAATCTGTATGCTACAAATCAGTATCTATTGACAAGTATCTATATGTCTCTACAAATCTGTCTGCATATCCTCCAAAAGCAACTGTCTAAAATGAACTGCCTGACCCTCCTCGTCTTGTCTTCATAAGTGTTATGCTTTTTTGAACATCCAGTGAATCGAGTTAACTATGGAACATTTATAAAGTATGTAATTTCCTGGAAATCTTTCATAGTTTCACTAAACGTATTTACAAAGACCATATTTTTCTCCAGTTTCTGCAAAACACTGGCTTTAGCTTGGCAGGCTAGTGCAAGTTTCCACAGGGATACTTCTCTTTTTTTTTTTTCAAGAGGAAGATCTCTAGAACTATAATTTCCTGAGCAAAGGCAATTTACATCTATGAAGCTTGTTTTCTTCTCTATTTTTTTTTAATAGCAGTTTTGAATTGACTTGATTTAGCAGCATTTCCAGGAATCACAGCTGCAAATCTGTAGTGAGGTGAAACTAAGAATTTCCATGTAGTTTTACTAATTAATGATAGTTTTAATACCTTTTTTTTCCAAGTAAAAATATTCATAAAGAATGACCCTGAGCATCACTAGATAAACTATTTTTCAAAACATTTTAACAGCTTATTCGTGAAGTAGGTAAAACTTGATATTTCAAATAATTGCCAAAGGCCAACATTCAACAAATCTTATTCTCAGCTTAGAGTGCTTATTTAAATCTGTTGACTTTACAGGACTCAGATATCTGCTTAAGGACATGCTTCAGTCAATGCATGGATTCCCAGTGGAGTCTCTGGCCTTGCTCTTACAGTTTCAACAATGCCTGTTGGGCATGGTGCCAATAAACTCGATCTTGAATATCCACTCAAGTCAAGAAGAACTCTTGTAGTATGTGCAGAATGAGGCCATGTGCAGGGAAACAGCTCCCAGGTAGTGCCTGGTTCTGTGAAACTCCACACTTTTCCTCTGTGTGTGTGTGTGCGTGTGTGTGTTTCCGTGTGTGTGTGTGTGTTTGTGTGTGTGTGTGTGTGTGTCGGAGATGATAATACATGTAGAGAGTGAGTGTTTTGGTCTTGATTGTTGTTTTTTCCCTCTCTTTCTCTCTCTACACTTTTACAAGGAGAGAATATCACTCTCATCGTCTCAGTCTCAGGGTGGATCATACTCTGCTGCACCCAGATGTCCTCTGCTACAACTAACCAACCCATGAGGTTTGTGGGACTTTTTTGTCTTTTTTGTTTAACCTCCAGATACATTAATTTCTTTTCATTCAAAGTCAATTTAACTTTAAAGTATATTTGAAATAATCTAAAATAACTTTAACATTTCAATGTCATCTAAACTATAGTAATTATTAAAGTTTTCGTGTATTATAAAAAAAAAAAAAAAAAAACGAAGAAACAATAACAAAAAAAACGCACCTCTTTCATCTAAGTAAAAAGTTCTATATATTCCTTATCAACAGTTTACTAGTTTTGCTTTTTGAAAATACTGTTTTGGCTACTTATTTATTTTCTTTTTCTTCTTACATGTATGTTAAGATATTACTTGGCAACATCCAGATCCTCTGACTGATGCTGTCTATTGATGATAAGGCCTGAGTTTTAATCTCAGTTTTTCCATTGATTTTTTTCTTACTCTCCTCATTTTTAAAGTAGATGTGATAACACCTTCTTAGAGGTATATATGAATTAACCAGCTAGGACAGATTCGTTTGTCAAGTTCAGAAGAATTGCTTTTTACAGCTCGTAGAAAAAAATGCCATATAAGCATGAAAAACAATGATCATGATTATTTCTGCAGAGAACAGTCAAGCTCTTTGCATTTAAAGAACTCTCAGTTTTAGACAAGAGACTCATTTTGTAACCTTGTTTATACTCTCCAAACAAATCTTGAGAATCTGTGCATTAAAGGCAGGTTAAAGGAGTAAGCTGGTTGATGATGTATCCAGCATCCGTAGTATCTCCCTGAATGAGGCAGGGTTGTGAAAACTGCTTCGGCACTGCTAAAAAGTAGCAGTGACTTTTTATTAGTAAAAAATATATATACTTTCAGTGCAGATATAATTTATCTACAAAACAATATATGAAATTGCTTTTTCTTTAATATATTTAAGCTTAAATCTAAAGCACAAACTTAGCTCAATTGCATGCAAAAACTCATAAAGAAACAGAATGACTTTAAGAGCACTTATGTAAGCTGTTAAAAAATAGGAATTACTGAAATATTTAATAAAAAGTTTGAAGAAAGTTAGGAACTTTTTGTTTGTTTGTTAATTATTAGTAGTAGATTTGCTTATTTAATGAAGGAAAAAACTGAGAAGTAAAAGACAGTAAGAGGAGTGGAGAATTTATATATGATAGGATTCCACAAGATTGTATGTAATGAAGGGAAATCTTACAGCCAAATTATTAAACATGTGGTGAGCTGGTGCCTAAGGTTGGAATCAAAGCTTCTGATATGTTCAGACAAACAAAAGTTTCCCCTCACATGCACACAGCTTCCTGCTAGAGTTAGCACAGTGGAAAATCTTTTCTATTCCAGACATCTCAGAAGATATTTGCTCTGTTTTTAGGTATCTGTAATACAAGTAATACTGCATCGGCAAATTGGAGACAGATTAAATTTTATCTATTTTACGTTATACTGAAGCAGCTGTTAGAAATTCTGAAGGTTGTTCTAAAACACTTTGCAGATGAAGTGACAGGTAGAAAAATGAGTACTGAAGAAGTAAAAAATAATAAATGATATAAAGGAGCAAACCCGTGTTTCTTTACTTACTCTTTCTCCAGATTCCTGTCCATCTTCCTTTTGATGTTTCCATTTTCCTTTGGTAAATACCTACTTGTAATATATTCTTGCTGTACTATTGAAGTATTGAAAGATAAATCTCACAGGAATATTTTATGTGTAAAATTTTTTTGCGTTCTTTTATAACAGTCTGTCTCATATTTCTAATCTATACCTTCTGATTATTGCACTCAAACAAAGTCTTTCATGCAGAATATCAGTGCACATTTTATATGGGATAATCCGACTTTTTGAAGCATAAGATATCAGGCAACAGCTTAGAAGCACAAGGATTTTGAAGATATTCTGTGTAAGTGTGCAAAACAGTGGAAAGGGATAAGGTGATCTTCACGAGAACAATGCAAACTAAGGGTTATAGTGATCTTTTGATAAGGAAGGGGGAAAAAAATGAACAACAAAGGCCACTTACAACAGAATGTTAATAGCTTCATGTCACTTTAACTCTGACAGCTCTGAAGTGAAAGGCCACTAATCTCTGTTTGTAATGTGCACAACTGAAGAGAAAAAGTAAGTATTCTTACTTAAGTCATGGATAAGCATTAACAGTCTGAAAATGAAGAGAATGTTCTGTAACTTATTTTAAAGTCAGCAAATACCTTCCCCCAAGCCCTTGGATGGTGGGTATTTTTCTTGCTTTTGTAATACCCAAGTGATTTAAATGGAACTCTTCTCTCAGAACTGCTGAGTTCACAATTTATTGTTACATGGGGAATGTTAGCATTTACCTGCTCTGAATTTTGAGTGCTAATACTAATGCACACTTCCTAAGGATTATTTGACAGTTTCCTAAATACAAGTTTGGAATGTCTTTATTTTTCAAAATAAACTTGAAAGCACGATATGGAAACAACTGCAAAGAACACTTTCAATCACTCACAAAAATTGAAGCTGGTACAAAAACTGTGATTGCTTAGGATCTAATTGTTTTTCAGATGCTGATTCATAAAAACCTGATTTTGATTTTACATTCAAACCTGTGGAAGAATATTCTAAAGATACTAAAACACTCTCTAAAGTTTCCTGCTCAAACTTTTCTCTCTCTCTTAAGATTTCTCACAGAAGTCTCAAATTTATGTTCAGCAGCGTATAGGGCAGCTTATCTAAGATCACTGCATGTAAAGGAACAAGAACAAACTCCTCGCTCTTCTCTGGTTACGTAGCTTCACACAGATATCATGCAGAATGAAATGCACTATTATTTTATTCACTTAAACCTAAGTAAACACCAGGCACAGTTAAGAGAAGTATTCTACTAGATGCATTGCTGAATATGTATTTAAATCATGTTATTTGAGCCAATAATTTTAATAACAGTAATAGTAATAATAATCATAATAAAGTAATACTTATATTATTGTTGTTATTATATTTTGAATAAGTATTTTAAAATCCTCAAGACTTATGATTTTGTTTTACTCTTATCTTGACTATTTTCTTAATCATGTTGTCCTCCTATCCATGCCTAACAAACTGCGTTCTCATCTGCCTCTGAAAGTTGCTTCTGTTCACACATATAAATATAGCTTCAGCTAGAGAACTGTTCATTACATAATATCACATCCTTTATACTTTTAATTTATATATCTCCTCGACATTTGCAAGTAGTATGTCTCATAAATGTAATCTTCATGTTAGGTTTGGCATTTCTTTAACTTTAGAGGGATATGTTATACCTACCTGTATGAGTTTGAAGAGACTGTGTATAAGTAAAATTCAGTAAATTTATTTTTATTATGCCAAAAAAGTACATGATACTTTTTTTTTTTTTTGTAGCTGAGTAAAATTAAAATAAAATAAAAATAAAATAAAAATAAAATTCTTAAAGTACTCATTTCATAAAAATTAAAATTCAAATAAATAAAAGTCACATTTTATGACATTTCTGAGTTGAATAAAATTGAATAGAAGAAGAAAATCTACTTTCCTTAGTTTATGGGGAGGTTGTTTGGTTTTTGACCATCCATTCATTCCTGAACTGTTTCATTGTAAAGACTGAATAACTAAATTTTTTACAAATTATTAATCTGCAGGAAAAAAAGAAAAAAAAAAAATGGTTCCATTAACTAATTTATCATTTCAACAATTGTTTTCTCAGGGCTTAGTCAACATTTTCTACCAGTCACAGAATCATAGAATCATTAAGGTTGGAAAAGACCTTTAAGATCACCCTGAACCTCTCCTGATGCAACTTGAGGCCATTCCCTCTCACCTTGTCACTGTTACCTGGGAGAACTGACTTTGTTTTCTTTGGAACCATTGAAAAATATATACTATCTCAAGTATTCAAGTCAATTATAAGAAATTTAGATGTTCATGAATATCAAATTTTCATTTCTTCGTTTTTTAAATTAAATTTATTTAGGTCTTCTTTAAAATTTAATTTAAATAAACAATTCTTTAAAATATTCTGTATTTCTTTGGGTCAGACAAACAAGTATCAGGAAAATTATTGGCCAGTTTCCACGCTGTTTGTTTGAATGCTATCTTCTGTTCGACTGTTATAGTAGTATTTTCTATTCAAATAATATTTTTACTTATAAAATGTGTTTTTTATTTATCTTCATAGGTCCGGGTGACTTGAAACTTGTATAGTCTTCAGTTACCAGGCACTTATTTGATATATTTTATGTCCAAACTGTGTATATTTTATGCTAGTGTTGTTATGTTCACGTGCCAAGGACTATTGAATCAGATACTCTTAAATTCTTATTTCAAATTCTATACACTGTAACACAGTGCAACTGGAAAGCATAATAAGCTTTCAGGAAGAATGCGCTCGTATTCAAAACAGAAATAGTATTCACTTATTTTGATCTTATGACAATTAACCATGTATAGGGTTAAATTTCAGAAATAAGTTAGATTTTCTTATTTGTTCAGATTTTACTTATTGTTCTTCTTTTTCTTTTAGTCCTACTTTTGTTCATTAGATGCAGTAATATCTCCCTTGCCTGTGACAATTTCCATTAATATCTCGAAAGCAGCTATTAAGTATCATTACAAGAAAAGATTATAGAAGGATACTGCGTACAATAACAGTGAAGATAAAGACAATAGTCACATTTTCATTTATTTCTTTGTTCTAAAGATGTAAATCAAATTTCAGGATCTTTCAAGCATTCTTTCCTCTTTCAAAGCATTCTAAAAAGAACCTTCATCACCAAATAAATTCATCTCTTAGGATTATCTCAACAAAGAGAATACTGCTCCTGTCAGAAATTTTTTTCTGTCTTGTGGCCTCTCAGAAAAATAACTGTCGGGAGAATAAAGAAATTTATTCAACTATGTGCTTTTTGAATAGGTTTGGGGATTTTTGTTTTTGTTGAGTTTTTCTGAGGGGGTGGAGGTGAAGATATGCTTTTAATAAAGCTATTAGTAGTGCAGAGATGCTTTGAAAGCATTCATCATTAAAAGCCAGTTTGTCACATCATCTAAATATTTGGTCAATCATATTTTAGAAAATTATCTAAACATATCTGTGGGAAATTAAGTATATGTAATGGTCACTCTGACTCTCAACACTATGAAGGAAAATTATTAACTCAAAAACTTTCTGTACTGGAAATATTGATAGCCTGACACCAAGAATCTTCTGAATTAGGATGAGGTATATGTCTTTAAAAACAGCTAACAGTTACATGTGAAGTTATTTATTCTTTGTCTGCATTCAAGAACTGAACAATAGGAATTGATTATTGGGTTATTGATGTGTTTTTATACAATCAATTTTGGAGGCCATAAGTAAGAGCATAAGTCCTTTGGAACCAATGGAAAAGAGACAGTGAGCTCAAGAACAACTAATCTTACCTAAAATCAAAAGAATCTTCCAAAGGTACCTGGCTTTTCTAATCCGTTCTATAGGAAGAAAACATTTGTCCTCAGAAGAAATATAGTGTTCAGAGACAACAGTGTTTCTGAATAATTTCAAGCCTCTGTTCTGTGAACAGTCTTCCTTTCCTCAGACTCTCTCTCTTATTTCTAGGGTCCCGGATTCCTGAGCTGTAGCAGTTTTAGCAGGAAAGACTGAAGCAAAGGAGGTGTTCAGAAAATCTGCCTTCTCAGTGTCCTCCTTTAAGAGGGCATCCACCCCCCTGATTCTGCCCATGTGTAGCTTGCAGCATCATTCATGCCCACATGAATGAGAGACAGTGGAGAGTAGTCCATGCTCTTCATAAACTGTGGCACCCTCTCAGCAGTGTACCTGATCTTGGCTCCCAGGAGGCAGCAGAGCTCTCAAGACTCTGTCAGACCACGAGAAGGGGGCCCTCTGTGCCTTTTAAAAGGGTGTCAATCACTACAAGCACACAGCATTTATTTTTATAATATCTACTGCAGTCTGCTGGTATGGTTTCTTCTTGCAGATTTTCATGACTGAGTAATGTGCACTTGCAGCCCAGAAGGCTAACTTTATCCCAAGCTGTATCAAAATAAGTGGTGACCAGTAGAGTGAGGGAGGAGATTTTCTGCCTCTTGGCCTTCATGAGGCTTCATTTGGAGTACTACATTTGGAGGACTGGGGCCCTTTGCACAAAAAAAAAAAAAAAAAAAAAAGAAACGAAAAAAAAAAGAAATCATGGAATTGTTGGAGTGGCTCCAGAGAAGGGCAAGGGAAATGTAGTTAAGACACTATGTTATTTCCACTCCTTACCTGAGAAAACCACATTCAGGATTCAGCAAGAAGGGAATAATGAATATAACAATTTCACAGTCTAATTCCAATTACCTATACAAGAGACTCTCGGATATTGGCAAGGCTATCCATAGCAGCACTGCAGTGGGAATGACCAGCATAGAATGACAAGAGCTGCAGCCACAAGAAGTGGTATCTGTGTGCCTGAGAATGGCAGGAGCTACAGCACTTCCTGCACAACCTCCACCTCTCTTATTCTAGCCAAGCACACAATTTAGGTGGGATGCAGATTCCTGGACTTAGGTAATGTAACTTCACAAATATTTGTTGCAGGCCTTAAGATTTTCTACTGAGTGTTTGTTAAGTTGACCAAATCCACCCCAAATCATGATTTTCAAACCGTTTGCTAAGGTGGTTTCAATTCAGTATGTTGTATTTTATTTTCCATGCATTTAACTAGAAGTGGTGATATTTAGTTCCAGTCCCAGATCAGATTCAGAAAGTTTATACTTGCATGTCTTTAGTGGGTTGCACTTGTCTAATAGCCAGTAGTGTCACTCAGACACTATATGACACCCCATCATCCTCAAAAAGACAAAGAAAAAATGAAATGTAAAAATAAAAGATGTGGAGGATCACATATAATCATCATCACAGACAATATAAATTCAACTGGGGGAAAATTAATTTATTGCCAATTAGAATAGATCTGGACAGCAAGAAACAAATACAAAAATTAAAATTCCTTGTATTAAAATAACAAAATTAAAACAACGTCAGTACAGCCTTCTACTTCCCAAGGTACCAGTAGGCAGTAAAATATGCAGGGTATGACCCCGCTATGGTGTGTATGCTGATCATTAAGAAAGGAAAAAAAAAAAGTGAAAGGAAGAAAAGAGTAGAAACTATGCAAAAGACAAATCAACACACAAAGTTTTTTGAGAATGCTATCATTTTATTTATTCTATCGCAATTCCATCTTAGTTTTGGAGGCAGATGACCCTTCTGATCTTCACCATTGTCTTCTAACCAAAAATTTGTCAGTGACTAAACTTTGCTCACATAAAATCCATTTTTACTTTCAGTTTGTTTCATTAAATCCCTACTTTGCAGTCTTTTGTGAATATCTTCACATACGTGCACATACCTTCTTAACAATTTATTCAACAGTTTTTCTAATACCTATGTAGTTTATAATCTTTCATAGACATAGAAGTGCTAGATTTGAAAGGGACCTTAAAGATCACTTAGTTCCAATCCCCTTGCTTCTGGCAGGGTTGCCAACCACTAAATCAAGCACTAGATCAAGTTGCCCAGGGTCTCATCCAACCTGGCCTTGAAGTATACCTTGCACACCTCACATTTCTGATGTGCTCATTCAAAACACACAAAAAAAGCACTTTTATATCTCCCAGTAATTTAGCACCTTGAATATGTTTCCTGTAAAGGATCCAGAGAAGAAGATAAATATAGCTTTACCTCTTTTTCTTGGCTGCATAGCACTGCTGTAACTCAGTTATTTGAACTTGTACAGCAGAACTTTGTATGTTTTGTAAGCTTCTGAAACATAGAATTTGGGCATCTCTGTAGTTAGGACCCAAACTGCATAATCTAGTGCTGGACCAAGATACGTGTATACGTGTACTGCTATTAAGCTAATGTATCAACGTCCCTATAGAAAACTGAACCTTGAATTGATTGATAAACTTAAAAATATGTTGGGAAAGTTCAGTTTTTCACTTTATCCTTTGTGTTCACTAAAAAAAAAAAAAAAAGAAAAAAAAGAAAAAAAAAGAAAGAAAGAAAAAAGGGAAAGACAAAGAAAAGAAGAAAAAAGGCATTATTTTCCATGGTAGCCTTCTAGATGATTAAAATGCAGTCAGGCTGAGAAGGCCAACTTGGGAAATATAACAATAATGACTGTTGGTCTGAGGTTAAATAAGCCAAAGGGTTTCAGTCAGAGCTTCCAGCAATTACTATTAAATCCCTGCACATGAGACATCCAGAGTTATTGCTGCTTTTGAAATAAGTCTGTCATGGAGAACTAGACTGCTTGTCTTCACTGACTTTTACGGTCGTATTGTAGCATGTTCCATTCAGAAACTTTGGAGTTTCTGATTTGGAGAGGAACAATGTTTTCATGAAATTATTAATAGTGCTTCCTAATTACAAGTTACACGTTTGCTGCATCACCTACAGCACATACTTGAAATTATATGCTCAAGTTATGCTATATCAATTTTGTAGTAAAAAAAAAAAAAATGATTGTATTAATCCAAAATTTGTTTTCAGTTGCATTAACATGAACAAGAATAAATATTTTGTATTCATCAAAGTTACTCAGATTCAAGCCAATGTAAAGGGAGAACAAAGTGTGATTTTGTGTTCGGAGCTTGTTCTCATGCTTCTGCCTGCTATCACAGCATACAAAATGTAAAACCAGAGCATTTCATGGAATACAATCCACTTTTGTTCAAATGTAAAGTAGAATTCTTTGTTGATACAAAGGTGATCAAATGGTCACTCCAAACATTATAAATATTCATTCAAGCAGCTAAAATATATTCAAGAGTTGAAATGAAATCCTTCTATTATCATGAAAACTCTAATTTTTTTTATACAAGTCTGTAAGTAATACTTCAGGGAATATAGAGATTTGAAAGCAGGTATTTTCTCAGTCACAAGCATAGGCTGCGGCTCATCACTGAAAAATCAACTTATGATCTTGTTTTTTTAGGTGTATTGCTCAGAAAGGTTTTTGTTTATTCTCATTGGCCTGCTGCTGTCCTCTGTTATAACTTACAAGTATGCAAGCAGTCTTTGTTTAAGAAACTTCAAAACCTATTGGCAATTTTCAGCAGTAACACTATGTGATTTCATTCTTGCATACTGTCTTTAGCAAGTACTTCTAAGGAAAAAGGATTTTCAAGTTCACATGAAAGGAGATGCTGACTACAATATGCTGTGTCTGATGATAGTGTTAAACTTAGCTATGTTCCTCCTTGGACTGTGTTCCTTTGTTAGCATGGTCCTTTCCAAATGTTTTAGCTCTTTGACAGAGATAACATGTCTGGAAGCAGATTTTGCTGCTTTTCAAGAATGCAGAATGACACTGCTTTTTAAGGTTAAACACAATTCTTTTTACATAAATACATTTGTGAATAAGGAAAAAATAGCATGCAAGCCACAGGTGGGAAGAAAAAGGTGGGTCAGGATGGAGGAGCTTTACTCCTTTAGCAATAATCATTATACTTTGTACACCTCGCTCCATCAGATATCACCTCTTCTCTAGAATGATACATAGTGCAACAATTAAAACTCTAATTTGTATGAATCTTCAGGCAAATAAATGAAACAGAATTATTCTTAGAACAGCTAAGGAATCTGTTTTATGTCATATCAGTCTAAATTTTATTCTAGAAACCTGTAGCAGAAATCTATGCTAACTATGAGCAGAACATCAGTAACTCTCCCACAAAGCTAAAGTAACAAACATCCACGAAAGAGTAGGACCTACAAAGTGTATTCTTTTTCTCAGCCTTTTTACCTAAGTGTTATTACCCTGGTGTATCCATAAGGATAAAGTGGCATAATGCAGTGTCCTTTATTCCAGGGACAGGAAGAGAATGTAAAAAAACATGTTAGGTGACACCATGAAACACATTCAAATCAAGTCTAATAGTTTTTCTTATGACTAGGGATGAGATGCAATCCAGTGAAGCCGTGTATTTTTTGAAGGTATTCTTTTGAAAAATTGCAATATTTAAAAATAAACAAACAAACAAACAAAAATACTATAAGTCATAAATTCATGTATCAGCTGTGTAATTTCCATGTAAATCAAAGACTGTTCTAACACCATTAGTATCAGCTCCAGGGCTGTTTTCAAAACAATTGCAGATAGAGTCAAATATTACTTTACAGAATCAAACATTAACAGAAATGAATAGCAACTTGAGATAAGTCCAGTTTGTAAATACCTCAACTAAATAATAATAAAAATACTATTTATGCAACTTTTTGTAAGAAGGTTTCCTTTTCTGAGAATAAGAAAGCTGACTGCTATCTTTTCTGCTGCAGTAAACATCAAACATTCTGGCTTCTTGTTTGTTTTTTTTTCTTCTGCATCACTCAGGGAAACACAGAGATGAGAAGAAAATCAAGCAGACTGGAAATTCTGTACTTGCCAGAATTTTATTTTCCACTGACACATTTTCATTTTAGGACAAGCACCACTCCTTGCACAAACAAGGCTGGTAAGGCCCAAACGAAAAGATGGAAATGAAAGCTATCCTCAACACTGACCATGCTGTCTGTGCTACTGGCTTGAGGGGCTGCTCTCCAGAGGACTTTGGTGGCCCCATCTAGGGCATCTCAAGGACACCGCAAAAGTTCTGCAAGCTGGCACGCATATCCTCAAAGGCAAGACTGGGACCCATAAACACCTATCCACACACAGACACTGTTCCCATTTATTTTCTGTCTCTGTTCCAGTTTCTCTCATAGAAAATCTTCTAGTGGAATGATGCTTTCCCTTATATCGATTCAGTTTCCATGGCTGTGTCAAAAATTTTCAGAGGAGGTAGAGAGACCAGGGACTTTATGGCATAAAAAGGAGAAGAAAGGGCATGCCTGGCTGAGCTTGTGGTCTGTAAACAAATGGGCACGGAAAACAGAACAAGTCAGGATCCTGAACTTCAGAAGAGTGAACTTTCAGCTGTTTAAGGAATAATTGAATTAGATTCCCCAGGAAAGCTGTCTAAAGGGACAAAGGACTGGAGCAAAATTGGCAGTGCTTTAAGGATGCCTTTCTGAAAGCACAAGAGCTCTCCATCTCCCAACATAAGAAATCAAGCTAATGAGGCAGGAAACCAGCATGACTGGGCAAGGATCTGCTAGTCAAACTGAAGGAAAAGAAAGACAAGTACAAGCAATGGAGGCAAGGACGTGCCTGTGAAGAACACAAGAATGACATCCAGACATGCAGAGATGGGATCAGGAAAAGCAAGGTGTGTGTGGAACTGAACTTGTTGAGGTACGCTGTTCAGAAGAGACTGACCAAGGAGACCATACTTCCTGTGATAAAAGAGAATGGAGAACTAGCTGAGGTACACAATAAGTTATTTGCCTCAGTCTTCACAGTCATGTCCCTGAAACTTTAGGGGGGATTTGGGGAATTAAAATCCCTCCAACTATATGATAAGGAAACATCTGAGACCACCAGATGATATTGAACCTGCACAAGTCTGTGGGGCTAGATATCAAGCATAACAGGGTTCTGAAGGAGTCAGCTGATATAGTGGCCATGCTAGTCTCGATCATATTTTAAAAGTAATGGCTATCAGGCAAAGTTTTCCAGTGAATGAAAAAAGGAAAAAACACTCCCCTTTTCTTTTTTTTTACGTAGAAAGAAAGACCTGGGGAACTACAGGCTGGTGAGCCTCATGTTTGTGCCTGTGAAGATCATGGAGCTGATGTGGAAGAGATGTTAAAGCACACGTGAGATGAAGAGGTGATCCAAGATAGCCATCATGGCTTCACCAAAGACAGACCATGCCTGACCAATCTGGTGGCCTTCGATAGTGGAATAATGGCATCAGTGGTCAAAGGAAAGGCAACTGATGTCTTCTAATTGGACTTCTTGAAAGACTTTTGGTGTCACATCGCCTGATCTCTAAATTGGAGAGATATAGATTTGAAGGCGACTACCTGATGCATAAAGAATTGGTTGCATAGCTGCAGTCAGAGGGTTGTGATTGGTAGTTCTGTGTCAGGTAAAGGGCGTTCATGAGTGATGCCCCTTAAGGATCCATCTTGGGATTGGTGCTCTTCAATATCTTTAATAATGACCAAGATAGTGAGATCAAGTATACCCTCAGCAAATTTTCAGGTGACACTAAGTTAAGTGCTGATACAATAGAAGGAAAGAATGCTATCCAGAGGGACCTCAACACACTTGGAAAGTGGGCACATGCGAACTTAATGCAGTTCAGCAAGGCCAAGTGCAAGTCCAACTTGGATTGGGACAAACTCAGATGTGTTTACAGACTTGGAAAAGAACTCCTTGAGAGCAGCCCTGAAGAAAAGGACTTGGGTGTTCTGGTGAACAAAAAGATGGAACTGAGCCTGCAGTGTGTGCTTGCAACTCAGAAGGCTAACAGTATCCTGGGCTGCATCAAAAAGGAGGTGGATAGCAAAGCAAGAGAGGTGATTGTTCCCCTCTGCTTTGCCTTCATGAGATTCCCTCTGGAGTACTGTGTCCAGTTCTGGGGCACCCAGGACAAGAAAGAAATGGAGCTGCTGAAGAGGGGGCAGAGGAGGGCCACAAAGATGATCAGGGGGCTTGAGAACCTCTCCTGTGAAGAAAGTCTGAGGGAGCTGGTCCTGTTTAGACTGGAGAACAGAAGGTTTTGGAGAGACTTAAGTGCGTCCTTCCAATACTTATAACAGGAGGGAGACTGACTTTGTACATGGTCTAATATTGATACAACAAGGGGGAATGGCTTTAACCTAAACATGGGGAGACATAGACTAGAGGAAATTTCTTATTCATTGGATGGTGAGGTTCTGGAACAGGCTGCCCAGCGAAATTGTGGATGCCCTGTCTCAGGAGATGTTCAAGGACATCAAGGTTTGATAAAGCCCTAGGTTACCTGATCTAGTGGCTGACAACCCTTCCCACAGAAGGGGTTTGGAACTGAATGATATTTGTGGCCCTTCCAAGCCCTTCTATGACTCTATGATTCTATGATGCTTTACAGAAGGTGAAGGATGATTATAATGAAAAAATCTCTAAAAAGATTGAGAATCTGTATCAACATGTTCCTTAGATACTTTGGTCTACTCTGATGTAGGAAGAACTACAACCTCCAGCATGTTCCAACACCCTCCTGACATCCTTATGTTGTTATCCTATATAGTTATACATATATAGTTATTCCCTAAATAGTTCTTATTCCCTATATAATTATTTAAAATGTTTCTAATGTTTCACAGTCACTCTGTCGTTATCACAAAACACAGATAGAAAAGCAGTTTATTTTCCCACTTTCATTATCACGTTCATGACAGATCAGAACTCCTTGAGAAACACTTTTTCGCACGTGGATGGTCATAAGATATGTCCCTCTTCCCAATTCCATGCATGTTGTGGTCATGGTATGCTCAAGGCCAAAAGAAAGGAATCATGAAAATCTGTTTTCTTGAGTTAGATATTCCCTTCTTTCCCCATTCTACTAAAGGAAAAACAGTCACTTTTTGTTGACTT
Organism: Phasianus colchicus; assembly: GCF_987193195.1. NCBI lineage: Eukaryota > Metazoa > Chordata > Aves > Galliformes > Phasianidae > Phasianus > Phasianus colchicus. The sequence goes on from NC_143476.1 coordinate 76,692,183, forward strand.
TTTTCATTTCATAATTCCAGTTTATTGAAATTTGTCACAGAAAACTTTGTTTCACTGCAGAGCTTTTCACATATAAAGTGAAAATGACAGAATGGAATTTAACTTAATCCTCTCTTCTCTCTTTAATATTTATAACTTTATGATTCTTGGTGTTATATAATTAATTTGCTATGAATAATAATAACTTCTCTCTTGATGCTGATGATTTTACCCAGTGGTAAAAAGCTAGTTGCTTTGACACTGGAGTTCTATCTCTGAACTTCATACTGTGCATTGTTCTTCTGTGGAAGAGGGCAATGGAGCTGACTGCAATTGCCTATCCTTACTCACTAGACTGATTTTGAAGCCTGATATTTCTTTTTCATTTCCTGGAATATTTCAGCATTAAAAAGAAAGATTTTTGTTAAGTGAAAAGGGATTTCAGATGTTTCATTTTCTCTTCTGCAAGAGATAGAAGTGAAATAAAGATCATCACCCTTCAAAAATAGGAAATTTTGAAGTATCAGAACATAAATAAAGACAGAAATATCCAGTTTGGCTATTTTCCTTTAAAAATCATCAGGAATTCTGTTTAGCCCCTTATTTAATGTGATCTTAGCAACAATTCAGATGAATAATTGGACCTGAAATTTGTTTAAATGTACAATATACTAGGAAAAAAAAGCTGTTATATACAGTAACAATTATGCTGAAGTAATATGAAATTATATTTGATTTCAGGTATTGGCATCTCAATAGGGCTGTACATTTTAAAATACGTTGGCATGATAGAACAGAAGCTGAGAATTGTTAATTGCAAGAAATAATAGTTTATGCCTGCATGCACATGTATGATGATTGTTAAAAGAGATCTCATATATCCATTCTTTCCTAAGATATTGTTTTAGCCTGAGTTAAACGCAGTATCTAATTGCCAATTGCAATGCATTATGTTTATATAATATGATACTTATTTTTTCCACTTGAGCAGATAGAGTAGGTATCTATTTATATTATCATAATGTTTGAGTCAGTTGAGGCTGATTAGTTACACTGAAAACCAGCAAAAGTAAATGAATCTCCTGAATAAAAATCGGCATGTCTGTGGCATGTGAATGCAAACAGGCCAACAAGAAGGGAAATGCGTTCTTCTATATTAAAGTCCTGGTATTCTTCTGATAGAGCCTATTTAAACCAATAAAACTGCAAAATGTGAAATTCATCCAAGTTTGTCTTTTTTCCCTTCCCAGATAACTGATGATCTTGGCATTGCTTAGCAATAAATAGACACAGAGATACAGCCCTTAGCTGAACAGAGTGTGTTATTTCATTTTGCAAGGTACACGTAAAGTGCGTCCCTGTTACCACATTTGATAGAGTTCATTTGGGTGAAGAGGCTCTGCTTTGGATGAGCTGTGTATTCCACTAATGAGTATTTTCTATATATTGCTTCTTATGAAGAACTGACAGCCTTGTAATAATCTGTTTTGACAGTATTTTCCTAGAAATATTGTGTTAAATATTTTTAGACATGAGGGATCATGGACATATGGATATAGTGGTGTGTGCCTTTCTAATTATATGCATTATACAATTTGCCATTGTTGGAGACTGTTGTACCATCTTTCATTCATTTAATAATGCTTTTGCAAATTGGCAGATAGCATTTGGGCTAAAATACACACGGGGTTTTTGCAGGAATAAAACATGCTCTGCCTTTTCTCTAGTGTAGAGCAATTTGTCAAGTAATTAGCCAACCTAATTAAATTTTTGTAGCACTAATCAAACGAATATGCTAAAATTTTCTTTGCACAGCCAGTTTGCTGTCTGCTTGCATTTAACTTGATGGTTTGAAAGAGGCCCTACTATGTCTGCCACTCCACTTAATCACCTCATTTGCATTTTATATTGGTAAATTAAATTAAGCACCAGTGGCTTTTAGTATGATTGACTATGGTCAGGGCTGTTCAGATGGGACTTTTTCACAGAAAATTAGGCACATTTTAATATAAGTGAGTCTGTGCTTTCAGCATTCAGCAAACTACATTCACTCAGCTAATTAAAAGTGCTTGTTGCTTTTTGCCAATGTATGATAGATTTATCCAGCTGGTGTGTCCATTTTCTTTTGCATAATTTCTTGATGGAAGTTTTTTATCTTTATACATAATAAGATTGTCTAAACAACACTTCAAACCAATTTGAAAGAACTATATAAATAATATTTTGCAGAAGCTATTTACTTTGAAAGAAATACACTTGCTTCTCAGCAAACTGATTAGGCTATATATCTTTGTTTTAACATCCTTCTAGTGTATAATCCTTGACACTAGGAAATTTTCAGCTTTCACTGACCAAGAACACATCCCTTCCACAAAATCATGATGAAAAGATGCTGACATGTACCCCTAACCTTTCTCTCATGGTGTGGAGTTTGATCCTCCTGCAGAGCAGGTCACAATTCTCACCCAAACTCTTACAGATGCAATTGCTTATAGAATAAATTTATTAAATCTATAATGTATAAGTGTTCTTTCATTATTTATTATCTCAAAGAATACTTTTCCATATGTAAAGCATTGCCTGCGATGGGAATGGATATTTGTCAGACAGTCTGAAACAAATATAAAAATGCATTGCCTGATGAGATGAAGTTCAAATATGTGCCAATAGGCACAAAATAGAAAAGCTAACATATTTCAAAAAAAAAAAAAAATGTCAAGCTTTCATCAGATTCTGGGAAGAGATTGACTGTCTCTAAATTTTCAGTACAACAACAAATAACAGAATAAAGGATTGGAAGATGTGACCTCCTTTTCCTAACAGAAGTACGTTCCTTGTGTATATATGCCCATAATTCTGTCGTGAAAGGACTGATATTACAAAAAAATTAATGCTGCTGACTGAGACCTGACATGAAACAATGTAGGTGACAAAAAGATCATTTTATTCCCAGCCAGGAAAATATTTGGTATCATCCAAAATTACCTGGTCCCAAAGTGCTTTCAAAAGGAAAAGCACCCTTTGATGGGGTGGTAGAGAGCCATTGGTTTGGCCAGAAGTATGAAGGTTGTAATGGAAGGACCAAGTCTGTGTTTTCTTTAGACATTTGATAGACATGATTGGCAGCAGGTGAGGTAAGGAATGAAAGATTCAGCTGTGGAAACCTTAATGAATTTGTCAGAGAATTGAACAAAAATTTCAACATAAAACGCAAGAGGTTTATGCATGGATCCAAAGCAAAATTCTGCCCTCCAAATGGCAAGACTTTTTGCTGAGGTAGCTGCAGACTGCTCAGACAGTTCTGTCAATAGAACTGTGACAGGAGTAATTTAAGAGAGGGAGAGAGGGCAATCTTAAACTGTCGTAGCTATTGTTAAGTAAGCATGTGTCTAAATCTTTAGTCATGCAATTAGTCTCATTGATCTGGACTAAAGACTCACATAAAAAAGGCTGAATTTTTTGCATCAGGTACTTTTGGATGAATTTTTTGGGAGGAGAAAGAATAGTGTTAAAAGTAATATGATGGAAAGAATAGAAGAAAATGGTAGAAATATAGGAAAACCATTTTTTTTTAGTGTTCAGGTAAATACAATAAAATAATGCACCTAACTGTACTGCTCTAAAAGAGGGACTTCATTTAAAAATGAGATTTGCATTTGTCACCATTAGAGCCAGCACAGTGCTCCGCGTTAAACTTTTTGAGGACTTTCAGAAGATTAATCTGTAAACATTCTTCTGCAATCCTCAAATTATTAGAAATTAAGGGCCATATCATATCACTCTCCCTAGTGTGGAAAACTGTCTTTGGACATGGAAATAGTGATTTAGCTGTAGAAATTATGTAGTGGGGAAAAAAAATTAAAGCCCACATAGGTCTCAGAAGAGAAGCTCAAGCTGAGCCCTTGGCACACAGTGTACAAATATGACAGATGTCTAAGTACTGTAATGCAGCTAAATTAAACATTGTCAGAACCTCTTTGCTCTAAGCTCATAGAGATTATCACGATAAGAACTTGGTCTTGTTCTTGCCTAAACCTACCTCAGTTCAAAAGGCAGTGGTTAATGCGTTGTGTATTTTTGTACTGGGATGAAATAAAGTAAGTTATGCTATATCTTGTAGGTACAGCTTACTTAAATGAGGTGATAGGATGAATTCCCTTTCCTGTATCTTACTGTGCCTCAATTGATTTGATAGTAAAAGGTCACTTTTTTACAGTTCATCATGATCGTTGTTTTTAATAGTGGCATGGTGGCACAATATAGTTCAAAAGGGTATTCTGATTTATATTTATCAGTTATATTCTTATTTGTGTGTGCAAATGCTCTCATTTCAAAAATCCACAGAGGTGTTCAACTGCATTGTAACAATGCAGATGCACAAAATCAATTTAATAAATGTTCCGAATTTGATATTCCAAGTCTCTGGCCTTTTCATTTTGTTTTAATGAATTTAAACTCAATGAAATGTTATGTTCAGAATGGTAGTAGTCAAGACACACTCAAGAATATATCCTGAACATCCAGTACAACTGAACATCATATTGATATAAAATTAACATTAAATAGAGCATATTATCATTAGTTAACAATTCTGTATTATCCCCTGAACTTTAAAAAACAAACAAACAAACAAACAAACAAAACCTATATATTCTTTCCCACTTTCTGATTTCAAAGTAACAATTCTGGCATTCACCTCTCAGTTTCCCATCTCAAATAAATAAATAAATAAATAAATAAATAAATAATGTAATTTCTATGACTGTAAAGAAGTCACAAAGAATTTGTGACCCTCCATCATTATTTTTGTTGATTTAATAAGGAAATATTAACATACATTATATACGTTATTTTTACCAGATAACACACTTCCTCAGTTTATGAACCTGAATTAGTCTGAAAACTTACCTAAAAATCTCTTTTATTTTGTGCCAGTTCCTGTAGATGAGAATCCAATTCCGTAGCCTTTCCTCTTAAAATCTACTAGAGTTTAAACCCTGATCCTTGTGTCCCAAATTTACTATAAGCATAGAAATGAGCTACAAATACTTTCTGCATAATAATATGACATTTATTGCAATTCTCTGCTTCTAAACTCATATGTTAGAGTTAAGAAGACAGATTTCCATCTCTTAGCATAATTTGGAAGAAATAAGGATCTCTCTGAATTTGGTCTCATTTGCTGGCATTAATTTCCACTTATCCAGTTACTCATTTAATATGAATTGTGAACTCTTCAGGAACTTTAAAGTGCAGCCCTGTTGACTTCAACACAAGCTTATTCTGCATCAGATTAACAGATAGAGCATTCAGTGAGAGCTAGCTGACAACTGGAAATTTGCTTCCTGTTCCCCATTATTCCCATGAAAACAAACTTCTAGTACAGTTTTCTGTAGTGATTTCTACCCCTCCTCTCAGCTGAGGATATGCTTGTCTATTTTGGAGGGTCTTTTGAGTTTATGATGAGAAGAAAGAGTTTAAATTTTAAAATGCTGAAGTTTTCTCCCTCTCTTTCCCTATAATCTGTTTCTGTCATCTGTCTATGTGCAATCTAAGTTCAGCTCTCTGCATTCAGTGAATCATTACTTCACAGTTACCATACAATAGAAAGTTTGTGTTTGTAAAATATCTTTATTCAGATTTACATCTGCAGTTCAGTATGTAGTGTGTAATTGCTCATACAGTTGTGTGTGTCTAAATTACAGATAAAAGCCAATTCGCTTTTGCAGAAGTGTTGTAAATTTCTGAAAATGCCCCCCTTGAAGACACAATACATATTGCATAGCATCCTGAGCTACACTTAACACTCAGTCAGAATAAAAAAGGAGTAATTTACACTAAGCAACAAGAAGTGACTCCTATATGCCAAATGGCATGGTTTAAAATGTATATGTGTTGCAGCAGGCTCTAAGCTGTGTCAGCTGATCACACACAAACAGCAGCCACAGTAAGCAGCTGCTGTCAGACCTAAACAATAGCATTTCAAGCAGTTTATTTAACTGAATTAATTCTGCAAGAGACAACAGGTTTCTTCCTATTGTTAGAGGCTAGCAGTGAAGCAGAACGTCCGGCATGTCTCTCAGTAGTGAGGTTGTTTGGTCTCTTTGTGTGGTATTTATAGCGTGGTCTGGTTAATGTCAGTCTTCACTTTATTGGTATTCTCTTAAATCCTGAAATTTTACCCAGACTTTTACTAATAAACCAAATCTTCTCATAGAAGTGATGTATATTTTCCAGAAGGTCCCAGGAAAACTTTCAAATCTTTTCTAACTGTGTGTGGCTTCATTTCATTCCAACTCCTTGTATGTAAGTCTTTTTATTTTTTCTTCCTGATATTTCTTCTACTGGGGACATATTCTTTTATGCACAAATTTTTAAATGTGTTTTTATTCCATAACTTTTTTTTTTTTTTTTTTTTTTATAACAGTCTTACATAGATATGGGAAAAGACAGACTTCTTGCATCGTGTAGAGATAATAATGCAAGCACAGTATTCTCATAAACTAGAGTAAAATGTGTCCAAAATATCATTTATTAGATGGGAATATATATATATATATACATACCTAATTGATATGTTTAACATTTTAATTTCTGGAAATAAATGAATTTAACTCAAAGACAGGCTAAGGCACAGCCCACTTCCACTTGACAAAACCAACTTTAAAAGTTACAGTCTGTTCTTAACCTGATTGTAAAAATTGTTTTCAGCAAACTTAGTTGTTTAGTTTCACCAGAAATTTATCAATAAGTGATTCCACCTCTTTCCCTTAATTTTCAGGCAGTTTTCCTATGATCAGTACACCAAAAAATGGCAGTTATTAAGTCAGCAGAATGCCCCAAATTTTGCACTTTTTTGTTCAAGGAAAATTAAACAAATTTTGTCTCAAATATCAAACAAACTTTACCCAGTAACAGTAATCTGAAAAAAAAATTATTTTGAATCATAGAATCACCAAGGTTGGAAAAAATCTCTAAACTCATCCAGTCAAACTATGCACCTACCACCAATATTTCTCCATTAAACCATTTCCCTTAGTACCTTATCTAAACATTTCTTGAGCGCTTCCAGGAATGATGACTCATCTACCTGCCTATGCAGCCCATTCCAGGGCTTTCAGACAACAAATTTTTCCTAATATCCAACCTGAATCTCCCCTGGCAGATTCTTGAGAACTTGAGGCCATTTCCTCTAGTCCTGTCGCTAGTTATGTGGGAGAAGAAGCCAACTCCCATCTCACCACAACCTCCCTTCTGGTAATTGTAGAGGGCAATAAGATCTCCCCTGAGCCACCCCCAGATTAAACAAGTCCAGATCCTTCAGCCATACAATATTAATATACCATTACAGTATTTGATAAATAACTTAATATCAAAATAGCGTTAATAAGATGAAATTGGAAAGACGGGGCAAACAAATATTGAAAAATAATTAGATAAAATTAAAGAGTATCTTCTGACAGACAGCTTACTGCTCCCCATCTTTCCCAGCTCTCCCCCCTCTTCCCACCCCCTTCAGACAAAGTCCAAGTTGAACTGATCACAGTAAGAATGAGTCTGCTCTCTGTTATGCTTAAGAGATGCTCGTAATGCATGGTGAAACATGAGTAAAAGACTAGACTCATCTTGGTAGCGTAGCCAGTATTTCTGTACATTTACTGTTAATTGTTCAGCAAAGAAAATGTTTCTGGAGGATATGGTCCATTTTACACTCTGAGTACTGAACAGCTCTTAAGAAGTTCACATCTAGTATGTCTGTCCCAGACTCTTCATGACTGGACCAGGGTAGGAGAGGGTGGGTTACCAAAAAGTCTTGGTTGGAAGATGGGAGTCAGAAAGAGATTCTATACTACCTGACTATATGGAATTTGACAGTCCATTCCAGGACTGTCTGGAATGTCATGACAGGACAGGATGCTGTAACTTCATGTTAAGAACTACTCTGGCTATTCATCTATTTTCCAGCTCTCTAAATTGCAAGGCCTTCTGGCTCTGAAACATGAGATAATATTGATACATAATCTCATGGACTAAGAAGGCTGAGCATCCTTCATTATAGCGTTGATTGTTCCAATCATATCCATATTAAAGTCTTATGGGAAATGAGTGGAAATTTTGTGTCAATTTTTTTTCAAAAATCTATTACATTATTCTCTTTTTCTTCATCTTCTCTTAGCTGCTGAAGGGAAAATTTTCCTTTTTCTAGCACCAGATTATTATCTTATTCAATTATCAAATTCATACTTCTTAAAAAATATGCAATTTTCCATTCTAAGACTTTCATATGTCATTCCACTTAAATGTATAAAAATATTAAAGATCTCCCAGTGTTAATATAAAGTATTTCCTGGTATTCTATACTTTGATATGATAAAGATTTGATAATTCTCCAGCTTACAGTGACAGATAAGGGAAAGAAGAAAAAAAAAAAAAGAAGAAGAAGAAAGAAAGGGGAAAAAAATCAGTGACATTTTCAGTTATTAAACTGTAGTGATTTTACCTTTTTTACTTTGGAAAATCACAGTGGAAGTGCTGAACACCATGAAATGCTGTGAAGTATATGTGAATTTAATGTACCTGTAGATATACAGTCTATATTCAAATATGCATTCAGCTTCACTAACAATATGCTTAGATTTCAGCGTATTTAGATTTCTATTATCTTATTTGCTAAATGATTTTTTTTAACAATTCCTGCAATCCTTGCAGATTCTATGATAGACATCTGCAAAGGCATAATCTGTCTTTCATTTCTTAGTTCTGACTGTTCACAGGCATATCTGGATGTGTGCACAGGACGTTGCATAAGGCTCCTGGGAGGTAGCTGCCTTCCCTTCTGCAAAGTAGTCTGTGGTGCATGAGCCACAGAAAAGAAAAGGCACTATCAACCACCGACCTCTAATAAAATTCTAACTCATCTGAGAGAACTTTGGCTAACCTACTTTTCTGTTTAGAAGTTCTGCACATATATGTACATACAATGAATGTTCTTCAGCCCCTTGGTGCTTTAATATTAATAATAAGGACACTAACCAATTTTTCTTACTCTGTTTTTTTCTTTTCCTCGGAAAGGAAAAACCAGGACATGTGGAAATAGCACCATAAGGCTCACAGACAGTGGTGATCTTCCCTAAAGAGAATAAGAGATTCATTTGTGATGATGTAGCCCAGATATTGCAGCAAGTCCCCTCCTGGCTCATGCAGTTGCAGGGAAAAGATTCTGGCAGGTAGTAGATGTACAAGGTAGCATAGTTCATGACGGGCAGAAACAGTAAGCTGTGCACATACAAGAAGCTCTGCTACGGAAAGTATCATAGTTGTTTTAATGCTACTATCCAAAAAAACTGTTCTGTCCACCTGACAAAGTCAGCTTAATTAGTCCAGTAGATCACCAGTTGACATACTTGTTCTCCTGCACCAAGTCTTTGGCACATTATATATATTTGGAGCCAACTAACATAGAATTGAGGGCAGATGTAGTTTGGAAAGTTTAGGATTAACATCAGTAGGAAAAGAATGATTACAGCAGCCTTTAATGCTTCTTTCTGGACTTGCCTAAGACAAGAAAATGAGATACTCATTATCCAAGAAAATACAATTATCCAAGAAAACAGTCTCAGTTGAAACCTAACCAAGGGGTATTTTAGCTTTGACATAAATCAAGAGTCTAAGGAAAGCACAGACATTGGCAGAGCCTTTGAATGTTTTGCTAACTCATGTGCAATCTATGAACTGCTCTGTTCTCACTAAGAGTCACCTCCTGAAAGTTAAATTAAGCCTGAATTAAACCTCAGGATATTAAATCCAATCAGTTAACTTCCTCCAAAGAAAACGCAAGACAAATATCTGCACTACAATATTCAAAAGTAAGCCATAAAGATGTGGTTATTACATGCACTGATAAGGCACAGAAGGTAGGTCCAGGAAGAAAAAAAACAGTAATTCTCTGGCATATGAACAGATCAGGAAGAAGTATTTTCCACAATTATGGTGCCACCTCCAAGACAGTATTTCCTGTCAGTAAACAGGGTAGACTGACTTAGCCAGGTCTTAATGCTATTGCAGTAGTTCATCCCTTGGAACTGCCTGCTGGCACCTCAGGAGGCATGAAGTCATGCCCATTCCACAGCAAAGAAAAGAACTAAATGGTCTGTGTTTTCATCAAGAAGATGGAAGCTTAGGATGGATTCTGTGGTGAGGTTGACGGAGCACTGGAATAGGCTGCCCAGGGAGGTTGTGGAGTCTCATTCTCTGGATATTCAAGACCTGCCTGGATGCCTACTTGTGCGACCTGGTGTAGGGAAGCTGCTTTGGCAGGGGGGTTGGACTCGATGATCCCTGGAGGTCCCTTCCAACCCCTACAATTCTGTGATTCTGTGATTCTGATTCTGTGATAACAGTAATAAACCTAGGAAAACAATAAATAAAGAAATAGCTGTTTTCTCAGTCCACCTGTCTTATCAGGAAAAGCAAAATTTTTTCATTTCAAAATGTTGTTAACTGGAAGGAAGATCCAAAACAAACAAAAAAGATCTTTGTTGCTTCAAAATGAAATACTGTATTTGATAACTTTCTAAAGTCTTTGCATTACTAGCGTTCTGAATTTTAACTAGTGTTGACAGCTTTTTTTTTTTTTTTTTCCCCAAGCCTCCTTATTTCTTCTCGTTAGAACTATCTGGAAGTAAGATTCAAATTTCAGGACATTTTGTACAACTGCTTTACCTATCAAATCTGCAAAAAGTCAAAATAGCAGCTATTCAAAATGAAAACTAGAAAATCATCCTGTAAGCACTAAGAGAGCTACTTTTATTTTTTAAGACATACTATACTAATTTAAGCAGGTGTTTATTCCTAGGTACTACTTATAGGCAGGTTTTCTTATTAGGAAATCATCTTGTATGTATTTTTTGCTGTTATTGACATGAGTATGTGAGATCCTTAGTTATTACAGTAGCAGTCATACTAAGAGCTCCAATTCATGTCTGCTGAGAGTAATGTGTATTGCACTGCTAACACTTCTGAGAAAAATTGTGGACCCCTACCACTGCTGCTGAGTGGTCGAGAAGGGGACTAGAAGGGATTATAGAAGAAGACATGTAAAAAAGATTGTTTGTTCTGGAGAAGGAAAGGCAGAGAAAAGACCTCATTGCTCTCTATGACTACCTGAAAGGAGATTGTAGCAAGGAGAGTTTTGGTCTCTTCCTCAGATGACAAGTGACAGGACATGAGGCAATGGCCTCAAGTTGTAACAGTGGAGATTTAGTTTGGGTTATCAAAAAGGATTTATTCACAGAAGGGCTGGTTAGGTATTGCAACAGGTTGCCCAGGAAGGTAATGGAGTCACTATCCCTGAATGGATTTAAGACATGTGAATGTGGCACTGAGGGAAGTGGTTTAGTGGTAGACTTGACATAGTGACAGAGATGACAAAGCAGATCTTACTGCACTTTTAAAATAAATACTAATTATACCAAGACTGGAAATACACTTATGAGTCAGAAGCATTGGAAATGAAAACAAACGAGTGTACATAATGTAATTCCAGATGATACTGAAATAGAAAGTCATGTTATGTAATGAAGTATGTACAAAATTACCTCAGAGCTATCTGTATTGCATCTTCACTGTTTTCATCTGGGGAATAAAAGCAGCAGCTAGTAGATTGCATAGTAGCTTGTGAGAGACAATGAGGAACTAATTTATACACTGTGGAGCTGCATTTCACTCAGTTTAATTTAAGTATTGACAATTTAGTGATTACAGTGTAAAATTAGAAGAGATCAGACTCTGGAAGTGTTTACACATTTAGTTGCCTGCAGTTGGCAACATGACTGTTTGAATAAGAAACTTCATTTATGGCATGGTTGAACAACTATGTCCTATCTTGCAGGGTCAATTTATATTTTTTTGAGCTTACCCTGACAAGTGCACAGGTAGGGCAGAAGGTGGCCTGTTTTCCCTCTTCTAGGAGTGCTAAGGAGCAGTCTTCTTTTGAACAAAAATAGTTACTACCTGCTGCAATATCCAGCTGAGGCTGAATCACAGACAGGGCATCCACAACCATCTCAGTAGATGAGTGCAACAAGACAGCCCTCCCAGCAAGTACAGACCTTTGACTGTGGAGAAATCTGGAATCTGAAAGTACCCTGAGGGCAAAGGCAGCTTACCAGCAGCCCTGTCTTAAGTCCCTGCCAAGCTAGTTTTCAGCCTTGAAAAGACAAACTGCAACAATACATATGATGAGGGAGACCAGACTCTCATCTCTGCTCAGAGGAGTTGTTTCCTTCTTGCCCCTGAAATGCCACTATATAACAGATACAGGGCTCTGGAGCTGGAAAGAGGAGAGTGTGGTTAACATTTCAGACCAGGAAAAGGACAGCAACATTACATGGGTCCAACCAATCAACATAGTAGAAACAACGCCACAAAAAAATGGAAGGTCTGTTAGTCATTGGGGATTCCTTGCTGAGAGATAGAAGCATCCATTTGCTACTCAGATAACCCCTCTAGAGAGAGTTTTGCTAACTGTTGGGACCAGCATCTTTGATAATAATAAGAGGCAAGCCTTGTAAAAACAGAGGACTACTATCTATTCCTGTTCTTTCAAGTGAGTCTCACCTCTATACCTGGGAAGATCATGGAACAGATCCTCCTGGATGACATGCCTGCTCACAGAGGAATGAGCATGTGACCTGAGACAGCCAGCACGGCTTCACCAGGGAAAGGTCATGCCTAACCAATCTGGTGGCCTTCTATGATGGAGTGACAGCATCGGTGGACAAAGGGAAGGCAATCAATGTCATTTACCTGGAATGAGCAAGGCCTTTGACATGTTCCCCACCACATCCTTATCTCCAAATTGGAGGGATATGGATTTGATGGGTGAACCATCCAGTGGATAAGGAATTGGTTGAAAGGCTGCAGAGAGTAGCGATTAATGATTCTATGTGGAAGACTGCTAATGAGCAGTGTCCCCCAAGGGGCTGTATCAGGACCAGTGCTCTTCAACATCTTTATCAATGACATCAATGAGGGAACTGAGTGCACCCTCTGCAAGTTTGCTGATGACATCAAGCTGAGTGGTGTGGTTGACATGGTAGAAGTAAGGAATGCCATTCAGAGTCACCTCAGCAGGCCTGAAAAGTGGGCCCAGGTGAATCTAATGAGGCTCAACACAACAAAGTACAAGGTTCTGCACTTGGGCCGGAGGAATCCCAGGCACATGTACAGACTGGAAGGAACAATTCTTGAGAGTAGCCCTGTGGAGAAGGAGAAGAGCCTGAGGGGCCTGATGGATGAAAAACTTAACATGAGCCAGCATTGTGCTCTTGCAGCTCGGAAAGCAAATGGTATCCTGGGCTCCATCAGAAGACAGGTGGGAGCAGCAGCAGGGAGAGGGAGGTGATTGTCCCTTTCTACTCTGTTCTTGTGAGGCACCATTTGGAATAATGTGTCCAGGTCTTGAGCACCTAATACAAGAAAGACAGAGAGCTGTTGGAGAGGGTCTGGAGGAGGGCCACAAAGATGATCAGAGGGCTGGAGTGCCTCCACAGCAAAGACAGGCTGAGGGAGCTGGGCTCATTCAGCCTGGAGAAAAGAAAGCTGCGGGGTGAGCTAATTGCAGCCTTTCAGTACCTAAACAGGAGGGGAGTCAACTCTTTATAAGGGTAGATAATGGCGGGACAAGGAGAAATGATTTTAAGTTGAAGGAGGGAAGATTTAGATTGGATATCAGGAGGAAGTTCTTTACTATGAGAGTAACATAGAGAGAACAGGCTGCCCGGAGAGATTGTGGATGTCCCGTCCCTGGAGGTGTTCAAGGCCAGGTTGGATAGGGCCCTGGGCAGTATGGTCTGGTATTAAATGTGGAGGTTGATGGCCCTGTGGTGGAGGGGTTGGAGATTCATGATCCTTGCGGTCCTTTCCAACCCAGGCCATTCTGTGATTCTGTGATTCTGTGAGAATGCAACAAGGAGAATATGAAATGTCAAAAGAGGCTCTATGTTTCTTGGAAAGACGTTGAAGGTTTGGAGATTGCAGGCAGTGTTCTCCTCTGTCATAGAATCATAGAATATATGACAGAATATATTCTAATATCCTCCTGGTTGGAGACTGGGACCCAGGTAGAAGGTGGAGAACAAGTCAGCTGTGTGGTTGGTGCAACACTCAGAGATTTGAGTTCTATCATCTTGGGCACACCTTTGAAAGACAAGGCACGTTGATATTGGATTGGACACAACTGGATAAGTGGGACAAGACTGTTCCAGACAGCAAGCTGGCTGGACTGATAAGCAGAACTTTGAACTAGATTTGGTGAGGGGAGGGAAAGAGAAGGGAATGCTATTGAGAAAAGGGACAGAGAGCACTGTTAGGAATAAGCAGAGAAAAACTTCAAAATTGTCTCAAAGGAATTAGAGAAGACTCCTCCAATAAGATAACATGGCCAAAAGCCCAACTGAAGTGCCTCTGTACCACTACATGTAGCATGGAAGATAAGCAGAAGATGTCGGAAAGCATAGTGCAGTTAGAAAACTATGACCAAATTACTATCATGGAAAGCTGGTGGGATGAATCACACTACACTGCAATCAAGGACTACAAGATTTTTATAAGAGATAGAAAGAGCAGGAGGGTGGGAGAGGGGAGGAAAGCTGCCTTTTTTCTATCCTTTATGGATAGAATGCCAAGAGTTGCCTCTGAGAAAAGCCATGAACAGGCTGAGAGCTTGTGGGTAAAACCTAAGGATCAGAACTATAAAGGACATCTGGTGATCAGGGGACATCTGGTGATCAGGGTACTTTTATGGTTGCATTTCCAGTGTTTCTGACTCATAATTGTATTTTGAGTCTTGATGCAATTAGTGCTCATTTTAAAAGTGCATTAGGGTCTGCTTTGTCATCTCTGTCACGTACTGCTGGGAAGAATAAGTAAAAGGTCAAATTATGTCTTCAAACTGGACTAATTGCTAAACCTTCAACACAGTCCTACACCACATCCCTATCTCTAAGATGGAGAAGGGTGGATTGAAAGGGTGGATTATTCAGTGAATAAGGAATTGGTTGGATGGTCATGATCAGAGTGTTGTGGTCAATGACTCTATGTTCAGGTAGAGGACAGTGACAAGTGGTGTCCCTCAGGGGTCCATCTTGAGAACAATACTCTTTAACATCTTTAGCAATGACCTAGGCAGTGAGATCAAGTGCACCCTCAGCAAATTTGCAGATGACACTACTCTTAGTAGTGGAGTTGACACAATAGAAGGAAGGATGCTATCCAGAGGGACCTGGACACGGTTGAAAAGAGGGCACACATGAACTCCAGAAATGCCAAGAGCAAGGTGCTGAACTTGGGTTGAGACAATCCCAGATATGTTTACAGACTGGGAGAATTCACTGAGAGCAGCCCTGTGGAGAAGAACCTGGGTGTTCTGGTGGATGAAAATCTGGATGTGAGCCATCAGTGTGTGCTTGCAGCCCAGAAGGCGAACCATATCCTGAGAGGCAACAAGAAGAGGTGGCAAAAGAGGTGATTGTCCCCCTTACTCTGTCCACCTGGAGTACTGCATCCAGGTTTCTGGTCCCTAGCAGATCCCTGGATCTTTTAGATTAGTTCCAGAGGAGGGCCACGATGATGATCAGAAGGTGAGAGCACCTCTCCTACAAAGGCTATAAGAATTGAGTTTTTTAAGCCTAGAGAACAGAAGAGTTTGGAGAGATATCATTGCAGCCTTTTAGTACTTCAGGGGAGCTTATAAACAGGAGGGAGAGTGACTTTCAACATGATCTGATAGTGACAGGACAAGGAAGAATGATTTTATACTCAAAAAGGGGAGATTTAGATGTTAGGAGGCGTGTTACTCAGTGGGTGGTAAGGCCCTGGAAAAGATTGTCCAGAGACGCTATAGTTGCCCCATGGAGGCATCTGGAGGCACTGAAGGACAGGTTGGACAGGGCCATATCTTTAATGTTCCACCCAATTAAATCTACTATATGATTCTAAGATTTTTCCACACCAGCTTCAGATGTAAAGATCCACAGAATTCAGATATGGATTTTGCATGTGAATTTATAAATATGAATACTAATAAGTAGCAATCTTCTTCCTGGTCCTAGATCACAATAACTGTGGAAACATCTACATATAAAAACATTGGATTTGTATTTAAATAACATTTACATACAATGGATGTGTTGGTTTGTTGTTTTTTTTTTTAACTGGAATATGAAAAAAATAGCAAAGGAAAGGTTAATTTATGGTAGTGATAATTTTTGTAGTAGAGGTTGTAAATTTGCTACTGTAAATCCAAGTGATCTCAATAATTTTTAGAAGATGCCTATTGGCATGGATTCTGAAACAACATGGAAGTCAACTGACAAGAGCACATTTGTCTGAGTTTAATTTCATTTCTTCCAGTATAGTCAATTCTGTGGCTATTGCTGCTATTATCAATCAAACTGTCCTTCTCTCATTGCATTTTGCATCTTGCTATCTTCTCAATTTTCTTCCTCTTTACCTCTTTCTTAAGATCATCATTTTCTCCCTTCTCTTTACTTTGCTGTGCATGTCTGTAGCTGTGGGGAGCAGAGGAGAGGAGGCAGTCACCAGCATGGGCCATGGAATATTGCCAAGCCCTTGAATACAAGCTGCCAGTGCATGAGAAGTAGTGTAAAAAACAAAGGTCTTTGCTCTCCGCAACTGGGCTGAGTGAGGCTACAAGGTATTGGAAGGCATTTTGTCTTTTTCGGTGTACAATTTGCTGACTGAAGCACAGAGAGCCAAGACAGCCTGAAAAACTTTTACTTATCTCTCTTAACTCAGAAAACCTGCATGTTCTCTGGCTTGAAAGGTTGCAGGCTATATTCATAAAAGTGATATTGTTTCCAAAGTGTGTTACCTTTCCTTGCTGCTGCTATCTCCCCCAACATAGTCTTTACCAGCTATTTACTTGTAGCTTGCAATGAGCTCTACCACAAAAGTTTTAAAAAAACAATGTCTACAAAGTGTGCAATCTTAAAATTAGCTACTTATGTGGCTTTAATCGTTCAGTGGATAACATAGCACTGTAAGCAGTAAAAAAACACAAAATAGCATATTTGCCCCGCTCTTTACAATATACATGCTGTTTATATACCATAAAGTACTTGCCTATGGAAGTTCATTGCCATCTGATAAAAAATGCAGCTTGTTAAATTTTATGGGCCAGATTCAGCTCTAAGCTACATGAGCAAATCCAAAGTAATACCACTGTTTTTCCATACTTCGGATATACATCAATATAATCCAGCAGATTCTGGGGCTGCATATTTTAATTACACACTTCTGAAGATTTTGTACCTGTTTTTTAACAATTAAGTTTGATTTTTTTCATCTATTTCTCCTTATACTGTGTTTATCTAATTCACTAGTTTTTCAAATAAAATGTATGTTACAGAAATATAGACTGTATGTGAGAGACATGAGGCTGACACGTTATATATCTGCCTCAATATAGTTCTCAGTTGATACTATTTTGTTGCTTTTTCTAAGATGTAGAAAGGAGACAAATTGTGTATTTCTGCTTGAAAACACATTTATATGAGATGTTTATGCTCAAGTACAATAAATACTTTTAATACATATGAATGTGTCAATGTATACATTAATATGAATATATTCTTTTCTTTGTGCTATTTCTTTATTAATCACTAAAGTACAACTACAGTAATACCTTACACCTTTATTTGATATCTTACTTCAGTTTACTGTTTAACATCACTCTTCTTCAAGAGAGCATACATGTAAGTATGTTCCAGTTTGGCATTTGAACTTAACCTTTTCTTCAGCAAAAGTACTTGGAGTCTAAAGGTGCGACTCCTGGAGATATTACTGTGCCTAACATAATTTCCTTTTTTTTTTTTTCCTATTTTACTATCAGTTACTTTTCTCTATAGGTGGATATCTGTCAGTACAACAACAATGAGCGATATAATTTAAATGCCAAAATAGCTATGTGGTCTGAAAGAACTGAGATTATGTCCTAGAAATATATAAGCTTCCAAAAAAATAAATAAATAAATAAATAAATAAATAATAGTTAAGTACATAAGATAGGAAAAAATGCTTGCTTTATAATAATCCACTCCCCTTTGTATGAGTATTTATTTTAAGCATGTTTGATTCTTTTTTTTTTTTTCATTTTTTTCCCTGCTTTCCCATCTGACAAAAGAACATACAGAGAATTATTTCGGTGACATGGTAAGAAACAGAATCTAGTCCAAATAGAGCTCAGAAGCACTTTGTGGAGTCTCAGGTTACATAGGTGCTCAACTTCACCCAGACTGATACAATTGTCTGTGCTGCCTTCAGAACTGACTAGCTGGTAGGTGTTCCCACAAATTTTAGATGAGTGTGAGTTCATTTGGCTTGACAAGAAATACACTCTTTGAGGTTTACTGCCTTGATCATGCAGATGTTCAAGCTGCCCAGATGTGCAGATTAGTAAAAGCCCATTTTCACTCAACAGACACTGACTCTTTGTCCAGTCCACCCTACAAGCCTTCAAAGGAGCTGGGTGAGGGCTTTTACATACCAGCTCTCAGAGGGGTGAGCAAGTCATCTTACAGCTCTCAGTGACAAGAGGATTTTGGTTTGCAAGGTCAAGGAGGTTGGCCTCTTGTGAACTGGAGTAATACAAACCTGGGTCATGACCCTGTGAAGATTTGTGTACTTGCTTACTTCTAAGCATGCAATTAGATCCATCTATTGGAGTGGTGCTGTCTGCATATCTGAGTTTAAGCACAAATAACTTTGTGCAGTTTTAAGTTTTAACGTGTATAATACGAAAGATATTTTGGAGAAGAGTAATAGTTTCTAGATCTCCTTTATATTACAATCAAATATTTTTCAGTAATAGTAAATCAATTCAGATTTACACTGTATGTAGTACTATGTCAATCTGAAACAGAAGACCACACAATACATATGTCTCAGGCTTTAAATTCCAAGTTCAAGTTTGATGTAGACCACAAATAATCTTGTTTCAGAGAGCACCTTAGAATTATATTACTATCTGTAGTTTCAGCTCTGAGTAGATTTGGCTCTGCTTTCACTTGCATGTCACAGGTCATGACCAAGGTGCTAGAGCAGAGTGTTTTAAGTTCATTTAATCCTTGCCAACACACTATCTATCCCTAGCTAGTGTTCATACATAATTTTCTTGATTCCAAATTTCAAAAATAAATTCATCAAAGCTCAGTCTCAGTGTGAAAAGAAAAACCTATATTTATTAAAAAAAAAAAAAACAAACTTGTTTCTTCACTAAAGTTACAAATACAACAAAAACAAAACAAAAGAACCTGAAAACAAAACTTCTCCAGTAGAATAGTTTTATTTTGAAAAGATGGGTATACACAATTCCAAGCATGCCTTGTTATTTATCTTCCAAGTGAGACTGTTTATTTCTCTGGAGTTCCATGCCATTCAAATTATACAGCTTATAAGAAAGAAAAAAAAAAGGAAAACAGAATAATAATAATAAAAAAAAATCCTTATCAATGAAAAATAGTAATAATATTGAGATGAGATTATGGTTTAGAATTTCTTTCAAAATTCCACAGGCAAAGGCCCTATGATCTCTTCCCGCATAGCCTATGCTGCCTGTGATAGACTTGAAAGAATTTCTGATTCAGATGCATCCAGCCACCAGACAGCAGCTCAGTTTAGGAGTGAAGTCTTCTTCAAATGCAAAGCAGTAAAACTTGGACTGGATGGAACATATGTTGAGGAAGAAATGAATAAAAGTAAGTGAAATTTAATTTTCACCTGGTTATATTGCCCAGAGTGCTTTGTTTTGGACTTTATGTCATTTAATAGCTATTTAGCAGCATTGTAAAATGCAACATGAGCTGGAAGATGAGATGGAAAACCACATATTGTATGTAAGGATTACAATGGTAGAATAGAAATATAAAAATATCTACATTATTAAGGTATACAAAAAATACATCCTAAAATATGAACCATAGAAATAAAACTGTGTTTTTATCTAGCACAGCTTAGCTCAAGTGAAGGCTTATTATTATGTTCATGACCATGCCCACATCCAGATAACTGAATATCAGACACCAAATATATGAAGTTTTATATATATAAATATATATATATATATACCTGTGTAAGTATGTGTTTGTGCTTATATATAAATATGTGTGTATGCATATGTATATATACAAATACTTTTATGATTCAAGTTAAGACTACATCTAGCCCAGGGCCCAGATAACCAAGCTTTCTCAGATTCAGGACCAAACAGAAAAAAGTAAGAAAGTAAAATTATAAATAACTAAGTTACTGAAAGATTTAGCAGGCTCCTTTGATACATGTATAAATTGATATGTTCACAGAGGTGTTATCAAATTCTAATGGACATATTTTGAAGTATTTAGAAGATTAATTCTATTTCCATCTATCATTCATTTCAGGATAAGCCTAAATAGAGAGAGAAAAAAAAAAAAGTTTAGTAAAGAGAAAGAATGCACTCTGCTTTAAACATATCACCTGGAATAAACTATTTTTTAATGCTTTTTTTCGAGAACAGAGATTTAATAAAGAGCTAGAGGTATCTTTTCTTTGTCTGAATGAAGCTTTAACAGGAAGGAGGCTAAGAAGTTAAACCAAAGCAACAATAGCACTGCAGTGAAAGAGGCATGTTCTTTTTCATGCACATTGTTCCCCCCCGGAGACCTGTCACTCATTAGAATAAATGTACTTTGACTCATGGGTGGCGATGTATAGCCTTAGCTTAGCTTGAATCCTCTCCTAAAGGCTGAGTCCTGCAACCAGATCCTGACAACTTCCCTGCAGCACTATAGCATGTTTCACTAACATGAGCTGATAGGATTAGCAGCAGGCAGCAATTACAAACTCTTCTTTGTGAGTCCTGAAGAGTTTTGATTTCTCTGTCAACTGATGCTGTATTTCAGATATCTTAGGCGGTAAAACCTAAACTTTGAGTATTGAGACTAGATTTGCTACAGTTCAGGGCACCAAAACAGCAAAGGATACTAAAAGGTTGTTTAAATTGAAGTATTTCTATTTTGCTTTATATATTGAAAGTAGCAAATTACTGGAGCAATCTGAAGGCTTAAATATAGTTTGCTAGTAAAATTGTTAAAAACTGCTTACAGCACTTCTGAACCCATATCTAGCAGTTCTGCACCCAGGGAAAAAAACTAAATGGAAGATGTGAGTCTACAGAATGTGAAAAAGAGATACAACCACTTGGGAGAAATAGAAGAAAGATGTCATAGGATCATAGAATGGCTTGGTTTGGAAGGGACCTTTAAGATCATCTAGTTCCAACCTGCCTGCTACAGGCAGGGACACCTCCCACTAGACCAGGTTGCTTGAAGTCCTATCAGCCTGGCCTTGAATGCCTCCAGAGATGGGGCACCCTCAACTTCTCTGGGTAGCTCGTTCCAGTGTCTCACCACTTTCACAGTAAATGCAGTCTAAATCTACTGTCTATTACAGTTTAAAGGCATTTCCCCCAAACTTGACCTGCTGCTAACCGTCATTAAAAAAAGCCTCTCTCCAGCTTTTCTGTAGTCTCTCTTCAGGTACTGAAAGGCAGCTATAAGGTCCACCTCGTGTCTTCTCTAGACTGAAGCACCCCAATTCTCTCAACCTGTCCCCTTAGAAGAGGTGGTGTAGCCCTCTTATCATCTTCGTGGCCCTCCTCTGGACACACTCCAACAGCTCAATGTCCCTCTTGTGTTGGGAGCCCAGCAGTGGACACAGTTCTCCGTGTATGGTCTCATGAGAGCAGAGTAGAGAGCTGGAATCACCTCCCTTGACCTGTTGGCTATAATTCTCTTGATGTAACCCAGACTATGGTTGGACTTCTGGGCTGCAAGCACACATTGCCAGCTCATATTGATTCATCAGTGGACACTCCCAAATCCTTCTCCTTAGCACTGCTCTCAAGCCATTCTCTGCCCACTCTTTATTTGTACTTGGGATTGCCCCAACCCAGGCGCAGGACCTTGCACGTGGTTTTGTTGAACTTCATGAGATTGTCAACGGGTCCACCTCTCAAGTCTGTCTCAAGTCTGCTATCTCGCTGGATAGCATCCCTTCCCTCTAGTGTGTGAACTGCACCATTCAGCTTGGTGTCATCTACAAACTTGCTGAGGGTGCACTCAATCCCAATGACCACATCCCCTACAAAGGTGTTAAATACCACCAGTTATACTCGTTCCTGAGGAGTGCCACACATTAATGGTCTTTTTTTGGACACGGTCCCATTGACCACAACGTCTGCATGTGATTATCCAGCCTATTCCTATGATGGAGTGGGCCATCCATCAAATCCATTTTTCTCGAATTTGGTGACCAGGATGTCTGGTGGGACAGTGTTAAATGCTATGCACAAGTCCAGGTAGATAAATCAGTTGCTCTTCCTTTATCCACTGATATTGTAATTCCATCACAAAAGGCCACCAGGTTCCTGGAAAGATGGTGGAACATGTCATTTTAAGCATTATACCCAAGCAAGTGAAAGGGTGGTTATGAGCAGTAGACAGTATCTATTCATCAAGAGGAAATCATGCTTCACAAGTATGATAGCCTTCTACAATGTCATGAGCAAATGGGTAGATGAGTGGGAGAGCACTTTTGTCAACCCTGACATCAGCATGGCTTTTGACAGTGTCTGCCATATTAAACTCTGAGGTAAGCTTAGGAAGTGTGGTAAAGACAAATGGACACTGAGGAGGATTTAGAGCTGCCTGACTGGCAGAACTCAGGTCATGATGGGATGCTTTTCTAAAAAACAAAAATGCTGAGGAGAGCTGGTTACTCTTCAAGGATGCCTTCCTAAGAGCGCAAGAACTCTCTGTCCCACTGAACAAGAAAGGAGGCAGAGGAGGGAGGATGCCGGCGTGGCTCAGTAAGGACCTGCTGAGAGAGCTGAGGGTGAAGAAAGGTGCGTACAAACTCTGGAAACAAGGGCGTGCCACCTGGGAAGAATACAGGGATGTCGTCCGGACTTGCAGATCTGGGATCAGGAAAGCCAACGTGCAGGTGGAACTGAACTTGGCGAGGGACGTGAAAAACAGCAGGAAGACTTTCTATAGGTACATTAGCCAGAAGAGACAGGCCAAAGCGAGTGTACCTCCTTTGGTAAATGTAAAAGGAGAACTGGTTTCAACGGACAGAGAGAAGGCTGAGGTACTGAATGAGTTCTTTGCCTCGGTCTTCACTGGTGGCCAGGACTCCAGTACTCCTTCCGTCCCTGAGCCCTGCATCCCTACACCTCTGGGTGGGGACTGGGGTGGTAAATCCCCCCCCGCTGTGAGGACAGAGCAGGTCCGAGACCGCCTCATGAGACTGAATGTGTACAAGTCTATGGGGCCAGATGGTGTGCATCACAGGGTTCTGAAGGAGCTGGCTGAGGTGGTTGCCGAGCCGCTCTCCATCATATTTGAGAAGTCGTGGCTGTCAGGTGAGGTCCCGGATGACTGGAGGAAGGGTCACGTCACTCCCATTTACAAGAAAGGGAGCAAGGAGGACCCCGGGAACTACAGGCCAGTAAGTCTCACTTCTGTGCCTGGGAAGATCATGGAACAGATCATCCTGGATGACATGCTTGATCACATGAGGAAAGGGAGTGTGATCCGTGACAGCCAGCACGGCTTCACCAGGGAAAGGTCATGCTTGACCAATCCGGTGGCCTTTTATGATGGAGTGACAGCATCGGTGGACAAAGGGAAAGGCAACCGATGTCATTTACCTGGACTTGAGCAAGGCCTTTGACATGGTCCCCCACCACATCCTTATCTCCAAACTGGAGGGATGTGGATTTGATGGGTGGACCACTCGATGGATAAGAAACTGGTTGAAAGGCCACAGACAGAGGGTGGTCATCAATGGCTCTATGTCCAGGTGGAGGCTGGTAACGAGTGGCGACCCCAGGGGTCTGTCTTGGGACCGGTCCTCTTTAACATCTTTATCAATGACATCGATGACGGAATCGAGTGCACCCTCAGCAAGTTTGCTGATGACACCAAGCTGAGTGGTGTGGTTGACACGGTGGAAGGAAGGGATGCCATTCAGAGGGACCTCGAGAGGCTAGAAAGGTGGGCCCGGGTGAACCTGATGAGGTTCAACACGGCAAAGTGCAGAGTTTTGCACTTGGGCCGGAGGAATCCCAGGCCTACAGACTGGAAGGAGCGGTTCTTGAGAGCAGCCCTGTGGAGAAGGACCTGGGGGTCTTGATAGATGAAAAACTTAACATGAGCCAGCAGTGTGCCTTTGCGGCTCCGAAGGCAAATGGGATCCTGGGCTCCATCAAAAGAGGGGTGGCCAGCAGGGACAGAGAGGTGATTGTTCCCCTCTACTCTGCTCTTGTGAGGCCCCATCTGGAGTACTGCGTCCAGGTCTGGAGCCCCCAGTACAAGAAAGACAGGGAGCTGTTGGAGAGGGTCCAGAGGAGGGCCACGAAGATGATCAGGGGGCTGGAGCACCTCCCCTATGAGGACAGGCTGAAAGAGCTGGGCTTGTTCAGCCTGGAGAAAAGAAGGCTGCGGGGTGACCTCATTGCAGCCTTTCAGTACCTAAAGGGAGCCTACAAACAGGAGGGAAATCAACTCTTTGAAAGGGTGAGTGACAGTAGGACAAGGGGAAATGGTTTTAAGCTGAGGGAAGGGAGATTTAGGTTGGACGTCAGGGGGAAATTCTTTACGGAGAGAGTGGTGAGGTACTGGAACAGGCTGCCCAAGGAAGTTGTGGATGCCCCGTCCCTGGAGGTGTTCAAGGCCAGATTGGATGGGGCCCTGGGCAGTCTGGTCTAGCATTAGGTGGGATGGTTGGTGGCCCTGCTTGTGGCAGGGGGGTTGGAGATTCATGATCCTTGAGGTCCCTTCCAACCCTGGCAATTCTGTGATTCTGTGTGATTCTGTGATCAGCAGTGCAGAATCTAGTTGGAGGCCTGTAGCTAGTACTGCTCTCCAGGCATTGGTGCTGAGTCTGGTCTTATTCAACATTTTCATCAATGATCTGGATAAAGGGATAGAATACATTCTCAACAAATATGCTGATGATACAAAGCTGGGAGGAGTGGCTGACACACCAGAAATTTGTGCTGCCATTCAGTGAGACTTCGACATGCTTGAAGAGTCAGGCAGAGAGGAACCTCATGGGGTTCCTCAAGGCAAATGTAGAGTCCCACACCTGGGGAGGAATAACCACATGCACCAGTACAGATTAGGAGATCACCTGCTGGAAAGGAGCTCTGTGGAGAAGGACCTTGGTGTCCTGGTAGACAGCAGGTTGACCATGAACAAGCAGTGTGCCCTGGTGGCCATAAGGCCAATGGTATTCTGGGAGGGCATTAAAAAGAGTGTGGCTACCAGGTCAAGGGAGGTGATCCTCCCCCCTCTACTTTGCCCTGGTGAGGCCACTTTGTAGCACTGTGCCCAGGTCTGGGCTCCTTAGTTTAAAAAATGTAGAGAACTTCTAGAGTGAGTCCAGCAGAAGGCCACAAAGATCATCCTGTGTGATAAAAGGTTAAGAGACTTGGTATAGTTCAGCTTGGAAAAGAGAAGACTGAGAGGGAATCTTATTAATGTTTGTAAGTATCAAAGGAACAAGAGTCCAGAGAATGGAGCAGGGCTTTCTTCAACAGTGCCCAGTGACAGAACAAAGAACAATGGGCACAAATACACTGGAATACATATGGAATATTTTATATGGAATACACTAAGTTCCATATAAACATGAGGAAGCATTTATTTACTTCGAACTGTGACAGAATACTGGAATAAGCTGCCCAGAGATGTGGTGAAGTCTCCTTCTCTGGAGATATTCAAAACATGCCTGAATGCTTTCTTATGTAATCTGCTAGAGGGAACCTGTATTAGCAAGGGTTTGGACAAGATAATCTTGAAAGGTTCCTTCCAACCCCAATAATTTTGTGATTCTGTAATATCCCAGAGTGAAAGTCTACTAGTCATGGAAGAACTTTGGACTTTTCCTGTCTGTAAAGAGATTTTTATCCTAGAGGTAAGACTTCATTCACACATGAGGTTTTAATATTAAAACAAAGTAAAATTTATTAATAAGAAGAATATGTAAATAAACAGCAGAAGCATTCAAACTGTTTTGATGCAAGCTGCATAGGAACTGAATATGAAACAGGAAAACCTTGGACTGAAACATATGTTGTTATTTTTAATCTATGTGAATATTCCTGAAGATAAAGAATACTAGTTTGTATTCTAACCATATATACAAACTTAGTTTAATTTGAGATTTCTCCTGATGAAGAAGTACCCATTGCATGAAAATAACCTAGATATTGTCTACACACTGTGAGAGCCACAAAAAAAACTGCTTGATTATTTGGCTTCCATTGGCTTCCACTCTAAGCCAATCACTTTCTGAAATATTGGCATTCAAACAGCCAAGAATTGACCTTTCAGTACTGTGCTGTACCCTGTGATAGACATGTGTGAACCAACCAGTTCCAAAGACACCCATGAACTGACACAGATAGCTAGCTGCATATTAACAGTATTAAAATAAAATGGTATTCCATTAATAAGCTAATGAAAGTTTGTGTACAGACCTAGCATGCGTAGGTTTTAGAATAAGTTAGGGTCAAACACCTTTTAGATACAGTCTGTCAAATGATACAGTAATATTCCATGAATGCTTCCATATGACTTTCTGAATCTCATGAAAAAGTTTGTGAACAGAGAAATAAAATTTCATCACTCACTTAACTGACACTCCAGTCTGCTGTTTCAATTATATTTCCTAAATCTTTGAGATTCCCAATTCTGTTGAGTTTTAGCTCTCTACTGTAAACCTCACTCAGAAATGAAATGATTTTGCCAGAGTAACAGAATTGTATTCAAAATCTTTGAGTTTATTAATTTCTTATTCTTTGAACAGTAGAACTATCTGTTGAGAAAAGGTGTAAAACCTGAGCAGTGAGTACAAACTGAAGGATTTAGCCTCATGCACTTTAGATAAGTAATATTTTCTCATTTTGCCTGTATATCTAAAGTCAGTTATATCAGCTTACAAGAAGATCTGTAAAACAAAACCTCATTATATTTTTCAAAACTTGCCATTTTCTCTCTCAGATTTAAGAAGAGAATGATTTGGCAATAAATTCCTTAAATGCATAAGATTGTACTCTTTAAACACTATTGTAACTACATGAATGATGAGTTAAAATTATAAGCTAGATCTAAAGACTCTGAGGTTTGTACGCGTAATTTCCCTTTAGAACACTGCATTAGTCTCATTTTATACCTAAAATACATGACTTCATGTATGTCTGCCTGTGTATCTGCCCATTTATCATTCGGTATCTTTTTTACAACAATAATAGTGACATTTGGAATGTACCAAACATACTTATCAGAAACTTAATATGGCTTCCACGTAGTACAGGACTTTCTGGGACAAACAGGTTGTTCTTGACAGCTTGGATGTATGAGAAATCTGTCACAAATTATCCATTTCAAAAGGAAACCTAGACATATCTTGTTGCAATTCCAGAAATGGAACAAAGCAATACTTCATGGTTAAGAAATGGATGTAAGCCAGCAGTCAGTACCCTAAGGTGAAAAGTCAGATCTGCCGAGCAACTCTTCAGTTTCCAAACAGGAGTCTTCCAGTGCCAAATAAAGAATAAATGAAAAAAAATAAGGGCAAATTTAATTTTTAGTAAGAAGGTATGCTGATCTCAGCAAAGTGCTCCCTGAGCATGGCATAAAGAGAGCACTCAGTATAACAACTGAAGAAGCATGCAACAAATCTAAAGTAGCCTCTTATTTCTATACAGCTGTAAAAGCTCTGCAGTAAGCCCCTGAAAGAGAACATTTATGTGTTTTATGTTAATTTAAAATGCTTGAAAGCAGTCAAAAGGGAGGCTTAGTTCTGAAAAAATCCTAGTCTTAAACCCCCTTAAGCCAGGGCATGTCTATGATGCTTCTTTAAAAAAAAAAAGAAAGAAAAAAAAAAAAAAAAAAAAAAAAAAAGCTACTTGCAGTTCTTTTGTTCCTTCGGAAATGTTAGGTATCTTTCATGCAGTTTTGGTTTTTTTTCCTTTTGCCTTTTACAGAGTGAGGCTCAATTTTCTCAGTATATCTAGAAATCCTGATAACCTGCGATGCCTTTCAGTCAGTAAAATTCTGCTTTTTTTCTGTGCAGAAGATCCTGCTCCCATGAGCCTGTGCGTGTGAGCATTAAATGCAAGTGGAAGACCTTCAGAGCATGTTCCTGCCTTACTTCCAGTCCTTGCCAAGAAGCTCTTGGCAGGAGTTGTGCAACTTGTCAGTTTTTCAGAGGCAGCAATAGTGGCCAAGCTTTCTTAGGTTCTCCCTTCTGCAAAATCCAAAGGAAGTCAGTGCAAGTTTCCTGTGTTTCAGGGTTGGTATTGAGTTTGTAAGATCACTCCACAGAAACTACAATGACTGGAGACCAAAGGGTTTGTATCTTGTCTCTCTGGTAAGTTTCTCAATGTCTCCACCCCTTTTCCTCAAGCCTGCAAAATTAAGAAATTGTGCTTTGGGAAGATCTAACACCAGCTGGAAATCTGCGCACTGAAAGATACAAAATTTCTGTCACCTTTGGAAAAAATGCTCTAATCAGTATTTTTGTTCTAAAAGTTATTTGAATTAGAGGAAATATTCTATGTTTTTTTCCTGGAAAATACCAGCTATATTAATGGTACTGCCCATGGAAACAGTATTACTAATGAAAAGGATAGAACTCCTGACAGTCTTTTATCTTTGGTGCTGAAACTAACTGGTCACCAACTCCTGAATTCAGTAGTTGATTTTATAACAATGTGAAGGTTAATGGATTGTTTCCTACTCCTTTCCAGAGCAAATGTCAGCCCTATGAAAGTTCATTGCTCACCAGAACTCAGTCTAGAGTCCTACTCTCTGGCACCAGATGACTAATAGACTAATGCATTAATTCACTGAGTTTCTCTGCCCTAGGACTGTCTTGCATATTTTTTAACAGGAACTATAGCAGCAATGGCATTCCATCATAACTTCACTTACCCTCCAACTATGTTTTGAGAATGCATATAAAAATCTCCATATCCTGATTATTGCCATCATTATAAATATAAGCTACTGCAGAAGGGCAAGAGAGGGAAAAAAAGAAAAAAAAGAAAAAAAAAAAAAGACTTTTGGATTCAACTAATAAACATAAATGCACTAAAAAACAAATATCCTAGTTGGCTGAACCTACGAACAACTAATTAAGGGAACCTTTGTTTAATTTTTCCCAGCAATATTCTGCCTTATGTATATGCCCACAATAGGTAAGCAAGAATTCATGGCTTTTTTTTCCATTGAATAGTTTGAGCTTCATAACAGAGCTCATCACTGAATGTACTTATTTGACAACGCACT
Source organism: Phasianus colchicus (assembly GCF_987193195.1). Classification (NCBI taxonomy): domain Eukaryota; kingdom Metazoa; phylum Chordata; class Aves; order Galliformes; family Phasianidae; genus Phasianus; species Phasianus colchicus. The sequence goes on from NC_143476.1 coordinate 76,721,582, forward strand.
GAATATTACTACCCCCAAAAATTTTTCAACATGACTGGAAAAAGTCTTACTAACAGAATAGATGGTATCAGGAAAGTGATGATTTTATTGGAGTGAGCTTCTATTTTCCATGTGCTAAGAAAAACATATCAGCCCTGTAACACACAGGAAATAGAAGAGGACAGATATACAGTTGTGAGTTAATAATGATAAGAGGATGAAATGGGAGATAAGAAGAAGAAGCTGCATCTATGCCACTGGTAAGGAAGATGAGAAATGATTTTGGTTCATTGTTTTCACGTCCTAGAATTCGGAGTTAAGTTGTTGCACTAGAAAAACGATATTACATCTTTATTCCTTCTGAAGGATATTATTCACTGGCCTGGAGGAAGAGGGAAGCAGAGAAAGAATGGCTTCTTGTTCCAATGATGAGTGATGAAGTATCACTCACACAGAAAGCTGAACTTAGTTTATGAAAAATTCAGGTCACATGTGGAAATAGTGAAAATTAAAGGAACAGATACAAAACTGTTTCTTACTGTGTCTTGGCTAGCTTTGTTTTCAGGGACATCTGAAAAATCTGAAACGTTAAAAAAGAATACTACTCATGAAGTCAGCATGTGACATTTTGCATTTGAATACTTTCACTTTCGGAACAGCCCACAGCTTCAGTTGAGGTCAAGCCCATTAGCAATTGAGCAGTTCTGCTTTTTCACGTTGAGAGAAATACCTTGAGATGTACTTACATTATGAACAGCTAAAACAACAAGTGGTGGGGAAAAAAAATAGAATGCAAATGAGCACAACCTAATTGAATTGCTCATTTGCTTTTACCTATTCTGTGGTATAAGGAATAGAGTAAATCCTCTTTTCTGTCATGCAGGATGAAAGTTTATTTGAAGTTGGAGTCTATAGCTGCCTTTTCACAGTAAATTGACCTTGTTCCATGCAGCCAATGTCATAATGCTCTGCTTTATCTAGGCTGAGAGAGAGAAAATCGCAAATTGCTTCTGCATGATTAGTTCTGCCACTTCAAACGTGTTTCTTCCGAGTTGGCTTCCACACTTACTGCTAGAGATATGTGCCGCTGGGAAACCCTAATCTGTCTCTGAAGTCCTCTGATTTAGTAACCCTTCACCAGCCAGCGTGGTATGTCACTGAAATGACTCCTGTTGAGAACAATAGAAGCAGTACAGAAATAATGAAGTAACATTATAAATATCTTCTTGAAAATCAGACTAACTTTTATCCAGTCATTTCTGGCTTAACAGATGGTGGTTGCTTCAGAGCAGTGGACCTTTCACAGACACATATTGTTTCTGCACTTTCACTTTTGGACAAAGCATTTTTCTTTAGTTTATGCACCATGCCTTGATGAATAAGTAAATGTTCTTTTTTTTTTTTCACTTCAGAATACAGAACAATATATATTTAGGGCTTTTTCCAAACTTGGCATTTGGATTTTTGGTGATTTATTGATCTTCTTCACTCAAAATTCAGAAATCTTCATTATTCAGTTTCCTTGCTAGATAGTATGTCAAAAATAAAAAAATCATATTCATCCAAAGAAAAAGAAAACCCAAAACAAACATACCTGCTGTTGAAAAAATAATAATACCTATATAAAGATATTTATATATATATAAAGATATATAAAACAAGATGAAATTATTATATGGGGTTCCAGGCAGGAAGTAGCCATTAAAACAAATTTATGTTTGATAAAATACGTGGAGGTGGCATTTTGGCCTCCAAAGAGAAATGCCAAGGATACTACAGACAGACATTAGTACTAGAAACAAAATTGTCTCACTATGTGGTTTCTTTATGTGTATGAGGTCTGCACAGTTGTAACTTTACAAATTCTAGCACTAATACAGCAAAAAGTCAGTTTCTCAGAATTAGAATGCTTTTCCTAGCTGCTAGCTCTTCCCACACATATTACATATGTCATGCTAAGAGAATCACAGAGAGCATCCACTGAAAATCAAGTTTGTGTTCGAAGTATTTAGGATAAAGCCATAGCTTTGCTTGTATGTTCTATTATAATTGAAAAATCTAAAAGATTTATTTTTATAAATTAATTTTTAATGTGTTTTCTTGCTCTGTAACATGAGCACATAGAGTTAAATTTGTATTCAGCCATATTAAGAAAGTAGAACTTACTCACAAAAGCTTTATTTTATTAGTACTGAAAAAAATACATATATACATGTACACCATCATTAGCAAGGGTTTACATAGAAAAGAAATTTATTTTTTAACAGAAGCCGATCACTGCAGTTTATGTGCTCCTGAAATCTCGAAGCCACTTACTCTATCACTTTATGAATTACAAGCATCTAGTGATCTAGTGATTTTTTTTTTTTTCTAGTGAAGTAGAGCAGCAGTAACAAGCTGAACATGACAGGTATTTAAAAATAAATTGCTTGATACAAAAATGAAGAAGAGGAAAATGCCAACTTCCTGTGACAAGGTTCATGCTGAAGTGGTGTTTTCAGATATTTTTGACCAAATCAGGATATAACAGTTTAAAGGTGAAAAGAGTGTGGGGAATCTGCTTCCTGACAAATAAGTCTTGTATCAAAAGATTTTGCTAATCAGTCAGACACAAAAATGGCATATGATGTCAACTTCTATTAAAGGTTTTATAAATGATGACAGCCTGAAAAACAAAGAATCGTTTTCTTAGCAGCATTTCTGTTGAATTTTCTGTCTTATTCCCAAGCTCTAGAATCTGAACAACAATAAATCCAATTTGTTTTACAGTCATGTGTCCTATGGTCTATGCCTAGGACTGGATGCTAGAAAGCAGATTTTAATCCTAGATCCACTTGGAATCAATCATTGCTTTAAAAACACCTCAGATATGTGCATATTCATAATGATAATTTTCTGTGAATTTGTAAAAGTAAAATAAGCACTGATGAACGCATTACTTATTATGGTGCATGAAGAAGAGACTGGAATTCAAAACACAAAAACACAAAGCAGTTAATTTATCTGATCGAGAATTGACTTCAGAGAAGGAAGCAGATCAACCTACTGTGGCAGTTACAAACCTCTGAGAGATATTTTGCTACAAGTAAGTCAATTTCATTATTTCTGTGAATTTGCTAAACTGTGCAATGACGACTATATATAATTTTAACAACTTTACTTGGGAAAAATTTCAGAAGAAGTTTATTCTGAAAAATCCTCATAAGCTTTTTGGTTTTCTCTAAGTACTATAGAAATGGAAATGAACTCATTCCTGAATCTCACTCTAACAATTTATTATTATTATCATTGCTGTTGTTATCACTTGCCCAAATATAATGATAGCACTCCAATTCAAAAACTTTAATTAAGTATGAGGTACAGGGTGCAAACCCTACTCAAAGACCACCAAGTATCTTTTAAAAAAATCTTCTTCATCTATCAGGCTTAACTCCTTTACCTGTACAACTTATCTACATCCCTTATCTGAAGTATGAACACAGATCACATAGTCTCTGCCTACTAAAAGTGAAAGTAGGAAAGAAGAAAAAAGAAAAGAAAAGAAAAGAAAAGAAAAGAAAAGAAAAGAAAAGAAAAGAAAAGAAAAGAAAAGAAAAGAAAAGAAAAGAAAAGAAAAGAAAAGAAAAGAAAAGAAAAGAAAAGAAAAGAAAAGAAAAGAAAAGAAAAGAAAAGAAAAGAAAAGAAAAGAAAAGAAAAGAAAAGAAAAGAAAAGAAAAGAAAAGGGGGCACTCTTCAGGACTTCCCAGACTGTGCTCCTTCTGCACATTACTGCTTCTGTGCAGAGTAATTCAAGAATTCAAATGCAGCTTGGTTTTGACTGGCTTAATAAAATACAGAATATTTGGCAACATCTGTGCTGTTACTGGAAAATCAGTCATTTCAGTCAATGCAGGAATTTACAAATGTTGTGGAACCATATCACTTCTATTTTTACATAAGGAAATGGTGTCCTGTTGAGGTTAGCAGTGCTAGAAGGTAAAAATGCAATGTTAACACTTGGCTATATGTCAGCCACCAGCAACTATATTGAGCTGAAACTGGAGGAAAGCTGAACTTCTCCAAAGCTGTCAATAACATTTAATAAGTATTTAGTATTTAGTTTTAGTATGTACTTTGCTTGATTATCATTAAAGATACCAGGGACAGTATGGAGATCTGAATATAGGTTAAAAATGTTCTTTACTAATATTATATTTGGGATCCCTTTCTGCTAACATTAAGATTCTACAATAGTTAACTTTCAGTGTTCAAGTCTGGACCTCATCAAGTGAGTATAATTTCTATGCTATTCAGCATCAGCAGATAAAGGAAGATCTGATGTCATCTATCCAGACTTGTGCAAAGCATTTGACACTGCCCCACCAGGCATCCTGGCCACCAAATAGGAAAAAAATGGATTTTATTGACGGACCGCTTGCTGGATAAGGAATAGGCTGGATGGCTGCACTCATAGTTGTGGTCAACGCTTCAATGTACAAGTGCAGTCTGGTGATGAGTGGTGCTCCTCAGAGATCAATGCTGAGACTGTTGTTATTTAACACCTTTGTAGGGGATGTGAACATTGGGACTGAGTGCACCCTCAGCAAGTTTGTAGATGACACCAAGCTGAATGGTGCAGTTCACACACTAGAGGGAAGAAATGCGAGATCTGGACAGACTTGAGAGGTGGACCCGTTGACAATCTCATGAAGTTCAACAAAACCATGTGCAAGGTCCTGCGCCTGGGTTGGGGCAATCCCAAGTACAAATAAAGAGTGGGCAGAGAATGGCTTGAGAGCAGTGCTGAGGAGAAGGATTTGGGAGTGTCCGTTGATGAAAGAATCAACATGAGGTGGCAATATGTGCTTGCAGTCAGAAGTCCAACCACAGTCCAGATTACATCAAGAGAATCATAGCCAATAGGTCAAGGGAAGTGATTCCAGCCCTCTACTCTGCTCTCATGAGACTGTACATGGAATACCATGTCCGGTTTTGGGTCCCCCAACACAAGGACATTGAGCTGTTGGAGTGTGTCCAGAGGAGGGCCACAAAGCTTACCAGAGGACTGGAGCACCTCCCCTACAAGGACAGACTGAGAGACTTGAGCCTCTTCAGCCTGAAGAAGGTAAGGCGCCAGACCTTACCTTCTTCAGTAAGGTAAGTATCTGAAGTGGCCTACAGGAAAGCTGGGGAGGGACTTTTTATGAGGACATGTAGCGACTGGATGAGCGAAAATGCCTTTAAAATGGAAGAGTGTAGATTCAAATTAGATATTAGGAAGAAATTATTTCCTTTGAGAGTGGTGAGACACTGGAATATGTTGCCCAGAGAGGTTGTGAATGCCCCCACCCTCAAAGTTTTCAGGGCCAGGCTGGATGAGGTTTTGAGCAACCTGGTGCAGAGGGAGGTATCCCTGCTGGTGTCCCCTCCCTGCATGGGATTGGAACTATATGATCCTAAATTCCCTTTCAACCCAAACCATTCTATGATTCTATGATCAGTGATTTTTCTGGATCAATTTGCATCTCCTCTATATTTAAGCAAGCTTGAGAATCACAGATCCAATCAAATTCAATTTTTCTCCTGTTTTCATTTCAATACCTTAATAAACAAAAACATATTTGTGATGAAAAATATTTTTTCCCTACATTTTTTATGAAGTTTACATGTTTAAATGGATGGAAGGGGAGCAAGGTGAGATAAATTCACAGCTAACATATTTTCAGCTTCAGCTTCATTACAAACTTTCTTAGAACTCTAATAGCTTTCACTGATGACTTTTACCAACTACAGCTCTCTGAAAAGCAACAAAGAGCCCTTAAAGTGCAAGAAGCAACTGCCATATCACATGTAAATGTGTATATGCTGTATGTATATTTGAGACAAAACATATCTGATACTTTTCATTCTTCAAATATGTTTTACTTTAGTTTATGTCTACATCTGAGCATTTTCCCCCTTCATATGTAACTGGCTACTGCAGTGATTATTGCAAGGTGATTTCTGCACTCCATATGCTGCCAGGCTGAATACATTATGTAGCTGCAAGGCAAGTTAACACAGTTCTATTTAAGGAAGTTTTCAGATTTTGCCTCCTTTTTCATCAATTTCCAGATGGGCTTTGTTTTTCATGAACCAATGGTCATGAGCGATCCTTTAGCCCACAGAGCACTACTGACATGCAGTTCACACAGCAGTGGCTGTGGATCAAATCAACACTTTGAAAATCAGCACTCATTCCTTAAGTGCTAAGTAGAGCCTTTATGCAAACTGAATAACTCTAATGGTGAGGATATCCTCAATGACCTAACTCCTACTTGTGAATTGAAAATTAGGCCTGAGAAGGCCAATTGCCAGATAATGTCTTTACACTGGAACTTGTGTACAAACTGAAAGGTTGAAGTGCACCCTTTCAGCACCAGGATTCAATCCCAGCACGGACAGCCTACTCTCACAGCTCAGGCCTGAGGAGGCCCTGGTGCTGCAGACTCTCAGCATTCTCAGCATTCAACAGGCACATGGGGTGCCTTAAGTGTCCCATTCACCAACACATCCCAGGCAGTCAAGTCTGGCAGGGTCGGGTTCCCCACTGACAACAAGCAGCTCAATTCAGGCCAAGGAGATTTAAAGGGAAAAAAAAAAAAAAAGAGTGACATGTCATCTCACACTGTGCTGTGGCCACTTTAGCTGAACTGTGAAGCACGGCTCTTTTGAACACAGAAAGTTTTCCTGATAACCCTGTTGGAGGATGATATGGGAGAACAAGTTATGTTGAAGAAATGCACCTTTTTTAAACCACTGGCACTTCAAGTTTTGCTCTCCATTTTAATCCATGGTAACTGCTGCAGTTGAAATTGCCTGTGTGCAAATTATAAATTTATCTCCGATAAGATTTCGTGAATCTCCGGGGGAAAAGGGATCTAGGCTCATGCTTTCAGAGTGACTCATGGTCTGAGATGCCTTTGGTTTTTGTTTCCACAAAAAGGCATGCGCTAAAAATCAGCACGTGCTGAGCACCCTTCTTCTGAAAACAGACACTAAATATCTGACTTTGGGCTGCCATTCAGAAAAATCCTAACTTCAGTAGCCAGTTAAGCTGGAGTAACTGTAACTGATGTCATTAAAGCAGCTAGACCACATCCATACTTTTGTTTCAGAAACTTGGTCATTTAGTGTGTACTACCAATTCTGCTTACAGGGTCACGCATTTTACATACAGTCTGATATGACTATTTTGTGGGAGCTAGGCCTCTACATATGCCAAAACAGCTGTGGCCTTCTACACAGAACCCCCGAATGGGTTTGTAGCAGTTACTTTTACCTAGTGAGCTTTTGAATGTTTACATAGAGCAGCCTGTTACTTTAAAACTGTTTACTAGAACTTCCTAATAGTCTCTGATATATTAGATAGTCTCTAGTCTATTCAGTTTTTACTACACATATTTTTAACACATCTAATTAGCTGCAATTCAGATGTCAAGGGTCCGTTCCGTGGCAGACATGTCAATGACAAAAGGAAGGAAACACCAGAATGAAGAGTTCAGAGTGTGAAGGGCAGATTTCTCTGTCGGAACTGTAATAAAGGTAGAAAAGAGAAGAATTGAATCTTTATACAACTCAAATTTTCCTGATATACTACCAGTAAATCTTCCACATCAAGGAAAGTAAAACAATTAAATCAAATTGTCCTTCTAATCTGTTCAGATTTTGGATGATCCTTCCAGCACTGAAAACTTCTCCACATTCTTTGATACTATAATGGAAAACAGTTCTTTGAAGGAAAAGTCTGAATTTCAGATGCTGAAACTGAGTTATTCATTTGCTGTTAACACTGTGAGTAAACTGTCTCGTCACTGCTCATCTGGAATTGCAATGTTTTCCTAAAATGAAAAGGAAAAATTAGAGATTTGGGCGGTATTTCAGTCAACACGTTCCAACACCGTTATCAGCTAGATCACTGATCACTGATCTTGGTCATGTCACTTAGTGTCACTGTTTTTCAGTTTCCTCTTTTTGTACGGGATAAAAGCATTGCGTTTAATAAAGTTCTTTACAATCTCTATGAACAAAATCAGTATTGCCTAACAGTTTTTATTCATCTCTCTTCTAATAGATTTACACTTCACTATTCTAAACTTAGTTGAAGTTCTTAATTTGCTAAAACACAGGATAACAAAATTAGTTACAACTGAAACAGCCAGTTTTGCTCTGAACACTTTTTAGGCCTGTTATCAGTGGAGGCACTTATATTGCCTTCATCGCGATTATATCTTAGCACTTAGCAGTCACTAATGGTTTTTATCCTCCCACTACCTCTCCGTGATAGGGGAGGATTGGTGTTATCTCCTTTACTCAGGTGGAGAAGTGAGGTCCAGGTTAACAGTGAACAGAGAATCACATCACACATTTGTGCCTGAATCAAATGTGTCACCGATGCATGCCAAAACCATCTGTCTTGGAGGGCTCTTGTGCTTCTCGGAACAGCATAGATCACAAAGTCCAGGACAAAGTATGTGACATCCAAGGACAAACTCCTCTTGGTCAAGGATAACATACTTCCAGATAAATCCAAGGACTAAAAATTGTTAGGAAATGCTGGAAAGCTTTCCTGTCAAAATGCCATTGCCACTAACATAATGATAAAGACCTTCCTGACTTTTAGTCAGTAAAACCAACTCTTGTGCTCTCTGCACCTGAGAACACAGCTACCATTGTCACAGAGAGTAGCTGAGGATGGCAGCTGGGGTTTCCATCCACAGTGCCAGTGGCTAGCCAGTGCTGAGGCAGTTAAAAACCACACACTAGTTCATTTAACATGTCCTGATTTGTTCCCCTGACTGTGCATGCTGCCGAGAGTCCTTATCCCAGGCTAGCTGCAGTGAACAGTTCACTGTAAGAAACAGTTCTTTTAGAGAATAAGGCAAGGATGTTTAGATAGTTAATTTGTTTGTTTGTTTGTTTGTTTGTTTTAAAAAAAAAACCTACATCGTGAAGCAAGAAATTGGTGACACTTTGAAAAGAACACCCTTTCCAGTTCTGCTAATCATTGCCTCTGTCCATGCTGTTTGAAGCCCATAATCTAGCACTTCTATCCTTCTTCTGTAATGGATCCAAACCCACTGATACCATTCCATTGGCTTCAATGGACTCTACTTCAAGCTGATCAATTGTCGTCCAATAAATATTATTATCTTTAAGGTTATCATTTAAATGTTTTTGACCTTTATATAAGATAGCATGTTTTGATGGGCAAACATTAAAATTTGAAAGAAAAAAAAGGTTATACTGAGAGGTAAATCATGTCTGAATCTCAGCGTGTATGGATATGCATAGCACTCACCTTGGGATTGCAAATAGGACATAAGTGGACATTACACTGGCAGTTTCAGATTTTAAGGACAGAATTACTCAAATATTTCTTCAAAGGACAAATAAGAAGTCAACTGGGAAGTCTGTGCTGCATGTAGTCTTGCACCCATTTTGTAATTGCAGACTCACTTGTCAGCTTTGCTGGCATAAATTTCATGACTGAAAAGTCATTCAAAATGGAGAAAACCTTTGTGTTTCAAAGTTAAAACAATTTGCTTACATGCCATGAATATGCAGGACATATGTTTATTTTGAAACAACCAGCTACAAAAGTATTTTTCACTAAAACTAGGAATGTCTAAGGATTATGTGTGCATGGTTTAAAAGATTTTTTTTTCTTTTTTGAAAGAAACACAAAATGTCTGCCAAGCTTAAAAATGACATGGATCATGTTTCTATGTCTGTTAGGTGATGCTTACTGGACAGTCTGGCTCTTGTCAGTAATTCTTCAACTACTTTGCTGCAGCGGAATTACTGTACAGTTAGCAGTTGGGATTGGTGGGAGGGATTCTTTGTCCCAGTTGCATTTAAAATTACATCTAATCTTATCAAGGAGCTTGTCATTGTTTCTGGCTGCCCAAGCAGGTACAGTACTGCCTTTGTTTAAGTCTGTTGCTTTACCAAATAAAGGCAAGAACTGCTTGCTTTTGCCATACGAACAGTCCAATTGATTTCTACAGGAAAACTTGCATAAGTAAAGCAAACATGATTTGGTAATAAAATTGATTTAAAAGAATCTGAACAAAATATTATTTTAGAATACATATATGCTGACTGAAAAAATGTTTAAAGAGACAGCTAAAATGCATAGATATAGTTAAAAGGTAGATACTAAGTCTAAAGCAAGTGGAAACATGAAGGAGTACATCAAAATCATAAACTAGAAATTATTAATTTAAATTTGTCTTTGAAACTGTTGTATAGACAATAAAATATCTAAAGAGATGCATAAAAGGGGTTTTCTCCAAAGTCTAAAACCTTCATGCGTTTTCTGTAAAAATGGTGAGTGCCACGAAAGTGGGAAGGTGGTATCTCTAAAATTGAATGGATATTTTCCTGCCACCCAAGGAACCTCTTAAAAAGAAATATAAAGACAAAAATAATATGCAGATGTAATGCCTGTTTCTTGCACTGCTTAACAAGGAGACAATCTTGAATCTCTTTCTGTATTCATTGGATGTTTAATCTTCAAGGGCTAGTTTCTCAGCTGGCATCATTTATTTTCCCCAGCTGGAATTGCAATAGGCTTTATAAGAAAGTAAGCATTCTGAATAGTATTAATGCCGTCATTTTAAAAACTTGCCCTGACCAGTACTCAGCAAATTATTAACATTGTAATACTAATACTGAAAGAAATAATACCAAGAACATCCCACCAGTCAATAAAGATTCCAAGTTAAATCAGACATAAGTAATTGCTATTAAATTTAATTCACGCTCTATTCATGTCATTTTATAATTAAGACTCAAAACGTAACTTGTTCAAGCAGGCTCCATTTAATGTTATGAAAGAGATAGTGAATTAGCCAGAGTTGATAACATACATGCAATTCTTCCCAGCAACAGTTCTTTTTCCATGCAGTTATCAAGTATTTTAAAAGACTTCAGGAAGAATCCAAGTTTAAATAAATTTACAGAACTTAAGAGTTTAGCATGTTGAGTAGTTTTCCCCAAAATTTTAATGTGTACAATTCATCAGAATTTTGTGATTTGTTTCCTTGGAGATCAAATTAAACACTGGAGTTCCTATTCAGGGTAGTTGATGTCTCTGCAAACAGTTCTGTAACAGCTCTGCTCAATGTAACACTTACATTAAGCAAATGTGTACGTTATAAATGATTACAGCAAATCAAAAATTGCTGATAACTGATCAGTTACGAACAGATGGGTTTTCCTCACCCTTGAAGAACAAATCCATAATTTTTTATGTTTATCTGAGAGAAGACTTTTGTTATTCCACCTCTCATTACAGATAGTGTGTACAACATTGTACCCAAAAAGGCGTAAACTTTCCTCAACACTGAGGATATTAAAGTTGATCCTAAATCAAAAATTTCATTTAGAAGCCTAAAATTCAGTGAAGTAATTCCAGGTGCTATTGACAAAGAGATTAGGATTAATGAATTAGGAGAGGAAATAGAGAAACTGTGTATGATAGCAAACAAAATACCACAGGGAGAAATGGCAATGTATTTTTCTTAAAAATAATTTACCAGTGAATGATAGAGACAAGGAGCAATGAACATACTAAAATGTTTTAGTTGAATGATAATAAATTCAAAGAAACAATTTCCATACAATATTACCAAAATAAATATCTGAGTAGAAGTCACAGAGTACTAGACTGCATAGGGATAGTTAAAATTTCTGTAGCTACATGAAACAGAAAAAAAAATATATATAGATGCTCTGATTTCATGTTATGAACCAACCACTACCTGAAAAAATGTATTGGCAAGACATTGTCTCCAGTTGTTCACTGGGGGTAATTTTTATATTTCTGTACAGTGGAACTAGTTAATATCTTGAGAAGCATATAAAAGATGTATGGGTTCAGTGTACTATGCCAGCTGCAATAAAAACTACAGTAAAGATTTATAAGTTATGTTCTTTTGTTTCATCTTTATCTGCTATACTTAGCTTTGCTACCAAGAAAGGCATATGAAAATATTTTGTATACGTGTCAAGCGGAAAACACAGAACAAAGCACCATGTCTTGTGAAAAATTTCTAGGACATTTTGAATCAGTCTCTAAAATCTTATTAGAGGAAAGTAATTTTCCATCTGCAAATTATTCTTAAATATCACAGAATGTATATTACCAATAAATAGAATTCTACAGGTAAATATAAATTGCGTGCAATATAGTAATGATATTTCATGTTAAATAACAGAATGTACACTACTAAATTCTAGTTACCTCTGTGTTATCCCGTTTCTTTAGTTGCTTTTCTTGTATGTTTGTGTGTTTTCCAAAATAAACCTATAGAGGCTCATACAATCTCATCTGTTTTACTTTTGGAAACACTAAAATTAGTCAAGTTTAAAGTGTTTATATTGGGCAGTCTATGAAAACTAACCTGTAAACTTCATGTCAAATGATGCTGAATATCTATTAAATCAACCTCACTAAACATCTGAAATCAGAGCATACTTGTTTAGGTAAATAGATAAGCCTCTCCCTTGTGGCTTCCAGCTTGAAATATTGACATGAGCTATTTTACCTGAGTGTTTGTGTTATGTACCAATTCTGACTGGAATTCAAGAATCCTGAACTTAATCTACTACTCTCTATGCTGCAGTATGACAGGCAAAAACTGGTGTGTACCAGTGTACTGAAAAAAAAAAAAAAAAAAAAAAAAAAATCTAACAGATTACTTTTGTCTTTGTTACTTTTGGCCAAAAGTTTTTCCATGCCTTATTAGTTTCTCACATCTTTGTTCAATCTTGGTAAAAAATGTAGTGGGACCTTGAAGTAACATCCAGCCCTAGCTTACAGGGCACGGAGTTAAACCTGAACCAAAAATTGTCTAATAGAAGTTAGAATTTTAGTAGTCTTATATTGAAAAAGTGTGTTCAGAATTCCATAAATTCAAACTTTGTAGCATTTTATAGATGTTGAACAGGTATCCCCAGAAATCTGAGCTCACCCAAATTATGGACCCTGCAACACCTTGGACTTTCTGTACGTCTCAGTTACCTCACTCTCATGTACTGTCTGTAGCTAACATGAGCTACCAGGACTCACTGCCACCTACCAACGGGTAATTTATATCATCGCATTTAAATTCAACTGTACTTTTAGCCCACTAGCCTAGAAAATTGAAGGAAAATCTGAATAAACTCAATTAAACTTAACATTTGTGAACTTACACATCATCTTCACATCAAAAAGTATTTATATCACTTCTTTGATGTGTTGGGACATTTACTGAGTGTTGCTCTTAATATGGCATCCAGAACAACTAGAGGACATGGAGGGTTCAGAATATTCTTCTTCTAACAGATCTTGAAATATTCTAAAGTTCTGTTCAATATTGAAAGGATGTGGTATGAAAACAACACCTTGTTATTCTACACATCTGTTCTTTGTGAATATTTGGAGTTAGAGTTGTATCTGCAGCCTACAGAAACAAACTGTATACTTAGTGTATTTTTCTTCTTTTAATCCCATAGAGCATGCACAGCAGAGAACAAGACAGATCCTCTAACTTTCCAGTTTGCTAACAATAAGCAGGATTTGCATGAATCAGTAAAAATGTCAACAGTGTCCAAGAATAAAATAAGGTACTAATGTGTAGGAGAAAATAGTTTTAGAATTGGAAGTATTTCTAATGAAATATGAAGCAAATATTACAACCTATAGTTTCAGACCTACATGTATTGTTCCACTTAGCAGTGGAAAACACTGTACAAAAAAGTACAGATTTGGCAGATAATTAATAATACTCTATTAAGAACTGACCTTGCCTTGAACTTGTTTTATGTGAGAGGATGTCTTATGTTCCAGAATAGTTATGTGCATCTAAAAGTGTTCTGCCCAGAAAATAAATCAATTCTAGATTCCAAAATGTAAACAACTAATTGTTTTTGTTCATTTTTGTTTTTCTTTCTTTATTTATTACATTAAGATGTTTATTATTAGAAACAAGAAGAATTTCTTCATGTTAGTCAAGTTGCTGAAAATTGTTTTCATCAGTTACACAAACATATATACAAAATCTACAGTTAAGTCTACTTAGTCCATGTTCTGGTACAAGTTAGTAATTATTAACTCCTTTTATGATTGATATTTTTAAGATCATAGCAGTAACCATTATATAGGGTTTTTAAAGGTAGCATTTAAGAATACAAATCCAGCACAAACAATGTATTCCCACTACTATTTAGCCTTGTGGACAGCCTGTACCCCTTCTAGAATGCTGGGTTTCCTACAGGAGAAAGAAGGAAGAGAGAAGAAGAGAGAGGGAGGGAGAAAAGAAGGGATAAAGGAAAGGGAAGGGAAGGAGAGGGGAGGGGAGGGAAGGGAAATATGGATTAAAACTTCTAAGTTTTGAAAAATAAGGGTTTCAAGTATCTGTTGGTTATCTTTGACATATCCTACTAATGTTTAATAACACTTTCCAAATACATGTTCTTCCAAAAGATAAGAATTCTCTTAACATAAAATTGGTACTATAATCTGTGGTTAGTAGAAGAAAAACCCTCAACAAAAGCTCACTGTGAATAGAACATAGCAATTAGTTATAGTAATGTCAATAGTATTCATGCACTGAAATGTCTTTTGGCCCACAGTATTTTCTTTCCCTACCTGCAACCCACCATTATTATAAGCAAATTCAAACAATATAAATTTTTACTAAAGGGTAAGTGCTTTACATAAAATTAAAGCAATTTAGTCTAAAGCCCACTGTCATGAAATTCAGTCCCAGTTTTGTCCCTTTTCATGAGCAAAGGAAGTGTCAATGCTACCCAACACACAGAGACATCTGGTGGCTGATGGACAGGCTGCAAAGAGATGTTTCAGCTGGGAGAGCTGGAGGACCAGCAGAGGTCTTCCTGGAGACATTCCCCTATAACTATCACTTCTATGTCCTGTTTATTTGCCTGTCCATTAGGACCTCCAACATTATATCACTTTCCCAAGGTCAGTAGTTTTCCTTTAGTCATTTCATACAGTCATAGAAACACAGAGTGACTTGGGTTGGAAGAGACCTTAAAAATTGTCTAATTCCTATCAACCTGCCATGGGAAGGGACACCTTCCTCTAGACCAAGTTTTCCAGAGACCAGCAGGACTATTGGCTGTGGTTGTTCTCAGTTCCTGACAAAGTTCATCGGCTATAAAATGGGAGAACTAGCACCCAGGCTCAGATTGAAGTCATCACACTTCAGTACACAACCACTTATCTTCCACTCATAAAGTCCTCACAAAATACACTTAGCAGATCTTTCATGATTAATTTCCATATGATCCTTCATCTCTGGAGTGGGTGCCTATGTATTAAACCAAAAACTTTTAGCATTGAATGGAAGTAGAAGCAGGACAGAACAAGCCAGATATCAAGAAAAATAATTACAATTTATCTGTCTCTCTGAAAACACTCCAAAACTAACCCCCATGCATCACAATTTAATCCCTGGATTCAGACAATAAAATTATATTTGCCATAAATATAGTCATGTTAAAAGAAAAAACAACAGTTTTTGGGCAGCAAAATTACTTTTCTATAACTTACAGATGTAATTATCTTTCTTGTTTTAATGTAAAACAATACCAGTGGTTCTTCTTGTGAATTCAAACTTGTGAATTAATTCTTGTGAATTAAGACTGTCTTATGGTCTCAGGCTGAGGATAGTAAATAGGAAATCACTTAATAAGGTGGAACTAAAATATGACTTTATTACCATTCCTAAATTCACCATACAGATGTTAACAATGTCTTCCCCACAAAGAAGTTTTGTATGGGTTCTAGGCAAACTTCTTCCAGAACTATGAAAAATGTTTTTCATAGTATTGTCCTGCAGAAGACAGTGAAACTGTAGCATTTTCAGAAAATGATTCCTGAATCCTAAGCAACCTCTGGGAAATGGAGAGGTAATTTGCAGACAGCTGCCAGACCACAGCACTAATAAAGACAGGTGTTCACATACTGCACTGAACAGAAATGGAACTACTCTGGCCCTTCATTATTATTTTTCACGTTTGAAACCTTGATTTGATGAACCAAGGTTTCATCAGAAGGTACTCATCAATTTGATGAGTGCTGAACGTCAAATCCTTCTGGCTCGCTCAAGGAAACATGCTTAACAAAATCTTTAGTCCTACTCAGTCTTGCCTTGGAATAATCTTAAAAAATCATAAAAATGCTGTAATAATGCTGCTAATAGGAATCTTGCTTTTCAAATAATTTATTATTTCTTCCTGGCTTTCCCAACACAGGTTTTGAAACCTTTAAGCTGTCCCCTGTGTGTTAGCCACTTCTCATTACTTGTATTACTTGCATTACTGGCCACTACAAGCTGTTCAAAGTGATGAAGCAGGATCTGCCTCCTTCATTTCATCCCTCTGTTCCCCAGCCACTTCTCACCAGTGTAGGCAGATGTCAGGAGGAGGCTATAGGTGTGGTATGTATGCAGCCTTTCACAGTGGCCCATCAGCAGCACACTGTGTCTGTGAAGAAGTATAAGGCTGAAAACACAAACATTTCATAAGAGAGAAGAATTTAATTTTAAGAAACAAAGCCTGCAAGTCAGAAGTTGTTTATTATTTATGCTCAGGCTGTTCATCTGTAATCCATATATTCATACACAACTGTTCACTGCTTCCAATGTTTCTTAATTTACCAATGACTGAATCATTGAAGGTGATTCCCTTGTGCTGGGTATGTTGTCAGCCTACATAGAGTTCAAGCATCTGAGGCTCCCTAGAACAAAGTGTAACAGAAAACACAGAGACTTTGTGCCAAGTTTTTATATCTCAGTCTCTCTTCAATATCCAGGTTTGACCTATCTTTATAAGACTGTCTAAATGAAAAAATACATATTTCCAGATAGAAGTATTTTGAGGAAATTGAAAATAAAGATCTTTCTGTATGATCATCTGTAACAATAGAGTTGTTGAAGTCATCACAATTCTGTGCTACTGATGGTTCTTTTTATGCAGACAATCATTAGGAAACCAAGGC
Organism: Phasianus colchicus; assembly: GCF_987193195.1. NCBI lineage: Eukaryota > Metazoa > Chordata > Aves > Galliformes > Phasianidae > Phasianus > Phasianus colchicus. The sequence goes on from NC_143476.1 coordinate 76,738,596, forward strand.
AGATTTGTTTTGATTTTTTTCTTTGCTTTTTCAATGATTAGATCTGATCACCTAATTCTTCAGTCCTACTGAAAGCTTTCTGTTGTTATAATTGTATTTATTTGGGAAGGACTCCTGAATCTCAGTATCAATGTTTGTTTGTTTGTTTCTGTGTGTGTGTGTGTGTGTGTGGCTTTCCTTTCAATTTTTTTTCAGAAGATGGTGAGGCACTGGCATATTCAGATCAGAGAAATTGTGGATGCCTCATCCCTGAAGGCATTTAATGTCAGATTGAAAGGGGAATGGCAATCCTGCCCATGATGAAGATTAGAACTAGATGATCTTTAAGGTCTCTTCCAACATAAACCATTCTATGATTCTATAATTTTCTTTTGAAATTGAGTAATTCAGATCAGTTCACTGTGAACAATTTTGATAACATAATCATTACACTTCTTTTAAATAAAAAAAAAAAAAAAAAGCATTTAATAAAATTTTAATAAAATAAAAAGCAGGACATGTAAGGGTCTAGCCTCTATCCACTCACAAGTCTAAGGGAAAAAGTTGAGCTTTCCCAAGTCTCTACATAGAATCATTAAGTCACAGAAACTTTTGAGAAAGAAGGGAATTTTAAAGGTCATCTAATCCAACTCCCCTGCAGTGAACATGGACATCTACAGCTCAGTGAGCCTGATCCAGCCTCACCTCAATGCCTTCAAGGACAGGGCATCCATCACCTCTCGGGGCAACCAGCTCTGGTGCCTCACCACCCTTACTGTAAAAAAACGTTTTCCTTACGTTCAACCTAAATCTCCCCTTTTAGTTTAGTTTAGTCTCTCCCATCACAACAGACCTGCTAAAGAGTCTGACCCCTTCCTTCTCACAGTCCCCTTTAAATACTGAAAACCTGCTATCAGGTCTCCTCAGAGCCTTCTCTTCCCCAGGCTGAACAGCTCCAGCTCTCTCAGACTCTCTTCATAAGAGCGGTATTCTATCACTTGGATCATTTTTGTGGCCCTCCTCAGGACACATTCCAACAGATGTATATCTCTCCTGTATTAAGGACTCCACATCAGGGCACAGTATTCCAGGAGAGGCCTCACGAGTGCAGAGTAGAGGAGCAGGATCACCTCCCTCACTATAATAGCCATGCTTCTTTTGACACAGGACACAACTTGCTTATTGGGTTGCGAGGGCACATTGCTGGCTCATGTTTTAGGTTCTGACACATTTTTTTAATTAAAGAGTGTAAGTTCCTATTGCAGCTATATGCACATAATTAATTATGGCCTTGCATTCTATCCAAGCTTACCAAATTGTTTCCTACTTCCACTGCAAATCATGGAAGTAACATAACAAGAAAGAGAGGTGTTATTGTGCGCTACAGTAGGCTTCAGTATTAATGAAAAACTCATCCAGGTTGTTGTCAGTGGTCTTTCACATTACTATAGATATCACAGAACACTGCATAGTCTTCTAGGATTTTTGCATTTATTTGTGAACCAAACACCGTTGTAGGCACTTGAATAAGTGCTTAAGATACATGCTGCAGCTGAAAACATCATATACGGAGGTCACTCCAAAAGTAATGTCTCCTCTATACCCACTAGGAGCTGCATCTTATACATTTTCTTTGATGAGGAATTCACAGGTCAACACTCCATGGAGTCCTGTCACCACTCCATGCCATTTGACTCCATCTCATAGTGGTGTCACCATGTCTCTTCTCTGGTAATAATGCAACCCAGGAAACGTCACCTTCAGCCTCTTAATGGTTCAGTAAGTCCTGACAAACTTGCATATGGTGTCCTTTCTATTCCTGTTCATGAGATGTTCATGAGATCCACCTGGCACAAACTCTGTGATATTCCAGTGTTGTCACCATCACTCCCAACACAGTGAAGCCAATATTCAGCTCCATACACAGTTCCCTGGACATCATCTTCCTGTTTGAATGGATGAGCTGATCAAGACATTCTTCATTTTCTGGTGTGACAGCTGTGCTTGGCTGACAAGAATGTGGTTTGTCTTTCACGTTACTGCTGAAACGCAGCACCCACTCCCTCACGGCGCTCACATCCACTCTTTGGACTTTGCAAACATTCAGCAAGCATTGATGAATGATAGTGGGTGCCATTTTTTCCACACGGTGGAATTCAGTGCCACACCTTTGCTTCATATGCACTTCCATGTCAGATGTCATTGTGTCAGACTGCCCCTCTGCTGCCATTTGTTACATGGCAACAAAATGTAGTGGAATATTGGTGGGAAGGTTCAGCTTCTACTGCCATACCATCGACATCTGCCTCTGATATTCTGGACCGACATAATGAAATAGAAGGCATTACTTTCAGGAAAGACCTCATGCTTATGTGTGTTGCCCAACTTACAGACACTGATGTCGTATAGTTTGAAGCCTTTTAGAGTAGAAACAGATCATTCTTAGCTGGACAATTATCACTCATATAAAGATGCTTGAGTCTGAAAAAGTGGCTCAGAACTTTCCCTCTTACTAACCTTGTGGATGAACAAAAATATTACATTTCAATGTCACCATAACTGATGAAAGACAATTCATCTATTGCTTAGATTGGCCTGGGAGTAAATACATTATTAAATAATTTTTGCATGGAAAAAAAGATATATATTTTTTAAAGAAGACTTGAGGAAGGAAGTGCAGGAGAGAATATAAAAGAAAATATTTTTAAAAGGCTCCAGAATAAATTTTTTGTTTATTTTTCTTTTTTTAATGAGAAATATTTTATTTGAATTTACTGATTAAAAAAAAAAAAAAGAAAAGAAAATGTATAAAATCAAAATATCAGACTAGTAAACATAACTTTTGGTCTGAGTTCAGCCAGTTTAGCCAGTCTGTAGCTCTTTCCTTGAATCCTTCTTTCATGGCCTGTCCTGGAGACTCAGTATATTTCGTTATTTCTCCAAAAGTTTTACATATCCTTATCTTGTCAAATAACTGGAGTTGAACCCATCACATAACCAAGTACCGCTCACTGTTATCACAAGGTGGACCTGCCTCTAGCCACAAGCAAAGGCCAGTGTGTCCATAAAGAGAGCATAGTCCAGCCAAAATATTGTCCTTGCGTTATAAAAAGCAGGTAGTTATCTCCTCGTGTGAGTTCTTAAGCATGGCAGCTGTAGAGTCTTGGATTTCTGCCATAATCAAGAAATAATCAATCACTGAAGGTAGAATCTGATAGTTTCTTCAAAATGAAACTAACATTTCCCTCTTTCAAAATTCAGACACCATGAGACTGTAGTAGGCAGTTTATTTCACTTGCTGTGCTGATAATTCATACATAATACAACTGTTAATTTGCTGATCTGAAGCACCAGGGCTTGCTGATACTGTGCACATTCCTCTTTGTTTCCTTTGGTTATTTTGTGTTTCATCATCTCTGAATATTTTTTTTCAATTCCATGTTTCATAATGGGAAGAAAGTGAGCTGAAGAGCTACAGTGATTTCCATTTAAACTGTTCTCTTTTTATCTGCACTACAAAAACTAACATCCCTTTGCTAACATTTGCTTAGACATTTTTGAAATCATAAGAAAGGAAATTATGGGAGTAAGAATACAAAAATGGAGCAAAATCTTCTTTTTACCATAAAGTGTGCATTGGAAATGAGTGAGTTTCCTACTGTTCAGAACATACATGCGAACAGTAGGAGACAATGAATGCTCTAAGCACTGTCTCCTGCCTGCCGACACAGTACAGCAATCAGAAGCCAGAAGGCTGTTTGCCTTTTCAAAAAAAAAAAGAAAGTATTTTTTGAGAGCCTGTGTCAGAGTTCTTTATTTTCATTTCTCTGATAATGCTTCACAATCTCATTGGACTTAAAGAAGTTAAATATTGCTACCTTTTCCTCTGTTCCTTCTGGGTCTAGGATAGTACCATTGCTTAGTGTTTTCCCTGGAATATAAAAGGTTTAATGATGCCATTAATTGCACAGAACGTGCAAAGACTTCTGTAATTCTCATTATATTTCAAAAAATAAATACTTAGTTTTTGCTCTTTTTTGGTGAGGGGGCAGATTTGTTTTTTCTTAGCCACCTGGTATTTGCTAATGTGATTTTTGTGGAGAGCAAGGGTCAAAGAGGAAGAGAACAAAGTATGTATGGTAGGTATACAGGAGATAAAACTGATACAATTGGCTCACAAAAAAACAAGTAGAGTTTCTGTGTGTGCTGGCATTACTCAAGAACAGAGATAGGCAAAATATCAAGTTCCAGAGTGCATTAATCTGAAGTACAATCCATAACACAATTAATGTTTAACCTAATCCAAATGTTTTGCAGTATTGCCAGCTCCAAACCTTCAGAAGGCATGAGATTAAGCACCTCAAATCTTGAGCTTCCTATAAAAAAAATCACCAATTTTATTTAGTGAATACAGCTAGTTTCTTGGTGTTCATCTTCTGGTTCCCAAACTATTAGGCAATTTCCTTATCACAATTGTGTTTTTTTGTTTTTCTACAGCTGTAAGTACTAGAAACTGAAGGCCTTTATGTTTTTTTGTTCAACTGATCAACTGATTGAATAATAAATAAATGTTAATGCTCTAGGAAAATTATCTAACACACCTGGAGTTTTAAGAAAATACATGAATTCCTTGGAAGATGTATTGTGATTAAGAGATTGATGAAAATCCATCAATTCAAAGTTCCTAAAACTTCATTTAAGTGCCATATTTTATTGTTCTAAAGTAATTTTAGACTGACAAAATGTTAAAATATGGCAGATTGTCCTTTGAAAATCAAATAATGATGAACATGCTGGTCTTCAAGACAAAATGAGAACATTCTACAAAGAGACTGAAAAGAGTGGCATAGCTTGAAAGCTATGTATTTTTAGTATTAGGATGAACCTAATACTAAAAGCCCCTCAAGTTTAAGGGCTTGTGTCAATTAGAAATCCTCTGCCTATGTCACCTCTGAGGACCTGTTCTCCGAGCCACTGAAGCCTTGAGTGAAATTCAGTCATAGACAATCAGCACAAGACATATCTAGCCTTGTCTTTGTAGAAAACTGCAATGTAACAACTTGGTAAGTAAATAAATAATTAAACAGAGAAACAAAATCAATCAAACAAACAAAAAAGTAGAAAAAAGTAGAAATTCAGTAGTTCTTTTTCTTTCTTGGATTAATTCTTTACAAAGACAACACGTCACAGCAGCATCATTGCAAAGGTTGTGTATGATGACTTCTGCAATGCAGTAAGTGCTTTTTTAAAAAGAAGAAGAAGGAGGAGGAGAAGGAGAAGAAGGAGGACGAGAAGGAAGAGAAAATTCATATTTGACTTAAAAAAACAAAAACCTTCTATAATTCATAAATGAAACAAGGAAATAACCTTAGCATACTTTTTTAAAAACTCTTGGTTAATTAACTTTTCTCAGAAAAAGGTTGTTTTTCTTTAATTCACCCTAGACTTGGGAAGAAAAAAAAAAAATACAAGAAAAGTATAGCCAAGGTTCATTACTTCTCCACTCTCACTTGGTTCAGATATGGATTCAACAGGATTTAGTAAAGGAACAAAGAAGGGTCAAAAGTTCTCCTCTGAGCATAAAGGTCTTGGTGGGTCACAGCAGGTAGGAGCAATTTTTGTAGCAAATGGAAGAAAAACAGGTAAAATAACTGGCATCACGCCCAACCACATCTGATGCACCAGCAAATTGATTCTTTTTAAGAGTATCAGCTGAGAAAACAAGTGGAAGTAAGGCGGGATAAGAACTGAATTCCTGCCTATGAACATGTAAGTTCTGTTCCCTATCACACACTCACACCATTTTTTTGCATTCTTAAACATAATCATGATATCTATTTATTATTTCTCTCAACCCTAATATGAGCTCACTGTCACAGTAAAAAAGCACTTCCAGTCCTCAGGTCTTATATACTTTGCTCTAAATAACAAAATATTTGCTTCAAACAGTCTGCATGCCAAAATAGATATTTGAGACTATTGTTTTAGTAGTTTTAGCAAAAGGTGGCTTATTTGACAGAATTGTATATTTCCCCTGGGGGGGGAGTTGTTTTTCACAGAAAATACTTCTTTTTCTCTTGGCAGAGTGGCTATTTCAACTCATTTGCTTACGTATATTTTCAAGACTTCAGAGCTCTCTTGTACCTCAAGAGAAAAGGCAAAAATGAGGGCAAGGGGGAATGGTTTTAAACTGAGACAGAGGAAGTTTAGGTTAGATATTAGGAGGAAGTTTTTCACACAGAGGGTGGTGACCAGGTTGCCCAAGGAGGTTGTGGATGCCCCATCTGTGGAGACATTCAAGGCCAGGCTGGATGTGGCTCTGGGCAGCCTGATCTAGTGCTTTGTGACCCTGCACATAGCAGAGGGGTTGAAACTAGATAGAAACTCAAGCCATTCTATGATTCTATGATATTAATTGTTCACTTAGTTTTCAGTCTGTTTCAGTCCAGATGCCTGATTAGATACTCTTCTTACACTTGTATTTTCACAGTGGATGATGATACACAATTTTGTTGAAGCTTTACTTTCAGAGATCATTACAGAACTAGAGAATATGATGTGTGAGGAAATGTTGATCACAGAATCACAGAATTGCCAGGGTTGGAAGGGACCTCAAGGATCATGAATCTCCAACCCCCCTGCCACAAGCAGGGCCACCAACCATCCCACCTAATGCTAGACCAGACTGCCCAGGGCCCCATCCAATCTGGCCTTGAACACCTCCAGGGACGGGGCATCCACAGCCTCTCTGGGCAGCCTGTTCCAGTACCTCACCACTATCTCCGTAAAGAATTTCCCCCTGACGTCCAACCTAAATCTCCCTTCCCTCAGCTTAAAACCATTTCCCCTTGTCCTACCGTCACTCACCCTTTCAAAGAGTTGATTTCCCTCCTGTTTGTAGGCTCCCTTTAGGTACTGAAAGGCTGCAATGAGGTCACCCCACAGCCTTCTTTTCTCCAGGCTGAACAAGCCCAGCTCTTTCAGCCTATCCTCATAGGGGAGGTGCTCCAGTCCCCTGATCATCTTCGTGGCCCTCCTCTGGACCCTCTCCAACATCTCCCTGTCTTTCTTGTACTGGGGGCTCCAGACCTGGACGCAGTACTCCAGATGGGGCCTCACAAGAGCAGAGTAGAGGGGAACAATCACCTCTCTGTCCCTGCTGGCCACCCCTCTTTTGATGGAGCCCAGGATACCATTTGCCTTCCGAGCCGCAAGGGCACACTGCTGGCTCATGTTAAGTTTTTCATCTATCAAGACCCCCAGGTCCTTCTCCACAGGGCTGCTCTCAAGGACCGCTCCTTCCAGTCTGTAGGGATGCCTGGGATTCCTCCAGCCCAAGTGCAAAACTCTGCACTTTGCCATGTTGAACCTCATCAGGTTCACCCGGGCCCATCTTTCTAGCCTCTCGAGGTCCCTCTGAATGGCATCCTGTACTTCAACCATGTCAACCACACCACTCAGCTTGGTGTCAATCTAACTGAGTTTGTTAAACCTTCATAACAAATCATATTGACAGGACAAGATACAATGGGAACAAATTGAATTGGGATAAATTCACTCTGGATATAAGAAAAATGTTCGTCATTAAGGGAAAAATTAAATATTAGAGTGGGCTTCCAAAGAAGTGGCATGAGTTCCATTGCTGGAGGAAGACTTAGCTTAATGGGGCTATGGAAAACCAAATGTTTTCACCCAAAATTTGGAGTAGTTGTTTTCAGGATATCTATTCCCACTTTTTAATGGCTTTTGAATGATTCAGTTTTTCTTTTGCTTTGGATGTTATTTTTCACATAAAATTACTCTTACGTTCTAAAATAATTTTTTTTTAAAAAGCATTTTAACTACAGAAGAAGATGTGTGTGATGTAGAGGTGCTCATTCCTTCTGCTGAATTTGCAAGAGCATGAAAGGGATACGTGAAAGAAAAAATGAGAAGTGGTCTTTATCTGACTCAACTGTTCATGTAATTTCCACAGGAGAGACATATAATAAGGCTTTGAATTTAAGCTACACGGCCTTTGGGCTCCCCCCCTTCAGTTATCAGGCTGCAACTCGCGTCACATTACACTTATAAAAGAGTGGGATTACATTCCTCTAATGGGACAGAATTAAGCCAAAGGAGGTGGAACAGCTTTCAAAGGAGTAACTTCAACACAGGGGGCCAAATTCTACTCTCAATTACACACATCTGACTGCCGCAGTGATTTCAATGGGGATACTCAGGTGTAACGAAGGGCAGAGTGCCTTTGTCACACGGAGCAGATGTGAAAAATCCAAGCGTAGGCTAACGGTGAGCACCTCTTTTTTTAACAGCTACGATTTTGTGGCTGGAAAGCAAAAGAGATTTAAATAGAAGCACGATCTACTGCACTTTATTCAGAAGTAAACTTCCTTACCTTCCAGATTTGTTTTCATCTTCTTGTAATTTTTACAAAATACAGGAAATTTACAGCAAGAAACTGAAAAATGAAGGTGAGATTCTCTTTTCAAAGAACTAGAATTCCTCTGCTCTTTGAAACATTTGTCTCACTTTCATCACCACAGCATCAGCAGTGTTAGGCTTCATTGAGGCTGATTTTATGTCCTTCTATTTTAAATCTTGCAGCTTTAAAGGTCATTTTTATTTGTTTCAGAGGACTTTCTTCCTTCTTATCCTTATGTTTCTGTTTTTAAATGTTTGAAGCACAGTGGAACAGTAATGAAGATTTAAAATACAAGGCTCTGTTTTTGTTTTAATACAAGGAAAGGAGACTTTAACACGATTTCATTTTGGCTAGATAGATTTTGCAGCAAATTTTACCCATGCAATCTCGTAAGTTCAAAAATTTTAGTCCCCACTAGAAATTTTCCACAGTAAGGTACATTCACATAGAAAGAAAGGGAAAATATCAATAGAAAGATGAACAGGTGACTAGAACATTTCTGTCCAATCTATTTTCTGCCTAAGATTAGCTATCTGATCTGACATACCAGCACATACAGAGTCTCACAACACTATCCTTGTTATGTGACTAGATTAGCAGTGCTGATGTGACATGGGCAGGACAGTACAGCTACCTAGCACCCTAAGTGCAGATCTTTGATTTTATCCCTCGTCTCAGAGAAAGTGTGTTCTTCTACCTCACTCACAACCAGATATGGCCATGTCATTGGAGTAAATACTGAAAGGAAAAGGGGAGATACTGTATACTACAGAAATGATTCCCATTGCTTTTTTTTTTTTTTTTCTTTTTCATAGAAAGGTTCCTGTAGTTCTTCAGTCAACTGATTTCACAAGTGTTTCAAGAACTGACCACTTCTACATCCTCACCATTGTGGTATGGGTTAGGAAAGTAAGAAAGGAATCCAAAGCCACAAGAAAAAATACATCAGTCGCACATCTTTGGGTTATTTGAGTAAACTACACCCAAGCCATACTTGGAACATATTCTTTAAAAAGTTGAAATTGAGAAAAAAATGTCTCAAATAATACCAGCTCAATAATTTCTATGAGCCTCCAGAGACAGGCTTCATCTCTCACTATGCTTTACCCTCTGTAAATTGTATATTTTATCAAAACTGCCTAGGGGAGAAGTCAGGGGAGGTCAATTAAAATTAGGACACTATAAGATAATTAGAGAAGATTCTTTGTTGTGTAACAAATATTTAAAATTAAAAATGATATAGATTTACCTTGGAGTGAAGCATTGCCTTTTAAGGGGCCAGGCTGGAATGTAGTAGATACGTAGTATATGGTTAACTTACATCATTAAGTGTAGGACATGTGATTTCTCCAAGAAAATATTGCCTCTTTGCTGTATTTTGCCAAAAACAAAAGTGGCCATGCAAATATCTAGGAAAAAACGAAGATCTAAGTTGTCTCCCGGCGAAGCTTCAGCATTTGCTGAAGCCATCTGAAACTGCTTCTCCAATAATCTATGGAGAAAGTACCATATGCTTTCTCTGTAACATATGATGAATTCAGATTCTGGATTTCATACAAAAATACCAAATACAATCAGTAAAAAATTAGCACTGAATCATCCATTCACCTGATAAGAAAAATAGCACTGAAAATGTATAAGAGAAAAATTAACTGTCATTTCACTAGAGGAACAAAGCAATATATTTACAATGATGTATTCAGCAGAAGGCAGAGAAAAACCATTCAAAAAATAATTTCACAAATAATGTTTGAATAGTACTCATCTTAACCCAGCTTCACACAGCTGTCACTAAAATTTACCATACCTGACTGACCTTTACCATTACGATTAAAGCTAATAAAAAAATCTACTGGTGTTTTATAACCTTGTCAAAAAAAAAAAAAAAAAAAAAAAAGCATAGGGCAAGTGAGTGAGTAAAAATTTGCAATACTGACTTAGAGTCATAAATATTACTGATTAATAAAGTGTGATCCCTGTGATATACCTTTAACTATTCTTTATACTGTTTTATTCACTTGGGGCTTGTTTGTGCATGGATGCAATTATTTGTATTGTGCCATAGACAGGCACAGACATATTCTCAGGCTCTTTTGGGAAAATTCTGAATAACCTCAAATCTCAGTAATATTCGTAATGGATTAAAATCATCAATGCCTTCTTAGATTGAGCAAAAATTATAAATATGTTGCTTTTACTTTTCTTGAATTTTTTAATACTCTATCCTGTCATTTTCCATGATTATTTTTAAGAACTGAGTAATTTCATCCAAAAATATTACTCAGGAAAAATGCCCAAGACTTTTTTTGGTTGGGATGGCACAGTATTATTCTTCTCAGCAGAGAATAAGAAAAAGCATAAGCTCCAGAATCATGAAGGTACTTAATAGGACTCAATAACTAAAATGTTGAGCAATGTAGAAGATTTAAGGAGACAGCATTTCTATCATTTGTTCATATTTTGAGATAAATTCATACTTTACACTGAGTGCTGTCCTCCACTATGTACTTGGGTGGCTCCTGTTACTCACAGGAACTTCACAATAAGGGGGAGATATTAGTCTGTAGATTTATTTTCATATAATAACTGAATTCAAAGGTAGCAAGTGTGGAATAATTTATCAACACTATATTTCTGTAAGGTCAAGTAGAATGTTTTGCAGTCACGTTGGCTTAGAAATTCTTATTAAACTAAGAATTCTTCAGAGATTAGCCATTATGTGACAAAAATCTAATGACAATATTGAAATTGTTAATTTTGGAGATGTTATGTTTTCTTTAGATAACTATAAACAATTCCAGAGACTTAGAATTCCAGAGAAATAAAAAAGAGGATCTCCTTTTTCAGAACAATAAGGAAAAGTCTGGGGGAATCATATTAAGAAGTAACATGCCTTGGAAACAATCAAGGAAACTGTCTGCTGAAAAGACATTTTATTAGGTAAAATGTTGTACATGTTGGCTGTAGAATTTTTCCTAATCCCTTTTCTCTGCTGCTCAATCTTGCTACAAAAGAAATACTTATTTAAGAAAGTTGACCAACAGTTAAAAAGTCATGGAAAGTATAATGCAAATAGTGAACCAGTTTACTTAGAGAAATTTTGATGAAGAACTGGTATAGAAACAGGTGACAGGAGGAATTCTGTTCCTTTCTCTAAGTTTGCAACCTTCTCTCATTTTCTCAATATCAGAAAGGAAGAAGTTGCTCCTCTACTCAGCCCCTCTATTTAAAGTGAGAACACAACAAGCTACATTATGTAAAAATTTAGAGATGAGGAAAAAATGCCACGTCTGAAAAGAGTCTGGGATAGTTCATAATTACAGTAGCCTGTTTTATAAATTTTACTAGTTGAGTTCTAAACGTCATAATTCAATATATTTTTCTTTTTCTCCAATGGTAGTTTCATTTGAAATTGTCTCTTGTCCTAGTGTTTTATTGCTCCAATGCATAAGAGCATACTGTTGTGAAAATATTCCTGACCAAATGTAGCATTATGCATATCATGACAGAGAAGACACAGATCGTGGGATTCATTCTTTGCTGAATTGCTTCTGATCTAGTAATTCACTTGTCTTAGAAGAATCAAGTTAATTTATTTTGGTGGCAAAATCCATCCAAACTCTTCTAGTTGCAGTCATATCAGCTTATACCAATTCAGTTCATACCTAAGTTCATATATTTGGACAAAATCCTGAATGATAAGGAGGAGGCGTTGCCCTTATCAGGGTATTTGAAATATGGTTTCCTTAGGAATGACCTTCACTGAGGGTACATTCTGTGCATACAAAGAGCAGAGTCATTAATAAATTATATACAATGTAGGACTTGAAAAATACATAGAAGGTAGACAAAGCTTTGTAGTTTAAAAGGGCTGCATAGAACTGTTAATATATTATGTGACCTGAATGAAAAGTTACTTACTATACAAGAAGTGTTTTTATAAAATCCATTATCATTTGGTTGGAAATCAAAATCAAAGATATAATTCAACAAAATAACATTGCCTCCTGTTTTTTATGAGCTGCTGGAAATAGAATAGATTTTTTGAAAGTTATTTACATTATTGGGAAAGGTTAGGTAATAGCAAATTTTAGTATTATTCTCTATTTGGAGTGTTCAGACTAAAAATGCAGGACAATCTAAAAAATATTATACATTTTTAGTATGTATTTGAGAAAATATTTGAATGAGTATTGAGGCTACTGTTTATGATGTTTTGGCATTATCGTTCATTTGAAAGAGGTTAGACATGTTTTGCCATATTTAAATATTAAAATTTAATTTCACACTGGATGTTTAATCCCTACTAAAATTGGATAACTTACTAGTAACAAATAACGAGGAACTACATGGACTGAAAAAATATCTTTTAAGGGGAACTTCCAAGAAAGTTCAAGAACTTTCACCTCCCCTGAAGTCCAGAAGGGCTCTGTGAAGTATCATCACTTCTATACATATGAGTGAAAACTGTATTTTAATACAGATACAAGAATCTATAAATACCAGTCACTCAATCATCCTGACAATGAATTTGGTAAGCTGAACTGTGCCATGCAGTGAGAAAAGACTGAGTTTTGACCATGCTAAGAATCACAGTAACAGGTCATGAGAGATTCTTCTATTCTCTCTTTTGGGACAAAAAACAAAACAAAACAAAACAAAACTTCAAGATATATACAGAGAAACACATTTCTAATTGATCCTTCTGGGGACCAAGATTTGTCTGGATTAATTGATTTTATTTCTTTTGGAATCTATTTATATCTTGGTATCCATTAATAACCATGTGACAGTGAGTGCACATAGTTATTAATTTTATGTTGGCTGAAGAAATGCTTCCTTATGTCTACATTTGTACCTGCCTGATAAACTGGTGTAGCTCAAGAGACAGACTCTTTGTTCTTTAACTTCCCTATATGATAATGAGCACATCATTTTATGATAGAAGAGCTCTCATTGTCTCCTATAAAAATAATTTAGTAAATGTTGCCTTAATTGAGGTAAATGCAGTTTTCTTCTGAGAATATTCTGGATCTTTAGAACAGATCTTTAATGATTTACCATTTCTTTTATACATAACACTGTAGAACAGGATTTTTTTTTTTTTTTCCAAAGTAAAAAAGTCAAAGTGAAATAATGTTGTTACTAAATTTTCAGCATACTAGATATAGGCAAAGAAATGCACTCTGCTTTCACTGGTATTTCCAACAAGAAACAAAAATTAAGTACTATTTTCATTTCTCAAATGGACTTCAGAGCAGCATACCTGCTTGTGTTTTTCCATCTCTTCCTAAGGAACATTCAGTGGGTCCCATTTCCAGTGAAGTATTGTTTAAGATCAGGTATATAACTGATTATCCACAGTAGAAAAACAATGGTGGCGACTCAGTGCTCTATCACTTTTATTAATAACTACAGCTTATGTTGAGTCTCATTGCCCACACAGAAGACGACAGATTGCTGAAGATGTATGAAGTGTAAGGGTAACTGGTCATGTCAGTGTATGACTGCTCTTTTTCAGTGACTTTCTTATTTCCCTACCTGTTATTGGACTCTGAAGATAAAGGATTTATTACACTATTGCTGCTGCATGGAGCTGAAGTCTGATTGATGCCTGCTCCAGACAGTGGCAGAAAAATGCTGCTTTTGAGGTAATCCAACTTCTAGTTTGCTTAATGAAATAAAAGTCTCCCTGGATGTTTGTTTTACATTGCAGTCTTACAGATATGACTGAAGATATGACTCAGACAGATAACAGATACTTACAGGTCAAATTTTGATTTATACTGAACAAGTTGTATTCACCAATGGAACTTTGCAGTATGAAACTGTGAGAAGTACATAACAACCCACATCTGCTACATCCCCAAACACAGAGAAAGTAGGATATATGTTTTTATATTTAAAATATGAAGTGTTTAGAATATGAAGTGCTAAAATAATACTTTTATCTTATTATGTTGGCCCACAGTATCAGAGACAGATGTTGGTGGTATAGCAGTAGAAGCTGAACCTTCCCACCAATATTCCACTACATTTTGTTGCCATGTAACAAATGGCAGCAGAGGGGCAGTCTGACACAATGACATCTGACATGGAAGTGCATATGAAGCAAAGGTGTGGCACTGAATTCCACCGTGTGGAAAAAATGGCACCCACTATCATTCATCAATGCTTGCTGAATGTTTGCAAAGTCCAAAGAGTGGATGTGAGCGCCGTGAGGGAGTGGGTGCTGCGTTTCAGCAGTAACATGAAAGACAAACCACATTCTTGTCAGCCAAGCACAGCTGTCACACCAGAAAATGAAGAATGTCTTGATCAGCTCATCCATTCAAACAGGAAGATGATGTCCAGGGAACTGTGTATGGAGCTGAATATTGGCTTCACTGTGTTGGGAGTGATGGTGACAACACTGGAATATCACAGAGTTTGTGCCAGGTGGATCTCATGAACATCTCATGAACAGGAATAGAAAGGACACCGTATGCAAGTTTGTCAGGACTTACTGAACCATTAAGAGGCTGAAGGTGATGTTTCCTGGGTTGCATTATTACCAGAGAAGAGACATGGTGACACCACTATGAGATGGAGTCAAATGGCATGGAGTGGTGACAGGACTCCATGGAGTGTTGACCTCTGAATTCCTCATCAAAGAAAATGTATAAGATGCAGCCCTTAGCAGAGAAACTGGTGTGTTCTGTCTTTTGGGATAGGAAAAGAGTGTTCCTTCTGGATTTCCTGGAACGTGAAGAAACCACCAACTCTGCTACTTCATGATGCTGAAGGCTTGAAATTCCAGAGTCAGGACAGAGAATAAGACAACCTTTCTCTTGCAGCATGATAATGCCAAGCCCCATGACAGTTCAAAGTCAGTGGTACACACTGCCAGTCTTGCTGGACTGTTCTACCACACCTGTCATACAGTCCAGATTTGCTACCTTCTGGCTTCTATTTGTTTGGGCCAATCAGAGATGGACTGAATGGGCAACATTTTCCTAGCCACTATGCTGTCATAGTATCTGTGAAACAGTGGGTCGCCTCTGCTGGTGCAGATTTTTATGAGTGTCACACAGCCTTCTGTCCATAGCAGGTGAAAATGCGCAGCTAATGGTGTTTGAAATGAATGGTGTTGAGAAAGAGTGTTTTGTAACTAAGAATTTATTTCTATCAGTGTTACTGTGTTGTTTGTAACGGTTGTAGTTTCCATGAAAATAAATAGGAGATATTACTTTTGGATCAATCTACATATGTC
Organism: Phasianus colchicus; assembly: GCF_987193195.1. NCBI lineage: Eukaryota > Metazoa > Chordata > Aves > Galliformes > Phasianidae > Phasianus > Phasianus colchicus. Next base: position 76,754,249 of record NC_143476.1, read on the forward strand.
ATTTTCATAGAATCATAGAATCACAAGGTTGGAAACGACCTATAAGATCATCTAGTCCAACAGTCTTCACACTCCCACTGCTACCACAAGCTACTAAACCATATCTCGCAGCTCCTCGTCCAGACGCCTCTTGAACACTGCCAGGGACGGCGACTCCACCACCTCCCTTGGCAGGCCATTCCAGTGCCTGACCACTCTCTGAGAGAAGAAGTTCTTCCTTAAGTCTAACTTAAACCTCTTCTGGTACAACTTGCAGCCATTTCCCCAGGTCCTGTTCGTTGCCTGGGAGAAGAGGCCAAACCCCTCTTCACCACAACCTCCCTTCAGGAAGTTGTAGAGTGCAATGAGGTCTCCCCCGAGCCTCCTCTTCTCCAGACTAAACAATCCCAGCTCCTTCAGCCGCTCCTCATAAGACTTGTGCTCCAGACCCCTCACCAGTATTGTTGCCCTTCTCTGGACACGCTCCAGGGTCTCAATGTCTTGTTTGTAGTGAGGGGCCCAAAACTGAACACAGTACTCGAGGTGCGGCCTCACCAGTGCTGAGTACAGGGGGATGATCACCTCCCTGCTCCTGCTGGCCACACTATTTCTAATGCAGGCCAGGATGGCGCTGGCCCTTTTGGTCACCTGGGCACACTGTTGGCTCATGTTCAGCCGAGCATCAACCAACATCCCCAGGTCTCTTTCCTCTTCACAATCATCCAGCCACTCGTCCCCAAGCCTATAGCGCTGCACAGGGTTGTTTCAGCCAAAGTGCAGGGTCCAGCACTTGGCCTTGTTGAACCTCATTCCATTCACTTCAGCCCAGCGATCCAGCATATCTAAGTCCCTCTGAAGGGCCTTCCTACCCTCAGGCAGATCAACACCACCTCCCAACTCGGTGACATCTGCAAACTTACTGAGGGTACACTCAATCCCCTCATCTAGGTCATCAATAAAGATATTAAACAAGATAGGCCCCAGTACGGACCTTTGGGGGACACCACTTGAAACAGGTCACCAGCTGGACTTCACTCCATTAACCACCACCCATTGAGCACGGCCCTCCAGCCAGTTTCTTACCCAAAAGAGTGTGTACCTGTCCAGGTCATGGGCAGCCAGTTTCCCCAGAAGAAGCCTGTGAGAGACCATGTCAAAGGCTTTGCTGAAGTCTAGGTAGACTACATCAACAGCCTTTCCCTCATCTACCAGTCTGGTCACCCAGTCGTAGAAGGAGATGAGGTTGGTCAAGCACGACCTGCCTTTCTTGAACCTGTGCTGGCTGGGCCTGATTCCCTGGACACCACACACATGCCATGCAATCTCCCCCAAGATGATTTGTTCCATTACTTTCCCCGGTACCAAGGTCAGGCTGACAGGCCTATAGTTCCCCAGATCCTCCTTACGGCCCTTCTTGAAGATGGGAGTCACATCAGCAAGCCTCCGATCCTCTGGGACCTCTCCAGTTAACCAGGAGTGCTGACAGATGGTCGAGAGTGGCTCAGCAATCACCCCTGCCAGCTCCCTCAGCACCCGAGGTGTAGGCCATCTGGTCCCATGGACTTGTGACAGTCCAGATGGAGGAGGAGTTCTCTGACTGCCTCCACCTGAATCGCTGGTGTTGTTTTCTGAGTAGCGTCTCAAACTTCCAGATCAGGGCATAAAATGCCCAGAGGATAACTGGTCTGGTTATTAAAGGCAGATGTAAAGAAGGCATTGAGGACCTCAGCCTTCTCCTTGTCCTCAGTGGCCACATTCCCTGCTGCATCAAGTATAGGATGAGAATTATCCTTGGTTCTTCTTTTGCCATTGATATATTTATAAAAGGATTTTTTATTGTCTTTTACTGCAGTGGCCAATCTGAGTTCAAGATTTCATCTGCACATTACAGCAAATCTTAGTCTAATACATCATGACAAACAATTAACAGTGTCAGAACACTGAGAAAGGGTAGAAATAGAAAACAGTTTAAGTAAATATCGTGTTCAAATGAGAACTCAGAAGTTAGCTGAAAGAAAATAAGGCTACGCATTTACTGAATGTTTAAAACCAAGAAAAACACAGTCAAGCCCCACAACAACTTTGCAGCTTTGAGGGATAGAAGGGGTGGGGTTGGGTTTTCAGTAATCCTTAATAAATTACACAATACTTCATAGTCTAATATGATGCTCTATAATTCTATAACATGTAGAATCTCCAAATCTCAGACAGACAGGCTTTCTGTGGGAAAATCAGAAAATCCACAATCTTTTCTTTACAACTTTGAATCTTGCTAGGGGCAAACAGAAAGAATGTTTTGGTGATTAAGTGTAGGATAAATTCTTTGTCTTTGGGGAGAGTTAGCTTGGTCTTTAGAAATATGGTATTTTTAAACATCCTGAATCATATCTTCCATCTATGCCCCAACCTTATTGTTGTGGGTGTGGTGCAAAAGACAAAAAGCTGCTCATTTAAGGCTTTGTTACATCTACATGAGCTCAAGCTTTGTGCAGTGTGCACTAGGACGGAGCAGTGTACCAAACCCAAATAGAACAAAAACAGAAAGTAAAACTGCTCAATTACTTATTTACTTTTAGAATTGTTTTTAGATGGCACTGAATTACTTTGTTGCATATCATCCACTTGCAGATAAAAATATGATCAGAATGAACTGTGCTTCTGATGATCCTTAAAAACTCAGTATTCTAGGGAAAAAAAAATGTTGCTTCTCTATTTTGCCCCTCATTTTTGTTTCTTTAATTTTGAGTTAATATTGGTGAAAATAAAGCATTTATTTCCACTTGGAACTGAAACTTTATATTGGCCATTCACTTCCCACCATCACTTCCCATCAAACTTTAAAAGATCCAAGAAACTGATTATAAACCTTAGTAAGACTCATTTGCAGTCTGTCACAGCTTTCTATTGCCAAGAGATTTCTTCTGATATTCATGAAGGCTCCTTCATTACAAATTGCAATTGTAACCACAATTACACCTACAGTGTGCTTTTTGACAAGGCTCCTTATAAATAAGAGCTTCTGGTGTTTGACTCACTCAGTAAAACAGAATAAAGCAAGGATTACCAAACTTAATCTGAAGAGGCAGGAGTACCCTGGAGCTCTCGGTTTGGCCAATGGCTTGCAGGGAAATAACTGCTCAGTTATTCACACACAACATTGAGGAGTTGCAACTATTTTATTGAGAACTTATGAAACTGTTAAAGTTGCTATGCATCTCTGGCATAAATAAAATGGGGTTATGGGAGATGAGCAGGAATGAAATCTAACTAGCTCCAGAAGAGGAACCACTAGTACTCTAGGAAGAAATGTATTAGTTATCCTCAGTCTTAAGGGAAAAATTGGAATTATAGCTATTAATGATATAAATATAACATACTAGAAAACCATACAGAAAAAAAAAAACCACCTCTAACTTAAAAAATTACTTCCCAAAGATGGGTTCAAAACCTTATCTACTCCCATTTTTCTCAAATTAATCTCCCTTCTCCTGCAACTTCCTTTTTCTAAGCTACCCAAAGAATTTGGTCATGTCCTGTAGGTCAACATATTCTGGCTACATTGGCAATAGGAAAGGTCAGAGAATATACTCAAAAAGAGAGAAACTGAGAAACTTTCTGACAGGTGGTTCATTTTCATTTACATATTATGGCTGTTCCACTTCAGCATCAGTTGGCACAGGTTGCAGCTACAGGCTGCAGATAGATTCACATGCAGGAGACATGCACACTACACAACTCTGGGAAGTCTGCTGCTGTGTTCTTAGTAAGATAATGACAAGAAGCGGCAGGCTGATTGAGCTCAGACTAATCTGTTTCTTATACTGAAGATACTTTTGAAGGCTAAAGTGCTAGACATGTATGTCCAACCTTTTGGCTTGCCTGGGCCACACTGAGTGAAGAGAAATTGTCTTGGACCATATATACATAGGTTACCCTGAAATTAATGCCTCCTATTTATTTCCATGGAAACTACAACAGATACAAAGAGCACAATAACACTGTTTGAATAAACAAATTCTCAGCTACAAAACACTACTTTTCAATACAGTCACCCCATTAGCTGTGCATTTTCACTAGAGATGAACAAGTCCATTCATGCTACACTAGTAAGAATCTACACCAGTAGAGATGATCCACTGTTGAACTCACCACTGCTGAAATGCACCACCCACCCCTTCATTCTGCTCATGTCCATTGTTTGGTTCTCCACAAACATTCAGCAAGTGCTGATGAATGTTAGAGGTTGCCATTTTTTCTACACGGAGTAATTCAGTGCCACACCTTTGCTTCATATGCACTTCCATGTCAGGTGCCCTTCTGTTAGACTGCCTCTGTGTTGCCACCTGTCATACAGCAACAAAATGAAAGATTATATTGGTGGGAAGATTCAGCTTCTACTGCCATACCACCAACACCCGCCTCTGATGTCAAGGGCGACATCATAAAATGGAAGACGTTACTTTCAGGGTGGCCCTCATAATGTATACATTATCAGTAACGTACAAGCATACAAATAAGCACATACAAGAGTGATGTGAGCATGCCAGGGCTACTCTGCAGTGAAGAGCCGCTGCCTTCATAGCATGGGGCAGATGGCAGGCTGCATTGTCAGCCATGTGGGACCGCATATGGCTTGCAGGCTGTGGGTTGGACACTCCTCTACTAGAGCATGGATCACAAGAGCAAGGTATTCAGAGGAAACAATAACGCATCCGGATAGAAAATCATAGAATCACAGCAAGACAGAATCATAGAATCGTAGAATGTCTTGCATTGGAGAGGACACTTATAGATCACCTCGTACTATTCTTCCTATCAAGAGCAGGGTTGCCATCCAGGTCCCACCCACCAAAGGCCCATCTTTTTATAATACTTTATAATCCTCTAAATACTGGAAGACTGCAATGAGGTCTCCTCAGAACTTTCCGTTCTCCAGACCAAACAAGCTCAGCTCCCTCAGCCTGTCCTTGTAGGAGAGGTGTCCTTTGACCATCTTTGTGGCCTCTAACAGCTCCACATCTTTCTCATGTAGTGGGACGCTGACCTGGATGCAATACTGGAGGTGGAGTCTCATAGAAGCAGAAAAGAAGACACAGCCTCACTGGGCAACCTGTTCCAGTGTCTCATCACCCTCACAGTAAAGACTTTCTTCTTGATATCTAGTCTAAATCTACCCTCTTCCAGTTTAAAAACATTTCCTCTCATCCTGTCACTACATGCCCTTATAAATAGTCTCTCTAAGGCTTTCCTGTAGCCTGCCTTCAAGTACTAGAAGGCCGCTATAATGTCTCACAGAATCACAGAATTGCCAGGGTTGGAAGGGACCTCAAGGATCATGAGGGACCTCAAGGATCACTCTCCTCAGAGTCTCATCTTCTCCAGGCTGAAGAGTCCCAGCTCTCTCAGTTTGTCCTCATAGGGGAGTTGCTCCAGCCCTCTAATTATCATTGTGACTCTCCCCTGGACCTTCTCCATTACGCTGTAAACATGAGGGCAATCTTCCAAAAAAGAATGGAGGCCTTGCTGCATGAGGCCCGTGAGCAATTTATGTACCTAGGTCCAAAACTGAATTCCTAAAAACATTGTTCAGTTCATGATCAATCCAAGGCATGTGACCCTGCAGAGGTCTCAATTTTCACCACTGGAATTCCTCAAACACCTGCAGCTTTGACTAGGCCTAGGCCCAGATCTGTCTGCTCCTAACAGGTCATACATCTTAGATAAAATCCTTCTTCCAAGCGAGTTCAGATGTACATTCCATGAGATTGTGCCTTTATACCCTCATTTTCTGTCTCCAGTCTTTCCAGTGCTTCAGTGGGCAAGATGAAAACACCTCATGGCAGTCACCATTCTCTTACATACAAGCTCATCTCTCAACAACCTACAGCTCACATATTACAGACCTCCCTTGGCTATGGCCAAGATGCATGTTTGCCTTTATTCAGACACTGAAGGAATTTGAAACCAGCTCTGTCACAGACAAAGTAAGTGCTGTAGCCACTGACCACTCACAGAACAGGGCAAACTACTTCCCCAGGCACCTTCCGAAAGATAAAAATAATACCCTCCATCTCTCAGAAACACAAACAAAGGAAAAAAAAAACATCCACAATAGAACATAAGTGCCTGCTATTAAGAATATGACTTCTGGTAGCACTGAGGTCTACATCCTGAAGAAGGGTAGCATCTGCTATATGTTCCCGTGTTCAATCAGAAGCAGCTGTTTTTCCGTGAATACCACTCAGAAGCACTTAGCTCTCCCCATCCACTCTCTAAGGCATGAGATGCTTCTCGGAAGCCTGCATTCCATTACAGAGCCAGATGTACAAAATTAGCCATTATGGCTTGTACCCTGCTACACCAAATCTCACTCCCTAAAGCGGGCATCCCTTCCTCTGTCCTGGGCCTCAGCTATAGTGTGAGTGCTTGTGCAGACCTAACACAGACAGTGCCATGTGCTGAGTCTCACCTCTCAGTATTTTGGACAGAGATCACAAAATGCTTGCACAGGCCCCATGCTGGCTAAGGAGACAGAGAAGGCCAGGCAAAGCCTTGCTGATACTGGCCGCAACATCCTGTCCATTGTTGGGTGCAAGGAAGGTGGTGCTGAAGGAGGGCCAGGGAGAGTGGGAACTCAAGGCAAGAAGTCATCCAGGGCTTTCCCGCACCTGGAGGATTCCAGGTGATAGCCTGCATGATGCAGGGGGAGGAAGAGCAGCCACGCATTAAGGCTGCCCAGCTTCTGAGAACAGGCATGTCTCAGCCCTGCCACACCCCACTGGCCTGCTGCCACCTCCTGTTCCCCTGCTCTGGAGGGGCTTTCACAGAGAGGGAAAAATCCCACGCTGAATCATAAGCCTGAGTCTCCCTGCAAGTTCTGCAGACCAATTGCCAATACTTTACTTTTAGCAAAACATGAGGAAGTTCATCAGAGACACCTGATCTGTATCCATCATCGAGAGATCGAATCTCCTCATGGTCAGTGCCTCTTCCTGTACAGATGTCAGACTGAAGCAGCTCCATGCTTAGGGAACTATTCTCCTACAATTATTTTCAAGATTTCTGCTAGGAGTGTAGTGCTTGTTTAACCATTTCAGCTGAGCCCAGGGCAAATCAATCCACCCTTCCCCAGCAGAAACATTGCTGCCCCTCTTGAGCAGTGAGCTGACAAAACACAAGAATGGGCTGGGCAAAGAAGCCATGACTGCAGCTCGAGAGAGCGTTATCAGGGTATCACAGGCTCTGTGTCATGTCAAAGGTAGATAATCCTCCTCCATCCTTCCTTTCGCTCTTGCACATTGCCCTCACAATTACATTTACCATGCCACAGCCCCTGGGAGCTTCACTGACCTAAATTTTGCATGGAAACACTAATTATTTGTTCCTTTTAGGCCCCACATTCAGAAAAGCATGAAAGCATGTACCTCCACCTGACTTCACTCACTTTTATCACAAAATGTAAATTATTCCTTACAATATAAAAAAGCATTAAAAAAAAAAAAAAAAAAAAGATCTGAAGGACAACTCAGTTTAACACCACCTGACTGAAAAGCATGAATTGGATGAAATAGCTTGTAGTTTTTAACTGATTGGTAACTGGCCAAATTTTTTGCCTTTTTTTTTTTTTTTTTAATCCACATTGACTGTATTTTGTCAGCAATGTATTCAAATGTATTCCAAAATTTAAAATATTTTCAGAAATACATAAATTTCTCTTTCTAAATAGTTGAAGGAAGCTAAATCTTTAAAGAATTAACATGTTGTTTACCTGGCTGTAAGAGCCAGCCAAACTTTTGATTCTGTGTCACAGGACTTTCATCTTTCAGTGTTTTTTCCTTCCAGATTTGATGCTTGCAGCATAAAACTTGTACTGCTAATTGTAATGCTGCTGCTTGTCATGCAATTTCATTCTTAATTCCCACTTTTTTTTTTTTTTTTTTTTTGAGGCACTTACTGAATGAAGAGACCGAATTCTCCTGTGAGAGTTAGTAAGTTTTTTGTCATAGAAACAGGAATAAGTGAACTCTTGAAAAATCAGAATTTTTTGTAGTTGTTGTTGGAATTAAGCACATAAAAGACGTGAGGCTTTATATGGCCGGTTATTAGAGCATGGTTATATTACCATAGTCTTTTATTTACTTTTATTGACCAGGTTGGTTACTGCAGAGCTCTAAAAATCTGAGAGAAGTACTATCTGCCTTTCTTAATTCCATATTAGAAAAGCAGTGAACAACAAAAACAGAGACTTAAAAACCTGGCTTTTGATAAAATCTATGAAGACATATCTGTCCTGAATATATTGTCTTGCACAAATACTGGATTTGGATTTTGTTTTGTTTGTTTGCCTCTCAGTTACAGTAACCATTAAGACACAATGAGATTTGTAATGAATGATGGACTAATATACTTACTTTAAAGTGACACAATTATTTGAGGTCTCTAGCCACTAAGTGCTCGGTTTTGTTTGTTCTGACTACCTATACTTTCCAGTGGCAAATAACATTACTTGAATGGCTAAGAAATCTCTGATCCTTCAAGTGCTGCAATCATGAAATTCTTGCTACAGAGAAAAAAGAAAAAAAAAAAAAAAAGAATAATCTGAATAATGTGAATACATTGATTTACTACAAATTCATTTTCACTAAACAAGACCCTGCATCTTTAGCATACCTGAAATCCCACTGACTGAGCCATATGTGAAACCTGAGGTCATTCAGTTCTAAATTCCAGCCATGCTAATGGGCACAAATCCTGTAAAATTTCCCCTTGCTTCATATCATAAAGACAAAATGCATGTAAATTAGGATTGCAAAATGGCACGGGGCTAATTCTGTTCAGTTTTTTTCTAAGATTGCTCTTCTGTAAAATGTTGTGCAAGTAATTTGTATATAGCCTCCTGCCCTAAAAATTACAAGATATGAAATTTCTCTTTAAAGACTACAAATGAGTCAGGCAGTGGTTTTATTTTAAAATTTTCTGTACATACAGATATGCTATTGGCTTATATTTCTAATTACCAAGCAGTAGAGTATTGTGAGTATTATTGTTGGGTTTTTTTAGTACTATAAAAAAAATTATGCAGCCATTTATGGTCAAATATTAATAAAGTGATGGAAAATACTAAACTGGTAAATCCACATTGGGTACTACAAAATAGCACCGCTGATTTTATACTCGCATGCCAAGGAATTTTGCCACTAACTTAAAGAACATTGGGCTCAACCCTTCAGTGATATGCATTCCTGCTTCATGAGATATTAGCAGCAAATCTTCCACTACCTTCACAAAAGGCTCTCTATAACCTTTAAAGTTTGCCCTTGCAATTCCTGAACCACCAGATTTGTAAAAATTGCTTCAAGATACTTGCAGTAAGCACTGTAAGAGCTGGAACCTCACCTTGCATCTTCAGTCTGGGGTAAAAAATGTTTGGGATCCTAATACTGGGGTATTTTAAAAGTGTTATATATATTGTAAGATCTCCTATACATCATCATATCTTTGTTAAAAAAAAAAAAAAAGTTAATTTATGGGCTGTAGTTAAAACTTTCATAAACTTTTCAAGTTAATTCCCACTATATTTTACTTTATCATGCACAGTGACACGTCAGTATTATCTCTATATACCTGCTAAATTTAACACATTTCAAACAACACTTTGTATTTGTGACAGATAAAAATAAACACTAAGTTTTACCCATGAGAAAGAAAAAAAAGAGAGAGAGTGAAGTACCGGGATCATGGTTAAGATTCCTTTGCTAGGAAAATGATGCTCTCTTGGTCCCAAATTCCCTGAGTTATTGAGAGTTTAAAATGCTTTAATTGTATTTGATGGAAAATTATTACAAAAGCTTTGCCATATAATTTGCTCTGTACACAAGGACATTTACAACTGGTAAATCTAGAAAACAGCACTTACCCACAAACCACAAACCTTCTAAATTGCAGAGAGAAAGAGTCCTACCCAGTGGCAAATTTCATAATTCCACATTAGCAGACTCAATTACAATATCTGCTGCAAATAGCATATCAGTACATCATAGTTACAGTAATCAGCTTGCTTTCTTCCAAAATGGAGTATCATGGCCCTGAACTCAACTACACTGAGAAACAGCATGGGTTTTGGAGAGGAATCACATGCATTTGCAGCAGATTGTCTTGTGTTATGGTAGACAAACAGCAGAGATGGGAGATGTGCTCGAGCAAAGCTCAGAAACTTGGAAATACAGCAAGCACCCACCCAATATGACACAAGATTTGGAAGCACTAAGAAAACGAATGAATAAAAAGGAAAAGGGATATCCAAAGAAAAGATGCACCTTTCTCCCTACTTTCCAAAATACTGCTTGCTACTGAGCTAAATGCTTTTATTGATCTGAACTCCATTTAACATGCTTTACTACTCAGAGTATCCACAAACCCAGCACAAAGGAACTAATATAGAGGGCAATTTTCTACCTCCAAAGAAAGTCTTATATCTAAACAGACTTCCTCTCTCTTGATTGATTTGCTTCGATCAGTGTCCAATGTTGGTGAACACTGGTGAGTTTGGATTGTTGTCAGTTTGTTGTTCGTTTTTTTATTTTTTTCCATTGTCTGCAAAACTCCAATTGGAAAAAAAAAAAAATAGTACTAAAAGTAGTGTTATACACAAGGTGGAATGGGATAGAAAGGAAGCAAAGGAAGGAAAAAGAGAGTTAAGGAAAGAAAGGAAAGAAAAAGTGAAGGAAAGGAAGAAAGAAGAGAGAAGGAAGGAAATAAGAGAGAGAGACAGAAAGAGAGAACAGAAAGGCAAAGCAAAAGAAAGAGCAAAAGAGTGAAAAACCAGAAGAATGAAAGAGTGAAAGAATGAGCAAGAGAAAGAAAGAGAAAGAAAGAAAGAGTGAAGAGAGCAAGAAAGAAAGAAAGAATGAATGAATGAATGAAAGAAAGAAAGAAACAGACATTCAATAAATCCATCAGGAGTCGAGTGCCCACTGTCCCATCCTGCTGTGGAGGTGGCCTTTCAGTGGCCGAGGGGTGACAGGGCGAGCAGCAGGTCTATGTCGTATTAAGCAGCCCGCGGGACTTACCCCTGCCCGGCGGCCGAGGGCATGGGCGAGACAGAGATCGGGAACAACAAAGCGGGCTATAAAGCCTCCAGGTGGTGGGTGTATTTGTTGTCCTGTCTGCGAGGTGCGGTGGCTACCCGGCCCCCGCAGAACCCAGTGCTGCTGTGGACATTAAGAAAAGTCTCTTTCGGCTGATTCCAAAACCAGATAAGGAGCCGCCGAGCCACCAGCTCTGTCTAGACTCCGGACCTCACAAGTCAAACGGGTTGTTTGGATTAGCCTTGGAGATCTACCGACCCGAACAACCCTCCCAAAGAAAAGCCACAGTAACACCCTATTTTCCTCTTCCCATTGCCGCCTTAAGATAGGAGTAGAGCTCTGCTTTGCTCCGCGTCACTTATTTCTGGAAAACTTCTCCGCTCTCTCTCTCTCCCACAAGCATACCTTGTCCTATTTTGTGTAACAGGAGAAAAACAAACAAACAAACAAACAAAAACAATTAAAAAAAAAAAAAACCCACTTCACACACTTCAGCAAAAATCCTTTTTCGCAACCTTTCTCCTTCCTTCTCCCCACGTCTCCCCGACGCCGCCGGAGCAATCTGAAGCCACAGGTAACCCAGCGGAAAGGCTGCCCCGTTGCTGGGACCAGGCCGGGTGCAGTGATGCTGCGCGGCACCCCCACTCCTCCGCTTTCCCTCCCCGGAACCTTGGGCGCTTATTGTGGTGAGCCGCAAGAAAGAAAAATCTGTACTATGAAACAGCAGTTCGAAGCAAAAGCTGCCTTTCCCGGCTCGAATGCTGCGAAAAGCGGCGCACGGACCTTGCCTCAACCTCCGGTATGGACAGGAGCCTCGGGGAAAAGCACCGATTCGTTTTGCACCCCTTTCCCTGGCTAACGACAGCAGATACGATACCATACGGAAAGCTCGGTCACAAGAGCATGGCCTCCCCCGCCCCCCCCCGGAGCCTGCCTCCCCGCCGCCTCCTCGGGAGCTGCCTTCTCCGCCTGCACTTCACAAGTCCCGGGAGGTGAGGAGTGATCCTGCAGCAAGGCCGGCACACTGGGAGCTGTTAAGTTTATGTTTGTGGCGCCTGAGCTCAAACAGTCATTCAGTGGCTTGGTCTGTTATCAAGAAAACAACAATCAGCAACAATCAGTAAACAGGATCTCTTCCCAGCCCCTTTATTAACTACTTACAGCTCTGCTGAAGCGCCCAAAGAGGCACCTCGCACCGTAAAACGCTGCCGGCGCTTCGGGCGAGCAGACAGAAGAGCACGAGTCGCGTCCGTGAAACCCGCACCGTGCCGGAACCCCGGATCCCGGGCTGCGGCAGGCGGCAGCGGCGAGCCCTCCCCGAGCCAGCTTTTCCCTCCCCACGGCCTGTTTTTGGGTGACCCAGCGTGGATTTATCAATATCTATTTACACATATGTATGTATATGAAGGCAAGCACTTACCGCTGAGATGTTCGACTGATCTCAGCGCTGGAATTCACACCTCTGGCTTCAGTATCTCACTCCTGCTTTGGCCGGAGGACGCTGGATGCTGATTAACCTGGCACAAATATCGAAATGAAAAGAGTTTGAGTACTGTCCTCAGTGTGTTTTAAAAATGCAGTGAAATAATAGCAGATTTTAGCAGACCTTATTTGCCTTTACTGAGAGGGGCTGCAGCAAGAAGAAACCGGTGGAGTTAGTCTCTCCGTGTCAGAAAGATGTTTTCTCTCTCTTGCACAAACACTGCAGCTCGAGGAAGAGTATTCTCCTGCACACACTGGAGGGAACGACTCAAAAGTTCCACAGTGGATAAAACTCAGAAGTTTTTGGGTGGAGGAAGGATAAGCCAGAGACATACGAAGCAGAAAAGCAGACTAAAGGCCATCAAGGAATACACGTGAGCACAGAAGAAATAGTCTTAAAATGAGACCAGGGCTGTTTTACTGAACCTCTTGGGAACGACTCTGCCGTGCCCCCGGGGCCGCAGGGCCGCGCAGCAGGACACCTCAAAGCGGGGACACACGCCCCGCAAGGCGGAGCGGCCTCAGCCCCCGTGCGAGGCTCGGGGAGACAGTGCTCCGTGAGGTGCAGACGGGAGCCCCGAACGGGGCTCCCATCCACGGCACAGTTGGAGCGGGGACGCGGCTACAGCTCCCCGAGCCCACCCGGCTGTGTGCGCTTCGAGGTGCAGGTCTCTCTCGGCAGCCAAACCCAAAGCTTCCCGGCGGGACCCAAAGACTCCTGGCCGCAGGCTCGGCCCCCGCGCAAGCAGAAACTGGAGCTAAATCGAAGCGCGGCCCTCGGTCGACAGACCTTCACTGTCTCCGGAGTTCTGCCCGGGGGTCTCAGCAATGCCCCCGCGCAGGTTCCTCGCCCGCGGAACCTCCGCCGAGCGGCTGCACTTCTCACCTACGCGTCAGCCGGCAGACAAACGCGAAGGCCCCAGTTTTGCTCTGGCTGCAGATCCCTGCACCCTCGTTTGGAGACCTAGCGCCCATATCCCCCCCAGTCAGTACAAGCGAATCAGAGAGTTTACACATTGGACCACTGTGCAGAAATTGCACCTTTTCTCCCTCCCACCCCTTGAAATCTCGCAGCAAGCCTCTAATACTGTATGAAAACACAAGGGTTACTGATCACACAGTTTAAGGTAGATTTCATATTTATTTAAATATTTATCAAGTACTCAAAAATGTATTACACTTGAGCATACAAAATGAATCCAGTTTCTAATCAGGATGATTGAAATCCTTGTATTAGGCTTTTAACCTTTATTATTATTATTATTATTAATATTATTATTATTTTCTTTCTACTGTCGAAATGGTTTGTCTCTATAGCTGAGCTTGCTCAGGGAGAGCTGAAATGGGGAGGAGGGAAGAAAAAGGTTATGTTAAGAAAACATCAGGCTTTGGAGTAACTATCATGCAAACCAACTTGTCTTTGTCAGCCTAAATATCTCTGTATATTCCAGTTGTTAAGGAATTGTCTTGTGCTGGCTGGGAGAACTAGGGAACACTTAGATTCGAGCAAAAACAATCCTTTCCAATGTTATGTTATTTTTTTCCTTCTTCTTTTTAACTTTTCCCCAAGAACTCGCCCACTTTTTTAGCCTTCACCACCCTCTCCCCCACAAATTAAAAAAGAAAGAAAAGAGGGAGTGAAGAGAGGGAAGTCGACAGAGAAGAAGGAACACCGATCGTGCAATTTCATAGCAATATCCCCGAATCCTATTTCTTCTGCAGCATTTTTTCAAGCGTTTTGACAGCAGACACTGATAAATAATGGTCATACTTGACTTGTTAAGCAAAAAGCATCCCTTTTATCAGGAGCTTACTTAAAATACAGGTCACTTCAACAATCTCAACAACGAGGCTTTGGTATACAGCACTTACTTTTTAATATTTTTTAAAAAATAATGGAACTCAGCAAAAAGCCTGAGCTCTCAGTTCTTTCGATGTCTTAAAGTTATGTCAGACCATGCCTAGAGAATACCACTTTTAAGGGCAAAGGATAAGGGGGGAGGGAAGGGAACAAGAGAGTTTCTAATGTTATCAATTGAAAGCTAAGGCATCCAACTAGCCCTGATATAGTTGTTGAAACGGAAATTTACAAGCCAGTCGTTAATACTTGCAATAAAATATCACACTTCTTGTTTTCACTAACGACCTGCTTTGCATGCAATATTTTATTTCAGGTATTTTAGCTGCTAATTTGTAAATATTTAAAAGAGGGAACTTTGTTCATTATTTATTATTATTATTATTATTACTATTATTATTTTCTCTATTCCAAACGCTTATTTAGTGAAATAGTCCTGAAGATATAATAATTCTACATATGGCGCTTTTATTTCACATAATATTTAAGGAAAAAAAGACAAAAAACACATAGAATAAGACATATAATTCAAAGACCACGGTACAATCTTTTTTTTTTTTTTTTTTTTTTTTTTTTTTTTTTTTTTTTTTTTTTTTTTTACTTCAGCAAACAAAAAAAAAAAATAGAGTCAAATGACATGGAAAGTGGCAAGTCTTCCAATAATAAATAATAAATTACTTTATAATTTTGCAATGCAAGAGCAAACAAAAAGGGTGGTGTTTTTTTCCTTTTTCTTTTTCCTTTTTTTTTTTTTTTTTTTTTTACTTTTTTTTCTCTTTATTGAGAGAAAGAGAGAGAGAGACAGAGAGAGAAAGAAAGAGAGAGAAAACAGTTTTTTTAACCGATGACTATACACATCTTTGGGGGAGGGGAAGGTTCTTGGACAGACACATTTCAAACACAATCCCGAGACGCTTTGTGGCAAAATAGAGGTATACCTTGTTGCAATGCTTTTATAAATGGTTTTTAAAGAGTAATTCAAAAACCTATTTATTAATTACTTCAGACTTGATAGAGGGTGGATCTCAACCAAACACAAACCAAAACCCCGCTACAGTACATGCTATAAGAGACCCAGGAAACAACCCCTTGTTAAGAGTCAACTAAAAACAACATTGCAAACCAATGCAGCTCCACCTTCCTGCAATGAATCTTTCAACAACGCGGGGCTAAATCGTCTCTTTCTTGATGATGGAAAACCTACCGGAGCTCCTTTTGGCAAGGCAATGACCAATATAGAAACAGCACCATTCGGGTTAGGAGAAAGTCCCTCTATCTTGGTTTCTCTCTAAGATGTGCAGTCAAATGTAAATTTTTTTTTTTTTTTAAAGATTCATGAGTACATATCCCCTATATTTTGAAAATGTCTTTTCGATCCTCGTCAAGATCATTGAGTAGCGTGGTGGTTTTTTGTTTGTTTTAGCATTTATTCTAGTAAGATCCCATGATTGTCTTCACAGTGTTGCTACCATATTACCTTCTCTTTTCAAACATGACTCCGTTTGTTTCATGGAGCGGTTCCTTGCCAGGTTCATAAAAGGGCTATTAAATACTTTTCCCACCTAAATTTCGGAGTCCAAACACGATCACCTTCCCACTCTCTCCAACAGGGCTGAGGGTAAGGGCAGAAACAACAACATCAGAACTCTGGATGAATTTTCCTCATGCCTCAATAGGACTGGCTACCATGCTGTTGGGCGTATCTGGGAGCTGAGAGGACATTGATGCCACTTCACTTCCAGTAGAATTGGAACCAGGTCCTCCTTCTGAAAAATTAACCTGCCAAAAAAAAAAAAAAGAAAAAGAAAAAAAGAAAGAAGGGGGGTGGAGAGGGAAAGGGGGGAAAAAAGAAGGAGGAGAAATAAGAAAAACAATTATTATTATGATTATTATTTTTTTACAATTATAACAGTCAAACAAAAGTAGCTGGCAAATGCAAAGAAAAAGGCAAGAAAAAAAGAACAGTTATGCATCTCAATGGCCTAATACATCTCCACGGGAGACTGTCTTGATCTTTGTGGCTTTATTTATTTTCCCCATTGACTTCATGAGACTATCCTTCAGGCTGTCAGCCAAATCATCAGGGGAAAAAAAGTTTTAAAAAAGAAAGTTTAAGAGGACTGAAAAATAAAATCCACAAGTAAATAAACAACCTTATTTGCCAGGCCTTCTTCCATGTCTTGCAAGAGTGGCAATCCCAACAGGATGTTCTAGTCAATTATTGAAGAGTACATGTGCTTTTTGATACAAAACTGTAAGGTTACTCTTTTCTGTCTTTGTGCATATACTAAAATAAACCTGCAAGAAGCAGCCAAGAGCAGAAGGCATTTGAAATAAGCCATTCTCTTTCATTCACAATTGGGAGTGGTAGTATCTCTTTTTAACAAGAGTCCTCTTGATAAAAAGGTCACACTTCTCGATCCTAATGTGCCCTGCAGCTCCTGTTGGCTTAGGAGCAGTGCTGGGAAAAGGCCTGAAGTAAAAGGTGAAGCTTTGCTAATCCAAACGCATTTCTTTGGCATCTATTTAGCTGGCCGATTCTGTGATCAAGGCCCTTTCCATATTACAGACCTGCCTTGAGTGGTCGATATGTTGCATCCACTATCTTTTATTTTAATTCTTTTCAGTATCAGACATCATGCACTTTGTGCATCAATATCCATCTACCTATCTAATGGTGCGTCTATCTATATATGTGCACTTACTTGGGTGACACATCTTCCTTTTTTTTTTTTTTTTTTTTTTTTAAGACCTATTCCTTACAAAAACTCACTGTATGAAAGGTTTTTAAAACCTCCAGTTCTGTAAGGCAACCAAAAGAGACTAATTTTTCTTGTGCCTGTTTGACGGCTTGATTAAATCAGGAAAATGGTTATTTGAGGTAAGATGATGCAAACAGCCCCACTGCTGTGCTGCAGTTCCTGAGTAAGCATGTTGTACCAGGAGGGCACACAGACCACAGCCTGACACTGGGTGGAAAAAAAAGATAGAACCCTTCCAAAACAGTATGATACTAAACAGAAAATTTCCACAAACTTCTGTTCATATGGCTACAAACTGTTGTCCTCCATTGCTTATGATGAAAAAGATTCCCAGCAGATGAAAAAAAGGATCCATATAATAATATTTCATCTTTAAGTATTGTTTTGAATCACTGAAGAAGCATACACAACGTACCTTATTATTTTAAAGATCTGGTTTTAAGACACTTAGGCCAGGAAATTGAGTTAAGGTTGAACTTCTGTCCTTAATTCACCTTCTTGGGCCTAAGTATTGCAGTTGATATGGTCCCATTTGAGCTGCCAAATGACGTAGGCATAAGGAAGTGAGTTAAGAACAGAATTTATTCTGAAATGTCTTTTTCTTTTGGCTTAAGGCTGTTCATTATATTGTTTGAATTTTGCAAGCAAGTATGTACTGACTATTTCATTTTCGAAGTACAACATTTAATGTATGCTGTAGGCATGTATAATTGTATGCAAATATCTGAATAGAGAAATAAAAAGTCATATCTAAACTTACATGTGTAAAGGAAGGAGCTGATACTTTAATCAAATTGTGTTTGTGGAACAAACTCGGTCTGAGGTTGCAGCCATATATTTTAAACCTATGGTATAAAGTTAAAATTGGCCCAAATGACGGAAGGGACTGGGGGGAGTAAATTGTGGAAGTTGTTTTCATAATGTGCCTTCTGCAAGGGGTATGGTTTAGTTAGACGTGCTTTCAGTTTTCAGTGGTGTCTGAGCCAAATCAGCCTCAGATCTGGGCTCAGCCTTATCCAGCCTGCACTTATTTGAACAAGACTTTTGCACTGCAGTATTTTTTGCACCAAGCCCAGCAAAATCAGTTCAAATTGCCACATTTACAGAGTGCCAAAATGCCCACCTCGTAATCTCAGAGAAACGCTACTGCCTGAACTGCTCATCCCTGGAACGAGGGCTGCAGGAGCAGCCCTCCTGCTGAGAATGTTCAGCGAATCCCGCGCTGCTGGGGTTGAGAACAGACACTTACTAGTTGCTGAAAAGCAGGTTGATCTATGTCACTCTGCAATGCGAAGTCACTCAGTACTTTCCAGGGCGGCTGGTAACTCTGCACCTCCACCGGGTTCGCCTGTAAACCACCATCATGTCTCTCCGGACTAGCAGCCACCATCGGAGTTCCTGTCATCCCTTGGATATTCTGTAAATAGCCCAGCAAAAGATGTTAATGAGCTTGGTTAACTTTATTGTGTATAAGCACTGTGTCAATAAACTGCTTTCTATCTTATCTCCACAGTCACTAGTATTTGCTTTGTTAATCTGCTGTGAATGTCTTACTTCATTCTACTTTAGGTCAGTCTATTTCTACCTGCTGCATTTATCACAGTGGAAGTTTACTTTCTTTTCCTTTAATCCTCGTATTTCTCTCAAGGCATAGTCCTCCTCCCCCGCTCCCCTAAGCCTTCTCAAACACAAGCACTCAGTGTCTTGGCTGCTGATGCATCGGCACAAGAAACGGTTAATCATGCTTTCTTTCTACTTTGCATCCAGGCTGGTTTTGTTCTCCGTGACCTTAACTGGTTTGTATATCCCCTGAACCATAAACCTTAAGAGAGGTAGTACCATGTTCTTTCAAAAATAAAACAAAACAAGAAGATTAAAAATAATAGTAAAAGAGGAAACCGCAGCCCTCCCATTATGTCCTGTGGTGCAGACACTGTACAAAATAACTCCAAACCTCGACGAATAGATTGTTCAGGCGAGTTAATAACATCGTGTTTTATTGCATTCCAACATGGTAAAATGAAACTCCTTAAATTCCACTTAACTAGGCAGCCTTATGAATTAATAGTTATTCTCAGGTCAGTCAATATACAGAGGGAGAATAACAGACTCTTCTTCAAGTGGACTAACAGCAGTAGGGACAGAAAAAGAAAAAAAAAGAAAAAAAAAAAGAAAAAAAAGATAGGCTTAAAATGGAGACAGCCAGTTTGCTATGCTGAATTCAGCTCTTTCTAGTTTGCAGTGCACATGCATATGCCCACAGACAAAAAGTCTATTTCTATACAGGACTATATATATATTAAATGACCTGGAAATATGATAGTAGTTCCAAAAACTTTGCATTCGTCTTTTTCTACAGGAAATGTACTGACAAACACAGATACATTAAGTATATAAGGTTATAAAAAAAATCTGAAAACATCAAATTTCCCCTTTACTCCCGTGTAAAACCATTGTGGAGGGTGAGTATGTTATTTTCCCTCAAGGAGTCCTCTGCATTTGCAGTATAAATATTACACAAGACAGGGCTTTTTACATCCCATAAGCTCTGCAGGTCACAATTCACACTGCAGAGAAGTTAATCTAATCTACTGCAAATCCTTAGCCTCACAAAAGGACATGTTCACTTGAGCAGCCTATATCGGCTTCTCTCTGCTGTCTGTTTTAACTGCACTGACAGCAGAACAAGCAGATAATATTTAGGAGGTACCATTTTGCTTTAAGGGAGCTCCCATAAAATCAGAAGGGCCCAACCGGCCTTGGAGCATAGCCTATGCATTTCTTGCTGGGAGGTAAGACAGTGCACAGTCAGAGGCTGAAGCCACTTACAGTTTTGTCATTGGGTTGCTGCTGCTGAAGTTGCTTCATCATAATGCTCCTTTTTTTGTCCTTGCATCGCTTGTTTTGAAACCAGACCCTGATGACCCTCGGACTGAGGCCAGTCATTTCTACCAGTTGCTCTTTCATGAGGGCATCAGGTCTGGGGTTGGCAGCGTAGCAGGTCCTCAAGGTGTGAAGCTGCTTTTCATTAAGGACAGTTCGGACTCGGGTGGTCTTCTCAGGCTGCTTGTGGACGTGGGGCCGCAGAGCTGGCTGTCTGGCAGAGATAGGTTCTGCTGTAAGGGAAGGGGAAGGGAGGAACAGGATCCCCATGAGTAGGAAGCAGGGAGTCTGCAGAGGCTATGAATCTAAGCCAGTGGGGGGAGAGAGGAGGAAGGGGGGGGGGGGGGGAAGAAAGGGGGGGTGATGAACCTCTTTCAAAGGCCATTCAGGCAGTTAGCTCTACCAGAGCTCCTGCAGCCTCCTCTGCTTTATGCGCTGGTGGAGTGACAGGACTGGCATCTGTGACTCCACAGAAAAATAATTTGAACCCCCTCCCCCCCCCCCACCCCCAAAACCCTTAATAACAGAAGCTTGAACCTGTATGAGCCATGACAGGGGAGGGTGAGCTCGCAAAGGTGCATGTGTATGTGCACTAGGAAAAGAGGGAAAGGGTTTTACATATTTATGTCCTGACAAATCATTAAAACAGATTTTTGGCCTGAAAATTAACAAATTAATCATGATTTAGGGCTGCATCTTGTGTGCTGAATCTAGCTCAGCTTAGTCAGACGCCTTGATAACGTGCAACAGCTCCTGTCTGTTTGGTGCTTCCAAATCCAAAGCAAAACAAGCCAGATGCACTACACCATGACTGCAGATGGAAAACCTCTGAGAGCCCTGCATCAGGAGATAGGGTCTGTCTTAGAAAGAGAATGTATTTGGAGAATTTATGTAAACTTTTAATGAATAATTATTAAAACCAGGAATGCTTCTCCAATTTAAGAAGAGCAATTCAAGTATCTAGTGGAAACCACCAAGAAATGAAAACCAGCATACAAAGTCACATCAAGAGTAATTTTCACTTGTGTGATTCAGCTATTCTTATGTGTACTGGATAGCTGTATGTAATTTGACCCAGTCAAGGGAAAAATAAAAACTTTTTTTCTAAAAGCATGGCTTGCTAGTATTCAAAAAATGCTTGCTTTTGTACAGTCATTTTTCAATTTCTCTGATTATGACGATAAATCAGCAAATTCAAATCAAGATTATAGGGTCTTAGTAGTATTTTACCTGCAGACACAATGTGCATGTACAATTTCTCTTACATCCTGCAATGGGCACCTACAGATATTCTTTTTCTCCCTTGATATTGATATGTTACTTGGAGAAAAAATAGCGGGGAAAAAAAGTGGGAAATGAGCCCGTTTAAACGGAGCTGTGTTTGTAAATACTCTTTGGTATTACAGTTACTTGACAAGCAACATCGCCAGCCAACCTTGTTTTATCCAGCCTCCTTTGCCTCAAAGAGACGTGCCTTTTCTTCAGCTAAGGGTCCCTGAGTGTCTGGTGCACATGTCGAGAACTAGAGGTGCAAGTTGTAAGGTGGGTCGACAATTCTGAGTTTAAAGATGAAATTCTCATCAAATCACATAAAACTTTCCAAGACGGCAGAGTCACTTCAAAAGGCAATTACTGGAGATTAGCTTGTTGACAGTTTTAAATTACAGCCTAAGCGCTCGCCTGTAGTTATGAAGTCTATCTCCTTTCGGCCCCCGCGTCCACCAGTGCTTAAAGCAGCTTTTCCCCGTGCTCCGCAGGACCGGCCGGAGCGGGGTCTGTGCCGTGCCGCAGACCCGCTCCCTGCACGGGCTGCCCCGGCTCCCGCTCAGCTCAGACTCCCAGCCTCCGGTGGAGCGGGGGGGCTCCCACAGGAGTGCCACTCCCCGCGCAGGTGCTGGCAGCCGGACCCGCGTTACTCCGCGAGTGCGCAGGCCTTGGCCGCGGGTCCCCCGCGGTGCGCCGTGCGCGGGCGGTACCTGCCATCTGCAGCGGCCGGGCCGGGTGCAGGGGGCTGAGGGGGTCCCCGGCGCCCAGGCTGGCCCGCTCCACCACGTCGTGGTCCGCCCGGCAGAAGAGACCGTCCTCCCGCAGCGCGAATTCATCACCGGGGATGAGCTGGCGGCTGCAGGCCACGCAGCGGAAACATTCGATGTGGTACACCTTGGCGCGGGCGCGCATCACGAAGTCATTCTTGCTGAAGCCGATGCTGCATTTGGCGCACTTGATGCCGTATAACCTGAGCAGGGCCCAGCCCAGAGAGAAGGAAAAGGGAGGGAAAGAGGGTGAGCATGGGGGGGGGAGGGGGGGATAAAGGGAATGGAGGAAAAGGGACGGGGAAAAAAAAAAAGACTTTTTCACTCGCGCTCGTGTGCTGCCCCGTGGCCTCTCTTAGCTGCTCCACAAGCGGCACAAAAGTTAAACAAGCTTTGAGATAGAGAAGACAACAGGGAAAAGGAATAAAAACGGATTCGGCTGCTGCCGATGAACAGTTTCCCCCCCTGTGAACTGCGGCGGGGATGCAGACACGGCGATGAGCAAGGGGAGGGGGAAGAAAGGGCGGTGGGGGTGGGAAAAAGGGAAGAAGCAAAAATTCGACCCCTCTCCTTGCCGAGGAGGTGCCGCCCCCTCCTCCAGTCCCGCTGCCCGGGCTGCATGCGGCGTCCCTGCCCTCTCCCCCCTGCACGGCTCGGAGACCTGACCTCGCCTGGCCCGCAGCTGAACCGCCCCCTCGGGTACCCGGAGAATAGCCGGGGCTGGCGGAGCTGATACCCGCTTCGCACACACAGACGTGACCGCCGTGCCGAATGGTGGTTTGTTTTGTTTGTTTGTTTGTTTTTCCGAAGAACCCTCTCAGCGACTTTTGCCGCTTCTCTGGGACGCGGTTCTGCCAGTGACAGAGACTCTTCCCCTTATCCTCTCTCACCGGCTTTACTTCGTACAACAGATCTAGGCATATTCACACACCCCTTTGTATACACACACACTCGCATGTGTAGCAACCTCTTTCCGCATAATCCCTCCTAAAACGTATTTTCTGTGTTCTGGCTCTGTAGCCAATCTCACACACGGCTCCTTCTCCCCCTCTGCTTTCTTCCACCTTGAACCAGCACTCAAGCCCTCCGGCACGAGTGGAAGGGCAACTTTGCGCCGCAGCCCCCGCAGCAGCTACTGGATCTCCAGGGTTAAAGGCTGGAGGAGGTGGCTGTTCCTCGCCCCGCGTGGAGGAGAGGAGCACCGTTCATCCATCAGTAGATGGGCAAAAGAAAATATTCCAGCACGGTATTTATAGGTGCAGTCTATCGGCTGCCACCGAGAACTCCTTTGGCAGCCTCTTCGGCATTAAGTAAAATTAGCATCTTCTCCCAGACGTATGAAGACACACAGAATGCACACAAACAAACGTGTATGTAACCCATGGAAATATAAACGCTGCTCTTAAAACTGACTTAATTTTCATCCACACTCATTTCCTCACCAGTGCGTTTCATTAGTAATAGTCCGTGATGTAAGTTTATGGGTACGTGTTTAGATGCTATGCCTAAGGATGTTAACTCGGCTTATACTCAGAGCTCTGAATTTCCGAATTAGAAGTTTTTGAGAATAACAAAACCCCAACAACCAAACTGTGAACTACAAAAGAACAGAGCGTTCAAAAACATATCGCATTCATAAGTACAGAAGTTGGGGGGGGGTTGCCACATCTTGGCAATCATTGAATTAGACTACGAGTCAATCTAAGTCAAATTACACGTAATGGACAATCTACTTTCAACATTTTAGGAAATGAGAAGTATTGCACAAAAAGAGTAGCAATTTTTTTGTTTGTTAGTTTGCTTAAATTAGCCCACCGAGTTAGTTCTTGCAGGAGATAAACGGGTGTTTCTCAGCCCCAAACGTTCTCCTTTAATCTGAAACTAGCGACAGGACGGCATTTAACTAGTCTCCAAAGTAAAAAATAATAAACATTATTATTACTATTAATAATAAATTGATTTGTTTTCAGTCTTGGTAAAACTTGGAGAATTATCTGATGGCACAGCTTGTACGAACGATCTGATTACAAATCGTGTCCTGGACTGAGTCATTTTATTTCAGTTAGGAGTTGACGAGAAACTAGGAGAGAGATCTTGAGAGGGTAGGTAATAGTTGTTCTCAAAACTTTCCATAAGAAAACACGGTCCATACCTCAGTGTCATTCAAAGTTCTGGTTTTTCAAACCCGGTAGAATACACTGAAGCAGATCTGCATGACCCAGGAGCACAAATAATAAACACACTCGAAATTCCTGCTTTGGTTTCTCTATAGTGTCAGGATTGGCAACTCTCACATTTTATCAGTTACCAGATTTTAATGTGAGGAAGGAAGCGGTTCCATTATCTAAATATACCCAATTGTTCGTGAACAGATGATGGGCAATTTGATCTGCTCTGTCTAATTCATCAGTACAGATAAGATAAGAAAGGAAAGGCAGTCAGATATCACCAAAGGGGTTAATATTTAAAAAGATTAAATGTCAGTTATTTTAGCAAAGAAACGTTTCGGTTTAGGTTTTAACCTCCTCAGAAAAAGATCTTTCACTCTGAAGGAAACTTCACTTTTGTTTTTGTTTCTCTCTCTTTTTTTTTTTTTTAATTAATAGGCCTTGTTTAATCTTATTTTTGCCCGTGTATTTATACTTGATATAAATACTTGAATCGGTTTCCCTATGAATGCCATTATGCCTTTACAAAAGCACAGATACGCGTTTCTCAGGTTGTATTAAAGAAAGAGACCAGCTCCGCGTTGCCCATATCAGTCCTACAGAAAACATTCTCGATCACGTACGATTTCCCATTTTGTTAGAATCACAGAATATGTTGCTGAAGTACTATGGAGAATCCGATAGTCTCTAGCTGCTTCCGAGTGTGGTTTTGTTTGTTCAGAGATTTGCATTTGAATTTGTAGAATAAAAACTTCACTACTCGAACTTTTCTCCTTGCCTATCTACCTTAGCGGGAGTCAGTTAAAAATACACCAATTGCATTTTCACCTTATATAATACTGTTTTTCCTCACCCCGAGTGTCAGATTTACAAAGTTAAGAAAAAAATCTCACCGATGAATTAAACAACATAAATGGCGTACCTGATATAATCTCTTTTACAGTAGGTTTTGCCATCCCTAACAAAGCACGTACAGGTCTCGTCCAAATACTGATTACACTCAGCACACTTCAAACACGCCGCATGCCATTCCAAATCCGGAGAAACCCTCAGAATATACTGATCGTGAATTTGATTGCCGCAACCAACACATAGGGAAATCAGGCGTTTTTCTGAAATGAAAATAAATACATGATTGACTAACCGTTTACTCTCCTACAGAGATAAACACACTTTTAGTGTCGTTCCCATATAGGGTGTACTAGAAGAGTTGCTTTTTTTTTTTTTTTTTTTTTTTTTTTTTAAACAGTATTACACTTTTGGATGGTAATTGAAGCGTGCCATCAAAACCTCGCCTCGTTTAGAAAGAAGGCGGAACGTACGTTACAATGCAGACGTGAAGGGTGAAGGTCCCCACTTCGAAAACCCTGCACAGAATCAAAACTCCAAACTCCCTCATTGTTTTATTTTTATTTAATTCTACTCTAGTTCGGATTCCTATCCTTACGAGGAGAGACCTACACGTTAGATTTAATTTTTTTAAGCGGCTCTGATTAGAAACGTCGAACGCGTGTGGCTGGTGCGCTTTCCATTCAGCCCTTTGCCATAGAAGAGGGGACTCGAGGCTGCTAGCAAGAACAAGCATCATTAAAGTTGTCACTTGCTCTCTTTTGCAAGTCTAATGCTAATTCCCCCAGACTGAACGCGTGCTGGATAGTCAGACAGCCCCACCGCAGTCTAGCACGAAGAGAATCTAAAGCTGCCTAGTAGAAGAGCAAATTTAAATCTCTCCTGCTCCCCAAACTTTAAAAGAGAGCAGAACCCGAGGCTATTAGCATACAAGGCTACGAGGCTAAAACACAGCAAGCATGCAGGCATGGCAACAAAGGCACCTTCTCTACCATTCAAATGAAGTTGAGCTCTCTAGCAGCTCGCCCGTCTGAGACGATTACAATAGACAGCACATTTATTCCAACAAGGGTAAAAATTCCGCCTTACTTTTTGGTGGGTCTCCCATGTCTCCCATATCTGTAAGAGGGTGTAATGTCCACAGTGAAATGGTGTACGGTTTCGTTTTAAGACCCCAAAGTAGGTTTGAGAGCGGTCGCTAAAAATAAAATAAAATAAAATAAATAATAAAAAAGTAGAAGTAACAATAATAATAATAAAAAATAGAGACTCGAAATGAGGGGGGGGGGAAAGGCAAAACAAAACACCACCAGCGTGGGAGACACTGTCAGGGCTGCGGAGCGAGAAGGGGGCGCGGTGCGATGCGACGCGGCGCCGGAGTCCGGCTGCGCAGCTGGGTCCTGCCGCGGGGTCCTGCCGCGCGGTGCTGCGGGGCGCGGTGCGGTGGCGCGGCGGTGCTGGACTGGGCGCTGGCGGCTCGGGCACTCGCCTCGCCCTTATCTCTTACTCAAACTTCTCTGCTCCAACTCAGCCCTCTCTCCATTGGCCTGACGTCATGCGCGGGGACGTCACGCCCGCGCGGAGCCCATTGGCTGCGGGCGGCGAGGCGCAGCTGTTCTGATTATCATATTTCAGGGTCTGGCGGCGCGGCGGCCCCGGCTCGGGCTCTCGGAGGCAACTTTTCCTCGCTCCTCATTTGTATTTCCTCTTATACTTTCTTCTTGTCGTTCTCCTCCATCCCTGCCGCTTATCTTCAGTCACACCTTTCATTTTCCTTCCCGGCCCCGATCGGGCTCCTCCACCCCTTCCCCCTCTCGGGCTTGCCGAGCCATATTCACAATCTCTATATACGTATGTGCAGTACACACATATAAACGCGCGCGCGTGTGTATATATATATATATCTATATTCTGGGGGCGGAGGTGGTGTTAATCCCACTGTTTCCTACCGAGCGTTTATCATACCCTTTAGGGAGCCCCGCTCGGGCTCCCGCAGGCGACGCTGCTCCTCCGGGGCGGGCACGGCCCCACCACGAGATGGGATTGTTTACGTTTCCCCCCATCCTTTTTCTCTCTTAAAATCGTGGATGAAAACTTTATGTATTTCTGTTAAACATGAGATCGAAGGAGGTACAAATATTTACCTTAAATTGTCCCTCAACACTCCCTCTGTTCCATTTATGTTTTCCCATCCCTTTTAGATCCCTTTCCTTTCTTTCCCTCTCTCTCTCTCTCTGTCTCTCTCTCTCTCTCTCTTTTCTCCTCTTATCTGTAAACAGAAATGCATCCTGTATTTAGAAGGTTTCGTAGCTTGACCAGGAAAGAAGACTCGTATAGAATAAAGAACTGCTGCTTTTCACTGTGGAGAATCCCTTGAAATTCTTGTTGAAAGGAAAAGAAAAAAAGAGAGAGAGAAAGGGATAAGGCGCGAACTCCGCCGTTTGCGCGGCGCGGGGCACCTGGAGGCAGTGTGGAAAGATTCGTTCCGCGCAGTGCGGTGCGGTGCGGTACCCGCGCCTCCGGTTGCGTAGCGGCGCCCGCAGCACGCTTCGCGGGCACCGGCCCCCGCGGGGCTGCTGGCTCCAGCAGGAGTTATCTGAACGCTTCCCCAGCCCGGCAAAACGCAACTTTCCCGTGGGCAAGGATTTCTTTGTGTGTGTTTCCCAGACGGCAGGCTCCACTCAGCCTTCCCGCTGCGTTTGCTTTAGTCTGTGTGCCGAGCTGCACCCGCTCCCCAGCGTGGGCACCCTCTGAATCCACCGCCCCTCATCTTAAACGTCTCCTTTGAGTTAATTTAGATCCAATTTTTGTGTTCTGTTCCATATGGGTTGCTACACCACTCTCATCAACGTAGTGTTTAAGTGCCCTCCAATCACTACTCATCAGGAAAATATGTTTATTTCAAAGTCGTCTTTATTTAATTAATTAATTATTATTATTATTTCAAATGCGACGACGAGAATAAAGTTTGGGTGAAAGAGAGGGAAAGACATATTCATGCGGAATGCCACCCCGCAGGGAAATCCGGCAAAAAATGAAGTAGCTTAGAAAAAGTTCTGAAACTTGCATTTACTGGTGAGACAGCTGCTAAACAACAGAGCTCCTCGGAGTGCTAGCTCGGTTTGCAAGATGTTTTCCTTTGCAAAACCCAGGGATCAAAAACACCCTCCAGCTTTATTTCAAACAAGAAGTGGGACCTAACGTTGCCACTTGTGGAGATAACTATGCTGACTTGAAATGATCTCAAGATAGCGTCGGGAGGTAAAGATATGGTTGCAAGCATACGCACACTTACTTTACATATACGACGTTTAAATAAACAGTGGGAAACGCAAATCTACTAGATGATGGCTTCTCCTTCCAAGAACCTGGCGATATACATACATGCGTGTGGCTGTGTATGTACGTACGTATATAAGAGGCTATCTACAGATGCAGTTTATAATTCTGCGTTTCAGCTGAGTAAACCGGAAAGTAATTACCAAGAACCACTGCTGATGCTGGCAGCTCGAGACATCTAGGCACGTGTTTGGGGCAAACCTTCAGTGATGGGCATTTTAATCCATACAGACCCCAGTGTAGCTCCCGCACAGCTCTCCCTTCCTGGGGGACCTCCGTCGTGCCCCTCTCTCCCCTCCCCCCACCATCCCCGCCATTTCTCCGTGCCCCGCGTCCCGCAGCGCCTGGAGCGCACCTCGCAGCTCTGCGATGCCGCAGTCCGACAGGGCCTTGGTGCGCGCTCGGCCGCCCGCAGGAGGCTAGATGAGGTGAGCAGGAGGCGGGGGATCGCGGCCATCGGCAGTGAGCAGCCCCTCCGCAGGACCGTCCCCAGCCGCTTCTTCCCCAGCCTACGGCTCTGCCCGCGCCGGGGCGCGCAGGCTACGCGCAGGCGGGCGTCTCGGCGGGTACCGCGGCGACCTCTGCTGGCCGCGGGGCGAGCGGGCGCGGCCGCGCGGGGTGTGCGCGTTAATGACCTTTTGTGCCTCGCCGCCCGGTGCTCTGCAAACATCCCCCCCACCTCTGCTCGGGATACGCCGACCTCCCGGCTCGGTGACCCCGCGGGCTGCGAGATGGCAGAGGATCCACAGTGACAAAAAATAAAAAGAGGCGTCCCTGAGATCGAGATAGCCATCCGTAGGTACTGCAAAAGACCGAAACAAGGAAGGTGTTATTCCGTCCTCCGTCCTATGCATTTTTCTCTCGTGGACGTCTTCATCTCCATTTAAAAAATTGGTCTTATTAAAAATACATTCTCTCCCCAGCTCTGAGACATCTCCTTTTTTTATTACCCAGCTTTACTCTTTTTTTTTTTTTTTTTTTAATAATTCAGTCTGGTTTTAATTCTCTTAACGCCCACCCCTCTAACTTTCAGGATTTTTTAACTACTACTTCTAGGAGAAGTGATTGTATTTTAAGCTTGATCTTTGCAAATGATGTGCAATAAGCAAGAAACCTGTCTCCGCCCCAACAAACCAGGATTGGGAAGAAAAGGAGGGCTTTGATCAAGGGTTTTTTCCCCCTCCTGTGCAGTACTGATTTGCTTACTGTGTATTCGATTCGCGTTCCCAGGAAGGCGAAGCTCTATATTTAGCCAGCATCAGAATCGGGTTTAAGGGAGTGGAATAATGAGTGGAACTGCCAGTTTCAATGAATAAAGTACCGAGAGAAAAACCCTGCTGAAGGATTTCTCTTTTATGGTATCAATATACACGTGAATGGGAAGACATAAAACGGGATTTGTACGTATTTGAAACACTTCCGAAAGTATATGTTAATTTTACTTTTTCTTTTCCTGCCTTTATATATTTATTTTTACTTCTGTGAGGGGGGTTTGGAAAGCCTGCTAAAAGTCGGTGGCTCTACTTTAGCAATCAATATCTTTCATCATCAAGTGAGATAATATGCATTCGAGGGAAAAACAAAAACAAAACCACTCCAAACCCCAAATCGACAGCGGCGAATCACCTTTCCCATCCCGTAAAATATAGCCATCATTTCGGTCCAGAGTTGGCTTAGTGGCGAAAATCAGGACGGCTCGGGTTGGGGGGGTAGAAGAGGGGAAGGAGGGAAAAACATAGCTTTAGGAAGCGAATACAGAAGAAATGGTGTTTTTCGGAGGGGAGGCAGCGCCTGGGGCAGAGGTGAGGGGCAGGGGAGGGGAGGGGTGGAGGCCGCCGGGGACCCCATCCGTGTTCGGAGCCCGGGACCCAGCAGCGGGAGGCAGCGAGGTCCGAGCACGCGGGGAGGCTCCGGCTGCGCTTTGCGCGATTTTTCTGTCCCAGCCACACCGTGATGGCTCCTAGCCACTCGGATGTGCGTAAAGGCTCCTCCAGTCTAAAACTTTTATTGGGGCTCTTTGGTCCTGAAAGATATATTCCAACAGAGTTTGGGAGCCCTGAAGGTCCAGCTTCCCCTCCGTGCCTTGCCGGACATGGCGAGGACTTAGCATTCGTGCCGAAAAAAGACAAGGTTTTCGCACGGGACTGGAAAAGGAAGCAGCACAGCGGGGAAATCAATCACGAGCTGTATGAGCTGCTCCGGGCGTGGGTTTGACTCGCCTAGAGGTGTGCGATCTTAAATCTTCAAGTCTTAGCTACTGCTGTATGGGTGGGAGAAGAGTACTGAAAGAGCACTAAATCCATCAGAACAGAAAAAACCTGTCAGTGGGCTTCTGCGCGTCCAGGAAGTCTTCGCGACTTCAATAACACAATTTGGCTTATTAAATCGCGTTACCAAAATGCCAGCCTCTCCCTGCCGAAGCCTTCTCGCAGCGCACTAACCCCAGCGCCATCAGAGTGCCCAGCGGCACTGGCCACACTTTCCTGCGGGCTGCAAGGGGAGCATAGGCTGGGGAGCGGCGGGGGAAAACAAATCCCAGAGTCTGTCGAGGGAGGAAAATCCCCATAGATGCCAAAAAAGTGCAGAGATCGGAGGAGAGGTCCAGGACAGGGCTGCGAAGCCCTGTATCTGCTCGGGCAAGTGCCGCCTGCCCCAGCTCCGGCCGAAGACGGAGGACGGGGCAAATGGGGAATATTTATTGCTTTAAACTTTCCCCTTTGTTATCTTCTCAGTGTCAGGAAGTGTTCGAGGACGGGAAATACAGCGGTAATTTTGCCTCTGGGGTGAACAAAAATCTCTAGATAGCAAGGTTGCTCAGTATCAGCTTTTCAGCCCAGGCTCCAGCGGCGTCCCGTTGGGAGATCGGGCCCCGAGAGGTTTGGAGGGGGGAGCGAGCCGGGCCCGGCCCGAGGCCATCGGCCAACGTCTGGGCTCAGACTGCCAAGCGAGGTGGTACGTGGGCGCTGGGAAAACTCCAGCCCCACGAATGTTTGTTGAGGAGTGTGTGAGGGGCACACCCTACCCTAAACGCGCTCGTTTCCACTGGAAATTTCCCTCTCCCAAATAGCCTCGAGCAGATTCCCGGCTTAGTGCTGTTACAACAATGGTTGCCGTTTTCACATCGCAGGAAAATAACCCGGACTCCCCAGATCTGGAGCGTGACTTTGGAGGGCAAACAACAACAACAACAACACAACAACAAACACTTTAAATAATTAATTACAACATCATAATCAATAACAGTAACAGCAGCACCAGCAGGAGCTAGGCGGGCGTTGGGGCCGGTGCTGCCGGGAAGATCAGGACGACCGCAAAGCGGCTGCCTGCTCCTCGCCTATCTCCCCGCCGGCCCGGGGGGCACCGGACTGACCCTGCGAGCCGGCCTCCAGCGCGTGGAGTAGGAACCGCGGAGCCTCGACGCTGGGTGAAGAGCGGAGGTTCCGGCGGGGCACCCGGGCCGGGGCCAGGACGCGGAGCCCAGGGGCAAAGGGAGAACTGCAAGCCCTGCGAGCGGCACTAGCCGCCGTACAAAGGGCTCCTCCTAGCTAAGCGAAAGCGCCTTCCATCCGAAGCAATTAGGCATTCGGTATTGACACCCTGCTAACTGCGACGTTTTTAATGCCTTGGGAACTTCGGATACCGCTGTGTGGAAGGCGCTGGCCAGTTTTCTATCGGAGATGTTTGCTCTCCTCCCCTGCGCCTCACTGACCTTTGCGACACGGTTTCAAGAGGTGGAGAAAAAAAAGACAACAAAACCGAAACCAAAGCAATAAGATCAGTAAATATGTGAAGGAATATAGCAAGGAGAAGTTTGGCACTTGGTACTAGATTAATCATCTGAACAGCAGTGATGTGCTTTAGACTTTGCAGGGGGTATATCACACAGATATAGTCATTATAACTCGTGTTTATTGCTTCTCCTAAAAAGCACAATAAAATTGTCCATCATAACCTAAAGTAAAAACTAAACTAAAATAAAATAATCGATTATCAATATATTTGCATATACTTTATGAGCAAACACATAGAATTATCTAGATGCAGGTTAGATAGGTCAAGTTAATCAGCCCAAGATAATATATTTGTGTAAATGCAGAACAGTATCCCATTAAATTAACTTATATCTTCTTGCTTAGACTTTAAAAACAACTCTTGCAAAATTAATGACCAGGCAAACAGAAGGGAGATCCAAAAAGGCGAAGTTTGAACAGGGAAGAATTAGAAGTTGCTTACCTCAGTGTACATAAATTCTGCACCTTCAGTGTGCTCCCATATATGTCTCTGCAGATCCTGCAGTGCACACAGCTTATTACAGTTGTTCTGCAGAGAGACTGTTTTACTACAACAGAAAAGAAAAATATCAAAATAAAACATAACATTTGCATATTGACATCTGTGCAAGGTTCAAAACTGCAGACACAAACTCATTAAAGTGGCTACATAGAAAACAGGAAAATTCTGAGTGAGAGTAGTGCAATCGGCACGTTAGAGAGATGAATTAAAGATGGACCGTGACCCTTTGTACAATCATTTCTCATGCATGAAAGGAAAAAAGAACGAGGGGATTTTTATGTACTGTCCACTGTTCAGTGGTCTCTGTTTTGAACAAGGGCAAATAAAAGCCATCAATAAATCATAAATCATACATTAAGAGCAAGCACACATAACATACTTATGGCTTAGTATTTTTTCCCGCTAGTGGGATGTGTGCCATCCATTACTTATGAAGATGAAAGGTATATCATACAATACAATGGTACTGGATTATATATGTATATAGATGGAAAGAGAACTGGAGTATTAATGCAACAGATACCGCCAATACATGTGTTACACATTTGTAACATTGTACAGTGATTATTAAAGCTCCTCATGGTTTCCTTTGTATTGCTCAGAACTCTGCATTCAGCCCCAGCTCAAAGAATTAAATGCATTCTGAGTAAGAGCTTGAGCTGCCTGTCATGTTTTTTCTCTTTTTCTATAGGATATGTACTTCAGGTTATTTGCATCCACTTATTGTGACTTTTCCAACTCTTCTGCACACAGCTACTGTTTTCCTGTATAAACAAACATGTTCTGGGTGAACGCAGCATCTGAAGACCCTGCAAGCAGGGTGTATATTTTAACAGTTTCAATACCGTATATGTATCTTGCAGATCAGAATCAACTTTCAATCTGTACATGTAGTACATTTGAACAGCAGAGTAGAAGAAGTTTGGTGTCTTTATGATGATTTTACCTTTTGCCTGTAGATTGCCTGCACTAAGTGCAGATTCACAAATCCGTTTAGTTTCATGACAGATTGGAAAGAAAAGATGTTTGGAGGAGGGAGACCAACAGATCTGTTCTAGCCCCAGGACTATATTTGATATCCCGTACTTGGGGCAATGCTACGAACACAACCAGTAAAGAGGCTGTATCATTCACAGTGCTGTCATGAGTGCCAAACTGAAGGGGGAAGGCCTTGGAAAGAGACTAGATATGGCCTGATCTGAGGATTGTATACATTTGTGCCATGTGGTGGGACAAAAATTCTGTGCAAGGAGTGGCTACAGCACAGAGGATGAGGCTCAAGGGAAAAATTAAAAAAGGAGGAACGTGGTGACAGGAGTTGGAGAAGCATAAGCAAAAAAGTACGGAGGAATATATGAATCCACAGAGGGGAAGAGGTGAGAGAAATGTTTAAGAAATTGAATGCAGTGCCATAGAGAACTAAGGAAGAAGGAGAAAAGAAACAGATGTTGAAAAGAATATAAAACAAAGAGCGTGGCAGAATGTGAAATGAAGAGAGGGAAGATGAAGACAGAGAAGAAAAATAAAAAGAGCTGCAGGATATTGGAGATGGTGTTAGTGTTTGGTGCCGAAGTTGTGACAAATCAGAGGCTGCCACCGATGATGACGGTTTGGCACCAGACTGCAGAAGTTTTCCAGTCTTTTTCAGAAAATTGTCTTATTGTTTAGGCTACAATCAGTCTGAAAACATTTCACAAAAGAAAGGCATGTTTATCCTCACTGAGGCATTCTAATTGTTTAATTGTTTTCCACTCTTGGTTTTGC
The DNA here is from genome assembly GCF_987193195.1 of Phasianus colchicus. Lineage (NCBI taxonomy): Eukaryota > Metazoa > Chordata > Aves > Galliformes > Phasianidae > Phasianus > Phasianus colchicus. The sequence goes on from NC_143476.1 coordinate 76,788,746, forward strand.
ATAACCAGTCTCCATAAAAAGGACATTTTTCTGTTTATTGTTATTTTCTAATAAAGCATTACTGTTTCAAAAGAAAGTTACTCCTTACAAATCTCCCTCCCCCAGAGTCTTCCTCTCAGTAACTCCTGAAGGTCAAAGAGGAACCCTGCTTTGCACATGTGCAGAAACTAGCAGGCCTATAAAAACTTGATGTGAGTCAGTACTGCTCCATAAAAGGTCAACTACAGCTGAATCAAGCTACTTTTAAAAGGCATCTACCACAGAGAAGAAATATGAGACAGGCAGGAACAGTATAGAGAAGGATAGTTATTAATCAGAACAAAAGGCAGAAAGTATAGAACAGAAAATTCTGCCAAGCCTTAGTACTTTCCACTAATATGTTCAACAACTCCCGAATACCCTACACAGGCTGACTGGCCAAGGTCAGGTTGATCTTAGCCATGCAAAAGTAAGTGGCTCTCACCTGTGGCACATGTCAGATGGAGAACACTTACCAGTTTTTTTAAACATGAAATTACTTTTTGTTTTGTTTTGTTTTAATTTAGAAATGGATTTGTTGTCTGATGTTAGAAACTCTAATACTCAACTACATATTGCAGTGAGCCATCTTCCACATATGGCAGTGAACCATCTTCTACCTTTGTGTGACGAGATAAGGATGTTTCTATGATGTGTGTACATTTAGTCGTACTTGGGTTTTCAAAGATAATTGGAGTTGGCCTTATATGTTTTAAGCCTTTTGCTTCTTTATCTGGACTGCCGTGCAAATAATATTGTCAATATTGAAACCATTGGATAGGAATAAGAAATCCTAATTGAAAGAATTATGACAGGAGATCAGAGCAGATGAACAGAACAGTCTTCCCTCTTCCTCATTAGTCTGTGGGAATGTCTCTTGGTATAGCATCACTGACAGCACCAATGACTCAAAAACTGAGCAAGTACCTAATGAGCTGAGATAAACACAAGCTATGCTGGACGCATGAAGCACCTGTTTAGAAGCTTAATTTAGAAACCTAAAATTTATTTTCAAATGTAATTTTACACTTAAATTGTAATTTATATTTTTAAATGATAATGATAATGTTATGCTTTTCTGTTAATTTTTCAGGGTCTCAAAGACTCAGCACAGTCACTACCTTAAGGACACATCTTTAAAAGTGGGAACTGTGGGTATATATGAATGGGGATCTGAAACAGAGAGTTTCAGCCAAACAAAATGACGAGGCAGGCAATAGTCATTATACTTATTTTACAAATACATTCAACTGTTTTTGAAGTAAAAAAGGGTGAAATTCTACTGCCAAGAATCACCCAGAGGCTTGTAAGTGATACATAATGCAAAAGCTGGCATATTTCTCATCCCTAAGAATCTAAGTAATGCCATCTTTGTAACTTTATGTTCTGGAAAACAAATGTTACAAAGGTAGTTGTGTTTGCAATATTATTCTGGACATCAGCTTTAATACTTAAACATATATAAACCCAAATAATTTTAAATACATTCTCAGCTTGATTTAACAGCAAAACTTACATGTACTCCTGCTTACTAGCAAACAGGTAAACAGCAAAAAAAAATCACCAAAACCAACACAACACAAACCACTTTTTGGACAGCATTTTCTCCCTTATGTGCTTACAGTAACATAAGAGAGAACACTCTTGATTATTTATTAAGCAAGCAGATTCCTTATAGAATGAAGAACTCTATACAGTGCTTAAGTGTATGGCCTGTTTTTAAGTACTCAAGTCATTCCATCATGAGAAAAGACACAGGTGTAAAGGTAGGCACATGATGTGCGTGCCTTCCCAGGCCTCATTATGGCATTTCTCACATATCGCTGTCATCACAAAAAGCCAATTTTGATTGTTTTGGGTGAAATTTTGCTTCTACTTCTAAGAATTCTTCTAGCAGAAAAAGGAGAAAAAATGGCAGTGTAAAAAAAATCTCATTATCCCAGAGTTCTTTGGAAAATAACGTTTCCAGTGAAAACAGATTGCAACTGGTATATCGTGTAGTTGTGGATAAATCCAGTGTATCCCCTAGTTCTCCAAGGAATTCCTAACTCCCCATGCATATTCATATCTCCCAGTTGCCTTCCAAAATACAGTTCTGACTAGGGAGAGCAGTATTTGGCCTTTTTTTCTGAGTCCCCCTAGATTTAGACACATTCTCCTGAGATCTCTAACTTCTTCTATTCAAAGTCCCTCTAGACTATGTACTGTCTTGATACTACAGAAGGTCAAGAGCACCACTTACCCTCAAATCCTGTATGTACAATGAATTAACTCAGGTATTACTTCAACAGGTTTCTGAGTCTCTTCTGATCTAGATTTGTGGGTTTGAGAGAAAAAAAAAAAACATATGTACATTAAATAGTGAATTCCTGAAAACAAATCTGACACACATTTTCTGGAAAGCAGCACTTTGATTTTTTATAAGAGTTCATGTCTTTCCTTGCTTTGGAAGAAGTGCTATATTTTGTACAGTTTTGTACATGAACACATGCTGCATATGCAGTCTTCTATAAATTCCAGGGCTTAAAAAAAACCAACTCAGACGTACTTCAGGTGAGGCTGCTCTTTTGTTAGGGAAGTAACAGACCAACAGTTTCATGGTTTTTATCCAAAGTCAAGCAAATACTAGGCAAAATTTTTCTTCTGTTTTATTAACATGGTTGAGCTTAGTTTTCTATTATCATTTTGTTCTATGATTTACTCCTATTCAAAACAGTTCAGTGGAAGAAAAATGCATGAATGAATGTACATCAACACAATTTGATTAATGAGATTATCTGGAACAGTCAAATATGACAGTCCAGAGCTGCAGAAATGTAGATATTGAGGCCTAAGATTACCCTTTCTTACAGCATGATATCGATGCAAGTCAAGCTGCACATATGCACAGTTTCATTCACATAAAGCAGTACTTCTGTTGTAAAGGTTTCAGTACCCTTAAAAGTTCTGGAACTCAGCGGAAACTTAACACTATTCAGTAAGAAAACTTACTGAATAGTGAGTGCTACATTTTGTTCAAGTTAGAGCAACTTATGTAAGTGAAGGTGTGTTTTCTTAAAGTTCTTTTCCAGTGATTCGCATTATGGAATAATATATTCTCCTTTTCAGTAACAGTATGGAACATGTCACAGTCATTAGAATTCTTTTCATCAGAAGCTGGAAACATATTCCTAATCTACATTCGATTACAGAAACAAAATTTATATAAGCTTCATAAAATTGTATCTAAGACAAACCCAATTTGTTCAAACCAATTAACAAAAGTACTCTTATAGAAAAGAACATGAACACTGGAAATTTCTTGCAGACAGTCAAAATACTGTTGAAATGTCATTGTTAGGCTTAAATATATATTAAAAATGAAGTATAATTTTATGAATCCTTTAATGCCTTTACATTTGAGATCTAATGGCACAGAAACAGTGGAAAAGAAGAGAGGAGGGGCAGGTAGTGAAGCAGAATTAAGTGAAATCATACAAAAATTCCGGACTTTTGCAGAAGGACTATCTTGTGGCTAGTTAGTGGAAATAGAATCATATATAATTGGAAATAGAAGCATTAGAGTAGTGGACACAATTTAGCAGCAAAATCTAAACAACGAGTTCAGTTAAATTTTACTTCCTTTATTTTAGGTTTGTTCTATTCTTTTCAAAAACTTCAATCAAATATGCAATTAATCTGCCAAGATCAAGAAAATCTTCAGAAAACTTTCAACACATAATGAGCATGCCTTTTACACTCACTGTAAATATTTATCTTCTATGATAACCCTACTACTTTACATTATTTTTAAGAAACTTTTTGGATTGCTAAATAAACATCTTGATGCAATTTATATTCAGAAACTCACAGGGACAAAATGTATATAGCACTTGTGAGTAGAGCACATATAATCTCTATAAATCTACCAACTCACTGATGCTACCATTTCAGCATCCTCCAGGCAAACATCAATAAATTATGACTTTGCAGCTAGATCTTTAACTGATTAATTGCAGGTTTTCACAAAGCAGCTTTCTTTTCTTTCTTCTTTTTCTTCTTCTTCTTTTTATTTTCTTTTCTATAATGTTAGTAATAGAGCTATTATGATCACAGACAAAAGAGTGTGCTGATACAGAATTAAACTTGCCAAACTAGATGAAAACCATGGCAAGGTTTTATTAGGAATGAAATGCTGAATATCTGAGAAAACACGTACTCTATTTTGCTTAGGCAAAGCAATAATATGCAGACAAACTTTGAAAAGAACAAACTTATTGTTATGACTATTAATTCGCTTGTTATCAGTTCAATTTGTTTAAGGAGAATTACGTAGGTCACACCAAAAATAATGCCTCCTATTTATTTCCATGAAAACTACAACAGATACAAAGCCCACAATAATACATCTTGATAGAGTAAATTCTCAGCTACAAAATACTGTTTTCCAACATAGTCACTACTATAGGCTTTTTATTTTCACCAGAGATGAACAAGAGCCTGCATGCTGCACGTGTCAAAATCTGTGCCAATGGAATAACCCACTTCTACTATTGCCACTGCTGAAAGGCATCACCCACTAACTCACTGTACTTTCTTCCACTTTTTGGTCACCACAAACATTCAGCAACCATTAATGAATATCAGTCAGATGCTGTTATGGCAGACTGCACCACTGCTGTCATTTATTACCTGGCAAGAAAATGTAATGGAATATTGGTAGGAAGGTTCAACCTCTACTGCTGTACTACCAACATCTGCACCTGATGTCACAGGACAATATAATAAAATAGGAGGCATTATTTTTGGAGAAGACCTTGTATATTCAGTCTCTAATTTCTGTCACTGAGCCATGGCAGAGGAGATATGGGATATGCTACAGGGCTGCAGTTTTGGGTCCTGCTTTTAAAAACACTGAATACCAGGGACAGTCTTATAACAGCTCAAAATTATTGACTAATAGTTATTGATTATGTTGCAAAGGCAAATGGAACAGATGAAATTGTGCAGGAGGTCATTGTCCTGATGAAGTCATGCCTAAATAAGGACTATCGATGTCCACAACTTACTGAAGTATATATTTTTTGTATCCATTTGAAAGTATATACAAAAAGACTTTCAAAAATCTGAGAAGTTGGCAAATGTTGTTACATGTGGATGTTTGTGAAGAACCTCTATTCAGTCCACCTATGTGGTAGAGGCTTATGATGTTGAGACCTTCCTTCAGGCTCCTATATCTTGGGTTCATAAAATCTGATGTGAGGATGCATAACCTTTTTTAAATAACTGCTATTTCATATGTGTTAAGCAATGCTCTGGACACAGCGTTTCTTCAGCAAGACTTAGAGACAGTGACTACTCAGTTTTCTGTGCATCTGGCTGAAAAAAGCTTAACAGCTTCTATGCATCATTGACATGACCAGACCCAGAGTGGCCCTCAGGGCATGCATCTGTACGTTCATGATGGATACAGAAAGGTACCAAGGCAATATTAGTTACCTTCTTTAAAACCTGTGGTCTGGTTGCTTTGATCTTAACTAGAGATTCTAATAGTATTATAGTCCCCATGGGAATCAAAACTTAGCATGGCTGCCACCATAAAAACGTAATAAAATTGTGTCTTGCATCAAAACTTTTAGAATATACAGTAGAATTAAAGGAACAGAGGGAGAACAGAAATAGCAGGGAAAAAAAAAAAAAAAAAGATTTTTTGAGATTAGACATCATGCATGAAAAGAACCTGGAATAAAATTCAGGTTTTCTAATTTTTCTGTATATTGGATGCTGAATATGCGTGATTGAACACATACAGTGGAGACTAGATACAAGAAAACTGGTGTAATTGCAGCAGTGATACTACTTTCCCTCTCATACATTGACTTCTTTTACAGGGAGAATCTTGGACCCTGGGATAGGTTTGTCAGTTTGCAGGAGTGAGGCAAAGCAAATGACCCTAAATGATGACCACTACAGTGAAGTTTGTCTTCAGTCAGCATGCTGATCAAGGATAGCTCATGAGTGGAAAGTAGCTGAATTAGGTCTTTAGTCCTTTAGTTCCTTAGTTTTGAATATTTAGCTGTGATTGCAGGAAAGCTCTTTATTCTAACAGGGATTAATAGCTCAGTTACCTCACAGATCTTTTTTGAAAAAGTAGAACAGATGTCCGCTTCAAAAACAAACAAATAATAGCAAAATAAAATAAAACAAAATATAAAGCAAACTCACAATATAGCAGGAACTGAGAAGTGCTAATGTCAGAAACCTATGATGAAAAGGAACTTAGAGGGTTCAGACCACTTGTAGCCAAGAATAGTCAAAGTGATACCTTCTGTGTCCCATCACAGATCTCCAACCATCTTGCTATTACCCTGCAGGAAGGAGGGAGCAAGGAAAAGCACAGACATCCTCCAGCCACTCTTCTGAAGATGTACAATTATGAACAAGAGATTTACTGAACCAGAAAGCAAGAAAATGCAGAAACATTTCTGAAGTTCAGAGGCAGAATATTGACTTGAATGAAGAAAAACCCAGGCAGAGGAAGTTATTGTAGATGGACAAGGAGTTAGACACAAGGTCTTCTTTGTTCTTCAGTACAGAGATTAAAGAATCATATTCCTCTGGTTGTTTTTCAGCTCAATAAATCTTAAATTATTTTTTGATCTCTGAGAAAGTCAGTTCAAATATTGGAAACTCACACAGATCTGTACCCACTGTAAGCTCGAGTGACACCACATGGAACTGGGGTGGATGTGCTCCAAAGCATCCTTCTTTGCATACTTAGATAAGTAATTGCAAGAATGCCATATATTGACTCCCAGTAACATACCAGTAAGAACAACAGAGAATTAAAAGAAAACTTTAAAACTAAGTGGTTCCTATTAGTTGTTCCTGTATTTACTCAAATCTTTCTGAGAAATAATAGTTTGGCAGTGTCACATAACATTATTTCTCATTTTTAAAACTAGAGATCACAAATGAGTATTAATTGACTGACAACAAAATACTTTAATGTGACTTTTAAAACAAGCAAGCACCCATTCTATATGCGTGTGGACAATTTTCATGAGTATTTGATTTACTCTAATATAGATACTTGGAAACTGACAAATGCACTGGGCAGAAAGATGAGAAATCTCCTTCATGAATCTCTTTCCATTCTCTACCAAGTCCTCAAATGCATTAGTAGTGTCAGCTGTGGATGGTGGTAGTATTACTCTTCAGCTCTCCTGTGCTGATGGAGGGACCAATAATGGGCCTCTTTAGATGGAACATCATTATTTCTATTCCTTCTTTCTGAAAAGTGTCCTAGTATTTCTCTTCCATCATCATGTGTGCACTTTCATTTCATTTTTTTCTCCCATTACTTTTCTTTGCACTCTGCAATCTCTCATAGTCTCTTCAGAACATTCCCAAATGTCATTTTGCTTTCTTTCTTTCTCTACCTGTATTCTGTATAGAAATCTTACAAACATTTTACTTAGATTTAGTAGTCCAAACACTGCAAGTAACTTATGAAGTAGTAAACTGTTAGGAGAGTACTTCAGCTGCAATAGGAATGAGCTGAGGAGCATCAGGTCTTTATTGGTATTTACCTCCCAGTTGTTATTGATCTTTAATGTTTAATGTGATATTTTCTTTAAAAAAATAGTGTATGTCTAATATTTATGTTTTACAATTTTAGTATTGTTCTGCAATTCAAGCATCATCTAGTGTTTAGATTTATGTTTCTTATCTAGACTTCTGCCACTTTTCCCTGAAATTCCTTGTAAGGTCATTAAGTGAGGAAGATCAGGAGAAGACTCATTTACTTTCTATAACCTTCTGTAAAAAAATTTTTTTTTCCCTGTGAAGTTGGACTGATACGCTGAAAAACATTTGGACCTTAAATGAAGGCAATTAGATGATGGTCATCTATACATAGCAAAACAAAGCACTCCTTAAGTATCCACTCAGTTTTGTTATAAATTTATATATAGATTTATAATATAGATGGCCAATACCTATTAACCACAATTGTTAACTGGGCTAGTTTTTTTAAAAATATGAATCCTCTGTCTACAACATAAGATAAAAATCTCCACATGTCTATGAAAGCCAACATTCTTCTCTAAAACTGATTCTGGGAGTTAAAATCCAAGTGAAATATTGTGAATGTGTCAGTAAAATCCTAAGACCTGGCAATAAGGATCGCCGAGAAATTCTGTGCTGTAGCCAAAATCGGTGTTGCTTAATTAAATTTGATTCTCACTGCATCTCATTAGCAAAAGTTCGCAACAGTGACTTTCCAATAGGTGCCTAAATACTGGAGTTTTTATTATAAAAATCAGAAAAGTCAGACTCCTCAGAGTCTGTCCCATGGCTTCTGCAGGTAATTCTGGTCTCACTGCACTCTTAAATTTTTGTTCTTCCACTTCAGGGATGAGATAAATAGTTATTCCTTTTTTGATGACAATGTACTACCAGCCTTTTTGGATTTTTGCTTGTTTAATGTTATAAGAAATGAATCATCCCTCTCCCTGGAAATACTCGAGGCCAGGCTGGATGGGTCTTTGTGCAAGCTGGTTTACACGGAGGTATTCCTGCCCGTAGCAGGGGGGTTGAAACAAAGATGGTCTTAAAGGTCCCTTCCAACACAAACCATTCTATAATTCTATGATTATGCTGGACCTATGAGCCACACTCAATGATGCAGAGATGAAACTCCATTTGCATATTTCTTTTCCTACTTCAGGAGGACACAGGAGACTTCAGGTTCACTTGTGTGAATCAGCCCTCCAGAGTGGGAACAAGAGTCCAATTTTTGCTGCTGCAGTGCTCTAAAGAGGCACTTACCAATACAGCTATTAGAATGGTGAGGATGGTTAGATGTGAACATCTTCAGAGGCTATTGTATGATTCGGCAAATGACCTCACAACTCCAACAGAAATTGAAGTATATTTAAAAAGAAACTTCATAACATTAAAAAAAAAAAAAAAAAAAAAAAAGCCACAAAGCTAAACAAAGCCTACCATCCATCTTGAAAAATTATAGCTAGATCTGATAAGATCTTTCTTGTGCCCCTCCAGTCTCATCACCATTTTTGTTTCTCTGCTGTATGCTTCCATTTGTGTGCATTCAAGTGTTTACTTAAGTATGATGGTTGGCAACTTTAGAGAACTAAACCGAACTGACTTCCTTTTGAACAACATTATTATGTATGATTCCAGGTGACTGGATAATGTGTAATGTTTTACTCAAAATTCTAATTAAGTTTAAATTGAACTTCTTAATGTTTTTATAGGAGATGAAACATTTTTGTGTTTCTTTCATTTAAATATATTTGCCAGCCTGCTTGATCAAGACAGGTGCATTTATACACTGTGCATGTTTGTTTTTTGTGGGTTTAGCCTTGATATCTCAGAAGAATGACACTGTCCAAATATTTTCCAGGATTCATAGAATCACAGAATCATAGAATGGCCTGGGTTGAAAAGGACCTCAAGGATCATCTAGTTTCAACCCCCCTGCCACGGGCAGCCTCACTAACCACTAGACCAGACCACGCAGAGTTACATCCAGACTGGCCTTGAATGCCTCCAAGGATGGGGCATCCACAACCTCCTTGCGCAACCTGTTCCAGTGTGTCACCACTCTCTGAGGGAAAAGCTGCGTCCTAAATACTCCTATTCTGTATTACTACCTCATTTTATGTTTCAGATCACAGACTTTCCAAAGAGTAAATAAATACACCATCCTTGCAATATAAAAACTCTGCCGAAGTTTTTCTGAAAACCTGAAAGGCTGAAAATTCATATATACATTTATGTTACCATGCTATAGCCTACATTCAGGGCTAGGTTTCATTTGTTCCTACAGTGCCTTCCATTATGTTTCTACACTTCCATAGTCTTTCATACTGATAGATGAATTACACAGCTGATGGATTTTAAGGAATACATGAACTCTTCAATGAGGTGGTGTTGCCTGCACAATAACCGCATCCATCAGGATACATAACTGTGGGAAATATGACCCATTGAGGCCTGCTATGAAGTCCTGTCAGACTAAGTGGAGAGGCAGTTCAAGGCTATTCTTTTTTCCCCATTCCCAATGCATCTTAAGAGTAGGAAACAATGATTATTTTTTGCCAAGCATGACATTCATGAAGAGATAGAGAGTTTTTCACCTATGCACATGAGAAAATATGTATTTCACTGATCCTTGTAAATAAAGCTTTGAGTTACCTGATGTACAGAAAGAGATGTAGCAGTGTGTAGAAAAGTTGCTGTGTTTCCAATAGACTTCTGTGCTTATGGAGTAGTGCCATCAGTTTACCAGAGAAAGCAGGGGCTGGTGTAGAATGCTCAATAAAAAACTTATTTTCCAACTTCCTTCTGCCTAATCCAAGTTCCTCGTGGCTTCTGCAGATAGTTCTGGTCTTGCTGCACTCTCAACTTTCTGGTATTTCACTTCAGGGATGAGACAAAGAGTTATTCCTTGTTCGAAGACAATGCACTCTTGGCCTTTTGGGATGTTTGCTTGCTTAATATTTTAAGGACTGAATCTTAAAAATATAATACTAACAGCCTGCCTTTACTACATGCAAATACAATATTAAATTGGTAGGAGCGAGTATTATTTCAATGCATACACTTATATTTTTATATGGAAGAAGAATAAAAATTTATTTATTACACTGTAATATTCTGCACTGTGAAAAGTCATAGGAAGTCTGTTTCACTTATGAAATTTCTATTTTATTTCTGTCACTTTACACATTATATATGTAGACATATATAACAAAATACCAATTGGGTGGGTTTGCCTAGTTTGTCTTATGTCATTGTAGTTATTACAGGTGTAAGAATTGGAGCTAGTTATAAATTTCTGAAAGTTATATTATCAGCAATTCGATTTTTAAAAATCCATTCACTTACTTTATTTTACAATTTGCCCAAGTAACTACTTGTAGTACTTTCCCACTGATAATATGTACCTGAACATACTTTCTGACACTTTCAGATGTTCTTTTCACTCTGCCTTAACTTGAACGCATGGCTTTGTCTTAGCTTTCTGAAGTAAAAACATCTATGACAAAAGTGTATTTCAGGACAAATAAAAAATGAACTGAAGAACAATAGTTTTTACTCCTACTTGTTTTCATCATTGTGTGTTACAGACTTATCATCCAAGAGTGTCTTTTGCTTTATGTATCAGTTGTTTTATGGCTGACCACAGCTATCCATATCCTCTTCACCCTCTGTGAGACAGTTTCAGATCTATTCCTAAGAATTTAATTGCTTCCAGCCTTGTCTGTTTCCTTTACTTTTTTCATATATATAAAAAAAATCCGATGTCTAAATTACCCAATCAAACTTCTAAGTGTATGTCAACTGGTCCTCTCCAGTCATATCCATGCAGTGTCCTCTATTGCTTAAGGACAACTTCTTGTTTTAAGATATACTGTTGTTGCCTAACACCAGCAGAAATAAGAGATTAAAGATAAGACAGATGGAAAGAAGAGCATGATATTAATCACTGAATGTTACTTGCTCTACTTTTTTTTTTGTTTGTTTGGGACAGAAAACATTCAAAAGCGTTTTACATTCTCCAACAAAGTTTCTGTTCATCTGCTTATCCTTCTGCTCCTCTGTCCTTCCTAGGGGACTTTTTGTTATGAAGTATTTTATAGTACCAATTTCACTACAGTTGAATCCCCTGTTTCTCCCCTTCAACTTAAGAAAGGGTCAGATCATGTTTTCCTCTCTTTCAAAGAGGTTTCAAAGCTTTCAGTAATCTCTGTGTGCCAGACTGTGTCCTTCTCTGGATATGTGGTCTGGAGGAAGCACAGCATCTACTCAGGAAAGAGTTACTCAGCTTCATGTGTCATGTTTGCTGCAGGAAAAGGACATGTACAGCAGACCTTGATCCAGTAGTCTGAACAGAGGAAGCTGTTGAGACATGCCACAGGTTCTTGCTGCCTTGTGCAATACTTCTTTGTGTGGAAATCACAGTTTGATATATAGGTTGTGGATGTTTAAACCTCGTCATCCAAAAAGGAGCCAGGAGGAACCTGGGAGGAGCTCTTGGATTCCATCCCACATCTGTAATTAAGTATAATGGGAATATTATTTAGAGAAACAGAGAAGAAACTATTTTGTGATGTTATTCTGGCTTCTTCCTGTGAAACGTGACTCCAGCAAGATTTCACTTTTGATGAGGAAATAACTCTTTGGTTTTGCTCGTATACTTCCATCTGGAAATTCCACAGCTTCAGTTATCAGAAAACTCCTGGGAATGGAGTAATTTGTTTTCCCTTGGCTCTGCCATCTTATTCATCTTTTTTTCTTTGTTTTGTTTATAAAAGCTGCCTCACAAGTGCGTATCCTTTCTACTTAAGGTATAATTTGACCACATATAGATGATTTACCTCAAAGATTTACTTCCCAAATGTTGACTTCATTGAAGATTGTGGGAAAAAAAAAAGGAACCAGTGGTCTCAGTGTGATCTTTTTTTTTTTTTTTTTTTTTTTTTCCTTCTATGTTCTGTAGAAAGCACAGAAAATCTGAAATCTAGAACAACATGGATAGTGCCGTACACTGTTCCACAAAACTTGGTTTATGAATTCAGATTGACATAGTGCATGGACATAGAAGGGCCTTTATGTCAGAATGACCCACAGAGTCATTCTTAAATTTTTAATTCTATCCCAGTTATTGCTCTATTGATCTGGATTATTTTGCAACTCCTGCACACCCTCGCAGTGAGGATGTGGAGTGGTTTTACCAAGCAGAATCCAAGAACTTGTTGGTCACATTCTCAGTGCAGTTTTTATTCCTGGCTGTTAATTGTTTCAATTATTTGGGTCTCTAAAGCCATTGGTTTACAGCTGTCCTGGTTTCAACAGAGACAAGTTGATTTTTTCTTTCATAGAGATTCATATGTTGCTATGTTTTGGCTCTGAGGGATAGAATGCAGATAACACATCAGTGTTTTAGTTGTTCCTGAGCAATGCTGAACAGAGCCAAGGACATTTCAATTTCTTGCACTGCCCTGCCTAGGACACACAAAGAGCTGGGAGGGGACAGAACCAGCACAGCTGACCTCAACTGGCCGAAGGGATATTATGTACTATGTGACATCATATGAGCAAACATTAAAAAATGGTGGGAATTTGGCAGCGAGGACAGTGCACTACTTATTCCGTAAATAATTATTATTACTATTTTTTTTTTTGTCTTCATTTTTAGTCTTAGTAAATAGATTTTATCTCAACCCATGTGTTCTATTTCATTAACGTTTATTTTTGTTGATTGTCTCCCTCATCCCACTGGGAGGAGCAGGTGAGAGAATTACTGTTTGGTGCTGAACTGTTGCAAAGTTGAGCCACAACAGTTAAGCCAAAATTATTATTATTATTTTTTAATTGTTATTAGTTATGCAGCCACATTTTTAACAGATTTTTAAAGATTTATTTCATTCAGTGCTTGATTTTAATCAGTTCTGAACATTCTTTATTTTATTTAGCAAATTTACTTGAGATATGCAGTAGTGCAGCAAAGATTGGAATTTGCATGCTGCAGTGATTCTGTTCATATGTATATATTTCTAGCTATTTTGTGCTCACCGCTGTGGGAGCTAAGTCCTTGCTAAAGACTAGAATTCCCTTTGGCATCAGGATTAGTGTGAACACTATATCTTATTACAAATAATGTGAATTTATCTGCTTGCATGCATAATGGAAAATAGAAGACTGTGTGGAATAATTGAATTATTCTATCTGATGTGCTTCATATTTAGAATAACTGTAGAAGTGATGACATTTTAAATAGCCTTGGTCTAAAGTCATTTCTGAGAAGAATTCAGATGACTGGCAAATGGGAATGATACCTATAATATCTATATCAGCACTATATATAATGCCAAAAAGAGGATTTGAGGAACTCAGGTCTTGCAGACTACTTTATCTAATATCTCCACAGATGTCCATTGAATTTGACAGCAGTGATATTAATCTGCAGTACTGAAGGCCATGAGCTCTGTTCTTTGAAATTTTCAGAGAATATTCAGTATCTCAGGAACAGATTCACTCTACATGAAATGACTAATCACTGAGGAGTCATGGTGCTTCAGTAACCAGCAGTTAGAAGCAGACAGTATTGCTGCTGGTTCCTGAGCACATGAGGTGAAGGCCGACTCCAGATGTCAGACATTATATTTGTCCCACCACAACATGTAACCACGATATCCTCATTTAACAGCACATACCAATGTTTCAGGTTAAAAATTGTGCATCATCATATTCAACAATAATAATACCCAAGTTAACATTTCAAGGCTAAGTTCTTGTCACTTAGTCACATGGATATGCTTTTGCTTATGTCTTTTGAGAGAAGAAATACAAATAACCCTGTCAGTGACTACGGGTAAAGCAGGAGTCAGAATGACTGCAAGACTTTACATGGCAGCTATTTGAAAGACAGTCCACTGTGACAACAGGAAAATGCTTACAAAATAATTACAAAATGCAAACTAAATGTTTCAAGATGTATCATGTTCATTTTTAAACTGTCAGAAAATTTTGTTACTAAATCTCTTAAATGGTGTAACATGCTTATAATTACTTACCTCTTACTATATTGGTTGGAAACAATTAGGAAAATGAACTTCTACATTTATGTCTTCATTTATGAATAAGTTATATTTTGACCAACAAGAGACACACACATGCAAGAATACTTTTATATTTGAGAACTGGCAATAGACATCTATATATTTTACTTTAAGTTATTTGCTGAACTGGAAAACATCCTATTCAAATGTTACTACTGGATATTACATGAAACTGAAGTAGAGTTTTCAATATATTTACTGAGCTCCAGCGTTCCATGCAAACTCTCACTTTAGTGTCATGGAAATATGCTATTTATACATTTTGTATATATTTTACTATGATATTTCAGATTGCCTGCACTTAAATAAACCAGTATGAAATAGAGCCATATGCAATCTGAAGGTTGAGCATAAAAATAAAATTATTTTTTAAATTCAACCGTGAAACTGTGGCATCCCAAAAATTTCATATGCAATCTGCCCTAGAGCACTAGATATCTGTTAATCTTTTAGCAGCTTTTTGAGCAGGACATCTCTTTGTGCATAAATGCTTGTATCCAGGGAGAGGGATCATGCTCTTATTTAGGCAGGGGAGGTTATGAAGACTACAGAAGAAATTTGTCAGGATACCAGATTTATTATCCTTCTATTTTCAAAATGTACCATGTAATCACTAATCTCTGGAAAACTTTGATTTAACATGTCATCTAACAGATATTACTGTATTTTTACTAGCACACAAGCCAGCATGTGGAGTACAAGGGTGTGAGTAAAAGGAAAGTGTCCCCAGCTTTCAGGCAAAAGATCTTCTGACACAGCAGTGATGGTGTTTGGACAGTATGCTGCATGTTTGACTATATTATTGCTATTAGCATAATTTTCAAGGATTAATAAAATTTAAACTTTGCAAATACAGTTTTAGTGAGGCAGATATCTTGTTGAGATAAAACATCTATTATAGTGATTTCAAATACCTGCATTTTTCACATCCATGAAGTTTTTGTCTGAAAATAAGCATCTCTAGCAGACTTAAGCCTACTGTGAACAGAATTTATTTTTTAATACATTAGGGTTTTTTTTTTTCTTGTATTGTTTTGTTTGTTTGTTTGTTTTCAATCAGAACTTACTGCCCACTGATGCAAAATGATTACCTGAATACCATACTACTCAGTCATCAGGGTAGTAAGTCTCTCTGTATGAGACTCCTGGAATCCTGCAGCATAGGACTAAGTCAAGAGATTTCAGAGAAACAAATCAAAATGCCAAGGTGCCATTCAACATGAACAAGGAATGGCAAAGTAGGGTGTACTTTGCTACTTGAGTTAGCTACATGCATGTTGCAAGATGCAGTATATAGTCTGTTCATTTTGCAATAGGATTTAACACATCCCCATTCTTCCAAACAGCAATGACAAGAAAGCACCATGTTCTTTTCAGTACTGGCTACAGAATACTCACTTCACTTACAGTTAGTCTTTACAGGTGTCTGCATAATCAGTTTCACAATATGCTTCTGGGTTGTTCTTTCTTCTTCTTCTTCTTTTTTTTTTTTTTCCCCTTAAAATAGGGCTCAGAATTCTATGCTTTCAAGATGTGAAATACCACAGAGTATGAAACAGAATCCATTGGCTGAAGGAATTTTAGAGTGTTATAAGATCATATTTCATTTTATAATGTCAAAGGCTCCATAGGCAAAAATTTGCAACAGTTAACAAGTATGACCTCTAAATTAGTCACATTAAATTCAAGGCATTAACTTTAATATTGACTCATGACCAGCATGTTTTTGCCTAAAAATTCTGGTAGAGGCAATGAATCCTATAGTCCTTATTAATATCACATTGATGAGTGATACCAGAGTGGTGATTCACATCAATAGATCTTACTTGGAAAGTAAGAGAGAGAGATCAGACCACATGAAAGTGATGGTTCTTAAAATAGTTGACTTCATTTCTTAAATCAATCTTTGGACATAACTCTGTAAATAAACCTCTGCTTTTCTGCTAAGTTCTTAAGCACATGCTTACTTTGGAAAATTCATCGTGATATGCTGACTTGTGATGGAAAGAATCCTGGTAGATTGATTAATGCATCTCTGCCATAGATATAACCATACAAGCATCAATGGCAGTCAAAGTACTTTTGATTTTAATATTTCAACTGTGATGTAGAACTTGGAGTCCTTGTTAATTGCCTTAGACCAACAATGCTTGAAAATGTGTCTTTCAAAGAGGATAAAACTAGCATTCAAAAGAATGTGCTTTGAAAGTCATCAGCTCTGTTAGAACACAGGTTACCTCTAACACCACCTATACAGCTAGCTATATGCCTTTGAAGTATACAGATATATCAAAGATACTTTCCACAAATATTGCAAAGAACCCAAAAGAGAAGCATGTTTAATGTGGGTGTTTTTCATTGGAAGTTAAACATCAAAGAAACAATTTACAATTCACCAAACTTAAAATAACTGCATATCTAACAATTCTACTTATTTTAATGAATAATTAAACAGAATAACAGAATCATGGAATGTCCTGAATTGGAAGGGACCCATAAGGATTATCAAGTCTATGCCTGGTTCCACTTAGGACCACTAGAAAATCATATCGTGTGACTGAGAACATTGTCTGGATGCTTCTTGAACTCTGGCAGCTTGATGACATGACCAGCTCCCTGAGCAGTCTGTTCCAGTGCCTGAACACCCTTTTGGTGTAGAACCTTCCCCTGATATCCAGCTTGAACCTCCCCTATTGCAGTTTCATGCCGTTCCCTTGGGTACTATTGCTGGCCATGGAAGCTGTCTGCCACTGTGACTTCTGCCCTCAGTCTCCTTTTTCTAGATTGAAAAAAAAAGGGGACTTCAGCTTCTGCTCATATGTCTTGCTCTCTAGACTTCACTATCTTTGTATCTCTCATTTGGACACTTTCTGATAGTTTTAAATTACTAAGTCCTTTATTACTGTGATACACAAAACCATGCTTGAGGTGAGGCTGCACCACTGCAATGTAGAGTGGGACAATCACTTCCCTTGATTAGCTGTCAATGCTGTACTTGATGCACCCCAGGATACAGTTGGCCTTCCTGGTCAAATCGTGACACTGTTGACTCATGCCCAACTTACAGTCAACTGTGACCCCATAATCTCTTTCAGTGTGGCTGCTCTTCAGCATCTCATCTCCAAGTCTGTATTTTTATAGCCAGGGTTGCCCATTTCTAGATGCAGAATCTGGCACTTGATCTAGTTAAACTCCATGCAGATGCTGATTTCCCAGCACATTTGTCTAGATCTCTCTACAAGGCTTCTCCACCCTCAATGGAATCAACAGGTCCTCCCAGTTTATAATTGCCAGCAAAGTTGCTCAAAACACCTTTTTAGTCATATATCCAAGTCATTAAAATGTTAAAGAAAAATGACCTTAAAATGGAGCCTTGGGGAATTCTACTAGTGACTGGCTGCCAGACTGATATAACCCCATTTACTACAATCCTTTGGGCCAGACAAATCAGTCAATTGCTTACTGATCACATTACATTTTTTCTATCCCTATTGTAGACACTGTGAGAAATAGCATGAAAAGCTTTACTGAAATTCTGAAATCACAAAAAGATAACATCAACTCCCTTTTCTCAGTCAACTAGATGGATGACCTTGTCATAAAAGGACATTAAGTTAGTTAAATGGGATCTTCTTGTCATAAACCTATGTTGGCTATGACCAATGACCTCATTGTCCTTCAGGTGTTTTTCAGTAACTCCCAGCATAATTTTCTCCATAATTTTACTGAAGACTGACAGGTCTGTGATTATCAAGGTCTACTTTCTTACCCATCTTGAAAACTGGACCAATGTTTGCCAACTTCCGGTTAACTGGCACCTCTGCATTTTCCCAAGACCAATGAAAAATAATTGAGAGAGGTCTTGCAGTGACATGAGCCAACTCTCTGAGTAAAGATGAATCCCATTGGGCCCCACGGACTCACATGAATACAGGTGAAGAAGAAAATTTGGGGTGACAATTGATTGCTATTCCAGTCATGGTTCTTCCACATGGGGAGCCTGGGGTCCCAGAGCCCATAATCAGTGTTAAAGACAGAAGGAAAGAAGGCATTAAATGTTTCTACTATGTCTGTGTCCCTTGAGCATTCTTACTGAGTAATGAACCAGTGTTCTCACTGGTCCTCCTTTTGCTGTTATTATTATATATATATTTAAAAAAACAAACAAACAAACAAACAAAAAAAAAACCAAACCTTTTTTACTGTCCCCCACAGTATTGGCCAGCTTTGACTTTAACTGAGCTTTGGCCACACAGGTTTTCAACCTGCAAAGGCAAAAGGTGTCTCTGTAGTCTTCCCACATTGCCTGACCTTGTTTCCAGAAGCCATACATTATCTACTTCTGCTTAAGCTCTAGAAGAAGATCCCTATTCAGCAAGCTGACCTTCTGCTCTGCCTAATTGACTGATGTTTTGGAATTGCCTGTTCTTGTGCTTTTAGGAGGCGGTACTTAAGGTGACCAGCAGTGATGGATCCCAATGCCTTGAAAAGAGTTTCTCATGGGGCCTTACTAACTAGTTCCCTGAGCATCTTGAAATCTGCTCTCCCCATATTGAGGAGTTGCATCACCATACTCAGTTGTATCACCAATAATAAGTTGTATCTTCAGGTGTTATTTTCATGATATATGTTTTATAAGACTGAAAAATAAAGCTATTATGTCAAAATAATTTAAAAAGTGGCCTTTCATTTCCAGTGCAGTAATCCCCCTTTCCAAGTTCTGAAGCATATTTTAAAGTCCCATTTAATTCAGTAAGAACTGGGTGTGTATTCCAAGTCATACATATGTTACTTTCATAGCAACTGTTGATGCTGCAGAGCTGTTTTTACTTTCAGTATCTACATTTGAAAAGGGATGCTGAAAAAATTAGTAGGAGGTAGGTATTAGCCTCTGTGTAATCGGATAATTGGAAAGACTCTCAGTGGGAGGCTTAAAAGAATTAAACGTGTTTAAGACACCAAAAAGGAAACAAAATTGAGTTGCTCACAGTGTTTAGGTGCTTTCGCATGGGGAAAATACAGCCATAAAATGAGACTATTAAGAATGTAATGACAAGTATCAGCACAAAGTACCTGAGGCTAGTCAGATTCAAATAGGAAATAGGATATATTTTTAATAGTGAATTGTGATCAGTCACTTAAACTTACATGTGGTTAATTCTTAGGTGTCAGGATGACTTCAGATACATGTTTAGAAGATATGCTTTGATTAAAATGAAGTTAATGAGACTTAACACAGTGTTAAAAAAAAAAATCTATTGGTTGGCGATAGTGACTATATGATCAAATATATTGCTGATCCAGAACTCTCCAACTTTGTTTATGTGACCAAACTGTTTACAGAAGTAAGACTTGAGTCATATGCCAGCCTACAACTTTCTGCACGTGACTCACTTTCTGGGATGCAAGATGAGGAATTTTTGAGTGATTTTTCTTGATACTAATATGCCCTCTGGGATCTGGGTTAACTAAATAAGTAAAATGAGTTATATCATTTCATGACTTCAATAACTTGGGTTATTTTTTGCTCTAGAATCACATTTTGTTTTTAAGCAGTTTTTTCTTCTACAAAATAAGCCAAGAGAAATCCAGATTTACTCCACATGGCTCAAAACTAAGATTGTTTTAATGCCAGAATTTTCTACACCATAAACAAAATAGGTGTCATTTAATATCTTAGAGGGGATTTCATTCATATTTATGTCACTTTAATTTTACACTGACATGTATCTCAGTTACCTGAGAATTTTTCACACTTCAAGAACCACATTCTCTACAGTTCACTATTTATGAGATAAGGTCTTAATCAAAATTTTACAGTTAATTGGTGAGCTTCAGTCCTTTGTTTCAACACTTCTGTCCTATGTCTGGAACTGGAGGATTAGACTGGAAAACTGGTGAAAATAGCATTATGTCTGTGAAGGCACTGAAGTGTGCTGCCCCCCCTTGAGTAAATTCTCTGAAAGGTGCAAACCTAGGAGGATAGATTTTGCTTCAAGTGAAAATCCATAAGATGATGTAACTTTTGTGGGCTGCTTTTTCTCATCAGAACCTCTGCAAAACACATACCTATACCCTAATTTTTTCCCAAATTTACTCACTGAAATTCCTAATCCAATAGTCCTCACTGTTAACCACAATGATTAATTGGCTTCTAAATAGTCTTAAAACAAGCCAAATATATTTGTATTTATTTTTTCAAATGGAAAACTAATGTACACATAGCAATCAACCATAGATCTTTAAAGTTCTATTTTGTGGCTAATTCCACAGAATTATAGTGAAGGCATGAAAATTAAACCAGCCTCTATTTCTGTAGAGATAGCCATATCTTAACAATTCTAGCCCAGGATGATATAGCTGAAAAAAAAAAAAAAAGTCATTTCTTACTTTATGTTCAGACACACTCTAAATAGTTAAGGTAGAAAAATTATAATTACTGACAAAAAAAAAAAAAAAAAGTATGAGAACAGGTGTAACTTATAGAAGGTTGCCAGACAATAGATCAGGATAGAAAAACAATTCCTCACTGGAAATGATCTTGAACTAGGGGTTAAGCAGAAGAATACGTGGGAAACCTTGACAACTCTCTTTTACTAAATAACACTTTGCAAAAAGTCTTATGTTTACAGTAGGTTTCAGAATAATAAATATGAGTTTCTTATTAACAAGGAAGAGGAAACTTTCTTTTTTGTGTTACAAGTGATTCTTTATATCCTAAATAGAAATCTATACTGACTTGTCTAGGTTCTAATATCTAGCTATAACACAATACCCAGTTATTAGTCCATTTTCTAGTTTTTCTTTCTTTATCAGAAATTGTTTAGTCTGAGAAACTGCTTTGTATGACAGTGGTGTCATCTGAAATAATTAGTAGAAATTAGCAAGTTGGGATACTTAGAGGGCAGTATTGTTAAAAGCAAAACACCTATTTTACTTTCTCTCATATTATTTAAATGTCACTATGCACGAGCACCATACAGCTGGAAATAATAACCATCTTCAATTACCTCATCTTTGATGCTTGCCAAGAAGTACATGCAATAGCATGTTTAATTCATCATGTTTTGTTTGTACATTAATAAAAGGAAATCGCACAGACAGGAACTGCAAAGTACTGTACAGCAGAAGTAATGAATAGACAGCAAAAGGTCTGGTTTGGAAGTTCAGTGCTCGTTTACAAGCTATGGAGCTAAAATAAGATATGTTCAAAGAAAACTGTACCTATGTATTCAATATTTGTAAAATAAATTAAAATTATATTTCAGTTTCTTGAAACTTTAATTTTAAATGACTAATCTTTTCCTTTAGAAATAGTGCTAAACCTTTCAATTGGACTACCAAGATTTTTGCTGATTCAGTGATAGCATTCCATAAGAATTTTATGAACAGGTCCTATAAAAAAAAACAAACTGGATTAAATCTGGCATTGAAACTAAAAGTTTTCACCTAAGTTTGAATTTGGTGTATTATATTCTGAATGTAGTGTGTCTTGATTTCTGTTAAAACAATGGAGAATAATGGATAAACCTTATGAGACAAAATTTAATATAGTTTTAACTTCAGAAATATAAATTCTGTGTGACTGACAGTTGTGGTATCCTTTCTTTTTATTTTGTCAAATCTCATTTGCGCTTGCTGTTCTAGGACTTTTGATGTTGTGGGAGATATCAAAGGAAGAGAAAAAAATAATAAGGTGTAGAATTAACATTTTTCATGATTATTTTCAGAGTTTAAGCAGCACAGAAGTATGCAAAGCAGGCAGATAAAGAAGGAAGAATTTGGAATAAAGTTGAGGCTTTATCCACACCTTTTCCTAGGAAGAACAGTTTTAGCTCATTCTCAGCAGAAAATATAATTTGCAGTATCTCTAAAACAGAAAATTCATCAGGAACCTGAAGTAACATCTGAATCTTAAGCTTATAATGAGTTTATAATGAGCTCCTCTGGGAATCAGTCCTTCTGCCTACTAAAATACTGCAATTTTTAATTTTATTTATTTATTTATTTATTTATTTATTTATTTATTTATTTATTTTATGCGTGCCACAAAATGCCAGCTGTGCGATCTATGATTCTGTGGTAAAACTGAGAATCCCTGCCAGGGTGCAAAAAGGGATATGAGGATGTCATACATGCACACAGGTGTTCAGGTGAAGTTTTTCATACTGGTTTACCTCAAGGAGCCTGCATGTCTATTCCCTCTGCACAAATACACAGCAAACAAAAAGAGTGAAAAGAGGCACAGCTGTAAGAGGGTGAAATTTTGAAATAACAGTCTTTTGGGTTTAGGGAGGGATTAACTAGCCTCTCTGAAGTAGTATTGATCTCTCATTTCTTGAGTGCTGTGATGCACTTTTTATTCCTTCTTCGGCAGAATAAATACAAATCCAGCAGAGTTTCAAAAGCCAATTAAATTTAGTGTAGGAGCAAAATTAAGAGCTCAGAACATAGACTGAATTAGTCAACTTTAGATTATTCCTGTTCGAGATGAGCAGTTATTGTGGTAGGCCAAGGAATATGAAATTTCACAGTGAAGGGAAGTCAACATTTCTTTACACATAACATTTGCTGTGGATTAACTGGAATTACATCATGTTAAACTGCCTTGACTCTGTACTTTACTCTTCTTCTAGTGTAAATAACATGTCATGTTATCATAGATTATTAATCCTTCTTTGAAAGTAGGTTTCCTGAGATATGATCTGAATCCACTCTAATGCAATTGCTGTAGATACAGCATCCTGAAACAGCTGTTGCAC
Source organism: Phasianus colchicus (assembly GCF_987193195.1). NCBI lineage: Eukaryota > Metazoa > Chordata > Aves > Galliformes > Phasianidae > Phasianus > Phasianus colchicus. The sequence goes on from NC_143476.1 coordinate 76,812,159, forward strand.
TAGTAGTCCACTCTGTTTTGCTGGTTATCAAGGTCAGATTATCTGTTAATCTCTAAGTCGTCTCCTGATGTCACTGTGCATGTGTGTCATCTAACAGGTTTAAATGCTAATACATGGACACTTGTTTCCCTTTGGCCTAGAATTCCTATAACTGAATAGTCATTCGAGATACACCTCGTGTGTGAGTGTGTCACTAGTGAAGTTTGGATGTCAGGGAAAGAATGCATAAAGGGCCATTTGATGAATATTTAGCATAGATAAAAATGTTAGCACCTCCATAAGAGGTATCATGGGATATTTTGCTACGCAACAAGAACATCAAGAACAATAATGTGTCCCCTAGAATCTCACTGTAGTGTCAAAACTGATTGTTTATATCCTTTCCTCTCCAGTATGTTAAGGTGCAACATCCATAACTTCTACATTATATATTCATTTGTTGCTCATGTTCTTCCTATGTTTTCTCCTTTACATCACCTATATAGGAGGAAAGTTTCTCACCAAGAACTGATGGTAAAAATGAAGATCTATATAATTCTTTTGAAGCACATGGCATTTAAAGTAGGAACGTACCTTAGTTTAGATATCTGGTTTCTTGGAACAAAGACAAAAGTCTTTAATTTTCAATGGCTTTTAACTCCATACTCATAGAAATTGTAATTTTCATTATCATGCTGAAGATTTACAACATTCATCTTAGCAAGTTCATTGATCTCTACTTAAAAAAAGAAAACAACAAACAAACAAACAAAAAAACCACCCCAAAAAACAACAACAGAAAACCCACAAGGAATATGTGTTTATACTCATTGGTGTCATTTTTTACCAATCTCTGAAATGCCTAGATTTACTGTATAACAGAATTAATAGTTTTACAGACTCCACTAATGCACCCTAACACATTGCAGATAATGATAAAAAATAAAAATCGGCTTACACAAAGTTTGATAAAGTATGTGCATGAATGATAAAATTCTTTTATTACAAAACATTTGAAGAATACATGAGCTGAATAAGATTAATTCTTCCCACAATACATTATAAATACTTCAAAGGTTTAAAATATGAGCACAGTGCATCCTTGACTTTTTTTAAAAGAGGAAATACAACAGCTTAAGGGATATTCAAAACACAACAAAAAGTATAACTCACAATCCTGCAAAACATAGTGAAAAGTCCTTAAGGAAGTTAAGTTTTCTAGAACAAGTAAGGAGCCATGTCACCATCAGTGGGAAAACTGCACAAAATGGCTCTCATTTTCTAAAACAGACCAGAAACTCGTAGGATGCTTATGGAATGGGAACTATTTTTATCCTCTGACTGATATTATTACAATGATTAAAGTAATCTATGCAGATTTGATTTGAATTTGATTTGTCATCTAATGAACTAAGGTGGACGTAAGAAATGGATATGAGTGAAATAATTTTGGTGTCATGAAAAGCTACAGATTACTTTTCAGGATTCAGGGCAGCAATGAATTTTTGACAGAAACACTAAACCAAAAACTGCTAGAGGTGTGAATGTTATGCTGGGGAGCATCATTACATGATTGTCTTTTACCTATAATTTTCCTCAATTCTCTGCTGTTGGGCAGTGTTGGAAATAAGACACTGGGTTAAGAGGACCACTCTTCTAAATGTATTTTTGTTTTTATGGTTTTCACAGCTGCCTCAGCATCACCTTTTTTCCTTTTTTTCTTTTTTTTTTTTTTTTACAATGAGATTACAATGTATTTTTTCAATCTGAAGGCAATGGACACTGTATCTCACTGAGATGAGTCTAGAATTGGGGAAACCTCTTTGATCTGCAAGAAATGAGGAAGCTCACAAGTTCCATCAGAACAGGAGAACACTTTCCTGTAAATGTAATAGAGCAAAGCATATGTTGCCCAAGCTCCTTCTTGGAGATACGATATAACCTAGAAGGCAGCTAAGCACTGCACAGACTTTCACTCTCTTCCTGCTCTCCCAGCAGGATGGGGGAGACAATGAGAAAATAAAAAAAAAGACAAGAATTAGAACTCACAGATAGAGATTAAAATTATTTACTAAAACAGAAAGAGAGAAATACTAGTAATGAAAAAAAGTATATGCGCAACTCAATTACTCACCACCCATTGACCAATGCCCAGCCATTCCCCAGCCAACAGCAGCGCTCTGGACAACAGTCTTGTAGTTATTTTACATTATGCCATATGTTATGGATTATTCCTTTGGCCAAGTTAGGTTAGCTGCCCTGGTTCTGTTGTCTCCCAACTCCTTGTGCTCCCAGTCCCTTTTCTGCCAGGACAGTGTGAAAAGCTGAGAAACTGAAATGCCCTTGACTCTATAGAGCAACATCTAAAACAACAGTATGCTATCGACATGCCTTTTCTCCTAAAGAAAAAATATCATACACTCTGAAGGAAAAATCAACTCTGTTGTGTTTTACTGACAAAACTACGTTATACGTATGTTGCAGGCTGTTCAGACCACATGGGTTTCTGCTTCTTCCAGCCCTATCCACACTGATCCGTGCAGATATTGTCAGTCTCTGGGATCAAAGTGCAGACGTGACTTTTCATGTAGCAAAATTGTGCTGCTACTGTCAGTTAACTTCCTGTCCAGTGTTCAGCCAGCCAGACTGGAAACCAACACTGCCCTGAGAAAACCATTCCAGGTTGATGGTCCCTGACTTATTCAATATCAGACTCTTAGGTTTTTTGTTTTTTGTTTTTTTTTCCCAATGATAAAGTCCTAAAATCCTGCATATTCTTTTATGTCTGCATCATGCTGCCTGTGTTAATCTTGAAGACACACACGTTCTGCCAGTGTTTTGGGAGCTGAAATGGTTGAAATGGTCTGCAAAGAAAAGAGCAGGAAAGAGGAAGAGGATTCGGAGGAATTGCTTTTTGCTCACGAAGCTCTAGAATTTCTTTATTTTCCAGTATCACAGAACACTCCATACAGAGTCAGATGCTATTCAGCACTGTGGCAGAAAAACAAACTATTTCAGGTGATATATTAGAAATAACATTGAGCTTTTCTTTTCAGAAAGTGTGGTTCTCTGTTAACATGAAAACAAAACAAAACAAACCCCCAAACAAACAAACAAACAAACAAAAAAAACAACAAAAACCAAACCAAAACAAAACATAAAAATGGAAATGAAGTATGTACATCACAGTCTTTATAGAGAGATGTCTACACACCAGATGAAGATACATTAAATTTACTACTATTTCTAGGTGCTAGCAAGCTTAGCTTCTTGTGGAACTTTATTTATTTATTTATTTTTCATAAAATGTAACAATGAACAAAAGAACAAAGGCAATCTGAGCTAGACATACAACTACAGTGAGATTTCCATAAAACAATAATTCACTGTTTAGATGTTGGCTTTCACAGCATTTTCAGTCCTACTTAACAGCACTTTATAGCTACACTTAGTGGCATGCAGCCCTGGATTTAGTATTTTCTGTAAAAGTGCAGAAATTTTTAAAGGTAGAAAAGTAAATGATGAGAGATATTTGATGCCAACAACAGACTCAGAGACCTAAGAGGCTGAGGACTGTGATCTTACATAAGGAAAAAGATTGTTTGGAGGCCACAGCATAGAGATGAATGAAAAGAGAGAAATGTATATAGCTTTAAATATTTTCCCTAGAATAGTATTACTTAAGTAAATTCAGAATAGCTTAAGTGTCCCAATCGCTTCCTTCCCCTCCTTCAATTGAACATTTTCTAGGTTACTTCTTGTGTCTACTAATCATTACGTCATTTCTACACTCCGTGAATATTCATGAATATAATTGAAACTAGTAGATATTTTTATGCTTATTTTACAGTAAACTATAAACAAAAATTGACCATCTTAAATGAATCACTTCAGAACTGCCATAACATTTGTCCAAAATGTAAAAGTAATCATTTATACCTCAGTGAGTCTTTTTGGAATAAATTTTGAAGAATAAATGTTAACAAAGAAAATATTGTCAAAAATAGTTAACATCCAAGATTTTTTTTTTTTTCAAAGTTTGTGCTAATCTTTCTATTAGTCCTGAAAATGATGATTAAAAAACTGGTCTTCACACCTACATTGGTACAGCAAGCAATTTGGGAATTGCTAAGGTTTAATTAGCACCTCTTTTCACTATCAACTTTGGTTATTTAGGCCATCTATAGTTTCCAACAATGAAAAAAGTCAGCAGCAGGATAAATGTATAATATAGTTTTGAAATCAGTGGGTCAGATGCATTGCATAATGTAGTTTTAAGCAAGTGCATCAAGTGCTATTTTTACTTACAAAAGGAACATTATCATCTTTTATTTTGAAGTAAACATCAGTAACATTTCTGTGTTGCTAATATATCTACACACTGAGATAAGCATATCTTAGGATTGCTTTCTTTGTGTATGTTTTCTTGGGGGAGGAGCATAGATCTGAATCTGGAGGCACAGTCCAATACAGGCTTGTGATAGAAGCTCACTGGGAGGTGATTGAAGTGATTGGAGGTTTGGATTGCTTCTTCAGATCTGTTTTTTAAATATACCTGTCATCAAGATACCCAAGTGCAAAGTCAGGATGGAATAATGGCAGTCAGTATATTTGCCTAGAAGTTCCAAACATTCCAAAATCAAATCCTGATAGAAAAAGGAAATTCAAAGTGGTTTGACTATTATTAATATGTCTTACACTTGTTGAGCACTCAGCAGAAAAGTCTATCTTTAGAACAATTAATCTACTTGTCTTACATTTTATTTAGTGCAATAGTTGCATATGACTAATTTTATGGGGAAGCATGTTTCTGTCCGTGAACTCAGAAATCTTTACCAAAAGATTTAGATTCACCTTATCCATTATTTCAACACACAGAGAACTAGGTATTTTACATGTTGCTGTTGAAGAGCTCTTGTTTACATTAAACTGGATATGTATATCATTCATTAAGAGGCTTGAAAGAAATTATGCAGCCATAGGGAATAACTTTCTAATTTCATAATCAACTGGGGATCACTCAGCCTACCATTTGTTATGAACTCTGTTACCTTAATACAATAGATTTAACAAGCACATGCAAATATATGGCTATGTAATATTGTTTTAATTGATGCAGTATTTATCTCATCCTATATTGTTCGTATTTTAGGTTAAAAAAAAAATGTGACGTGAAACAGCAACTGGAGGACATATACAAATTCCAGGAGTTCAGATTTTTTATTGCTTCTGATAATTTTGCAAGAGGAAACTGTGAGTTTGTTAGGAATGAGGTGAGTGTTACTATACTTTTTGCCTGGAGAAGTTTATGAGAATCTGAGAAGGCAGAAGATTACTGAATACTGAGGGTATATCTATTCTCAAGAACTCAGTGACAGCTAGAACAATTAAAAAAAAAAAAAAAAAGGGACAGAACTATCTAATATTTCATTTATAGTATATGGAGGGTCTTTAAAACTTTAATGAATTCATAGAATCTGACGATTTCAAAAAAGAAGGATGAGGGGGAGGAAGTGAATGACCATATTCCTCTGCACCTATCGTTTGCATCCAATAAAGAATCCTTATGGAATTTTCTGATACAAGAGGTGTACGATCACATGCAGACTATCATTTCAGAGACAGTTTGGATCCCTTGGTCTGTAGCAGTGCCTACAGAGCAACTACCTCAGCCAGCATGATGACGTCATATCTGCTGTTATTTAAGTGACGTATTTAATCATTCAGTATGATTCTGAGTATCTATACTCAGAATTTTTTTGTCTTCATACAAGTATGTTCAGTGAATACAGTCTTCATTCTAAAGAATTGATCTTTTGATAAGTGTATGAAAACTTCTTAAACATTATCACGACACTAATACATCCATACATGATACTACATTTTTTATTCCAATGTCTGTTAATCACTTTAAAAAGAAATTACTTTATAGTTAACTTTCTAAATAAGAGACTAGGTGTTTATTTATTTAGCCTTCTCCAGAGTTGTTCAGACTCTCAGATCATAGAATCATAGAAACATAGAATCCTTACAATTAGAAAGTTGAAAGGGACCTTTAAAAGCCACCTAGTCCAACTCCCCTGCATTGAACAGAGACATTCACAGCTAGATGAGGTTACACAGGGCTTGATCCAGCCTCACCTTGAAAGTGTCCAGGGACAGGGCATCAAACACGTCTCTGGACAGCCTATTCCAGTGCCTCACCACCCTCATTGTAAAATACTTTTTCCTTATGTCCAACAAAACTCTACCTTCTTTGAGCTTGACGTTATTTCCTCTTGTTCTATTACCTCAGACCCTGCTAAAGAGTCTGTCTCCCTTCTTTCCTGTCTCTTCTGCGTTTTTATATCCATGTATCTGTACCTACGTGATGTCTCATGTTTTGTACAGTTACTAACTTTCTGGTGCATGAATCGTCTTACTGTTATTAACTTGTATAACCGGTTTTAAGTACACTACTTTTGTACATAGGCATTACTGAAGTAGAAAATCCAGGTCCATTCAGCCATAAAATGGAAGGCCTACCTAACCAGCATGGCTGAAGCATGCCAATAACTTACATAATCACTGACGCTCAAAAAAATGGTTGCACATGTGATTTATATTTACTGTAGTACATCTTTGATATCCCAGCCATGTACTCTCTTACGTCTGTGAAAAACATTTAATAACATTCTTTAGCATCCTAGTGTAAAAGAAAATTGAATTTCTAACACAGCCTCATTTTTGGATTCATAGTGTGAATACTTAAGTCTTTTATCAATAAGATCTTTTGGAGTACAAATTTAAAATAAGCAACATAGCTTCATTACACCTACTAATGGTTTGAGACTAGGAACCAGTTCAACCTCTTCAGTGAATCACAGAATCACAGAATCACAGAATTGCCAGGGTTGGAAGGGACCTCAAGGATCATGAATCTCCAACCCCCTGCCACACACAGGGCCACCAACCATCCCACCTAATGCTAGACCAGACTGCCCAGGGCCCCATCCAATCTGGCCTTGAACACCTCCAGGGACGGGGCATCCACAACCTCCCTGGGCAGCCTGTTCCAGCACCTCACCACTCTCTCCGTAAAGAATTTCCCCCTGATGTCCAACCTAAAACTCCCTTCCCTCAGCTTAAAACCATTTCCCCTTGTCCTGCTGTCACTCACCCTTTCAAAGAGTTGATTCCCCTCCTGTTTGTAGGCTCCCTTTAGGTACTGAAAGGCTGCAATGAGGTCATCTCACAGCCTTCTTTTCTCCAGGCTGAACAAGCCCAGCTCTTTCAGCCTGTCCTCATAGGGGAGGTGCTCCAGTCCCCTGATCATCTTCGTGGCCCTCCTCTGGACCCTCTCCAACAGCTCCCTGTCTTTCTTGTACTGGGGGCTCCAGACCTGGATGCAGTACTCCAGATGGGGCCTCACAAGAGCAGAGTAGAGGGGAACAATCACCTCCCTCTCACTGCTGGCCACCCCTCTTTTGATGGAGCCCAGGATACCATTTGCATACCATTTGTAAGCTTGTAATATTCTTTCTTTCTTCAGTGAAGATGCAGTATTAATCTAAAATGTTCACTGAAGGAAAAACTGCAGTGGGTTTAATTGCCAACTGACAGTAGGGGAGTAGAACACCAAATGCTTTGGTGTTTCAAAAAAAAAAAAAAACAACAACACAAGAGCTTTCCTCTTATTTTTAGAATGGCCAAAGAACCATGAAGGGGGTGTTCAGAAAGGCCCTCTGGCATCCATATCATCAAACACTACTTAGTAACATCACAGTAATGTATAAGTATTTGTGTTTTTTGTTTTTTTAATATTTAATTTTTTGTTTGGAACTTGAGCTTTAAATGTTTGTATTGAGTCAGCTCACAGTTATATCTAACATAATATTTTGCTTTTAATGATTTCTATATACTACATTAGAGATACCAGTTAGAAGACTTAGTGTCTCCTCGAAGCTTACCTTTTATTTTATGCTTTGCTTCATCAGAACTAACAGACTTGTACTCTCCTTAGGGACCTTGGGAGCTCAGAGATACTCAGTCTGTGCTTCAGCATTCTCCATTACTCAGTAATGACCATTTATCAAATTCTTTCCAAGTTACACAGCAAGAAATCCTTCCTGCTCTTTGTGCAATAGTTCAAAACTAAAACCTTGATTAGGAAAGATGTGTTCAATTTCTTCCTCTTCCTCAGGAAATTCAAGCTTACATCTTCCATCTCAAGGAAAAAAAAAAAAAAAATCGCTGTTAGCTATAGGCTATAATGATAAAGAATAAAGGATTACTCAACTTCTCTTGAAAATGTTCCACTCTGCTTTTAAACTAAGAGAGAAATAAACAGTCAAGCAAAATATTTAACTGAGACATTAAAAACAAACCTATGTTTGAACAAAATCTCCTCTTGGTAGCCAAGGAAAATCTGTCCACTTATGGATTTTCCATCAAATGGTAATTGAATTAAATATAAAAGTGGCCTTTGGAATTGGTTTTGGCCTTTTTAAAAATTATTCTTCCTCCAAGGGTAATATTCTAACACCTAGACCATAGAAAAAATATACATCTCTTTGTAAATCATTTTGGCTTACTTCCAATTTCCTTGTCTAGATTTTATCTCTACAGAAGTTAGGGATACCAAACAAAGGGACATGGATAGGCTTGGTAAGTGGGCCCACATGAATCTAATGAGATCCAACAAGGACAAGTGTAATGTTACCCTTGAGCTGGGGCAATCCTAGATATCCAGTGTGCAGTCTGGGAGAAGAGACCTATGGAGATGGACTTAGGGATTCTGGTGGTTGAAAAATTTGACACAGTTCAACATTGTGTGCTTCTATAGACCAGAAGGCCAACATATCCTGGACTGAATCAGAAGATAGGTGGTCAGCAGGGTGAAGGAGGTGATTGTCCCTCTCTATTCTGCCCTCATGAGGCCCCACCTGAAGTATTATGTCCAGGCCTGGAGCCCCCAGCAGAAGAAATAACTGGGGATGTTAGAGCAGGTCCAGAGGAGGGCCACAGAGATGATCAGAAAGTGGAGTGCCTCTCTACAAAAAAAGGTTGAGATAATGGTCTTGTTTAATTTCCACAGCAGGGGGGTTGGTACAGGATGATCTTTAATATTCCTTACAACCCATGGCATTCCATGATTCTATGATACTCTTTGGTAATTTACCATTACTTCATTAATGCTGTATTTATGAATCTCCTCCAGTTTTATGGAAAAAATGAAAGAAGCATCAGTACTAGACACAAAAAACACAGTTAGTTGATAAGACATTGCAGCTGGTTGAAAATTCTGAGACAGAGAAATCTTAAATATTTTCCTGAGCTGCAAAAGGTAGCACAGGAATTCTATCCCACTTCCAACATTTCCCACAATACATTGAAAATACACATCCATTTATAGGACCATAAACTTCTAGTTATTCAGAGAAACGTCACCATACAATATCAAAGCAGTAAATGTACTTTAAATATACAGCAACCAAGACACCTGGTGTAGGGAACCTGCTTTGGCAGGGGGTTTGGACTCGATGATCTCTGGAGGTCCCTTCCAACCCCTACAATTCTGTGATTCTGTGATTTTAATGTGTGAGCTTTCACTCTGATTCATCAATCATAATACCATATAATACCATATCTCTAGTAATAGTACGTTTACAATCTAAAACAGATTTCTGCTCTCTGACCCAATTCATTGTTCTACTTGCTGGTTCCCAAGCCTAAATAAACAGATGAATGGAAGATCCAACTTAATAAAGACCCTGTCCGGGAAAGGAAGGAAGCAGCCTTCCCCATAACTACTGATGTTTGCTTATGTTGAATATTGCTGAGGGTTGAATTCTGATTTCTATGACTGCTTGTTCTTGTTGGTTTGCTTTGGGCTCACCAGATGAATCCAGCTGCTCCAAGCTCCAAACTTCTACACTACTCCTGTAAGTCTCAGTGTGACATGTTCTGGTTTCTGTCACCGAAACATTTGAAATATGTATGTATACATATACAGATATGCCTACATATAGCTGTGCACAAATATAAATGTAAATATATGCATTTATTTATGCATATTTTTCTGTTGAAGCTAACAAAAAGGTGCTGCTTTCAGCAGAAAGACTTCCTCCTTGCTCTTTTCCTTTTTGTACCATGTGCAAGATGCTATCCACCTTTCAGAATTTTTGCATTAGTGATTAGGAGGAGCTTGTAACTGGGCAAATGGGTTAACTATATGAACGTTTCATAGTTTATCCAATTTTTATTCTATAATTTAGTTTTAAGAGATCTGGAGTAACAAGATACGAGCATCTTATGACCATGTCCTTATTCATTTTTAAAAGTCTATTGGATTGCTGTGTTGTATTATGTTTAGATCTATCCACAGTTGTACTATTGACTTTGACAGTAATGTGATCTGGACATTTCCATGACTGGCCTTAAAGTGCACTATCATTATAGTCTGGATGTGCTTGCATAAGCACTTCTGTTGATTAAGTGGTATGATTATTTTTTCCTTCTTTCTTTCTAGGATGCATAGGATCAGACCCTAACTTGCCTATTGGCTATCACTCCCCTCATGTGTGCAGTGAACAGGCTTTTTGCATCACTTCACAGATTTATGCTATTATTAGTTTAGTGATGAGAAAAACATACAAAAGACTACATTCAAATTTGCCAATTTCCCCATAGAAGTTTCTACTTTTAACAAAAAATGGAGGTTTTGGATATTTATCTGAAAAGAGGATGCTCGTGAAGGATTAAAGTCATTTAATTCAAAATTATGCTGAATGTTACTTCATTTGAATCGAAGTTATCAAAGGGAAAATGATACCTGCCAAGAAATTTGCATACTCTCCCCTTTGATTTTGGATTAAAAATGGAGATTTCTACCTTGGCCTCCCATGTTCAAGCACTGAACGGTTCTACTGTTGCCTCTTCAGCCCCAGCCTCAATAGGCTGCTATGGAGGATGTTGCTCACCTTGCAAGAAGCCCCAAAGTTTTTGTTATCTTCTACTTCGTGTGCTTGTTTCAGAGCTCTAAGTTCAGTTTCATTGACTGACAGCCATAATACAAACTAGGTCGTCTATACCCAAGCTGAACGTCCCAATCATTGGACCAATGAATCAGCGTCTCTAATTTTCTGGCCCAATGTCTCTGTTCAATTATTTAGAGAATTCCTGACCTTTTCTGCCACAGTAGAACATAGCTGGTGATCAGCGCATTTAACTGTAATGAAAGAAACTCAGGTTGAAAACCTTTTGTTTGGTTTATATCTGCTCTTACTTACCTGCTCTTGGAGGTTCTGTGTTAACCTCTTTCCAGCTTTGTGTCCACAGATACTTCTCCCCCCCCCCCCCCCCCCCCCCCCCGTCTTCAACTCTTCAGCTTTTGTCTATATAAAAATATTATTTATTTTATGGAATATTTTGAGGAGTGGGGAAATTTCTGCCTCTTTCAAAAAGCAATCTTTGATAAGCAGTGTTTTGGCTTCTTGTGAATGGTACTCATTTCCTTATTTGTGCTACATTCTCTGTTTTATAGCACAGTTTTTCAAGAGTAAAATGGAAGGACATCTTAGGTGCTCGAGACGTATTCTTTTTCCACATAATAATTTCTTGAGTTTTTACTTCATATGATGTCTAAATTATACAAGTGTAATAAAAATAATTATTTTTAAGTGTTTTAAAATTGCTTTTCTTAACTGGAAGTATTTTGACACATAATATATTGCAAAAAATTATTATGCTAATGTTGCTATCCTCAAGAATCTAAAACTCTGGGAAAGGCTCAAAATCATGAAAGGCTCAAAATCATGAAATGTTTATTTCATACTCTCATTTATATATTTTAAATCAGTAGAGTGCACTCAGGTTGTATTTTCAAGCCTTCTATAAAATACCTGCTGTCATAGGAGTCCATGCTTATTAAAATACGTGTTAGACTTATGTACTAACAGAAGTCCAGAAATCTGGACAGAATACAGAATTCCAAATTTCCAAGGCGTGTAATAAAACTGTAAGATCTGCTTTTCAATCTTTTTTTACCCAAGACTTCGTAAACTTCTGCAATAGTCAAGTTATGCTTGTGCCATTTTGGTTATGAATGGACATAACAGTACTCTCTTTTCACGGCATTTGCATGGATTGTTCATGTGGTGCTCTCATGCACTCAAAGGGCAAGCCTGGATACTCCCTGAATTTATACAATCTGATAATATACTGAAGTGCTTTTTCTTTCCTTTTTTCCTTTTCCTTCCCCCCCCCCCCCCCCCTCTTTTTTTTTTTTTTCTTTTAATTATCTATCCAGAAAAACACAAGCAGCTAAAAAATAAATAGTATTTTTGAACGTCTGTTCATGGAGGAGCTGTACTTTTGGTATCCAAGTATGCAAAATTTGATTCAACTTTCGTTGCTTTTCTTCATACTAAAAAAAGAAGCTCTCACTAAAATTACTAAGAGCACTGCAGGGCCTTTCAAGTCATCTGCAGTATTTAGAAATGAGCACTACAGACTTTATTCTATTAAGACCTGATTTCTCTCTGAGTTGACAAGTGAAAAGTGGTCTGGTTGGAGAAAAAAAAAAAAAAAAAAAAAAAAAAAGTGACATTCTAATTTTTCTTTCCTTGCTTGTGCACTAACATGAAAACTTGTCAGTCAGCTCTCTGCCAGTATTTCCATACTGGACATGTCATTTTCTTGTTCAGATAAAATGACAAAACATCAGTTGCAGGATTTCAGATTTGCTAAGTCGTTAACATCATCTCAGCATTAATTGTGTCATAAATATTATGTTCTTAATCTGCCTGATCTGGAAGGTCAAGCTGTGCCCACATGGTGCCTGCTTCTATGCACTCAGCATCGGGAGCATTGGTTTTGTCAGTAATGATAAATCTAGCAAGAATGGTTTGAACTGCTTCTTTCTAACTTTGTATCTATCTAGCAGTCTAAAGTATGTATCTCAAGTATCTATCACTAAAGCGTCACACTGCTACTTTGTAAATAATAGAGTCACTCAATAATTGGAGCCTTCATACTTATTGTTTCAAACTAGATTATTTTCTCCTCTCCTGGTTTATTTCTTTCAGGAAAATAAGATAATGTGATTAATAGATTTTATAAGGAGTGCAGGATTTTACTATGAGAAAATAACTTCTTGAAACAGAATGGACCGTGGTTTTGATATTGTGTCTTTCCTACTGGATCCTTTCTGCTGGGAAGGAGCTTACAAAAAGCCCTACCTGTTCACATTATCTCCTTGTGAAAGATCAACAATCAGATGGAAAATATGACAACAAGAAAGCAGTTCATGATGCCTTTTGCAATAGAAATTTTTCTTGAAGGAAGATGAAATCTTGTGCAAATGATGTTTTCAAACAGAGCTTTCACTTTGAAGGAGTTGTCTTTGTGAGGATTGAGCAAATAAATATTCTGTGCAGAGGACTAAATGAGATTATATATGTATTTTGTTTTTTTAAAATTGAAAAAGTATGTTGAAGGACCCTTTCTATGCATTTGTTATGATTTTTGTAAGTATAAATCTCTCTGCAATTTTATGCAAAACAGCTGTTTTCTTCTGCTTGTTTAAATAACTGCTTTCCTTCACTACAAACAAACAAAGAACTATTGACTCTTTTTTAGTCATTTGGACAAACAACACACTTTCACTTCTGATAACCCAATGTAAATTCACCAGGTTCCAGTCCAGAACTGGGATGCTGACTGAGAGATATGCCTTTAATGCTTTATAGGTAACAAGGGTTTGAACTGAAAATTTTGTAGGACAGACAGGGCTGGGCATAAGTACACTCAAATCTGTGTGCATATGTGAGCTTATTAGGCAGCAAATGTAGCAAAGGTAGACAGCAAAGACAGTAATATCATTAAGCACAACAATATTGGCCTTCTATTATTAAGATATAGCGTATCTTAAGATGTAAGGTAAGATAAGAATATTCAGTTGTTCTGATTTGGAAAATAGAACAAAAATGTCCAAGACCTTGGACTAATTTCCTGTGTGTCTATTTCTTTGGTCAGCCTCAGTTGCATTTGGCTGTGTCTGTGATCCCAGCTGTAGCCACACAAATGCCTGTGATGAGCATTTAGACAGGCAAGAATTCCCTAATGTGTAACAAGTTGTTACATATCATTCTTGATACAGCAGTTTCAATTGAGGAGAGGTAACACTCCCCCTATATACTGCTGTGGCATGTAACTATTAAAACAGATCCATAAAGATTTACTGAGGTTTGTAAAATTCTGTTGGAAATGGTCCTCTCTGTCATCATAGCACAAGTCAGCTTTGCATACTGCAATTGGAATGTAAGAGAAGCAAAATGAAATCCACAGACTCTGTGCTGATAAACTGTTCAAAGAAAACTTGCTGCATACAAACACAAGAATTGCAACACAATCTGTGTTTGTCTAAGGGTAAGATCATGACCATCTTCATGTGCAATTCTGCCAAAAAAGTGAAGTGTGCAAGCAGACTTAAATGGTCCCTTTCATACTCAATTTTGAGTATATATTCATCTGCTTTTCTAATCTGGGCTCTCAAATTGATAAAATCTGGAGTAATTATTCAATCTTAATTATACTGTTACAAATAGAGCTTTTCACAGTTCCAACATATCTTTTTTTTTTTTTTTTTTTTTTTTTTTTTTTTTTTTAAATGCTTGTTACATATTTGTGGGCTCTACACAGTTTCAGGGTGTGAATTTCCCTTGTTCTTACACAAGAGTGGTAACAAAACCCATCCCTGAAGCATTCACACTGAGATTGAGTGCAGTCTCAGTCCTGAGTCATGGCACTCATGGTAGTGATGAGATGATTTCTTTTATTTTTCCTTTCACCTTTGCAGAATAACAGCTTGGCAAGGGCAAAAAGTATGCTGCTAGGCAGAACAACCCATAAGCATAGGCTAGTTATACAGGGAAAAATACTTTGCAAAAAGAATATTACCTCAGGGTGTGTGCTGCAGCACTTTATGAATTGCTACTTCTGAATAAATTTGCATTTAAAGCTCCAAAATTTCATTATTTCTGTGTTTTGAAGAGAAATATGAAAATTTATACAATCTATAAAACCTAGAGAGCAATCTTCCTTGTGTGGCTGGAGTTCTGTGTCCTGGTATATTAGGTAAAAAGGATGTCTCACGGTATAAGTAGCACTTATTCTGCTAAGTTACTGAGAAGCAAGATACCAAGACTCAGAGCAGAATGGTAGTCATTCAGGCTTAGAGATGAATGTGAAGGCAAATATAAGGATGGTTGTAGCATTGTGCTTCTGCCCGGTTTAAATTAGTCTGACTAAATAAAGCAGGGTCAATGCGTAGAGAACATAATATTAAAAATCCTAAGTGGTAAAGAACTGTAAACATATACATTTATGCTCAACAGCTGTCCTACAAGCCTTATACTGACTATCTTTATTTGCACTGTTTTTCAGTAGCAGATATAAGTTACATAAGTTACAGTCCAGGTGCAAATAATAAAGTGACAATATCACCCATTCCACACTGCATGCAAGCATTTATATATCTCTTTAGAGCTCTTAAGAGAAAAGACAGGGCACTACAGCTGACTGTACTTCATGATGGAATGTTCTAATAGAGATTTAATGTATTTATCTGCCTTCTGAAGCCAGCAGCTATGGCCGCTGCAAATGGCTGGCCACAGTTATTATCTGAGCAATCTAAGTAGTTATGTTTTGAGCTACAGAGTGTTGAAGATAATAGATCAGTCTAGACTCAGTGCTTACACAGTGGTAGATTGCTTTCTCCTTTCCACTTGATGGTCAAACCCAGCTGATAATTGACTTAATGAGAGTTGCCTTGCTCATAAACTAGGGAATGAGAGGACTGTTTACACAAAAGAACAATATTATGCTCCCTGTGGGAATTTGACAGATTTTGTTAGCTTGGGGGCTGTTTAACAGTTCGGACTACAGTGGTACCTCTGGAAGACTGTCAGTTGATAATGGTGCCTTCCATGGATTAATGAAATCACCTGTATATTTTGTTCAAGCAAAGTGTGTAATAAGAAGTACAATCAGAGATTTGTCTTGCCACTGTGATCCTTCTCCTCCCCTTTCTCTTTCCCATTTGTTTTATTTCTACTAGTGTGTTCAGCCTATGTCCAAATTCTAACAATTACATTCTCACTGAATAAAGTTCCTGTTGCTACAAGCAACTCATGTATATGCACTTAATATTTTAGTTTTGTCAGTGCGTATTTCACAACCTAAACAACCAGGTACATTTTCCTGCTAGGCTCAAGCAAAGTGGCTATTACTCCTTTAACGAGTCCCTCCCCCTTCTTTGTTTGGCAGAAGAGGTCAGGGAGAAGAGGCATCACCTGAACTCAAGGGGCTCAGGTTAGTCTTTCTGGGAGATTTTATGTAAGCATGACTAAAATGTTTAGCAACACTACTCAGGTTTGCATGGAGCAGAGAAGTCAGTACTCTGGCTACACCTTGGGGAGATGAAAGAATTTATAAAGAGCTAAACACAAAGAAGGTAATGTTTGGATGTTTGGTCAAATATATTTGGAAATAAAGAAAAATAAAGGGCCACAAATATTTTTCCCTTAAACGTAACTTCTTTTCAGGAATGACAGTTCATTCCATGCTAGATTTATGTAAAACTCAGCCTACAATTAAAGTATAGTTTAGACTATTCAATACTAAGTAAATGTAATTGTATCTAACTGAAATGCTAAAAGCTTAAAGCAATTACATAAAACCTTCCCGCCCCTCCACCCTCCCCCCCCCAGAAAAAAAAAAAAAAAAAAAAAAAGAACCCCCAGCATACTAAAAAGATTGACTTTGAACACAGAAACCATGTGATTAGACTTCAAAATATTCTCATGCTAGATAGGATATTAGGGGTCACTACCTACAAGGCTTTAACAAAACAGACCACGTATTGATAAAACTAAATTGACTATGATAACTTAAAAACAGGATGAATTTAAACAAACACTTTTTTTTTTTTTTCTCCAGAAAAAGATTATATTGTTAATTATTATCCATGATTTTTTTTTTTTTTTTTTTTTTTCTCTGAGATGACTATTTTTTTACTTGCATTCTCATTGAGATAGACAGATATTCTTCTTACCACTGGAACTGAATATAGCTTGTCTATACAGTGAAGAACATTCCTATTTTGCCACTATTTATAGAAAAAAAAAAAAAAACAAACACATTATTTTCCTCAGTTCTGCTTGTATTTCCTGATTTCAGCAATATCCTGAACCATTTTTCCCCAGAAGAGTCCGGTCTTCTCTCACCATGCTTCCTTTCAGGAAATCATATTCAAAATTATGATCATTTTGGACATATCATACTGGGATTTTGGGGTAATATTTAAAGTATCTATACTGTACTTTGCTTAATTATGTCCTCATGGGCATAATGGGAAGACTTAGTGAATGTGTTTGGAATAGCCAGCAACTCTACCAACACACCTGAAAGCTGTGGATAATAACATGAACTATATATATATATATACAGTTCATACCTATATATATATATATATATATATATATTTTCTTTCCTTAAGTTCACTCACTGGATGATAGACTGCCTGCCTTTATCTCCAAGGCCCCTAAGAAGAGGGCTAAACAGTTTTGGAACAAAATTACATGAATTCTCATCCTTTCCTTTGCTCAGTACTTGAATATTACCGCTTAAAAACATTTCCATTGTCATTATTTTTCTTTGTAAGAGAGGATTTGTAATCATTCCTCAGTAAAGAAGGACCACGTGGTCCATAAGCAGATCCATCTGTTCAGGTGGTGCTTTTCCTTCCTGTTAGCTCACCAGTGGGAAAAGCGTGAAAAGATAACTCTAAGGATGCTATGTATTGATTTCAGTCCAGAAAGAGGCAGAAGTTATGAGAATGATGTCTTGAGATCCCTTATCATAGGTTATAAACCAGATTGTCAAAAGACAAAAAATATTGACTCTGACTTATTAGTTGAGGATAAAAATACTAAAACGTTTTTGCTTTCATAGAACAATCATTCATTGGCTTACTTTCCTTCTGTGCTGGGGAGGACAGGTAGTCAGAGTAGAGAATACAGATTGTTTCAGTAGGCTCCTGTTCAGCTGATGATAGTATACACAGCTGTATGAGCCAGTGCCTGCCAGCAGAGTCCTGACCCAGACAATTAACCTTATATTAACGCTCCTAATGGTGATCATCTGTTGCCATATGCCTGCAGCCTGAATACTAAGTCAGCAATGAGACCATAGAGTTCTCAAGTCATATCTGATCTTTGATCACAAGCAACCAAGCTTGGGTTTATTTTAAAATGGAAGCTGAGTTTAAAATCTTCACTTGTAACCTGACCATTCTGTGGAATAATTAACATCCCTGAAAACAGCAGTAACTTATTCAGGAAAACTGGTGAAACTCTCTTGCCTGGAGTCAAATGGTTAAACAAATTACCTGAAATACTATTATTATTATTATTTTTTTTTTTACATTGTGGCAGACCTCTCTTTTGCCTTGTCTAGAATCCTGATCTACCTAAAACCATGGAAAAGCTAGAATAGGAAAACACATTTCCTAGCCTATTTTCTCTCTGATCTGAGACTGTTCAGTGGCCCTATTAACCAGTACTGTTATTGTTCTGGGAGTAGCTGTTGAATGCAAAAGTAATTTGAAATACCAAGCATGTGAAGTAATTTTTCATGTACCCAGGTTGTGATATTTAAGCATATATGTGTTAAAGCCACTATTTGCTGCACAGCTGCTAGTGTTAATCCTTGTTTGTACTATAAGTAAGATGCCTAGCAGGTGCTATATTTTTTATTTCAAATCTGCTGCTGCTTTCTTGGATTTATTTTCTGTATCCTTGTCAACATAAACAATGGTGGGTTTTTTGTTGTTGTTTTTTTTTGTTGTTGTTGTTTTTGTTTTGTTTTTTTTTTCCAGTAGCTACTCAGCTTTGAATATCAACAAGGACAGTCAGAGTGGAATGGTACTACAAAATACCAGCCTTCTCATATCATTCATACAGACAATAACATAGTATTGAAGCAAACAGTGTATTGATCAGAAATAGAAGACAAATAGGTATTTTAATAGATATTTTGAAAGGTGTGACTATTTTAACTTCCAAAATCCAAAGGGACCATTTTTCCTATCCTGAGTATTATGCTTTGTGAATGATGCTTCCACATAACTCTTTTCTTCAGTCAGCATGTATGCAATGTATCAAATGTTTGAGCAATGTATACCTAAAATTTTGCCAATTATTGTAGCATCCAGAGGGACAGAAAAGCTATTATAAGTTTGGATGTGTCCTTGTATTAAAGTAGAGAAGCTTTGTTGATGATTGCCCCTTTAAATATTTGATGATCAGTAGAAATTATTGTGACTTGCTTGATACAACTGAAAATCAGGCCACACAAAAATTACTGCATGTTAAATTCTGAAAACAATGTAAAATGTTTGCTTCCTCCCCTCTTCAGCTTACAGTATTCACCACTAAGCAAAAAGAATATAACATATGATACAAATAAGATAGCTTCACAAATTATTAAGTAGCAGTCTTTCATATTTTTTCAGCAGTGCATATAAAATTAATCTACCATATATTAGAAGATTTTGTAATTCCTTTTTGCAGAGAAAAAAGAGATCAATATAAACTAATCCAGTAAACATTTACTTCTGAGTACAGTCTTTATTATTTTGAGTTGTACCAAAGGAACAGTAATCATGATGTAAACAAGACTTTTAAAGACTGAATCCTTATACCACTACATTTTCTCTTTTCCACACACATACAGCATTTTCTGTCCAGATCTTATCCTGTGAGGTATATCATGTTCTCCCAGTTCTTGTCATCTTATTTGGAAGAAAATAGTGTTCAGTACTTTGTAGTTCCCATTAGGAGAATCAGGGTTAAAACCGTTTCCACAAGATTCAGTGGCAACATTCCAATATACCATTTCTCCATTGATGAAAGTCTTTGCTGCAGAAATAAAGCATTGTGGAGCAGATTGCTCCCATCATCAGCATAGTCTGTAAAAGCCTACTCTTAAAACCATTCTAGAATATAAACCAGAGAAGCATACAATGGTTTAATATAAAACACAGTGGATCTGAAGAAAGGTTTCTTCCATTGAACTCAGCCTTTCACTGGAGTGTAGAAACAGCATTTTATTCTACATAAATAATTTTTACTCTTCTGAAAACATTTTTTTCTAATTAAAATTCAAAATAATTAAAAATATGATCAGATGATCACTTAAAATGATCAAATTGATCTGTAAAAATGAACTGGAATCACTTAATGTTTTTGAGTGTTAATTCCTGAAATACTAACAGGATCTCCTCCTCAATTTATGAGGAAAAATAAATATTTATTCTTTGTATCAAAAGCTCAACTCAGTCTTTAGCTTTTCAAAATGTGGTGGTAAGAAGGAATATCTTAGACTATCATTTGGCCATTTAATGTGTCTAACAGAATATCACAGTTGGCTATTCAAACTGGAGAATTACATCTCAAGGAAGAAAATTGCATTAAGTTTCTCAATCATTTTTGCTAAGATCTTCATGATGATAACAGAAGTGTGGTAACTAGGAAAAGGAAGGGAAAATGATGCTTTCATATCAAAGTAAGTAAGAATAACAAAAATTTGGAAGTGAACATGCCTGATAAGATATCGAAATGGAATACTTCTAGATCTGACAAAGCACAGCAGAAGTGAAAAAGTTTCTATTAAGTTCAAGTATCCCTGAAAACATTATAAAAAACAGAACTGAACATTGTTTATTGTATTTTCACACCATTGAATTGTAATTGCATGCAGAATGCAATTATGGAAATAGGAAAATACTTAATTTAAAAAGAAAATTATGTTGAAAAGCTGACCTGAAGTTTTATGAAAAAAAAGAAAGGCTTTCCAATTAGTGCTCAGTTTTAAAAAATGTATTTCTAATGGTAAATGATTATTTTGTGAAGAGTGGAAAACCACATTTTTCTTGGATCCATCTGATTCCATGCCAAAATTCAAATTAAGGCCTGCTGTATTTCCATTGTAAAAACCAATTTTATAAATATTTAATTTTTTTTCAAATTTAAATTCTGAAATGCAAAATATTTAGACCATTAAACAGTTTCTATAGCTGCTTTCCATCTCAACCTATAACTATAAATCTGCAATTATACTTTTGGCATTACCTTAAAATATTTTTTGCTACCATGCACCTCAAGAGACTGTCAATGAATTACAGTTAAATCCACTTCTCCCACAAAGACCTTAAGTAATTCAGATGTATAAAGCATACAGACAGTTGAGTTTTACAGGATGAAAAAATAGCAACAGTCTCAGAAAAGGAGCATGGCTAACATTTCCCCCTCTCCCCCTTCCCCCCCCCCCAAATACTGAACAAGTTAGTGGGAAATGTTTTTACCTTTGCTGTTTCACTTATATCATGACAGGTGTACATGCATGGGTTAGCATGGGGCTCTACTGGAAAAAAAAAAAAAAAAGAGTATCTTCAAACAGTTGATCCTATGGTCAATATAAATGTTATACAGAACATCAGACCCTGAGCAAACATACTTGAGAAAACTTCTGAGGTTTCAGAATGACTTCCACTTTCATAACTTTCTTTAACTTTTTTATAAAAGACCCTAGGAAATATGTAGTTATTCATGAGAGCAAATAAACTGTAGAACACATTGAATGAAAACCCAAAAGCATCACCAAAAGTACTACTGAATTGAATGAGAAAGCAAGGAGGAAGCCAGTATGAAGCCTGATTTCTTTTGTGTATGTAGAACTATTTTTCTTTTTGTCATTGGCTCTATTTCTGGAAAGCATCTTTTACTCCCTTATTTCCCTTGATTTAATTCCAGCTTGAGCAAAACCAAATCTTTCCAGATTTTTCTTATCCACTGAGGCCTGTTTTAATATGGATTTCAAGGTAGTAGTTCCAAACCTGGCCCCTCATATCAGGCAAACAGAACTCTCCCTACTTGAATAACAGTGGAGCTGTCCATCTGGTTTGAGCTTCTGGAAATTTTATGTTATATGATTTGAAGGTAATATCTGGATGACAGTGACTACACAAGGTGGGACTTGTTACAGAATGAGTGACCATCTGTTTTCTTTCCCTGACAGCTTGTTTTGCAAGGTAAATTTTAGCTAATTGTTTTTGTATTTAAGAGGCTGGATTTCAGAGACAAAGTGAGGTGAGTTTAACAGACATGTGGGTACTCCTGAAGGTACTGAAACAAATGACATTCTGATCCTAGTGACTGGGATCCTAAATATATTTGTGCATAAACACAGTAATTCAAAAATTTGTTTTAGTTTATGTTACATCCACATGTATATTTTCATCTGACTTTGGCTTTCCACAGGTATTTTTCTACAGTCTGTGTGCAGCTGAACCTTTATAGGATTTGTCCTAAAAGTAAAATCAGCTGATCCAGATGCAAGTGGACTTTTGTTTTCCAAGGGCTGGGATATAGTCAAAAGCCAGATCACTTTCTTGTATACCACTGATGACAGAAACTGGCATACAAGACACATGTGATCCTGATGCACCAAAGCACTGCACTTCATCCTTTGGACCTTCTACATAAATGGCATCACTGTACACTGATATGGTGTAATATATCATCTTCTGTCATGACCTTCCTTTAATCCACAGACTTGGGAAAAAAAGAAAAAAAAAAAAAGGAAAATGAACACAGAAATGTATTTACACATCTGAAACCCTAAAAAATCAATCCTGAAAAATAACTGCAAAAGCTGAAGTTTCACTACTACCATGAATTTGGCCACGTGAAACAGGCTAGCTTTTCTATTTCTGCATGTATGTATATTACAGAATTTCTTATTCACCTAAACTAAAACATACAATGCACATTTAAGTGAATGTCTGTACATGTTCAGTATTACAAATTTAAAAATGTGGTGAGCAAAGTACTAGAATTTTTCTTTTGTCTTATATGCAATAAAATTTGGAAGCATCATTTGTTATTGATTATGTTATTTCATCACGCGTTTACTCACAGAAGAGTGGGCAAA
Source organism: Phasianus colchicus (assembly GCF_987193195.1). Classification (NCBI taxonomy): domain Eukaryota; kingdom Metazoa; phylum Chordata; class Aves; order Galliformes; family Phasianidae; genus Phasianus; species Phasianus colchicus. The sequence continues at coordinate 76,835,172 of NC_143476.1, forward strand.
ACCTTCCATGAGAAATGCAGCAAACTCATTCCAACAGTCTTCTGTTCATTCCAGTTCTCTCTCTGATGCTTACATTCTGACAATATTTCTTCTCCTCCAACAAATTTGTCTAATGTTCAGATTTATTTTTTTTCTCAGCAGAAAACCAGCATGTTTATGACAAATTCAAAGAGCGTTTCTGGAGAAAAATACTGGAGTCATTAAAAGCTCACAGAAGAAATTTTGCTGGGTATCAAAACGTTTTTACTGGCTTGAGCATGTGACATATTGTTTTGGAGGAAGAAAATCATAACAAGTTCTTATTATGTTTTCATTAAATTGCATTAACAGAGTTTTTGCAAGAGACAGTCCTCTCTTAAGACTTGTTTCTGTTAGCAGTTCTCTCTGTCACTGAGGGGATATTGGGTGAAATTCTGTTTTCCTCGAAGTGGAAAGTTTTCACTTCCTTAAAATTTTCCTGAGCACACCCACTCTCAACATCACTCATTCTGGGATTAAACCCATCAGCTATAGTGAAGACATTTCCAAGACAGAGAACAGCCATACCTAAGGAGTCTTTCCTGTAAATGGCACTCTTTGAATAATGGTCATCCTCATCACAACAGCAGAGAAATTTAAGTTCACATGAATCAGAATTAACCCTTAAGCCGTCTTCATTGCACATGAAAAAATTGTTCTGGTAAATCAACCCATTTCCTGCAGAATGATGACCATTATTTTTACTCTATGGATATTTTATTCCTACTGAAAATTGCCTTTGCAAGTTTAAATATTTAGATGCTATTTTTTCTCTCTGAGTTCTTAAATAACTTCTAGCATGTTTCATTCTGCTTTGGTAATTAAAAAACAGACAATAAAAAAAAATTAGGAGAAGTTATCACTCAGAAGTAAAATAAAGCAACCCAGCTATTTCTATAGCTATATCTAGAGCATTTTAAGTTGCTAAAAACACTTCATAAAGTCTTATATTTTAAACTCCAGAACTCAAGTAAGACTTTCCATTGAGTTCAGTAAGCTCCAACTCAAGTCCATATGGAAAATATGCCTCTCTAAAGAAAACTGTCATGATGTTGTAGTAGTCGCTGTACTTTTTTCAGACATTGTTTGGTAAATCTTGCTATAATATTTCTGTCTAAGTAAGTTCCCATTTTAGTCTAATATTTAGAGAATCTTCTCTTTTTCTATTTGCAGTGTATCACATAAACATATATTATGCTAGGATACAGGCTTAAAGGGTCAGCAATGTTTTAAAAACAGTTGTCACTCTCAAGTAAAACACCTGGTCTGAAGTTCTGTTTCTCTCCCTTTCTCTTTTCTCGCTTTTTTTTTTTTTTTTTCTAAAATAGTTTCAACATCAGTGCCACAAGCATACTATGGTTTCTTCTAACTATAAAATGTTGCTGTATTGGAACATAGTCATTTAAAACTGCCAGGCTTTAAAAATAAAAACTGAATTATCTTTCCAACTCACATTTCCATTTTTAACTAATCTTCCATCTAGAAGAAATAAACACAGAAAAAAAAAATGAAGAGGTAGCTTTAGAGAGCTGTAGAAGGATTTACACTATATTAATAAAACTTCAAGGATTGCTTAGAAAGCAAAAACAATGAATGGAGCTTTATAGCTTTAGAACTATAAAGAGTCACAATGAACAGTTCAGGAGTTCTTTGCATTCTTAAAAAGAGTTAGAAGAAACCTTCAAAAATCATGAGCAAAATAGCATTCTCATGAACAGCTGAGATAAAAAATATACAGTGTTTACTTACTGAGCTATCAGAAAATTTCACAATCTAATTTGGATCTCAGAATGAGCAGAGCTTCTGAAACAATGCAATTATCATCAGAAAGAATAATGAGAGAGCTCATTGAAATCTCATTCAAACAATTGTTATGTGAACTGAAAAAAAAAAAAAAAGCATAAAAGGAATATGAATTAATGGCTGAGAGAACAAGTGTTTTTCTTTCCTTCTTGGTTGTTTGGGAGGGAAATGGGAAGACGCACATGGAGCAGAGGTGTTGAGACTCTTAAAAATTGTAGGTTCTAGGTTATCTGTGAATAACTTGTATTTGTAAGCAGAGGTAAAAAAAATCTATCAGGCAGCTGCTTGAAACTTACCTTCCAATCAAGAATATATCATTTAGGTCAAAAAATATAAAGTGATTGTGACAATAATATTCCTGAGTTATATAGTGAACTCAGAAGTTATTTGGGTTACCTCAGGTGAAGTTTAACATGACAGAGGAGATTTTATTGACCACATAGTGACTATCCATTCTTTAATTCATATAGCAAATCATGCTCTAAAACAATTTGCAAAGCAGTAATCTCAGAAATAATGTCAGAAAATACAAGTGGTTTGATGGTGTGACAGGTAAATTTTCTTCATTATCATAAATGTTTCTTAAATGAGGAATTATGAGTGCCTTTTTTTTCCCTACACTGAGAAAATTCAGTGGAATGGATTTGTTCCCTTGTTGGCTAACAAGTATTGTCATGGTTTTATGATTTTTGGTTATCAGTATTCCACATCATAACATCATGTAATGGGGTTTGACTGTTGAAGCTCAAGTTCCGGGTGCCTATCCGGAGGAGAAGAACTACATTCCCCAGGGGGGTTGCAGTCAGCAAGGAGATGTAACTTCTGGCAAGGTCACCAGATGTTCTGTTCTTTGCCTGCTCTTCTTCGCCTGCGCTTCTCCGTCTGCTCTTCTCTGCTTTTCTTCATCGGCTCAACTGGACTGCACTTCTCACCTCAGCGTTGTGGCAAGACCTATCCACCTTTTGCACACACTCTCTTCTCTCATATTTTGCTGATACTGTATTTAGTAAATTAGTTTGTTTCACCTCAGATCGCCGTTTTCAACTATTTTGGGGTCCCCTGTTTCCCTTTACCAGAGGCCTGGATCTGCAGATCCCTCCGCCCCGCTAGTCATGGAACCAGGCCAAACCAGCCCATAAACCATTGACAGGTATACATAAAATTAGGAAAAATGTTATGGAAAAATACATGTCTGTATTCATAATAATTACAAATATCTTTTTCCCTTGCATCGCTTTGTCTTCCCCATATCATTGGAAAGCACACAGAATTAATAATATTTTATTGTCATGTTACCCAGAAAGTAAAATCTCCAGGAACAGTCAGGTAGGTCAATATACAGCATAAAATCCATTTTATTAAACTGTTGCAGTAGTATTTAGAAAGATCATAATTTTTTTCTGATAGATGTGTGTTCTGAAAGCTATTATTTTAATTATGCTGAATCACTTAGGACAAAAGAATTGGAATGTGTATATATATGTATATATATATATTTATTGCTCAGTTATATATATGTATATGTACATATATTGCTCAATATAAGAACAAAACAGGTAGGAAAAGAATATTGTGTGACTGTCAGACTATAAATCACACCTTAGCTAAAAATTTCCTATGTAAAAAAAAGAACAGAAAGAAAAAACTTCATACTGGAAAAAAAACTATCATTCATTGGCTGGAAAGGCATGTTTTTACTAGATGCAAAAAGGGAGAAAATTATTGTAAAGTCTTCCATGTGTATTTTTCCCTTGACTTTACATTGAAGACAAATGGAGAACTGTTCACTGCACTTGGGGAAAAGCAAACTTATGTCAGCTTCTGAATCCTTCTTGGAAAATCTTTGCTCTGGCAGTTTTTTAAATCACTCACTCAATGCATTAGAAATATATTAGCAGAAAAAAAGCAAAGCAAGATGCTTTAAAGATAAAGCAGATATCTCTTGAATCCAAAGTTGATCTGCCAGAATGAGTTTAACATCAAGAACAACAAATATGCAGTTAACCACTTTACTGCTTTATTGACAGAAGATATATGTCTCCTAGAAGCAGTGACTACACCCATAATGCTCTTAACATATTAAAAATTTGTCCTCAGAGTTGAAGCTTTTTTAAAAACAATATAATGATTGTTTGTAATTTTATTAAATGGCACATACTCAAAAAGACCATACTGGCTGTTATAATTACTTGCTATCCATATATCACCAACATCATATTGACTTCTCTTGAACTAGAATACTCTTTGTTACATAAAAATAGTTCATATATATGTTATTTGTTAGATTGTGTCTTAACATGTCAAAGTTACTATCAATCAATCACTGATGAATCTGAACTGCTACATTAAAACTAATAATACAAGCTATAAGTTATGGCTGGAAAAAATATTTATGAAAAGAAAGTCAAATGCCCTTGAATAGAATACAGTCACTGATCACAGCTATAATTCTGTATATGGAAAAAAAAAAAAAAAAAAAAAAAGCATTTTCTTTGTATTTAATCTGGAGTAAACTAGCTGTTTACATGCAAAGACACTCTCTCTTCCTCATCTCACTTTAACCAAAATTCTATATATTCAGATATATACTATGTAATCTCTAGATAGGTGTATGCATTTCTTATAAATCAAAATTATGAGTAGTTAACTTTTCTTTCCCTTTCTTTCTCTGTTTTTGTTTTTTGTTTTTTGTTTTTTTTCTTTGTTGTTCTATGTATACTTTGTAGAAGTCTCAATCTGAGGACTGAGATTTAGGGATATGGAGAAAAATATTCTTTGTCCTGTAGCTTGATCAACTTGCATTGAATGAAATTGTTAAATTCCTTCTCAGAGAAAGGGAGACTTGATGGCCAGCATAAGTTTTAAAACTCTTTCTTTGTCAACATGACTGCTGAATAGCTTTATTCTACATAGGAGTATGCCTAGATTTTAGATAGCTTATGAAGTGAGTTCTTCATTACAAATCTCTACTCACTGGTGAGACAATATAGATTTTTAAGAATTCGTATAGTGTTAAGAATCTTTCAGGACTGGCTTATAAAAATCTGTTCTCATTCTCATTGCTAGACGCCTCTACACATGTGGGGAAAAGCCGAACTATTACCAATTAGCAGTGACTAGATTTTTTTTCCTTGGCCTATTTTTCAAATTCAGGTTACATTAGTAGTGATTATATCAATATAAAATCGGTAAAAGCAGGTAAAATAAGACATTTTTATTGTAGAGTAGTCACATTTGTTAGAAAATATTGTATTGATTGGTGTAAATAGCTTCTGAAAAGTATTTCTGCCAGAGCTGAGATTTTCACACACGTAATGTAGTGCAAGTCTGTGCAGAAGTTGAGTTGGGACTTTAAAAGGATGATGAGGATGATCTAAAGTTGGACAGTGGTCCTTACAGAAATTGCATGGGAATTTCATCAGGAAGGAAACGACCTATTGCATCCATTTCAGGATGGACTTGGATGTAATTTTTGAGTTTATATAGAAACTCCATAACTTGATGTTGTGAAATAAAATACTGACCTGGTTTATCAAATGCTGTCTGAAAACTGGATTACTGGCATTTCTACAGGCATGCCATCTGTATTTTCATTCCAGCTGATCATCACAGCTGCAGGGACTTTCTGAGCGAGGAATTTTTGGGGTCCTTTTCAGATTTCATTCTTACCCAAACTTCAGAGTGGGAGAAGGATTCTTGTAAGTCTAAATTGTAGAATACATTTAATGTCTACTCATAGAAAAGGTTTTATCAATGTATTTTTAGATGGCTACACATGCCATGAGCGTGGGAATGGGACAATGGCCAATATAAGCAGGGACTTTCCAGCCCAAACAACCACATTTGAAGGAAAGCAGAGGACAAACTACTTGATGAAAAGACGTGTCAGCATGACTTCTGGACACGAAGACAGAGTGCTGAGAATCCCCCATAGAGATTTTTAAGCCCAGTTTGAGAAACACTTGTGATTTAAATGGCCAGTACTACTGAAAGGAATCAAATTGCCTCTATCAAACCTTGTATATATTTCAAAGGGTTTTTACCACTGTCATACTAAAAGGTGAAGTTTTTCTATCCTGAATGGTGAACTTTTCTCTTTAGTCCTGTTGGGATTAGAGAGCTTAATTAAGATTAGAAACATTTCACCTTAATCACTCAATTACACTGTTTTTTAGCTGAGACAGCTGTCTTCTCTCTGACATTTGTACTTATTAAACACTCATAGGCAAATTTTCTGGATCAAACAAGCAAATGCTCCCCAACTCTTGCAGAATAGGTTTTCCATCCTCTATTCAGCATCTCTCAGATTTGGAAGTGAGCCTCTCTTCATGCAAATGCATAATCATTGGTGAAATCAGAACTGGAACTGGGCAAAGAGAAGTGGGTTGTCGATTCTAGAGCTGCAACATTGAATTAAAGCACCAGTGAATAAGTGAGATTTTCTTGTTCTCCACATATCTTTTTCCTTCCAGTGATGGAAGCAATTAGAGATCTGATAATAGTTTCCCACACAGGGAATTCATAAGTTCTAACAGGAGCTAAACTCAAGCAAAAGAAATTAAGAAAAAGAGATTGGTAGAAAATAGAAAATGAGAAAAAGAGATCTACTAGACCAAAGAGGCCTGGCAGAGGCATTAGTTGCAAAGACACTTTATTGACTTAGAATGTCCTGAAGCTGGAATGATATACCTCAGAGATGTATGACTATGAAAACATCGAGAATTGAAAATGGCTAGAAGGTTAGATTTACTCTGGGTCCCAACTTGTATGGAAATTCCTATGTCATGGTAATGTCTGAAAAGTGTGCTTTGTACAGGCTAGTACTTAAGAATGAAGTCTTTATACTGAAAGAACAATTTGAAAGAAGATGAATTGGATGTCCCGTTGAAGAAATCTCATGCCCCTGTTTTTTTTTTTATTATTCAAGGAAACAGGGATTATGTGCACAGGAATAATTACTGTTGAATAGATTACTGATACTTACCAACTTTTTACGACCCACTTATCTGTATGCCCATGCATACAGTGTTGTGAAAGGCAGTTTTAATAGAATTAATGACCCATTTATCACATGAGAGAAGAAACAGCTACTACAAAGGTGAAAATACAACATGGAAACATTTAAAGGATTCTGCCTGAATCCAAAGAATTTACCACCATACTGAAGTGCAGATTACCAAGGTTTTGAGGGCATTTAGCCTTCTGTACTCAGATTGCAACAGAAGCCTCTGTTTATTCTTTTCCTCCATTAGTCCTTTTCAGGATTTTTCTCACATAGAGAAGCATTTCAGTTTGATAGTGATCAAAGCACAGAAGCCTACTGAGGTAACACAGTCACATTCTATTCATCACATCATCCCAAATATGCCTCTGAGATGTTATCTGTGGCTGGTTTCTGAAGTTCAAGCTTTAGTAGCCAACTCTTATTCATCTTTTTTTTTTTTTTTTTTTTTTTTTTTAACCAGCTAGAATGTAGATTTTCTTCTATACAATAAATTATGCTTTATTCATTAGTATATTGGACATCCGTGTCTGTTTTGGTATAACTGTGAGGAGAGGTTAGGACACAGCTGGTTCCAGCCAACTCCAATGGCCCCACCACAGAGACTGGCTGGAGCCAGCTGCCATTTGTGAAAACATATATAAGAAAAGGCAGAAGACACCAAAGAGAAAGATAAGGAGTAAATCAAATGAAAGCACTGAGGTCAGTGAAGGAGGAATGGATGCCCAAGACAGAGCAGCATAGCCCAGAAGGCCTGTGCCAGGGCAGAGGGGCAGAGTGAGAAGGCAGAAGAGGAAGACAATTTTTCTTCTCTCATTCTTCCTACCTTCTGTCTAGTAAGACTGGCAGGGCTTTGTAAGTGAGTGGCTACGTGAAAACATGGCTACCCGTTGGCACAAACTTCATTGATCAGGAATATGGGAAGATAATTTTTTTACACAAGACATGGAAGCACTACTGAAAAAGCACCCTAGCTTCTGGGCTGATTAATACTGGTGAAAAAAATTTGCTATATATATATTAAAGCTTTTAAACTAGAATGAAATTACATTAATTCTTTATGAAATTCTTACAATAATTTGAATTTGCAAGTAACACTCAGCAAACGTTGCAAAATTAATCAGCTATCATCATAGATAATTCTACCTTTGGAGAAGATTAGTATTAATTCTTATACTGGTCCATTGACATTTAATAGTAAAATGGTAAGGAAGGTGATCTGGGTAGGTATTTGGTTAATAAAGCTTAATATAAACACTTGACGTCTGTTTTTTTCCCCTACCCTGCTACTCATTCTAAATTAGCTATCATAGCAATTCCTGCTCCAGGCTCTCCACAGGACTTTGCCCTGGTTTCCATTTGAAAAACTTTCATTTCAATAGTGGGCTGAGAATTCCTGTACTTCCAAAATTACTGCTGTTCTACTTGCTGAGCCCTGTTAATGGGCATCTCTCTCCATTACTTAGCACGGCAACAATCAATGAACAGAAAAGAAACTACACAAAGGAGGCAAAATCAGGGTGATTTTCTAACTCCAGATGAATACTCATTTAGTTAGGAAAAAAACTACTTTTTTTTTTTTTCCCTCTAAATTTGTATTCTAGTTGCTGCTATGCAACTTTCTTTTCTTCTTTGACTCAGGGTGAATAGCGATAATCAAGTTTTTAATTAAAGAAGTGAAAGACTTGATATGATTATTAAAAACAAGCTACAGAAAAATCAGTGCTGACAATTAGATCTCAGGTATACTTTTGTATATTGATAAAAACACAACATTGAAAAGTGTGAAAATAATAATAATTAAAAAAGCAAGGATATGACAAAATCTTAAAATAGAAAAATGAGAGAAAAGGCCTCAAGCAGAGGCCATAGAGATATATTCAAAAAATAAATGGTGACTTCTATTGAATTGGTTCAAAATACATTTGTACCTATCTGTTAAATGTTTTTCTTTCTTTTTTCTTTTATTTTTAATTGAAGAGTCACCTTCAGTTTTCAGACTTTGAACTTGCGTGCATATTATACCCAAAGGCAGCACAAAATCTAAAGATTTCTCTAAAGACCCTCACCTTTGACAAGCGAGGCATGGCAGAAAAGTACCTGACAGTAAAGACATGGAAAAAACTATACTGTTTGTCTTTCTGTAATTTACTTGTGCAGGGAGATTTCCAAACCTAAACTGTTTGAGTGGCAATCTAAACAAAAGAGATACAATTCCTCTCAGAGGGTTGGATTGTGTTTGCTGTTAATGGGAAGAAATATACTCAGACCTCTAAAATCAAAAACTAAAGTGAAAACAAAACAAGAGAAATCCTCAAAGGCTTTTACAGAAACAGAATGACTGAGGTTGGAAGGGACCTCTGGAGGTCATCTGGTCCAAACTCCATTCTTGGGCAGGGCCACAAGATGGCTATTAAAGACCTTAATATTAGGAAAAAAGTTTTTCAATTTAGACTCAATTTATACACATTTCTGGATTCCGTTTTATATATGTATTTATTGCAAAATTTTGGATAAATTGCAGTAATTGAGACATAATGAAATTTTGCAATAATAAAAACCTGAGATCTCTTTAATAATAGAGCTAGTATAATTTAAACAAATGATGTCATTTCAGTGTCTTCTATCTCAAATGAATAAATATCTATGGCAGTACAGTTTACTTTGATTTTATTTCAGTACAAACAGCAGGTGTTTAAAGGGCAGAGATATAAGACTGAAATGAATCTCAGCTTTTACCTCAAAATCTGAGAAGTTCTCAGTAGCAGCCCACAGCAAACCTTGAATCATAACAATTTTCATCTCACAATGAAAACCAGAAATGATGCATAACATAACCAGGCATTCTGCAGGAAGGAGAGAGTAAAAAGTAGACCTGCTTATCAGCTTGACTAGGAAATGTTTTGCATGCATCATCTATACTTACCATAATTTATCGATCTTGTTCATATTTATGTAAGTATCCAGGTCTTCTTTTGTTCATTCTCTCCATTCTCTTTACTTAAACTGGATCTGATTGACTACAGATACAATATACATTTCCATGAATATTCTAGTAAATTACACATATTTATACTTCAGCAGTTTATCTGCAATCCTGTTGTAATTTTCAGATCAACGTGATTTAGAAATAAATTAAGACTAAACTGCATAAAATGATTCTCAACTCAAATTCCAAATAAGTTTCCTGCATTAATTTTTCCTATATAAGTTGTATTTTTAATTTATTTATTTATTTATTTATTTTTAAATTAGAATTGTAAAACATTTTCAAAATTTTAATTGTAGCAATTTTCCACAGGAATAATAAAATAGGGCAGCTTATTTTCTCCTCTGATATTTTTTATCATCCTGGAGTTTTCAACAACAAGGAAGCAAACCATTATAAGGGACTGGTCAAGGAAGATTCCAATTTTCCTAAGTCAAAGTCTTGAAATGAGTTGAAGAATGTTATTTATTTACTTAGTACCTCTCATATAAATACTAATGCAAAGATATAACCTACTTTTTAGTACTTAGTCATGTGTAGTTGCACTTTTAACAGTTTTCATTTTTAGTTACCTTTTCCAGTACTAAATATCCCGTCTTTCTGCTTCAGTGTAGTACTGAATTTGAGTGAGACCAAATACTTAAAAACACAATGTCAATTTTGCTCCCCCTTCAGTGTCTGTATTCACAAGAAAACTCATATTGAAACACAAGCCTATTCAATGATTTGTCACAAAACCATTTAAGAAATATTATTTTATGGGCACAGATGTAAGGGTCTGATCATCCCAGCAGCATTGCCATGCTTTGTAGGAGCACTCTGTAAGCTTATGTGCTGGGAAAACAAAATTCACTATACATTTGTTACAAGCTGTCTGTTCTATTCCAGTCACATAAAATTGTGAGGATTCTTTGTAAATAAGCACATGCATTCATATTATATCTCTTTATCAAGGTAGTTTTTTGGAAAGGTTATTCCAAAGTAAACAACAAAAGTTCTTGGTGGTTAATATTTTTTTAAAAATCCATTATTCCATCATTTGCCTGAAACTCTTAAGATTAATGAAAAAAAAAAAAAAGCTGTGTTTTAATGTAAAGGCTTGACAGAAGTAGAATTTTTTCTTTTACCAATTTAGGTTTTGGAAATGCAAACATTTCAGTTCAGCTTTGCTACAGAATAGACAAACATAAAGTTATACACACAAAAAAAACCTGAAACACAAAACACCTTCTTGAGAAGATTGTGCCTCCTACTTGCTGGACTACATTGGTGAACTGACAGTCTTTGAAAGCAGGTAAGAAGTGAAAGCTTAGTATGGCTGAGATAACAAGTTGGGGAGTGCATTGTTTGTCTACTGGCGCCAAGCAGTGTTCTTAAGATTAGTGGTCCTAAATCTTTCATTCATGGTATTACAAACTGACCATCATAATCCATTCATTGATGACATACCAAGAAAAGGATAGAAACAATGCATCTATGTTTGAAAAACAGAAAACCTTAAAATGACAATTTAAGTGTTTAAATGTGCACAAAGTCATATTAAGCAAATCTTAGGATGTTTTGGACTAGAAAGAGTTTTCAAGTTAGAATCATTTTATACAAGATCAGCTCTCTTCCCCCTCCCCAACCCTCTCTCAGCATCCCACTATGCATGCTCCATAACAAAAGGGATTAGCTAAGAAATCTAAATTGATTCCACTTTAAGAAACATGCTTAAACTGAGGGTAACCACAAGTCAGTACCAGAGCATATCATTTATTTTTTCTGAAACTTATTAATTAGCTTTTCCTTGATTTCCTATATTATAGTATGAAATAGTACTGTTAAAGAAGAAACAAAAAAGAAGTTCCACTCATTTAGGGTCATATAAACTCTTCTATTTTCTTTTCTGTATTCTTTTGTCTTTTTCTTACCTGGGACAACTTCACAAATAAAATGAAGATGAATTGTCTTGTCACCAGAGTAAGCAGGAGCATGCCTGAAGCCTATACATGCATGTATCTGCATGTTTACCTACAGCAATGGTTACACTTTTCATGGAAGCTATATCCTTAGGCAGATCCGTGAAGGGTACTCTGTCTGCCTTCAGTACACAACCAATATAACAATAAATATCTAATCAAGACTCCTAATCAAGTTCTCATTTGGCATTAATCATTCTCCAAAGAAGTTGTAGTTTTGTCTACCTTCCCTATATTGTTAGCATGCAACTGGTGTGTTCAGCATGCATGCCTGGGCACTTTACGAAGACTTCCAGTGAACTCCCTACATGAGTAGGGATCAGATGGGTTGTGTAGACAGTTACTGTTATTTCTTCTAATATAGAAATAGTGCAGGAGCAGGGAAGTGACTGTCTCTGTGTTGAGGCTGCGTCTCAAGTATTGTGTTCAGCTTTGTGTCTCTCACTACCAGAAAGACATCAAAGCCTTGGAGTGTGTCCGGAAAGGTCAATTAAGCTGTGAGGGGTATGGAGCACAAGTCTTATGAGGAGCTACTGAGGAAGCTGGGATTGGTCAGTCTGGAGCAGGGGAGGCTCAGGGGAGACTCTACAACTACTTGACAAGGGGTTGTGGTGAGGTGGCAGTCAGCCTCTTCTCTCTCAAAAGTAGAGAAAGGACTAGAGGGACCAGCCTCAAATTACACCATGGGAGATGCAGTATGGATGTTAGGAAAAACTTTTCCAAAAAAGTCATTAAGTGCTGGAATGGATTGCCTAGGGAGGTAGTTGTCACTGTCCCTTGAGGTGTTCCTAAAACATTTAGATGTTGTACTAAGGAGTATGGTCTAGTGGGAAATATTGATGATAGGTAGATGGCTGGACTGGCTGATCTTGGATGTTTTTTTCAACCCTGGTGATTCGATGATTCTTTGATTATCTTTGTGGAAATAGTTACAACTAATGGGAGCTTAGCTCTCAGCTCTCAGTGCAACCTTTATGAGCTGGATATTAATGATATTGATCTTTGAAATTCTAGTTTAAGCCTTCATGAAGTTTTGAAAGTAAGATGTATTTTACAAAGAGAGAAGAGGCTTGCCTAGAAACAATTACAGTATCTTGGTGTTAATTATAACTGAATGCCTGTTATGGATAGTCTTCGTAGCTTGATGACCATCCTAATGGTCAGTCAAGGGAGTTGGCCAATTAATTGATTAGTCAAACTACAAATGTTTATAAAATATATTTTTGCTATTCCCTAAATGAGGCAGTACTAGAATCTCTGTAAGAATTATTGATAAAATAGCTCTTGTGGAAGACAATAATAAGAGTAACTAAGTGAAGCACAGTCACCTGGCAGCATAGTTGCATCATCTTTCTTGATTCTTTGTGCTTTACCCGTTAGAGGTCAGATTTGTAACTCTTTTAAATGCCCATGTAATTCATTTCGGGTTTATTTATCCATGTCAGCAGGTGCTCTGCAATGAGAAAGAAACAAAATGGAATTAAATATTTAGATTTTGGGATCTTCTGCTCTTTGTCAAAAATCCACACAAGACAATAAAAATATCTTTCGTATGGATAAGTACTATGTGCATTTGGGATATTTTTATTAAAAAAATATATTATTAATATATGACCTGCTGAAAATGGACTGTTATCTTGAATAGAGAATTGAAAAATAGAAATGACAGTGGAACATTGTTTTACTTCTTTGAACCTGGAAAATGACATTCTTTTCTTTCTATATAGCTTTTAACTTGAAATTATGCTAATTCCAGTAATTACCTATTAAAGACTTATTAACTGATTAGAACTAAAATATTTTTCAGACAGAACACTTGAGTAAGCTTCTGAAATTTGGAAATCCTACTAGGTTTGATTATTAAAGATAGCCAAGCTCTCCAGCCTATAGAAAATGCCTAAATAATATTCAAAATTCAGATTAACAGAAAAAGATCTTCAACAATTAGCATGTTTCTTCAGCAGTATTTCAGGAACCATAGAAAAGATTACAGCCTTTCAACTCAACACTGCTGCTTACTGAATAATTGTGCTCATTCTTAGAGTTTTCAGTGCTAGTCTTTCTACACCAAATTGTTTTCTTAAAAGATTTTGAGCTAATGAGCTGATGGGCTTTAGTGATTTCTAAGTCTGATAGTAGCTAAAAGTTATTGTGTGGTTATCCAGTTACTTAGGATAGATACAGATTGAGACCCAGGAGAAGATTAGCATAAGAAAGAGTAGACATTTATTTACAAGCTTATGTCTTTTCATTTGATTCATCCTGTCTTTTTGGATATACAAGCAGTGTAGCTAGATCCAAGGACAAGATGGATGGACAGATATAGCGTATGTAGAGGTGATAGCTACATGATAAATTGTAATACCATCCCATTTATTTATATTCACCTTTGACCATCTCACCTGCCCTTTGCCTACCAATTCATCTTCCCTATGATGACTTATAAAATTTCAACTGCTTGAGAGTCTTCAGTTCATTCTGTCCTGCCATTCTTTGTTTTCTTCCAATTTTTCCAGCAATGTGAAAGAAGATTGTCACAGCCTGTTCATTTGTACAGATGTGACAAAAAAAAAAAAAAAAAACCAAAACAAAACAAACAACCTTCACAGATTTGAAATTTGAATCTTGAGTACTCACCTTTCTTTACCTTAGAAATCTTTTCAATGATTGTTGAAAATGAAGGTGGACAAATTGACCTTATTTTATTTAACTATTAGAAATTCTAGTGTTGAGCATTTTGGGATCATTGAGGGAGACCTCAGCAACCAGAAAGACAAAGGGAAATCTAGTGCAAAATCAATTGTGTCCATTTTAGACTGCTAATTTAAAGCTATAAAAACAGCAAATCATAACCACAAAATGCTTGTATTCATAAAACTCAGGACTACTGTAGTCTTCCCTTTATTTTGTTCTTTGGGGGCAGAATTTTCAAGAACAAGTCACATAATTGTTCTGTGCTACTGAGACCCATATTCAGAGGTCTGAAATAACATGGAAAGCTCTGGCTATGTTGGTACTGCAGCAGAACTTAAAATATTAAGTTATTTTCATCTTCCATATAAGTATGATTTAACCTGATAACCAATACCAAAATGACTTGTTTGGTTTCTTACTAGTGAAGGCTGCAGGTAGAAAAACACTCTATGAGATGTTTCTTCTAACTGTCTTAATCTTTCACTGAAGAATAAACGAAAAGGCTGTGAGTTTCCAAGGCCATTCATTGGTGGTCCATAGCATAAGTGTTATAAAAGCTTTGAAAATGGCTGACTTAGATTTTATTTATTTTTATTTTACTTCTTATTTCTAAAGAAAAATATGTCAAATTACTCACATATTTCTGGTAAAGATGCCGATGAAAATTCATCATATTTTATGTTTTTAGAGCATGAAAACTTATGTATTTTAATCCCATCCATTAATATTTTAATACAGGCTTTTCTAAGTCATGAAAGATACATGGCTTGTTTCCAGGGAAAAATTTTATCAGTACTATTGGTGCTTATATTACTTCTGTCCTGACATTCTCATTGAGAATGTGAATGTATACTTCTGTGTTTCTTAAGATCAAACAACAAAAACTGAAAATGATTATACCTGAACAAGAAGAGGCCATTCACAAAAGGTCTTACACTGATAAAATTATACAGCTTAAGTACAGATGATTCTCAGTATAACAGCTTAACTTGTCTATGAAAGCACAAAGTGTAGTAATGTTCCCTGTTACACATTCCCTAGAATAGCTGGATTTTTGCAGTGTTTGTCATAGTCTAACGTTACTCCTGTCAGATACCATGGAAAGAAAAAATCTTGCTAATTTAGCTGTTAACTTCAAGCAATGAAAAATGAGAAAAATTTGGCAGAATAATGCAACGTTGCTCAGATCAAAATAGGACTTGAGCTAAACAGAGTTGGCTGTTTTACTGATTCTTTCAAAATAAAAGCAGCATATTGAAGCTTCAATGGAAATAATAGATTGTCTTCATTTTCTACACAGGGCAAGGAAGATGCAGTTCATATCATTTTCTCTGAGTGCTTATGTTGCCATTCATATGGGCAGAACTGCTCCTCTGTCAGGGATGTCAAAGTTGGAATTTTGCAGATGACCATCGCATGTACAGGAGCAGACAACTCACTGAATATATAAAGCATCATTGTAGCATTAAGTCCTGGAAACAGAAGACTGCTATGATGACACTGTTGCTAATGCAACATGTCTTATGGATGCACTTACTCCACATCTACAAATAAATAATGACAAGGAAAATACCTTGATGTTCTGCTGACCACAGCCAGTCCACAGATGATCTAGACAAATGCGAGTTACTAGAGCTGGGAGTCCCACGCTGGGACTGTGGCTGCTTTAGCGAGTGCATTAGATCTAAAATATAATCATCAGAATTAAACAGGATGAGGTGTCATGACTTGAATTAAATATATTTTAGCTAAACGTGAAAGAGATTTTCTTTTCTCTATGTTCTGGGATCAAAGGAGACCTGTTGCGTGAGAACCTGACTCTGCCTTTATAGCAAAAGAGAAGATATTAGCCCTAAAAAAACTCACCAACTTTCTTAAACATAAAGTAGTCTTTGACATTTAAAGTAACTTCTAGAATACATAAAGATCCAGTAATAGTGTAGGATCCACGTAGGGACTGTGTAGCAGTCAATATTCTAAGATGTGTAGGAGAACTCATTTTATTATAGAGAAGGAAGTCAGACAATGCTTTGGTGATACTAACATCCCATTTACTTTGAGTATGCCAGGAGTTCAAGTTCTTCAGCATCCCACTGGGAAAGCAGTGTAGACATATAAGAGCCATTTCCTTTTTAAGTTCCCACTTGTTCCCATATCACTAATAAGAAATGCTTTTGATTAAGACTTAAAATGTAAGGCAGAGGCTTTTTATTCTTTCTTTCCACTGAGCACACAGAGTCAGACTATAGGTCCATCACGTGCAAGTGGGAAAAATGGAACAGTCACAATAGCAATTAAGTGCATGTACAGTTATATATGCCTAAAACACAAGACTAATTTTGCTTTTTTTTCTTCCCCAGACACTTCAGAATAAATGTATCTCACTCGCTTTGTACCGTAACTATTTTGAAGTGTAGTAATGCATCCTCAGCTACACAAAAAAAGTATTTATTTACATTGGCAAGAGATAGGGAGATGAAGCCAATGCTCAAACATTTGTTTTAAGCATTTGTCTTAAACCCTGCCTTTTAGGAAATAAACAACAACATTTAAATCCAGTTGCATACCAGACAATCCAAACAAAATACAGTCCAAACTGCTGTCACAATCGGTAGAATTTCCACAGAACCTGAAATAACTATAAGTAAAACTGAATGCGGCTCCCCAGAACCTGGGCAGAACCTGTGCTAACAGAGAGACAAGGAGATGGGAAGGAAAGCTGCTGATAGACTTGGGCTTTCCACTTGAAGAAGTGGGAAGGCTGGATGGTGCTACCTACTCAGCACAGCCACTGTCCCTGCTGCACTGACCCTTCTCAGCAAAAATCAGCCTGTCATTCCAGGACAGAGTAAAAAGCAGAGCCCGAGAATCTGCTGTTTAACCACCACAGAGATTAAGCAAATGTCTGTTTTGTTTATTCTAGCAGCACAAATATAACATCAGGGTGCATCCTCATCTGCGTCGTATTGGCATTCTATAAAATAATGTATAGTCACTACTGTGAACCAAAACCCTATTTGCCATGCCTATAATTACACTTTTCCAAATGATTTTATACTATAAGAATCAGATGGGAAAAATTCGGATTGTTCTCAGCTAAAAAACAGTTCCAGTTAGAATAATATAATTTAGATAAAAACATAAATTCTCAAACAGTTTTATTTGTAATAGATCATTGAAAAATGTCCATAAATAAGTATATAAATATATACATAAATTTAGACGACGTGACTGATCAATGGTATATATGGTGGGATAATTTGCTTTCATTAACAAATAAGCATAATTCATATGTTATTATTATCATTAGCATGGGGATGTAAACTAAGAATCAGTCTTAAGTTTTTGGAAAATGGCAATTCATGAGGACTTCTAACAGGAGGAGCAGCATGCCAAGAGAAATCCTAATATGAGAGTTGCTAGCACTATGACTATCACTCTGTGAATTAATTTGAATATCCATACACCATAAATGCATTTCTGCTAGGTACCAGTGTTCTTAAAACCTGGTAAAAACATTAATGTAATGATTAAGCATAGGAAAGAATGAATTTATTAGTGTATTTCCTGATGAAACAAAGATTTTTGGTTTAGCTTTCACTAAAGAATGTAGCTTTGTCTTTCAGAAAATTTTCTCCCACCCAAAGAAAGGAAGTCATGGGATCAAAACTGGCCGAAAATTTATCTCACACCTGGAGGAACTGTTCCCTTTAGTCTGCATAAAGGGTGAACAAGAAATGCAAAGTGATGACATTTTTCTGCATTCTACAAGAAAATTAAAAATGAGAGTATTAATTTGCAAATACATAAGAAGTGCTTGTAAGTATTACTGCTGTATTTTTTAAACTATGTCTGAAAGTGAAGTAATCTGTATGAGTCAAAATGAATGATTTAGTTAATTATAAAACCAGATCACACTGCTATGTCTGGAGCAGAGATTTATCATTATTTCCAGAGTTTCCTAACAGTTATCATTATTTTCAATACAAAAGGATGTATATTTCACTCACGATTTTTCCCCGCTAGCAGCAAATCAGGCTCTATTCAAACTCAGCTCTATGTGTAAAGTAAATAAATTAACAGACCATTTCAGGTTTCAGCTGCTAGGAACTCCTGGAAAGAGAAGTGCAACTAACCTTTATAAACAAGAATTCCCATTCACAGTTTATATGCTGCTATTTCTTTATGTTAGTCTTTTCCAGCTGCCATTTCGTGGTGAGTATCTGGTCTTACACTCTCTGGAAATATTCTGG
Source organism: Phasianus colchicus (assembly GCF_987193195.1). NCBI lineage: Eukaryota > Metazoa > Chordata > Aves > Galliformes > Phasianidae > Phasianus > Phasianus colchicus. The sequence goes on from NC_143476.1 coordinate 76,853,892, forward strand.
GAGACTGCCAATACCTTCAAGCAGTGTTGGAAGAGATTTTATGACTGGTTATCACAGCTTCCCTGGAAGAAACACTCCCGTGGCTGAGCAGGAGAAATGCAAGCCTTTTAGAAGAGTTGGGCTATATTAATGGCATTAATCATTATTTTTCCTTTTCTCATATTAATTAGTGAATGTGGCCACTTCACACCCTTTACTTAAGGATCTTTACTTAATATTTGCAAATGTTATCCTTTATCAGATTGCGAATCTGAAGAAGGTCTAATTTAAAGGCTCATCTTTAGCTTGCCATTAAGAAACATAAGCTGTTTTTCAAGTTAATAATTTGGGAAGTGGCCCATTCATTTATGCTGGAGGCAATTGGTGACATTCATCATCTCAGGATGCCGGGGCTGGGCAGGTGGCAGCACTCCTGACACAACAGCTGAGCATTAGCTGACTCAGGTTCTATGCAAAATGGCCAGAGTTAAATGAAAGCATGACTAGATTAAGGCAAAGGTATTTCAATTTCTACTGGGAACACCTAGCTCCTCAAATAATTTGATCCTGCCATAACATCTGCCTGCAATAAAATCAAAAGAAAACTAAGAGACAAGAACTGCAAAACTAAGTTTGGAAACAGTAATTAAAAGACAAGAGGAAGCAGTGAGCAATGCTTGAGTCTGCAAGCAGTTCAATACATTGGAGCAAAAGGATGGACTGTTTCTCTAAAATGGCAAGTCTGGTGTCCATTGCTTCACTAAAGAGTTGGAAGTGAATGGTCAGCCCCATTCTGAAACTGAACTGTGATGGAGATTTAGCATAGATTCCTCTCCACTTCTGGAGAGAGATCATGAATGCAGATAGGAAAGCTCAAGCTTGTCTCTGAGGCAGGAGGAGAGAGGTTGCTGCTTTCTGGGTTGAGCTGGTAAGAAGAAAGAGAGTCACTTACAATGGAGACAACCCTTCTGCCTGGGGATTTTTCATCTCTAAAGTAGATAGATGATCATTCCAAAGCAAAAGGCAATGCTGTGGAGTAATTCCTTTCTTCTTTATTCGTAGAATTTGTTCCTGACATAAAGTAGCTAAAGTCCAGCACAGACTTCAAAAAACACAGCTTTTCTGAAGCAATAAACAATTTAGTTGAAAGCAATTCATAGCCAACATTACTACATCCTGCTCCTGTTTTAGCATTTGTGACTGAAAACAGTTTTTTCAAGGAGTTGTTTTGTTTTTGTTTTTTTAATTAAAGCCATGAGTAGCATGATGTAGAAAACATATATTTCCCAGGCATTTTTATAGAAACTCCACTGAATCACAGAAAACAGAACAACATACTTTTGCAAATATTGGCACTGATCCTCAACCTTTGGTTCCATTGCTGAGAGAAAAACAGCCAGAGAGCCTAAATTTCTGCCAACAGTACAGTAGAAAAAATTGTCAAAAAAGAGCAGACTTGTAAATCAGGACATTAAGTATTAGCTACTATGTACACTTACATAGTTAATGCTGGACAGATTGAAGGCCGCCCTCAAAAACAAACTGGTCATCCACCCACACAGACTACCAGATCTGCATTGAAAGGCCGCCTGAACTCAAGAGCATAGAGGTGGTGACATAAGCAAGCTGGATGACATGGAACAGTCTGGACAAGATGAATATAGGCTGTGCCGCAAGCCCACTTTGCCAGCATTTAGAACTCTGTTCTTCCAAATGTGAGACCAGGAAAGACTGGTTAGCAGATAACTAGTTTGTGTCACCTCCAAAAAACACGTCCAAGATATGAACCTGAGCCTTGACCTTGAGGATGGTGGTTAGGAATCAAGAAATTCAAGGAATTTGTTGGAAAGCACAAAAATGCGGTCAGCAGTTAAACAGCCTTGGTGACTACCTTAGCGTGGCTTCACTCTTAGCTGTATCATTTTCTTATTAGTCAGCTACCTCAGCTCACCACACACCTCTTTCTAACAACACCCTTATAGACACACGTAATAGTGTATAACACTCACTGAGCCAAATTCCTCATGTGTTTTTTTAATTGTAAATGGCTGAGTTATTTATAAATTGCATTGTGTGTATTTGAAAAGTTCTTTCAGGAAAGAGAATGTGTGTGGGTTGGAAATTAACATGCAAGAGATTTATCATTTAAGTCTTTACAAGAGATTTAGGAGTAGAAAAATCAGGTTTCAATTCTCTTATAGAGATCTTAAAGAAAAAGGAACATTTTTCAAAAATTTCATTTAAAATAAAGCCAACTTTTTTAAATGTAGGGATGAAAACAATATTTTCAGTATGTCAAAGACCATGATCTTAAAAGGACTGATTTTTCCTATTCTTTCAAAGGCTTTAGTTTTAGATCTGTTCAAATACCAAATTGGAATGATTATCACAAATGCTGTTTATGAGCAATTGCACTTGAGAATAGTAGCACTGAAGGAAGTTGGATATCTAAACATGTCTACTCATGAATTAATATTATTGTGACTGAACTTTACTTAATTTTAAAACCTGGTGCTGAATCAGTATGAAAATGTTTTAGCTTTGTCTACAATGGGAGAAAAAAAAAGGGAGAGAGAAAGGAAAGAAAAAGAACAAAAAAGAAAAGAAAAAAAAACATATAGAATCATATGGTTGGCTTTTACATTTTATTTAGAGAAAAGGAGTACAGGAAATACAAATGAAAGAGTCATTTCAGAAAGCTAGAGTTTCTAGACTGAAGTGGAAAACAACCAAGCATGTTTTAATTTTTTTTTTTAATGTTTTAAAGAGTAATATGAGCAGAAAAATCTTATCCATTTAGCAATAAAAACATTGGCACTGTATTTCATATACTCCAGAAGAGGAATAACTGAAATTCTCTGTTTTGCTGCTTTAAAATATATATATTTCTAAAGGCAAACTCACTCTCATAGGTTAACATGCTAAAGGCAAACTAACTCTCTTTGGTTAACATGCTTAGATCTTCAAGAAAAATGTCTTGGAGATTTCTACCTTTTCAGCTGCATTATCGTTCCAATCAAAAGCATACCTAGTGTTGAGAAGATTACTGTAGATTACGCTGTACATTCTTGCTTTTCCAAGTTGTGAATGCTATTTTTAAGGGGCCTACACAATGTAAGCATTGATTAACAATGTCTTTTTACCTATCACAGGGGCTAGGCAGGGATAAGATTAATAAAAAGGATAAATAAGGGAAAAGGCTAGACCTGATGTGGCAACCTAAATTTGAAGCATCAACTTTTGTTGTGATCTGCATCATATGGGCTTAAAAGTTCCTATAGACATATTGCATAGTAATTTGTAAGAAAGGAAATATACAGACACTTACTACTACAGAATAAGCATCTAGAAACAGCATTGTTTTTCTCTCCCATTACAGTTTTGTTTTGTTGTTGCTTTTTGCATATAGCATTGTTAATAAAGCTGGTAACTTTATTCTTGTTTGAGATGAATGGACCTGTATGCAAGCAGTGGAAATGATGTTCTGGAACTTTGTATTTTGTTCAGGCTTTGGTTGTCATTTGTCTAAGATTTGGAAAACCTCCTACATGAGCAATGGCTTTTACAGACAGGCCCAAGGGCATAAATGATGAAGTCAATAATTCTTGTTTTTGTATAATTCTTGTAATTTAACAAGGTAGCAGATTTGCTATGATACTATGTTTCCAGTCTATGCAGGATAAGCCAGTTGTCCAGATAGAACTGTACAAAGACCCTTCACAGAATCACAGACTCACAGAATGGCCAGGATTGGAAGGGACCTCAAGGATCACGAATCTCAACCCCCCTGCAACAAGCAGGGCCACCAACTTCCCCATTTAATACTAGACCAGGTTGCCAAGGGCCCCATCTAGTTTGGCCTTGAACCTTTCATTGACAGTGATGTAGTAAATACTGAAGTCTTTAACACTTTCCAACTGGCTGAGTTGCATGGCATCCTCCACACCATCATAACTTCTGTGAAACCTGTTATGCTTTCCTCAAACCAGTCAGTGAGCATCCATCACATCCATACTGACACCTGATGCTCAACATAGAGTACAATGCTAGTTCCTGCAAAGTTTAAACTCTTTTTTGATCTGCATCTGAGAAGATGTTCACATTCAGCATTTGAGCAGCTAATGCAGATTTTAGGTTTCCTACTTTATCATTTGACATCTTGAATTCCTTATGTTCAGTCAGTTTCCTCCAAATTTAGGTAAAGGATATCCATTAAAAGTAAGGCAAATTGTTCACGTCACTTGTGCCAAATATGTCAATATAAACTGTATTTTCCACATGCCTGTTCCCTCTACAAATCAACAAAATAATTTTACATTGCAATTCTAGTAACAAGAAGAAACAATGACAAATAATCTCCAGTTTTCTGATTTTTATCAGTCAAAAAATAGATACAAATTGGGCAAAACAATCATTCCTAATGTCAGCCTGAATCAGCTTTCAACTTCTGCTATGACTGGGACACTGTTCTTCCAAAACCTTGCTTACTTTTGATTGCTAGAGCAGAATATTTGTGTCAGTAAATAGCCAGATGAATATCACTGATGAACTGATAATGTCAGACCCCATAGCCACTGACCTTTTCTAAAGGTGTCATATGGCCACTAAACAGCCTGAGGAAAGGAATAAAATAACTATTCTGTTGCAAGGTGCAACTATGAATGTGGATTTAACATCATAGTTTACCATTTCTGAATTTCTGGCACTCAAAAATATCCCAAATAACTAGACACTATTTTGGGGGATGCTAGCATTCATTAACTACAGTACAAAATTGATTTCATCTTTGCAGTCAGCAACATCCAAATTAAAAATTAATTGATTGAGAAAGGCTGTGCTTAATTATTTGACGAAGTTACTTAAGATACCATGTGATTAAAATAATTTGTAATGAAAGAGGCTTATGTCTAAAACGATGTCTAACAAGTAGATACTGAATGTGAAATCATATGTCTCATCTAGTGTTGTAATGACTGAAGAAATTAACAGACGTCTCAGTTTTTTTTTTTTTTTTAATGCTGCAGTTTGTTCCCAATATACCTCCCAAAATCAGCATAGAATCTTATACTTGTAATAAGCTTTGGAAACATTTGATTTTTTTTTTCTCTGTATTATTAGGAGTTCAGAATGGGTTTACTGTTTTATATGTATGAAAATATTTCCCATGTTAAATTGTCTTGCTTAATATATTATATATATTCTTCATAACAGTCAATAAACATTATCCTTATTAGAATATGCAGTGTTGCAGTAGAAACAATGTCACCCGGAGTCTTATCAGTATTTTCTTGCCTTTGCTATTAAATACTTGATAAGATACAGCTTGTAATCACTGCTCAAGAAATGAATTACAAGGATAAAAGAGAATTAGTTTTGACCAACTGATGTTGGGTTGCAATGAGTTAACTGAGATCATTGTTCCTGGGGCTGTTCATATCCCCAGACTTTTCACAGCCCTGGCAGAGGCTGACTCTGTAATAAGTCTCACATTACACGTGGATTAGATTTGTAGAAATCCTGTAACTCAATAGGTACCTGCCTATTCTCTCCTGGCGTCAGGCTGCCTGCACTACTTTGCTCTGTAGACATACCTGGCATTCCACCCATGCCTCCTCACTGGCTAAGTGGGCTGGAGCCTGCCTACCAAAACATTGGGGTATTGTTGGGAAGGGGAGACCCCCTTGACAGACGAGCGAAGTGTGAAGTTAGTCTTGCAATGCCTTATTACCTTCCTATGAAGTATACACGCAGCTCTTTTAAACTTCCTTTACGCAATTGTAGTGTGGGAAATCAGATCTGCAGAAGCGTTTGGGAGTAGCAGGGGGTGGAGATGCACTGTAGACATGGACAAAGCCAGTCCGACCCCAAGCCCTTCCGGCTTTCCCCCAGCTGCTACCATCATGTTTGTTTACACTGACTGAGGAAGACAACAAAAACATATTTGGCAGCGCATCAAGAATGTGAAATGGCTTGATTTCTGGGAACTCTGCCAGGTATTATAAGCCATTTTGTTTGAACACCCGTTCTTCATTTCACTGTATACTGTTAAGTAATTAGTGGGTAAGTGAGTTAAGATTTTTTTTTTTTAAATCAATAAAATTAACATTAAAATACCCATTTACAGTATTTATTACATTTAAAGTGGAACAGCTATCTCACTAATGAAAACTGAGTCATGTGATGCTTAAATACTAAGGGGAAATTTCTAAATTAGTCATTAGAAGTTTATGGATTGTATCTTGCAAATCTTAGTCTTGAAATCAGTTCAGTCAAAGCTCAAAATAAAGCTTACAGAAGCATTACCAGATCAGCCAACTGACTAAGTTTTCACAGGTTTTTTTTTTTTTTAATGTATTTGGGGGGAGGATATTTTTTAATGTGTAGTGAAATTTGAGATCCATAACTACTCTTTCCTCCTCTTTCAGCAGTTCATCATCTCATCCTGGAAGATAATGAAAAGATTCCTAGTGATTTCATGCAGATGTGTATGTGGTACTAAAAACCTCCAAACAACATTTAATACTGAATGTTAATAAAGCCTAAAGGTTATATTAACATCAATATTTTCTTTTTTTTTAATATTGAAGATGAATTTGGTAATGGACTATGATCACAAAATATATGAAAGCAATAAGTATACAGGCTAATGCCTTGAAGTTCATGTCTATGATTTCCAAATTTAGTGAGATTTTACTTCAGACTTCAGAAAGGATAGTAGGATTGTGGACATAGCTCTATTTTCTACTGCAGTAGGCAAGGAACTTACACATTCAAGAAGACTGCAGGCAACTCATTTCCAGAAACTGCAATGTAGATCAATTCCTGTCATCCAGCTAGACTCCCGTCCCTTGCCAAATGGCAGTGACTTGCAGTGATTTTACCTGAGTTATGTGCCCAAACAGCCTCCACAGGAGATAATGACTCTGCAGCAAATGTTTGCAAAGAATATTTGCTAGTGTAGGAATACTTGAATGTGTTGCCTCTGTAGATTTTTACCACAGTTCTCTCTGTTCATTTCACTCCACAGAGACTTGTACAAAGGTAACTTTTTTGACTTCATACTATCTAACAAAGACAAACTACTTCTAAGCCATGTACTGTGCAGAAGAGCTTTTAACTCATGCTGAATAGCTTCAGACTGAGTTTTAACTCTGAGATTTCAAAGCATGTTTTAGAAACAATACCTGGACATAGGAATTATTAGATAATACAAATAATTTTTTTTTATCTTAATGTAATTTTGCCTCATATTATCCCTAGCTAACCCAGCAAATGAAGCTCTGGCATGAAATCAATGAGCTCATTTTGTTTCTCTTATATTTTTTTAATGAGAGAGAGAGTAGATTTTTTTTTTTTTTCCGTTTCAGTTATATACAGTATATTTCAATTTATACACTCCTCTTATTACTATGTTTTTAAAGCTTCATTCTACTTTAATACATTTAGGCGTAGATAAAACAAAGTTGTTGGTGAGCAATGCAATTAACAAAGCCTGATTTTGCACAGATTTGTGTCCTTTGTCCCATAAATCCCTTCACTCCTATCCTCAAACCACAGTTAACTCCATTCCCCTCCTTAGCCCCAAGGACAGCTTCACTCACAAGCAGCAGCTCATGCTACAGCTAGTCTCAAGCTTTGTGAAGGCTGATTAGGTAGCAATGGCACCTGTGCCAATTGGCCAACAGCCTGCTGCCAGGAAGAGTATGTAATATTAGTTCCTCAGTAGGAGCCCTGAGTTGGATTTCTCCTGTGCTTACATTGATTTTCAAGAAATTTACAGAAACGTAATTTTCCTTAAGTTTTTCACCACTATTCTGCCTTTTGAATTTGTTTGAACATGGCCAATAGCAAGTATTAGGGTAGGGAAAACAGGTTAATTACTCAAATGCATAAACTACATCTCTAAGGAGGATCAGACTGAAGCCTAAATATGAAATAGAGGTCATGCAGTGGTTTCTGTCTGAATGGTTAACATGAGGGTGTCCAAAATTACACCAGTTTCATGGAGTTTTTCTTTCTCATTAGTTCAGTGGCACAGTTTTTGTGCCAGCTTCCTGCCAAGCAAATTGCACAGGGCATGTATGACTGTGAGGGCTTGAGACTGTGGTGACAAGCTTGCTGTAGTGCCAATCAGGACTTTATCACATTCCTTAAGGAAAAAAAAAAAAAAAATGCTGCCAATTGTAACAATTGTGAAGTGTCTCTTTGACATGAAACCACTGCTGATTAAAATGAGCCAAAAATATGACAGTTTCACAGAAGACTCGTTTTTATCAGCTGAATACTTCTCCTCACATCACTAAGGTCAAATTCAAATGTAAAATCATTGTACCTGAAGGAAACCAACTGTCAAGTGTCTTATACAATACTCGCCAAGTCCTCTTCTTCTAAACAAGACTAGTACTTATGTAGTTTTCTTGATAGTAAAATGTAATGAATTTTCTGAGTTTCTATACTGGTAGATGAATACAGGATGAAAAGTCTCTTTTTCCATTTCAGTGCTTCAGCTGAAATGGCTTTGTTACAGTTTATGCATTCTTTTAAATATGAAAAGTCTAGGAACAGATTTGTGAATGAAATATTTTGTCAAGGTTGAATGCTAGCTCTAGACCCACTCAAATAAGAGAAATTACTTCCCAGTGATGTGTCAAATTACTTGTTAACTATTTCAGCAACAGGTATGGTGATTCTCTATACAAGGCTTGTTCTAGCCTTTTTAGATGCTTTCATTTTTGAAATCTGCATTGTCAGAAGCAGTTCAAAGGTCAATCATTCACCTAAATGTGCAAAGGTGAATATGTTTCCAAGCCTATAATTTATACTTCCAGATGCATAGTCTTTATTAAATGTTTCTTTAAAAGTTATTGTTTCTTTAAAAGTTATTAAAAAGAAGTATATAGATATGATTAGTAATAGTCCAGATACCACTATGAGGAGACCATTATGGGATATAAGCGGGTAAACTGAAGTGACTATGGATTCTGTTTTCCCAGATATTCCAATGAATGAACCAAATTCCAACCATGGATGTTCAAAATTCTGTGTAATTAATGGGCTTTTGTGCAGAAGTTGAACTGAAATACATAATCCAGTACCAATGATCTTAAAGAGTCTTTCTTTACAATCCTATGGGTGTCTGAATTTAATAACTATTTTTATTATTGTTTTCTTGATTACATGAATTAGCACCTTACATTACTATGATCAGTAAGAGAATTTTGACATCCTGAATGTGTTGTAGGTGTGCCATGTCTGATCATGACTCAAGCGACAGAACAGTAGATACAGGTCAAAACCCCTACTTGAGACCCATCTTGCATCTTCTTTGTTTTTTTACAGCTCAAAGCTATGTTATATGAGTTCCAACTTGACACACCCTAGGGAACTCCAGGGCAATATTTTGGTTGCCTGAGCTGTCTCCCCTTTCCGAGGAGCAAATTAAAGCTGATCAGCACTCTTCCATTGCAAGCTGCTGCCATTCAGCAGATACTGGTATCAGAGAACTGAAGAAAGCATCACGAAGAAAAATTCCTTCTTTTTTTCCCTCCTTCTCACTGCCTGGTTTCCTGGGTTCCATAATCCTTTCAGTAGGAATCACACAACGTAAAATAGAATTGTTCCAATATGGTTTTAGTCTCCTTTTTCTCACAGCATATACAGCAGATATTGTCAGATTTTTGTTTTAGACAAAAAGCAAGTGGTGGATAGCTTTTTTTTTTTTTTTTTAACCACAGTTTACATGTTAAGAGAAAAGACAACTTTATTTCCACCCCCTCATTATTGTAGGGCTGAACAGCACTAGCTTTGAACTGAAAAAGCTCCTTTTTGAACTGAAATAGAAGAAAACCTGGGAAGAAACTGTCAGTGAATCAAGGAAAGAACAATACAGTTTGAGAGTTAACAAAAATTCACTGAGAGTGCCTTTCAGAGAACAGAGAGGAGCAGAGACCTCCTTGAAAGATCTGCAACACAGCCACAGTTGGGGTCTTTCTTGCAAATACTGTCTCACTGAAACTGTGTAGGCAGCTGTCCTTTCATGTGCCACCATATGTCTTTGACCCTGTCATAGCTCATCATGGTTAATCAGCCTAAATCTGCATGTTAAATTCAAAAGTAAAACACAACAGCAGTGAGTCAGGAGCAAACACCCTACCACAGTCCCTATTCCATGTAGTTTTTGTGGGAGGAATGAAGATTTATTCACAGTCTCTAAATACCTGAGCTATTTTATTAAGAAGGAAAGAGTAGTAGCCATCAGAGAAATGGGTGCTGTGAACCACCTCCTGCACGGAAGGTTGTTTATTTTTACTCATGAAAAACTGGACTGGAATTAAAGCCACAAGTGTGAGGTATCTTGACAGTCTTCAAACCTGACATGGGATTTTCATTCAGCCTTCACTCCACTCCTCCTGCATGAGAAGTATATATGTGAGATGTGAATGATGAGGCAGCAGGACTGATAGAAAATCACGGGTAAATCAAGTCAATAGTACGGGTAGATTCACTGATACCTAGCTGTATCCTCCCGTATAGATTTGCAACTGCTTATTCTATGTTTTGATTTTTGTTGCTCCACAGAGAAGAGCTATACCTCTTGGGACGTTTTAGGGAATTGTACCCCGTCTCATCTTGGCTATCAAGCACTTTCCATTTCCACATTTCCTCAGCTAGAACGTACTGTTTCCTGTAGCTTCTGTTTTCTGAAATGGGCATAGCGTAATGCTCTATTACTGATAAATATTTTATTCATAAAATGGAGTTCAAAATGTATTTGTGCCACTCTAGGGCCAGAGAGGTAAATCCATTTATGATTTTATTGTATTGCTGTAACATCTGGAGGACCTAAACAAGATTAAAACTTCACCGTTGTAGGCATAGTACGCTGAGGTTGTCAGAATTAGTTTCTTCCCTGTAAGCACTACAAAGATATGCAGGGGAGCAGAACTACCTAAAGGATCTTTGTGCCATTTATGGAAAAATAAATTTGTATAAGTAGGCAGACATAGGTTCACAACTCAGATTTTCAGCAATTATTTAGAAAAGAATGGGGAATAGCACAAACAAAATGGGAAATAAAGAAGAAAATAACATAAAAGAATCATGTTTTATCTTGCTCAAAACCTTATTGGTTTATTACATTATAAACTATTTGCCCTATGCATACTTCATGTAATCTCTTACTTAATGTTTTGTGACAACTTTAATATAACAAAATTAGACATGCTGCTGCAGTAGTTCTGACAGCTACCTGGTTTCCATGCATTAACACCACTGGCTTTTTGCCCAATACAAATAAACTTGAAAGGCTAGAGAGCACATCCAGTGAAATCAAGTAGCCTTAAACTAAAAGATAAAGCTCAGTGCTGTGGAATAAAATATCATTGCAAGAGAAACCTTCGGCAATGTCACTGACTGAAGTATTAAATAAAAAAAAAAAAGTTTGAAATGAAGACATTTAAATCTGTCTATATAAACAGGACTATTGTGTTAAAGAACAGATAGAACTTACAAAAATATAATTTCATTTTGTAATCATGTAGGCATACCATATTTGCAAAATTCCTTCCCACATCAAAATTTGATTAAGATATGTCATGGTATACATTACAAGTGTTCCAAAAACTCAGAGGATTATGTATAACTACCTTGTAATGCATTTTTACGCTTATTGATATGAGTGCATACGAGCACATATACATTCTGAGCCACGACAGAGACAAATTTTATACAACAAATGACATTTGACCAGTGCATAAATATATGTGAAACTTATATCTTCTAACTTGCTATCACACTCCCTAACTACTTCTTCAATCACATAATGAATAAAATTTGTTAGCCTATGTGCACTTAAATAATGGGAATTGTTATAAAGAAATTTTCTTCTTTTTAAGGTAACTACTCCAGCTGCTTTGAGTGTTTCTATTGTGTTATCAGTGCTCAAATAGTCCTTTAGGCTTTTTCATATCAAACAAAACATGAAAGGTACCTGAAGATCACATAGAAATCATAGTGCTATAATCATATGAGAACTCATCAGAGGGCTAAATTACCAGTGGGAAAAAAACAACTTGAGGTGGACCTGATTTTAGTAACCATTGGATTAGTTAAAAAAAAAATTAATAAATACTGTGGTAATCTAACAGTTCTAGTTTGTGGTTTTATGGTAGAGACAGAGAGCAGCTTTTGTCAAATTTAGAAAAGTCCACTGCAGACTCCCCCATGGTATCCTTAGCCAAACTACTGACATGGTCTAGCACTCTGTTATCTATCACCTTCTCTCCACCAGCAGGAGCAGCAGTTTGCAAATTACAGAAGATGGATAGCCCAGTGCTCTAGCTGCATAGATGGAGTTACAAAGGTATTTCTAGAGATGTGGCTTTAATCAGAGATTGATATATTTGTCCAGATATATGTTATACTTTCATAACTGAGTTCTTATCACTAAGAATAAGATAAAGTATTGAAAGGATTTGCAGATAAATATTGAGAATTATTTTCCCCTTGGAGAATCCATGTTGACTATTGATAACCTCACTTGCTTGGAGATGACACTGAAAATAAGTTGCTCATGATAATGTGCTTGTATATAGATACATATATGTAAATGAAAATATGGAATAGAAAGGACTAGACTAGACTAGAATAGACTAGAATAGAACAGAACAGAACAGAACAGAACAGAATAGAATGATAGTCCAAACACTGACGGGCAGGAGACATCAACAACCTCTCCAGGAAGCCATACCACTGTTTGGTCATCCTCAAGGTAAATAAATGCTACCTATGGCCCAGTCTGAATCTCCTCATGAGCCACACTTTGTGCCTCTCTCATCCTGTCATCAGTTCCCAGGGAACAGAACCCAGCACATCTCTCAGCTTCCCTTCCTTAGGGAGCTGCAGAGCACAGTGAGGTCACCTCTCGGCCTCCTCTTCTCCAGACAAGGCAATCCAGTTGTCCTCAGCCTCACCTCACAGGGCATGCTTTGTACCCCTCTTACCAGTTTTGCTGCCATTCTCTGCATACTTTCAAGCATCTTAACATCCCTCTTATAACTGTGGAGCACTTTTACATTGTCAGAACGTACCCCACATTTATCCCTTTTTATTATCCATGACAGAAGAATTTTCTGATAGTTATCATATTTGCCCCTTGTGGCTTTCCTGAAACATGGAGGTCAAACAGTAACGGAAATGCTATGGATTCTTTGGCATGCAACCTCTTTTGAACTTGTTTACTGACTGTGCAGAAAGGGCACTGTTTGCCAATATTGTTAATAATTCTGATATTATTGCTTATGACTGTAACTGATTACCTTCCTCATTTATATCTTTCTGTGGAAGTTGTGGAAGCTCCACAACATTTTTGAAGCACTTCAAGTGAAAAAAAAAAAACAACAACACAACAACCTATGGGAAAAAAAACACCAAAAAACCATAATACTGTCACTGAGACAAATTGCCAACCTCTTCAAAAAGTTTCTCATTCTTTCTGATGAGGTGGTGATGGAAGGGACTGATCTACATTTGAGACAAAAACCTAGAATAACAGAGGATCCCATAAGCTGTATCATTTTCTCATTAGATGCAAAGTATGTTTATACATTCTGCCTTCTCTAGTATAAACTTATAGTCTTAGCTATCAAAATGATAAAATTATGAAATGTGCTACCTTACCCCTTCTCAAAACAAAGCAATCCTCTATTATTTCACTCTCTTGGGTGTTCACATGAGTGAATAAACCAAATGTGGCAGATGTTATTCACATTCCTAATTGCACAACTGGAAGCTGATCTCATCCTATAACAATGCACATAGATGACTTTAGAAGAATCTGAAGAAAAAAGAAGTGCTTATCAAATAATACTGTACCAGTTGGGAATTTTTTTTATTTCCAAAGCAAGTTGAAGTGGCATCTGAAAGGAAATCTCTCCACTAAAGACTTTTAGTCTACATCATTCTCTGTTCTTTCATTTCCTAATGCTTAAAAAGTGCAAAGAGACTCCATTTAGGCAGGAATTATTACTATCCACCATTTGAAAATGCCTCGCTACTTGAATAAGAGCTTCAGATATAGTTTGTATTTTATATCAATATCATATTGCCTTAATGTATCATGTTAAAATGAGATTCTGCTTCCTCAGCTACTTAAGTGCTTTACTTCTTTTATACTTGTAGTTTATATAGTATATTGTACCTTACATCGGCATATCTGAGTAAGTTCTTTGGTTTATTATGGAGCAGATTGGGCTATATGTCCTAGTAGTTCATCTGGGCTTTAAAATAGATGTGTTTTATAGAGGTATGAATAAAGATTTTGCATTTGATTGAATAAGGCTCAGAAAGACTCCAAATAAGGAAGGAATGTAAGAGCTCAAATCCCATTTAACTTAGGACAACCCTTTTCTAAAGGGAACATGGCACATTTCAGTATGTTCTTAAATCTAAGCATGATATTAACAGCTTAAAACAATCTATCAGCTGCTTAAATATTTTAAGAGGATGTATCCATGTTTTCAAGAAGTAAACAGAAATAACATATGGAATTGTTACTCATAGATAAAACAAATTCAGGGTCAGCAAAAATTGTGAGAGGTCAGTGTTGTTAAGAAAGAGCAATACCAGGCCAGAGTTCCAGAAGAACAACTTTCATTCCATGGAAATATTCTTTCCATGCATAATGTCATTAGTTCTGGGCTTGTATCCCACTGACCCTCAGCAAGATGAGAGATTTTGGATCAACTGAGGTGTTTCAGGACAGTTTTCTAAACATCCTCCATCACTGCTAGGATGTACAGTGTGTCCATTATTCTGTCATGTCACCTGTGTGTGTGACCTTTGCACTAAACCAAAGTTATGAGTAGTAGATTTTCAGTTCATGAAAAAAGGCTAACATACCAAGCATTGTCTATGGGATAGATGTACACACATGAGCAGTTACCATAAAATAACCTCTATTCTGCAAGTTAATAACACTTTCCTGTCTTTGTCCATTCCTGTCCTTTCAGTCAGATGCAAAATATTCTTTTATCTCTACAGTAAATTGCTCTGAGTTTATCTCTGTTTTTATTTTTCTTAAAGTAATATTTGTACTGTGGCAGCACCTAGGGACTCTTGTCATACATCACATCTTCATTATGATTGTAATCTCACTGAAATAGAAGCTATACATAGGTACTTGTTGTGTATTTCCCATCTATCCATTCGCCCTGTGAGATACAAAAATGCTAAATCTTACCTCAACACTCAATATCATGAGCTTTTTCAAACTCTAGTAGCTTAAAGAGCTTACACGTGAAGTAAAGCTCAGAAGTTGTTTTATAACATTCTCCATCTGACTTACTTTACAGAAAACATGAAATTAAAGCATACGTATCTATATCTGTACATATCAATATATGCATACATATGCTTTAATTGTATATGCATAGGTGCATACATAATGTATATACTCATAAACACACACACATAGACCTTAAAGGATCGAGTCAGTTGCTTAGCTTAGCTTTCCAGAGTCACTCAAAATGTTTTGAACATATCTCCTGATCTGCAGGTGCTGGTCCTGCAGATAGAAGTCTAACTTCTATTGTTTGTCATATATCAGATTTCTGCAGATATCTCAGATGCCCTAAATTGTCTAATGTCCCTGGCTACCCTGTTTCTGTTGCTGACTCCCACTCTAAATGCAATCACACAGGGGATGCATGTGCTCTATCCCTTGCATCTATTGACTTTCCACTTTCCTGCCTTATGCAGCTGGCCACCAATTAGCCCTTGTCACATGCAACTGCACAGCTCAGGCTGAAGATCCCAATCTCACAGTTCTGGTTGGACCAAGAGTCACACTAGCTATTATCTAATGTGAGTACAACAAAATGTAGCATTGTGAGATAAGGATCAAAAGAACGTGATTAATAGAAACCATTTTGAGAACAGTGATTCTGTGATTCTGTGAACAGTGGTGGAGTTGGCTGTGAGAACAAAAGCTGTCAAATTTTCAAATTTTAAATGGCATCCATTGCTCATAAGAGAAAGAACAACAGAGCAAGTGGAAGCATCAGCAGAGATGAGATGGAGTTTAAACATGATATTTGATGTGGTTCTGGGTTGTGTTCCATATATTTGCACGGACTGAAGAACACATTAGGCTTTATGCCCAGGAGATGGAGGAGCAGGCTTGCCCAAAGATAATGAGGAGTGCAAACTGAGATCTGAAGAAACACTAATTTTGTCCTGCAAACAGAGCTTTTTCAGTCTAAAATATTTTCATGACATCAACCATCAACCATAAAGAGAATCTGGGCAGGAATAGAAAGGTTGTAGTCTGGAACGTACATTTTATATTTTATTAAAATATGTGATGACTTATGCATTATCTATCAGAAATATGTATAAGATAACATTTATATTTATACACACATAGTTTCTATAAGACTGTAAGTATCCTGAAAATATTTTTATTTTCAGTCATATTATTGTTATTCAAGAACAACCTTGTGTTTCACCTAACACTGACTTTTAGCTCTACTAAGGGAAAGAGTATGAGACACACAGCAAGGAACCCTTCTCCTTGTAGCATTCCCACCAGCATTATTCCTACCTTTGGCATTATTGTTAGAGAGGATATTACACAAAATGGCACAGCTTGAATCATGCCATTTTTCAGCCTCTTACTTTTCTTACTTCCCTACTTCTATTATGAATAATTCAAGATCGATTTTGAACAGGAGAAATAATTTAAACAAGCAATTTTCAGTATTCACTTTTTTCCCCTTTTGTTTCAAAGCCTATGCTTATTACTGTGAATAAAAGAACAAATAACAATAATAAAAAAACCCCACCAAAACCAAACCAGCAGGTAAAAGCAATATTCACAAAATCAAAGAAAATTAGGGACCTTGAGAGGTCATTTAGCCATTCTTCTGCTCTAGCCTACAGTATCTAACCTAAATCTTCTCAGCAATGCCTAAATCTGATGTATGTTTTCTCATGTTCTGTTCTTCCAGAAGCTGTATCATGTTGGTAGACTGATGTAATTTCTTGCAGTGCTCATATGACTCAGGCAGACAGATTATAAATCCCAGTGAATATTTTAAATGAAAAAGTGCCTTGATACTTGGCTTCCTCAAACTGTCCCTTACTGTCATGCTGTCTAGAGTAAGGAGAGTGACAAAAAAGGAAAAAAAAAAACAGTTTTCTTAGCGAACCTTAGCATCGTAATTAAGCACTGAGCATCTGTCTTTCACGTGACTCTTGGTCAGTAAATGTTTTAAGACTTATACATCAGGAGAAATCCATTCTGCACTGTGAGATGCAAGACCACTCCACAGAAACTACTCCCACAGCCCCTTCCTCTGCCTGGCAAATGGTTCAGCTGCAGGGTGACAAGGAACATTTCCCAGTCTGAAAAAGTATTTTTTCATCCTCTTCTTTTTCCTAAGGGTAAAATTCTAAGACAGTCCTGATGAGTTTCTGATCACTTAAAATGACTTTCATACCTCTTAGAGATGTCCTGAGTCTAAAATTTTCAACATAGCATGTCTTTGGCCCGCACACCTAGAAAGAGTTTGTGAAAAGACCAGCCTACAAATAATAAAAATACAGAATAAAAATATCAACATTGCAGCCCTGTTCTTATTTCAAATATCTACACAGAGAAAGCAAAGAGGAAGGTGAATTATTTTTCCCCCTGCTCAGAAAGCAATAAGCATTTTGAGTACTGGAGCATCTGTTCTCCTTGACTGTACTACTAGCAAGAGATTCTTGGGAAGGCAAACCTCAACTATACAAAAAAAGGCCTGTGGCCAGATATGAAATAGTGTGATATTATTCAGATCTCAGTCATCTATGCTGATTGTCTGGAATATGCCTACGTTTTTTCAGAGGTATGCCTGTTATACGGAGATTTGATGACCAAATTATATTCAAACAATCTATCTGAGGCACAGATCTTACTACAGAAAAACAAACAAGCAAAAACCAACATGGCTTCAAGATGGACTATCTTTTCTTTCTGGTAAAAAGTACTTGCTTTGTAGACCCTTTGAATGATGATGAAGGAAAGCGAAGTGGAGCAGGAACAGGAAGAGAGATGCTTCGTACCTACTTTCCCCTCTGAAATAGAAGCCTAGTTATGGGCAGAAACGATTGTACTTATGGTGCTGATTTGTGTTTTTATGGTGTACCTGGAACAAATGTAGTTAGAAGTACTCTGTTGATTGTATTGAGAAGAATGGCTCTGCAAAGCATCCCTTTTCCTTTAATCTGGCAATGGACTCATCAGGGCAGGAGGATGGTATGGGGATATCAGATACAGGGAACCAGGACTGCAAACTGCAATATTAAAACACAACTTGCTCAAGGTTTAGACACAGCTCAGCCAGAATGTATAGATACAGTGATCGCTGCAATAAAAATTGTCGCTTCTTGGATTAACTGAACATATTTTCCATTCAAGATAGGTCTAAAGAGAATGTTTTTATTACATTTCTTCTATTCATTAGTTAAATCCATAAAAATCTGGAGATTTAACATGTTTGTGGGTTTAATATTAGTTTGGTAAAAGATGGCATTTTTTATTTACTTTATCTTCCTCTCTTCTGTATGTCAGACCAGAACTAAAACTAGTTATGTTTCATTTTGAAAACTTTAAACCAAATTCTTTCAATGTTTAGGGATTGTTTATCTTCCTTTTTTTTCTGTTCAGAAGTCCTCTTCAGTTTTGTGAAAAACCCACTGAATACTGCTGAATCGCCGCCTGAACCTCTGATTGATCACCTGAGGCAAGCGATGAGTCAGCCCTTGGAGCACAGGTGAAGGCAATTCACCTGTGCTGCTGGAAGGGGTGGAGCCTGGCTTCACCTGTCCTAGACCCATTTAAGAGCTGACTACCAGTGATGAAGGATCTCTTATGAGATCTCTCCTCTGGAGTTTTACAGTGAGCCCAGGTCAAGAGTAAGCACTCTTATTTATTTTCTTTTTGTTATAATAACCTGCTTAGCCAAACTCTCTTGTTTATTTCATAATTATGACATCTGTGTATTCATTGATTGTACAAATACATACATATTCACATTTACCTGTAGTGGTGACTGAAGAGTATCGTCCTGCAGTTGTGAGCTACAATATGCATTATTAGACAAATAAATTGCATTCACAGCCCTATTCACTGCTGGAAACAGGCACTCTTTCTGTGAGGTGCAGTGATTCTGCTTTACCGGTAGGAAGAGAATAAATCCCCAAAGCTACTACAGTCTGCCAGGAGACTCTGCTAGCTCTTCCAACTTTATGGCGTGCACCTGCTCCACTTCAGTGAGTAAATAGGGTAGGTATTAAAATCAGCTTGTGTATTGTGCCTTCCCATCATGCAGAGCTGATGTCTCAAGTCTCAGTACACCAGTAACCTGGAGTATGTCTGGATTAGTAAATGCCATTGCATGACATCAAAAATGGGTCCAAACTTGAGAAGATAAGCTTGCTAGAGACAGACTTAACAGGAAAAACACAGTATTTACAATACATCATGAGTGTTTGTATATATGCAATCTAATGATGCCCCAATTTATATTCCAAAATAACTTCATCTGCTTGCTACATCAGTTGTTCTAATAATCTAAAGTAAATGGTCAATAATTAAAGGAAGACATTTATAGTCTCCTGTTTACAGTGGACCCTGCAAATTCACTGTTATCTCCATATTTTTCTAAAATGTTTATGTGCAAATGATTTTCACTCCAGTATCTTCATCATGAATACATAAAAATATATGCTTAGCTATCAAAAGATAATTAGGTGAGACATGTATGTTTTGTCATAATTAATATTCTGTCAATAGGCTAGATAAGAAAGCTCCAAGGGTTAATGCTTTCCTGCTCTGTATCTAACATTGCCAGTGAATTTCTCTAGCTCACTCCATTAATCCAGTCAGCACAATGGATCAGGTTAGAGATGTGTCTCAATAAATCACTCTCAAGTGCTGGGGGTAGGAGTACCTAATTAATCAGCACTGTCATTATGTTTGACTTGTAGCTGCCTTACTGTGTATGGGATGAGGATTCAGTGTATTTAACCCGCACGCACTCTTAAACAGATCTCCAGTAGTGATGTAAATTTTAACCCTTTTATGGAAAAAGACGGCCCATGTTTCCACAGATGGAAGATGAAATGCTTATTGCCATTAAACTAATCCACAGGACATTTACTCTTTTTTTCTGTCCCCAGGGACCACATTAACATCCTGTGGCATTTTATCCTCCCTAATACTGAAATTCAGAAACCAGCTTCTCTGCTAGAGCTCCGCTCAGTGCCAAGCTGTACCTGCCAGCTTTCCCTTTCCCACTTCCCATCCATTCTCTCAGCCCCCTTTCCCTCTGCCTCTTTGTTCTCAAGCCAATGCTTCCCCGCAGAAGACTTCTAGCCTTCACCTCTCTCAGTTTAGCCAGACTATCCTCCCCATAGTCTGAAGAGGTTTGTTGCCCCACTAGCTGCCAGTCTCTCTCCACTCTCCTTCCTTCATTTTTTTTTTTATTCTACAAGCACACCTGAAAGCTAAACACATCTTTCCTGGCTTCTTCCTTCAGCTGTAGGCAGTGCCTTGCAGTCATAAGGCAGATTTTTGACTCAAATTCTTCAACTCCTAAGCTGCAATTTAGCACTGCCTTCCTGACTGAAAACAATGGCATACTCCTTATTGAAATAATAGTTCTCACTCTTGTTATGCATGTGTGTGAACATTTTGATTTTCACCTTTGCTTTGGTTTAGAACTCAAAATATTTTCATCATATTTTGTATTATTTTAAGGTCCAAGAGGCAACTGCCTACCTGGAATGATGATATATAGAGAGATCAGACTGCCTGGAATAAAAATTAGGACTGATGTTGAGTTCATGGTGGATTTATGCCAATGTACTTCCTGCTTTGCACTGACATTGAAGCCATAGCAAGAAGAGTAAAGATGCATGAGAGAGTATATGGAAGGCAGCAAAGCAAATGCTGTTTCTGCCGATGGCACGGCTGGCTCATGGCAGTCTATAGGGAGAAGATGCTTGAATATACAGTCTGTGATAAAGAAGAAATTGCACGTTTAAGCTATATACTAAGATGTAATAGGAATGTGCACAATTGTGTTAGCGTGCACAACCTCATCTAATTGTGTCCTGAATCAGTCATGAGCAGGTCTATGAATTTACCACTATTTGCAATAGAGGTACTATCTTGTTTATTTTAACTCTGTCTTGTGGACTTCCCAGGTATTTAACTGTGTGTGTTCAGGCCAGCCTGAATCTTTATCCTTTTCCATGGCATAAAGCAAATCAGTATCCACTATGAAGATGCATGAAACAATACGAACAATGACGATTTTGGATATTTTTGTTTTACACAACTACCCTGCTATCTATTTCTGATGTGGTATTGAACTGTATTGACAATATTCTGTACAAACTCAGTGATTATAATTCTGTGGCTGTCCCTCTGCAGATGTCTGTGAGATAAAAATATAATTTGAAAATAAAGACACTAGTTTTTCAAACTAGATAGAGTAAAATTATGATATCTGACACAAGTATTTTTGCGCTTCAGTGTCCCGCTTCTTTGAAAATAGGTATGTCATCATTTCACTGCAATGTGATATCCAATGATTATTCATTAATGCCTGTGGACAGTCCATGCTAAAGTCTGATCATCAAAGAGAAATCTAAGAAGGAATTAATGATCCTGTGTTCTGAAGTAGTTGCACAGTGAACAGTAAATGATACATAGACCTATCTGCTAAATGATAAGGATAATTCTGACACTGAAGACAAGTCTTCCTGCCTATCCTGAAGCTTCAGAAGGTGCACATTTAATGAAAATGTGATTCTGTCACACTGCAATAACAGTGGTATTACACAAGTGCTAGTGTTAAGACTGTAGAATTGCCTTTTCATTTCCTAGGCTTTGAATGCTTGATTTCTGCAATCTTAATGGTCTCTTTGAATATGCAGGAAATTACAAACATAAAATGATATTAGGATATTCATCACCTACAGCATCCATTTCATGCCGCATCAGCTGCAACAGCTTCTCCTATTCTGCTGCAGTGTGGGCCACCCATTAGAGCCCAGGCTCCATTTCCATCTTTTGTTGCCTGCGCACAGGCGCAGGGGATGGGCGCTAAGTACTACCGCAGATGGCACAGGCAGAGGGATAAACCCCAGGAGGAGCAGCAGGGCTAGCACTGATGGAAAGCTTGCAGGCTCAGAGTGGTAGCTTAGGCTACTGACACTGATGATATTGATGACAATTAGTAGAGTGAGATTAGAATGGAGATGAGGAGAAGATTCATCTGTTGCACTATCCATCATCTGTGTGTTGCCCTAGGCAATGGAAGCAGGCTGCTGCTTTCAGTGGAGCTGCAGCTATTAAGGAGTAACTTTAGCCTTCTTATGGGTTGAAAGTTCTTGAACAACTTTTTACCAGCAGAGCTTGGAAAAAAAACAATTTTTTTGCTATGTTTTTTAGGGTCTAAGTGAATGCATACGTGGGTAACTCAAAAAGACTTTTTTTTCTGTGATGTATTTCATACAAAAGTTCATCTGGAAAGGGAAACCTTCACTAACATGTAGTAAATAAAAAATTTGAATTAATTAGAAAGCTTCAATTCCTAACCTTCTTCAAGCATAAGAATGATAAACAAATAGAAAAGTAAACCTACCAGTTATTGCAAGGATGTCACCTCCATAAAACAAATAAACACACATGCAAAGACAAAAAAAAAAAAAAAAAAAAAAAAAAAGCAACACATGATTTTATCTTTTCATGTGTAGCTGCATTAATTTGTTGGTATGACATATTTTGCTTAAGTCTATAAAAATTCTCTTATACTGAAGCTTTTTATAATATGACACTGAACTTTTAGTTTAATGCTGATGTAAATTTCTCCAGAAAAAATATAATGTATGTTTTTCACTGTAGATCACATTATATGTATATCACCCTTGAATACTTGTGATATTGTGTACAGAACTCCTGGCATGTATTTTTTCATCCATATTGGAAGACAATGTTAATTTTAATTAGATTTCAACAGAAGCTCTCCTGCTGGTAGTATTTCCCCTGAATAGTCAACAATCAGGACCAGAGTAACTGGGAATAGCATTTTGTTTGAATTATTGTCTACTTTATATTTTTTTACAGTTGAAACTCAGACCTTATTCATTGTTTCTAACTACATTGTTCATATGAGGTGAAATAATGTACAGTTTGCTGACCTGGATCCTGACTGGAAAGACTGATCAAGCCTTCCTTCACAGTACCACCTCAGCTTATACGCACAATGCTGATTCTAATTTCCCAGAATAAAGTCCTGATCATCCCTTTTTCCTGATGACTACACACGCTTATAGTCCCTTTCTTTGCTTCAGATGCTCTGTCACTCATTCTTAACACCCAGCTGAGGTCATTTGGTTTCCATACATTCTCTTTCCTTTCACACCAAGAAATATAAGAAGGTTCTTGCATATTTTAGGGGAGAAAAAAAACAACAACCACCATACCAAAAACAAAAAATAAAATAATAAAAACACAGAAACCTCATAAAACCCTCTCTGACTCTTAGATCCTAATTTTTATCCCTTGAAATCCTCATGGCAGACAGGACATTTCATTTTTTTCAGTCTGAGCACAAGTCTGACATTGATCAACTAGTTAATCAGTTTGTATGTAACCATAACATGGATTATGCTTACATATATTTGAATAACTAAATCACAAAAGCTTTACAAATATCATTTTCACAGACTATCTAGGGTTTTCTAGTTCATTAGCTAAATGGGCGCTTGAGAGGTTATCTTCCATCACCTCCACTTCGTAGTCTATGAGCATTTTCTTACTAGTGACGCTACTAATTACAACAGGAGAGTGAGTATAAGAACTGGATGCATAAAATCATGAAATGTTTCCGAATTCACCTCTGTATTCATGAACATCAACATGCTGTGTGGATATTTGATCCAGTCACCGGAAAAACTGAAAATCCAACTCTGGTCCTTCCGTTTGTGCATACCTCTAGGTTACAGACTAGTACCACACACTGTGACACTTACTAATCCTCCTAACAAAAGTTGCCAATAAAAGAAATGCAAGAGAAAACTCACGTTTTCTCCACCTCTGTGTGTTAAAGGATGTCACAGTTTTATGGTTATATTAACTGGGTATGAACAATGCAGACTTTTCCTTCAAGATATTTGAGCATCAGCTCCTCTCCTCACCTCTCCTCTCCTCTCCTCTGCTCTCCTCTCTTCTCCTTCTTTCCTACTTAAAAAAAATAATTTAATTGTTGATATTAGATAACTGACATATTGAAGTTTCAACTACACATAGGAAATACACGATCATATTCTGCCAAAAATCCTGTTTATACCACCAAAATATTACAGCCCAGAAATAGGAAAGGGAGTGAATGGATTTTTCTCCAGCTTGTTTTTTCAGAACTCTTTACAGCTGCTTTACGTATAAACAAGAACTTCAGAGCATAAACAGAGACTAAGCATAGTAAGACGACAAATTATATCCCTCAGAACTGATGATGTTTGGATTTTGTATTCATTTTTATTAGTGTTGCATACTGCATGTCTAATCCATGCTGAATGAACTATGTAACTATGTGGCTAACAATATTGGCCTCAACTATTTATCTGTTATAAATACTTCAACATACAGGCCCATAGAAAACCTTAATTTGCTAATAAGTCTCAGTGAAAAGAGGAACAGTAGAAGAGAAGCAAGTCCAGCAATGACTTACTGAATTACAGCTGGAACAAAACTGTTTCATATTCAAGCAGCTAACTGCAGGGAAAACACTACATTTCAGTCCTTAAACTTTGATGTCTCCATTTTCCAAATATTTATTTATCCTGCACATGAGAAGCTTTGTGAAAGAAAGTGTTCTAAAAGCCAGAGGAGACATTCAGGCTGAACAGTAGTTTACTTATAATTTACAGACTTGTAGTACTTAATATATAATGCAATAATCTACGCTGTGCCATTTGTCATTTGGACTAGGCCACAGATTATAGCTTAGGGCAGTGCATCTGTGCACAGATCAGGCAGGAAATGGCCTAAAATCTTGAACAGCTGAGCGTGATGTCTCAATGTAGTTGCAAAATTCAACCTCTGCTCCAGAGGTCACCGCATGCTTCAGTCATGACAGCCCAAATTGTTAAGCATGTGACTAATATGCATACAGAACACAGGCTGCCTGATGTCTGCTGCAAGCTTGATGGCTGGTTAGCGGCTAGTCTTAATTTTATGTGACAATCCTATGTAGGAAGTGCCGGGTGGGTGACTAAATGGAGCATATTGATGTCCCACTGGGTGTAGCCCCTGTTGTTTTGACAAATTCTCCTTAGCATTTATCAATCAGACCTACAATGGGGAGTGTGCTGAATATCTAATTCAGACATGCTAGTCAGGACTAATAGAGCAAGATAGCATGTTATTCAATTTGTACTTGTTAGCGATGTCCCACTGTCACTGGGCAATTTACCTTCACACTCCACAAATGAAAAGAGAAATTTGCTGGGCTTCAAACACTTACATGAGTTACAAGCAAAATTTTAATTAGCATGTCATTACAGCAATAATTTATTGCTTCTGTCTAGTTGTCCTAGCATCCAAATTGCTGTTTCTTTTTTTTTTTTTTCCTTTAAGGAGAGATGTGCTTTAATATTTATGAGCCACATACTTAAAAACAAAAATAAATAATGAAATAAATAATAAACAAACAAACCCTGTGGCAATTGAAAAACTGCATAAAAAGTCACATATCAACATGCATCATTTGGCAAATCCTAAAACAGATTCACATTTACTACTTTTACTTTTTAAACTCCCTTACCTGGGATTAAATAATTCAGTAAGTAATGTCATTTAAAAGAGTGTTTACTGTAATCAACTTTGAAACTATGATAACATTTTAAGAGTAATTTTCTTCTCTTGCCAAAGGAAATATAAAGAAAATATGGGAAACAGAGAAAGCATGTCCTCTGGAGAACATTCGAGCAAAACTACATTTTATTTTCACCAAGGTAAATATTAGTAGTGAATTTTCAGCTGGAAACCTCTGTATTATCAACAGAGGCTTTTTCTTGTAAAGAGCTGTGAGACTGATCCTTCAGTTGAAGTCAATAAAAAGACATAAATCGACTAGACTTTAAAGTGTTTGGTAAGCTAGAGGATCCTATATTGGCTTTGAGATGAAAAGGGGCTGTTCAGCTCTTCACAGAGAAGGTTCCAAGGGCTTTGGACATTATTGTGTTTATCTGTGTATACTGGTTCACATACTTATTTTTCTTAACTGCAAAGCACAACAAAACCAACGTTCTGTTTGAAAGAACTAGAGGAGGCACTGCAAAAAAGCTATGTGAAGCAGAGAGTAGCTCAGAGATTACTTACTCCTCCAGACAAAAAGCAATCTAAATTAGAAAGAGTGATATCCATGCTCTTCACTTCAGAATGCAGGGCAGCTCTTTGAAGGCCCCTGTCTCTGTAGTGTATAACTCAGAAATACAGGCATGCTCTTGTGAGATATCTAGTAGCAAGTTCCCTAACAAACTGATGAATAAGCAATTGAAAGAAATGTGAGAAAACTGACCATCTTGGGTGGTTAGTAGAACTCATAATAGGACATGTCTTCTGATCCTCAGAGAAGCAAAATTAACTTGGTTTTTAGATTTTTTTTCATCTTGAAAAGTATATAATAATGGGAATTTTATTATCACTTGCAGTCTTTATAAAAACCTTCCACCGACACGAATATGAAAAGAGAATATTGACCTGTAAGAGGTTCTGCAGTATCAAGTCTGTTATTTTATATGTGAAAGCCCTTTAGAGGAAAAGTATTCCACAATTAAATAACTGTGGAATCTAAATACACTAGGAAACATTCATTTCTGCTGCTAAACATTATGATATTTCATTGCTTGCAGCACTTTGAAAGAAAACAGTGTGATTTCAGAGAGTGTGCATAAAATTTAAAAGAAACCTGAAGTAAGGAAGGAAGGAAGAAACAGACAGAAGGAGGGAGAGAAAAAGGAAGGGAGGGAGAGAGGGAAGGAGGAAGAAAGGACGGAAGGACAGAAGAAAGGAAGAAAAAAAGGAAGGGAGGGAGGGAAGGACCAATTAATCATATATTAGTATTTTCTCTTTCACTGGTGTGCAAACTTTCTTTTTTTGTAAGTATACATTTTGTTATCATCATCCTAAGTCTGCAACCTTTGAACAATGCAAATATTTTTTTCATGTTCTTCATATTCTTGAGGACTTGTAGTTTAAATCTGCATACAGATTCATAAGAAATAATCTAACCCCTTTAATGTCATAAGGCAGTGGCAATATGAATTGTCTTCTAGAAAAAATGGTATTCAGTTTGTTAAATAAATTACATCCATATCCAGAAACTTCATACCTTGCAATATGAATTGTCTTCTAGAAAAAATGGTATTCAGTTTGTTAAATAAATTACATCCATATCCAGAAACTTCATACCTTGCACTTTTGTTAAACCCCGTTATTTATGTGATTAAAACAGATGATCATTATTAAGAATTTCTTACACTTTCTGTTAGATTTTCATCTGAATTAACTACTATACAAAATAACCAGCAATGAACTTGGTGCTACTCATCAAAAACTTTAAGACTTTTTAACTTGAAATAACTTTTACAAACAGTCGATTATAGCTGCCACCCGGGTATTTTGCACTGAGGATCATCAATGCGCTGGAAAGTGTTCATACAACATAAGAAAACAATGGTCTACATATATAACTATGCAGCAGACCCTTTGGGACATTTTGTATGTGATCCCTGTGTTTAATAGAAGCACTTTTTCAAATGAAATGCTGGCAGGAAGTTCTTCTGCAACTCTTTCCTTTCATCCTATATCCACTCAGAAGGTGAACCAATATCAGCACAAATTTGTACAAATTTCACCACAATTGCTGGAATTGGAACCACCCTGCTACCAAAGCTATGCTACTACCACTGTTCTCAGTATCTGAAATATAGACTCCCACAGTATTATGCAGGAGGAATCTACAGCTGACCCAGCATTACCAATGTCACCAGGACATAGTTTGGATGATTTGACATTTACTCTTGGATTCTGCTATACTCCGCTTCTTCTATCACAAAGAGAGAAGAATCTGTTCCTTAATCCTTGCCACAGTACTGTACTTTCTTTCTTTCTCCTCATGTCCAGGTGCTTTCTTTCACTCTCCTGCTCCTTTTTTGCATCTTTTTCTTACTTTGGTGACCACGATTCTCCCTCAACCAGTCTCTCCACCTTTTTCATGTTTGCAGTTTTTCACTGCTCTTTTTTCCCTCTTTTCATCCACCTTATATCCAAACTAGAAATGCAGGATCTAGTCAGGCCACTTCAAACTATCTTAGGAATAGTAGTGCTTGGTTCTGCTCTCTTTCTACTCTTTCATTCCCACCCTGCCACAAAGCAACAGAAGCTCCAAATATCAGATAAGCCCTCTCTCACTAGAGGAGGCTGAGGAATATTTTTAGGCCCCCCCCAGTATGTATCATCCAGTATTTTCATTACTACAGTCAAAGTTGCAAAATCCTCTGTGGAATAAAGGATATGAGCATGTTCATTGTGCAGTTCCCAAGGTCTCCTTACTTGTACTGATCCTGCTGCAAGAAGGAAATAGTACCTTCTACAATGAGAAGTTCACTTGCTGAACTCCTAGAAGTACTTATAAGTTCTTACTGACGTTCAGAATGCCCATCTCCCTTGTCTGCCTGAGTCACCACCTGACCAGGGACTTTCTCATTGATCTCCTTATGATTACCCATAGGATCAGGAGAAGAAGGAGTTCCAGACAATGGCAGAGCGTGTTCCCATACTCATGCTCTATGGTTACTTCAGATGGCATAGTGTATTCACAGTCTGCTTGAAAATATTAGGGACTGGTGGGTTCTCTCAATGTTGCTCTAATCAGTATCTTCCTGCAGTTACATTTTCATGTGTTTAATCTTTTGATCCTTCCCCCTTTATGTTTTTGTTTGTTTGTTTGTTTGTTTGTTTGTTTGTTTTTTGTCTTAATCACATAGAAACTCAAAGAAGGCTTATAGATACTGCTGCTGGTATTTTCCCCAGCAGAAAAACAAGTAAAAAAGATAAGTAATAAATCTGAATTGGAAAATAGTACCAAGCATATATAATAGTTCTAATGTAGAATGTTCTTCCAAAAACTTGTCTGACTTCCTGAGCCATGGTTGGGTCCCAATATTTGATATCCATTAACTGATTTCCTTTTTAATGAATATGCCCCATGACTTTATGCCTTACTCAACTTTTAATGTTGTTCATAGAATCATAGAATGGTTTGGGTTGGAAGGGACCTTTAAGGATCATCTAGTTCCAACTCCCCTGCCATAGGCTTGGTCTTCCTTTTACTAGATCACTTTCATCTCATTCTAGCAACAAAATTCACTGGTCCTATAAAGATGAACATACAAAAAGGTTTCAAAAGAATAAATAGGATGTGGATTTGAGTTCACATAATACGTTTTTTCCTTTCTATATTTATCACAACTCTACTAAAGATGTGTCCTATCATGTAGCTTACTTTTTTATTTTTTATTTTTCATGAAAGAAGGTTTCATTTCTTTGTGGGATTGCAAAAGCAATAATGAGATTTCTGTGGAAAACTGCACTTTAAAAGTCACCACTCCCTTACAAGAGAAAAAGGAGATGACAGAAGAAAAGGGATTTGCAAACTCTGATTTATATGTTTTTACAAACACCATGTGCTATACGGAGGCACTCCTAGGCAAACAAAAAATCATAGGAAACTAAGCTGACAAAATAAAAAAGTTAAAAAGTAGGAAGCAGATGTCAGCATACATGTAGAAGCAACAGGTTGCATTGAAATAGTTTGCATTTTAAAGTGGACTGAGTGGGAGATAAGATGAGATTCTAGTATAAGTCTTATTTTAATTAAAACACATTCGTTGGCATTAGATTGTTACATCTAAGTAAAGGTCAAGTGATTGTCTTTGGGGACAAAGATAATAAGGAAGCTTTTTGCATTATTCCATTCTTTATGATTTTTGACAATTAGATATATTGTTCCTATTAGCAATGTGTTAAAAATTAAATGTGTTAAAATGTGAGAAATGACAGCAAAATATTTACTCAAATATTTGATCTGTCTGGTTCAGAGATACTTTTGGGGATTATATATATAAATGTTCCTAACACAGTTAAGTTCTTTCAAAATCCCTGTAAAATCATTCTCAAATTTTTTTTATTACTGAAAATGATTATCCATTTGTAGACAATGTGAGCCAGAAAATTAGCAAATGCAAAATGTAAATGATTCACAGTTATAACAAGCTCTTTTAGCCACTTTGAGTGGTTGATACTATGAAAGTGGAAAATGAAAGGTCTTTTATGGTCAGAGTATTTGAGTGCTGAGGCTGATATATCAGCAATTGATACCTATTCACCACGCACACTGGTGAGTAACTTGGCACTACTGCCCTTTCTCTGACTTTTGCTCTGTGGAAAAAAGAAGAGGAAAGAGATATCAATGAATATTTATCCCAGTTGAACAAAGATGCATTTATCTGTTATTATGATGGAATTCACACATGTATCTTGTACAAAGATATTATAATGTTGATTTCATACCATTAATGTTTGAAGTAAAATACATTATAAAAGGTAAAAAGGTACATTTACCATAGCACATTTTATTTTTATTGATTTCAGCTTCCAACATAAACTAATTTAATCTCTATAAATCAAGTTTAAAAAAGAGCGCAATCTCCCTTCTGCTCCTTTACCACTCTTTGTGAAAGTGTATTGACAGTGTGATTTTTATCTTGAATTTCAGATCTCTGTATGCAGCAAGTTTTCTCCTTTACATGCTTTTCTGTGACAGAAATTATTATACATTTGAAGCTATTTAAAATGAACAGAAGGACATGCTTGGTGGCTTGTTGAAATGATGTGATCAGTACCTTCTTGAACATTTGCTTAGATTTGCTGTTACTTGGAACAGTAATTGAAAGTAAAATTGTTGATTTTGAACTTCAGGATTCTCTCAGTCATGTGGTCCAATATCAAAAGGCTTCACTTTCTTTTTTGTAGTATTCATAAAGCACTATCCTACAAGTCTGCATTTTTAAAAAATCACAATTTGAAAATTTGCAATTCACTTGCACTTTGGTCATGTATTCAGGGAAAATATAACCAAAGCCCAAATATTTTCAGGCTCACTTATATTGAGAGGCCACTTGCTGTACAGTTTCCTTAAAGCCAATTAACTATTATAAAGAATGGATTGCAGTATCCAGTCATTCATGTTGGTAATTTTCAAACTATTAAATATATTTGCTTTTTTTCTCTCTCTTCATGTATCTATTTGTTTCTTATTTGAAATATGTCTGGTTTGTCTGCCTGGCCTTCTTTCAAACTGAAATGTATACTTATATCTTTGATTTTAAAATTGTAGAGAACTTCTGCTTTTGTTTTCCTGCTTTTGTTTTCCCACTTTTGTATTAATAAAAATAGCGTTTGATTTTTTTTTTTTTTTTAAGTGTAGCCTGTACATCTGCAGTACAAATCTGAATGATGAAATAAAGGCAATTTTCTTCAAGTGCATGCCTTTTCCTCAAAAAAAAAAAAAAAAAAAGAAAAAGAAAAAGAAAAAGAAAAGAAAAGAAAAGAAAAAAATACAACTCTTTACAAGATACAAGACAAATGACACAAAAGTGAAAGGGCACTGATACAAACTGGATAGGCTTACAACATAATTGAATTAAGTCTTGTGTGCCACATATGATCACAAAGCAGGGCCATGTCTTGAGCACTCTGAATGTGGGGAGGCTGCCAGTCAATAAAAAGGCCCTTTAAACTGGTTAAATGCATCATGAGCGTGTGCAGAACCCTCCTAGCTAACAGGTGGCTGAATAAAACTCAGCTGGTGTTGCACAGGGCTATAGCATTGACCTTCTTTAGGATAATTTCAGCTCTCTTTAAAAAAAAAAAAAAAAAAAAAAAAAAATTGTTACTGTACTTGGTGTAGTGGAAACAATTTAAGGATGAATAATTTCTTTTAGTCCCTTGAGGCACCGGTGGCTAGCTCTGCACTCTCTCTTTCTGTGTCTCTCAACTGAATTAACATAAAGGAACAGTGACAACAGCAAGCTGAAAAGCGTAGCTGGTGGGAGGATTAAGTATATCATTGAAAGGAATTATGTTGTAAATGACTGGGAGGGGTAGGGGCTTCTGTTCCTTGGTCCCATCTGGTCTTTAAAGAATACCTTGTTGTAATTACCCCCAGATGGCTTTGTGCTACGCTGGGTCTGGACAGCCAGGTGCCACTGTACCCTGCTGGGTGTGATATTCATTGCTGCATGCAGTGACAAAAATGGACTTTATTACAACCTAATTTCTTCCAGGGTATTACACAAATATGAAATGAACATAGCTTATCAAACAAGAGCTTAGTGTGCCAGGAGCAGAAGCTGTCACACCTAAGACAAGACCGCCTTGTTATTTTACTTTCAACAGCTGTCTAGAAAGGTGGAAATATCAACAATTTACAGTGTTTGTCTGCTAATAAATATATATTATATCGTGTTAGCTTTTTTTTCAGGAGCCTAAATGTTCAAATAAATCTAAAGCAATTTCTGGAAATGACACAATAACAAAAGACTGTTACAAATTCAGTTTTATGACAAGATTTACTGTAGGTTAAGTTCAGGCTCAATCCTGGAAGGCTTTGGCACACTGGCTGTCCTGTCTCAGCCCCAGCTGCAGGCATAACTAGGCCTCTGCGCAAAATGCAGACTTTGCTGTTTCTTCTTCTATTGACATTGCTATATTTGCTTCATGTAGTTCCTTATAATGGTACTACCAAAATTACATTAGTCCTACGCTTTCATATTTTCTTTCAAAAGTCAGTTTCTAAAGCTATTCTAAAGCAGTCATTATCACTATTTAAAACGTTGTCATTTTCCAGAATGCAAAAAAAAAAAAAAAAAAAAAAGAAAAAGAAAAAAAGAAAAGAAAAAAAAAAAAAGAAAAACTTGAGAAAGAAATAGCAAAAATAAAATAAAATAAATCTCAACTTTCTCTGAAGCAACTGGTCATATTTCCAAAACAAGGGGGAAGCCATGGCTTCCTACTGAAGTCCAATTCCTAAATCCACAATCCACGGGAGATTTTACAACTTTAGCAATCGTGTACACACAGTGGAAGCAGAAGGAATACATTTTTCTCTATCCTTTCCTTTTCTCTTTACGTAAGCAAACTTCCTAAGAAGAAGTTTCCTAAACTCCTAAAGAAGTTTCCTTCTTTATTTTCCAGAAATTATATTTAATGAGGTCCTAAGTTGAAGGTACAGCCTGGAACTTGCTGCTGTACTCTAAGGCAGCTTCAGCTGTGTCAGTTGGGTGCTGTGCTGGAGCAAGTGTGACTTCTTACTTGATCTCTACAGACACCATAGTCTATTTCTAAGTTAACTGTAAACTAACATGGAGAAAGTTAGCAGTGGTGGTTTACAGTGGATAAGCCAGCAAGTACCTACATTGTTCTCTTATTTCTCAGCTATGCTGCTTGAGGTACTGCTGAGCTACCATGCACTGGTCCGTAAACAGAGACTGTTGTCTCAACAATTCTTGGTCACTAAAACCACAGACAACAGCTTGCTGCTTTTCTGAGGTTTGAAAACAAAAGAAAATCTCATCACCAGTTTCTTGTGGCTCCACTATGTTTTGTCTAAGCCAAGATTGTCTGTCCCCATTCTTTGCCTACTATATCATGTAGTCAAAGTGAGAGAAGATGTAACTGCACTGTTAACATGCTCAAAAGATGTTGGAAACTTATGGAAAAAAAGAGATATTCTTTATGTCTTCTAAATTGCCAGTGAAAATATACAAGCGGTCTCACAGCTGAGTGCCTAGTCTTCTTCACTGCTATCGTCTTGCTTGTACTTCAGAGACAGTGGCCTGCTTTGCTTTTGCCCTGAGGTTATTTTATTCTGTCCTGACACTGTAAAGCTTAAGCGTGATATTTTTCAGAAAAGTAAAGTAATTTTGCCATATAGAAAAATCAAACTTCTAAGAAGATGTGTTGTTTTGCTTTACTTTGTCTCAAATTGAGACATATATCAAAATATGGTTAGCCCTACATTCATTCGTTAGCTACATTTTTTTAACTTGGAATTACCAGTAAATTATTACTCTCTCCCATTTCTGTAATTGACCCTTCTTTCTTTACACTGCAAATATATATTAAAAAAAAAAATCCATTCAAAGTGAAATATTTTTTCACTCTTTCTCCAGAATTTGGGCAACAGAGTTTTTTGGAGTATCTCTAATTGGCTCCTATTCACCAACTCCAGGAAGTTCAAATTCATCTATAAAGCTCTTGTGTCATCTTCCATTACCATTTGAATACTGTCAAAAGAAATCTAAGTGTTGTGTCAGTGACATGGCAGATAAGTGCATTAGTCAGTCAGATCCTTGCTATCAAATATGATGGGAAAAAATTCTGGCATTAGGGAGGTCAGACTTATGCTGACTTAATACTGTGTAGTGGCAAGTTTCTGTATGATGATCAAACTTTCAAGAGGTATTTTCTATCCTCTTTTTCTCTCTCCCCACTTTTCTCTCTCCTTTTTCTCTGTTTTGAGTTGACGTATTTTAATATGTGCTTTTTGAAAGTTAAATTATATTGACGATATTTATCACAGGTGATTAATTTTTTGCATGAAAAATAGATACATAGAAACATAGAATGATTGGTGTTGGAGGGGACCATAAAGATCATCTGGTTCCAAACACTGTCATTGGCAGAGTCATGTTCCGCTAGATCTGATTGCTCAAAGCCCCATCTATCCTGGCTGTGAGCACTTTCAGAGACAGACTATCCACAATTTCTCTGTGCAGTGGAATGCCTCACCACTCTCATAGTGAAGAATTTCTTGCTCATATCTAATTTAAATGTACTCTCTATTAACTTAAAGACATTGACTCTTGTACAATCTCTACATACTTTTGTAAAAATTCACTCCCTAGTTTTCTCCTAGGCCTCCCCTTAGGTACTAGAAGACCATTTTAACATCCCCTTGAAGCCTTCTCTTCTACAGGTTGAACAGCCCTAATTCTCTAACCTCTTCTTCAGACAGGTGCTTTAGCTTTCTGATAATCTTTGTGGCCTCTGCTGGACTCAATCCTACAGATCCACAACTTTCTGGTACCAGAGGTCCCAGGTCTGAACACAGCACTCCAGATGGGGCCTCATGAAGGTAGAGGAGGGACAATCACTTGCCTTTTCCTCCTGGCCATAATTCTTTTGACTGCAGGCCAGTTTTCTTTCTGGGCTGTAAGTGCATGTTGCCAGCTCATATTGAACTTCTTATCAACTAGTACCCCCAAGTCCTTCTCTGTAGGGCTGTTCTCAATCTTTTCTCCACCTAGCCTGTATTTCTGCCTCAGATTACCCTGACCCAAGAGCAACACCTTGCACTAGGTCTTGTTGTACTTCAGGAGGTTCTCAAGTCTCTCAGTCTCTCTGGATGACACTGCTTCCCTCAACCATGTTAACTTCACCACACAGATTATTGTCCAGTGTAAACTTGCTGAGTGCACTTAGTCCAACTGTCCATGTCACCAACAAAGATGTTAAATAGTGCCAGTCCTAATATCAATCCTGAAGAACACTACTCATTACTGGTCTCCACTAGGATATCAAGCCCTTAACTGCAATACACTAAGTGCAATCTTCCTGCCAATTCCTTATCCACTGTGTAGTCCACCTGTAAAATCCATGTCACCCCAAACTAGAGACAAGAATGTTATGTGGGACAGTGTCAATGCTTTACACAAGTCTATCTTTACACAAAGTAGATGATGTAACTTGATGTAAGAAAGATGTTCTAACACCATCACAGAAGGCTGTTATTGAACACCATCATTTGCTGGGCACAATTTGCCCTTAGTGAAGCCATACTAACTGCCACCAATCACCTCTCTGTTTTTCATATGCCTTGGCATACTTTCCAGGAATATCTGCTCCATGATCTTGCCATGCACAGAGATGAGACTGAATAGTAGTTTCCTGAGACTTCTTTCCTTCCCTTTTTAAAAATGAGGGTTATGTTTTTCCTTTTCTTCACCAGATTGCCATGACTTCTCAAGTATAATCAATAGGGGCTTAGCAACTTCATCTGCCCATTCTCTCAGGTCCCTCCGATGCATCTTATCAGGTCCTCTGGACTTGTGAACAGTCACATTCCTTGGATGTTCTCAAACAGTTTATTCACCTACAGTGGGCAGTTTTTAATACTCCCAGTCCACATTTTTGCCTTCCACAGCTTGGCTGGTGTTTCTAGAATACTTGCCAGAGAAAACAGAGAAAGAAAAATTTTCATAGTTCTCCTGTTTCCTTCAGGATTTCCTTTTTTCTTCCTTTTATCATCTATTACCAGTAAGAAGATTTTCTTGTTTCTCTTGATATTCCCACCCAGATTTAATTCGGTCTGGGCTTTAGTTTTCCTAATGTGATCTTTGGTTAAACAGACAATATCTCTGTATTTTTATCAAGTTACCTGTTCTTTCTTCCATCTTTAGTATGCTTCATTTTTGTGCCAGAGTTTGGCTAAGAGCTCCTTGTTCATCCATGCAGGCTTCTTGGTATTTTTAGCTGACTTCCTCTTTGTTGGGATATATCACTCCTGAGCTTGAAGGAGGTGATCCTTGAGTATTAGCTAGCTTTCTTAAACCTCTCTTCCTTCTAGCACTTTATCCCATAGTTCTCTACCAATCAGATTCCCAAAAAAGCCAAAGTCTGCTCTCCAAAAGTCCAGAATAGTGAGCTTGCTCTGTGCTCTCTTCATTCTCCTAATGAACTCCATTATCAGGCAAAGCTCCAAGAACTCCAGTGGTAACTGATATAGAGGGCAACATCTCCTCACCTCACCCTCCTGTCCTTCCTAAGGAGCCTGTACCTTTCTGTTCCAACCATCCATTCACAGAAGCCATCCCGTATCACATTCATAGCCTTGGAGACATACCCACATTTCTAACTTTTCATCTTTATTCCCCATACTACATGCATTTGCATAGACATATTTGCATATTTTAGGAATATGCCTAGAAGTAATTAAAATGATCTACATAAGCCAGATATGCTTGTCAAAATTAATTTCCATCCTTGTAAACTCTGTATGTACATAATTTACAACAATGAATAAATGTTAGTATTTATGTGAATGAAAGAAGAATCAAGAAAATGCCAGTTCTGGCTTTCAATATGATTTATATCATTTGAAGAATTATATTATTATAATAACTAGAAAAAAAGAAGCTTGAAATCCTTCATTTTTACATTAGGAACACCCAAAGGATAGAATTACCTGAAGTTTACCTATCAAGTTTAGGATCCAGTTTGGATCTAATTCTGACCACAATTAGTCAATTACTGTGTCGATCATGTCAATTCTGTATTTCACAAGCCATCTTTAGTAAGTCTCCATGAGACTTCTATCCTCTCAATACTTAGCTTCTTCCTCCAGTTATACTGATGGTGAAGACGTTTGCTGGGTAGCAGATGGTTATCACGCACCCTTGAGCAATTGATTTGGAAGGAGGGATTTAAGGAAGTAACATCCCTCCCACCATAAGCAAAGATCAGGTTCATGATCACATGAGGAAACTCAATATCTACAAGTCTATGGGTCCTGATGGGATGCATCCCAGAGTCCTGAGGGAATTCACTGATGTAGTCACCAAGCCACTCTCAACAATATTTGAAAAGTCATGTCAATCAGGTAAAGTCCTTGGTGAATGGAAAAAGGACAATGTCACACTCATTTTTAATGAGTAAAGAGGATGACCTTGGGAACTACCAACCTGTCAGTCTAATCTCTGTGCCATAAAAGACTGTGGAGCAGATCCTCCTGGAAACTGTGCTAAGGCACATGGAATACAGGGAAGTGACCCAGGAGAACCAGCATGGTTTTACCAAGAGCAAATCCTGCTTTATCTGCCCAGTAACCTTCTATGATGATATAAATGCATCAGCGGACAAGGAAGGAGCCACTGATGTCATCTATCTGGACTTCAGTAAGGCCTTTGACACAGTACCCCACAATATCCATCTCTCCAAATTGGAATGATATGGGTTTGATGGGTGGAATGCTCAATGGATGTAGAACTGACTGCAGGATGAATTCCAGAGAGTGGTGGTCAGTGGCTCCATGTCGTATAGAGTCATAGAATCATTGAATCACTCAGGTTGGAAAAGACCTTGAAGATCATTGAGTACAACCATGACCTAACCATACTACCCTAACTAACAACCCTCTGCTAAATCATGTCCCTGAGCACCACATCCAAATGGGTTTTAAACACATCCAGGAATGGTGACTCAACCACCTCCATGGGGAGCCTATTCCAGTGCTTAAGAACCCTTTCTGTAAAGAAGTGTTTCCTAATATCCAACCTAAACTTCCCCCGGTGCAACTTGAGGCCATTTTCCCTCCTCCTGTCACCTGTCACCAGCCCCACTCTTGCTGTCAGCTCCCTTCAGGTATTGGAAGAGAGCAATAATGTCTCCCCTCAGCCTCCTTTTCCCTAGACTAAACAGCCCCAGTTCCTTCAGTCTCTCCTCCTTGGGCATATTCTCCAACCTCTTCACAAGCCTTGCTGCCCTTCTTTGGACCTGCTCCAGCACCTCCTTTGGGCACCTCAGTACAGAAATGTCCTTTCTGTACTCAGGTGCCCAAAACTGAGCACAGTACTCGAGGTGAGGCCTCACCAATGCCGAGTACAGGGGCAGGATTACTTCCCTTGTCCTGCTGACCACACTATTCCTGATACAAGCCAGGATGCCATTGGTCTTCTTGGCCACCTGGGCACACATTTTCACCGACTGTCCATCACCAAGGTCCCTTTCCATCAGACAGCTGTCCAGCCACTTCTCCCCAAGCCTGTAGCGTTGCCTGGGATTGTTGTGACCAAAATACAGGACCTGACACTTGGCCTCATGCAGTCTATCCAGGTCCCTCTGTAGTGACCTTCTGCCCTTAGGCAGATCAACACTCCCTCAACTTGGTGTCAAACTTACTGAGGGTGCATTCAATCCCTTCATCAGATCATTAATAAAGATGTTAAATAGAAACAGCCCCTGGGGGACACTGCTTGTGACCGACCGACTGGATTTAACTCCATTGACCATAGCTCTTTGGAAATGGCCATCTAGCCAGTGTTTCACTCAGTGGAGTGTACACCCATCCAAACTGTGGGCAGCCACCTTCTCCATGAGAATATTGTGGGGGACAGTGTCAAAGGCCTTACTGAAGTTCAGGTAGACCACATCAACTGCCTTACATATGCAAGACATTACATACAGGCTCCAACTGGGTGTAACCCCAGTTACACCCCCACTCCCCTTCGTACCTAGTTAAAAGCTCTATGAATGAACCTTTCGTATGGAGATCAGTGATCAGTAGTTTC
Organism: Phasianus colchicus; assembly: GCF_987193195.1. Taxonomy (NCBI): domain Eukaryota; kingdom Metazoa; phylum Chordata; class Aves; order Galliformes; family Phasianidae; genus Phasianus; species Phasianus colchicus. The sequence goes on from NC_143476.1 coordinate 76,893,396, forward strand.
CCCCAGGGGTCAGTCCAGGACTGATACTCTTTAATATCTTCATAAATGATACCTACAGTAGAGTCTAGTGCACCCTCAGCAAGTTTGTTGATGATACTAAGCTGTGGGGTGCTGTCGACATGCCTCATGGACAAGATGCCATCCGGAGGGATCTAGACTGAGCAGTGGTCTCAGAGGGGAACCTAATGAGGTTCAGCAAAGCCAAGTGCAGGATCTTCCACCAAGGATCTTGTCAAGAGGTGGCCAGAGATTTAGTGGATGCCTTGCCGTTGGGATTTTCAAGGTCAGGCTCTGGGCCTGTTCTTGTTCATTGCAGGGGAGTTGGACTAGATGACCTTTACATAGCCCTTCCAACTCTTAAGGATTCTGTGATTCTATGATTCTTTGTTATTCGTCTTGCTGTAAAACTTCTACGTATTAGAAGAAAAAACTCCATTATTACTCTAATAAGTATACTGTCTTTCCACCTTGTGTACACGTTCTTTTTGAACTAGGGAGACTTGGTAAAAGAGCTGACTTCTATATGCGGAAAATGGTAAGCTTCTGGTATTAATAACTAAAGAAATCAAAGAAATAATATAATCTTAATATGTATGACTTGCTGACATCAATTAATCAGACTTTTAAACTTCAGCATTAGTCTTGCTTTAAGAGATTACCTATTTCTAAGCAATTTTTACAACTCATGATTAATGATTGCCTTCTGAATGCAGAGCATTTATACAGTCGTATACAGTAGGTATGTTCATCCAAGAAACTGAATCTTTACAGGACAAGCAGAATCACAGAGCACAGGAGATGACATATTTATTGATGAAAACACTGTTTTGTCAATAACACCAAAGTGAAGCTGTGTTATATTGAACTATCTTGCCAGAAAGATCTAGTGTGGTGAGCTTGCACTATTAGGCTTATTTTCTTTTGTTTTGTGGTGTTTCATGTTTAAAAAATAAAAACTTTTGTGAGAAGTGTTAGACAGGCAGCAGGAATTATATTTGTTGAGCATTTCTCGGCCTTCTGTAGCTACTAGTTAACCACATTATGGTCCTGGCTTAAGATGCAGCATTTCTGAATGCATATTCAGTGTTACTGTAGATATGGTGTTGCTTGTTCCCTTCATTTTGCATGAAGATTCTGCACATACTTGAGTAGGAAATACACAAGATAATAAATTGAGCAAACTTCATTCTGTTGCAATTTTGCTGCACTTCCAGAGACATGTCTTTGTTTCAGTACTGGATGGAATAAGTGAAGCTACTTTGGAGGAACTACATGAGCACAGACATGAAAATGCAGATGGTAACTTCTGGAATAACCCAGAATTGGCATTTAAATCTACATATGAATATACAACATACATATGAATATGTATAAATATACATAGGAACTACGATACAATTAATCCAGTACAAATCATATGAGATTATAATGGCACAATCTGGAATGGAAACTATATAATCTCTGAATTCAGTGACATTCCATAGAAGAAGCTCTACTACCCATCCCACTTTTCTGGGTTATTCAGCTTTTCATAAACCTCTTTCTCCCTCTCTAATTGTTTTAAGCTGAATCAATGTATTTATTGAAAATACTTTTTTTGAAAAAGTCTACTCTTCCATACTTTTCAGGTCAGTCATCTTGAGGCAAGGCATAGAATTGCAGGACAGTTTTAAAATTGGCAGCAGAAATAGAAAATCTCCTCTGACAAAACAGCATGGCCTTAATGAGAAAAATACGATGCATTTTCAGGCTGGTGAGTTGAGTGTAAATTTTCAGTATTTGCTAAGCTGAAAGCCTTATTGTTTCATAGTTGGAATTTACAGGTAATCAGAAATGACTCCATCCTACTGTTGGGGATCTTCCACTCAAATTTCACTCAATAAGCTTTCAAACAGCCTTAAAGTCAAGCCAGACCTCAATCATTCTCCAAAATGCCATGAACCCTCTTCTACACATGGACATATCTTTTTAATTATTATTAACCCGAATCACTTGACTTTACAGTGATTTATGGACCTTTATGAGATGGAGCCTTGCAGTGCAACATGGTTACCACAGGCAGAGTATGAATCACAGCAGGGAACATGCAGGTGGTGTAAAGCTTTGCTGAACCCTGTCTTAAAAAACAGTAGTGTTCTGCAGTTTGCTGAAAATGCTGAATGTTATGCCATTTTAAAGGAGGCAGCATAGAGATGGCATAGAGATGTTGTCACTGATTCTATATGGACTACTGCTAAATTAATAATAACTGGCCATTAAGTGGCGTGGCCAACATGAGGGATGAGCTGAGAGTGGGGTCTAACACAGAAGGTGAGGATGTGAGCTGGAATGGAAATTGGGATGCAAAACAGAGTGTATACAAAGATGACTGAACAGAATGATTCCTGGGAAGCAGAAAGGACAAATGCTGAAAGATTTCCACAGTCATTTTGACTCAGCCATATTTAACTTCCTTCAACTCAGTGCTCTTCAACCATTTGGCTCATGACACTGTGCATTTTATGTACAATCCAACTGTCTCTAAATACAGTCTATCCTTCCTACTGTTTTCATTGGAAAGGTAAACCACTCTGATAACAGGTGCTCCCGTGAGTTTAAATACTCTTATGTCATATGTCCTACCCTTACTTTTCCTCTATTTTTCTCTAAAATCACCAATCCTGTAACTATTGCAATGGCAAATACTTGGTGGAGAGAATGTTATGTAAAAGAGGCATGCAGTTCTAGAGTGGGTATTTATTATGTGTAGAGGAATGATGTAGGTAATATCCTGAGGAACGTACATGCAAGCTCGATTTTCATTCTGAGAACTGTTTCATTAATGCAAGACTATCTGTAGTTGTGGGGTTTTGTTCTGTGTAGTATAAACAGTCCAAAACAGAATGAAATTGTTAATTCCAAAACACTGGAAGTTGTGCACAGAAATTTTGATTCTCTCACAGTACTTACCCTCTTCTAAGCATTTTGAAAAAAAAAGATCAGTGAACTTAAAAAGCAGTGACACTGGGAAGGATCATTATTTTAAATAAATATCATTGCCAGTGACTAATACAGTGAGATTATTGCTGCTATGGAGTTAAGGAAAGTGAGAATGTTTGTGTGATTTGTCTGATTGTTTTTGTTCAAAATGAATCTATAGTGCACCATAAGGTCCATTTGAAGCATATGTTCTTTATAATGATTAAAAAGTTGTATAATGCATTGGTCCAATATTATGACTAATGTAGTAGAAAGACCTGTCTTCTAGTTTGTGTCAGTCTCCTTTTGAAAGCTATTTACAAAATTAACAAGTTTGATTTTTCTTACAGCAGCTTTATAAATTGTGGTATTTGCCCCTTTTCTGAAGTGATGTTTTGTGAGGATTGTGGCTGCTATCACAGAGAGTGAGTGATCATTCCTGCTTCTTAATGAGTGCAAATTGCAGGAGACAAATTTCTTCTTCTGGGTGGGAGGTGAACTGGAAATTCAATTCTGAACTATAATGTTCTGGAGTAGATGATGAGACTTTGGAAACTTTCAAAAAAAATTTTCTTCAGGGATTAAAAGAAAAATCTCATTTGTTTGCAGATATAATAAGTATGCAACATACTCCTAATATATTTCTACAGATAGTTGAATATTTCATAAAAAATGGTGTGGAATAAGAATGCACTCTATTTTCTTCTTCTCTGCTATTTGTGATTACTTAGTGCACAATATGCTTTTAAAGTAGCATCTTGAAAACAGAGTGCATTATATAGACATTGTGTAGAAATCTACAACCACAGTATCCTGAAAGGAAGCACTCATAACTGTAATACTTTTCTTTGACATCTAAACTGAACAATAAATTTTATGAGCCAATTTTTTTGAAAGTTGAAGAGGTTGTGGTTTGTAATGGCCAAATAGAAAATGCTTCTGAAATACAAGAAATATACTCATGGCCAGAAAGGAATACTGCTGTATTCCTGTATTCCTGTAAAGTATTTACAGGGAGAGCAGTAACAATATTTTATGCATTGGATATTGTATTTAAGAAAGCAATAAAAGACTTCACAAAAACTGAACCATGCAGTCTATATAGTTTTCTATTGAAGAGTAGAATGAAAAGTATTAGGAAAACTTAGCAAATTATGTGATATCTCACTAATAGGAAATGCAATACAGTGTCTGAATTAATTTTTAGGTGCACAGTAGGGTTTATCTACATCAATGCAGTAAATTGCAGAATTCTGCAATTCAACATGAAAAAATTCTTCCCATCAGATTAAAGATCTATAGACTTCATTTCTTTCATTCTGGAGTGGCTACATTAAAACATATCTCCTGTCCTATATCACTTCTGCACATTTTCCCTGTTGCATTCTCCATTTTCCTGTTTATTTAATCTTGGAGAATAGAAACAAGGTTGAAATAGTAATAGAATGAAAATCCGTCTACATTCCAATTACTTATTTAGAGCACATACCTCTTAATCTCAAAAGTATGTAAACTCTAATATGTAAGGACAAACATTCAATTTTTCACAAGACAGAGCAAACAAGTTCTATGGCTGAAACTATGTAAATTAACTTACAATAATTTATCATCAAGTGCTTCCTTTGAGAAGTTTGTATGGACTTATGAAACTGCAGAGCATAGACATAAACAAGATCTTGTAGATAAATGGCAATTCAAATCAATTTATGATAACCATCAGTATGTCTTCACTGAAAACCCCTTCTCATCAGATATGATTGCCACTACAGTACTCTACAATTGTGAAGATAAGAGGATATTATTTTCTGGCATTTCATTCTTTTTCTCTAATTTTTTATTTTATTTCACCTCATTCTTTATCCTCCAAATGCAAAATTATAATAACTTGTCAGTCACATCTTATAGTATAAGAAAATTGAAAATTAGATTGGAAAGGGATGGCAAAACATATGGCCCATCTATTCTGTAATCAAATACCTCCCTAGGTCTAATCAGTAAAAGGACAAGCCAGCTGAAACGCTTGTGCACATCTTTACATGATATTCTCAATGTCATCTGAACCAAGCAAAATATTGTGTGGGGATTCACTCCTCTGAGGCTGGCTGCAGTATTGATTCTTCATTAAGATACTCAGTAGCTAAAAGAAATTCTGTCTGACTATTATAACGTGCTCCTGAAAACACTAGGAAATATCCTTGGCTTGAAAATACCATCTTAGACAAACTTTAATGCACACCTTAGAAAAGAAACTAGTAATAATTTTGAATCAGACAATTGACTTAAGAGTAAAAAAATTCATAAAGCTGTTGAAGAGCAGTACAAATTATCAAAAATTTCTTATGCTGCATCTCGTTGGATATTAATTGCTATATAACAAGAAAGAAAAAAAAAATGCAATTAAAGCAGTGCTCTGTTTGTGCTACTATACTTACTGGTCTATCCAGTTTTCCAGTATTAACTCCCATTTCCACAGGTTTTGAAAGCCAGTACGAAGCTGGTACCCACAAGATCAGCTGTTCTTCAAGGCTTAAATCCTTAAAGGAATATGAATTTAAAATACTTTGGGCCATGTTCTGATCTTGATTATCCTATTGTAAATTTCTATTAATATTGAATTAATGAAGCACAATCTTTCTAGACCATATTTCTAAGAAATAATTCTGTTTAAGCATTCCTCATGAAATCATCAGTTCTACACAATAATGTTTGAATACTGGCGACTTCAAAGATGAAGAAAGTATTGCTATTGTAATGATTGGATTATTTTTGAACATAATAGGGTGAACACACTACACCTGTCACTAGATCGGCATTTCTTTATGTGGTAAATTTTCTTCAAATGGTAGTGAAGAGTTAACTCTTATGATGAGGCACAGATGATGGATGAACTGGATGGAGCTTTAGCAGGTGACAAAAAGGTTTCAGAAGGATAGGAAGAGGCATGGACTTTTTTCCAATAAGAAATCACCTGTCAAAGTCCAGAAGCCACCAGTTAAGATAACATTATATCTCTAGATCTTCCAGCCTGCATAAAGTATGTTCAGTATTAAAGGTGACAAATCTGAACTGTATTGAGACCCATTCATTCATGTACTTGATATTTTTTCTGACCAATATAAAAACAAAACTGAAAAATTTAGCTTAGTAGTACCTTAATAAATAAGGACTGAGAAACATCTACTTATTTTTATCCACTTTGAAATAGGGGCCAAATCTGGAAGGTTACACTTAAACATTTATTTAGCTTTGTTCTCATGAAACTGATGTTGAGTAACTTCCTTCTACCTGTAAGTGCTCACAGAACTAAACTGACTTTAGTCAAATTTTAACAGGCTCCTTATTTAATGCTTTTTAGTTCTTTGAATGGGAAAACATTGTCAAATAAAGAATATTCTGTCATATGTATTCTGTCATATAATGAGATGTGTATTAGATTTTCCTATCCTGCTTCTATTAGGTAATAAGAATATTAAAAGAGCAACCCTGATAAGAATTTGACTATTTTGAAGCTTTAAAAAATGAGTGCATACCTTATTTTTGATTCCCATCAGTAAAATCATATTGGAAACTTTCTGAGTCTCAGCCATGAGTACAGATAACCTCAAGAAAATTTGGCCTGAAATAAAGAGCTTGTTTATTTAAGAGTTGTTAATTTGGAAATACCTGGCTGAACACTTTGAAAGTAGTACTTCTGCTGGAATCAGCCCTACAATATAGAATCATACTAGAAACTGGAAAAGAAAAGCAACACACAAATAACTTCCAAGTACTAATGCAGACAGATGTTAATTTTTGCTGAATTAAGGAAAGTAAAAGCAGACTTTATCACAGTCATTTCAAAAGACTATTGGTGTTGAAATTAGAAGTAACATTTGAAACATTGCCTATTTACAAATTACATGTTTATTTTACAAAGCCTTTAAAGGTTATTATATTAAGTGACCTACAAAAATCAGTTTTTTCTTCCTTTCTTCTTAGGTACAATTCTGAAATTAGTATTGGAGAATTTAATAGTTTTAAAGCAATACACATGATAAAGCTTCACACATTAATATTAACCCCACAGTTAAAAGGTTTTTGTTAAGAGTGGGTTAACCACAGTTAGTAGGTTAAAGTGTACAGACAGCAGGTTAAAGTGTACTGAACCAAGTTTATTGAGAGAGACATGACAGTGCTGTCTTGTGGAGCTCTGTTGTAGAGGGTTTTTGCTGTCTCTCTAGGTGACAGAGGAGTCAGTGACAAAATGAGGTAGTGACCCACTCAGAGATGTCTAACATATGCTGGCACAGATGCTACCAGACGTCTCCCACAGGGAAGGAGACAGGGCGTCATTATTGAATATTAGGGAAATTTGTATCAGAGAGGATTAAAGCTTCTTTCTTTTCTTTTCCTTTTTTTTGGGGGGGGAGAGGAGAGGAGAGAAGAGAGGGATCATGTCATTGCCTTGCTATAGTGAAGGACAAAAGATAAGCAACTCAAGTTCAACTTTATGATCTGCCCCCACAAAAGCCACATGTTTGAGCAACAGTAGATTAATGTGGAGACCTCTGGAGATAAGAGTTTAAATCTAGGTCAGATCCCTATGGTAGCATTTTGAGATGAAATATAAAAATGTTTGTGCTATTTTTGCTCCGAGGATAGAATGAAATTGTTCACTGCCTCATTTTACATTTTATTTTGTAAACTGCTTGATTTCAACAGATTTAAAATTTACTTACATGTCAAATGAATGTGTTACACCAAAGTTGTTTATTAGTAATTTGTTTTCCTCTGCTACCCTTATTAATGAGATGCATAAAGCAAGTTCGACTTAGGGATACATGGGCACACACCACTAAGGAACAAAGGAACAAAGACCCTAATTTTTGACTGAATGAAATTGCTCACAGGAGAAAAGCTGATGGCTCAAACAGAAATGAAGATATGAAGAAATAATGAGTAGGAAAATAGTAAATATCATTTTTCGTGACGCATAGTAGAGTTCATGTAGTGTGCTTCATACAAAGCCTGGCTGAATTTGTTAAGAGTCTGTCAGAATGGGAAATATGTCAGGGTAATAAAAATGTGCAAGCCTGGCCAAAATGTAAGCAAATTTGGGAGTATTTCTTATGACTGATATGTCTTTCTCACTGCGGTATTTCTTAGCAGTATGCCTGCACTTAAAAAATGAAGACAATAAAAATGAATGCAGTAACAAATTGAATATTTTCTTGAACTTTTATTTTTTCCTGGTAGGGTTTTTTGTTGTTGTTGTTTTGCTTTGTTTTGCTTTGCTTTGTTTTGTTTTTTTGAGAAAGAGAGAGAGATGGAAGAAGAAAGAGATAAGAGAACTCAAGCTTCAAGTTCTCCAACTGCTTGATGTATCCTGTGGGAAAGATCTTTGCCTGGTAATTTTTGGAAAACATCTTCTCTGGTGGAGAAAGGATTGAATGAGTCTTTACAGGAAGATTTCATTTTGTGAATTATAATTTCAGAACAAATTTTAAAGAAAATGTTTGCATGCAGAAATTATATGTACAAGTTGTACATCAGATTTTGGATTTCCTGATTTTGCCAAAAGGTGCCACAAGACAAGAATCATTTGTCAGGCAGACAATGTTTTCAGAGAAAAGAGAGAAATTGTTACCAGAGGACCCAACTGAAGTAAGTTCACTGATAACAGACTCAAATCCCATTATACTTAATCTTTCACACCATGGTTTCTCTTCTGCATTACTTTCTTAAATGTTGAGTGGTGTAAAGACATATTTTTTTTCTGAAAAGATGTTTTCAGAATTGGGACAAGCCAACTTGTTTGTCTTATGCAGTCTAGGACTCCCATCTACAACTCATGTTCTGTCTTTGTATGGTCTGAGGGATTAGCTGGATTTCCTATTGTTTACAGTTCCCAGAAATAGATTTTAAAGTGTTTTTTAAAGGGAGGAATGTTGTGCCACTTTTTATCTTGCAGAATTTTGTCTTCATAGAAAACAGACTCTGGCATCAGATACATAAGCACCATGTAAGCCTGTAAAAATTGGTTTTAGGGCGTACTTATACTACCATGCTGTATACACACATTTCAAAAGCATGAAAAAAATCTTTGGATGAACAGATTTCTCTCATTTTTTTTCATCAGAAATACTACCTTCCATCTCTAGTGTTTTCCAAGTGACCTTGGTGTAATAGCCTGTATTCTGTAGCTGTTCTGTATCTTTGCCTGAAGTCTTTGATGGTTACTTCAGTCAGCGAATGGATCCCAGGTGTAAAGATATTTTCAAAGCAAACTGTTTCATAGGAGCACTGAGGCAAATTCTAGCCCTAACAGTATTTACAACCTTTCTGAAAGATTTTGATTGAAAATGACGATATTTTTAGGTTCTGAGTAAGCGGATTTTAACTTTACTTTCAAGGCCATCTTTTTTTTTTTTTAAGTTAGCATGATTGTCAACTATCAATATGTTTCTCAATATATTCATTGTGCTTCAAAAATAAATTTGCTGAGAAGCGTCAAAACAAACAAACAAACAAACAGAAAAACCCTCAAGAAACTAGACTTTGTGCACTTTAGTTCAGCAATTTATTTTTGGATGACTAAAAAAAGCAAGATTTTCTGCTTAATTATTCATCAACAAAATCTGAACAGGAGAGCTGGGAAGCCTACGTATAGACAAAGGCTAAAAATTAGAAGTATATATATATATATTCATTTTAAAAAATGAGTCTTATACTTCTCTGTTCTCTCTGGTTTTATTTGTATCTTTCTAGGTTTAATAACATTTTCTCTAGAAGGAAGGAGGAAATAATACTGCAAGGCTAATTCAAAGAGGTGTGCTAATGGGGCTTGTGAGGTGGTCTGGCACAAAGTAGAAAAATGAAAGTGAGAAAACATCATGCAGCTAAATCAGTGCCAGCAAATGATGCCATCTAAGGAGTGAAAGCAACATAGTCAGCTACACAACAGTATGACTTTGATATAACCCTACAGGCAGTCCTACACCCGCAAGCATTCAGCACTGAACACAGCCACATTGCTGGCAGTGAATCCATACAAAGGACTAGCCACAGGCCATGATGCCACTGCAGGAAGAATATATATTTCAACATTTGACATCTTGCTCTAACAGCTGCCAAGTTTGGCTGCAGCTATTGACCTGATTGCTCAAGGACAGAGAGGAAGAAGAAAAGAAGCAATATAAGCACTTGATAGATAGAGATTTAAAGATCAAAAGAGTCCATGTAGATATATGAATTGATGCACTTGGAAAATAAAAGCTGTAAAATTATGTTAAAAAAAAAAAAAGAAAACAACAACAAAAAAAAACACATTCATTTTTGAAGAGATTCAGCGGAGTGGAGTTTAATGATTATTTTTTTACTATTTTTGGAAAGCAGTGTTTAGATGAGTGCTGCAGAATTTCATGCATGCTCATGCTGCTGCATGTTTAAAAATTTCTAGTATCTCAGATTAATTAGAATAATTCCAAAGGGCAAAATATATTCTGATGAAAAGTTTTGGACATAAACCAATGTCTTGTCAGAGCTTGATCATTTTTAATGAGAAGCAAAAGAACTAAAACCTGTTAATTTCCCATTGTGCATCCCCAGATTCTCTGACTTAGTATAACCTTTGATGATCTTGGTTTTATTCAGAATTTTCCCTTTTCTTTTGCTGTTTTGTCCAGCAGTAAAATATCTGTGACAAGTGTTGTCATTTATTCCAAGGCAGATTTATCAGGGCATCTAAGGCTGGGGTTGTATAGTCATAAATCCCCATTAATGCTTCCCCTAGTGATGCATAGTATACGTGTCACAATGAGCTGTAACTGAGCAGGTCTGCTTTTCTGCCATTACTATTCTGTGGAGGCAGACGCATTTTTTTTTTGATTGTTTGTTTGTTTCAATAAGGTGAATGAAACATGTTCTTTATTTTCTCTTTGTTTCTAAAATCAATTATTGGAATGGTTTACCACCTCTTATCTCCAGGATATGTTTAAAGGCATGAAGAAAAGCACTCATATATTTGTTATTTTCTTCTGGATAAAAAGCTCTGTAGCACAGAGCACATGCAGTACATGCTTGGGTGCTTTGTAGTCTGTGGCTGAGATGTAGTTCTAGGAAGCTATAACAGAATGGAAACTGTGAAGTCTAGCTAAGAATAAGGATGTAGGCTCAAATCCTCTGCTCTTAAAATGTGTTTTTTGTTCAAATTAACCCAATAGTCATCTAAATAAAAGAGCAGCTATGCCTCTACTTTAAATAAATACATAAAACAAAAGGAAAAGAAAGTTTAAGAAATTATTGTAATATTATACCTTTCAAAATATACTTTGAAGTATAAGATTTTTTCCAGAAATTTCCCTGAAAGCTTTCTTTGTATCTTCTGAAAAATGTATTTATTCTTTTGCATTTAAGCAGTAAATCTCTGTGTCTGTCTGTATACTTCAGAGGGTTTTTCTGATTATTTGAACTATAAAAAGTGGAAGGTAGGAATCTATGCTCATATGTCCTGGTATCTTCTACAAATCTTATGAATCCTGTGTGTTCTGACCTATTACTTTAAAAAAAGTAATTACTGACTTGCCAGATGAGCCACACTTTGACAGCTACTCTGAAAGTGTGTTCCCTCCAATTCGGGTAAAGCAAAGAAGCAAACAATGAATAACATGGGAATTATACAAACAGCTATAGCAATTCAACATCACAAGTCACTTGTGAAATCTGTAATATGTGAGGAGATTAGTAAGTGAATATATGTACAATTGAGTATAAAATGCAGTCTGAAGTTTTAAAGGTGACCTGCAAGGAATGTTTTGTTTTATATTTCCTGAAATGAATTTTGAGATTATTTATTTATTTATTTTTCCCTCCTGCCTTTGACAATGCAAAAAACCAAATCCTTGATTTCTATCTCATTGTTCTTGAACACAAAAGGAATGTGAATCCTTTTGCCTATTTGTTTTCATTCTGTTGGAGGGATTGAAGAATGTAGACTAGGTTTGCCAGCAAGTGAGAAAGATACTGTGGCAGACTTAAATGAAATCATATTTAAATAAATGTTTAATTTGACCAATCAAGTACAGACAAGCAAATTTGCCGGAAATTTCACTCCTTTTCTTCAGTTCATATTTGGCTATGTAATTTTGCCCAACCTTGTCCATACAAAGGTTTTGCTTGATGACCACCCAGTACACGTCATCTCTGGTGATTAAATAGTGGAATGTGGACTGGAACCACTGAAGTTGTCTTTTGTTGTCCTGCCATTCTGCAGCTTGTCAAAGAATCAGAGCAATATCATCCATCCTGCTGGTATATTTCTTACTGTTTAGGGAGAAAAATTGTGTATTGACACATATTGCTGAAATTTTGTAGTAGTGTTCCTCACTTTCTGGATAAGGTGAGTTTTCCTCATTTTATTACAAAGTAGATCAACATGCAAACTGTACCCAAACTGTGGACTGATGCACAGTTAGATAATGGTAAGGAGGAAACTGTAGCATGAACTGTGAAAACACAATCAAGAGTAGCTGAGCATACTGTCAAGAAATGGTGATTCATTATCTTTGTTGCCTTTTGCTTCCTTACTCTCTCTCTTTCTATTTCCTCTCATCCTCTCATCCTCCCTAAATCTTGCAGATAAGCAGAAGGGACTAACCATTTCTATCTGTTTTAAGAGAAACTCTGATATTGTGTCTTCCTGCTTTGTTCTGGTCAGCCTGAGGCTTTCATCTGGTGTGCTCTAGCAAAGCACACTGCAACTGCTGTCAATTAAAAACTGAACTGTATCTTCCCCATAGAAACACGTTTTGAGCCACAGTTCAGTGCTTTCTCCATGTGCATTCATACCAGCTGAGGAGCTTATTCTAGAGGTAAAGCAAGACAGCAGCTCTTGAGTGTTTGTTTTTTAAATATTGGAGTATGTTTACATGTTCCTATTAATAGAGGTTGGCATTTAACTGACTACACACTGTGTCAGTTGCTTGAGATTCCTGGATGAGAATAAAATAAACATCATGATTCATTTACTGAAACTGTAGAAAAAAAGTCTCTCAAGAAGTGAAAGGTTTAAGCTGGAATGATTTCCCTTCCTCTTGTGCAGGCAGCATGCTGAAGGTAAACTATGATGTGCTTAGGTGAGGTAAGTACGACTGCTGTATAAACATACAGATAGATAGTTATAATAGTATAGTAGAAGAGGCAAACAATGAGTGCAAATGTACTAATTTGAAAATACATATATATTGGAGTACCACATCACATTGCCTTTATCCAGTATATGAAATAAAAGGTTTCACATTTCCTAGGTTAAATTCTTCTATCTTTATTTTGATGAAGTTCTTTCTGAAATCAGTGACTGGTTTAAGAGAAGACAAGCTCCAACACGCAATCTCCTGCTTGCTTTGCAGAAGTTAAAAATTGATGTTCATGCAGTGGGTATTAGTGAGTAGTGGGCTGATTCTGATTTCAAATTAAAACAAATCAGAATTGACTGTCCTGAAGTCAGCAGAGCTACTGAGATGTGAAACTCCTGGTAAATCACAGTGAGACTTATGGATGTGTTTGTAACTGGGTAAATTTCCTCTTTTTTATATTCAGCAATGTGAAAGAATAGACTAGGAGAGCCACTTGGGAAATATTACTTGAAGTGCAAAAGCCTAAGATTGGCTGAGTTATAGGAATATCAGATAATATGTATACCATGAAATAATGCCCAGAAATAATGCCTGCTTGTTGCAAGATCTTGTCAACATCCATGCTGTCAATATGTTACAACTATTCCTTCTACATTTTTGGCCCATGACAACAAAATATATACCAGACAGTTCCCCAACACAGGTTTCCCAAAAGGCATCCTGTGTGTTACCTTCCTATGCTAGTGAACAGGATAGTTCAATGTTGCAGATGTCTAAGACTCATGACAGCTGGGGTTATTTCCAGAAAATGTTCAGGACATATGTAACTCACTAGTAATTTTGGAACCATATTTATTTTATGGACCTGGCCATTTTTTTTTATTTTTTTTTAATGTATTTATGAAGAATTTAAAGCATTTTTAAGAAAATACTCAGATAAACCACTCACCCTCTGTATCTCAGAACAGAACTACATGGGAGTTTTAGGCACTTTTTTGTTGTTGTTTATTCCTCTCTATGATGAAGCTTTTGGTCCTGCCTTACAGACAGAAAATATAACACTGTCCTACCCAAGGGAGGAGGCAGAATTTGGAGTGGTAGAATTTGTCAAAGACAAAGCAAGAGGTCATGTTTTTGTGATACAAAATCACAGCTAAGAAAAAAGAGATGGCACCTGTTACCCTGTGGGTGTAAATCACTAGAGGTAGATTTCAAGGAAGAAGGCTAAGGAAGAAACAAAGGGAGTGGTGGTAGCCTGTCACTTATTAGTTTTGCACAACAAAGTTTGCTCTAAAATACATGACCAGAAAGAAGTGATGCCAGGGCTTCCCCTCCTCTCTTTGCCTATCTTCCTTCCCTCTTTCCAGATCCTTCATCAGTCATTCTGCAAGCATCTGAGGCAAATTGCTTGTAAACCCAGGTTTGGCTTGAGTTGAAATAAACCAAAACAAATGAAATTGTAAATCGAGCTGTTTAAAAGTAATAAGTCATTTCTACCACCTCGGGTTTATTAAAGCAGAGGCAGTGTATCTGAGGATCCTCTTGCCACTGAACATTTTGGATACTCAGTTTGAGGCAAATACCCATGTTTGTTTGGTTGTTATCTAACAGGAGAAAGGAAAGTGCATCCTATTTACGTAAAAGAGAATCCCATTGGCAAGATGCAGCTGTTGCCACTGCTGATATGAAGCCACGCTGCAGCTGTTAGCCTGACCTCTTTTAAAATGATTGTGATATACTGTGGGTTTTTTTTCCTAGAAGGGAGAATATTAATATATTTCAGAGAAGTGCTGTACATATTAACAGTATTCCATCTTAATGATATGGAGTTACAATGCAATGTATTGCTCTGCAAATATGGCCCTCATAAAAATCATGTGAATATGGATACTGTGATAAGATTAAGGCTTGTTCTTGCTTCATACACATTTTTGTTATATTTATCTCAGGACAGAATGTTCTGTCTCAGTGAAACATTATACATTTCCCATCAAAATGTCCTCACAATACGGATCAGAGTTGGTATAAATGGTAAAAGTTCTTTCATGGGCCACTGGTTACTACTAGCTCTGTATGTCACCCTTTGGGCTTTTGGGGGCCCTGTGGGGAGAGTGCTGTCTGAATCTGATATCTTGGGCTAGGTAAACCAGTTAGAGAGATGGGAACAGCTAGTATAATTTTGCCTCTGTTCTCAAGTTTTCTTGCCTGAAATGGCCTGAATTTCTTGCACAATATGTTCCATCCCCTGTGTCTACATAGTAGGTCTATTTGAGAAAACAAGGCTTATGTGTTGAAAAATGCTGAAGTGCTGCAGAGGTCAAATGTACATACTATGCAGCAAATACTAGGAGTAATCTGTGCACCTGTATTTTTGGAAAATGTTTCTTTGTGAGTTACAGTAAAGTACTTTCTAAAGCTAGAAATGTCTCATTTTTATGGACTTAAGTTTTCTTTCAGCTTGAAAATTTTAAATTTGAGGATTAAGTTTAGAGAGTGGCTTTAAGTAGGCATTTTTTGGTTTATTAATATGAAAAAGAAATATAGATTATCTGACTGCTTGTTTTTCCTTGAGAATATGGATCATTTTTTAAGAAATACATAAAAGCATGTAAATTACAAGAATTAGGCATTATTATGACATAATTACATGTTTAAGATGATGATAAAGCTCTTAGCATCTATATGTACCTAGATATAGTTACACATAAGTATCTATTATGGGATCAATAGTTATCATCTTTATTTATATCTGTTTCCTAAAGAGTAACATGTAAAACTATTACATGGATTTGGCCAACATAAAAGTCATTAACTTCATAAAGGAGTAAACCTAATTAAAATGAAAGTGACTCTGAACAAGTGAGTAATTCTTACAGAGCTAGAGAAATGCAGAGTAATAAAACTCAGAGGTGCCAGTCATTTAAATCTGAAGTGTCTGTAAATCATCATTTTGAACAAGTGTTATGTCTGCAGATAAACTTTGAGATATAAATCATGCTGTATTTTATAGATTTTTTATATGTAGCACATACTGAAAAGTATTTTTTCTTTGCATAGTATGATCAATATCAGCATAAATTCAGTTAAATTTCACAATATAAGCACTTGACAATTGAGTGAAGGTGGCTACAATTTTTTTTAATTGTAAGATACAAGGAGCTATTACAAAATCATTGATAACAAGAAATATGAGATAGACATCCATTTTAATCCCACCTAATTATGAAAAAGAATAATATTCAGATGTGATGCAGCATTCATGATCACAGAAGTCTGTTTACTTCTCTAGTTTGACATCAGAAGCATGTAGAGATTTTAGGAGTGTGAAGGACAAATAAATCCACAGAAGAAAACCTTTACTCCTCTGATCCAGCTGTATTTTAATTTTACATTGATATTCTTGTATTTCTGCATGTTCAGATTTTTCTTCCCCTGTGCAAGGATGACTTTTCTAACATTATGTTTTTAAATCTGACAAGGTCATGCAAGCTAAAAAAAAAGAAGAAGAAGAAGGGTCATCAAAAGGGGAAAAATAACAGAACTACAGTGAAATGGCTCTCTGTTGGCCTTTGTATCGATTCAGAGTGTGTCAAAAGGGTCTTTTGTCGTGCCCCTACCACAGCATACTAATTTGCTAGATCAAGTCTGTCAGAATATCGACTGGAAGTAAAGAACTACAGTGGCAGCTTTTGTGTTTCATACAGCAGGGAGCCTGTGTGTGAAACAGGATTATCAGGGGGTCATGAAGAGAGTCAAGGGATGTCCATCACTTCCCTTCTGGTAATGTAATGGGGCGGGTGCCTGGATGTGATTAAGATGTAGGACACAGGAGGCATAGCGGTGAACAAATCAGGCACACACACATGCAAATCAGGTTGGCTGCTGTTAACCACATATTTTTAATGAAAAATTCAGATAGAGACCAAACAAATATCTAAACAGCTGCATTCAGATTAAATATCAAACAGCCCATTCAGTGCCTGATGTGTGTCTGTGTCTGCATCTGTGTGTGCATGTAGAAAATGTATAACACATAAGAAAAGGTAGAAAAAGTTCAAGTCAAATGAGAACATTTCTTTTTTTGATGCAATATACTAATCTACAAGTGTTTCTTCTACTTCTTTTTTACTTCTGAATATGATATCTCTGGATGCTTACAGCAAACATCCAGGGAACATACAAAGATAAAAATGATGCTTTGTGCAGTGACTACACATGTGCACCACATTCAGATAGAATGCTCATCACTCTGCTGAGGGCTTAGCTTTGACTTGGATAGCATTATCATTCTAATAGAATGAGCAAAAATATCTTTCTGGAAAGTGAGAAAAAAGGAGTATTTGTGTGATTGAACAATACATAGCTTGATAAATGCCTCTTTTTAAAATTGTGGTAGAGAACGTCTCCTTTCTGGAGATGCAAGATACATCTCTGCAGCTTATGTGAGAGCTGTGAGCAGCTTTACAGCACACATTGACACAATTTACAATCCTCATCATCTGCACAATCAATTTTTTCTTGGTAGTGTTCCTAATCTTTAATCCTTTATTTCTGAAAATTCAGTGCTAAATAGGAAAACAACACAAGATGCCAAAACAACAAAGGCTTCCATGTACGCAGCATCTAGGGCCTGATCCAGACTCCTTGTACTGAAGGAGAAACCTGACCAGACTTCAAGGAGTTTTATACCAGGCTCCAGATTCCTTAGTCCAGCAGTAGTTATTCATTGCAGTTTTCAAAAGAAACTAGAAGTTCAAATTCACAGTAGTCTAGATATGTTTCTCACTTTTTGTTTGCCTGTTTGTTTGTTTGTTTAGCAAAGGCAATGTGACAGAAACTGGCGATGTTGAAGATCCCTCTTTTTTTCTTCTTTTCTTGCTCTTCCCTCTTCTCAACTTTACCCTTCATCCTTCTCTTTTATCACTTTCTCTTTTATTCCTTTCTTATTTTTCTCTCCTTTTCCTTTTATAATTTTCTCTTTCTCTTTCTTTCTCTTTCTCCTTCTCCTTCTCCTTCTCCTTCTCCTTCTCCTTCTCCTTCTCCTTCTCCTTCTCCTTCTCCTTCTCCTTCTCCTTCTCCTTCTCCTTCTCTTTCCTTTCCATTTCCCTTTCTCTTTATTTCTCCATTTACATTTTTTAACCTTTTTTTAAGTAGGATGGAAAGATTATAGTTGTTTACACTAATGGTGCTGTTGTTGATGGCATTTTGTCCCTTCTGCAGTCAAAATCAAAGCTCTTGATTAGAATAATGTGGAAAGAGTAGTACCACCTTTTCATGTAACTGTTGTATCTCCTCTAAAATTGGACAATTATCTGACTGCTGTACAATTGATATCACGCTCAGATCCAAAGAGCTTTGTCAGTGATAGCCAAAGGCAGCTATGCCTGAAGCTGTATAACAAGAAATGACACACAAATTTGTTTTGTGTGTGTGCACATATCTAGAAATAATGATAGAGTTTATGATCAGAACAAAATAACTGGCAGATAATTCTGTGTAAATTATGGTATTGGTGATAATAGAAAATATTGATACATACCCATATTTGTCTAGAGGTACAGAGCGAGTTTTAGAAACCTGAAAGCTTTCAACTTCCAGTGTTAAAACATATGTCAGGTAGGAAAAAGATCATGACAAGCCTCTGACTGCCAGGAGTGTGTAAAACAGAAGTCATAATGTGACCTAATGCTCAGAATTTTTTCTTTCTTGCTCTCTCAGTAAAAATGTAAGTGTAATCCAAAAATATTTGAAAAAAGAAAATAAAGGCTTATTTTCAGAAAATTAGAAAGCCAGTAGTCAGTAATCTTTGAGAAAAGCTAAACCAAAAATGAATAAACTCAATCAACCAACAAAACAAAACCATATTCTTTGTGACAGTGAATTAATATTTTCCATTTTGCAGTAAGCTAATTGTTCCCTCCATCTTTTTCCAGTTTTTCAAAACTCAGAACATCAATCTCTAATAGCATGTTTGTTGTGAAATTTCACAAATATTTTCTATGTTAAGTCTCTGTCCCTTCCCTGCTAGAAACCTGGATTGAGCCTAATGCTCATCACCAAAAACAACTGAGAAAAACCTTGGAGGAAACAATGCTCTGTCACTAATAGTCAAGATTTTTCTTTTGATTATAAACAGTACAACAAAAAGCTAGGAACAAGGAGAAGGTAAATCTAGACTGAGATCAAGGAGATAGAATAATATGAGCCATTTGCCAGGGTTATTGAAAGTGTTTTTGCCTTATTGTCTAACTTTTTCTTTTACCACACAGAGATCATTGCACATGCTCTTTTAGGTTTCAGAGGAAAGTGGCAAATCTCAATTTTCTGGCTGAACTCCAGATCAAATTCTTACATTCTGAAAGTTTGTAATCCTCAGCACTATTACAAATATATATATGTCATGGTTTTATGTTTTTTGGTTTTCAGTATTCCACATCAAAACATCATGTACTGGAATTAAAGTGTTAACGCTCCAATTCCAGGTACCTATCCCTATACATTACGGAAGTCACGGGATCTGGCCCTTCCGGGTGGGGCGGTCTCTTACTGCCTGGCAGTGGGTGCTGGAGGGTGCTTTCCTAGCCGTTCCAAGCTTTTCAGATTTGACTCGGTCTCAGGAGCTCTCTCTCTCTCCTATCTTATTTGATTTATTAGTCTCAATTTCAATTAAATTGTATTATATTGTGTCATCTTGCATTCCAATATCATTGTTAGTAAAGTAAGTTTACCTCCATAGATTGTTGCCGCTGTTTTTTTTTTTTCCTCCCTTCCTTCCTTCCCATTTTGCGGGGCCGGGGGGGTGGGGAACAGGAGCCTACTGCCCCCTGTCACAGGCATAAATTGATCTAGTTAACTCTGACAATATAATATATAACAATTTCCTATTGCTACACAGAACTGTATGTTTTCAGACAATTGTGTTACTCTGTTCTAGACACTGCATACTTCTATGTGTATGTTTACTTCTATATATGCACAGATGTTTTAATAAGCATGTGAAACTATCCTCATATATTCTTTATCTATTTCCCAAATGATTTCTGTTTATGATAGGTGTCAGTAAATTTATTATAAATATATATTTTTCCATCACTAGAGAACACATTCAAACTGTTTTAATGGTACTTCATACTTCATCTTGAATCATCTCCACTCTTTTGGGCACCAGATACTTTCTGCATACTGGAAATGAGCAAGAAGATTAGGTGTCTTTTTTCATATTTCTGAATGATGCATAAGGAATTGGTAAACTGATAGCAAGAAAGTTCCTACAGAAACTGGCAGTCTGTGGCTTGGACAGGTACACTCTTGCCTGGATAAGGAACTGGCTGGAAGGCCAGGCCCAGAGAGTGGTGGTGAATGGAGCTAAATCCAGCTGGCGACTGGTCACAAGTGGTGTTCCCCACTGGGCCTGTCCTCTTCAATATCTTTATTGATGACCTGGATGAGGGCATTGAGTGCACCTTCGGTAAGTTTGCAGATGGCCCCACAGAGGGATCTGGACAGGCTGGATAGCTGGGCTGATGCCAATGGGATGAGGTTCAACAAGGCCAAATGCCACGTCCTGCACTTTGGCCACAACAACCCCAGGCAACGCTATAGGCTTGGGGTGGAGTGGCTGGAAGACTGTGTAAAGGAAATGGACCTGGGGGTATTGATTGATGCTCAGCTGAACATGAGCCAGCAGTGTGCCCAGGTGGCCAAGAAGGCCAATGGCATCCTGGCTTGCATCAGGGACGGTGTTGACAGCAGGAACAGGGAAGTGATTGTCCCCCTGTACTCAGCTCTGGTGAGGCCGCACCTCGAGTACTGTGTCCAGTTTTGGGCCCCTCGCTGCAAGAAAGAGGCCCTGAAGCGGGTTCAAAGAAGGGCAGCAACGCTGGTGAGGGGTCTGGAGCACAGGCCTTATGAGGAGCTGCTGAAGGAGCTGGGATTGTTCAGCCTGGAGAAGAAGAGGCTCAGCAGAGACCTTATTGAAGGGAGGTTGTAGTGATCTGGGGGTCGGCCTCTTCTCTCATGTAGCTGATGATAGAACTAGGGGGAATGGCTTCAAGCTGCACCAGGGAAGGTTCAGGCTGGACATTAGGAAATACTACTTGTTTGAAAGAGTGGTCAGGCACTGGAATGGGCTGCCCAAGGAGGTGGTGGAGTCACAGACCCTGGAGGTGTTCAAGGAAAGTTTGGATTTTGTTGAGGGACATGGTTCAGTGAGAACTGCTGGTAGTTGGTGGATGGTTGGACTGGATGACCTTGAAGGTCTTTTCCAACCTTGGTGTTTCTGTGATTCTGTGAAAGTTAAACTGCATATTTTAGAGCAATTTCTGAAACCATAGATTCGTTCATGAAAATTGTAAAATAGAGGTAGTACAGATTAGTTAATTAACCTGAATTGCAATATGTTAATAATGTGTAAATAGTTTTTACTGCTATAGCAATGTATTTCTAGATTGCATCAGGAACCTTTTATGGAGATCTGAAGTTTCGTACTCTTGAAAAGGACCAGGGTATTTTTGAATAGTTGTTGCTGAAGAGAAGTACTTAGAGGTGATGTTGAAGGGGTCAGTATGTACCATAATGAAAAATGGTATTTTGATGTCTCAGAAGATTTTAACTTGAGATAAATCAATACCTTCTGAACTTGCTGAATTTTGTATTCCTCAATATGTGACAAAACAATGAAAAAACATCATAATTTTCCTCTACTTGTAGTCATTTTAAAGTAGACATTTGAAGTAAAACATTTGATTAAGTGTCTCAATTTAAGTATATTTAAGTACTGTATATGTAAAGCACCTAAATAAAAAGATTTTATTTTTAAAGGCATTTCAGTTCCCCTTATCTGTTCTGGGAATTGAGTTTACTTACTCCACCTTCTGAAACTTGGGAGGTGCAGCACTAAGTCATAGAGCAAATGTTTTCTTCCAGCATAGGTAAGCTCTGGCAGATCCACGGCTTCTCTCAAAGCTTAGTACTAAGATGATTTCTGGAACACAGTCTCAGAGGACATAAGATGACCATAACATTTCAGATACATGTAATCGCATCATGCCTTCTTGGCAAAATGACTCAGAATCAGCTTTTGAGATTTACAGACAGAGCATTAGTTGTGACTGAGTACTGATGATTCAAAAACTGACACTTGGACCTTGTAACTATTGCAGAAACTTTCTATTTTATAACAACATACAGCGGTCTAAGTGTAACCCTCAATTCAGAGAGGGAGACTGGTACTGTAATGACATTATTGCTGACACAGTACAAAAAGACACTTTCAATAAAGCAAATATACTCATAGGAGTGTAACAGGTAATATGAAATGACTGTGGTTAGATAGGCTAACTATTCATTACTATACTTTGTGGCCTTCCTATGCCTTCCTTTTAAACACGTACTTGTTCCTTTCCATTTCTTCTGCTGCAGGAAGTGAATTGCTTTTGACAGAGTTGGATTTAGTGCACAGAGGAAAGAGACACATGTTCATATGGAAATAATAGTACTACTTGTAGAAGCCGTAGTATTAGTATAACATAGAATATGGTTTTATCAGAACATACAAACTATGCAATCGCAGAACGTAAGAGTTTCTACTAGTTCACCTATAACCTAAGGCAGGAGATAAGGATGTAATAAATATTATATAATATATTATAATATAATATATTTTATATAATATATAAAAATTAATAACCTAAAGGACCAGCCCAGCTCTGAGACTGAGATTATGATTTGAAGTTGTATACAAGAAAAGTGATTTCAAACCCACTGTGTTGGAAGCCATGTTGCTGAGCTTCATAAGGTGTTTGCCCTAGAGCAGAGATGTAGGCTCTATAGGCAACTCTTGGGGAAAGGTTGCTGAAAAATACCTGTTTCAGATGGGTATTTAGAAGAATGAATAAAGAACAGTTGCTTAGAAGTAGCCAGAAAGAAAGTGAGGTGAATGGAACTGTACTTAAATCCCACTTTTCTCCAAGACTTACTCTTTCTTAACTATAAGTTTGTGTTACTCTTGAAAAATGTTGATTCTGTTTTTTTGTTTGGTTTGGTTTTGGTTTTGGTTTTTTGAGGTTATTTTTTATTTTTTAAGTAAACTACTGTTCAGAAAGTCATTCTCTTCTGTCTGAGCCAATTCAAATTCACATCATCCACGTAATGGTCTGAAGCCCAGAGAACAGTGAAAGAATTATCTAACCCTTATAAAATTTCTTTGAAGAAGAAAAATACTATGTGCTGAAACACTGTGGATGATGTGAAGTACTCCAGAATTACTTAGTAATCAGTAATCAAGAAGCACTCTTTGTGGCCTTCACAGATTCCCAAACTTCAGGGGTGTTGAATTCTTTCATTTTCTAATAATCAGCTCACTTTGCTTTCCAACTTCTGAATTGCCTACAAGTATACAAAATGTATACTGAATTATTTTTAATGTCTGTGTAAAATACCCATCCATCTACCCATCCAGTTATCCACCCAACACTTGTGCTTTGATGTAGGTATCATTCTAGTATTCAAGCACTTTACAAGGCTGTGAAATTCTCCTGCCAACATTTAGAAATAAAGAAGTAGCCTTACACAATTATTACAGAAAAGCGATTGAGAAAGAAAACAAATTATTTTGTTCAAAAATTAAGGGAAATCCACTGTAGAAGTGAGTTTCCTCAAATAATTCAACATAACTTTTCTCTAACAGCTAAAAAAATAATAAAAAAAAATAATCTTATAATTCTTTTGTGATCTTTGTAGTCTTGTTTCAGCTAACAATGCTTCAGTCCCACTGTGGCTATTAATACCACATTCCCTGGAGTTCTGAGTCAATGTATCTTTCTTGTCTTAAATCAGAAAATTACAGAGAATGGTAAGCCATTAATTCATGGACTGCTCCGGCTGCTGTTTTTAAATATTCTACTGAAGGCCATTTCAATTTCTTCTTCTGACTGCAAATATCCAAGTTCTTCAAACAATGCTTTTAATGAATGTCAGAGATCATTTCAACTAATGGCATCACCTGATGAAGACATATGTTTTTCTCCTCTTCTGTTCAGCTCTGCTTGGAAACACTCTCCTTAATTAACATTGTAATCTTTTGCTCTGAAATGACTTGTATCTTCTTGAAAAATCAAAATGAATTCGTCCTAAGATGACAGTATTTTAGGTATCTTTCCATCTATATGATTTTTATGTCAAGCCTACTAGTTAATTGACACAATTTCTAAATCTGTCACCTTGAGTTTCCCCTCTCCCAATATTTTCAGTACAGTATTTCAGATGGAATGGCTCCACCATTACACCCTAGACCTTCTGCATCTCACTGAAGCTTATAAGAGGAAAAGAGCTGTCAAATTACATTACTCCCACATCCAATCTCTCACTTCACCTGCCTGATGACCATAATAACTGCATCATAGAAGTAATTCTTGCACTTCTGGACTTCAGCAACTGGGGAAGGCTTATTCACTTTCTACTCAGGTGCAATCATTGTCATGTACAATAACAACATAGAGATGAACAGCAGAATGAAACAAATGCTGAGAACATCAACTGAGACTCTTCTTGTCCAAATACTCATATTTCTATTAAAATGTTGAGAATATCAACACATATCTTATGATCGTGTTCATTTATGGACCCAAATTTATTCTTTACTGAACAGGCAAGCTCTCATTTTCTCTTTTTCTTAGGACAATTTAACTACATAACACGAAGGGAATTAAACATGAATACAAGTCCAAAATAGTTATTACTTTCCAGAAGCAGATTTTCTTCATTAAAAAATTTTTGAATTGAGTTTCAGTAAAACTTAGGGGCTATTTTTATTGATTTCAAATTTAATTAGTTCATGATTTTGACATAAATTATTATTATGTTCTTTATCTTTTTAGTATGCCTTGGGAATAAAACAGCTAGATTTATTAAGAGATTTATGATACCAGACAGACAAGGATCAGAAAACATATTTTGATTCAGGAAAAGAAAACAGTTTCAGAATAAGCTATTGTGATATGAAACACGGGATGCAGTTACAATGTTTTTTAAAAAGTCAGGATTCAGTAGAAGTGAGATATATTTATTTATTTATTTTTGTACAAGCTATATAGTTCACGTTTTATTCATCCAGAACATGAATGGAGATCACGCTTTGGCAAGCTGAGTTATTGTACAGTTCTGGGATTTAAATTCTCTGTTTTTCAACCCAGTATAGTAGCATCAAACAAATTTCAAAATTTCTCTTAAGAAAAGCAGGTGTAAATGGGGTAAAAAAGCCCTGCATGTATGAAAGGAATAGCATTTGCTAAGGGTACAAAATGTAACTATGCAAGCAATAAAAACTACAGGTAATAAAAGACTGCTTTTTCCAACACTTCTTTATTAAAAAATAATAATAATAAAAGTTAAAAATGTTCTATGTATAAGATAGTATGGAACAATTAAATCTTTGTATAATATTTTCTTAGCAAAGCGGTAGCATCAGTAAACACTGAATAACATACAGCTTGAGACAGGGCTAAGTCCTCTTATGAAACCATATGAGTATTGTTAGTAAGTATAGGACCTAGTACAGTCAAAAGTGAAAACACTGATTAAGCATGAATCAAAAAAGATAAACCTTTCTGAAATAAGGAGAAGGAAGATTTACGAAAGGAAAAAACCCACTATTTTCAGAACGAGTATAGAGGACTAGTAACCTTTGGCTGTAAGTAACACAAAGTTTTAAGTTACATCTTCTGCCACTGAAGTAGCAGTAAATTAAAAGATTTACATGTTCTTATTTATTTATATAATTTAAATAAACTATTGATCTAATTGCTCATTCTATGTTACGTGCAATGTATCAAAGGAGAAAGAATTAGGTCTGCAATGCTGCAGCATTCCAAATGTTTCTATTTAAATATCCTAAAGATTTTGCAAAACCTGAATCAGTGCTGGACTTCGCAATTTTTAGGCTATGGTTTCTTAATGAGAACAGAGCACATAAACTCCACACACACACACTTTTTTTTTTTTTTTTTTTTTTTTTCCCAGAAAAGGTTAAAAATTTAAAAATTCAACTATCCTCAAGTATAAGTGAACATCTGCTTTCGTCTAAGAAACATTTTAAACTTCTTGACAGTTACAAGAATTGCAATCCCTAGAGACTAACACTTTTCTTTTCAGAGAAGATTCATATCATAGATAACTTTAGGGTAGGAAACTGCAGTATACTGTATGCAATTGTAAGGGAAAACACAGCACATTCATCTCCATAGGCTTACTGAAACTTCAGCATTTGACTTGGTAGAAAAAATTAGCAGGAAAAAAGAATGAAAAAATTCTGCTACACTTTCCATAAAGTCTCTAGACAGATAATCAGCAGTATTTCCAAAAATCTCACAAGCTATAGGCAGCTCATGTCTTTATTTTTACGGATTTTTAATTATAATACTTGATTAACATAGTGTTCAAAGTCAGCTTTCCTAGTTACTAGAGAAAATAACTTATTTTACACCTTACTGAAACCAGAAAATATGAAATATTTGCATACTAGCCATTTAAAGACTGTAGGTTTAAAGTATCTGTCTATAGATTTGATTCTGCTCACAGAACCTCTGTCTTAGCTGTTAGGAGCTGGATTTTGGAATCTTGTAAAAGTACATTAAGTGAATTCAGAGCATTTATGTCTGACTATCTCAGTCCACTGCAGTATTAAGTATCACAAAAATTCATAATGAAAAGAGAAAACTTTTGCGTTTTGGATTAGTGAATGACACTTGGGACATAGAAGCAGTTGAGATGTGAACTTATCTTCTGAGCCACTCGAAGTTATCTTCAAAGTTTTTCTGGTGTTAAAAAGATGTTGTAATTTTGTCCTGTAAAAAGATAGAATTCGAGTGTTTTTATTTCCTGGAATTCTATCCTCATAAGATAAAATATGACAGGTCTAATGCCCCCCATTTCCTACAGAATTACTCAAGTGAAGGCCTATGACCTCAAAATTCTGGGGAGAGGTAGGATAGTTGCCACTGTAAGGAAGACTAGAAACTCACACTTTCTCACGCAGAAGTGTCTCATATAATCCCATACTATGACCTTTGCTCCTCCCAGATGTGACATCACTCCTTTTCAGGCACCAAGACAGTGCAAGAATGGAGCAACTGATCAGCATGTTCCTTTGAGCCACAAGCAACTTCTGCATCTGCCAACAGGCTTGGAGAACCTGTTTTGTGAATAATGTCAATACAAGTAAGACTGAATGCAGTTATGATTCATTTGTTTAATTTATACAATAAAACAGGGAAGTTGTGTCTGCTAGGCCATGAAATAAAATTTATTTGGGATAAGTGTATAGAAATTCTTATGTGTGAAATTTGTCCGTGTCTGTTTAAGCACATCTTATTATCCTTAACAAAAAATCATTATCCTTGATAACAGTGAGGTATATCTTTGTACGTCTAAGCATACTGGAACACGAACAAGTCAAAATGAAATACGACAACCAAACAAGTTACTTTTGTAAGCTGAGCAGCTGCAGCTCAGCTGACATAGAGATCCTTGTGAATGATGTTCTGACTTTCACATTTAAACACTTAACCAAACTTGGGCAATTTAAGATGCCACTTTTTCCAGCATATTTGCCACTAGTTTCCTTTAGGAATCACTACACACTACAGCTGCCAAAATGGAATTGAAGCACTTTAATGCAATGTCTACTGATTGGCATAAAATATTATTTTCCTCCAGGAAAAGCCAGAAGAAATGTTTAACTTAGGAACTGGGTTTCTCTATGGAGCACCTAAGAACTGTCCACATACTCTCTTTTACCTATATGTGTCCTAAATTGTGGAATGAAATGTTAGCTGTTTACTTAATTTTAACCTAATTAATTTCATCTCATATCTGATATGGACAGAGACATATAGCAAGATACACGTCTGAATTCAACTTAAAAGCTGAAGTTTCGAATAAATGAAAAGTCGCTTGATTATATAGATGGTGTTCTCACAGCCTAAGAACAAAAATGTTTTATCTTAACTAAAATCTAGAGACATTTTTTTGCAAGCAAGTAACTTAAGTTAATGACTCTGCACAAGATGGATTTTCCAAGTATGTCAGAATTCTTTCTTTTTGTTCTTGTCTTCAAAGGTGTTAGCCATTATGTCATTTCAAACAATCCCCCTGGTGATACACAGAATTATTCTGGTGGGTTTTCTGTCCTTCCACTGCCATATGTTCAGAACAAATTGTTTTACATGGGCAATTGCATCTTACAAAGCAAGAAAATGTAAATGTGCAAGACATTTAAAAGAAAAAATCAGACTATATCCTGGAATTTCTTATGCTTTTTCAACCCCTATTTTTCTACTTATTTAATGTGAAAAAAAAAAGTAATCAAATTCCTTCTTCTGATTTAGGTTTGTTATGTTTGTTATTAGTTTTATTTTGTATCATTTGTTTTTAATATTAAATTTCTTTTTATCTCTCAATTTTTAATAATTATTTTCCAGTGGAACACATAGCATTAGAGAAGATCTAAAAATACCAGAATAAGATAAGTGTCCCTATGCAAGTATGTTTGATCTGACATGAAGTAGAGCAAGTATAGTTTACAGTATTTTGCAAAGGCATATGGCTGCTTATTAAGCATAAGGATTAATGAAAATAATCTACAGTGCAGACTAAATAATAGTGCAAGATAAGCATAAACAGAGACAATAGCCAAGTTCAACCAGGAAGGCTTTGAAATTTGTTAGTCGTGACTATTAAGAATTAGTTTTGAAAATAAAATGAGCCTAGTTTGCTCTCTACATCACTGCAAAATAACAACAACAACAATAATAATAACAAAAACCTTTATGAAATTTTACTTGTCCAGATGTGTTGAATCATTTGGTCTCTGTGTGATCTACAGTTTCCCTCTCTACTATGTGCTTGAGTGTCCCTGCATCTCAAGCAGCATCAATGAGCTGGAAAATATGGAAAAGTGTACCTGCTGAGCTCCATACGAGCAAACACCTGTATCCTCAGCAGGGATGAAAAATTAAAAAAAAAAAAGAGAAATTACAGCAAATCAAAATATGCTTTTAATTAAGTCACAAAAATTAGTAATCAAACAAGCAACATATTCCCTACAGCTGTAGGTGAGCCTTGTACACTTAGGACTTCGTCCAAAGAAAAAAGCTCATCCTCCACATTCAATCTGGAAATGTTGATAAACCTCCATCTGCAATGATGAGGTTTCTGCCACCTACTTCTATTCTCGTGTTCAGCTCAGTGTTTCACTAAAATAATCCATCACACTAGTAAAGTTTTCAAAAGTACTTCTTACTACATCTTTTTTTTTTCTTTCACTTCACAAGTGGATTTTATTTTGATAGTAGAATTATTCAGTGCAATCAAAAGTCAAATGAAATCTTCAGATATTGTTCTGTGTCCATGATTCTCTTCCCACCTCCTTAGACTATACCATAATGCAACAAGTCTTTTACAACAAAAGAGCTTGTTTTATTCATTAAACTGGTGCTATATGAGATTATCCACTCATTTTTTTAATAACTTCATAAAGATCATTTTTGTAAATGATGTTAATGACCATTTTTAGAGGTTGCCAAAACAAATCTGTTTTTTTCACTTGAACAGAAATGGATCATACAATAAATCATCCTCAGCCCATTGTTTTAAATTAGATACTGAAAATCACAGAAAGATGGACTTACCATTATTCTTTATTTCTCCATTTAACTCCATAAAAACATTATATGATTTCTTACAATACTCTGCTGTAGTATATTATGCTATATTTATTGTATTAAAATATTCTACAAAAGTAGAAAATAACATCTGTCTTTTCCTCACCATTCCAGTAGAATCTCTAAGTTCTTTTGCTGTAACTAAGTACTGATTTCATTGCCTACATGAAAGAATAGCAGTAATTTCTGCATTTGGATGGCATATGTGAAAATATTCCATTAATTTTTCAACCATGAGGTGCCTCAGAGCAGGCAGACCAGTGTAGTCCTGCTGGTAACCTTAGGACCTCAAGATGCAAAATACCTTGTTCAGTAATGCAGTGATTTAAACAGGTAGTTGAGCCAGTATAGTGCTTTTTCTTGTTTTGTATATATATGTATTTTTACCTAGTGTTGCCCTAATACTAGTAAAAGCCATAAAATGCAAAGGTCTCATAGCACTGCTTATTGCTTGTCTACATTGATGTTACCTATACAATGTCTTGGACTCAACAGGAACCAGCTGTGTCAGAGCATAGCGATAACTTGGCCCTCGGTAGTTCCCTGTGGAGAACCAAGCCATTGATGTACTCCCAATCAATTCCTACACAGTTACAGTTCAGTGAGCTATTTAAAGAAAAAAGATGACTGTGTAAAGTGAGAGGGATGTTCATAGAGAACAGACTGAGAAATAAAGAACACAGAGCAAGAGGAAACCTGAAGTACTGAAGGTAGACCTAGCATAAAGATAGGTTAAAAGAGGAAGAAAAATAAACAAACAAGCAGGACAAAAAATATTATGTTGGAAATCCTCAAATAAATGAGAGATTCACATGGTCAGCATTATTTTATATTTCTAATGCTTTTCATGTGGAAAAATACTTAAATTCTTTAGTATTAGTTCTAATTTATCTGCCTATGCATATGTGCAAAATAGTTCATCAAGGTAATCCACATGGCCAGGAAAACAACTGAAAGAAATACACAGTAAATTGCAGTGAGAATATTTATTTTCTTAGTGAAGATTTTTGATACTACTAAATGCATATTATAAATACAAGATGTCCTGATGAATACTGAACTTAAATACCTCAATCAGTCAAAGAAATATGAAATGCAAGAGCGAATCAGATAGAATATTACTGCAATCTGTGTTGATTGTTTCTATTTCAATACAACTGCAACATTCAGATAATTTTTTGTCATTGGAGAGTTTTTACCACATTTTTTATGCATCATTTCAAGGCTCAAAATACAATTTTGAAAATACATATTACTAGAATTAATTCAAATTTTCATTGCCACTGTTATTAAAAATCAAGGAAAGGCCAGGGTTTTTTTTGTCAAAATTCAATGTCTAAAAATAAAATTGTAATATATTTTCAAAGAAAAACTGAAAAAAAAAAATCCTCATGTAAGCTGAAATTTAATTTATTGTCAATATTCATAATATAAGTTTTCTTCTTCTTTTCCTTCTTATTTATACTAGCACTTAAAAAAAAAAGAGTTTAGCTTATTCAGTTGTAGCTTTACAAATCCAAACAGTTTAGCAATGTATCCTTAATCAGACAAGCAAACAGTTACTTTCAGAAACTGCTCTTACAGATTACAGAGGAATCCTAACTTCCCAGCACTAAAATGTAATAATGTATAACATATATTTTTGTTGGAATAAAGATAAAAAACTTGAAAAGCTGAAGATGGAAAGAGGAAAAAAAAATGTAATTACAGCTGAAATGAATAAGTCTTAAATATCCATGAGTTTTTGAACTATTTTCTAAAATGTCTAAATGGTAACCCTGTAAATCACAGCCTTTTCAAAACATTCAGGTTCCAATTTGAAGAGGTTCTGACAGCACTGCTAAAAGAATGAATGTGAGTTCAAGGCTCTAAATACTGCTGCTTATGGGGAAAAAAAAAAAAAAAAAAAAAAAAAAAAAGCATTCTCTCCCAGAAATCTGTAGTTTAACAGAACCCATTCTATATACACTAAAATAGAGCCAAAGTTCAATTTAAAGTGCTGTTGCACACTTTACCAAAGCTCTTGACTTTGGAATTTTTTTCTCAACTGGGCTTACAAATCCTATATCTGTTGACCTTCAGAATATGGTACAAGATCATTTATTCTCTCAGCTTTTTGCTTTTGTGTGTCTGAACGATGTGAGGAAAGAGGACAGAAGAATCGTCTAGAGAAGTCACTGGTGTTTCAGACAGCCAACATGGACAAAAACCACTCAGCTGAAAATGCTGGAGAGACAGATAAGCAGGATATAATCAACCAAAAGATGTCAGCAAGATGGATATCAAACAAGGTAGTTCTTTATCATCTAAAACTGGTTTATAGTAGTTATGAAATAAAAATATTGCCTATATTTGTAGGGAAGAGAACATTTCTATTCCTGATGGCAGGTGGGAATTAAAATGTTCAGTTTCTATAGTCAATTTAAATTAATAGTGCTTATTAATTGTAAGGCTTGTAATGCATGTGGAAAAAAATTAACCATTATTTATTGATTGGCCAAGTATATTACTAATATTGTCAGACATATCAGAATGACAGAAGCATTCAGTATTAATATATGTTAGGATATCTTTGCTTAAGTCAACTCCTCTGAAGCCACTAATGAATATATTTTATCTAATACGTAGGATATTCTCATAATCACGATCCTGAATTTTAATTGTCTTTAAAATAAGAGATGAATAACACAAATGGACTTCAGGAATGCTGGAGACATACTGTATACAGTATACCAAATTTCTAACAGATCCTTGCCTTGAGCAAGATACTGTTCCAAAAGGCTATATTGAACAAAAGACTGCTATATAGTCTTTTGTTGCATTAGATTGTGATTTAAAACTTCACTGCTTTTATATCTGCTATGAAAAGAGAGTAAAAATGAAATAGTAATAACTATGACAAATATATAAATTTTGTGTGTGTTCTGAAGTGTTGTCAGAAGATACTCAATCTGACTCAAAGACAGAAGGAACTGAAGTTAATTGTCTTGGTTACAATAAAATGTTTACTTCTTTTGTTTTGACTCTGGCTGTCTCTTGAGGTTCCTCCTGGAGGCTGTGAGTCATGATTCAAAATACAATCAAGCTTCCTACAGAGTACTTCTTTTCAAATGAGCTGCTTGGTTGTGATTTGATGTTTCTGGAAGGCAACATGAGATGTAACACATGGCATCTCACAGGTTTAAACTGCATTTATAAAATATGATATTAAATGTGTTTGGCCTTTTAGGGGACAGCATGAGGCTATATCAGTAGTTGATATTAAATTGTTCCAAGGTGTCACCATCTATTGAGAAAGCTGTGTTCTCTTAAACTATAAACAATTAAGTAAGAAAAAGAGAAGCAATGTGAATTAGTAGCATTGTAGTTCTTTCATTGACATCATAAATGGCTTCTTGGAATGTTTTGATGTTGTTTTGACACAGAAATCTTATTACACGTTGACACATTTTCCTATTTGCAGTTGCTTTTTGTGGTATTCTTTGTGTGCCGAATCATGGTAAAAGGTTGACATTATAAAAGCTAAAATTTTGTATCTTCTCTTGCTCCTATCTGTCCATATCCAT
Source organism: Phasianus colchicus (assembly GCF_987193195.1). Taxonomy (NCBI): domain Eukaryota; kingdom Metazoa; phylum Chordata; class Aves; order Galliformes; family Phasianidae; genus Phasianus; species Phasianus colchicus. The sequence continues at coordinate 76,926,750 of NC_143476.1, forward strand.
TAGGGCCTGATCTACAGATGCTTACAAATAAAAACAGTTCCATGTTATTCTTAGAGAATGTGTCATACATGTAAATTTAAGTGACTAGCTTGAAACCTGAGCTTTTACTAATGAAAAAATCAGCTTCCAATTTTTGAGGCCCAGAATCTTCCAAATGCAATAACTAATTATGATTCATTTGGCATATAAATTAACTTTGCAATTAAAAACATTTTTACATCAGAAATAAACACTCTACCTGTACTGTTACTTATTGTAAGGAACAGCACTGTATTTGTGAGTTCATAGAAACACAGAACTATAGAACCACAGAATCATAGAATCATAGAATTGTAGAATCATAGAATAGCTTGAAGAGACCGATAATCATCAAGTTCCAACTCTTGTGCCACAGGCAGGTTTGCCCAGATGCTCTATCAAGCACTAGATCAGACTGCCCAGGGCTCCACCCAACTTGTCTTTAAACACCTCCGGGAAAAGGGCATTCACAACTTCTCTGGGCAGCCTGTTCCAGCACCTCACTATTCTCACAGTAAAAACATTCCCCCAACATCTAATCTAAATCTCTCTTCATTTAGTTTTAAGCCATTACCTCTTGTCCTATCAGTACCTACTAATATGAAAAGTTGATTTTCATCATTAGAAAATCCCCTTAAATATTGGAAGGCCACAATGAGGCCTTCCCATAGCCTTCTCTTTTCCAGGCTGAACAAACCCAGTTTCAGACTATTTTCATAGGAGAGGTGCTCCCACCCTCTGCTCATCCTCGTGGACCTCCTCTGAACTCTCTCCAAAAGCTCTATATCCTTATTGTGTTGGGAGACCCAGACTTGGATGCAGTAGTCCATCTGGTGCTTCATGAGGGTAGAAGAGAAGGGGACAATCACCTCCTTTAAAATGCTAGCCACCCATCTTCTGATGGAACCCAGGATAAGCTGGCATTCCAGACTGCAAGCAAACACTTCTGTCTCATGTTAATTTTTTTATCAGTTAGGACCCCTGAGTCCTTCTTAGCAGGGCTACTCTCACAAAGTTCTACCAGTTTTTATACACATCTTGGATTGCTTCAAACCAAGTGCAAAACCTCACACTTTGCTTTGTTGAACCTCTCTAGGCTCACAAGGGCCCACCTTCCAAGTTTATCAAGGTCCTTCTGGATGGCATTACTTCCTTCTGACATACCTACCGCAACACTCAGCATAGTTTCATCAACAAACTTGCTGGGGGTGCCTTCAATCTCACCATCTATGTCATTGATAAATATATTAAAGAGTACCAGATCTAACATGAGCCCGTGAAAGGCACCACTCATTACCAATCCTTACCTGGATGTAGAGCCATTGACCACAACTCTCTGGCTGCGTTCTTCTAATCAATTCCTTATTCACTGAATAGTCCACCCTTCAAATCCATCTCTCTCCAATTTAAAGATAAGGATGTGAGTGGGAAACATGTCAAAGACCTTGCAGAAGTGCAGGTAGGTGCTTTCCCTTTGACCGCTGATGCTGTCACTCTATCATAGAAGGCCACTAGTTGGTCAGGCATGACCTTCCCTTGGTGAAGCTATGCTGGCTGTCTCAGATCATTCACTCTCCTCTCATGTGCTTTAACATGTCCTTCAGGAAGATTTGTTCTGTGGTCTTTCCAGGCAAAGATGTGAGGCCTGCAGCTCCCAGGGGTCCTCCTTCCTCCTTTTCTTGTAAATTGGTGTGATGTTTCCCTTTTAATAGACATCTTCTGACAGCCTTGACTTTTTGAATATGATGGAGAGCATCTCAGTCACATCAGCTACCTCCTTTGGACTTTGTGATACATGACATCTGGCTCCATAGACTTGTACACATTCAATCTCATGTATCAGTCTTGGACTTGCTCCACCCTGACATTGGGAGGGAGATTCAGACTCAGAGATGTGAGAATCCTGGCCTCCAGTGAAGACTGAGACAAAGAACTCATTGAGTACCTCAGTCTTCTCCATATCTGTTTAGCTACTTCTCTTTTCCCATTTATCAGGGAGGTATGCTGTATTTGGCCTGTCTCTTCTGAGCTTGTGCTTGTAGAAATGATAATTGGCTAGGACTTGGCATTCATTTTTCTTGAAATACTACAACTTTAGGTACAAATTTATCAGTAGCTAGTTGTACTGTAGCTCTCTTGATCATTTGTGCATATTCCCCCAAAGCTTGACACGTTCATGGCTACACATCACCTGATTACACCATTACTGCATTCATCCCTGATAATTGACTCCATTATTAATGATGAAGTGAAGTAATATTTATATCACTACGAATTTCCAGCAGTTCCTCAGATTACCAGACTTACAGTGGAAGTATCATGCAGTCAAATAAACACTCCCTACAAATAACATCCGGAAGTTTCTCTCTGTGGAGAAGGACTGCTGTTAACAGTAGTTCAGGTTAGTCATATTTTTCTCCAGCTGTACTTGAAAAACTCTGACAGAGCCTCCACTGTGTCCCTTGTTGAAGTTCTTAGTGAAAAATTCTAGTGCTGCCCTGTGTTTTTACCATCTGTCGCTGCAAGAAGAGCTTGGTTTTCTCACTGGGAACATTTGGACAACAGTTTTCCCTCTTGTCACCAGATTAAGCAAGGATAGCTACCTAATAACTCAAATCACAAGCTATTAGCCATGCTGGGAGCACACCACTGGATTCCTCCCATTTTCCCTTAACTCCTCTTAATCTGAGAGGCCCAACTCTGGGCACTATGTTCCAGGCATGGCTGAATAAATGTGGGCAACACTGTCTTTCGGTATGCTACTTATACTTCTAACATAGCCCAGTATGCAGCTTTCCTTATACATGTTATTTGCAAATGATTACAGTCCAAATCTTTTTTGTTCTATTGGAGTTGTAGATGGGGGTACAAAAAAAGGTGTAATAGTTACTTTTTTCTTTTGAATCCATGTTGTAGGCCTCACTTAAATGAATTAATTAACTATACAACACTGGAAGAGTATGAAACATAGTGGTTGAGGTTTATTTATAATTAGTGTTAAAATTATAAAGCATATAAATTATAAAGCTTATAAAGCTTATGTCTAGAGGGACTAATAGATCATTTGAACTGACCTGCTGTATGTCAGAGGCTAATAATTTTCACTCAGTAATATACTCTGGCCACTATCACAGAAGTCTCCTTGTTAACGAGTTGCTTCCTTGCAATTGGTTGATAAAGAAGGACAAGAAATGCTGCACTTGCTTACATGTATGAAGAGCTGCTGGGGAAAGAAAAAAAAAAATGGAGTATCACTCGGGAAGTGAATAGAAGACATGCAAGGAGACTCAAAATTCCATTAGACAGAATCTAAAGACTTTTTCCTCTACTAGCTCTCCCTTAGAGGAAAGAAGATCCAGGCTATCTTAGAGAAAGGATAAAGAGACCTATTAGGCCAGAACGCTGAAAAACAGGAACAGTGAGTGGGAAGATCACCTGACTGCTGGAAAATGGAAAAGGAGTAATTATCTCTGTTTGCTGTGATACTAGGTATTAGACTAAAAATTTTTATTCAGCTGGAGCATAAATTCTAATTGTAATGAGCAATTGCTTATACCACTGAAAAAGAAATGAAGGAATTGTATGTTATTTCATTAAAAATGCAGCATCAAAGAAAGGTCAAAAATCGTGGGTGAAATTCTATAGAGAAATAATAAGACATATGGAGCATTTCTAGAAATAATGCCACTTTCTTTGTTCATAAAAGAATAGTCTTATTTTGTTTCCAAAAATAGGTACTTTCCACCATTGCCATGTGGTAGAGTGCCCTTGGGAGGAGTCTAATTGTAGAAGTCTAAATTGTCAGGACTGAGGAGGTAGAATGTTCGAACTGGACTCAGGTGAATTACTATTGGTAGTCTGTGTCTAGCACATAAATATAATTTTACATTCTTCTGAACTGAAACGCTGCTTTGTGTAAAAGACATGAAAAAAACATACAAGAATGATCATCAGAGGTGACAAAGTAAATGTCATCTGTCTTTTTATCCAAAGCTACTTTGTGAAACAACTTTTCATCATTACCTTAGATGATAAATTGTAATATAAATGTATTTCTGCCTATCTGAGATGTGCATTACTGTACTATTACTATATATCTGCTTTGTGATATTATTGGTAGCTTGAGATCAAATCTCATGGCTCAGAGGTGTACTGAGTATTTATGACATGTTTACACATTTTACAAACAGTAACCTATGCAAAAATGTCAAATTTGTGATTTTCTATTAGATTTCAGTTTTGTTATTATAACTGTATTTTTTTAATATTTCCTCTTTTCATGGCCTAAACATAAAAATATTTGCTAGAGCATGTAACTGCCTCTGTTTACAGAAATGCAGAATTTTATGTGTGAAATTGTAAAATAATGAGGTGCACTGTCTGACTACATGCAAAGGCTGATGAGCCTGGATCTTCTAAGAGATTGACAGCCCTCTCAACCAGTCTTGGTACTGCTTTGATTTTTACTAGTGCACAGCTGCCTTTAATAAATGATCTTGATGTAATATGACAGGTATGAAAGCAGGAAGGAAAGTGTTCCAATAGTGATTTCCTGAAACTTTAAAGCTTAAGAGAGAGGAGAGAAGCAGGACTGTGATTCAATACTGGTGGTTGGTTTATTCTCTGGCTAATGATCAATGTTAGATTGTTACTTGGGTGTTGTCCCCTGTTGATGAAGTGCTACACTGAAAACAAACAAAATCATTTATTAAATGATACCTACAGACCTTCAGAGGCATGACGAAATGTTCAAATGTTTTGAACTGAAGAAAAACTACTTTGAGACCAAAAAGTTGCAAATGTGTTATAAGATACCTTAAAGACAGATCTGGAGGACTGTATACCCTTTGCTCAATGAAATAATAAGTAGTTGAGTACCGTTCGCACTCGAAGAAAAATCAGTAAATGTGGGTATTCAGTTGTGTTAAAATTACAATTGGCAGTATGCATGTTTAATGTTTTCACATTTTACATATGGTTTTCTGTCTGCAAAGCAATACATTTATGTAGGTGAGTTCATAAGTTTTCCAGTGAACTTTCCACACTATCTTACTCAGGGGAGCATCTGTTCAAAGGATTATCATTTCTGTCAAATTCAGAAGATGCTTGCTTGAAGTCTAGCAAACATGAATTAGCATTTCTAGAGATGGAAGGACTATTAACATAACAGAAAGAACAACTTCTTCTCAATCTCTGCACAGTTGCATTCATAACCATTACTTCACCTGATATTACAGATGGAGACGAACAAAGATCATCCTATTAACATTCTAGTATTTCTCTGAAATATTTCTGAGAGCATCACAATAACGTACATCAATACATATACAAAATACATGACTGTGTGGGGCGCCCTAGAAAGGTTTTCCTGGCATGTGTATGTATTGATCTACATAATTCATGAACAGTGAAGAATAGGACCATTATATACAGCAAAAAGAAGACAGCTCTGAATACTACCAAACTTCATAATGTGTCAGTGTCAAGCTTAGCTTTTCAGAGAATCAAATAGATTTTATTCAAACATTAGAAAGTACAAGGTCAACCAGATTATTAAAATGAATATACGATAAATAGATAGATTCATACCCTGTACTGAAGTTCATACAGAACTTCATTGGGTTAAGTGGTGGGTCCAACTGCATGACAAATGTCAGCACTTGGCCCCTTGCCATAAGCCCTTCTAGAAACATCTCTATTATTTTTCCAAAGGCTGTCAGGGCAGAGAACAATACAACGCCAAATGATCCACCTTTTCCTCTTCATGTTGTGCTCCAAATGTTGATACTTTTAAAAGCACTAAGAATTCTTTATTCCATAAGAAATGAAGGTTTCACAATAATGTGGCCCTTAGTGATCTTTCCTGTTGTTCATTTATTTACTCCAGATAATGCCTAAAAAATCAAACTTTCTAAGTAACTTCTCAGATAAAAAGTTGCTGCATTTTGGTGACTGCAGCTAAAGAATCTGCCTGTATTAAGAAGTTAGTAGGATACTATTGAAATATCTCACTGGATTATAGTATTAAAAGAATATGGTCCAGCTCTAGGTCTTCTTAATGCATCTTTAGATCACTGTAGAGTACCGCTGCTTATCACAGTATTGCCTATGAAGACAGTTTGTGGATTGGCCATGCCAATTCAGTTTTCTCTTCTTAGTGTTTATCTGCCAGTAGGTACTGTCTCAGTTAACAGCTAACAATAAACAATATTGAATTAGCCTGTCTATAGTTTTGAATCACGCTCATTTTAATATCTAGATTATTGTAATGGGTATCTACGTATAGCAACAGCCATGTGCTAAATGGAAGAATGTCAATTTGATAGTTTTACACTGTTTAAGCATAATCGTTTACTAACAGATTAAGTGAGAATATGGGGGGAAAAGCAAACAAACAAACAAGCAAACAAAAAAACAGTGAGAGATATACGAATGGGAAGGAAAGGTCCTTTATGCTAATTAAGAGCCAATAAAACAGGAATTCAGAGAAATATACATAGAGAAAGAGTAATGGGGCCTTAGATCTAGAAAGTATGAAAAGGTGTTTTGGTTCCTACTGTTACAATGCACTTCAAAGACATTTTGCTAAGACTGGAGAGCCATAGCAAGGTTGTTCCAGAAAGAAAACAGCCAATCAGATGACTGTTAGGATAAAAGACCTTCTGATCTAATCTTTCGGTAAGTAGGTTACATACAATTTCTTTTCCCCTTCACTCATGTATTTAAAAAAAATATTGCCTTTTTACTTTGAATATAATAAATACTTTTAAGTGCTCAGTTTTCGTTAAGTCAACTGAAATTCAAGATAACTGTGCAACAGTTACCAGTTTCCTTGACTTAAGCACAGCAAATTCTAGCCTGGGGTATCTGGAGCACTGTAACAAGTGCCCCTGCTTGTCTGCCTAACACTCACTTAGAGAAAGTGGATGCCTTTTTGAGATACATAGGCCAGGTACCACACCAGAGTCAGCGGACCAAATGCAGAAGTATCTTGAAAAGTTGGTGAAATGCAAGGTTCCCTGGCATGTAATAAGACTACATGTAGGACAGCTATTCCCATCTACCCATATAAAAAGTTGGTTTCCCCCATGTTTATTATCTCCCTTTAGATACTGGAAGGCCACAATGAGGTCTCCCCAGAGCATTCTCTTCTCCAGACTGAGCTAACCCAGCTCCCTTAGTCTATAAAGATATTGGGGTACAGAAGTACAGAAATTTTAGGAAGAATGTCACAAGAACAGTGTTTTTGAAAATATTTTTCTACTATTTCTAAGCAAAACATGTTTTATTTTATTTGTAAGTTGATTGAGATTGATTTAAAAGCATTAGAAATCAGACTGTAATACATTTGAAATCCATATAATCAAAAGTGGTAAAATGCAGGTAGCAAAGTGAGATGCTTGTCCTCATAGGCAAGACCTGAAGGATCAAAAAGTAGCATTTATTCTGTGTTCTACTACTTTGTGATTCAGAGTTACATTCTGCCTGATTGAAGTATACATCACAAAAATTCTTACCCCCAGTCTAAGAAGACATCAAAAACATGGAGGTTTTGTCAGGAAAATTAGGAAAGGCCTTAATGTCCACACTAAATTTGTCTAAGTTAACACTAATCTGGTCTAGCATTAAATGAGGAGGTTGGTGGCTCTGCTTGTGGCAGGGGGTTTGGAGATTCACGATCCTTGAGGTCCCTTCCAACCCTGGTCATTCTGTGGCTCTGTAATCTATTAGGTAGTTCTCAGAGTTCTAGAAAGTTTAGCAAAACTTAATCAGTACTGTCAAAATCATCACTGAGAATTAAGCATTTATTTTAGAAGTGAAAATCTTAGTTTTGTGCACATTATCAAGGTATGTACTTCAGATTGCTGGAAACAGGAGTTCCCAGATTGTAAACATAGTACACTTCTTAAGTAGAATAATGGCTAAGTACAGTCTTCAGGTGCAAAAAAAAAAAAAAAAAGTTCACCATTAATAAATAAAATACCTGTCCCTGAACAGTAAGTGGAAACTTCCATTTGTTAATAAAATACTCTATTATCACTCAGTTTCATAGAGACAATTTCTTGCAGTGATGGGGTCAGAAGATCCAACATTCCAAAGCTGATACATCTGTGGAAGCCTTTCAAGCTTTCACATAAAGCTTGTTCAACAAGCCTTCTAACATGATCACAAGACTATTTTCTTTCTGTCCCTAACTTGTTTTGTTTATTATCAGAGCAGGTGTTTTATAACAATTAGAGGTTCTGAGGCAACCTTATCTCCGAGATGTAAGCAAATAGAGCAAGTACACTGCCAATTCATAGAGGATATTTTTTCTCTCTTAGGAGGACCATCTGGTAACTCAAAAGAAAATGTAGATGAATGCTTCATACTTTTCTCTGAATAGAGTGACAGAATTAGTGCTACCCCTATGGAAGTATTAAGGTTATATTAAATGGTTTTTCTGTACCTTTGTTTCTTTTGTGGGTCTGGAAGAGCACTTTGACGTTTCACCATATGCACACTGTATTATGTATCAAGAAACCAGTGGATATTACTGAAGGGTTTTGTTTCTCAAAAGGAAAGATAATTTTACTGATGCTGGTTCTTTTTGCACAGATTTACCAATATGTTCTTTTATTCTCTTTTTGCCTTGGAACAAAACCTTAATTTCATATCAGTGCAAATTAATTCCTTGACATCACTAGCATTGAAAGCCCTCTGGGGCCAGCTATTTACAGCAGTGCATTTTTCAAGTATTGCAATCATGGATATGTGACTAAAGAAATTGATAAATAGTAGTAGTTTTAAGAAAATTAACCATTTTTTTGCATGTTACATGATACATGTGTTTTACAAAAATACTGTCTCATCTTTCTTTGTTTCTACTCTTCATCACTGTGGAACTTATTAAGTCATTGATTGATTGACTGTTCTAATTCATAACCGTCTTTTTATTCACAGTAAGCTGCCTTATCTCACTAAAAACAGTGAAGCAGAAGTCTAAAAAAGAAAAAATTCAGATGAGTACTTTGTGTAGGATTTCTGGAATTATCCTGGATGTCACTGTGGAGTTTCTTTTGTGGAGTGCTAGAATTCTCAGATTGCTGACTCTTTCTGGCTGGAAGGGACCTTGAGCGGTCCCACCTCCTTCCCAAAGCTGGTTCAACGCTGAATGAGACCAGTTTGCTTAGGGCTTTGATATATCTTGTCTAGAGAAGTCCCATGATGGACGTTTCTCAGCCACTCTGGAGATTTTGTTCCAACACGTAGGGTTCCAGGGCATGAATGTGATTCTAAAGTATACTGATTTTCCTTGATAATTATCCACCAAAATGCAAGGAGATGAGACTTTTTTTTTCTTTTTGTGTGTGTGTGTGTGTGTGTGTGTGTGTCATTTTCTATACAAACTATATTTACAAGATTACATTTTGTGTAAATTAAATATATTATGAGAGTGGACTGGCTGTTCTTTTTCTGAAAAAATGTGGAATCAAACTCTAAGAATGTCACAGTGTGAATCTGAATGGATACTATGCTCTATGCCTACTCATCTACACTGTGTTGATGGGCTGAGTTTCTATTTTGTTATACACAGCTGAACAGGAATATACCTGACTAAAAACAACGTGACAAACTAAAAAGTTCAGGATCTGTTTGTTCAGTCCTGATTCATTCCACAAAACGCTAGGAACTAACTGAGCAGTTAGACTGAAAAACCTACTTACTCTGATCTCCCGATATAGCCAATGGAGAGATGTGAACACCACTAAAGGATGAATCAGATTTATGTAGGCTTAAAAATTATTGTTGAAAACTAATCATCCCTATTAAGTGTGATGAATGGATGCTACAGTTGAGTCAGTTTGTCCTTTTTGTCATCAAGGCAAAAGTTATCTCCTGTGATGTACCAGCAGAGATGTGAGCTGAAATTGAACATTATTCAGGAAAAAAATTCTTTTTGCAATGGAAGATTTAACTTTTCAAAAACCTCAGCCTATAAGCACAGGAAGCAATTTCCTCAACACTGTGTGCTCAGGCAAAAATGCACCTGGTTATTTCCTTGGAACAAAATGTTTGGCAACAGTTCAGTAAAAAAACATGCCAATTTTGTTTGAACAGATCCAAATCAGATGTGTTTTGATTTTAGTCATGAGAGAAAAACATCTAAATTGAAGTTTATCTGCACCAGAAATCAAACAAAAATGATCTATCTATTTAGTCATCTGATTCAGAAAGCCTTCAGTCTAATTCTTGGAGCGCTGTTCTGTTCTGCACCTTCTCATCACTATTTTAGATCACACCTAGAAAATCTTAGGGTATGTACACAGGAAAACAAGACTACAGTCAACAGCCATAAATGACCTTATGCCTGCTTCATCACAGCAGGGATATGTGCCAGGAAGAAGAAATGTCTGTTATTATCCAGGAGAGTGTTTGCCTCAAAGATCATCCATTCTCTGCTGCATTTCTTTATCTCCTCTATAATACAGAGGAGTTTAGAACATTAGCAGAAGTTTAAAGGCAGAAGCTGTATCTCACTTAAAATCATACTTCTTTTTCCTGGAAGAACACAGTCATGTACAATTGCAATAAGCACTTATATATAACTATATACATTTGAAAATCAGTATTATCACAAAACTCAGCGTAAGGGCATCTCTGACATCAAGACAAAAAGACTCTTTCTTTGACATCTCATTATCAAAATAAATGTAATGAGTGTTTATCTGTTTTTATAAAGCCATATATTTGTTTCTCTCACAGAAATAAGTTAATATCTAGCTATACAAAAGCTGGATGATAGTAAGATGGTGAATAGAAGAGAAAATAATAGAATAGAAAATAGAAAATTCTGTTTTTATTCTTGGCATTTTTTAATACTATGGGAAATCTCAGGAACATACTTTAAAAAAGGCACAAATTCTCCAGAAAAAAAAAAAAAAATCATATATGTTCTAATATCTGGTAACTCCAGTTGCAGATAAAACAATAACATAGAGATTGGTTTAACGTGTACCATTTTACAATGGTAGTGAGTCTTGTCCTCTCTCCTTTATGAACAAAATGGTGCAAATTAATTCCTTTCTATAACCAGAGAAATTTTAAGTAGTAGTCTTTAGTCATCTCATAAACATATAATTTTCTCATGTTGAAATAATCTTCTATAAGGGAAATATTCTGGATTTTACTAGAACAAAAATAAATCTCTCACACTGTGCAAGAAAAAATATAAAAAAGGCAAAGAGGTCTTGTATTAGAAGTCCCAATCTGGTAAAATCCCTTTCTCTAATTATGATGCACTTCTGGTTTTCTGTATTGTGATCCTCCTGAAAATAGAAAGTTTATGTTTAATTGATTTATTTGTAATGATTCTGGCTCAGGGAAGAGACTCTTTGAAGCTGATTGATTACTGCAACAAGCTTAAGATTTCATACCACAACAAACCTTTTTGTACTAATAAACAGTGGGACAATAAAGCTCTGGGGCATGGTGTTTCCCTTCACATTAAAGTGAGGATTTGCAACATAAGTATGTGAGGGACATAGTTTATGTGCTCCCAAGAAGCAGGCATAATGAACTATTTCTTTTAATGGCAGATTATCCCTGTTTCTATTTCCTGGAGTGAAGACCTCGCAAATTGATGTATCTGTCCTCTGAGGTTTTCAGAGAGGCATTATGGCATTTTAAAATATTAATATGAGAGTACATTTAGCTGAAAGTAGCTAGTCTGGTAGTCTCTTGTGGCTGCCATACAGGTCACCAGAGACCTCCTGTCTCTCAAGGCAAATGATTTACTCTAAGTGTATCATTAAGATACACTTTTTTGGAATTTATGATAGTGCTTTCTTACAAAGTTATACCTTTTCTATAAAAATTTAAGCATTTTTATGCTATTTTCTCCCTTCACTCACTGTTCCTTAAAAACCTGGTCAGTGTCACGGGCAAATTGAAAGTGCCACCCCCTGCACTGCAGTAGTGGGTCTGTGTTGAACACTGATTAGCTAGGACTGGATGTCACATCTTGTTATAACTTTGCATAGCTGAAAAATTTCCTAGGGGATTTGAAAAGAACTGCAATTATTCCTCCAATGGAAAAGGAAGAAAGAAAGAAAAAAGATAAAATCAAATGCAATAAATGTCTAGATGTAAGGAGTGGAAAAATATTAAACAAAATCATAGATACTAACATGAAACTCAATAAGTTTCCTATTATTCCACTCTCACGTTTTTTTCTGGAGGACACGTGGTAACAAGGGTGGATTTGTGACCTTCAGAACTTCAAAAGCTATGTCACTGGTTCAGCTTGACGTTCTTGGAAAAGTCCAGAATACAGGCAGGTCTCATTTCTGTGTTTTGAAATTGGATTGTGTTTGGCACTTCCACCTTTGTGCTCACACACAATGTCTTTTGCTTTCTCAAAGGTGCTGAAAAGAGTTTGGTTCTGCCCACACACCCATGCTTTGGACATAAGGAACAAGTTCAGGGGATGAAGTCTTCACAGTGAGCTTCTTTTCTGGAGGCCATACCCATTGCCAGATAAAATCAGTGCTCACCAGTACAAGATCATGGCCTGGAAGACTAACGGAACTAACATAAATGCCAGTCATTGTTTTCTGTCTTCAATTACTTAAACCTGAGTAGATTTAAAGCAAAGGAGCACTGTAATACATTAGCTGAAGTGCAGTCGTTTATATTAATACTACTACATTTAAAGAGTAACCTGCAGATTTCACCTTATTTCATTAGTAAGTTTTGGGTTAGCCATGCCCAGAGAGAAATAAAGAGTTCATTTAAACAAGAAACTGAAAGCTCGGAGAGAGTGCAGTTCAGTGGCACTGGCATGTACAGTGCATCTCCAATAAAATCATAAAAGCATCAATTAAATAATTCAAAAATATTCTTCCTTTGCAAGCATTGTTAAGTCTGTGTTCATAACCTGGTTCAGATCCTAAAAATGCTGCTAAAAACCTCAGTCTTGTTAGCTTCCAATGGTTTATCTTAGCTGATGTTTAGGTCCCAGGTATGTCTGTCATTTGTTTTACTGCCCATTTGTTTAAGCACAAGTATCCTCTCCAGCATGTGTGGTGGAGAGGAGCAGATGGGCCTGTGTTAAAGACAGAAGACCCTGGGGTGTCTGCATGCAGGAGAAATGCATCCATGTGGCTTCAGAGCAAGGCATTAGATAGCTGCCACCTGCTCCTTTGTGCCACCGTACTGGTTAGCAGTTCACTGCAGAAGATGGTGGAGAGGCAAATGGGGAATAGCTGCAGTCAGACATCCTAGATGATGTGCTCCTTTTCCAAAGCTGGGGGATTTCACATAGCTGCACAGTGAATGCCAAGCCAACATGAGCTTCATATCCCTTTAGCCACGCTGGGGGAACTCAGAATGTGCACAGCTGCAGCCACGTTCCCTTCGGCGTCTCAGTACTAAGGGCACTCGTAGGCACAGAGGGGCATGTGGAGCCAAGTGCCAGTTCCCCTCTGCTTCTCCCTAGTGCAAAACTCACCTGTACTTGGTATCATGCACTTTCTTATCTCTAAGTAAGGCAGATTGCACAGACGCTCACATCTGTAGAGGAAAAATGAACCAATCTTTGTGACTGCCTACTTTAAGATCTAAAGTATGGCCCATGTTAATCTTGAAGTTAACCTTCAGTACATTATTTTCTGTTTTCAGTTACAGGCACTACCTTTATATATGTAAACAATATGATAAGATTCATACACATAAAATAGTTAATGAGAGATATTTTTTCTAAATAACAAATATCATCAGCACCTTGACCAAAATCTGAAGAGAAATACAAATGTGATACTCAAAAAAATAGATATTTTAGACACAATTTTATATTTCTGAAAAATTGATTTTTTTTTTAATGAAATTGATCTTTCTTATCTTTATTTTTGGATTATTCTGATTCTTCTATCTTTTCAAGAAACAAAGAGTTTATATTTTCTCAGTGACGAAACACATTCAATAAATAAATTAAATACATACATACATGCATACATACATACGTACATAAATTTTGAAAAAAGGGGGAAAAATCAAAAGACAATTTAGGTAAAGAAAAATTTAAAAAATAATAATAATAATAACTCAAGGCCTGAAATGAATAAAAAGCAAACCAAAATTCCTAATATAGTCTTGCTAATGAACTTGCTAATATTAGAATGATTTACCATTTTCATTTGGTATCAATTCTATTGATACCAAAGTATATCAGACAGTTAAATACTTCAACAAGCAAGTTTTTATGTTGTTTTTATATGAGAAGTAAGAGATAGACTGTTTCATTTATGAGATTGTTTTCTTCTTTATTTCATTTGCCTATACCCATCTGCATTTCTGTGTTAATTCAAGAGGTTGAAATAAACCAGCAAGGACTGTAGGCATAATAGAAAGTCCTGAAATATATTGAAAGTCCTACCCTTTCATTTACCCTTGCTCAGTTGTTTGTTAGAAACATTTCTGGGAATTGTATTAAGTATTTCTTATCTAGACAAGTAAAAATCAGTTTTCTTTAGGTAAGAATCCTTACCATCAAAAGAGCAAAGGCTGGTGGATACCTTTGTAATTCTCTTCCTCCGGTTTTCATTTACATATATTCTCACGGGGTTTTTGTATGGAAAGATATGTTCCAAATTTATCTGGCAGACATAACACTATATAAAACTTGATGGTATTACTGGATAGCACATCACAAAGAGGTTCCTGTAGAAAATATTACAAGGCAATTTATTTTTCTCTCTTTTCTGTGTTAAAAATACAAATAACCATGGTTAATTCCACATTTAAATTGGGGAGGGAAGAGGATATCTTAAAAAGCCTCTTTAAATATGATATGGCAGAAAGTAAGAGTGACAGCTCCTGCAATGATAAGTGTGAGTACTCCACTTTCAAAACAGATAATACAAGGATCTTGTCAACTGAAGCATGTGGGACAGAAGTATCGGAGAGCATCCAGACTCTTCTTGCTGTACTGAGGGAGCACTTGTATCTTCTGCCTGTCAAGTACTTAGAGTGCATACTAAGTGATATTGAAGGGATTTTTATCAGCAATCAGTTCAAATAAATTAAGCACTTTACTTTCCTAAAACTAATCTTAGATGTATCTTTAAATTTAACTTTAGCCAGGAGATTGAACACTGTCTGTTAGAAAATAAAAGTAAATACAACAAGAGCAATGAGAATTAAAGGGACTCTTAAAACTTCTTTTTGTTAACTTATCTCCTCCTATTCCTTAAATATCAGCAACAAAATAGTTATGTCTGAAGACAGTGGTCTTGAGAACTGTATATAGTACCCAAGAAGCAAAACCAAACAATTAATGCGTTATTCACCTATAATGGAAATTGTGCCCACGTATTCATCAAAACTTTTTGGCCATCATTAAATACTTAACAGAGGCTATCATTTGTCACTGGAATGGAGATATTCAATGTCTTTAAAAATCTACTCCTTTAACGTCTGTCCTATCATGTATCTGCTCAGGCAGACCCAGTACAAGTTTAGTCAATGAACAATGATATTTCTGCAGGACTGAGAGCTTGCATCATTCGTGTGGAGTAGCCACTGTTTCTGGGCTTGCAAGGTGTTTTGCATGTCTCCAAAGAACTATTTAGATGAAATCTATGAAGACTATTTCTAGGCCCAAAGTTTTACAATCAAAATATTATGTGTTGGAAAAGTTGTAGTTAGTTCAAATAACTACAGAGTTTATATTAATGAAGACATCAGAGTAAGGGCTGGATTTATCACTTGATTTCAGTTATCTTAAACTGACAAAACCAGCATAAGACTGGAGTTCATTTTAATAGTCAATGGGAAGACTCAAGCATCTAAAGGGCAATATTTTCCATCTATCTTTGACACTGATGCTATGGAAGATGAACTTCTATTCACATATACTGAGTTCTATGATGACTTCAGAAGAAAGCAGGAGAAAGTATACAGACTAACTTGCTGCCACTAAAGCTAGGTAGGATGACACAGTCTTGGCAATCATCATGATGTCTTTTGACCTTAAACCTTGCTTAAGGATTCTTTGCCAGTAAGTTTCAGTTGCCACTTTTACCTTCTTTAGAGAAAATCCTTGCAGGATACACGCCAATATTCTATGATAAAGAGAAATTCCAACTAAATTCATAAAGGATATGACTAGCAGAAAAAAAAAAGTTGATTTTTTTTTAAACTAAGTTTTTTAACTTCCTTTAAGGATTTGGAAATATAAATAAATGTCCAATGATAGATATTTGTATGTAATTTCAAAGTGCTCTCTGATTCTGGAAATTAATTTTCAAGCCTTGAGTCTATCATATCAAATATGTCAACCAATATCTCTTCAAGGTTTTGCAATTACTCTTATTTTATACCAAAAAAAAAAAAAAAAAGACAGAAGAATCAATCAGTCTCACCTGTATATGTGTGCATATTTTCACACTGTACAAAATTCTCCCGTAGAATTATTTAAAACTCATTCTTACTTATAAATTGAGAACATTTTGCATTATATATATAAAACTAATTGCTAATATTATGGAATAATGAAAACTGTGTTATGGGTATATTGAATATAGGTTCCATCACATTTTTACACTTAACATATGTTTCCATGTATATTGTTTGAGAAGGACATAAGTCATTTTTAATAAATGTGTGGAAAAGGTCTGAGGTGAAATGAGGTTGGTGGCCAGGGCTCAGATTCTAATAAGATAAATTAGGGCTACTCACTCAGCTAACACGCAGTGCAGTTGTCAGCAGTCTTGGTTTTAAGAATAAGAGAAGATTGAAGAAAAGATTTAAAGATGAACAAGCCATGTAGGCTAAAATACCCACTCCTTTCAGTAGAGAGAGATTCTGTAGGGTCAAAGTTGAGGAGTGATGAGAAGAGTATTAACAAATCTAGCAATTTACAATTGAGATATATTCTCACAGGCATTAATTACATCTTTAGAAGGCATAAATTGGAATTCAAAAGGGCCAATTCTTCTAACATTAGGAGAGAGTCTGGCCTTATCCTTGAACTTAAATATGAATTTTCAAGTTTCCAACAAGTTTCCAGATTTGTATGAACAACAATTATCCCTTAGAGTTCTGTAACACCTTGTCATACATATCCACATCATTGTTTCAGGGAATTTCATATGTGAAAGACCACAGAAGGAACCTTTAATTTTCAAATTACATATCTGTTAAATTATGCTGCTGAATCCATATTGTTAATTCTCTACAGTGATGTTTATAAAGTAACTCATATTACATACATACAGCACTGTAAATAGGTCAGGTTTTATTGTTTATTTTAACAAATGGATAGGGTTGCATTAGCATTTGGGAAAATGTATAAATATTGATTTGAAAACCTGGTGTATACAATAAAAAAACAACCCTTATAACCCTTTTAGAGAAACTCAGTCATAAATAATGTTCATCTTCTTTTTTTTTTTTTTTTTTTACTGAAACAATTAATGCATAATTCATCCTGAAACTATTATCATCCTATAGCAACCAATAGCGACAGAAGTACCTGAGCACTGATAATACTATTCTGTGAAGACTATATTTATATGTATATGTGGGGAAGGGATGAAATGGTATCTATCACAACAAGATTTTCCTTGTTGCAATCTATAAGGATGACTTTTAATAGTTCTGCATGATCTGAGTGCTAAAGGATGCAGCTGACAAATATTTGTATTATTCTGACCAAGGTGAAAACAAAATCAAGAAATGCATTTTTGAAACTAAAGAAACAGTTATGTATTATAGGTCATGTCGTGTTCATATCTTTCCATATGCAGAAAGCTCTGTTCAATAATATTAATGGTATGAAGCAGTATATAAGAGTGCTTCTCCAAAAGCAATGCCTCCTATTATAAGGTGTTAGCCCATAGTATCAGTGGTGGATGCTGGTGGTGTGGCAGCTGAGGTTGAACATTCCTGCCAATATCCTGTTGCATTTTGTTGCCATGTGACAGATGGCAGCACAGGGGAAGTCTGACAGAATTACATCTGATATGCAAATTGGTGCCATTTTTTTCCTGTATGGAGAAATTCAGTGACATACCTTTGCAGACAAGGTATGTCACTGAATTTCTCCATACAGGAAAAAAATAGCACCAACTGACATTCATCAATACTTTCTGAACATGGATGGAGTCCAAGCAATGGATGTGAGCACTGTGGTGTAGGGTATATTTCTGCCATGGGGACAGTAGGTCACTTCCACTGGTGTAGACAGTGATCAGCACAGCATGCAAGCTCTTGTTCATCACTGGCAAAAACACACAGCTAATGGTGGTCACTATGCTGAAAAACAGTATTTTCTAGTTGAACATTTGCTCTATCAGACAGTGTTACTGTGCTCTTTGTATCTGTTGCAATTTCCATGGTAAAAAATGAGAAGCATTATTTTCAGAGACCAACTTTTTTATTAAGCAAAGTTTGTTTTAGTAGATTAACTGGTTGACTAGAGCACATTTATAGTCACCTCAAACAAAACTTTCCTAAATTTTAAAAGATGCATTTAATTTTGAATGAAACTAAACACCATCATGAATGGTGTGGTGAGCAGGACTAGGGAAGTCATCCTGTCCCTGTACTCGGCATTGGTGAGGCCTCACCTCGAGTACTGTGTTCAGTTTTGGGCACCTCAGTACAGAAAGGACACTGAGGTGCTGGAGCAGGTCCAAAGAAGGGCAACAAGGCTTGTGAAGGACTTGGAGAATATGCCCCAAGGAGCAAAGACTGAAGGACCTGGGGCTGTTTAGTCTGGGGAAAAGGAGGCCGAAGGGAGACCTTTTTGCTCCCTTTCAATATCTGAAAAGTGCTTACAGCGAGAGAGTCTTTTCTCAATGGTGACAGGTGACAGGAGGAGGGGAAATAGCCTCAAGTTGCACCAGGGTAGGTTTAGGTTGGAAACACTACCTTGGCAGTGTTCAAGAGGCGCCTGGAGGAGCTATGAGATATGGTTTAGTTTGTGATAGCAATAGGAATGAGAAGACAGTTGGATTAGATGATTTTACAGGTCATTTCCAACCTTGTGATTCTATGATTCTATGATTCTATGACTTCTTTACGGAAAGGGTTGTTAAGCACTGGAATAGACTCCCCACGGAGGTGGTTGAGTCACCATCCCTGGATGTGTTTAAAAACCGTTTGGATGTGGTGCTCATGGACATGATTTAGCAGAGGGTTGTTAGAGTAGTATGGTTAGGTCATGGTTGGACTCGATGATCTTTAAGGTCTTTTCCAACCTGAGTGACTCTGTGATTCTATGGTTCTATGATTCTAGTCTTCTGCTCTGAGAACAAGGATTGAAATCTTGTAAGTTACAGCTTACTACCAGATCTCTCCTGCACTCACTGGACTGAAAGCAAAAAGGCAGCTAACACTTCATCACACTCTGTGAAGGTTAAATGTACTCAGAGGAAAAAGAGCACGGGGAATTTTTCCATGCCCTCTACGGCCACAAATAGCATATTCTTTAGATGGATGTCACGTACCTGAATATCACAACTCAGAGAGAATGATGACATGAAAGTTAGTAGCCATACTTAACAGAACTTCACGGCCACTAACTGGCATCCATAAATGGATGGTAGCATGTGTTAGCTGGAAGACAAGAAGCCAATCAAGAGATACCGAGATAAACAAAATAAATCCTTTCCAGCTATTGGAAGTCATAGTATATCTGAGTAGTTGATAACATTTCTTAAATACTAAATTTTGCTTCTAAGGTTTAAAAAGGAAAAAGTTTCTTTACAGAAAGGCTGTTTTATTTAGCAAAAATATCTGTTCAAAAAAAGTCTTTTCATTTTACCATGACTGTTTTTTACATTCTGGGTAATTTATTAATAAATATTCAGAATTAGATCAAATAAATTTTGCTTTGCCATTATTTAATAAAAATAACAACAACAACAACAACAAAAACAAAAACAAAAACAAAAAAAGAACCAACAAAACTAATAGGAACAACATTTTCTACTCTGTGAACTTCTAATTGTTAAACTGAATATGATATGAGGTTTTCCATCTCTGTAATCACCGAAGTCTAAAAAATAGTATGCAATGTTATAATGGATCCCTGCAGTACATTCATATTACATGCAAAAAAAAACCAAACAAACAGGAGGACATGTCAAAAAGACATATGATTCCCTTAGAAAAAGCTTTACATTTAATTTAAAAAGTATCTTTTTGACAATTAAGGATGAAATGATGTTAGAACACTTACAAGCGAGCACATATTGAAAATCACATCTGCATTTAGTTGGCTAAAGATTCAGCAATTAAGTGTGTGAACAAAATGTGGTAACATTACAGCTTTAGATTATTTCTCCTCATAAAAGTTTAGCATACCAGCATGACTGAAGACTTGAAATATTGACACAGAGATGTATGTTCATTCTTTTCAGCTTTACATCTTGAGAAAATACCCTTAAAATAATAAATATAGAAAAGGGTAGTTTGACTAAACTCCTTTTGTATGTTTACAAATATAAACATTAGATTTTGTTCTATCTTACTGAGAGCTACAAAAAAAAATTTCTGTAGGACAAACAGTGTACTTGAAATATAGTTGTCTGGAGTCTGAGATAATTTCAAGCCCTGGGTAATAAAAACTGTTCAGTGACACAGGGGATTTTATTTTATTAAATTAGTTTATTTTATCTTATTTCTAATACTTGAACTTGAGTGGTTTGCAGTGTAAAAATAAATAGTGCAATTTCCAGCATATATATCCTATATCCTATGTAATGGTAAGGAATCCTTAAAGTTTTACTCTTATTCATGAAATAACTTTTTGAACTATTTTTGAACAAAATGTTGAAAGAAATATAGGAAGCAAATATATGCTTTCTTTATAGAGCTGGCTATTCATGCCTTTGAACATCATTATAGGATAGAATGAAATTGCTTCATTTTAGCCTATGGGGATACAAAGAATAAATAAAAAATCTCTCTGAAACATGGAAGTTTCTGTCTATGCATGAACAAAGGTTGAAGAGCTTCACCATTTTATTTAAAAAGAAAAAAGAAAAAGAAAAACAAAAGAAAAAAAGAATTGAAGCAAGAGAAAACTGAAAATAGATGTAATGTGTATATATATAAATATATGTGTGTGTGTGTGCTAGTCTTAAATGTTGTTAAAACTCTTGACTAAATGGAGTACTTGATTCAAGATGAATGAATTTCAAGAGTTTGTAAGATTCATTTTATCTGAAGTTTCTAAAGAAAACTCTCTATAGACACAAGAGCTTTTCTCAGAGATACCTGAACTCTCACCACATCATCTTGTTTTTGGAAGAGTTCCTATAGTTGTATTTCCAAAAGAGAGATATGTAAGTAAAATAAAATATCATCCCTCTCACCACCAGATGGTCTTTCCTGTAAAAAGCCCTGTTGATTACCAGTACATTCTTCTTCTCGTTTTTAATTCATTTAAAAAAGGGTTCTACCTTCAATTATTACAATATAATTCTCCCTGAGGTGCTGTAATTGGAGTCTTCTGACTTGTGATGCCTAAATAGTGATATGAGAAACAAATAACTTCAAAAGTAGTTTTCCTTGCCTATCAGGCAAAGGACTGAAGTTATCCCTATGATTTCTAGGCCCCTTCATCCCACTCAATGTACCATATCAGTAACAACATCCTGTGCCCTGACTGTGGTAGCACAAGGGGAAGCTTCAGTATTCCTCACCAAAAGAGCCCGGATAGGTAGTATGGTGTACTAAACAAACAACAGTAGATATTCTCTCACAAAAGCTATGATTTAAAATCAACCTGTACCATGACTTCATTCATCCTTGTAACTAAATAGTCTCCTTCTCCTTGAGAAAGGTACAGAAGCTGTGTCCCCATTACACAATCTGTCACTAGATTTCCTGCTAGGAGAAATATCATAGTGTTGTATTTGCCTTCCCATAAACATTTTATGCCTCTGAATGTCCACTTAATTTTTAGAGCATAAATTTATGGGAGGAAACCAGATACTCAGTTACCTTTTAGTCCTTACAGAGCTGCTACACTGAAGATGTATTCCAGAATATTCTGCAAGTTGTTATTGCTTAGTCTGCTGTTCTTGACTGATATGTACAGAAAAAAAGTGATTGCTCCCTGTTTTGATGGCAGTTATATTAAGTTAAAGAATTAAAAGGCTAAAATTCAGGACACTTGCAATTAAAACAAAGAGATACTCTCAAAATGTGAGGCCGGTTGATTAAAAACAAACAAACAAACAAACAAAACAAAACAAAACAAAACAAAACAAAACAAAACAACTCTCATGGCATACTGAATTTATTAGAATCATTTCAAACCAATCTGGAAGCAATATAGGAATAATATGTCATGAAGGATGATACGAAGATACTTGAAAACAGCACTGAGGTTCTTCTAGTCTCTAATCCCTCTCTGTTTAACCAGCAATTTTTATTCAACCATTTCTATGGAATTTTGCATGATTAAGGCCAAAATTTAGCTCTGTATTTCATTTTAGTCATCCTCAAAGAGGGTGTGATAACATTAGATTTTATCAAGGCAGTTTGTGTGAACACAATGTTTCAAATATAATACAGAAAAAAATAATTCAGAATGTAAGTTTAAATTTAAACCCAAACTGAAGCTAAGTGGAGATTTTGTGATAGAAATATGTCTGTACATGGAAAAGTCAGAACTAAATGTAAATACAGTAATAAGAATATTCAATTATTAGATGCCAGTACTTCAGGTGAAGTTTCACAGTAATTATATATATCTTTAATATAACTGTCTGTACCAGCATTAATGGGTATTTGTCAGTAATTTATCTTCTTCAAAAGAAGAAATAGAAATAAACAAACTAAAAAAAAAGTACTAAAGATAACAGTGGTTAAAAATTTTTCTTTAATACGTCAAACGTGGATATTAATCTATTTCCTTTAGGGTTCCAATTCAGTCCCACAATAATTAGCAAAGGGCATGAAACATTTAAATACTAAGCTTCTCTGTCAAAATGTGTATTGAATTGTATTTTAAGCAATGGATGATCCCAGTACCGTTTGAAACGTATGTTAGATAATGCCAAGATCTCATGTATAAGGACAACGAATGCATCTTTATATTATTATTCATATAAAACTCATATATAGATACAATATGTATAATATAGATAGGTGAAAGTATGTCTGTGTTTTTAGAATGTGTTTTATATTTTTAATCTCTAAACAGTTTCTGTATTTTCACTGACTGCATTCTGACATAATTGGGAGGTTCCTAAAGATTTAGCCTGTCACCTTCAATCTTCCCTTTTCAAGCACTGCCATCATAACTTAAGGTACGTAACATTTCCTCAGTGATTTTCTGCAGCAAGAGCTTCTGTGCATGTCAGATCAAGTATGTCAAAGCAGGCTTCCATAGGATAAATTTCAGTTGTTTTCAGCTTCACAGAAGAGATATTCATACCTTTTTTTCAAGAGAAAACTTTCCTTTTATTAATGTGTTTCAATAATGAAAATAGAGATAGGGCCATAAAGACATTTTCTATAATTAAAAAAAAAAAAGTAATATAAACTAGAGGATTGAGTATTATTTCCTTCATCTATTGGGAATAAACAGAAACGAGTAGTGAGTATAGTGAGCACTTGCTTATCTAGAAAACAACATAAATATCTTGCATGCATAAAAGTTACGCGAATAAATAAACAAGAGGCAAAGTGTAGATGTTGGGAGCTATAAGACAAGGAATTTATTGCTGCTTTAAGGAAGACCCAGGGTCCTTCTACATCCCAAGTCAACAGGAGTTTCCCAGTTTCAGCATTGTTTGCCAACTGCCCTGCATCCCAAGAAAAAAAAAAAAAAGGAAATAGAAATACATTAATGAGGCAAATACAAATCAACGCATTTAAAAGTTAATGCAGAAGTTCAGCATCAGCCAGCTCAAATTGTAATGATGTTAGAGTATACATTCAAGCAGGAAAATCATTTTCACATATCACTGAGATATGTGATATCTCCTTGCAAGGAGAATGCAGATACTGTTCTCTTATATATTGCTGATGCTCTTCTGTACCACACTGAAAGCATCTTAGATTGGGTTTCCTACATCATGACTATTCCATGAATGAGTCAGTATGCTACAAGGCCTTCATATTCTGTAATATAATTTAAAGTGATGGAAAGAGAAAGCATGTACTTGAAAGCATTGAGAAAATAGTTCTGTTAAAATATTACCTGAAGATTCATGTGGATCTGTATTGTGTTAAACATACAAAGGAGAAGGAACCTTTGATGTTCCTGTTTCACAATGTGAATATTGAATAATCTGACTCTTCTTTGTTTGGGTCATGAAGTTTGAATAATTAAACAATAAGTCATTTGAGCTCTGTTGTGTCATCAACTAATTACTACATTTACGTTTGTCAATAGCAAAGCCACAGTAGTATTTTAAATTCCGTTTATTGTGCTTTAGCTTAATGCTTAGTGTTACTTTTCCTCTGCATTTTTTCCCGTCATGAAAATTAACCCACAATATATCTTTCTGGAAAGAAAATAAACAGCTCCCTTGCCAAGCCTTTCATTACACTGCTTCTTTCCATCATGAATTGTGATCTAACAGTAGCCTAGTAAAAAGCCGGGGCCTTTGAAGTGTTGTGCTAATTTGATTAATACGTAGTTACATCCTGTTATGATGCACTTTGCCTTATGCATTTTAAATGGAAAATGCAGAGTGGATTACATTTGTGTTAAAAACACAGCACACTAAATGAACTGCACAGAAAGTGGGTTATAATAACAAGCACTGCAACCACTTTATAAACATGTAAAAGGTTATTGCTTGCAGGTTAATGATAATTGTACCAAAATACATGTTTTTATAACAATTAAGAGGTCAATATAAATACTACTGAGAATCATACAGCTGCTGGAAGAAATACTTACCTGATTTAAATTCCTTGATTAAAAACAAAACAAAGACTATAGTCAAAATAATCCTCTAAGTTAGTGTACTTCTACTCATCCCTGCAAGTTCTCTTGGGCTTGAAGTCACTTCTAACTCAGTTTCCATCAAACCTGAAAATAATTTAATGTGCTTTTCTCTTCTTTTTTAGATGAAGGGTCAAACTTGATTTCTATGTTAGTATCAGGTATAAGACTTTGTGTAGTAAGGTACACTATTTCAGAGCAGGTATACAGATATATTTTGGATTTCTTTGTTCCCTCATCTAAATAAAAAAAAATCTAAATAAAAATAAAAAGTCTTGTCTTTTCATAATACCTTGAGATACTAATATTCACTGCAGAATAAGAAATATATCACTACACAATCTCATTTTTCAGGTCTAATGGTTGAAAAAATGTATCAACATCCAACTTAGTGCATCTGTATGCTTTAAAGAGTTACACAATGATTGCAGCTACTAAATTTGCTACCAGTATAGTACAGTTTCCATAGATTTGAGTAAGATCCTAATCAGAACAGTCCTTTTATGTACTCGCATTGAAACAAATAAAATATCACACCAGTACTGATGACCCTGAAACCTAAGTATGCATTTTAAAAATCCAGGTATTGATTATGATTTGCACAGGAATAGCTCATAGATTGTGTTTCATATTTTACAGCTCTGCTTGAAAGCAGAAGGGTGTCATTCTATTAACTCATCATGTTTTCATGTCTTTCAGTATTTAGTGTCACTATATCTCTAGTTTGCTTGCTCTTGGAAGCCTACTGACACCTCTTTAATTTAGGTGAAAAAGGTGGAATGTTGCATCATTTTATTGAAGGGGAGTGGTAGGAAAGGGCACACCAAATTAGGTTAAAAAGGATTAAATTACTAAAAACAACAAAATGTGGGGCTTATTTCTTCCTATTGCATGATTTTGTTGCCAAATTCAGGGTGATTGACACTTGTTTTTCCATCTACCTCCCTCCAGTGCAAGACAGCATGCCTTCATTTCTTTCTAATGTAATTTTTAATTACTTAATTAATGCTTCTACTTAATCATTTGCAAAACTGTACCCTCAGTTTTTATTTTCATTTGTGTTCCTGAAATTAAGTCTAATTGATTTCTTTCCTCAGTACAGACATCTCAGTTCTGCTTTTATTTATCCATTAAATAATATATTCAAAATCTTTTTCATAAAGTTTCTGTAAGTTTACAGTTTACTTTTAGTATATCCTTACTCTTAAGTCAAAACCAATATTAACTATTAGGTAATCTCTGAAGACAGATTTGCCATCAATTTCACTTCTTAATATTTTCCAATTTTACAGCATTATTTCTTTTTTTTTTTTTTTCTTTTAGTATCACCCATTGTTACTGGAAATCATTCTCCAAGGAGGAGATTGAGTGCCTACTTGAGGACAAAAAAAATCACATAATTTCAGTGACTTTTGTCAGGCCACTGCATTCTGTTCAGAGTGCAATGTCCACTGTCAAATGAGGTGAAATTAAATGCAAGCCCTTGGCCTTCATGGACTTTTGGACTAGGACCCCCTAGACTTGCTATCTCCTTTGACATTCACAATACAATCACATTGACACCGGTCAGTGGGTTGCTTTACTCACAAAAGTTTGTATTAATACTATTAATGTTTAATAATCCAAATTCTTGATCTATTTTATGGTAAATAAATTGACCTACTCTGCACTATCCTTGATAATTACATGTTTAAATATAACTGTTCCTTCAAACATTGTCAATGTTGCATTTGCATTTATGTGATTATACATGTTTTGAGGCTTTGATAATAAGCCAAACTTGTCTTCCTAGTATACACCACAGTTCTGTTGGCAGCACAGTTATGTCTTTATTTCATCATCATCTAATGCTAATAGCATAGAAAATAATGTGTCTCTGTTTCAGGTGTCAGTCCTTAACAAATAATTTCAAATAGTAATACTCAGTGGATACTCTAGTCCGAAGTTTGAATTAATTGCATAATAGATTTTTTATAATATATTAATACAGTGTAAATCAGAATAAGTCAAAACCAGTATAATTTAGAATTTAACTGAGATTTTTATTTTTCATAGTATGAAAAATGATTTTGAGATAATCATTAAGCACATTAAGCATAATTGTTCCTTCAAGATGAATCCAATGGGCCAATGGGATGCATTAAGAGGAGTGTGGCCAGCGGGTCAAGGGAAGTGACCCTCCCCCTCTAGTCTGCCCTGGTCAGGCCTCACCTGAAGTACTGTGTCAATTTCTGGGCTCCCCAGTTTGCAAAAAGACAGGGTTTTCTTGGAGAGAGTCCAGCAAAGGGCCACAAGCATAATAAAGGTCCTGGAGCATCTCCCCTGTGAGGAAAGGCTGAGCAACCTGGATCTGTTCAGCCTTGAAAAAAGAAGACTCAAATGGGATCTGATTAATGTTCATGAGTATCTTAAGTGTGGGAGACAAAGGGACATGGCCAAACTCTTTTCAGCGGTCTGTGAGAACAGGACAATGGGAAACTTTAAAAACTTGAGTATAGGAAGCTCCACACTAATATGTGAAGGACCTTTTCACAGTAAAGGTGACAGAGCACTGGAACAGGCTGCCCAAGGTGGTTGTGGAGTTTCCTTATCTGGAAATATTCTAGACCCACCTGGACATCTACCTGTGCAGCCTGCTGTAGGGAGCCTGCTTTGCAGGGGGCTTGGACTCAATGATCTCGGGAGGTCGCTTCCAACCCCTATAATTCTGTTTTTCTGTGATTCTGTGAATCCCATGTTTAATTGTCATTATCACCAGCAGGGAGATCTGAACAGCAAAAGTATATATTTTTCTATAAATTTTAATATTTTTTTTACCAAGAGTCACAGTGATTTCTCACTTTGAGATGGAGAAGATAATGAGCTCTTATCCTAAGATAAGCCTCTTCTTCCCTTGTCCTCCTGTCCTGTTTCCAGAGAAGTTTCCAAATATACCTAAAAAACGAGATCAAGTCCTGGAGAAAGTATTCCAAAATTGTCCTTTATAGCAATGATAATATGAATGAATGGTGGATGGCATCTTGCTGGTCAATGAAAACTCCTGGACAGTGATTCTCTTTCACCCGAATATAAGACTGTGAATATTCATCCAGGAGAAAGAGATATACTCTTTATTGTTTTTGCAAAAATTCTAAATACATAATCAACAAATTAACATATTTTAACATACTCTTATATTAAAGACATTTGGAAGCTCACAGAGTAATAGACTAATATTTATTGGCCTCTGCTCATATTCAAAGATGACTTGCACTGTTTACCTTCTCTTCTCCCCAGAATCTTTAATTGTTCTCAGGTTTAGAAAGACTTGAAAACCAGTGGATCACAATATTTTGTGCATTGTCAGTGGCCAGATTTGATGTCAGTTTGTTACGTATAAAAATTTCTCAAACCAGAGCCTTTGAGAATCTGTGAATTGCCTCTGCAGCATTTAACCAATTAAGTATTTTAGTTATAAATAAGAAATTCATTAAAAAAACCAACACAACTTATTATAACCAGGTATGATCTCAAGGGCAGATTAATAATCCTTCACAATCAAGGACAATGTGATCCTTCTACAACAGAGCTTCTATTCTGAACTATTGATATACAAGTCTAAATAGTGCACAAATGCATTACAAATGCAGTATTAAAGATTTATAAGCTCAACCAATTCTGTTACCATACTACCTGTGTGTCTGCAGAGAAACTAAAACAAACCTTCATAGATTAAAGTTTTCTTATCTGCTACATCTGATACATGACTCGCTCTGTCAGTGTTCAAGTCAGACTGTGTTGCTTCTATCCGAAGAAAAAGAGAGATTCTTTCATCCATTTTCAGTACCATTGCTTCAGAAAGGCTCCCCAGAGGTGCTGCAACATTGCAAAATAAGAGTTCTTCTCTGTTCAGTCATTGGTTTGGGCTGACAGTGACTTACATGAACTGCTCATTCAGCTAATCTTCCAATCAAAACACTAGGAACGTAGATATGAACACAAAAAGATATTCAAATACTGTGCAAGAAAAGATACCTTCCACATTTCTTAAGATGTCTTATGACAAGCTAAAAGTGAATATGAAAATTGATATTGAACATTTTATGATTAGTTAAAATGATGGACAAATCCTCAATATTTTTTATCCCTGTCACTATACATATGAACCTAATTTCAGTATTGGTAATTTAGCCTTGGTAGCAAGGATAATGTAACAGAACAAAAAATCAATCCTGCCTCTTGATCATTTTGTACGAATACTTTGAACAAGAAATTGTATGTATCACTTAGTTTTCTAGTTTTCCGTTATCCCACAGCAGCAGTTTTGTGTAGAGGTCTAGCAGGGCAAATTTCCTACCAGGTCTGTTTTCCTCTACATCCATTATTTGGAATCCAAAAGGAAGCTTAACCTTCCTACTAAAGTGCCTCAGAATTCTGCTGACCTATTCAGGGTGAACACAACAACATAGAGTCTAAAAACAAATAAATAGGATCTTGGGCTCAGTCACAGAATATATGTGCCTGCACTTCTCAGCTTGTTTCAAATGGCAAAAAAAATGCAGGATTGGAATCTTTATTTTTTACAGTTGAGTATTTGCAAAGGATTAGACACAAACAGTTTGCTTATTTATTTTAATAATGATAGGAAAGCTCTGCAAGAAATTCAAATGTAGGTACTTAAATAATCAAATGTTTTAAATCTCATTGATTTATCACAGGAATATATTAAAAGGTACAGTTTCAGCATATTTGTACAGAAGAAGTCTGTTAGCCAAACTCTAGTTTCTCACTTTCTATCTGATCCATGTGTAATTCATGAACCCTTAAACATTACAGGATTATAGATAGCTACACTGACATCTTTACTTTCACTTAGCAGCCTGAAAAATTGGTACACTCCAAGCATTTTGAATACTAAAGTAATCATTTCTTTGAATTCATCTTGTGATGTCATAGTACCTGATGATGGATATAATAAATTTTAAGAATATGAATGCTCAAAAAGAATGTTAGAAGTTTTTCTTAACTTTAATATGTAGTAATTATATGATCTATAATTAGCAGTATATTCTGATGCTAATATTAGCAAAATGTTCTTTAAATGTGTGATGCATTGTTATTGATTTTCTACTTCTAGACAAGAAGACAATTTTTTTTTTTTTTTTTTTGTGAATTTCCTTCAAAGACAGGAATAAATGTATATACAAAACATTAAATTTTTTTTAACTTTTTTCGATGAAAAAATGGATGTTCAGTGATGAAAATTAGAAATTTTATTTTTGCAGGAATGTTTTCATCTTATCCTATTTGGGAGCTGCTAAGTACCAAACCATTATAGTTTACATTCAATATAATTTGAGAGAGGAGCTAACTGTAAGTGACATCAAATTAAGTGGGTACTGATTTAGGAGAGGCAAAGAATCTGTTCACCTAGACAATTAAAACACAGTGAAGATCCTGGTCTTTCAGTTCAGAAACCTCCACTGAAGACTGAGGCCAGATCTATCTCTATCTAGGCAATCCCTGAAACTCAAGCTCATGATCAAGTTCTTTTCTGGTCACTGTGATTTGAAAAGATTGGATATCTGTATGGGAAGGAGGAGAAATCCAACAAATCAATGTGTGGTTTTTGGAGACTAAGAGCTGAGAATTGCACTTTGTGCTGCCGAAGTAATGTGGAAAATGCTGCTGTCAGTTAGAAGGGCATCAAGAAGGAAAAAAATAAAGGCAAACGTAATTCTTTGGCTTAATTAAATAACCCTTCATGATCTATACATTTGCATGATGATATTTACATTTATATCTCATACAGCATAAAAATAGTCTACAGAGATAGTTTAGCAAATAATGTTCTGTTTCTGACACCTATCCTTATTCTTTCATCTTAATTATCTCATTTAATATTAATACTAGAAGAAAATTTGTATTCACAACTGAGCTTGCCAAGACACTACAAGAATCTTGCAGTCTGTACTATAATACTTCAAAATTATCACTATGAAGGAGAAATGATTTTGGGCACATCACCTTCAATTTAGTTTCTTTGTCCAGGATTTTTCTTGCCCTCAATAAAAACCAGAACATATGCTGAGTATTGACATAGTGGGTTGAGAAGAAAGAAGCAGCACTGCTTTTTAAAAAATATTGATTATTTTAGGGAAAAAAATAAAACAAAAAAAGAGTGAATTATGTCATTTTTCCCAGCCACACAACCACAGAGAAGCATGGATGCAAAAGTGGTAAATAAGACACTTTTTTTGGACTGAGTCTCAGGTCATGTTCCAAGTCAGTGCTCTTACTTGTTCAGGTAAATGTCAGAAATAACAGTAGGGAGGAACATTTTAAATTGTTTAGTTGCTTGCACTGAGATTTTTCTTTTTCTTTTTCTTTTTCTTTTTCTTTTTCTTTTTCTTTTTCTTTTTCTTTTTCTTTTTCTTTTTCTTTTTCTTTTTCTTTTTTTTCTTTTTCTTTTTCTTTTTCTTTTTCTTTTTCTTTTTCTTTTTCTTTTTCTTTCTTTTTCTTTTTCTTTTTCTTTTTCTTTTTCTTTTCCTTTTTCTTTTCCTTTTTCTCTTCCTTTTCCTTTTTCTCTTTCTTTTTCTTTTTCTTTTTCTTTTCCTTTTTTCTTTTTCTTTTTCTTTTCTTTTTCTTTTTCTTTTTCTTTTTCTTTTTCTTTTTCTTTTTCTTTTTCTTTTTCTTTTTCTTTTTCTTTTTCTTTTTCTTTTTCTTTTTCTTTTTCTTTTTCTTTTTCTTTTCTTTTTCTTTTCCTTTTCCTTTTCCTTTTCCTTTTCCTTTTCCTTTTCCTTTTCCTTTTTCTTTTTCTTTTTTATTTCTTTTCCTTTTCCTTTTCCTTTTCCTTTTCCTTTTCCTTTTCCTTTTTCTTTTTCTTTTTCTTTTTCTTTTTCTTTTTTTTTGTATTAGTTTTTGTTTCTTTATGTTTGTGGAGAAACATGAAAGTAAGGATAGAAAGTTTTGACTTCCCCTAAAAGAAAGGTCCATCAAAAGTTTTCTTTTCCATCCAAACTCAGATAATTCTTGATCTTTCTGTTGACAACTCCTTGGCTTTTGTGAATGGGTACAATAGGGAAGGAGTATGGTTAGATGTAACATAAAAAGTAAATGTTAATAGGTCTCTAGGATCAAATGGCAAAAACCTTAGTAATGCAATGTAACTAGCATACCAACGGCAGCGTGTATTAGTGGTAAAAGTTGATCATATCTGCTAATTGTTTCAAAGTAAACCCATGTGAGCAACAGAGCATGTATTAATACAAAATTTTATTTATGTTACAGCAGCACCAGACATTCACAAGGAAGGTTGGTACACTTGCTTTCAACACACCATGATCAATGATAACAGAAAGCATTTTCTTGGGAAATAGCATGTTTCATCTCAGAGAAAATATCCTGTACTTAGTCATTTATCACATTTGTAAGGACGAGACTGAACCAATCAATCAATTTTTTTGAAGTGACATTACAGGAAGTAATGTAATTACTTATGTCATGTTAACAGCCTAGATTTTAAACTGAAAAAAATTAAGGTTTTCTTCATATCTAAGTCTACCAGTCCAAACGTGAGACCTTTCTCTAAACTAGCTGTCTAACACCCTCTGCAGTCAATGGGAAAAAAAGTCCCTCATGGAACAATTCAATCTATCACTAGAACAGGTGAGATAAATCATTCTAGAGATCCCTCTCTTTCTTTATTAACTGGTAGACAAATCTAGATGACTAGTTCTAGTGGAAAATGTTTTTCTTTTTGTGTTGCAGAAATAGCTCATGCAAACACATTATATTGCTTATTAAAATATGGTGTTAGTCCAAAAGTTTGCTATTTAACTTGTAACTCATATAAGGGAAGGTCAGATACAGAAGAAAAATTCTTGTTATTCATGTTCACAACAAACACTCACCAAATGAACAGGCATGTATCTTCCTTCAAAAGGTCTGTAAATGGAGTATTATACACTCAGACTTAAAAGCACAGCATCTGTAGTAGGGAAAACTAAAGATATTGGAATGCTTGAGTGAGATGTGGTAAATATTCGTGCTCACAGAGAAATTTCCATTGAAATAAATCTAAAATGATCTTATTTTGCTGAAGGGATTTTCTCTGAGATATCTGGTTGTTTGAGATCTCAGATAATAGCTGTTATTAACACTATTCTAGCAAAACACAAGAGCCTGGAAATACAAAGCCTTTTCACAGAAAATCCTTTAACTATCACTGAAATGAAAAAGTTAATCCTGAAATGTATTCTCAGAATTAGTCTAGCCTCCCTAAAAGGATTGCAATAAGAATTTCTCTTCATACTCAATTAACTGGTATCTAAAGATTGTTTTATTTCATATGTTTCTTTTAAGTTTGTTAATAGTTTATATAGGAAGCAGGACTGGGAAATACATGCACAGCACTTTAGTGTCAAGCAGTGACCACGATAAAAGAATGATTAAACTGCAGTCCTCCATAAATCATGGTAGTGACAAAAACTCCCATGACAACAGTCTATAAACAAGTCGGGTTCTCTACTAGAGAAGTGTTTTTGCATTTTCTAAAATGAGTGAACAAAGAATTCCATATGGATAATTACCATAAGGCTGACTGGGGTTTATGCAAAATCAATTACTCAAATATTCCTGTCAATTCATCAGATGAGAGACAACACAATAAGGGAATTAATCATAAAGATAATTCTACCACAGCATCTGGGAACAAAAATACTGGATTATTTTTAATTTGTAATTGTTTTGGTGACTGTTTTAACTGCAAAGGAATTTGAAAATTTTAAGATTGACAAGATGTCTTCTGCAGAGGAAGTGTGCCATCTCATTATCTACAACAGCAAATTAAAGCGTTGTTTCCCAAGTTTCACTTACAGCTACGACTCACCATATTATAGTTTTCTGTATACCATCAATGCATTAACTCCTCTGGAACTGAAGAAACAATTACAGAGTTGACTGAAAAAGACATATTTGTTTTCTGTCATCACTGATGCTCGAAACCTAGAAAACAAAAACACTGATGAAACACCTTCAATACTATAGAACCAAAAGGGGAATAATCCACCTCTCCTTCATTATTTTAAAGACATGAAACTACATTTAAAGTATTTGCAAATGTCAATTGTACACTACAAGAAAAAAAGTTTGAACTTCAGTTATATACAAAAACTCACAAATTAAAATGTTACCTTTAGAAGACAGTTCTTTCTCTGCAAAGTAATGGAAAAAATTAGAATGGATATTTACTTCTCACTAATTGTTCAGTTATATCTTTCTTACAATTTCAAATATTTCAGTTATTTTAATTTCAATTCTTCTGTTCATCTGTCAAGAGAACTTCAGAATAAAAGGAGGTATATCATTATGTTTACATTGAAATTATGAGTTATAGCCCCACAAGTTATTTATTCCTGGACTTCTCAAATAAGAGAAACTGGAGCAACAAAGTTAACATGTTCCTACCGATGAGAAGTTACTTTCATACTGTAGCTACATACTGGCCTGTTGAAATAACTGTGTTGTCTAAGGATGAATGAAAAGCTTCTTCTCATGGGTGAATCTTTTACATGATGCAGTAAAAAAGAAAATTGCAGATTTGGGTATTTTTTTCTTTTGTTTTTTGGTAGGGGTTTGTTTGTTTGTTTGTTCTGTTTGCTATGGAACAGTCTTAGAATAGACCAATCTGATATGTGATGAACTGTAACATAATGCACTCTCCTGAAGGGCAAATTACAGGAACTGATGACACCTTCCTTAGTCATAAGTGTAAATCTTTTCCTAAAATGCATCACAGCAATGCTGTAAGGGAGAATAAAAATTTCAGTTTTATTTATTACTCCTCATATATTTACAAAATATTTTTCAGCAAACAATTTACTGAACAACAGTTCTGCTGATTCCTGTAAAACTACCTGGACTTTATAAGTAACAGTAACATTACTGAAAGATTGACATGTAGATAGAAAAATTTTAAGAGGATTATCATCACAGGATCATGGAATCATAGAAGGATTTGAGTTGCAAGGACCTAAAAGACCTGATACTTTCAGTACCTTTTCATTTAGCAGTCTTGTATTTTCCTTTTGCAAACATGTTAACATAGGTTAGAGAGATCTGCTGAATACCAATTTTCTTTTGAATTTCCAGATAAATTTAGTTTAAATATTATGCATGAATAATTTCCTTAGTAATTTTCTAAAAGCAAAAATTGAAATGCATGTAAACTATTAAATGCAATTAAAATAGCAAACTGAAGAATGTTGTAAGTGGACTGTACATACAAAGCCATAGAAATAAACTTTTAGGATAGAAATGTATGAAGTTTTGCTATGTATGAAATGTATGAAGTTTTTACCATTGCCTATTTTTCAGTGTTGCCTTTTTGATGAAGCAGAAAAGATGGCATTCTGTTCTCTATCTCTCCCTTGCAATCTGCGTAGATAATATCACAAGCATGATTAATAATAATTAGATTTATAAACAATAATTAATTATTTATTTTGGTGTCCATATGATTACTGATTCTGCCTACAGCCCCATTGGCTGGACACCATATTTTTCTGCTTCTTTGTGAAAAATGAGATGCTCAGGTAGCTGCGTTGCTCCAGTATCAGTTATTTGAAGTTTTGCCATAAAAAAAGTGAGAGTTGGCAATGATGCAGTACAAACACATCATGAGATTTTACAGAAGCTGAATCTGATGGGGGAATGTATAAGTCATGAAAGATGTCCCAAAAGACCAAACGTTTTTCTGCAGTATTTTTTTCCAAATGTAGAATGAAATTGTAAAGCATTTGTTTCTAAAATCTCTGCTATAAACTCTCCCTACCCTATAATCTCGTCAGCTCTGGGGCAGAAGAATCTCAAAGGTCAGCCCTGTTGTTAACAACAAGGCTTATATTTCTCCTCTATTTCATGGCAGTAGAAAGGAACAGATGATTTATTTTTAGTGAGTTGCTCAACCCTATACAAGGAACTCAGTAAGTGACTTTTTTTCTTAAACTGATAGGATTGCCAGCAACAGTGCTGCTTACAGTAGTATTAACTACATCTATAAACCTCAGTACCACTTCTCTTGCCTTAGTCACAGCCTTATGTCCTTCAATTATTCTTTCTGATATTTCAGGCTCTTTTTTTTCCGTAATGTGTTGAGTAATGTGTGAGATAAAATGGCATGTGTTATGAGATCAGTACAGCTTGCATGGGTGAATTAGTTACATTACCAGTATAAATGACAAAAAAAGATTTCTGACCCATAGCATATGTTTGGGTGAGAAAAAACAAGAGACATTAGAGAAAGCAATACTGACATGATATTGCTATTCTGTCTTAACATATATGTTTCTTTTAATAAAACAGTAATAGTAATAACAACAACAGAAAGTTTTATTTCCACTTTTTTTTTTAATTTATTTATGATTGGTTTCTTAAAGAAATTAAAGCACTGTAAGGGTGAGTTTCTTCTCTATTCCCAGATTGAGTAATTTCAATTTTTACCTCCATAACATTAAGTAGAACATACCTGCTTAAAACTGTGCTACAAAGATCAAATAACTGATCCTACAGCATTTATATCAGAAAATTTTTCTACAAATAAATATTCAGGTTCAAAATAATAATCTATAAGACCAGACAAAATATCAAAAAAGAATTTAGAAAATGAGATATTTTCTAAAAATGAGAAAATGAGATGAGTTCTTTCAGGAATGTTACAGTAAGAAAGCCATTTGTAAGTTATGTGAATGAGAATGATTTTTAACACTTGATGGTTTAAAATAATATTATATTTAAAAAAAAAAAAGAAGAAGAAATAGAAAACAAAATTTATTGCCTACAGAAGTCATTCTGTAAAATATTTTTTCAATACAAATATACAGAAGCATGTCTGTAAATGCTGAATGCAGAAGTCAGTTCATTTTACAGTCAGCACAGAAGAGCTGAAAACACCAGTCCCAGGCAGCTGAGAGAGGCAACACCATTTGTTATACTAGCAAAGAGGAATGTTGGTACATTCTCTTTTCCTACCTCACATATTTCTGGGAAGATTTACTTAAACAGTCCTGAGCCATTTCATTAACATTCTTCAAACCTCATTGTTCACTATGATGCCTCTGAGGGGCATGATGGAAATCAAACTTCCATCCTGAGGTGGCTGCTGCCCAGCTCTGCTCCAGTAATACTACAAATTTAGATGTCAAGGTGAGGCATCCTCTCAGCTCTGCTATTGATATAAGAACAGTATCAGAACATCACCCAGTGCTGCTGGGAAGCCCATTTCTGAGGGCTTCCATCACAGGAAGGGCTTCATCACAGAGATGACCTCCTGCCAGAGATGATGGATCTCTTTGCTTGGGTGAAGATGTGGCTCTGAGGTAGGCAGAGGCTTTGCATGGAACAGGAGGAGGCAGTAGGCAAGAGAGATAGTGTTTCTTTGGGGGCAGAAAGGAGAATGTCTTAGGGCTTCTGGGAATCATCAGCAGAGATTCATAGAGTCCCCACATGATTTCATTTCCTTCCACCATGTCTGAGATATAAGTAAATGAATTAAGTAAATGACAGAGGAAAAGTCCAAGACAGAGTTTCCATTAAGATGCAAATCCAGAATACTTTTGACTCTAGCTAAGTTGCATTTATATTAGCAAATGAAAATACAAAGCTGCATTTGTGCAAAATGTACTAATCTGAAGAACTGTTCTGTCAGAAAATCTTTTTCATAACCATCTCTGCTTCTCTTATATTCGTTCTCTGAATAATTTACTACATAAACTCAGCAGAATATTTTCTGACTGAGGTGAAGACTTTATTTTCATTTATTTTTATGGCACCAATGAAAGGAAAAAGAGAATGCTCATAGCTGTTGTTGGATATTATTCCATTGCTTTCTGCTCTCAATGAGCACTATAAAGCCTATTCATATGTTAATTATTTACATTGAAAGACTCCATCATGTACAAACAAGAACTTCTGAACAAAGTAGGATAAAAATATTATTTGTATTTTGGCATTAAAATAACTAGTATAATTTTTAGACATGAGAAGTATCTCCTCTATTACTGAAATGAAGAGTTGAAACAAATTCTCCATCCTGTCAGTCTAAATGCTGGACCAGGTCTGATTTGGATACAGTAGGCTAAAATCAGCCTGATGCTCCATGTCAGTAAAGTAGCTGTTTTGGTTAACTGGATAGTAAAATTGCAGTAATATATGTGCGCCGAAGGCAAGGATCCATTTTGATATTCAGTTCAGTTCAGTGTCTTCACGTGTTTGTCTTTCTGGGTGAAGCATATCATTTGAATAACTGTTTGAATAACTGTGCAACTATGTTGACGAATTTTAAAATTGGAATTTTTGGAGGCAAGAAGACACCTGAAAGGTAATAGTGAAACATACTGTTATTTAAATATTCCTACTGAGAACACAAGCCATGAAATAGTTATCAGTTTTCTA
Source organism: Phasianus colchicus (assembly GCF_987193195.1). Taxonomy (NCBI): domain Eukaryota; kingdom Metazoa; phylum Chordata; class Aves; order Galliformes; family Phasianidae; genus Phasianus; species Phasianus colchicus. Next base: position 76,965,157 of record NC_143476.1, read on the forward strand.
TTTAAACTGGTATTCAGTGATATTCACTGATATTCACACTGAGAATGTGGAGACTTAGATCTCTTCCTAGAACTTCTGTGTACCTTTGAGGTCCACAACATACATTTTCAGTGACTGTAACATTCCTTTCAGATCTCATATGCACAAGAGCTCATCCTGGGTTTTTGGTTTAGGCACAGCACTAAGCACTAGAGTAGGAAACCTGTCATTTGCAGTTTTGATCTCAGTTGAACCCATTTCTTCTTCTGGAGACATAATTCTTCTTTACTTTAATGTACTTCCCCCGCAGAAAATAGCTAGTGTGCACCCAACATAATTAATATTTACTGCATTTTATGTCTAGTAACAATTGTTCTCAAAAACAAACAAACAAAAAACCAAAAAACCGAAAAAAAAACCACCACCAACAACAACAAAAAAAGATTTACTCCAAACTGCAAGCCTGCCTCATTTTAAAATAACACTAAGCTGGTTTACATAGAGACCTTACAATCACATTATTTTTCAATAACTTATTTTCATTGATCGGTCTAACAGTTTGACATGTTATTTATGGGCTACTGTGATGAATCACATCCGTTTCCAAGGTAAAGTAAGCAAATTCTCTGTTTATAGGATTAAAGTTGAAGGTCAAACTTTGATTATATTCTCTATTCTACTACAGCAATATAAAGCAAGGCCTTTAGACTTCAGAATTGGCAACCAGTCATATGAGATGCTTTTATACTTAAAAATTGACCACAAATCTTGAGTAAATCATAATTAACATCCAAAGTCAGGAAACTGAGCAGATGACTGCGATGGACTTTAAGAGAAATTTATTTTGTGTTTTGAATATGCTTTTTAATATATATATTTTTTTACCTTTCTAAGAGGATTTATTTATTTTTAATCTGTTTTAAGAAAAGAGTTTATGTCTACCAGAGTGTGAGAGCTGGGAAAACACTAACCTTCAATGCTTATGGTGTCATGTGGCATTTATCTAACTCACTGGCCCACTGCTGTTTAACTTCTACCAGTGTATATTTATCAGTAAGCCATTGGCAGGTGCAAGTGAAATTTGCCGCGTCCAGAAAAGTGATGTATAAACAACATTTAACCCCCTTTTTAGAAACACGTTATTAAAGTCTGGGTTGGGATCTCGGAGCTGCTGAAGCACTGGCAACCTTAAATTGTGAAGGATGCTGTTGTGCAAGGTAATAATGAAAAGTAATTACCAGAATGCCCTCCACTCCAACCGTACACAATGCCCAGCCAGCTCAGATAGCCCAAGGGAGGGGGAGGAGATGGGGAACCATTTGTGCTAAAAGATAAATGTGTGCCGATGAGAATCTCATCCAAAATATCCCTGCTAAATTATGTAACAAAGGAAGCCTGAAAGGGAAGATTGTGAAGTGTGCAATTTCAGCAAGCCACGGAGAGGTTGCTTAGAAGGCTTCTTGTGATGTAACGTAAGGATTGTTGCATTTAGATTAGAGGGACTGACCTTGCTTCATTGCCCAGCTTTATAAAACTGTCTCTACTGTGCGTGCTTTTTTTTTGCGTTGGAAAGATTCAAGTCAAATAATTTGTTATCACAAATGTTGCTGTGCCAAGACTGCAAACCCTGGCATGCAACTGCAGCTATTTTTTTTGGTCAAGATTAAAGAATATTTTTTGAGAGTTCAAGAAAAAAACAGGCAGGATTCTTCCTTCATACTAGAGTTCTACTTTCGCCTGACACGTGTTTCATGATTTTCATACAGTTAAGTTTTGCTGTCAACAAGCTCCCTCTCCTGTGAGCCTGGGAGGGGAAGGAAATGCCATTCACACCAAGGCACTCCCAGCCCACAGGGTTTTGTACCCTGCTGGTATTGGGTTTGTCCAGGGGCCTATAGTGGGACTGGAAGGAAAATGACCAACCTAAAGAAGTGGGTAGTGCAGAAACACAGAAACAGACTGTGTTGTGGCACCACGAGCGAGGAAATGGTGCTAGCTATGAGCGTGGCTGTGCAGTATCTGCTGCCTGATAAGAGATAAACCTTGGGGTCTCTCTAGCTGCTTACCCTAAAAGCCACATTGGCCTTTTTGGCTTTTCTGATGTTCTCTTATGGATTGGAGAAAGTTGGATTAGTCAGGGATACTGAGATACCTCCTGGGTCTTAGAGCCTTCACTGTACTGAGATAGGGGTGAGTGTAGCTGAAGCATGAGAGAAGCATTGCAGAGCTGACTACCTTCATGAGAGCTGACCTGAATGCAAAGCTCTCACAGACACAGCGAGCTGGCCAACAGCACAGGACTTCACAGCTCAGAGAGCACCCTTGAGCTCAGCTCTAAGCAAAAGGGGCTTGATGATGAATGTCTTGTTCCATGAATAGCTCCAGAATTGTTTATCTCCAGAGCACAGTTTGCATCCATCCCTGCAAATTTCTCCATTCCTCTTTGCAGATGGCTTGGCTGAAATGGTAAGTATACCATAGAGACAGAACGGAGATTGTACCCATTTACTTAATTGGATATTTGCTGCCTTAGGGATGAATCCAGATCCTGCAGTGAAGCCCAGAAATGAGCACTGTGATGCAGGAGCTGTGAGGTCCAGGCTCCTGGCAACCACCCATGGGTACTCCCTGCCCTCAGCCACATACACAGAACAGCAAGGTGTGACCAACAGTGCATGCTGCTCAAGCAAAATGCAACATAAGCCTATAGGACTCTTATTTTCAGGCACAGGTTATGGGTTTCACTTGCAATTTCACTCCTACAGTTTGAAGTTCTGCATTTTCTTCAGCAACTTACTCTTTATCACCAAGTAGGGGCACCTACACCAACTAAATTATTCCCTCCTTTTTTTTTTTTTCAAATATAAAACCATCTCTCTCATGCACAGTAGGTCTTCAGCTTCAACGTGTAGCACAATTAAAACTAAATGCTACTAATGAGGAGCACAGGGCTTCAGTTGTTACTCAAATGAATTCTGCTGTTGTGACTTAGGACAGCTCACATGAGCCAGAATTGTCAGGACTGGACTTCATGTCCAGAAAGGAAAAGACAGCTATTTCTGAAGTTGCAGACAGCAGATGGATCACAAGGGAACCCTTACACAGCATAAAATTGAGCAAATAGATAATGATTTACAGGATCAGAGCCTTCCTGAATGCTCTGCTTGCACTTTACCAGTTTCTGCTAACAGGAATTAAAGCATGCACCCTCTTCTTGTGTGCCGTGACTTTTGACAACAATAAAATGTTCCCTCTTACCATATGACACAGCCAACTCCAGATGTGCTATTTTGGTTTGAGATGGTTAAACTTTTTTTGTTACTATGGAGATTATCTACTGAATGGTTTACTTACTGCCCCTAAGCTGTCATCACGTGCTGTTTAATTTATAAAGCTGGTCCAAATCTCTGTGGAAAAAAAGTCGCCAATATTTCTCACAAGTTTCTTTGATTTGCTTTTCAGTGTCAGCCAAGACATAACATTTATTATGATTCACCTTAACATGATGACATTTCATTTTTCTTACCAAAGAAGATGTTCCTGAAAAAGGAGATCAAAATCTCCTTAGCCTTCTGGATATCACATAATAAATGAGGGAGTCTGGTTTTCCTCAGAGCCTCAATAGGAAGAAGTGTTTATGTTTCAGGACCAAGCCCCCACAGAATATTTACAAAATTTGTTGTGAGGTGTTGAGCCATAAATCTGAAGTCCGAAACCTACATCAAATAGAAATGAAGACCCATAAAACACAGTGTAAAACAAAAAGTCAAAAGAAAAAAATGTAAATATTTTAAAGAATTATTGAAATCCTTAAGTGTCTTCCCCGTAAATAACACATAAAATTTATTTTATCAAATGGACTTTGGTGCTAGCATTCTAAATATTATGCACAGATTAAATATTTTCATTGCAGAGTGCTAAAATAAAAGAGTCAAGCACTCCAGGGTTGCTATAGATAGCCAATCAAAGCCCATTACACTATTCCTTGAGTGAGAAAGAGAGAGAGAGACTTAAAATAGCTTCTGCTTTACATAAGAAATTGTTATCAGAAGCTAAAGCCCTAAACTGAAAGTTAATTTGAATTTCATTATGGTAAATGAATATGAATTTATTTTATTAAGGGGAAAACTATCTTCTACAAAGCTCAGGGAAAACAACTCACGATAGGATAGCATAAAAAAAAAGAAAGTGAGAATAGCCAGATGATTCTGTCATTCAATAATTGGACCGTAGTTCCTTAGAAAACAGCATCATTTTCATGACCGCTTCATAATAACACTCGTGTTATCTCATCGCATGGTCTGTGTGGCATACTAAGATTTTATTGCCCCTGGAAAGGCTAAGAAAAGCATCCTGTTATGCTTATATATAGCTGATGTCTGCTGAAGTGCGCATACTTACTTTTCTGTATTTTTTCATTTATTAGCATTAATAAATTGATACTATTTGAATTTGTACTGAAACAGAATGAATATCCTCTTCTATTCGTCACTGTATGCAGAGGGAAACAGTCTTGGACTCATTTCTGTTCTGGTGCCCAGATCACTTCTCAAGTCACACAAAGACAGATGTCATGGGGCCATACAGAGGTCTCCATCCTGATACCAGCTTTAAGGAGACCCTCCATGGTAACACCTATGTCAGGAGACTGTGGGCTCTGAAAACACATGGCCCAGCCTGTCAGTGCAGGACTAGCAAGGAAATATCAGATTCTTACAGAAACTACAGATTTCTACCAAAACAGATGTTTAATTGCTGCAACTTTGTTCATGAGCATTGAATACAAGTTGTCGCTGTCGTACACTTTGGTAGCACAAAGCTTATTTATTTCCCCAGTGTTATGTTTTCTTGTTGAGTCCTGCATCTGACAAACTCTATCACTGTTCTCAGAGTTATATTCCTCTCATTTTCTCACCGTCCCTCCTTTGTGCTGTGCAGACAACTGCTTGTTTCCCACGATTTTAGAGTAATTCCAGGGAAGCTTATTAACTACAGCTTCACAACACTATGGCTTTATGCAAATGAAATATTGCCATGAATTTGGGGTATTTTTACTGGGTTATTTTTAGCCCAGTTATTCCCTGCTCCCAGCACAGGTGCTGTTGCACAAACACGCACAGCAGCACAGCATAGGGAGAGGTGCAGGGCAGGAGCTGAGGGGCTGGAGGAGCAGTGAGACAGCTGCAGCTGCTGCACTTCACATCCCATTACAACCTCACTCAGTAGCTCTTGCTCGGCTGTACGCAGACCCATATCCTATTAGCTGCAGCTTTTAAGTTTACAGCTATTTTGCAATAAGATGTTTAGTGGTGTCTTTCATTTCACCTAGAGGAAGAAGATGTAACACATCTGTTAGTCTTAACCTGCTCTGTGGTTACAGTTTGAAGGTTCCTGTGGTGTCCCTATCACTGCCAGGGCAGCTACACAGTGATGTGCAGAGAATGGATAGGGCTGCTTTAAATTAAACAAATTTGTTTTTCTTGTCACAACTAATCGTCAGGTTCCTTATCTGCAGAAAACCTCAAGGATGTCCAGACCACATACACCTTGCTCCAGCTCTGCAAAGCAGTCAGACACACCAATCTGGGCATACTGGGCATAGGAAGATTACAGCAATCCAGGAAAAGAGAATAAGAAATGAGCATCAGAAGTCTGCAATTAGAACTCCTAAGTAGAAGACAGAAACAGGGTGAGAAGTTGAAACAGCAGAGCACTGATGGTAAATGCAAGAAGGCATAGCCATCAGGACTGGTGCACAGATGGTAGGCCAGCTACAGCCCACATCCATCCTGGAGGTGTTGGAGCTAACCCACAGTCCACTGTCGGGGCTCACTGAATGCCGAGAGCTTTGGCTCTGCACCTGATTGCACGACACAGAGCAGATCAGCCCTAAGACTCTTCTACATCATTCTGGAAATGAAACACAAATACATCCAGATTAAGGTTTGTTTATACTGCCAGCATGGGATAAAGCTTTACTTTCCCTGATACACACAGACTCACAAGCCACATACACAATCTCTCTACCAGCTTAAGATACCCTTGTTTCATACACGGACTGAAAGCCAGCCTCATTTGGGGCATCCTGATGTAACCATGTCTGCTCTATCACTGCCTCCGACCATCACATCTCCTGCACATAACTTATGTCACCATGCTGTCCATGGCTGAGTTTGGCCCAGAAATGTCATTAGCATTAGGTTTGATTTTACATTCCATGTTTGTCCAAAGATCTTTGGTAACAATATAAATCTCAGCCAAAGCTGAATGCTAATCTCTTGAATTTTGAAAGCACAACAGGCAAGTCAACCCCTGAGCATATTCAAAACACCTGGAATGCAAACATTCACAAGAAATAACAAAGAAAGCCCTGCTATTTCTGCAGTCAAATAATAGTACTGGTGCTGAACAGAGAACAATTTTAGAGAACAAAAATATAGCACGATTAAAGATATACATGATTAAAAGTGACTCTTCATTTTGCTCGAGCCTTTGTTAGAAACAGAGAATTCCCTTCAATTGTGTAGGTCAAAATTTACAGGGATAGAATCAACAAAAAGTATAGGACATGATTTTCTTCAATGGGTGGTCAAGAGTTATTTCTCCACAGCGTTGCAATAATGGAGATGCGTGGATTGTAAGTGGGGGGGGGAGGGTGGGGAGAGATGATCCACAATGATCTCACTCAGGTGCACCTTGCTCTACTGTGAAGACCAAGGAATGCCTAAAGCACAGATTATTTACAAAGAGTTCCTTTCTTTTTTGATGTTCCAACTGCATGGCTGTATCCCACCGCTGGTGTTACATCTGGTGTCATCTGCCTCAGGTGAAATAAAAAGGGCTTACAGACAAAGAATCAGACTTACTTACAAAAGTACTGTCCAACATTAGGAAAGTGCAATTGCTTGTCAAAGCAAGCTTTTCACTCCTTCATTTATTTGTATTTTTTTCTCAATGGGGACACATTCCTGCATGTAATGAAAAGGTTTTATCAAACCCTGATCACTCCCAAAAAAATAGAACTGAAATTCTGTCCCTGGTGACAAGTGATAGCTGGAAGAGATTCAGACAAAAAGGGAATGATCATGTTTTCAGCTAGTCTGGCCATCATATAACACTGATATATCTTCTCACTTGGTAAGTGACTGGAATCTCAGCATTCACAGCATTTTACACGGTCTGCCTGGCAAGGAGAAACACTGCCCAGAGCTCCAGACTACTGCTGTGGTCTCAGAGATGTGCCCCACCTGCACCACAGAAAGGTCTGCAAGGGATGTCCAGCCACCCACTGACTGGCATGCTCAACTCAGTCTGTTCTCTTTGTCTTGTGTATGGCACAATATGTAATAGTCCCTGAGCTGACACCTGGGCCAGGCTCAAGGATCAAGGAAGCTGAGCAGCTCAAATCAGTATCTCCTAAGTAGTTTCTCACTTCACTTACATCAGGCTTGCACCACTCTTTGACTTTGAGCAGTATTTGGCTGATCTCAGTAGATCAGGGAGCAGCTTGTCTCAGTTGTCTTACAAGTTAGGGGATCTTGCTAGCAGGGCAATGTCAGTGTGCAACAGCTACCTAACGGTGCCATGTCATCAGCAGAGATAAATGACTTCCACTGCCAGAGTTGTTGGTTTTATGTTCTTCCCAGGCCTTCAAATTAATTGTAAACAAAAAAAAGTAGTATTTAGAATCCACTCTTGCTAGCTGTTTGCTCCCTTCTTACTGTTCACCGGTCACAATCACAGACATCTACACAGCATGGAGCAGCCAGACACCACTACTGAGGTTTACCTGGTTGATTTATTGGCAATCCCCCACCACCTCAGTCCTTTATCCTTCTCTCTTAGCACTAACAGAGCTATAGGATGATACGTTGCCATGATAGGCTGCTCAATCAAGATTTGTTAAGAAGTTCCAAGCATGTATGTGGTGAGTGAGTGTACTTGTGTATAAATAGATGACATCTTTCTGACAGACAGAAAGATGATTTTGCAGGGGTGAGAATATGAATGGGGTCTTTTCTGCCTGAAATGGTTTCCTTCCCTCAGTGCATTGAGCCTTGTTCTCTCCGCTCCTTTCCTCCTTGACACAGCTGCCCAAGATGCCTGAGAAATCCATTAAGATATCAAGGACATAAGGGAATGGTGGGACACAGGACAACACCATTCCAAAGGCCTTCCTTCTGGCAAATATCTCTTGGTAGTGGAGTCACCATCCCTCAAGAGCAGGTTAGATGTGACACAAAGGGACATGGTTAGTGAGCATGGTGGGAATGGGTTGATGGTTGGACTAGATGATCTTAGAGATGTTTCCAGTCTTAATGATTCTATGATTCTACTAAAATAAAAATATGTAATGTCAATAACATCTTCTCTGAACAGTGTTTTTCACCCTTAATACAACAGCATTCTTTCTCTCCCATTTCTCTGCTGTAGTTGGTTGTTTTCTGGATTTGTTTGTTTGTTTTTCATTTATTTTGTTTTGTTTTGTTTTCCTGAGCCTTATCACAGAAGATTTAGCTTATCCATTAAGTTTTATCCAACTTTGCTGTACTTCATGCTATCGTGAAGTGGAGCTGCTAACAACAGTGACACAAGCAAACCTGCAGGATTTCCTGTTTGTGAAAGAAGGACCAGGCAGCGACAAGCATTTTGGTTCCTGGTTTGATTAGTGTCTGGCACAACAGAGTTTGACCTCTGACAGGATCAGCCGGAACAGCTGCAATAATATTCAAAACACAAATAATCTGCCAATTCATTATTCTCTAAAAGCCACTCCACTTGTTCATGGCCACTCAGGAGCTGTGTACTGTGTGGAACTGGTGTTCAAATAACATGAACAAAATAGCTCTTATTTCCTGACAAGTGATAAATCCAGTAAGAGAATCTGCAATCTGACTTTGTCCCACCGATTGCACCTTGATACTCCCTGCTTATTTTTGCTCATAGACACTATCACAGAAGCCAAGAAGGGAGGTTGGTAATTTCAAACATAGACCTATAGAGAAGTGTGTTCTGCTCTTTCAGTTTTGATATTCATTATCATACTCATTTTATGAATCCTGGAGTTCCCAGTAAGAGCCATGCATCATTATGAGCAGACATGGAAGTGGACAGGAATTCATGCACTTCATACATGACTCAAAAGAGCTTTAAAACAGATATTAGACCCAGTCATAGTGGATAAATTCTGGAATCCATTGCATGCCTGTCCAGAAACACTTGGATATATTTTTCAACTATTGCAACATAAAAAATTAAACACTGAAATTATAAAGAAAGTGTAGAAAAGCACTGTCTTCTTACTGTACAGTAAAATCCAGGTGATAATAAATATCAAAGATCTGCATTTTCAACTTTTCATTCCTATAAACTGAATCTGTCACCGTTTTCATTTAAGTTCATGTTTGTTTTAAAAAAGCATTAGAAGATTAGGAGAAATATTTGCAGTACGGAAAAAAGCAAAACAAAACAAAAACCACTAATAATAAACTAACAAAAAATTAGATAGAGGAAAATGACCTAGAGCAATATTTAAATATATTTCATAAGAAGTTTAGGAATTAAGAAGACAAAATTTGTTGTCTACTAACCAGCAAGTGTGCGTCCTGAAGCTCTACAGAGCTTTGAACTGTGCGTGCACATAGGTGAAAGACACTGACCCCAAACTGTCACCCACTGATCAATGGAAGGAAGAACGAATGCATTTGGCACCAACCCCATAGACGACTTGTTATTCCAGGACAAGAAACAACCAGAATGATGCAATCTCTTTGTATTATTGAGAAATCAGAGATTTAATAGGAAAATTCCTTGAAGGGAAGTGCATCACTTAGGATAAACAGAACTGTGCAATAAGCTGGAATTTGGGGAACAAAAGGAACATAAGACTTGCTGCTAGGAAAGGATTTGTTCTTCCTAAACTCCTAGGACTCCCAGGTCAAACTTGGGAACTTGTGATCCAAAAATAATCTCTCAAGACTACCCTGAAGACTGGGAAAAAAGGACTACTTGGGAACTGCTTATGTGAATTGCTTCTTTGCCTGTTTCTTCTTCTGCCATAATTTGGAAGTGACCATAAAAACCCAGAAGACCGTATATTGGTTTCCTGAGATGCATTCTCCACCAGTGGTGTCTTCTCTTTCTATGACCAGCTGTTTGTCCTAACCACAACTGAGTAGACCCCTGATGCAGACTGTTACCACCAAGATCAGTTATTTTTTGGTAATGGTAACTGTAGTGCGTGATCTGCAGAGATCCAAGAGCAGTTGGATTAGTCCACCTGCACTTTCAGAATAAGGTTTTATTGTTCATAAAGAAAACAAAGAAACAGTAACAAACTGGGTAGTATTTCAGAGATGGGTGCACTATGCTGGTGTGTTACAAATCATGAAAATGATGGCATTGTGCTGTGCCATGTGTGTGTCAGAGAGACACTTCTTGGCCTTTGCCTTGTTATTCCCATTCTGTTATTAGAGGGAAAGCCAGGAGCTGTTAGACGTTATCTCCCTGTAAGATGACTGTCACGTAAAAATGCGAACGTTACAAATTCACTGCTGTGAATTTTAAGCAGGTCGTCAATTTTCTGTAATTCATGAGCTGGATGCTAGTCAGCTTTTGAGTCATGTATCGGATAGCAGCTACCGGGTGGTAAGGCAGCTTGTGGAGAGGCAGGAGCAAGGCTGAGCCTGAGAGCACTCGAGAGCCCCGCGGCAGCCCCTGTCAGTGTTCCCGGCAGTGTCCCTGCAGTGTCCCTGGCAGAGCTGGAGGCAGTGACACTCCTCTGTGCTCGAGCTGCAGGGTTGCTCTCAGCTGGGCTGAGGCATGTTGTAACGCCTGGAGGTACAAACTGCAGGCATTTTCCCCTCACTGGAGAGCGAGGGAGATGTGCTTTGCTTTAAAAGCTACGGTTACAAGCAAACATGGATTGTAAGGCATATGGGTGCATGCGGGCAAGAGATAGCTGCTTAGGTGGAAGCTCGTGCATGTGTATTTCTGTGTGCGTAACTTCCCAGCAACTAATCAGGGAAAGCTTTTAGTATAATCCACTCGGTAAGCAAGCAGGAGGGAAAAGACCCGCCGGGCGATGCGGAGTGGGAGGCAGCCGGGCGCGGGAGGAGCTCGGCGCTGCTCGGCGCGGGGCCGCAGCCCATTGATGCGCTGTGCTCAGCGCTCGGAGGCGTGGGTGTGCTGCCTAAAATTATGCAGACTGGGGTTTTTATATACACTAGTTTAAATTATTGGTAAAACGGGGGGGAGGGGACAATTGGACTCTGCGGTGAGAGGTGATCTGCTGTGGAATAGGATTAAAGAGGCCAATAATTACACGGAGGAATCCTGTTTCCTAACCTCCTCTGTGATGAAGTGTAAAGTGGAATTGGAAATTGCAATTAGCCGTAGAAAAAAGGTTTCCCCGGGGGTGGGGTGGAATTTCACCGCGGTGTGTCGTTGAATATTCAGCCCCAGTGGCTCGACCGGAACCGCGGGGCCGCCGATGTGCCCATCCGGAGGGCTCCGCGGGGCCGCTCCCGGCGCAGCGGTGTCGGGCGCCCGAGGCTGCGGCTCCACCGCGGACAGAAGAGGGACAGCGGCTAATCGGATTGGGAAGGCTCCCGTAATCCCAGCCCGATCGGCTGCAGCGTCTGCCTCTCTCCAATATCACTAATGTCGCTTCTATTGGCTGCATTAGACAGATGTTCAAAAGCTCCCTCTCGCTCGCCCTCTAAATCTGATCTCCCTGTAATACTTTCACTGCTATTAAATCCACATGCACCCACTCTTCTTTCACTACCCCCCCCCCCCCCGCTCCCCCTCCCTCCCTCCTCCCCATCCCTTTTACTTTCCTGAGTGGACCCTGGCTGCGTTTGATCGCCTTTTCCAGGGCAAAACGAGATCTTCTGGCAAACAGACAATGAGATTGCCCTCCCTCCCCATCTGGTTGTCTCCCGATGAACCCTGTCCCCTCCACGACCAAAAAAAAGCAACACAAACAGACAAGCAAACACAAGGAAACTCCAGTCAAAACCAGTACTGCCTGAGATACGGCTGTTAATCGCAATTCAAAGGATTTGGCTTTCCTTTCAGAAAAGAGAGAGTTATATTACTTACCTCTTCGACGCACGATTGCAATTAGAGCGTTGGTATGCTCTAGATCTCCCCATTATAAACGTACAAATGGAAGAACACACACGTGTGTGCACAGATCATACACACATTTTCGGCAGGTGCGTCTTCCCAGTTTATTTATCCAGATCGAGTTGTCTTTTTCTAGCTCCTTTTTAAAAAGGCTGGGGAACATCTAGTGGGACCTTAACTTCTTATTCTTGTTCTTGAACAGTTTTCCTGACACTCTTCTCTGCCTCATTTCTACTGCTCTTCCTTACTTTTTTCAGTCTTTTTCGTTGTACTCGCCTTCCCCTCTTGCAGGGTCAAAATCCCCTTTGTAAGTGTGTTTTATCCACCACCCCCCCCCCCCCCCCTCCAGCTGTCCTTTTGTTGTTTTCTCTGACTAACCCGCAGAAATGAAACACATATGCAACTGTGTCTCCTCGCATTTTCAGATGTTTCTCTCACTATTGTCTGCTACAGATCATTGAAAGAGCAAAGTGAAAACAGATGCATGAAAGATAAAAAAATATACGCGCACACGTACCAACCCCATGGTGCAGAGAATAAATCTGTTAAATCCCATTAGGGAAAAACAAACAAACAAACAAACAAACAAACAGAAAAAAAAAACAGAGAGAGAGAAAGAAGGAAAGGAGAGAAGGAAAGAGAAGAAAGAAGAAAAGAAAAGGGAATGAGAAAGTGAGGGGAGGAGAAATAGGGAAAGAGAAAGCAGGAAATAAAAGAGAGTGGGGAAAAAAAGGGGAAAGAAGAAGAAAAGGAAGGAAATGGAAATGGAAATGGAAATGGAAATGGAAATGGAAATGGAAAAGGAAATGGAAATGGAAAAGGAAAGATTAATATATAATGTGCATCTCAGGTTCCTAATTAGTACAAAAGGGTATTTTCATGAGATTTGATCATTTCCTTCTGCCTGGACAAGAAGAAATCAATGAGGTAGGAATCTATAAATCAGCCATCATGTCAGGACAAATCAAAATAATGCTTCTATTATTTCAATCAATAAACCATTTTTATACTTAACATCTGATCTACACAGTGTGTTTGTGTTGGAAATTTGCAGAGCAGCTTTGCACAAAAACAAACCATTAACATACGTGTCAATCACATTTGAAACTGTTGGAAATGGCCGGAGATTTCAGCACGGGGCTGACCTGAAAAACGTCGGGAGAAACACAAATCGCAGGGAGCTATTTCGGCTGAAAACACTTCCGAAAGTTTGTTCGCTTCTTTATTCTCTGCCCCCCCCGTCTCCCCCAACAACCACCCTCCGGACCAAGAGCCAAACTTGGACGCGGGGCTGAGAGGAGCGGGCCAGGCGGGAGGAGGCGCCGGGTGCGGTGCCGAGGGCAGCAGCGGCGGCTCCATCTGAGAGTCCCCCTGCAGCCGGCAGAGGCAGGTGGCCGCGGCCCCCGCCGGCAGCGCAGCTCGGCAGCCGTAGGACGGAGCAGCCTGCTGCTGGCGGCTCTGCTCCCTGTGGGCCAGGTCTGCCCTCCTCTACCTGCCCAGAACACCCCAGCTCCAGGTGAAGAGAGGGAAGGTGCCAGATGTGTTTCCCCTACATCTTGCTGTACAGTGCTGCGCCTTGCTTGTTTGCAAATCCACCAAATAATTCATGCCAAACAACCATTTAGAAACCATTTTCTTTGTTTCTTTGAAGCCCTACTGTACAGCTCCATCTGTCTGATATAAATGAATAATCCTTCTTGATACCATTCCTAATCCATTTCTTTACAGTCGAATTGAAAAGGGGGGCGGAGGTGGGATTAATCATCTTTAAAAATGGAAACCCCCAAACAGCCACAGATCCGGCATATTTATTGCTTGAAATTAAACAGATGTCCTCCCCCCCTCACCCCCCCCCCCCCCCCCCCGAACCTTTCCTCCCCCCTTCACCGGGCCCCCTCCTTTGTGGTTGGATTTAGGACAAACAGTGGCATTTCCCAGAACCAAAATCCCATACCAAATTCTTGGGAGTTTAGAACCCGGATTAGTTTTACCAAAGGCTAGGTAGCGTCAAGACTCATGTCTCAATCCATCCTTTATTAGACAAGAAGAGGAGGAAGAAGAGGAAGGCATGTGAGGAGATGTTGGTCCTCGTGGAGGGAGGCCGTCCCGTGCTGCTCTGGATGTTCCCTCAGCCCTCGGCTCCCCTCCCGTGCCCGCTCCTTCCCGTTTACTCCCCTGTCGCTGCGTTTCACCGGGCGCGGGGCGATCATCTGTAACTCATTGTTTGTTTGGGAAGGAGTGAGGGGGAGGGAGGGGAAGACCGAGTAGCATCTGAAAAGGTTGTAGATTTTTTTTTCAGCCAGGAATGATAAACAGGGTGGGGAAGCTGCTTAGCTTGCAATATACAATCTCCAGTGTTTCTGCTTTGATAGGTGTTTTTGCTCCTTATTTATTTATTTTTTTCCTCCCGTAGGTGCTAATATTTTAGTGACGATAATGATGATTTTCGAGCGCCTCTAGCAAGGCGCATCGGAACAAAGAACATTTACACGTCTTCCCTTGGTCAATCAGCGCCTGTTCACACCAGACACATTTGCTCAGCCCGTCCTCTCACCCCTCGGGTTGTTGGTTGTTGGTTTTTTTTTTTTTTGTTTTTTTTTTTCCGCTCTTAAGAAAAAAAATGTAAAAAATATCCTAATCAAATTGCTTATTTCCCTCCCTGCTATTTTCATAGATGCCTTATTTCCCGCCTCCCCTGCCATTTCCAGATCAAACGAAAGCGTCCCTATCTTCCCTGGAGGGGAGCGGCGGGGGCGGAGGGAATAGTTTATTATTAGAGAGCCAGATTCCCACAGTCAAAATGGGAGAGAAGGGGGAAAAGAAAACCCCAGGATTTGACGGAACTACCACTCTTCTGCACAACGCGAGGAAGACGGCTGGCACCAGCCAGGACCCCGGCAGCCCCGGAGGTGCAGCGCAGCGCAGCGCAGCTCGGTGGGCCCCGCCGTCCCCCCTCGCCCCAGCGGCCCCGTCCCGCGCGGGGTCAGCCGGCTGCGGGCAGCGCCGGGGCGAAGGGAGCGGAGCGGAGCCCCGTGAGCACGGGTGGGCTGCGCGGGGAACCGTGGGATGACACCGCGCCCTCCTGCAGGACGCGTTCGGCTCCGTCCTTCACCCCGCAACAAAGTGACAGGGAGGTGGCTCCCAGCAGACGACTAATTTTTTTTTTTTTTCTTTTTTTTTTCTTTTTGAATCTCAGAAATGACGCGAGTACATCTTCGGCCCAGGGAAAAAAAAAAAAAAAAAAAAAAAAAAAAAAGAAAAAAGAAAAAAGAAAAAAGAAAAAAGAAAGAAAGAAAGAAAGAAAGAAAAAATACCACCAAAATCCAGCAGTGATAATTAATGGATTTACTAAAATGTTATTATTGTTGTTGTTGCTATTATTCCCGAGACAACCCCGGCGCTGGCCGGTTCCGAACCGAGACCTAAACACTGCTTTCCGTTCCATAATTTCAAACCGACTTAAGTGCTGGATCATCAGTTTTTCCCTTTGTCTGCCCCAGTTGTAAATAATGACTTTGAGATTAGCTAATTACGGCGCATTAATCACTGATAGAAAGGAAATAAATCAAAGCAGGGTTCGAATTTTCAAACTCACTAGTAGAGACGTGCATAGCAACTCTATCTGCAGCAGATAGGTGCTGTTTAAATTACTGAGGCTGCAGAGTAAACCACATCCACGTCACTTTAAAAAATGAAGATTTTATTTATACATACCAGTTGTGCCGTTAAGTGGAGGTTTGGGGGGATTTTTTTTTCAGCCTAGTTTTGTTAAAAAAAGAAAAAAAAGAGTTCCTATACCACTGTAGTCTGAAGCCAACAACGTTGAAATGCCGAATTAACAAACTTCTTGTAATAAAAGCAGAATATAGAGAACACAAATAGAAAATGTGTGTGCATGAGAGAGAGAGAAATGCAGATGGAAGTCTTGTCAGAAAGACCCATTACAGTATTTTTCTCGTGGCTAGATTTCACAGAACTCTATGCAACAACACTCATATTAGATGCCGCATTTTTAAGCATTTCAGTAGCCCTCACATCCATCCTGCTGTCCTCCCCACTGCACAGTGCATTTTGCAAGGATGTCCTCTCCGTGTTCTGAAGCATTTATCTTCAGAGGTGGGGGTTAGATAAGTACACGCCAGAAAGCAAGACAGTTTCTAGGGGAAGAAATCATGTAGGTCTTAAAGAGGCTGTTGGGGGAGGGGGGAGGGAGGGGTGGAAATAACAGAGAAAGAAAGAAAGAAACCAGCTCCAGCCGGGAAACCTAAAAGCTCCCCCTATCCCAGCCGGACGCGGCTCCTCACCCCCAAAAGCGCTCCTCCACCTCCACCTGGAGGCGGCTGTGGCCCCCCGCCGGCCGCCCCCGAGGCCGTACCTTCGCCGAGCTCCGCCGCACGCAGCGGCCGGGCGCTCCTTGCCTGGGCTGCCCGAGAAGCGGAGCTGAGAAGCCGCCCAGCCCCGCCGCTGCCCCGAGCCGGGCACCACTGCCAAGCGCAGGTGGCCCGGGCTCTGAATACCAAACCCTCTTAATGACACTGCCTCCCTCCCCTTCCTTTTAGCCAGGAACCTTGTAATTAATTTTAAGTTACTCCGCGTACCGTGTCATTAAAAACACACTGGGAAACAGCATCAGACCGCGGGAGCGGGGGATGGGGAAGGGAGGGCGATTTGCACGAAGCTTTGTCTTTCGAATGGGCTGAACCGGCGCGGGTTATAACGCTAATTACAACAGCTTAATGCGCGGGTCGGCCTCCGCCGCGTTTCTACGCCCGGTTTAAACCCGAAGCCGCAGCACTCCCGCCCTCCACGCCGGTCCGTTCCCCGCGCTGACCTCCCTGGTCAGACCCCGCGGCGCTGCCAGCGCTGCCTCGGCGGGGGAGCGCGCTGCCAGGCCCGCAGCCCGGCCCGCCCCGTCGGAACGGACAGCGGCGGCAGCGGCGGTGCAGCAGCGCGGCCCCGCGGCGGCGGCGGGCAGCGGCGTCCTGCTGAGCTCCGCGGCGTCCCGCGGTGCTGTACTGCCACCTGCCGGCCGCGGCGGGACGCGGGGCTTTGCGGCTCTGCTGCAGCGGGGCGAGCCGCGGTGTCCTGGGAAGCGGCGGAGGGAAGATCGGGCTGGTGACGGAGAGCAGCGTGGCTGCCCTTTTTTGTGTGCGCGTGTGTGACGTGATTGACATCTTGCCTGCTAGGAAATGGCGCCTTCACCCGCGACTGCGCTCTCCCCTTCCCAGCACTGGGAGTGCACAGGCTGCCTGGCTGTACGTAGCCCTTCTCTGCAAAACGCGGTCTCATGGTGGAAGTCAGGAATGGGGAGAGGGCGGGAAGGAGCAGTGCCCCAAGCACACCACACGCTTTTCTCCTGCTAAATCTGATGTCTGATGCTTGCAAGATAAGAGGACTACAGGCCTGGTTTTCATAGGCGTGTCCTTAAAAAAATTCCCCTTCAGGTTTGTGCTGTGTATGATGGGATAATCGTCTATGTTGTTAATATCTACATTGAACAAAATGCTGTCTGGCTTTTAAATCCATGGTGTTCTACCATACATTCAGTAATTGGATTAGCTTGAGCCTGCCTAGTTTGTTCTGCTCCTCACACCCTCCTGAGGTGGCAGTTTGGCAGACTCAGCTCAAGTAACGTCTGGAGCAAGGATTCAGGAGAATACAGAGTCTTATCCTGCTGTTCTGTTTGCTGGAACACCAGAACGAAATGCAACAGTGACCAGCATCCCAGCACTTGAACACAAGACCATTTTCCTGCCATTTAAGCTAATAAGGAGGCAGCAGTCATTTCCAGTAGGACCTGAGGCCAGAAAACAGCAAATTGATGGGCATAAACTAGGGTTCACCTACTAGAAATATTACTGTGCATCTATACAGAGCCTGATGGATGGCAACTACATCTCATAGGTTCAAGTCTGCAACACGTTTTCCGGGTATATGTGCAGCACAAGTGAATCATCATTTCCCCTAATTATTGGTGTTACCTAGTTAGTTATCTTTAGCTTGGCATAATCAACCGTAATTGTCTCTACTCTGTGGCAGGAGAAAAAGCCACACTTCTATTCCTATTACTGCTCAAGTGTCACAGCCGGTCCTAACGGATGGCACATTGCATACTTGAAAGCACTTGTCAGCCACAAATCCCATGACAAACATCTGGTTGACCTTAAAGTTTAGGTTGTGCTTTCCTCTGCTGGCTGCATTAACTCTTTCTTAAAATCTCAAGAATCAGATTCATAAGTAAGTAGGCGGAGAGAACAGTCAGAATATTTATGTTTATTTCCAGAAATCTGCAGGTCACCAGCATTTATGGAGGAAATATTCTCATGTTAAAGTACTCAACAGTTGTAGCTGACTTGTGTGTAAATTTCACACAGCCAATCTGCCTGTTGTCAAATTGAGGGCAAAAGACTTTCCATGCTTTGAAGAGCGATAGCTCTTGTACCTTTTCTATTACGCCCATTATCCCGTGGAAAATAAGCAGTTTATTGACATCCCCAAGGAATTTCATGGCAGATTTTTCACCCAGGACAAAGCCAAAGGATTCCAGGTGACGGAACGACATGGTGAATTGTTTTTTTTTAGATAGAAAAGGCTATCACATCATTTTCTTTTATCCATGCCTTTTTTCCTGCCAGAGGGTTGTGGGAGGGCCCTCACCAGAGTTTAGGTCCTCCTTCCATCGCTGCTTCATCAATTCTGCGTATCTGAGACAATTCCCAGGGCAAGACTCCGGCAGAGCAGCTCATGAAGAGGTAGCTTAGCTCTGGTGAGGGCAGCAGCTAAGTGCAGCAGGCTGAGAAGCGCTGAGCGGGCACAGGAGGACAAGAGCACTCTCATGATGGAGAGACTGAAAAGGATGTGGTTTCATGAAAATCAAGAGTGCTTGGGATCGGGCCAGTTAGAAACAAGAAGTACGTGCTAAAGCCCAGTGCTTTGCTTTCTGTGGAAAGTGCAAAGATGAGAAAAAATAAAAAGATTCCCTTTAGCAGAAGAGAATCTTTTGAGGATAAACATCAAAGCTTAATATATGGCCACGTCTATAGTTGTATCTACAGTGCTGTGAATATATCCTTTGTTAGACTATAAATTTTGTGAGCAAGTTCCAACTGTCTTTGCTCTGGCTCTGACTGCAGGAACTACCACAACAGACATGCCAAGCAGAAACAACTTTCAACAAACCTGTGAAAACCTGAGGTCTCATGCAAAGCATAGCATTATGGACTACAGGAATAATGGGTCTAATGAGACCCGCTCTTACAGATTCCCATAACTGAAATATTAAATTTCTGGTATCTTATGGAAAAGCTCTTCCAGCCCTCTTTTTCTGCTCCTGGACATTTGCATTTATGGTGAAAAATTACTCCTACAAACACAGTCATCTCGTCAGAAATAAATCTGCTTTTACCTTCCTTATGGAATTCATGCTGAAACAAAATCAACACATCGTCCATGCAAACCAATAACAAAACAGGCAAACTAAAAAAAAGCATATCAGAAGATCAGTCTTCTAAAAATGTTTAAATATTTCTCCTGATAAAAGTGCCCTGTGGTACATTTTCCAACCAGTAGGTGAAGTTAAAAACAGGTAGAATTTAGCAAGAAAAAACTCCAGAAGTGTAACAGTTTGTAGACAGTCTGTGTGATTCCACACACACAAAAAAGAGTCCCTGATGTACCTCTAAAATTGCTTACATCTAAAACCACTAATACATGTGATGGAGATTGCTGCCAAAAGGTCAGTAGCTGCGCAGAGCAGGTACCTGCACAGATTGTGACTGATTCACGGACAAGTGACACTGGTGTACAGTGAGGTAAGGCTTAATTCCTCCTGGAGATAAGTGAGCAGGAGCTCTTGAAACACAGGAGAAAACTCAGTTCCTGCAAACTTCACTTGAGGAAAGAGGATGACAGAGCTGCAGATGGCAGCATCCCTGCTGAGCCACTCTATAACCTTTGTGTTTCAGTCCTGCACACAAATGTGCCGGTGTGCTGGACACTGTGATTGTCCTGATGTTTGTCCACAGCCCCCAGTAGGTTTTTCAGCTCATGGACTACTTCACAGTGCTATGGCATCTTGTTCTTGGGGTCAGGTTAGGTGAATTCTTGCCTCACAAGAGGAATTACATAAAAAATGCAGACCTAGCGTAGCTCACACAATGCATAATAAAACATTTCTAAATATGGTGCTGCATTCAGTAACCTTAAATGTGGGATAATTATTGAGCATATCTGTTAAAACAGTTTGGTACAGAGTGGCCATGGTGTAAAAAAAACAACCTCTGTTTAGTCTTAGCAGCTATGCCAACCTGCAAATTAATTCCGTATGTTGTACATGAAGCACTCATTTTCCTGGAAGCAGAAAAAATAGCTGTTTCTTTGGGCTGAGTCACTAAAGCTGTTCTACTAATTAGATAAGGATTGAATCATCAAAGAACATAACAAAAAAAAAAAAAAAAAAAACTTAAAAATGATGCATCTGAGCACAGAACTCTTCACTATGATTCTTCATACATTATCACTCCAAGGCAAAGATTTCTTTGGAAATAAATAGCGCCATAGTGAAAAGACAGGGCTCTGAAACAGCAGTTTGTAAACTTTTTGATCATATATAAAAAAAATATTTTGAGCACATGCTCACAGTGTGTACTTCTTTGTTTATCAGTTACATAGATGTTATTGAAGTTCTAATGGAGACACATGCCAATAGATCACCTTGTGTACTCACTAGGGTACACCTACCCCACAGTGGAGATTATGGCTATAAAAAAACTTATACCAATGTTATACACTGTCCTAAGAAATATTTTGCATTGCCTTATTCAAGAAAGAATGAAGAGAAAACCAATGTGTTATAGGCTAAGTGGAATACTGGCACTGAGAAACATCTTCAGCATCAGCACATTAAAATATTCAGGGACTATAAAAGATCTCATATATCCCAAAGAAGAGCTGTTTATGGACAAAAACTAAAGATTGTTGCAAAAATTTGACCAGAGGATTTGTAACAAAAGCAGCTGTGAATAGCAGACATCTGGCCAGAATGTGTGGAGGTAGTGTACCTTGGACAGTCTCCACTGTATTTGGAAGAATGTAGACACTTTTCATAATTTCAGCCATTAATGCAAATAATATAGTGCTTTTTCTCTGTTTTTCCTTTCCACATTTTGTTACCTAGCTGAGTTCCCTCGCTCTCTGAGGGCTGATACAGGTAGCATCAACATCATCTCCTCCATATGAACGATCACCACTGAAACATAATCAAATTCTACATATCGAGCTTCAGAAATCTAACAGTGAGAACACTGAGGACATCTTTTGTAAAGACATTTATGTTTCTTTTGTCCCTTTTGAAGTACAAAAGTGATGTTTTCATGCTAAGTGATGTTCTGAGAAACTGTAGAATGAATAACGTGTGGGTTAACATTTTAGGTTGCAGCCATCCCAGAGTTGAGTGCTGAAGCCTTTGAGTTAGACATGAAACACCCCTGACATGAGCCTTTCACATTCATCCCCAGACCGTCCCTTCGGCACGTGTGAGGCTCATTACAAGGCACCTAATCTTCCTGGGCTTGGCATGAGACCAAGCTGACAGACTTTGGGGCATGCAAAGAAACTGACAGTGTGAGAATCAGACTCCTAAGTCTGGGGATCAGGATCACTTTCCTGTGTGGATCCAGTTTGGTATAACTTTCCCATAGTTAGAAAGGAGGCAGGTGACAAAACAGGGAATTACAGTCCTGGTACACTTAGGGGCAAGTGCAGGAACAGGCAGCCTGCAGCAGTTCTGAGGAGATGCTTAAATTTGCATTTTTGTGGAGGTGGGGTACAAGAGAACATTGACATACATCCGAAATGGGAGGGAGTTGAGCCAAAGTTTGGCTAGATTTCTCCTTCCTCCTGGCTTTGGCTCACATCTGGAAGTCCTCATCCTGTATATCCAACCTCTGATTTCTCTGTCCCAACTCTCTACCTCTGATCCCCCTCAACTGGGCACTTGGGCCAACTGAAATGCCTGTTCCTGGGCAGAACCTTTCTTCTGAGTGACATGCAGTCTGCCAGCATGGGGACTTGGCAAACCCAATCTAGTCAATGGATTCCTGTCCCAGTTTCTGCTCCATGCCTCTAATAGTATAGCACTTTTTTGATTCTGAAAACCTGTAGAATCATTCTCAGAGTGGTTTGCAAACACTAGACTGTATAATTAGTAGAAATCACCACCTCTCCTATAACATATATGCCTCACAGTAAAACGTCTATAAAAAGATTATTTTCTGTTAAAAGCTGCAGGCTTCTTCTTGAGGAACTGACACTTTAAATGTTGCTCATAAATACTCCAGCATCTCCCACCTTTTTGGCAGTAGTTTCTTTCATAATATTCTGGTGTGCTACAGATGATAAAAGAGATGGCTGAGTTTCAGCCGGATGCTTTTGAAACTCTAGTGGGCGATCAGCAATGAGATGATTGCCTGTCAAACAGTTGGTTCAATTTGTCATGCTCTTCTGGGTTTTTAACAAATGTGAGGGAGGAAAAAAGTCATTTGTGTAGAGTCAGAAATTGATCCAAACTTTTCCCCATTACATTGTGGAGATTTCAGAACACTTCAGCTTTTTTTTTCTTTTTTTCTTTTTTTTCTTCTTCTTTTTTTTTTTTTTTTTTTAATGAGAACAAGCTATACATTTCAAAACAAGACTATTATCCAGGTTTAAGCTATGATGAAGCCTAGTCAGGATGTTTGGCACTGGGTCATCCAATTACAGGAGTAAGAAGCTCACCATAACATTTAAGATTCAGATTATTTTAATGTTTTTTTTTTTCTTGGAAAGATGTTTTGATTTGGAGTTTTGGCTACAGCACAGTTCAAGTTTACTTTTATCTGTGTTTTTACAAGTGCATTTTCATCCAAA
Source organism: Phasianus colchicus (assembly GCF_987193195.1). Taxonomy (NCBI): domain Eukaryota; kingdom Metazoa; phylum Chordata; class Aves; order Galliformes; family Phasianidae; genus Phasianus; species Phasianus colchicus. Next base: position 76,988,173 of record NC_143476.1, read on the forward strand.
ACTAGTTTGAACTCCAAGCTCTGCTTGGGGAGGAGAACCCCTTGTTCCTGCAAGATTTCTCAGAGAAAAAGGCATGCAGTATCTCTCTGATCTAGCAGGCTGAGAGAGAAAGGAATGGTAGAGTTTCCGTACATTTGGACACGCACCTGCACTTTTAGATGACTATCTGAAAATACTGTTCCAAACTTTTGGAAACCTGCTTGGTCTTTGTCAGTATGTGTGAATAACTAGTCCCTCTAGTGTCTGAATCTGGATTACAAGTAATTGCACAAAGTCCAGTGGTATCACAACGTATTGGTTACATTTTTTGGTAGGAGTTAGGAAAATAATCTCAACGCAATGTTGTCTTAAGACAAAGTAAAGTCTTCCTGTTTATTACCTATCTTTCCCATTGCTTGTTCTGAGAATTACTCATTTAATTAATCTGAAACTGACTGCACAAAGCCTGAGATCTTGTCGCTTTGTTTAGTCTTTTCCTGTGTGAGAGTTGTGAAGTGTTAGAGTCAATGTGCCCCACTAGACTAAGCATTGCTTAAATGTCTGTAATCCTTTAATTGACCAATCTAACAGCCTTCTTCAGGGAACTGTCTAAAGGCTATCACAACCAGCAGCATCTCTTAATCTCTTAACCTGGCAAGAATAACTTTCATGAGTAAAACAGGTACCTGCATTCTGAAACTGCCTTTTTCAGGAGACTTTGATTACTGCCACCATATCCAAAAATTTCCACGGCTAACCATTTGTTATTATCTGCTAAGGAGTTGTGTTGGCAGAACTTTCCTCTGATGTCACCAGAAAAGCAGTAGGAATGATTTAAAAGCCAGAAGCTTTGAGTTATTGTTTAAGGTATTCGATTAGCTAGGTACTGTATTCTCCTCACATTTATCTAGGAGAAAAGATGCATTTATGGGAAGTTTTCCAGATCTCTCTTCATTAAAGTGAAGAGGTCACATTTTATTTGCTGCTAAGTAAAATAGTATAGTACATTGCAGATTATTATACCTAAGTGTGTGTGCTTGGACGATACTTCATGGAAAGCAAGTCAAGTGCAGAGCTATAATTTGTTTCATCTTGAGAGCCACCTTGGCTCAGAAAAGATCTTTTTGCTCCAAATGTTAAAGGTTTTGTGGAACACTTTTGTTTTGTAATCTTTTCTTCTCTATATTACCATTTAGAATGCTTTCTGTTGTCTATTTAAACATGAATCAAAACATAACAGGGCAAATTTTGCCTTGCAAAGGCCTGGAAACTATATCTTGTTGGATTGGAGCTCTAAAGTAGACATATTTGGTTTTGTAATGTTCAGCTTTCACGTGTATTTCTGCCTCCTCAGTTTAACAGTTCCAGCTTTGTGTCCAGAGTGCAATTAGACAATCTAAAAGAGGTTGTGACTCAAAAGCTTCAAAAGTTCATAAATGTTAGAATGTTTTCACAATGATCGCTATTGGGAACTCTTCCTATAGCAATTAGAACTGTCCCCTCCTCAAAAATCACAGAACACAGATCATTTTTGTCTTGTCTGAAGCAGATTTTGTGTGGATTTTTGTATTTCTTCTCATGCCTCACTTCTTTGTCAAAACAGCATTAAAAAAACCCCTACAAATATCCATTATATACAATCAAAATAGGGCTTTTTTGTTTGTTTGTTTTTTGAGATGGTTTATTGGACAAATGAAAGAAGAAAACAGAGTGATGGAATGTTTACACTAAAAATTCTGGTAAGTAACTTACTGGCTGTGAATTTTTACCTCAAACACACCTTTCTATATGGGTATGCAAATTATTGTATGAGTGATATTCAATGTAGTGTCAGTTCAAGAGGCAGCATGCTTACAGACATGAATGGCATAGCTGGTGTCAGTAAAACAGGAAAGGTCTGGTTTCTCAAAGGTTTGTACATATGTTATAAAAAAGATTTATCTTAAATCCCTTCCTTATCATTGAAATCAGTCATGGCGCTGGTTTTATTTCTATCTGCCTTTGATAAGGTTATATAGCCTGCAGAAATCTAGCTATATAATGCAACACACTGCATTGTTGCCAGTACTTTACTAATTATTCATGATCATTTTGGTGGCCCAAAAATCTTGGCAGGTGAAGTGTAGTGGCTCTGCTGGTGACATAGGAATCTTCCAGCAAGGAGCTGGGGTTCTCCAGACTGGAGAACTACACTAATGGGAACACCAATGTGCAGGTCAAGGCAGAGCTGAATGGCTTGGCACAATGGGGCTTCATAATTCCTTGGAAAATTGAGTTGCTAGTTATGAAATTGTGTTTTGCAGACTTGCATGTTTTGGGGGAAAAAAATTAGTTTTACTAGACACTTTAGATGTTGGTATTTCAGATAAGATCTTCTCTTACATATGCAACTGAAAGTTGTAGCAGCTGTTAAGGTTCAAGGTGCATCTACTTAACTTCAATTCCAAGTACCCCAAAATAACAATTTAAGCTACCTGTATCATGCACTGTAGTTCTCATGAGCCAAATCACAATAATCCCTGTTAATTCTTTCGTTGCCTTTCAGTCCAGAAAGCACCTTCCGCCTCATACCAAGTTCACTCTGCAGTCTCATATTTCAATTTCCCTGGTTTGAAGAAATGTCATGTTGTGTTGGAGTCTAAGAATAGAAGGTGCTCATCAGTCAACATTTTTATAGTGTGGTAATCATCCCCGCAGTGAGCTGATTTGGTACTCTGGATTTTGACCACTGCCTTGATCAATCACTGAACAGTTCTATTCATCATCTGCCTATTCTTATGGATTTCTTTCCATAGGGGCCACCTAGATTAAAAAGAAAAAAAAAAGGAAAAGAGGACAAAAATCATATCACCCGAGAAAAAAAAAAAAAAATCATGTCAAATTCATGTCACCTGAGGGAAAAAAAAAAAAAATCAACACTATCAGAATTTAATTATCACTGAAAATGCCCTACCTTACAAAGAAAATCTTCCCCCTTCTCCCCTAGCATAATACCAAATTTTGATTATTAATACGAATTTATTATTAATAAATTAGGGAATATGATTATCTCAAACATAATGTAAGCATCCTAGTAAGCGTTTGCAAAACACAGCTCTTTGTACTGAAGACTCTTGAAATCCCTTGTGCTTAAGTGGTTGGGGCTGGAGGGAATGAGTAGAAAGAGTTGCAGTGAGGGTCCATATCCCAAATTCAGGTAGCACAATTCTAAGTCTAACGTGATCTCAGTCCCAAAGCAGTACAGATATCACAGTCAGTGACCTGGATATTCATCTAGCATTTCTAGGCACCCCTACACACACTGTAGGGGTGTGCTACTGCTCTAGGGTGGAAGACACCTAAAAATGCCATGGGACCCTCACTGCCATTCAAAAGCAAGCTTTAGCTGCCAAAAAGGATTGAGTATAAAAAATTCAGTCCAGTGCTGTCCTCCAGTGGCACAAACTTCTCTGCAAGCCATGACATCTGTGCTCCTTCCCAGAATGCCAAGGAGCTGTGACAGGAGAATGAAATGTGATGTTGCCTTGTGTTCCTGGTTTATATTCTCCAATAAAATGTTCTAATTACATTATTGTAGAATGAAATGTGATAATTTTCAGTAAAGAGAGTAATTAGTGAAGGAAAATGAACTGTGATGGGGGCAACAGTTTAGCACTGCAGGAAAATACCAGTAATCCTAATGAGGTGCTAAAAAGCAAATGAAAACAGTCCCAGTCAGATAGTTGATTTAAAAAAAAAAAAATAATCATAGCTTTTAGCTTTCATTTAAAATGTATCAACCTCATTCTTATCTTCAACACTTTATCTGTTATTGTCAACCATTGGCATAGCAATGGCAGCTTCACTAAACGAGTACAATGACAAGGGGAAGTTGAAGTTAATTAGAAATGTGATGTTTTTAAAAATTAAAATCTTATTTAAATTTCAGTCAAATATACACCGTTTCACTATATTAGTTCTGAAAGTAACATGAAAAATTAAAATAAGCTCTGAGAGGCCTTCCTTGCTATTACATAAATAGATTTGTGTACATCAGGTATCTTCCAGCACAGCTGTCTAACTCACAGAGAGGTATTATACTAAATATTCACCAAAGTAAATCCACTTGCACATTCAACAGTTTCCTGGTTAAATACATATTCACACTTAGCTCAGGTTTAAATTCACCAAGGTTTTCTAATTTTTAATATTTATCTCTACTCTTACATCTTATTTCTATCTGCAATTATATCTGTTGGCTGATTTAAAAAAAAAAAAATTCTTTTGCAATACTATGTCTAGTTCAAGTCACTGAATTCATGCCAGATTCCTGGATCAGCATAGTGCACAGGTATTTCTTTAACCATAGCTATGGGAGTCGATTGAAGTTTCATTGATGCATCTGGATGCAGTCAGAATTCTTCTACAGGATCTACATGAACCCCCATTACTTCTGGATGAGAAGGTGTAGAAAGTCAAGAGAATGAGAAAAATTGATGGCCTTGATCTCACAGAAAGGAGTTTCAGGTGGTTTTGCTGAATTGTATTAGTGACTCTGGAAATACATTGTGAGATGAAAGGGTATTCTACTGATTGACTATATTTGGAAGAAAATAAAAACAAAATTAAGGCATGAGTCTGCATATACTCTATATACTCTCTCTTTGTGCATAGATCATCCTCCACAAAAATGATTTTTTCTTTTAAAAGATATGCCAGTGAACTGTTGATTTATTGTGAAGACAAAGAAAATCTGACAGCACAAGTGTAATATCTGGACCAATGACGTGAGAAAGTGGCCGAACTTGGGAAGAAGTTTATAGAGTAAACAGCAAATCATCCTAACTGCCGCTCTCACCCAAAGATTACCCTACCTTCAGGAAGACAAAGCAAAGACCTGCACACTGCCAAGCACAAACCAATTGCCAGTTGCAATGAATCACAGGCAAGCGGGCGCTGTGACTCAGCAGAGCATCCGATATGGCTGCAGCTCTCACAGCAGTGCGAGCCTGACATCTACTGTATGCTGCATCTCAGGAAGCAGCTGACTATGCAGCAGAGAGTGCTTTTGAAAATGAAGGTGCTGTTGAAAATATTATTTGTTTCATACACATCCAGACAAAAAAGAATTATGATGTAACTATTTATTTTATTAGCTTCTTTTCTCATGCCTCTCTCTTCTGAGCCTGTAACTATTTCCTGGGTAAATTAGGTATAATTATCAAGGCATTTATAATAATTTCAAGCTTTGTCATTAGTCAGTGGAGGTTTCATAAATACAAAGCATCTAAGACACAGGAGATCTCAAGGAAATTAAAACATAATTGCAAATCTGCAATTGCAGAACAACTAAATTATTTCAGTCTGGCATAAAAATCCATTGACATCTATGACTCAGTGAGCCAGAGGACACAGTGACCCAGAAGAGCTGTCCTTGTGCCCTGTCTGACCCTCATGGCCTCCACTGGCTGAGAACATAGTGCCAACTAAGAAGTAACAGACACTGGATTTAATATAGGAGTGGAGCTGCCTAAGCCCAGCTGGAGGTTTTGAAGATGATGTTAATTCTCTGCCACATCTTCATTAGAAGGATATTCAAATGCTTTTAACAATTTGGAGCATTGTGTCCAAATCACTTCTAAAAACAAACTGTAAGTTAAAGTTCACAAAAACAAGGATAGAATTTCAAAAGCATTTGGGATACAGAGGTACACAAGTGAGGTAAATCAGACTTGTATCCAAACTCCTTCTGGAGACTTTAAAATGTTTTAACTTATCAAAGAGACGAAGATGCCCAAATACAGTTGAAAACTTTACCTTCTGGATTACTTTACATTGGTATTCAGCTCCCACCTGGAATTAGTCCTTAACTGGGGAAAAGAAATAGGTACCTCCAGAGACTGAACCATCACGCTTGGGATGTGCTTACTTATTCTTAGGAATAAGTAATATTACTTTTTTCTATGGGCAACTGAAGGAGAGTAGGTAAATCTTTTTATTCATATACATCTCAAATTACATAATGTTATATAAAAACCCCACAAAATAACCTCAGTAATCATATAAACTTAGCAGCCTTGTTGCACACTATTGCAATAATGTCCTTTGTATAAAATGATTTCTTAAGTTGCTTCCCTTCAGTTTCTGAAGAAAATATTTTCTTGATGGAATTACTCTTCAGAAAAACAAAAACAAACAGACCCATGCACAAAAAAAAACAGGAAGAGAAAATCCTATAGATTGACTTAGACTTTATTGCCATAAAAATTTAAAAAGTCTGCAGGCATCTTAGGGCTCGTGCTCTGACATAGTGTAGGGCAGGTGACTTTGTGATGTTTCTTTTTGTGATCTTTTAGGGTGTCTCCCATGCTAAGGGTAACTAATGTTTACAGAAGACAATGTTAATGTTCTTTGTTGCTTCCAACTTGGACAAATGATAATAAAACAGCATAGAAAATCTGGCCTAGTATGTGTCAAAATCTTAGCAGAGTAGACTAATACATAGACGTACATGTTAGCGCATTATTTAAATGAAGTCATCTGAAAATACAATTCTTCGGACCTAATCCAGACTATAGTACAGCACCTGGTGCCATTAAGAACTTCTGCTATTTTCATAGCCTTGGATAGGTCATAGTTTCCCAGACTGATACTTCACTGGACAGGCCTAATGATTCACTTCAATAATCTTAAAATAATTCTCCTTTTTTTTTCCTCTCTATCATCTGATTCAATTTTCCACTTTCTGGTAACTTTTATCTTGTCTTACACTTTTATCTCAATCAATAATATTGTGACTAGTCAGAGAACCTGACAGATGACAACATCTTCATTATTTAAGAAGGTCTCTTATGACATGTGTCCACCTAGTAAGGGCTTTTTCTTAAAGCAAAAAAAGCTTTTACTTTATAAAGTACTGCAAATGCAGATGGAAAGTGATGTATTATGTGAAGCACTAAACAAAGAAATAAATAACCAGCTATAGGAATATCTTTTTCCTTCCTGTCACAGAGCAATCTATATTTTAGTATTTATTCTACAAATGTCCTAGCCTCTTAGAGGCAAATTATGCATGAAATAATGCAATTAAAACTGAAATAAAAGATTTAAATGCAGCCTCTAGAGGCATCAAATGGCACCACACTGTCTCAGTCTTTACTGCCTCTTAAAATGGATGCTAAATTTATAGGAAAATCTTTCCTGTCTGGGCTCTTACAGTTCTCTGGTTTTGATGGCACTGGTCGTAATTCAGATTCCCTATGCCACAGTAACACATCACCTTTTCCTTCATGCCCAAAAAATCCCAAGCAGCTCCACGACCAAAACCAACCATATTACCTAGAGCAAGGGGAGTTGTCTTAGTTCTTGGTTTCTTGGCTGGCTTGTTCTACCCTTTTTTTTTATTATTGTTTATCCCTCCGGAGACTCTTAGTTAATGCTTTTCTCAAGGTAGTCCTGGTAGTGGTGCTTGGAAAATCACTGAAGACACTGCAATAAAGTGAGGGATCATTGGAAGTGACAGATGCCACCATCAAAACCACATAAAATAAACATTATATAAACATATTTGTCCAACAGTATCAGTGACAAGGATGGAAAAGCTGCAGTCATTTGCAGTGGTATAACAAGTTGCAAAGAATCTGAACTACATCCTTTCTCCTGTTCTCTCCCCCTGTACTGATGAAGAGTTTTAATGACAGATGTTCAGCATACAGAAATATCAGCATTGTTTTTTTCTTGTTGTTGTTGTTTTTGTTGTTTGTTTGTTTGTTTTGCTGGAGTCATTGGACAAAAACAATGACTTCACCACTTGTTTCATTTGCGATGAAAATTCATGACGAGAGAGGAAGGGGTTAGGTCAATTTTCAGCTCAGAAGACTTAATAAATAGGTTATTTTTATCTTCTGGCACACAAGAATTGTAAATAACTTCACTAAATTCTCTCTGACTGTAGTAAACTACATTGCATAATCACAGAAATTGATTTTTTCAACAAGAACAAAGATCAATCTGCGGAAACTCCTTTCTAACTGTGGGCAATGAAAGGAAAACATGACATCAGAATAACTTTAGGCAACGCATTTACACCATAGAAAATGGTGCTTAAGAGGATCACAGACAAATATGACTGCCAGCTGTAGCAGCTGAAATGTTACAGGTGAACATCAGGATTTGTTGTCATACTATTACTGTGGTGCGGAGTTTCTAGAAAAAAAGATTCTAGCATGAAGCAATCTCTCAAAATCTCAATTAGATTTTTATGGATTCCAGCAAATCCAGTAGACTTTCCAGTTAGAGATTTTCAGAGATTATAACATGAGAGTTCTAAAATAAATGCCATAATGATGGTCAACATTTGAAATAGCTTAGAAAGTCAAATTTTACCAGCTTCCAGCAGAAGGGAGTACTGTATTATTACCAGAGAAACTGATAATACACATACATCAGATGGTATAACTATGAACACAGCAAGTCCTGTGTGCATTGACTGGCCATAGCCAGCAGCCTTTCTGTTTGCATGATTATCATCCAGAAACCTGGTGGATTATGTCCCCACACATTGCAGTAAAAAGTGACTTCTGACCACAAGAGTTTTCTGTAGCTATAGTCAGGTTCCAATCCTATAATGTCTGTACATCACCATGTTATCATTCTAAGTGCCTTAACTGCTCACAAAATCTTGAGGTACACAAAAGAACGACAGCTTCCAACATTGCAGAAAAATCTAAACTGGTGTCACCTTCATCGTATCAAAAGGCATATGTTTAATAAATATCGGTTTATCTGATACCTAACAGGATTTCCACTAAGAAAAGCCACCAAGATTACCATATTACCAGAGATAATAGAATCTACTTTTCAAGAAATCTGCTTTGCTAGCAATATCTGCTTAAAAGCAGATGTTTATATGTATTTTTTAATATTTTGCCAGTTGCACCTGTTGCAAAAGGAAAGTTCTAACTATTAAATATCATCTCTTTTGCTGTTGTGAAATTAATGTTTCAGGGCAGAAATTTTGTATATGTATAGAGACTTGTTTACTCCTTTAAACAAGTCTATCAATGCAAGGAATAAGTCTTTTACATCTAAATGTGCATATACAACACTAGCCAGTATGGTACTTAGTATGTTCCAAATAACATTTGAAAGTCTCATGCAACGTACACTGTCTTCCACATCTAGAAATTTAACTTTTTGACTCCTTTGCACTGTAAAATTCTTCTTTGCTCAGACAATATTTTCCAAACCTGTTATTTAGAAAATGACCTTTATTGCCCTGTAAAATTTTCCTTACTCTGAAAGAAGGTCCCAAAAGCTGCAGGTCTCCACCAATCAGTAAATCTAGAACAAGAAAGTATTGCATTAGATGCAGCACGCTTTTTAAGCCACGTGCAACCTGCTCCTAAACCAAAGTTAATGGCAAAACTTCAGTAATGCCAGAACTTTAGTAGATATCACAGAGGAGAGGGCACAAAGCAGACCAAAACTGATCATCCATATTGCAGAAAAGGTAGTACAAAAGCCATTATTTAGGCCTGAAATTCAGGCATAATAAAATAGCTAGGAACAAATGGGAACTAATGTAGCGTTGGGTTGAACAGTCAGTTATAAAACTGTGTGCTCAACAAATGTTGTTGGCACATGGCATTCATCCATTACTCTTCTATGGAAATGAAGTAGCTAAAATGCCAATAAGAATCTGGAGGTCATTCAGAGTCACATCCAGATTTGTAATATAAGTCAGTAGCACTGACAGTACATAATATTGAGAAACCTGATTTATAGAGCATGGATTGCTCTACAAAGATAAGCAAGCAGTACCAGAGATAAGATTTTGGTAGGTGCTTATTCAGAGTGTATGGATAAATATCAAAGATCATACAGTGTTTGAGGGTAAAGTTTGATGACGTCTAAAGAAATTGGATGTTTAGTAGTAACTCATATCTTACAGCTGAAGGACAATGAACCAGCAGCTGTTCACCTTGGCAGAATTATGTTTGTTTGCTTTAGATATACGTTAAAAATATAGATGCATACTGACAGGAAACAGAAGAAAAACTTAGAGGGTTAGCTGATTTAGTTTGGTGAGGAAGCTGCATCTAAGACTACAGGATAAAAAAAAAAAACAAGGTCAGAAAATATGTGCAAATTTGGTGCACTGCTATATTCTGTAGCATTTGCAGCTGAGGTCCACACAGAAACAAGCAAAGAAACAGAATTGCAGAATACAGACAGTGTTGAGACATTTCCTTCTTACTATCATATTTTAATGCAGATATGTTACACCAACACATCCTCCAGGAACTTGAGAGGTGAAATACAAAGAACAAAAAGAGAAGTTTTTCAGTCTTTATACACACACATGCTGAGTATTTCGTCCACTGACACAAAGTCACGTAACTTAGATGTTCGTACAGCAAAAGAAATCAAGCGTGGAAAAAAGTCATCACCAAAAGCAATGATTCTAAAGTATGAAATCTTTCTGTGCGCAGGACTATCTATTTTTTTTCTGAGAAAATTCAGCTAATTTGAACAGACATAGAAATGAGATTGTTAAGGTCACTGCCTATGATTTGGGATCACAGCAATTCAGTAACTAAAATGTTAGCAGTCACTATAGTATTTGGGTTTTCGTGCATAATTTCAGGATTACTACTGAAGTCATGGCCGATGGAAATATTTTTGTCTTCCAATTACTTAGGACTAATAAGAAATCAATATGGTGACACTTGATTATTTAGCGGAAACTACTGTGTATCTGCCTTATGCAAGCTGAGGATAACAGCTGCTTCTTCATCGGTGTGCTGTACAAAAGCAAAAGAATATAAATGAACAATGAGGACTGCCACTTCTATTTTGTTTTACCTAATATTTGTTATTGTCACTATGTGTACTGGCAATTTTTTGCAATCCTGAAAGCAGAAGTGGGTTCTGAGAAGCCTCTAGAAGAGCAGATTATACTGTATGTAGTGTTATTGGTACTATTGGTATTATTTGATATTATGTGTATGTATCTGTATTCCTGGATTTAAGATCTACCTCTGAATGACAAATGTGTCACCATTATTTTATTGTAACTATTATAACTATTACCACTATTATTAATCCTTCTATAGCAGCCTTGCAAAACAATCTTGTGCTTGGTACCACAAAAACACCTGAAGAAGGCATTTTTCACCAAACTCTTGCAAAGGCAGATGCTTGGCACTCATCAGCATCCTGCAGTTCTTTCTGACATCCAAAACCCTGGGTAGGTTAGGGGCACCTCAGGAAAGGATAGAGAGATCAAATGCATTCTGTCATCTTTATCCTTTTCTATACATTAATTTAGAATTTCTAGTACTTCTTGTAATCTGTTTCAGGCACTTTGCAGCAGCTGAGTAGCATCAGGAACACTTACACTAATTTTCTTTGCTATGATTAATAGAACTGTGATGACCCCACACTGCATGATGTGCTCTGACAGCATTCACCGTGGACATCCAGGTGCTCATTACTTTAGACATTTCCATTTCAGCCCATTATGATTCATTTTATACCAGGTCATCCTGGCATTTAGAATCAGGGACATTACCAATTTAGAACAATTTATGTTTCATGTTTTCTTAAAAAAAAAGTACTTTCCTTTTGAAATTGACTTAAAGTTCCAAATCACTATCCTGCTCATTTTCAAACTCTTCTCCCACATACACTATCTTCAGGTGCAAATGAGACATAATCTATATAATTCATATTCCATTATAATCTTTATATTTCCCTTTTCCCCACTCATGATTCAATATGAATGAGGGATTAGTGTCTGTAGGAGACATGTAAGCCTTCAGTTGTTCATTTTGAGTTTGGAAAAAGTGGAGGGGTTAAGAAGAGAAGAAGGAAAAAGAAGGAAATAACATATGAATGGAGTGAATTACAGTAGATGAAAGGATGCAGGAAGACATCAAAGTCTGCTGGGAATCAGTCAGGATCTTGCTTCATCTTGGCAATATTAGAGCTGGAACACAAATTAAGAAGCAGGAACTGGAAATTGAGTGGTTATTTTATTGTAAAAAAGATTATACACCAAAAAATGAATAAAGGAATTACTTGCCTGGGGTGCCAAGAAGTGCTTAATGGATGCACAGCTGATGCTTCACATTGTATTCAAGAACTCACCCTCTCTGAAACATACTATCTGTTATTTGATTCTATTATAATCTAAAAACAAATCAAACTTTGAGTCACCCAATAATTTTTTTTTTTTTGAAAGTATGCAAATAGGTGGTTTCAAAAGTCAGCAGCCTAAATCTGCACCCCTCCTGAAGCCAGATCAGTTTATTAAAGTAGCTGCTACCTACTTCCTATTATCCCTGTCAGGTTCCCTTCTCTCTACAATTCATCTTAATACTATGTAACAATTAAAGCATAAATTTATAAATTCACTTACCAAAACTACATGTTTCCTTTCTGAGAGCCAACACAAAATCTTAACTCCATTAAGTTTAATGAAAATATTTCTTCCTGACATAACTTAAATATGAAGGGAAAATAATAGTTAAGACTAGTATCATCTCAAAATGTCAGATGAATTTCAAAGCTGGTGTATAACTTCGTAGGAAAAATGTGACAAAAAAAAAACCAAACATATCTATTTTGCAGTACCCTGGCTACAGCAATGCCTGGTAGCAACTCTGTGGAGAATAATATTAGAAATAGGGCAAGTACTTGGGGCAGGTTGGTTGGCAGACTACATGGAGGAAAAAGATCTGGGGGTGTTACTGACTGCTGTCTGAACGTAAGTCAGCAGTGTGCCCAGGTAGCCAAGAAGGCCAATGGCTTTCTGGCTTGGATCTGAAATAGTATTGCAAGCAGGAGCAGGGAAGTGATCACCCCCCTGTACTGCTGAGGCTGCACCTCCAGTGCTGTGCTCAGTTTTGGGCCCCTCATTACAAGAAAGACATTGAGGCCCTAGAGTGTGTTCAGAAAAGGGCAATGAAGCTGGTGAGGTGTCTGGAGCACAGGCCTTATGGGGAGCGACTGAGGGAACTGGGACTGTTAATTTGGAGAAGAGGAGGCTCAGAGGTAGACCTGACTATCCAGAGCTATATCAAAATTTATTTATTGTGGAAATAATTTGCAAATAATAGCACATTTTCTCTTCTCATTATTCATTTTTCAGGAAAAGGATATTGCATTGTGAGTAAATTCTTCAACAGATAAAAAGATACAAATTAAGTCACTCATACACAAATTATTAAGTATGGGGATATATTAATTTGTTTTGCTCTTCTCCTACTTAAAGTCCACCCAAAGATGGCGTTTCATGATCAGTGGATTTGGACAGCCCTAACTGGCAAGTTCTTGCACATTCAGGTAGTTAACAGCTACTTCTCAGCAAATGTTAGTTGCAGTAAATGAGGTTTGATTTTTACCATTTCTCAAAATAGCTGACAACAATAGTGTAATATTTATACAGGTTTTCTACATTGAACGCTGAGAAAAATAAACATTCCCATGTAATATGAATTTCTGCATAGTACTACTCGTTTCAGTCAGAATTCTGAAACAAGATTTATGGGTGTCTTTTAGCAAGGTACAGTCACTGCATGAAAATTACAGGTAATGTCAGTACATTCCCAATGGTTTTACCTGGAAAATGAGTGGTTTGCATACTGTTAATCTAAAGTACAAAATCTTTTTCAGGTTTCTCTGCCAGGTTCAAGAGTTGCTTGCTTGTTATCAAATCTACTTTCCTCTCTCCATCAAAGTATCTCAGAGTCTGTACAGAATAGGAAATAATACTATTACAATCAGACATACCTGAAAGGATTACTTGTCCAATTATTACTTTCAAACCTGTTACATGCTGATGACATGGGACCATGTGGAGTTAGCAACTACATATTACAAAAGCCTTTAGAAATCATAGATTTCAAAATGCAACCTTATAGGAAATAGTGGTAAGTAAGTCTACAGAAAAAAAAGGATCAGGCTTTAAAGGCTATTACAGATGTAGCTAGAATTGTTCCTTGCAGAATTTACAAAAGCAGCTTTATTTCACTGCAATGCCCCTAACTCATTTTGGTAATTCTGTAAATATCATTAGGCCTCTCTCTGCATTACACTGACACAGATTTCATCCAACAATAGTAACTCTGATTAACTCCAATTTTATTTTATTTTTTTAAAGTTGTCACAGTGCAGTTTATTTTCATGCTCTCAGAGGGAGATCAGGTACAGGACAGGGGGTGGAATACTCACAAAACAAAATGTGAATGGCTTAGTAAGAGCAGGTAATAGAGACTAATATAGTCTACTATCCCAAGATGGTCTGTCTGGAGACATTTTTCTTTCAACGTATGTTGAAATAACCTGAAGTGAAAAAACAGCTATAAACCCAAGATTCTTTTTATTTTCTTCCAGAAAAGCAAAATGAAACATCTATAAAATAAGGAAAGAGTTTGGTAGTAGGAAAGTAAATGTATTCTATGCAGGCTGGACAAAAGCCAATGAATTGAATGCAATGAAAACTAAAATCAATATCCTCTTTGGAGGGTATATTATATTAACATACTCTCCTGTTTGAAATGGAAAACATGAAGAAAATGAAGGGCATGAAAAGAAGGGATTTTAACTGCTTTATAAAGAGTAATCTTTAGGTGTGCTGATAAGTATACAGAGGGAACATTAAACTAGCATTATGAATGAAGTATGCATAGAATATGAATTGTCGAGGACACAAGTTTATGTTAAATGGGTAATGACTGTAAAAGAGGAAGTAATAGAACTATCACAATGTTTCAATGTCCTTCTCCCTATACTTTTAGCTCCATTATAGCTCGTTCAGATTTGCAATATTTTAATGGACTACTTAAAAAATTCAAACTCTGTGAGGAAAAGTTTTCTTCTTAAAGAAAAATATAAGAATAATAAAAAGTACTGTCACACGAACCTGGCACAAATCGTACCACAAAGCATTAAAATTGGGTATGTTTCAGTGACTCTTAATCTCACTGTGTTGCAGCAAAGCTGGGAGAGGGGGTTTCTTTATGAGTAGCACTAAGCCTCCACCCCCCAAGCTCCTCCAGAGTTTCCATTCTCCATGGAGCTTGCTATGTGTTTGTAAGGAAGGAGGGCAACCTTTTGACTTATATGCAAAGATTAAAAACAAGATGTCATAGAAATGAACTCTTTCTGAGTTTTTTAGCACAATTTTCAGGACGAAATTGTGTCACTTCCATTTCCTTCTATCTGTATAGCCAGAAAATATGTTTTGCAATGTTTTCTAAATGTTGTCATATATTGGAACTAATAGCTGCTCACGCAAAGAAAATTGCAAGTTAGCTGGGGCTGCCAAGCCTATCCACTATGCATGGCAGAGCATTGTGACACTATTTTTCTGAGAAAATGGTTTATTTCGGTCATAATTAAGGTGAGAGTATGAATAACACAATTTTAATTGTTTTGTTTTGTTTTTCTCTCTCTCTTTTTTTTTTAATATATATATTCAGAATTAGGCAAGAAGTGATCAGTTAGAACAGATGACCTCTAGTTTCGATTGGAAGACTATTTAAACACACAGTTTAATAAAGGGCATTCATTTGCTACGATGTGCCAGATAAATTTTTGCATGACATAGGCTGGTCTCTTTTTTTTCATAAAATCTAAGATGATGAATACAGCTCTGGACCAAATGTTCATACCTCAATAGTGATCCCTATTCTGCTCAATGCAAAAGCTGGAAAACACACTGGGGGATTTGTTGGACTACCTATTATGTTGTTTAACTGCACTGTACTAGCATCTGAGAATCTCAGCCACAAATCAAATTTGATTGCATACAATTTAAAGATCTGACTATCTCAATCTCATGCTCCTTCTGTGTCTCACAGACTATGGCTCCCTCCACATTGCCTTAATAGTCACATTTTTTGCCTGCATATATTGGCTTTGTGTGGAACAGACAGAATAGTCCACAACTGATGAAGCTGTGTGCCATTTCATTGCTCAGTGCCTTAGTTCCCCTTTCTCTAAAATGGAAGGCAATTATAATACTCCGTTACAAATACTGTTAAGTAAATCTTTATGTAGTAATTCTGTCTGTAGCTATGATTTGGCTAACATAGATCACAGAATGACTTGGGTTGGAAGGGATCTCAAAGATCATCTAGTTCCAATCCCCTGCTCAGGGCAGGGCTGCCACTCATTAGATCAGGCTGCCCAGGACCTCATCCAGCCTGGACATGAACTCCTTCAGAGATGTGGTATCCACAACCTCTTTGGGTTTCAGCATCTCACCACCCTCTATGTGAAAAATTTCCTCCTGACATCTAATTTAAATCTCCCATCCTTTAGTTTAAAGCCATTTCCCAATGTCCTATCATTATCTACCCATGTAAAAAGTTGATTTTCCTCCTGTTTATAATCTTCCTTTAAATACTGGGAGATCACAATTAGGTGTCCCCAGAGACTTCTATTCTGCAGACCAATCAAGCCTAGCTCTATCTTTGTAGTCGTTGTAGGAGAGGTGCTCCAGCCCTTCTGATCATCTTCATTGGTCTCCCTTAGACCCTATTCAAAGGATCGACATATTTCCTGTGTTGAGGGCCCTGGATCTGGATGCACTGCTCCAGATAGATGCTTATGACTGCAGAGTAGAAGGGGACAATCATCTGCTTCTTCCTGCTGACCTCCCCTCTTCTGATGCATTCAAGGATACAGGTGGTCTTCCAGGCTGTAAGTGCACACTACTGTCTCGTGTTAAACTTTTTATCTATCAGAACCCCCAAGTCCTTCTTGGCTGGGCTGCTTTCAAGGAGTTCTTCACTCAGTCTGTATATATATCTAGGATTGTCCCAACCCACATGTTACATGTTGCATTGGTCTTGTTGAACATCATTCAAATTTGTCCAGATCTCCCTGTCGGGCATCCCTCCCTTTTTCTGAATCAACTGCATCACTCAGCTTCATGTCATCTGCAAAGCTGCTGAGTGTGCATTCAATCCCATCAAGAATGTCGTTGATAAAGATGGTACCAATCCCGAGATGGACCCCTGAGGGACACCATTCATCACTGGCCTCTCCTGGACATGGAACTGTTGACAACAACAGTCTGGCTGCAGTGTTCCAACCAATTCCTTTTCCACCAAATAGTCCACTCATCAAACTCATATATCTCCAATTAAGAGATAAGGATGTACTATGGGACATTGTCAAAGGCCTTGATTACTGATGATGTACATAAATAAATGTCTATTCAAGAATAAGACATTACAATCAATCAGAGTATTGTTATAATGAAGATATCTAGATAGTAGTAAGCATATTTAATTAAGAAAGATGAGAGACAAATAGAGTATGCTGTGGATTTTTTCTCACCTTTTTATACAAAATATTTGAAATTCTACTGTCACTGTGTATGGGAATAATATTTTAATTGTACTGCCTTCAAACCATCCAGAGCACCTGGCTGAATCAGTGTCCTCAGAAACATTCTGAAGAATGTACATGCTTATGCTATAGCTCCAGACAAGCATATGTTTAAGATGAACAGACATACCTACTCTTAGACAGCTTCAAGCTGTTAATTTCTAGTTTTACCTACTTTTACCAGGAGCCTTGCTTTCCTTCACTTTTGTATATAAATCATTTAAACAATTGAGCTGTAAAGAGAAAAACAAGGATTAATCAGGGAAAAGTATTTAAAAATGTCTTACTCAAATGATGAGTATTGTTCTGTGCTGCATAAATGAGTCCATATGCAAAAAGGCATAAATGAGTCCATATGTAGAGAATGAAATAAACGATCTCAAAATTTGAGCTTCATCCTTATAATCTCTCAGCCCTTTGGATTGGCCATCACTGGAGAATTTTTGGAAGTCTAGAAAGGTCTTCTTGGAAAAACTGGGATTACAAACCAGAAAGGATGAAGATGACAGTGACAAATTAATCTTAAGAGTGTGCAGTGACTGTGCCCTGGTGCAATGTGTAGAGATGGTTGCACCGTGTAAAAAGATAGAATAAATCCATATACAAGCCAGGATTCTTAAAATTGGTTACCAGAAAACATAAAACGCTATTTTTTTTTCAGAGATTTGATACCTATCAGGCAGCCGTAGTCAAACACTTTTGCAATGTGGAACACTGAATTTTAAACAACTAAGCATGGCTCAACTTTTTTTTTAAAGGCTGCTAAAGATGGTGCTGGCTTTTATGAAGAGGCATAGTTTTACATGAGCAGGAGACTTGAGTGTATTGTTCTCATTGTTAGATGACTTAATTCAATATATCTGCTCTTCTGGAAAGAACAGACAAGGTTGTGGGAGGATATGTTCTATGATGTTTTCTTTGGTTATCAGGCTGGCAGCAGCCAGTGAGGGGTCCATGTTCTCCTGCTCTCCTCAGGGACCATTTGCTCTTTTCATGCTAAGGCTGCTGAAGGAATAGCCCTTTGGTCCAGAAAATACTTGCTTTCACATTTACAAAATAAAGAAAATTTTGGGTTTTGTAAAATAATTATTCTCCTTGAGTTCAATTCTTGTGGGATATATTACACACATAGTTGCATTTCTCTGTGCTCACCTCCTTTTGGAGTTGTGTGCCATGACTGCATGAGCTATGGGTTGAGAATTGCTGCCATGCAGCAGGTAAGTGGTACTGGAAAAGGAGTTCTTGAAACAGAGGGAAGTGCCAGATCTCACCACCTGTTTGTCAGGACGGGATAAGCCTCCACTGATAGTTCCTGCACTTTTGGCACAGGACTGTGTAGAATCCAGGAAGAGGCTCCTGCCTTCTAACAAGCACAGTTTGTCAGTGATATTCCTTTGTGAATGTGACTTTCTGCATTCATGCTTGTAGGAAAAAAAACCTTGGGCTTTCAAGGCAGATCTCTCACAGGATTGCTATATCTGAATGGAGAAGGCAGGCTTTGATGGAGTGCAGTATGTGTTTCAGGGGATCGTGTAGGTAAGAGCAGAGGACATTTCAGCATTGTTGAGAATCCAGTTATGATCATACTGAGGTGAGCAGCAAGTTTAAAGTATGAGCTAAAGTGTCTGAAAGTATCTGAAGTGTGGGGAAACTTAAGGT
Source organism: Phasianus colchicus (assembly GCF_987193195.1). NCBI lineage: Eukaryota > Metazoa > Chordata > Aves > Galliformes > Phasianidae > Phasianus > Phasianus colchicus. The sequence continues at coordinate 77,007,196 of NC_143476.1, forward strand.
GTTCTATCTTTCTACTGTTATATCTCAAAAATATCATGCATTATCGCAATAAGTCCACCAGGAAGTGCACACATTCTGCTTATTTTTCTCTCAGCTTGCATTTTTTTACGAAGGGGAAGGTGAATTATGTGATCAAAACATGTGGTTGGTGGCTTCTCTGCAAATACTGCAAATCCAGCTGGAGAAAAAGCCACGACTTCTGATGATACAAAGTGATGAGCTTTGTATGTGAAGCTCATGCAAACAGAATAAGGGAATGCTGTCTGGAGTTGACACAAGGAGAGGTGAGGAGATGGGTTTTGAGTCCACAGAGATTGCCTAGGAAAGATAACATGGAGGTACATAACTGATGTTTCCTGGTAGGTGTTTTTCTTGAGGGAGTATACTTTCAACACAGCATTAAATAGTTACATAAAACTATGCAAATGATTAGAATGTGAGCATAGCAAGAAGAATTTTCGTGATCAAGAATGTGTGCTTTTCCCCAGGACAGTCTTTGAAGCTGCTGGAGTTGAACTAAAAATAGTTCAGCTTTAACCTCCTGAAGTTGGATACCCAAAAGGCAAAAGCAAAAATAACCAGGCAAACAGGAGTAGGTTAAGACCCTATGGCTCAGGTATGCTTGGATTTAGCTCTCATTTCAGAGAGAATCTGAGGCGGTGTCCAAATTTCCAGACATACTGTCTGATGCATCCTGTGGGAACAACTGACTGTCCACCAAAAAGGATGGAAAAATAGTGCTCACCAGGTCCTCTTCATACTGGCTTTCTAGTCCAGTATGGAACCTGTAGGAATGATCCTGTAAGTAAAACTGCTTTCTCACTTAAGTACCCTATGGCTGTTTAGCCCAACATCCAGACCTAAAGAAATCAAACTGAAAGTAAGTATACAGAGATGAGCTCAAGCCAGTAGAAAAATGAAAGAATAGATTTCATTTTCTGTTGAAGGAGCTCAGTGAAACAAACAAAAAAAAACCCACAACCACCACCCTTCAAAATATCTAACTACTATAGCGTGATTTTCATCAAGTGATCACATTATGTTGATTAATCACTACAGGAAATGAGTACCTCAATTCAGATTTTATGCAGACCAGTAAGAGAGTGCAAGGAAGTCTGTGTTACATATTGCTACTATACCTTTCAAGTTTTTATGGCTCTCAAGAGAAATGAGGCATTCATAATGCGGGGGAAAAATAAAATTCATAGAGAGCATCATAAATCTAAAGGACTAAGTCGTGGAAATCACATCTTTAAACTGACACAGCTGTGATTAACTAGCAATGGCTTTTACAGTTAGAAAAGTTTTTGGTTATAGTTATGTGCCCAGAGAAAGTTTCTGGTTTAAAAAAAAAAAAAAAAAGTACAAGTCCTTAATCAAATCCTTGTTTGGGGACTGGTGGGATGGAATATGTTAAATCACAAATCTTACACCTCAAGAAGCTTAGTTTTGAATCTGTTCTTATCACAGACTGAAATTTCCAGTGGATGTTGGCTCCTTTTTTTTTTTTTTTTTTTCATAATAAAGCCACACACAGGATTCAGTAGTTTTCTGCTCAGCAGAGCAGGGGAATAAATCACCATTCATGGATGAACTGTACTCACTCAGCTGTCTTTGCTAGGTTAGACAATCTCTCTGCTGTAGATAATAAAACAATGGTCCCTACTTTCCTGTACTCAAACAATGACTTGCCAATCAAAATTAAAAGGTATATGCATGTGCATGTATGTAAGTATATATAGTTAAAGAAAACAAAGCTAATTATTATTGATACTGAAATCTTTATAGAAGCTGGAATCTATTGACTTAAATGCTGTGGAGTGACTTGCTTATTCATGATGGAGGAATAATGCTACAAATCAAAGTAATAGCATCCTTCATCCATTCTGCATTTTCTTTCTCCACAGAGACTGTACAAAGTGAAAAGTCAGCACAACACTGTCTTGGAAACGTAATCTTTCACCAAACAATAGCTTCACTGCAGCAGAGTAGGCAAAGACCTAGGTCTAGACAAACAACTTGAGTTTGACTGGGATGCCTGTGCCTATAGAAGCAAATTGAATGGGTGTGAGAACACTTTTGGGCATGGAAGATAATTGTATGACTCATAAAACTGCTGTCCTGATGCTCTGCACAATCATATTCTCCATAAACTCCCACACAACTTCCAGGCACAGTTCAGGTGTCAGGACAAATCATGAACCACATCTTTCCCATAGCTTTATGTCTTTCCTTTCAGTCACACATACTAGAGTTCACAAGAATATGCATGAATATATATATTCACAAAGAAGTCAGTGTAAAAGAACAGCTTACACAAAATAAAATTATTTACACATAACTGAATTAGATCAGAACTTTTAGCTTTACCCATTAACATAATGGTGCCCTAAAAACCAAAAATAAGGCAGCCCCTATTTGGATCACTTCATGGATAGTTACAGTACACTGAAGCAAATGCTGCTCAAGCTGTGGGAAACCACATTACTAAAAAAAACCCCCCAAAATAAAAAAGTAAAAATTTTTCAAAATAAATCTCATTCACATATGCCATCAAATCTTTCACTTCTCCAAGGGAAAGTTTGATTCAAGTAAATGAACTTGTGTTTTAAAATGTGAAAGATCTCTGTTCTGTATCGAGAGAGTGGTGAGGTACTGGAACAGGCTGCCCAGAGAGGCTGTGGATGTCTTGTCTCTGGAAGTGTTCAAGGCCAGATTGGATGGGGCACTGGGCAGCCTGGTTTAATATTAAATGGGGAGGTTGGTGGCCCTGCATGTAGCAGGGGGGTTGGAGATTCATGATCCTTGAGGTCCTTTCAAACCCTGGCCATTCTGTGATTCTGTGATTCTGCAGGAAGAAAGCAAATGTTTGTGATAGCTGATAAAAAAGTCCATTTCAATCTGATTTATAAAAACTATCAAAGCAGATTAATCTTGGAGTCCAATAACATACATTGAATTAAAGTAACTAAGACTCCAGTGAGCTTTTCTAATAAGATGACGGGAAAAGAAGAATCTGGAAAAGCTGGTAATCCAACCTGAACCCTATTTCAAGATACAACAAGAACAACAGGTAGGGAGTATTTTAAAATTATGCTACCAATTCTGCATGTATGAATGAAAATTATGAGAGGAAATTGTGAAGATAAAACTCTTTAGCTTTTAACAGCATCCTTCTCTTTATAATCTTGCAGCTACACAGTCTTGTTCTCATGTATAAGTTAATGGCTTGCCTGCATGCTTTTTATACTGCAGGACTGTAATTACAGCAGTTTTTATTATTCATAGCTGAAAATTTTTTGCATTTTAACCAAAATATCCTCAGTATTGTATTTTAGAGCTAATATCTGATGCCTTTCTGAATGCTAGATGTTCGAGCAAAAGAGTGAATGACAGGCAAGAGAAGTGCAATGGATTAGAAATTCAGGTCACATTATCATAGTCAAACAGAACGAAAAGGTACTGAACAACAAAGCAGAAAAAAGCTCTACAAGCTCTCATTTTTTTAATATAACTTTTCAGAATCTAAGTAGTGGAAGCGACTACTGGAGACTTCAAACAAAACAAAACAAAGCTTGGGCAAAAAGATAAACCAGCTTGTTAGAGGTATGCAGTGCCACCTTTAGTGAGCTGTCGGAAGTCACCCAAGGACCTTTGTAACCAGTGTGCTAATGGTTCAGGTGTTACTGATGCTGGTACAGTTAAGAGATGCTGCTGAACAAAGATGACTAGGTGCACAAGTCCAAAGAACACACTGTCTGAAGGAGCCAGCACAAGGTGTGCTAAGGGAGACTTTGGAGTTTCCTTCATGAATGATAGCCAGAAATAAAGCAGGATGAAACAATAATGCTACAAGCAGGAGTAGCTCAGCAAGCACAGAACATATTCTACTTTTCTAGTACTCACACCCTACTGATTAGCACAGCAAGAATGAAATCTAAGTTTGCAGAAATAATAAAGAGGCGAAGAGTGGAATAATACAATTTCACACAGATGGAATAGCACATGAAGAGCAGGATGCCAACTAAGAAGTAGCACATATAGACAAGGCACAACTTGCTCTGTGAAACTCCTCGTAGGCAGGAATTTAAAGATTCTGGCACCACTTGTCATAGCCAAATAGACAGCAAATCAGATTTAACAAAATCTACCACTGTTGGGTAACTCACTTGTAACTCACTGCTTTTGTCCAAAGTGATATCCTCATCCTTAATTTTCAATCAACAGAAATATTTTCATGTTCACATATTATAGATGCACATATGTTTACATTTTTACATATATTTCTACATATACACATTTATTGAAAAAAAAAAAAAAAGTAAAATGTGTATTTAAATTAGCTATGCTCTGACTTTTATCATTCTCAAACTTTCTCATGCCTAATCAACCTTGGCAGATGGCTGTGAGTAGTAATCCCTCCAAACCTATGCTATTTGCCTGACAGGGAAGGAGGGAAGAAGAGTTTTGATTTTGTTTTTTTTTTGTTTTTTTTTTTTAAGCAGTCAGAAAAATTGTTTGTTCAATAGCTCATATGGCAAGTATGATCTAATCAGAGCACCTATTCCCATTCTGAAGGAAGGAAAATATCAGCTACCTATATCCATTCCGATCTGTTTTACCAGTCCAGATTCATCAGAATCTGTAAATAAAACACAGGGTGAATTGTCAACCATTCTCAGGCTAAAAAGTCCCAATATCTGTAAGAAGGCTGCTGTTGCTGCTGTAAGCATTTCAGTGTATTGTATACGCACACAGAAGGACATTGTCACAAGCATACTATTAGAGAGATACAGCTACAAGACAGAAGGCTGAAGAAAACTATCTTTTTTGCCCAAATTTTTCCTAAACAATGGAAAGCTTTCTTTTTAAAGGATACAAATTAGAATTGCTTTGCTGATGATAAGTTCTGGCTTTTGTTGATCAAACCTTAAGCCGGGAGTTCCTGTATTTTTTTTCCAGACATGTTCTCTTGAGACTCATGCTGCTCTTGCTTCTGCAGCAGTCACTGTTCCTGCTGCTAGTGCTATTCCCACTGCTTCAGTGTTTTGCAAAATGCCAGTTTTCTGGAGCTGGCTGAAATCCAATCACTGATGCCTTGCACAGGGACTTGCTACACTTGTGCTGCTGCTAGAACAGTCCCATCCAGAGGTTTAATTTCCTTGTGTTGAATTACACTTCTTCCCCTCAAACTGGAACAGAAAACGTTAAACATGTTTAAGAAAACCATCCTGAGAGAGCTATTAAGTGGACTGATTAAAAAAAGTTCTAATTTAAAAAGTGGTGTTTGTTTGTTTTCACGTTGCTGCTCTTATACACCTGTTTTGGTGCTAGGCTTTTGCAAGGCACTGAGCCCCAAGGTATGTCCTTGTTATACTCCTTCAGATTTCTTCTCTCTAGCAATTGGAGTGCTTGCACTGTGCTGAGAGCTGGGGCAAAGCCACTTTGTGGCCCTCAGCTACTAGACTTCATTCAGTTACTGCAGCCTAATAACATTTCAGGTGGACAGGGTCCTGGCTTTGTGACCTACATAAATTTTTTTGTTGCAATCTGCATTGCACTGTAGTGCACAAAAAAGAAGCTGGCCAAGCATGTAAATACAGCTCAAGAAATACAGCATACTCTTTCCAACAGCCATTTGACTTTTTTCTTATAAGATTTTCTGCTTTTCCTCCTTTCAAAAAGGCAGTGCGTGCATTTGAAAGCAGCTCTGCTCCTGTGCAATACTTTTGCTTTCAGTTAATGTTTGGATTATTGATCTTGCAGGGTCCCAAACTGAACTGCCTAACAGATGAATACAACCAACTACTGATTGAGAGAGCATGTGATGCAGCAGTTTGGGAATGGGGCAGTAATTCAGTTGGAGTTGGTACAAACCCCAGCCCTCCTGCTATCTCAGTACTGATGTTAGTTTGAGATTTCACCACTGTTTCAACTCTTAGGTTGCGAGCTTGGAAGTTGTTATTTCTTCCAAATATAAAGTCTTCTCACAACAGAATATCATCTCTATTACAGAACTCAAGCACCAGCCTGTAGATTCCAATCAATGGCAAATGCTCAGCCATTCGGAATGGCAGTTATATGATTATTTGTTTCCTCTGCCATATTTATGTAAGTGTAAAATACTTGTCAGCATCCAGAATAGCAGCATCACTTTAACATTTACAGTCCAAAATCTGCAGTTACAAACCAATGAATTTTACAACACAAAAGTTAAAACTTCCAGAAGATACAAGTTAATATCCATCTCTATAATTAAAATGAGCTCATAGGCAGAGAAAAAAAATAGTACACTCACTGAATTAATAAACAGTCCCACAAATGTCTGCATATTTTATGAGTTGCAGATGTGCATTTATATTTTAAACAAACTCCCATTAAGTACAACAAGGTTCTTCATATATTTTCTGCTTTCATGACAGAAACAGTTCTACAGAAAGACAGAGAACTTCTTTAAAAGCAATTACAAAATGCATCTTGAGATATCCTTATGCCTTTTATACTATACACACAATATCCTGCACACAATATCCTTTCCAGTTTCTCTGTTTTGAAGAGTCATGTAGATCATTCCTATAAACACAGCATGAAAGGCTGGTTTTACTATTCATCTAAGAGTTTTTAAAAAGACCACTGCAGAAAAATTTTACTCCAGTAATATGTGTAGAACCATAGAATAAGCTTTAGTTGCTGCTGAGACTAGCAGAAGTCCAGAAACGGCATTAAATTTATTTTAATTTCTAAAAGACTGTTTTAAACGTCGAACAGAGCTCTTAAAACAGTGCTCAAATGCACAGTGCTTATTGAACAAATTCTGATTTATTGAAAGTAAACATTTACATTGGCTACAATGTTGTAACTGTTACAAATCTGGATAAAAGAGGCTTAAATAGCAATAGAAAGCAAGTGCAGTAAAAAGTGAATAGAGAAAATATTTGGCCTTAGTGATCTTCTGGCAGTATTTACATTATGTACATTTTGTTAAATATTTGTAGTAACTCTAAGGCACCATAGGCTAAATAGCAGGCGGCGGTACTATTTTGTGCACAGAATTTAATATATTTATTCAGAGAAAAAAAGGTTGTAGAGTTAAAAGAAACATAGGCATATTTTATGTATACAGAAAGGAGTGGATGCTTCTTAAAATTCAAAGATACAATACATATTGGGTAAATATAAAATTATCTTCAGAACATTAAATTATATGTGTATAAGGACTATTTTTACTGACTTGCTGGTAAACACTTAATGTAATCTACTTTTCAACAGCTTTTTCACACATTAGATACGATGAACTAACTACTACTTTAATTCTATTTTGTTTTCTCATTACAAAAATCTTATACCTAGTATATCATACAAAACCCCAATGCAAAGTATAATGGGCTGTAATATACATCATTGCCATTCCCTGGCAGACCAGGAACACCAATGCATCCGGCGTTCCTCACACCAGGGAGCAGCTCGGTATTTCACTCACCCGCTCATGGCAGCGGCTGCTGCTGGGAGGCGGCCAGAACCGACCCCATGATGAGGCGGTGGAGCCCCGCACTTCACACCCGAAGTGTCCAAAGCCGAATCCAGAGATTCGATCCCCTTGTGACAGACAGCCTCGTGCACTGTACGTGACACTGCGCATGCAGAGAGCTGCCTTGCTTTAAATTTTATTGATTTATCCCCTCTGAGGTATGAGCTTACCTCTACTCCTCAGTGCTTTAAGGAATAAATTTGGTTATTAATACAGCCCTGGCTGACTGGACTCAAGATACTTTTCAAACCATTTTCAGCCCTACGCTTGTTTTATCTGCTCTGCCAACAAGCGGCTTTGCTGTGTTTAACCCAGGGGCCCATCTTTCCCCTTATGGTAGAATTAACAAGGAGGCCAGCAGGATACCCAACCCACACTGCGGTTTGCACTTGGCAGCTTTGCACAGTGCTGCACCCTGCTGCGCCCCACAAAACAAGTGCAGACCCTGTGAGGGGACAGCGAGGCTCAGCCCTGACTGCTGGGACCTCTCATGTCCTTTTCTCCCTGCCACCCTCACCACTGAGGCCTCTGCTGCTGCCCCACTCTCAGGTAGCAGAAGCCAGGCCAAGGCCTACCCAAGCATGGATCTTTCATGCTGATGCCAGTAGCTGCAGGCCTTGGCATCAGAGGGCTGTAAAACACTTACCACAAGAGCCAGGAATTACATATACAAAAAATACCTACATTTGTTCAAGGGTCTAACCCCCAGCACCTGCAGTGGGTGTTTAGCACAATGCAGGGTCAGACCCCAAACCTGCATGCTTTGAAAATGCTAAGATTACAGAGTGCTTTTGCTCTGACTGACCCTATCAGTCACAACAAGTACTCTTTTTATTTGACTTTTATCTTCTACAACCAAGAAGAAATCCATTTTAGTTAATATAATGCTAAAGTCACTATACACTCTTCCTATATTTGTTTTTTTTTTTTTAGTTTCTTTTTAAATCATGATTCTCTTCATTTTGGTTAATGCTTTTTTTTTTTTTTCACTTTGTATTTATCAATGTTGAAAGTATGCTAAACAGTTCCAAAGTAGAAAATTATTTATAAGCATAGTACAATTGATCTAAGCCCAAAGGCTTCATTTGGAAGTGATCTTCTGTTTGTATTAACAAAAGCATAATCTTAGCATTATTCAACAGATGCATTTCTAGTACCAACAGCTATAATATTAAAATTATACAGCATCAGTAACAGTTTTTCAAGGGCTTCAGAGAAAACACAAGCATAAACAATTCTGGTGTGATCAACTAGTTCCTCTAAAACATTAAGCAGAATATCATACAAATTGGCTATTATATGATTAGTAATGCAGAGCCAAATACTTAGGTGATCAAAACAGCTTAGCACTGCTGAAGAAAATAGTTATGCTGATCATATATTATATAAGAAAATAACCCAAGTTGCTTAACCCCTTGAATGCTAAATACTGAATTTCAAGAAAGGTTTAAAAGCTTTTTTTTTTTATTCCTTTCTCAATGTTTAAAATACTTACAGAAGTACAAATAGGTCGATTTCTAATTAGGGTGCAATATTAAAATATTAACATAATTTCTCCATCAAACCCCCAGATTTTTAATTTGGTGTGGGATGTAGAAATAAGTTAGAAAGTTCCATCTGAGGAACTCCCTCAGTTGCTCCATGCTGGACAGAGTCACAGCTTCATGGAGATTTCTATCAAGAAGAGTAATAGAGTCTGGGGCTCTTTTTTCTCAGTGATTAAAAGCTATTTGTGAAAAGATTATATCTGTTTCAATTATTATTTGTCTAAATTTTGAAGTTTGCTATCTATTTTTGACTAACAAGTAAGTCCACACAGAAACCCCCTTTTTCCTTAATCTTAAAAAAAAAAAAAATAATAAAAAAAAAAGAACAAACTTCTGTAGGGGAACAATATGAAGACTTATTTTCACCAGTAAATGAAGTAACCAAGAGGTTTCCCATTTTGGCTAATTAAAAAATTGACTAAGTTACTGTCTAGCAAGTGAACTGTCGTTTAATTCCATTGCTTTGCTTGCAATACTGGGCTTGAGTCTTTGGAGTGTCCCAGTGCCCTTGCCAACTTTCTAATTGGCCCAGATCCCCCAGGCATAATACTGCTGCTTTGTTAGCCCCATCCCTTTTCCCCACCACGCAAATGGGGGGATTTGAGCTGCTAATGGTACATGTTAGTGAATTGTAATGCCTGTGCTCATATTATGTCTTATTCTTGATCATCTTTTGTTGTTCCAAGACTTCAGCCACTGCTCTCAAAGCTCCTTGAAGTATTGTTGCCACTCTACAACAGCAAGGTCTTCTCATACACCTCTGAGCTCTGCTTTCCTTCACACTTCCCCTTTCTTCCATATACAACAATATTTTGAGCAGTCTTAAAATTCAGCAGATATATGTTTTTTCTCCCCTTTTCAATGACAGTACTTATGAGGGAAAAAAAAATGGCAAGCAACTTGACATCACTGTGCAAAGCAAGACTAATTCACTACACTCTTTGGTTTCTAAAGCTACACCTCTCAGCTTCTTCTAAATGGGTTCACTTGTGACTCTGCTGCAGCTTCAGGGACCTAAGAAAATATGCCTGCTTATTTGGCTTCACCAGTTTATATATGGTTACATTTTGTTCTTTCCTATATTTTGAAGAGGCCTCTCGTACTGGCAAACTATAAGCTAAACAAGTCAATGCAGGACATCTTTGAGGACTTTCTAGTGTCTTTCTGTGTTCTGCAAAAAGAGAGTGATTTGGACATACTGCAGGACAAACTATGGAGGGATGGGCACTCCAGGTTTTCAGCTCCACTTCTGAACTATGCTGATTTTGTGCAGCTACCCAAACTAATGCAGTCTTTATGTAGACTGAAATATTTCAGGAATTTTCTTTGTTTCAAAAAGTTAACCAGTGTCTCAATATAAAAAATAACAATTAAGGTACTGGTTCTCAAATGAGGGGTCTGCCAAATAAGGGTGAATGTCAAATAGCAAAAATTGAAGAGCAAAATGGGGCTTCGAAAAAAGAATTTGGTTGACAAGTCTGGACGTGACCCCCGAAAAACTGAGGTTCACAGCAAGTCTGAAACACACACACAAAAAAACAACATCTCCAGGTAAATACAACAATACCATTTTACATGCAGGGCATTTCAATTGCAGCAAGGAATAAGGGAGGAGTAAATAAAGAATAAAGGAGTAAATGTGAACATAATCTGCTTAATGCACTTCTATTTAAAAGAAAAACACTAGCTGGTCCTCTGCTACTGCTATTTAACAAAGATAACTTAATAGAGTAGAGCATTTAGGCTATTTTTACTTTTCGATGCGCCCTTTCTCAGGGCACAGACAGGCAAGTTGAATTGCTTTCCATATTTAAGGTGAGATGCTGCAGGATGGCTGCTGTGAGAGCTGCCCAGTGCACAGGATATGCTTTAGGCTTTGGAGACTAGGCCCCGACCTAAGTTGCCATTGTGCTTACTTGGAAAAAGTAGCTGCTAGTTCAAACACCAAAGATGTGAACTGGTTTGTTTTTCCTTAGGAATAAATTAATAAAAAGACTTTCACTATCACTGTTGATACCAGTATATTTTGTGTTTATGTTTCCTGATGTAGAAGTAACAATTAACTCAATTGTGTTAAAGCTCTAATTTAGCAGGTACTTTTACCTATCTGGCCAAATTTAACCACAGAGTAATCTCACAGAAGTCAAGATGGAAAAGCTAACGGACCCTACCGATTTGAAAAAACTTACCAAATCTAGTATATAAAAAACAAATTTGTAAGAAGAAAGTTAACAGCTTCTGGATTTCTAGATGTTTGCTAAGCTTGCTTAATTAAAAATTTTAATTGAGCTGCTGAGTGGATATGGTGTTTCAACATACATCCTCAGAGTCATTAGTTTTCTTTGTTTCACACATTATGCCAAAACTGCACTGTTTTAACATCTGATTCTAAATCCTGCCTGCACCTGTGTAAAATGAAATGAATTGAAGATAGCTGCAGGTAACCAATCTCTTTGATTTGACATGTACCAGACAACTCTTTATTGTGTTTAAATATGAGAATATTTTACTTATTGCAAAGTATCCTGCATAATACAAGTGCTCCGCTATAAAATCTTCTCACTTGCACATAATTCAGTCATTCTAAATTTAAAATTCCAGTGTACAGTACTAAAACCTCCAACTGAATAATTTAATATAAAAATATCAGCACAAAACTCCTTTTTTTAAAGTCTGTTTATTGTGAGCAACCCAAATTCCTGTTTAATTATTGTTAGTTGTAGTATGTTAATCGACTTTGCACCCCAACAGTTGTTAATTCATACCATCTCAGGTATTTTGATGAGATAAGAAACACTAAGTAAGAAAACAGTAAGTATTCAAAGGGTTAATTTGCTTAGAATAATAATAATAAATTAGGGTTTTTTTGCATCTTCTTCAGTTCAAAATCCAGCTTTGAGACTGAGGAAGGCTTCCAAACCACATCAATTAAATAAGAGTGGTCCTTTTAACCAGTAGCAGTTTGATTGCCAATGACTCGAAGAATCTCTTTATGAATGCTCGGTTCCTGTGTATTTATACTTGTATCACCCACTTGACCATCTTCGTAACTAAAAAAAAGTGAAGAAAATAAAATCAAGTTAGTGCTTTATTAATCTATTTAAAACCATCCAAAATTCTGTTTTATTCTATAATCACCATTTTTCATTCTGGCTATAACCAATGCTCTTCTGCAATTTACTGTTACAAACAGATCCCATACTCAGGAATGTGGTAGGACTTCCACTGTCACTGGACAACAATGCACTGGGACCCAAATGGGACTTCTGTGGTGCCACCAGCAGAAGTGCTGCTAATGTGCTGAGGCTTGGATAGCAGCTCCCCTCTCTTTGCATGTATAAGTGAATCACTGGTTTTGTACCAGTGGCTGGTACCAAAGTATTTCATAAGCCACTGCAACGCCTACAGTAACTAAACTTTGTCACAAAAGGGTCTCAGCTTATTGGTGACACCATGACAGCTTCAAGGATTTTCTCTTTAGGATAGAGCAATCCTAATCACTGAAAACCTCCAAAAATGGCAAATCTGGAGTCTGTGTGCCTCTCCATTGGTTTGCATGACTCTTCTTGCAGGGCTGAAATCCATGTCAATATATAATTACAAATCATAGCTGAGAGGAGAATGCCTTTTCTCAATAATTCCTTAGCTTTAAAATATACATGCTAATAGAAGAGATATTTTGCAATAGATGGTCAAAGGTACAGCAGTATAAGGTAATGCTACAGAGTGGGAAAAATCAGTAACACTCCATTCACTGCATTTTTTTTTTCTTTTACTTAAAAATGTCTATTAAATCTTCACCACCAATGTATCCATACATCACCTGAAAAAAAGTATAGAGATGAATACAAACTAGAGTGATGCTTTAAAAAATTAGAAATAAATGTCTTCAACCTCTTTCGTTTACAAACTTTTGTCAGGAATGTGAGGGAAAAAAAAGGCCTAGAAAAGACGGAACTTTAATTTTAAAAGAATGTTTGTACTCACACAAAGAAAAACCTTGTACACACATGATCTGTGTTGGGAACTACCCAAATCTCTCCATGTTTGTGCAGATCGGATGAGGTTATCACTGTAAAGAAAAGAATAAATGCTACGGTGACCAAAACACATCTGAAAGATCCTGTTTTCAAACGTCTGCGTTTTTTACACACTTTACATAGCTTTGTGCAAATTTTGAGTTTTCCACTGTATGTCTGTGGCCAAGTGTAGTCTTCAAGTTGTCTATTAGTAAAAAAATGACATGACCAAGATTCTTCTTTCCAAAATACATTATACTTTTCATAAAACACAAATGCTTGATGTATGAGAACCAGTTCTTAACTCACTGATTTTAAACAAAAGTTGGCTTTTATGATCATCTGATACTTTACATAAATAAAGTTCTTTGAAGGAGCAAGATCTGCTCTGTAGACCAGTAAACAGGAAAAGAGAAAAAGTACATGCATTAAAAACTGATTTAAGAAGCACATAGGGCTGTTAAGAAGGATTTGAGTCAACTAACGTCTCTGGCACAGACATGTCTGTGTTTGGTGGTGGCTGAGCCAAAGCTAAGGCATGAAAGTCATTTGAAAACACCTGAACTGAGCTGGCAGATATTAGTGATTTGCTGTAATACCAAATATTTTTTAAAAGGTAAAATTATAATCAAAGGGACAGTGAGTCCCACCAAAGCTTGTTCAATGTTTAGAAAACAGCAATGTTACGCTGTTTAATGGCATTATAAAATGAAAACATATAGAATCTTTCCATGAATCCATGCTTTAAAGATCTTCTATAAATATATCTAAGTGCTATCAGGAAAAAAAAGTGCATATCTAATTTTTATGTTATTTCTTCCGTGAATGGTAATTTTTAAATCATAAGAGATTAAAAAAAAATATGTATTTTACGTAGTTGCATAAAGGTAGCTTGAATCTTGAAATAACATCTTTGACACAGTGTCTTAGTTTTAACTTTTTAAAATAAACAAATGATGAAAATGGAGGGCAAGTTAAGTTCAATATAATTTCTTTTAATGAGATTCATTATCAATTGTTCTTATTCAAATTTCTTAATGACATGTGACAAAAAATAGCCAAGTCTCTCAAGATTAATGGTAATCATAAGCACTGGATTTTTAGCTTTAAAAAAATTCTGAAGCACTCCAGAAGAACAGGTTGGTTATCACATGAAAAACAAATTTGCCTAAGCAGATAAAAATCATTTGAAAATTCAGTACAAAAGCTGTTGTTTCTCAGAGTCACATGTTTTATGTATCCATTAGAAGCTTACAAGAAATCACTGTTTCAAATGAAGAACCTTGCTGGACAGACCAGATGATCAGTCACTATACAGTCAATAGGAACTCCTCTATTCTGATGCCCCACTCCTGGAGGTGCTCAAGGCCGGGTTGCATTGGGCCCAGGGTAGCCTGAGCTGGTGGGTGACAGGCCTGATCATGGGACTGGAATTGGGTAGACTTGAAGCTGCCTTCCAACCTAAGCCATTCTACGATTCTATAGTATGATTATTACATAAAAATTCAGCATGTATTACTCTTCTTGTTTGAAGAAGAAAATATTTTCAACAGAAATACAAAGGTCAGCTGCTGACAAGTACTCGTATGCCTACCAATAGTTCCTTACTTAAACCAACCAATACTTTAGGTTTACATTTAGTATAACCATGCTCATGACTAGAACAGTTTTTCAAGGGCTTTCAGCTTACCTTCACATAAGGCTATGCATTTTAAGTTACGGCTTTGCAAAAATTGTGACTGTTGTCCTTTCTTCTGTGACTGAGATGTAAAAACATGAGAAAACTTAATTATTGCTGTAAGACAAACAGCGGAAAAGTAGCAAAGGAGACAGCTGCTATTTTCAATGATTTATTCATAAACAAAGATATTCTTTCTATAACATTTCTGTTTTATTTCTAAATGTAACAGAATTTCTAAAACTTTAATGAGGGGGGGATTATCATACGATTTCCTTTATCCAGAAAGAAAAAATCCTGATTATGCAAGGATCAATTTTACTGATAAACACTGATTACAATCAGTGAATCAATCTTACCAATAAACAAATTGATAGGAGAAAAACAACAAAAACAACAACAAAACCAAAAGGATTTAATCAGTGATTTTTCGGCCACTTGATTTATTTTCATGCTTTACTGGCCACCTAAATTCCAGGGGATTCTGGCCTTATATGCCAGTTTTTACCTAAGCCAGATTATTCTGTTGTTTTTGTGTGTTAGAGACAGATGTCATATTTTTTTCTAAACGTTTAGTTCTACGTGTAATTTCTACAAGCTTGCTTTAAATAAAGCAGAATTCTAAAGGTTTAGTGTGTAGAAACTACAGAAAAATAAAACCAAAATCTGACTAGCCATCAGTGAAATCCTGTGCTCATTTTCCAAAAGTAGCTGCTCTTAACTCCTTTTGCAACATTGTTCAGTAAAAATTCCAGAGGTCAGAAAGCAAAGGCTTGTTAAACGTCATAATGATATCTGTGTTTTGGTTTCATTCTCTTCCCAAATTCTTCTGGTTGGAAAAGAAGAGCTTTGAGACCTGTAGTATATTCCATAAATTCTTGGAGCAGTTGGGCTGTATGCATTGAGTGCAGTTATTGTGACTTGTTGATTTCATTTACTAAAACTTTTTCAACAGAAATATTGCCTTCTTTTCAAATACCATATTCCCAACATAAAACCATAAATCTTCCAGAGATGATTGATATACTACTGTACCTGTGATGTGTTGCTGCCCTTACTGCTTGAAGCTGGTTCATCTTTAGCTGACACCTTCTGCTGCTTCTTGTTCATCCCTAAGATACAAAAATTATGTAAAAGACTCTGCCATATAAATACAACTGTAAGCAAAATTAAATACAGATAATGCAACAGGTGGCAT
Organism: Phasianus colchicus; assembly: GCF_987193195.1. NCBI lineage: Eukaryota > Metazoa > Chordata > Aves > Galliformes > Phasianidae > Phasianus > Phasianus colchicus. Next base: position 77,023,166 of record NC_143476.1, read on the forward strand.
GGTCAAAATTACAGCCCTTTGCATTGCAGACAGAAAGCTAGTTAACTTTGCCAGAAAATAATTTCATTTAATCCTGTAAATTACCCATATATCTGTATATGTTGCAAAGACATTAAGAAGCCAAGTTAGCACAAAGAAGTTATGAAAGTAGATAAAAATGATAACAAATGCCACTGAATGTTCTTAGGTGATTCCTTAACATTTTAACACGTTTCAACCTAACAGACCCTACTGAAGCCAAAGGAATAGTTTCATTTATTGAGAGTAGGATAGTAAAATCCTACCTTAGATGAACTTCAGATGCTCATCTAGAATATTTTATTTAGTTCTAGTAAAAGTCTAAATAATTTTCAGGAGTACTTAGTTTATATAAAAATAGTTTTGAAGTCTCCCTAGGTTAAATTATATACAGGTGAATCCATTAAAGTATTGGTCGCTCAATTTGGATCCAATTTCCTTCTCAGAGATTTCAACTCCTTAGATCTCATTTATATTCTTCTTGGTAGTTTATATAGCATCCCTGTATGGTACATTATTACAGGCTTCCTTTAGTTTCCACTACTCCATATTTCTTGACAATTTGCAAATAGATTATGCTGAACTTTATGCCTGTGAAGTAATAAGGAGTATAGGGTCCTCCATGTTTTTTTAGTATTATAAAATATTACATATTTTAATTAATATTACATATTTAATAGGTACACAAGTTTCCTTTCTGGAAGAGACTAGATGGAAGGTATCAAAAAATGGAGAGAGAGGAGAAAAACCACTGAAAGTCACAGATCAGTGTTGTACAAAAAAGAAGTCACTTTCTTAAATGACAGTTCTGCAATCGGCACTTTCAGTGAGTCCTAAAAAGCTCCCATACTTGTGTAATCTCTAAGAAGCTAAAAGTGCATTTAGAAATTACTGATACTGAAGCTCAATAAACAGCAGTAAAAAATTCTGAGCTCTAGAAATGAATTGTGACATTACCTAAAAATACAAAGAAATCAGAAAGCAAAACTAAATATTTTCAGAATTAAATTTATCTACATGCAGAAAAACTCACATTCAACTATACCAACAGTTTTAGAGGAGAGGAAATGGTAAACACAACATAAGAAAAGAAAAAAATCACAGCATTTTAAAATCTCCACAAAAGTTTCTTAATACAGACATTGGTATACAATGTACCTGTTATGCTTCTATTTATGATTCTAAGATGGAAAGCTCTGCATGGCTTATTTCTGGATTCACAAGTGGGACAAACTTGTCCCCTTCTGTTCTAATGCTAAAATGAATACACGCTCCATTATTTTCTATGTATGTTTGACGTATCACACTTGGGAACATTCTTAAACACATACAGCTGAAGATGTGCTTTGATGAATATTTGTTGGGTCAGATAAATTCCTAAAAGCCTATAAATCCATAATAATAGATGAACTTAGGTAGATACTGACAAAAAACAAATAAATCACTACATTGGATTTCCACTGTATGGTCAAGACCTTCTCCATTACAAACAGCATTCAGCTTTAGTTACTACTTATTTCAAGTAGAGCTTCAAGACATTCATCACCTTCAAAAATGAGGACAGGTATTTAATAAGGGAATTCTAATTAATTAAAAAAAGAGAATCGAATATTAGACTACAGAATTTACTGAACACCAAATTTACTATGGTGTCATAAAAAACAAAACTAGTAAGAAAAGTAATAGATTGAGATATCCCCCTATGTCTCAACTATAGAGTGATTTATAAATATCACCTGAGTAACCAAATGATATGCTTGACAATGGACTAAGGTAGATGCCGCTTCCAAACATTGCACCATGGAGCTGAAAGAGAGAACAGGACAATTGTTTAGCATCTGGATAAAAAAATAATGATATGCACAAGTCTTGATGTAGATGAGTTACCATTCATTAGTATTAATTTGTTGATTGGTAATACATGATGTTCAAAATTGTCCAAAAAAATAAATAAATGCTATGAATATATAACTAAAATACCACACATTCTAGAAACTGTGTCCAAGGGTGCAAAGATAATTTTAGGCAGTCTTTAGGAGTCTTTGTGAATCACTTTTGAAGGAACTAGATCCAGAAGGTTTTTCCAAACTATGCCTGCTGGACTGGGTATGCAAACAATCTAATAATAGCTATTTTTTTCCCTAAGTTAAGAAATGAAGAAATGGTGAAGAAAATGCTTATTTGCTAATATATATTATATATATTATATATTATAATATATTCTAATATATTAATATATATATTAATATATATATTAATATATATAATATAATATATAATATATATAATATAATATAATAATATAATTACAATATATTATATACATTATAATATATTCTAATAATATATATTAGCAAATATATATATATATATATAATATTAGTAAATAAGCACTTTATATATATATATATATATATATATATATATATATATATATATATATATATATATATAAAATAAAAAATCATTTTTGCATTCAGCCTGAGCACTGGAGGGATGATTTCAACCAAGCTTTTGCCAAAGCCTATTCAGCCATGCATATCCCATCACTTCAAAACAGTTCTTTAGCCACAAAGTTATATGTCTGAAGATGAGAGGAAAGGGAAGACTTTTCTTCACCAGCATAACTGGCTCAAGTCACAGTGCTTGGGTTAAGCAGCAAGACAAGCATGTTTTATTAGCCATTTTCTTTTCAGGGAAGTGAGAAGTACAGTTTCTGCTTTTCATCCAGGTTCTGACTGCCTTAAGTAGATAAGCCTTCAAATAAGCCACAAAAAGTAGTTGTTGCAGCCCATGTGAGAAACCAGGGCATCTCCTACACAGATAGATGTTACGATCATTGGGCTTCCGAGTTACACTCACTCTTATTTCTTTCCTTTGACCCCACAATATTTACATTACGTCTGCAATGTACCAGAGCTCCTACTGGTATGCACTGTCACTTCTACAGACTGTATGGTGTTGTATGGAATCCCTGGTGAGTAGATACTTTTCCTGACTGGTTGGTATTGAGATAAGCAGAATTAGGATAAACAGAATGAACTGGATTAATGGTATAGCTTAGTCATGTGAGAGATCTAAAAATGATGACGTATGTGAAAGAGATTTGAATGAACTGCTTTCTCCTCAGTATCTTAAGCTCGAACAAACAATAAGCACACAAGGGTTTACTCTGTTGAATTTTTGAGTGTAAGTTGTGCTTTCTGGGTGATGTATACTTGAAAGATGCTAATAAAAACATACAAACCACTAGAAGGAATAGCAGAAATTTCCAGTCCCTTTTTCAGTGTTTCCTGCTCCCTAATCTTCAGTCAGCACCCTTAGATCTCCCTCCAAGGTATCAGGATCGTGGATTCATCTCTGGGGAACACCTGCCAAAACTCTAATGCTAAAACACACTGAATCGCATTCCTCTAGGCACCTCTCGTACTGCCTACTCTCCTCTGCTGTACTGGTCTCCTCGTGGTTCAGCCTAAGAAACCAAAGTGAAGTTTTCTCCATAGATCCGTCCTTGCCAGTACACTCATATTTCCTTCCCAAGAAAATGAGAGGAGGGAAGGAGATGCCATAAGCTTGGCTTCTGTAAATTCAGTGTGCTCTGGGATCTTATAATAAAGGTGTGCCTCAAATTCTAGTCTTTGAGATTGCTTTTAAGCAGTTCCGAGCTGAGCCTCGTGAAGGTGCTGCTGTGCAATGTAAAAACGAAGCACTGATTCCACTGATACGGTTTTTTTAAAGCCATTTTAGCAGACACATTATTTAATTTTAACTGCTTCATAAAATTACCTTTTCCAGCAAACATAAAGATATTTGCCACCAATCTAACTACCATAAATACACCCATTGAAAATTCACCTGATTTTAAGATGTAATCAAACATACACAGGTTAGCTAAAGTCTATCTAAATTATTCACCTGCAGCCTCGTATTGGAAGCAACAACTAAGCCGTTTCTCAGGATGGAATGCCAATTTTCAATGTGTGAACCACTGAAAAAGTAAAAGAGAAAGTGTTAAAATCTGCAGTGTAAAATTCAAAATGAAATCATTAATCCTTTAAAGCAGTACATTCACAGCTGCAAACCTCAAATGGCAAGAAGAAAAAAAAGACAGTGTGGCATTTTGGTAACCTTTGATTAATACAAACATATGGACTCACTGAAATGCAAAGGTACTTCCATAAAGGTTTTTAGCAGCTCGGAAATTGGATTCTTTGGCTGGTGGACTGCTGAGAAGCAGGAACTGGTGGGGAGTGTGCATAAACTTTAGTTGCTGCAAAATATAATAGTGCATATGTGAAAAGAAGTTGATGAACACAATAGCATTGTATTTCCAGAATGGTAGTTCTTAATCTAGCAAGTTGTTTTGCACACTACTAACTACGACTACATTTATATACCAAGAACTAAGTGGAAATTGGTCTAATTACCATAGCTTTTATCTGGAATCAAACACAAAAACACTGTTTGGTTTATGAAACATACGGAAGTTTCTGAAACAGATTTCAGCCTACTATGTCTCTAGTAAGGTAATTAAATTGAACAATTTCTCATGGTATTTTGATCAAAGCTGTCTTTGAATTAAGGTTCAGATCTGAAAGGCTGCAGATTACTACACCCTTAATCAGAGCATCAGAGCCAAAGATACTCAGAAATGAATCTCAGCATCACCCATCTAAAATGTCAGAGCTATGCTGTTTTTATAGTATGCTCATATGTGGTTCTTCTGATGGAAGTAGTTTGTCTGCACTGCTTTTCATATAATTCTGTGTCTGTTATTCTAAATGGCAATGGCAATACTTCAACTGGTAACAAAAACAGTGAAGTTCTCATCCAATCTCAGATGACTGCAAGGTAGATATTTGTATTTGAGCTACTCATCTAAAACAGTCTTTTTCTGACTATAATTTGTTTGACCTGTTTTAGATATTCACAATGTGATGCTATGAGTCATAACTCAAAACTGTCTATTTCTCTCCACTGTCTGTTAATAGAGTCCATGAGACTGGTTTAAACATGGATGTTTACATTTGGCCAGGACTCTCATTTATGCTAATGTGAGCTGTGAGAAATGAGAAAATAACCCAGACACTTACTCTATTCACTGGTAGCTTCACAATATGTGATCTGTTACTAGAAATAACCCTAAAAGAAGAAACAATTATATGCATTAGACATGACAAACAAGCAGAAGTTTCCCTCTAAAAAGCGTAATGCATAGCCATAACAAAGCATGAGGCTGCAGGCTTTTGAACCTATCAGATTAAAGCAGACTACATCTTGGCTACAAAGTCAGATCTGAAGCTGTAAAATAAGCTAGAGTTTTTCCACTGTTTTCAGACACTCCAAGTGAGATCCAGAAACAGTTCAGGAACAAAGCATTTGCACACGTTAACTCTGGCATTAATTCTTAGGATGAGCTTATAGGAAATTAAACTGGTGAAGCAATTATTCATTCATCTTGGCGAGTCAATAATTATCATGCCATGTGAGTCAATTTTATACCACTGTAGAAGAGGATGTGCAAGTGGGTCTTGTTTATCCATCTGCTTCTTTATTTCCAAGTAAGGTGCCTAGAAAACAGTAATTACATTCTTTAAGCTGGTTGAAATCATAAAGTTAAATTTTATATTTTACATCGTCTGTGACTTCGTCTATAAAAATGAATAGATGGGACTCATTATTAGGCTTAAATCACAGCTTTGGTGACATTTAGCATTGTACAGTTATAAATGTGTTTTGACAACAAGAAGAATTAAAAAAGCAATTATTTTCCCTGGAGAAAAATAATAAGCATATAATTAACATCAAAAAGAGTATATTATAAAAAAACATTGGTGATCTCAGGGACAACAGCAGAACATATGCACTAATGTTCAGCTCTTGGACAAATAAATTGGATGGGGACATCACAAAATTAAGTTTTTCAAAATACCATAAAATCCAAGTTAATCCACATTTTTTTTTAATCTGTTTCATGATAAAAACTGTTAAAGTAAAATACTGTTAGAAGCTTATATTTCCCCTGAAGGCATTTCTTGATTTCTATCACAGTGCAAAGCACTCCGGTTAAAAACCTTCAGTCTAATAATTATTTTAATATTGAAAGAAGTAAAATGTTGCTTATTTTAGGAGATATTACAAAAACTAACAGAAATACCTCAATTGTTATTTTCAATGTGTTTTACTGCTTTCTATACATCATTCTGCATTCCATATTCCCAAAGTACTTTACAAATATATACAAAATACGATTTATAAAATCTTGTGAAATTACATTTATAAAACAGTTGGAAAAGCAAGAGGTATGTGAGAGATTTCAATAAGCAGTTATACTTAGAGAGTCTGTTTGGGAAATGAATTGTTACAGTAAATATAAGAATAGCTATCAGATTCTGTCCTACTGTGAATATTGAGAAATTGTATGGTAGTGATCCAAGAGACCCAATGTTCCTAGTCACCATCCATACTGAGCTGAACAAGTGTTTTGTTGTATCAGAGATAAAGCTATAATTCAGAGCATCATCACAAAATCAATTTCTTTTGCTTTGGAAACAAAGAGACACAGTTTGATATTCCCAGAAATGCAGCAGTTGGTGATTATCTTGTTATAAAGTCCCTATCTGCTGTTATCTCTTATTTAAACTTCAAAAGACTTGAATTCTACTTTATCACTTAAATTTCATTGCCTTTGTGGATACTGTAGTTTGATATTTTTAGCACAAATTTTAGCCCTAAAAAAAGGACTCATCCTATCACCTTTTCCACCCATCACAGACTCATATAAATATCCTCCTAGTTCTAGAAACAACTGTTATGTTATATAAACATTTTTTAAACTCACCTGTGTCATTTCTCTAATAGAAGTTATACTATCCAATGCTTTCATGACTCGGTCATAATTCTTCTTCTGATGTAAAATAAAATAAGAAAATACATTAAGACTATTGGTCTTTAGTTGTACAAAACCCTCAATTTTTTTCAGTCTGTATAAAATCAAAGTTAGGATGAATGTTCAGCAAACCAATTGTTTTGTAGTTTTTAAGCAAGCTTCCTTCCACTTTATTCATGCAGATTTTTTAATTCACAGTCCAGGAAAACTACAGAAAAAAAAAATATTACCCATGATGATTGTTTTCTGAATGTCATTAGACTCTCAAACATACAACAATGTAACTCACTTAAAATATCACTTTTTAAACAAATATTTGTAGTTACATACAGGCACTGCCAGTTATTCAGATAATGTGCTACTATTAAGTATGCAATTAACAAACACTGCTAAATAAAATGCTAAGTAAATGCATTTACTTTGCTAACAGCTCTATAAAACATCTGAGGTTGTTCAGCTGTTTCTCTGCTCTGCCTTGCCTGACTCTGACCTTTGCCTGCACCCTGCTTGGGAACAACCAGCAGGGAATTCCACCTTTTCTGAGCAGATAAGCTTGACACTGTGTGCTTCATCAGCTTCAGAGGCCACATCACCTTTGGGAACCTCACTGTACCTTCACTTATCTTTGGGTCTAGCCAACTCCTGTCCAGGGCTTTTCATCTCATTCATGCTGGCAAGAAGCTGGGAGGAGACGGAGTGGGCCATGCATCCTTGGGCCCTCCCTGCTCCTCTCCCATCATGGCTGTGATCAATGGATATTTGGACCAGATCATCTTACAGGTCTTCTTCATGATTCTATGATGAGTTTTCACCTTCCTTATACCACTTTATACCCTTTTCCTGTCCAAGCTACCTGTCTCCTTATCAGCCTCTTTGTCAATTCTTCCTGCGTGCTACAGATTATATTCACCACTTCCTCTGATGAAGTACCAGTAGTTCTTCTGCTAGTTGGCCTTTGTTCAGGAAGTGAAATGCATTCCCATATATGACATCCAAAGTCCCCATTTACACCCTTGAGGAGGGATCAGGTGATCTATAATGGATTCACAACTTTCCTAGGGCTTCCCTGAGAGGCAGCATTTGCAGCTTAAGGAGCAAACAATTCTAAATTTGTCAGTTGTGCCAAATTCTATTCTTGTGTCCAACATCTGACAAAAGTCAGTTTAAGGACAACAGTTTGCAGTGGGAAAGTGAGATGACAATAATAACCACTTCATGAATAAGCTAGACTAAAAATCTCTGTCGCCTACATCTCCTAAAAGCAGTCTTTCTCTGGGTCCAATGTGTACATTGAGAGAAAGACACAAAAGAAAAAAGAAACAAAAACAACAAAACCCCAACAATTTCTCACCTACAATTAGTATCTTAAAATAAGTTTTTGGCTTCAAGACTTCATAACTTTAAATAGAACTTACAGTTTATTTGCAAACACCTTCTCAGAGACAACTAAAAAAAAGTATTGAGTTCTGAAAACAATCACATGCTTACACTATATGCTGGAGTTATACTTTTCTAGCAAAGGACCTTCCAGAATAAGGCTTGCTTTGAAAACTAAGTAATGATTAAAACCAAACTATGACATAATCAAAGATAACTACTTACCCTGGGGTTAAAGGCCAGCATCTGAGGATCATTAGGATCAACTACAGAAGGATATGGCTCAAAAATAACAACTTTCCTAGGTGACTCTAATGCAGACCGACACATTGATACTAATAGATCAACTACCTAGAGATGAAGAAAAAAATTGTATTCAATATATTTAGTTTCATATTGTATCATCCAGTTTTCTTTATTCTATACATTCTAGAAATATCCTATTTCATTACTAATTATATCATCCAAACCACGCCATCGACAAGAAATAAGTAAGACTGCCATACTTCCACTGACCTCAAAAGGCTTTGGGTCTAAACCAAGTATATTATTCCAGGTGCATTAGTAAGACCAGTATCTGGTCTTAAAAGTATCAGATACATTCCTTGTAGTCCTGGTTTCTCTCTTGTTCATGAGTTAATACCTGGATTAAATTCATTCTTTGGGGAAATGAAGTCATGCTGGATCTGTGTAGCCTTGTAGATGTCAATGAAGAACGCTGCTCAAGAAAGAGGAAGGGAATCTGTACCACTGCATTCTGTTCTTCTGAACACTGTAATCATAGAAACACTAGTAAACACTGTTTCTGCTAAATCCAAAACAGTGCTGTGATTAAAAAGTCATTTGTACAACTCCCACTGGGAGTCCAGTTCTTCTTTTTTCTTTCTGTAATACTTAACTATCATATCATCATCATATCCTCCATTATGTTTGAAAAGTCGTGGCTGTCAGGTGAGATCCTGGATGACTGGACGAAGGGTCACATCACTCCCATTTACAAGACAGGGAGCAAGGAGAACTCGGGGCACTATAGGCCGGTGAGCCTCACCTCTGTACCTAGTAAGATCATGGAACAGATCCTCCTGGGCAACATGACTGATCACATGAGGAATAAGCATGTGATCTGTGACAGCCAGCACAGCTTCACCAGGGAAAGGTCATGCTTAACCAATCTGATGGCCTTCTATGATGGAGTGACGGCACCGGTGGACAAGGGAAAGGCGACCGATGTCATTTACCTGGACTTGAGCAAGGCCTTTGACATGGTCCCCCACCATATCCTTATCTCCAAATTGGAGGGATGTGGATTTGATGGGTGGATCACTCGATGGATAAGAAATTGGTTGAAAGGCCACAGACAGAGGGTGGTCATCAATGGCTCTATGTCCAGGCGGAGGCTGGTAATGAGTGGCGTCCCCCAGGGGTCTGTCTTGGGACCGGTGCTCTTTAACATCTTTATCAATGACATCGATGACGGAATCGAGTGCACCCTCAGCAACTTTGCTCAAGACACCAAGATGAGTGGTGTGGTCGACACGGTGGAAGGAAGGGATGCCATTCAGAGGGACCTCAACAGGCTTGAAAGGTGGGCCCTGATGAACCTAATGAGGCTCAACAAAGCCAAGTGCAAGGTTTTGCACTTGGGCCGGAGGAATCCCAGGCATCCATACAGACTGGAAGGAGCAGTCCTTGAGAGCAGCCCTGCAGAGAAGGACCTGGGGATCCTGATGGATGAAAAGCTTAACAGGAGCCAGCAGTGTGCTCTTGCAGCTCAGAAAGCAAATGGTATCCTGGATCAGGATACCTCCATCAGAAGAGGAGTGGCCAGCAGGGACAGGGAGGTGATTGTCCCCCTCTACTCTGCTCTTGTGAGGCCCCATCTGCAGTACTGTGTCTAGGTCTGGAGCCCCCAGTACAAGAAAGACAGAAAGCTGCTGGAGAGGATGCAGAGGAGAGCCACAAAGATGATTAGGGGGAGGGAGAGCCTCTCCTACGAAGACTTGAAGGTGCTGGGCTTGTTCAGCCTGGAGAAAAGAAGCACAGGGTGACCTCACTGCAGCCTTTCAGTAACTGAAGGGAGCCCACAAACAGGAGGGGAATCAACTCTTTGAAAGGGTTGATAACTGCAGGACAAGGGGAAGTGGTTTTATGTTGAGGGAGGGAAGATTTAGGTTGGATGTCTTTACTACGAGAGTGGTGAGGTACTGGAACAGGCTGCCCAGAGAGGTTGTGGATGCCTCGTCCCTAGAGGTGTTTAAGACCAGATTGGATGGGACCCTGGGCAGCCTGGTCTAGTAAATGGGGAGGTTGGTGGCCCTGCCTGTGGCAGGGGGTTTGGAGATTCATGATCTTTGAGGTCCCTTCCAACCCTGGCCATTCTGTGATTCTGTAACTACAAGTCCATTTTAATATTTATTTCCAAAATCATGTAAGAACGTGTGTAATGTGTACAGGCATTGCATTCATATATGTCCATGTAGGCACATACACAATTTGTGATTTAAACGTTTCAAAATTAGTAATTTGGAGGTTAAAAACAGACCACAGCAAAACAGAAGCAGTGGCTTTCTGGCAGCTGTGAAACTTAAATCCAGCTCATAATGAAATTCAAGGTTGCTACACGAAGATGTATCTGCAAATAGGCTTATTTCTGCTTATTTCCCCTGGTTTCTCTGTGACTTCTGAAAACATCCCTCTGTAAAAACAGACTTTTCCATGAAAGGAACAAGAAGCCAAGATGAGTTGTACTTAGTAGGCATCCCCAGTTCCTCCTACAGTCCCAGATGGATCAGAACTCATTTCACAGCTCAAGCTATTCTAGAAGTTATTATATGTCTGCCATTGTATCTGATCATTTGAAGGAAATAGAAATGATGGTCCTTTAGAGAAGAGTGAAAATAAGAATCATAAAGAGAGGAAAAAACAACTCTGTTTCAGTGAGTCATACTGTCACCATTCTCCTCCTCTGCTCCTTTAGCATGAATGAACAATTTTCTCTGTTTTAAAATATCTCAGATATATTAAAAAATGAAGTTATCTAAGTAATCACTCCTTTTGCTACGCTATTTTAATAACTTTTCAGTTTATAATAGTTACAAGTGTGATGGATGATTCAAAATGGAGCATCTGCATTAGCATTTGCAAAGGAGAATGCGAGTCTTTATATACAGCCAGGTCAGGCAGCTAGGACTGCAACTGTGTAAATGTATTATCATGAAATTGAGCCAGAGTTCATACGCCCTGTTTCTCACAGGCACTCCTTTGCTTTCAGTTGCCAAACATTAATAGTGAGGAGTTGTCTTAGTCCCCAGACACATGATCCAAAGTTGTCTTGCATTATTACTTGCACAGCAGGCCACTGTCTCAAAATTGGCACAGCTCTTACAGGTTCTACAGCATCCCAAACCCTTCATTAAAGCAACTATTGACTTCTGTTTTCTCACCCACCATGATACCATCAGATTGCTTTAATGTGGGGAAATTCTGCATAGATTAGGCCTAATTAATCCCCTGATTTCCCTTGAGATCATTTTGAGATGATGGAACATGGAGTAGGTGAAACTTGGAGATAAGTCTAAATAAAAAGTTATAATACAAGTATGTGTATGTGTTCCCTGGTAATAGGAAGTGCTGTGGATTGACTAGATGTCCATATAGCCAGGCATAATCTTCCTCTTGTTTAACAGTGGGTACTGAAGAACTTGAGTTAGGATTTAAATGTTTTCAAGGAGGAAAAATGATATTTAATGACGACAAATCTCTCGTATTACCTAAGTCTTTTAGTACCTCTCTCCATCAAGAATCTTTGAAGGAAGTCCAAACAAAAAAAGTCAGGTATTTAATTTTCAGGCATTTAGACCATGACTAAAATAAGGCAAGGTGAGTTCAGGCTTGAAAGTTTTAAGTAGTCTCTTGTTATTAAGAAACCATCAGAGTATTGGAAGTGACACAATGTCTACCTTAAGAAACTAGTTTGAAGTACAGCACAGAAATCAGAATGTGATTTCCAATAATGAGAATATGCACTTAGAGCTCTTTACTACACAAAATATTTTGGAGACCTGGAGGAAGATTTGTCTGATGAAATATATTGGATATATACAGTAGTGAGATGAGGCTCTCTTCACAGTCCATGGAGGAAAGCACTGCAGTGCTGATACTCTATGCTGTGATTCACACCACCCCAAACTAATGTCAAAAACAGCTCAGATGAATTAAATCCTAAAAGTACTGAATTCTTTCTGCATATAGGAAAAAGAGCTCAGCTAGATCAGATGCAATGCACAGTGTGATGATATCACTACAGTGAGACTCAGCAAAATTTAGTCACCAAAGTCCAATAAGACAATCAACAAAACCTCCTTCTACCTCTTTAAAGCACTGTTTTAAGCTGGAAAAAATTCAGCACTCTTTGGAAAAGTAGATGAAGAGGTGCTCTAGAGATCCAGTGCTAACTCTGCATATGTCTGTAGTAAGATCTCCCAAAATATACCGTAAGAATTAACAAGGACCACCTCTCCCGTCAGCTGTATTTGAAGAGAAGTGAGAGCTAGTTTGTGTACCTAAGTACCATGTAAGTATTTGTACATTCAGAAAATAAAATTCCAGCTCCATAGAATGGTATGGTCTTCGGAGGGCTTCTGGCTGGTGAAGAGGGATTTCATCAGTGCACCTCTCTGTTTTTATGATGAGCTGCCATTCAGATCCTACAGTTACATTCTCAAGTGAAGAAGCTGCTGTATGCTGATCCAAGTTTCTTCTTTTGAGGAAAGGACTAAAGGCACTTAGCCAAATAGTTTATTTCCAGAGGCTAGACTCACTAGTGCTGGTTAAAGCTAACTGAACTGAATCCCTGTTCTTCCAAAAAAAACGCTGCTCACTGCAAAAGGACACAGTCAGTTATACATATTTAGGTAATTAGAAAGGAATGCATTCTTCCATAAGAACTTAAAAGGTCATTTTAACTTCTGAATTTACTGAAACCCTACAACTACTGTAAACTAAATTTAAATGGTAATTTGGAAACACAGCTTAAAACATTTCATTTAAGGCATATTTAAAATCATGAAAGTCAAGTAATTACATGGTTAAAAATAAATTAATAATTGAACTGAATAATTGAGTCAGGAAGCAAGACTATGTTAAATTTCTATTCCTTGAGAAGAGAAAAAAAAAGCCCATGTAGCAACATCAGTAAGAACTTTCCCACTGGTATTTAATGATCAAAACAACAGATGCTCAGTGGATAGCTATATCCCAACACCAGTGAACAGGAAGTCGCTTATTAATTGCATGTGGGTAGTAATGGCTCATTAGGTGAAAATAAATGGGAATTATCTGCAGATGACAACGGCTACCTTTATTAACAACCCAGGTGACCTAATTGAACGCAACAGAAGAAAACAGGGTTACTCTAATTACATGGAAGAAAAACAATGGAAGCACCTCATTAGTAAAATTTGAAAATGTCATGCATAGAACAGTGTATTTACAGCTGTAAGACTGCACAAATAAATAATACTTACCAAAGAGTAGAAGTCAAAATAAATTTTAAAAGAGACTGAAAACACTATGTATACTATAGACAATTAGATGTGCAACAAGGATTAGATAATTCTACCTGAGCCCCAGTTGCAATTTCATCAGCAGCTTCATTCATTACTCCTAGTGTTTGGAAAGCAAATACACAGAGCTCCCGTTCACAAACAGTGGGCTGCACAGAAGAAAAGCATTAATTATATTTTTGTTATAATGTGCTGGGGTTATTGGTTTTATCATGCAATGCCTACATCAGAGAACAAACATATTTAATATTAACTCTGTTCTCCAGATATTAACTGCAACATTAGTTTCAAATTATAAGTACCTATTGATTATTCGGGAAAACACATTTGAGAAGCATTTTAATAATCAGCAGAATAAGTGTTAAGAACTCTAAAACTTGTAAGTACTCCAAAAGACTAAAGTTGAATGAAACTTGTATTACAACATCAAAACTACAGTTACGGTATTCAAATGTGCTTCAAACTGTTCTATCACACTCAAAATGTTGTATGTAATTGCAACTCACACAGCACAAATCCAGAAACTAATGGTAGTAATTCCACTTTAAAAACACAGCTTTATTCTTTACAGCTTGTTATTCTGCTACTGAGAGGAGAATCAAAGATCTGATCCAGAAGACAAAATCTTTAACAGACTACATTTAATTTTGACCAATTTATTTATTAACTTTAAGAAAATGCATTATATTTTCATTAAATAAACACTGTATTCAGTGCTATATGTTATTTTTACAAATAAAGGAGCATGAAGCCTCTTCTAAATATGTTTAAAAAAAAATCATAATTCCATCATAATGATTAAATAAAACCATACTTAAAATTCTGCAAATTAAGTGATACTTGAGCTTTCCACATTCATGAGGCACATAAAAGAGAAATAAAAAAAACTCACAGCTTTAAGGAAAGGGAAAGGGTATTTCTTAATATGCTTCCTAATTGTTAACAACTCTTTCAGAAACTGTATACTTATTCACTGAAAAATAATTAGTAAATCAACTCTTAAAATGCTCAAGTAATGAATCATACAGAGTGAATTGTAATAAGCATTCAAAATGAACAAACATTTGCAAGAAAAATCAATTAAAACCTTCCTTAAAATTGACTTCAATAAACACAGCTTATTACAATGCAAACAATATTTTTGTATGCTATTTGCTTGAAATTATGTTATGAAATCCTAACTCACCAACACTTACAAATGATCTTTAGAAGGCACTACTAGACTTCTGTAACTAAAATCTGAGTCTAGCTACCACGATAATCATTAAACTGATCCACAACAGTTTGCTTCGAAGTTCAAGTCAATGCCTCTAAGATGCCCTTGCGGGGAAAGAAAGCTATCAAGCACACAAATAAAAATAAAATGTTGCTGATTTCTGTCTTAGGAAAAAGCTTTGCCAGTAATAAGCATACTGCTGTATTTGTAGTCACTTGTTTCATAGCCGTTAAAATATGCATTTGTTCATTTTCAAAGATTCTAGATTTCAATAAACATCTGAGATGTACTGCACTGACATATTCCCACATCAATTGCTTTACAAGAGCTATCATCTTTCAAGTCTAATAGAGTGTCATCCATTTGATTTATTTTATCTGCCGTTACATTGCATTAGGCAGCAGATGAAGCCTAACATGATCCAATTCACTGTGCTACTGCATGCCAGACAAAAAGTATTTATTATTGTTATTATTCTAAGGTTTTCACATTCAGAAGGTGGGTCAATCGCTTGCTTATTTGGGGAAGCATGGTGGCACTGTTATTGTGACTATCATAATCAGTACTAATATTGCACAGGTTTGTTAATCAATTTTGCCATACCTGCCATGGAAAAAAAAAAAAAGGCATTAACTTATTGTTATCACTTTTGTTTGAACACTCAACAAAATATGTTACCTTGAGATTTAAAGACAATGAATGGAAGGAAAATCATCACTGTCTGACATCTGAAAGACCATTTTTGCTCAGGTGGGCACTGGGGCTAAGAACTCAAGGCTGGAGAACTGTATGTTTCAAAGGCACCAAAATTTGACTTCTCAAGAAGAACTGAAATCACTGATAGATTATATAAATCTTTTGACTTTACGTATTTGATAAACCTTTATGCCTTCTGAGTACTTTTAGGATAAAACTTCACAAGGCAATGCTGATAAAATAAGATTTTCAGAAACACAAAGAGAGAAGAATCACCACATTTCCAAGTTTGCTAAAATCTAGTGGCATGTATTTCAATATTTATACAATATAATTCCAGAAAATATCTCAAAATTGAACATAAACTCTTTCAAGTCAGTCAACTCATCCAAAGCATTCCTTTGAACCTCATGGTGTAGTGTGATATAAATATAAATTACATGATATATAAATATAAATTACATGATAATAAAGATGGAGGAATTGCTTCACTAACTTTGTCAATCCCTTTCAAAACAGTAAAAAAGAACAACTTTTCCCTGTTATGAAAATGAATTTCATCAAACTCATTTCTATCTGAGAAACAAATCCTTCTGGAAGCCACATGGTTTTGTTGCACAGTATTCTAGTAAAAATAAACAGCATTTCCAGATTATTATCACAGATTTCTTAAACTTACTATTAGAATGTAAGGTACCTGCAGCCTAAATTTATCTTTCTTGACTCATTAGTCACTACATCTTTCTAGCATTTACTTGGTTAAGTATGTCTATTTTCAGAATGGAGGAAATCCCTGTTTGAAGTAGCATTGGTTGAAAGAAAAAAAAAGAAGAAAAAATAATTGCATAGAAAAATTGATCTCTATACAATCTCTGCATTCTACATACTGTCTTCAACTAAAAGCTGGAACAAATATGCAGTTTTACATTACATGAAAATGTCAGGGCTTTGTCAATCTGATGGGGAAAATAACCACAATCCTTGAGCTATCCAGACACTTCAATGGCCTGCCATCCACTCCGGATGCCTTTTTACCTGAACTGCAGCCATTTTCAGAGCACTTTTGGGCCTTGTTTCTGATAGTCGTCTCAATCTAACACAATCAGAAGCTTTTAACTTAATTTTCACAGATGTGTTACTAGAGTGTTCCAAGAGATGTTGGTATGGCAATTTCAAAGTACCTTCCTTCAACCATTAATTAGGTTCAAACATTTAAACTCTTTCTTTTCCCTTGAAATTGAAACTCTTTCCCTCGAAAATGAAAATTTGCTTAAAATTAAGAAGTAGACTTTCCAACAGCTTTTAGCATGTGATGATCTTAGTGACACATTACCTCATTTTGATTTTGTCCATAATTGTGCATGCTACAATCAATGAAAAAAAATACGAAAATGAAGATAATAAATCAATTACAGAAGAAAAAGCTTAAAGAAAATCAAAAGCTTTATGGTAAAACAGGGATTCAGAGCAGCTCTTACAATGCTTCTAGTATTTCACCAACTGCTAGTGCATGGCATCCACTTGTCTCTATATTCATGATTGGATGTGAGCCCATGGGACAGAAACAGTCTTGTTCTGACTTTGTAACACAAATACAAGAAATGCCCCTGGCCACAGTACACAAGCAATAACTACAACAATAATACATCTATAAATGTGACACTGTTGTCATTTTTGGATATTTTCACTTTGGTTTAAGGCCATGTAACTAGAAGCAGTAACTCAGTAGGCTGAAGTTTTTAAGAATATTCACGTATACACACGAAAATAAATAGGAGATCTTGCTGATGTGAACCCATATACGTAAAGGTACACAATACTCAACCTATATTATACTACTAGCTTCAGAGGGGAAAATACACACCTAAATATGGTTTATACACTTAAATATACATTTCCAGACTTGAAAGTTGCCTGACAGTGCAGTCTTACGGATATGTAGAATTTAACCAAATACAACCATCACTTTGAAGACCCCCAGAGCTGTCTGTCTAGGCAACTTTGATGACCAATACCTAGAATGCAGTTTTAATTCTCCTTGAACAGCAGAAGATGCTTTCACACATACTTTGTATTAAATTTGGAGGGAGAAAATTAAAATAAAGCCATTGGCTTATACAAAACTATTATCTAAGTGAAGATTAGGGTACTGGAAGATTACTTAGTAGGATAATTATTCCACTGGGAATAACTGAAAGTAGACAATAGAAAATAATAGCTGGACAGTTAACTTGAGTCTGCAAATGCTCAAAAGCAGGAGGCACTGACAGAAGCAGAAAGGCTTTTTTTTAAATGAGAGCAAGGCTTTCAGAGTTTTCTTCAGCTATCTCCAGCTTTTGCATGCTCCGTGGTACTCATCCATAGCTGCTAGAAAGGAAAAAGGCTCAGAGTTTCTTCATGGACAGCATAAGAATCACTCCTGACAGCCATGACTGCGAATGGCAGACAGGCAAACTACCCAGCTGCTATAACATATTCTGATTCCAGGACCCATACATTACTTAAAATGTTTTCCTGACATTCTTCAATTCAAAAAAGGTGAAACCTTCCTTCTGGATATTGATCTACCTCGCTATTTTCTAATGTGTGCCGCAGCTGTTCTCAGAAGAGCAATGTGCAACCTTTTCCTGTGTCCTGGGGGAAGTCACGCAGACACTAATGAGGCTGCAGTATGACTGACACACCTAAAAACTCCTGATCTAAAAAGAGAAGCCCAGGGAAAGCTCAGAGCCTCAGCATCAGTTAAGTGTAACAGATGGTAAAGGTGAAACCATTAGTGAACATCCCACTTCTCCTAATGAAAAGAATAAGCAGCGGAAATGAAACGTATCTTTAAATCCATGTTCCCAGATTCAACCACATAATGGTTAGTTTTTTTCTGCAGGAGGAAATTCTTTCTCTTCATTAGTCTCAAAAGAAGGATGAGGATATAACAGAACAGCATCAATATTCAAAATGTGTAGAGGGGCTGGGAAGGGGACAGAAGGGCAAAAGAAAGTAGGAAGTGAGGAAGGAAGTAAAGGTTTCTTTTGCAAAAGAGCTCTAAAGATTTTCAGGTTTATTTCTCAGTTTGTGTGAGATATGGATTTTTAGATTTAGTAACATTTGTAAAGAAAGGCAAAGTAAGACTGGTTGCTAATGCTTTAACACCTGAGTGAGTCCACAGTACCTACAGATCAATTACATTCAGGCACATAAGGATACCATTACCACATCTGAAAAATGATAAGCCAAAAGGTTGTAGATAATGCATCTCTTAGAGCTCACTTTCACAGAATTACAAGGCAAAGATTTAAGAGTCTAAGCTGTATGAGTTTTGTACTTCATTAAATCATTACAGAAGCCATCTAGAATTACCATTAACTCTACACTAAGTTTCATCAAGATTCAGAGTTCAAGCAATTTTAATTAATAATGATCAAGATTACCTACTATACCATGGTTTATACTTCCCAGTAAACCAGCTGACACTAACACATAGTGAATTAAAATACTTTGATTTATTAAAATTAAAATTTAGACTTCTATTTTAATAACCCTTATTAACAGGCTTCTGATTTACACTAAAATATACATTTTTAAAATAAACTTATTCAAAATTGAATACTTAACCATATAACTGCATTTGGTGGCTTAAACTTGCCTTGATCTAGGCAATGCTTAAAAACCTGACAATTACCAAAAAGTATACTTCTGCCCTGAATTGTCAAATGAAGTCAGACCACTAACCTAAATTCTATACCAGCATACACACTGACAGAGAGCAGGAATAATTTATTGAATAACCTATCTGGCTAAAAATACGTAAGGTAAGCTCACTGAATAGCTTAACAATATGCACGTGATACATGGAATACATTGCTGAAAGACACTGGAGATACCACAGTGGTAAGCAGATACAATTTGTTGAAAGATGAGAGAATAGGCTGAGGCTGAGAAAGGAATACCACTTATTCTGTTTGGGTTTGTTTAGGCTGGTTGATTCAGATTTTCTTTCTGACTTTCTTTTTATTTCTGGACGCTTGGATACCTTAGCCACATTTTGTTTGTTTGTTTGTTTTCCCCAGCCATCCCAAATACTTATGCAGTGGCAAATAAGCAAAAATATAAAGCGCTAGCTGGGCAAGGTGAGCTGTGGTTAAGTTCTTGGCCACAGGATGAGGCATATATTTTACTCTCAATAAACAATGAAGTGATTGAAGTATGTTCTGCTAAAGTAATGATTATAACTGGAGCAGCTTTTTCATAAAAAGAGATAACAACAGGTTATATTATGGATTAAGGATAAGAAGGATCACACAAGAAAGAAAACATCTCCAACATCTCAGTTAAAATCCAGTCTAGATAGTTGTGTTTGTACACTTACACTTTTCGCCACAGTTCAATGATGCCTCAAAAGCCTCCCATCCTTAAGTGGCATACTAATTCTGTAACATCAGTGTCACTGTGTTTCACTCGTGGCTAAGAAATAAACATTCAAAGGACACAGTAATCCAAGACCAGTCCATGGAAATTTTCCACCCATCATAAAAAATCATAACTGAGTTTTTGGGATGAAAAGAAAAAATTAAAAATGTACATTCAAAATATTCTGAAAGGTTATTAATATTCAACTAAATACAAATTATAACTTAAATACTGTACTTATTTTTACAGGTAAATACAAACAGCTGGTATTTAAAATATTGTTTTACAGTACTTTATCATTCATACTTTATGGAAAGATGTTTAAACAGCAGAAATGTCTGCACCAGAGTATAAATTTCAGACAAATTAGCTTCAGTATGTAGTTCTGCTGCTTTTTTAAAATTGTTATTACTATCTCCTGCTATGTTCTAAAAAAGTCTTAGTTAAGATTTCAACACAAGATGGCACTGTAAAGAGACTTCTTGAGTCAACAAGAAATTATTGATATCCAGAGTTTTTTTTTTTTTTTTCTCTATTATTGAATAATTTCCTTTTTTTTTTTTTTCATTTTTTTTTTTTTTTTTTTTGGTCATATTTAATTTGCACCAATTTACCAATAGCTCTTGTATCCCAATGGCAGATAATGAAATCTGGAAGGCATACAGGGTAAATAATAGCTACACACCCTAAGATCTACTACAGAGTTGGATAAAGTATTTTTATTATACTTATTTAAATCAGATCCTTAAGTGTAATAATCTTTTTTGTTAATAACTTGAGATCTCACTGTAGTTAAAATTGTTTGTAATAAAAGTAGTTATCGCATGCTGAATTTCTAAAACAAGATGTCAGCAAAAACTGTTGCCTAATTAAAATACTTATTTCTTCCCTAAAATATTATTAACAGCTCTGGAGTAACATGCAGAATTTCATATTGTATTAACAAACAGCTAATAGCCTTTTAATATAAAACCAAATCATGCTCAAGTTTCTTTACTATCTTATGACACCTGCTTTGCAAAATACATTTCTTCTTTTTTGCTTAGATGAACCAAATCATATGGTTTTAAAGGACTTTTGGAGAGCAGTTAGTCTTTTTTATTCATTCATACTGGAGTAGCTCTACCTATCCCTTATCTTAAGTTTTATCTGAAGTGGAAAACAGCATTATCTAAAGCTTTATCAAACACTGGCACAGGTTGCCCAGAGAGATTGAGTCTCCTCTTTGAAGATCTCCAAAAGCAGCCTGGACACAGCCCTGGGCATCCTGAGCATGTTCAGTGTATCCCTGCTTGAGAGGGGGTCGGATGGATGCAGAAGGGCTGCCAACCTCACCGGTCTGTGGTTCTTTGTAAACACCTGTATCTTTACACTTTACTCAGGAAGGGCCTTCTCCCTCAAGCACTACAGAAAGGAACAGACAAAAGATTTACTTCTCTCAGAAGCACATTTCCTGTCAGTTTCTAGCACTGTCCAGCTATTCAGCCAGCCAGAAATCATGATAATTTAACTGTTTTAACAATCTACGTGAACTCACTCACTTTCAACTGCTTGTTTTCGGAACAGTCCACATCTGAAGAGGAAAATCTGGCAATTAATTATAAACAGACAACTGTTCTGATCTTACTGATCTAAACAACTGTTTCGAAAATAAATTCAGAAACAGAATCATGAGGCACTGTTGAATGATTCAAGTGAGTAGACTTGCTGTTTTCATGATGTTTACTGCATATAACTTCTCCATTTCTTCTTAGCACAAAACTCATATCTGACCTCATGCTTCCCACTGTTTTTCAGAGCTAAGCAAAGAGCTACTTGAGAAGAGACAGATCGCAGAGTCCCTGAGAGCTGTGCAACACAGGTCGCCTTCCAGGAGGAAGCAGCCTGTTTCTCTGTGATTCTTTGCAGGCAAAAAAAAAAAAAAAAAAAAAGAGAGAGAGAGATCTGGATATAATGTCTGCAGTACCAAACCTCACTACTTATTTCAAGGCCACTTCTCTATCCTTTTGCATAGTGAAATATGCAGGACTCAGGTTATTATCACAGACAACTGCATGAAATACCATGGCCTATGGTATGCAAAAGGACCCTACTTATGATCCATATATTCATTGAATTTTTACTGTGCTTTTGCTGAAAGACATATCCTGAAGTGATTTCAAGGAATTTCCATTTTTCAGTGGCATTCTATATATGCATGTATTTCTATGCATCCCTTTTAGCATTCATAACTTTGGGTGTATAGCAAATAATCATTAGATCTTACAGTGCTCCTGAAATAGATACTAAAGAAAGAAGCTATAAGGAGAATGCATATTGACCCTCATCTTGTATAGAAAAGGTGTGAATACCTTCATGGAGGAATTGCTAACTTCACTGACTTTTTTTTTTTTTTTTTTTTTTTTAAAGGGTGGAATTTAATAATGAACCATGGATTTTTATAAAAATATGTTACAACTTCATGATGTGCTACTGTACTCTTTGACCACTCTAGAGAACCTTTGCCCTTCCCTATCCCCTTAATCCAAACACAGCTCCCTGTGAAAAAATTATGTTTCTGTTTTGAAGTTCATCCATATACTCTGTTTCTATTTATGCATACAGCTGTGAAGTACATACAGGGAATCTAGTTGGTAATTTTTCTGGACATTGGGGAACATTTAGAGTCCAGAGGTAGATGGTTGTTAGTCCTGCAAGGTCCATAATCTGTTTCAAACAGGAGTTCCCAAGTGAAATATTAAGAATTTCCTCTTAATTCTCTTAAGATAGCCTCTTTACGTATCCTCAATAAGAGAGTAAGCCTCACAACCAAAAATTCCTGTGTTATTACAGGATCCCTGAACCAGCAGGATGCATTGTTACTGTGAGCTCTAGAGCAAAACACGGTCTATTTTATGAGTATGAACTTGAAAGTATGCCATTTTGCTATTCACTGTTTTACAACAGACTTCTTCCATATAATGGTACTTCTGCCGTGTGAGTATAGTGTCTAAATTAAACGATTAAAAAAAAACCCATGACATTGTCATCAAGTTACTCTTATCTTATAGGAAAGATGTCAAGATTTTAAGAAAGCAGAAGTAAATTGAAACAGATATTAAAAAAAATCACCTCCACAAAATGTTATATAGGAAAAGAAATTTCAGTCCTCAGAAGAAAGCTTGCACCGAGATTCTGACTAAAAGATAGTGTATAATCCAGGTAAAAATACAGGTTGTAATACAAATCTCCAGAAAGGAAAATTATCCCACAGCTTCACTTGGAATCTTCATCAGTCCTGAGGATGGCACTGAAATTGCACAAGTCCTTAATAAGCAGCACAAAAGACTGCACCAAGGCATAGGAGATAAGTATTATTCAGAGAATGTAATTATTGTGTGATGGTAACTGTTAAAGTTTTTAGCTGCATTTCAAGGCAATTAATTAAGGAAAGTTCAGGAAAGGTGTCAGGCTGACATCAAGGAGTACTGCAGAATCAAATTATTTACTGGCATCAATGAGTTTGGCTTCTTTGCAACTGCATAAATACCAGAAAATCTAGACTAAACATGTTTAAAATGAACTTCTCAAGCCATAACTTTGCTAAGTTTTCTTAAATTCACATGTCTTATCATTAAATAAAGGTCCAAATGGGTGAAAGAAAACTCATCACGTACACACACACATATGATCCCCACAAGCATTTGTGTACATGAACTATTTCTTAAAGGAAGAGAACAGGGACTCATCCAGAGTTACATAGTCGGTGACATCTTCTGCAGTAGAACCAGCTTTAAATAAAGCCTGTCAATGTAATGAAATTGAGGCATGGTTATCTAGTAGAACCAGCTTTAAATAAAGCCTGTCAATGTAATGAAATTGAGGCATGGTTATCTAAAGAAAATGGGATCAAGACACAGAATCTAAAAATAAAAGCAGACAGTAGCAAGGTTCAGACCTTTATGACAACTGAAGATACCATGACCTCAAAACCACAAGCCCTCGAAAGCCCCATATGAAAGCTGGGGATACTACAAATAGGATACATGAAATGACATAAGGCTGGATCCTATGCGGCCTTCCCTTAATGACAGCCCACAGGCATTCTGTTTAATAAAGTACTGTATTTCTTAGATCTGCTGTTGTTGCAGCACTACATGCAAAGTATTCTTTCAATTGGGTCATTCCTCATTCCTTTTACATGTATTTTCTTTATATATTATATGTATACAAAAACACAGGTGCATACACACACATATGTATGTGCAGCTAAAGTATGTATATAAACCCTAAAGCTGACTACTATACGCTACTCTCCCACAGCTTTCTGAAGAACGAAGCAGAAATTTCCTCAGAATCCTTTAGCAAACTATATTCAAACCAGTATCCTTTCTCACCTTCTACAGAACTATAGACTGATTAATGGAGGCTCTATATTGCTTCTGCAGTCATTCAAGCACGCACAGAGCATGCTAGATTTCCTCCTGCTATCTTCATCTCTCTGGGTTACATAAGGACATCCTTTTATTTTTGCAAAGCCTGCTAGGTTATTCTGCTTGCAAAGGCACTGAGGAACATGTGTTTAATGCAAACACGTTTTCACTTTTCACTGTTTTGAAGCACTGACAAACTCTCAAAAGGATGGTAAAAATGTCCCCTCTTTATGCCAAGAAAATGTCCTAGAGAAAAGTCATTCTGAGGAATTTTGATTTCTAAGGTGGGAAAGCAAAGGGCTTTTTTTAACTTAGAGCAGATGATTTTCCAATTTGTTTCTTTTTAATAGTTCATTGTGTGAACATCAGAAATCCTACTGTTTAATTTGTGTTATGGATGATAGGTAAAATCCAGTCATTTAAATAATTAGAGTATCTAAGTTTTCTCTCTAATTCACTCAGTCTTATCCTGTCACAGATGGCAGGTGTTATAGCATACATGAAGACAAAAGACAAGGAACTGGTTCCTTTTCCATAGCCTTTTAATATCTGACAAGATCTGACGGAAAACCATGTTTTTAAAAAGCAGATTTGAGCTTGAGGAGGCAAATAAGCACCTCATAGCATTTCTAGAAGTACAAAGGTTTTACATATCCTGAATTGGTATTAATTGAAATTGTAGATGCTTCTGCAAATCCTAACAGCAGCCTATTTGCTGACTGCTGTCAGAATACCTAGCAGTGGCAGCACTTGGTGACACAGGGGATGACTGACATTACTTTTGCTACTATATAAGCAGTAACCTTCCTGAATTTAGTTCTACAGGACCATCATAGATGATGCCTGCTTCTATTCTTGTGTAATCGGTGATCATATTGTGAAAAAACTGGTAGATGAGACATCAGATCATTTACACACTGATATTAAATACTGTTTTCCACAGTCTTAATGTCTTTTCAGATAAGAAGTTTTCACAGTATAAGTCAAACAAGAATTCTAAACTGCAAGGTCCCTCCTGAAAGTAAGAGGGAGGCAATTGTCCCTCACCATTCTGCCCTCATGAGGCCCCATCAGGAGTACTACATCCAGGTCTGGGCCCCCAACACAGGAAAGATGTGGAGCTTTTGGAGAGGGTTCATAGGAGGGCTACAAAAATGACCAGAGGGCTGGAGCCTATGAAGACAGGCTGAGGGAGCTGGGCTTGTTCAGCCTAGAAAACAGAAGGCTGTTGGAAGATCTCATTACTGCCTTCCGATATTTAAAGGAAATTTATAAACATGAGAGAAAGCAATTTTTTACACAGGTAGATAGTAATAGAACAAAGGGAAATGGTTTTAAATTAAAGGAGGAGGGATTTAGATTAGATATCAGGGAGAAGTTTTTCACGGAGAGGGTGATGAGGTGCCAGAACAAACTGACCAGGGAGGATGTGGATGCCCCATACCTGGAGGTGTTTAAGGTCAGGCTGGATGGGGCCCTGGCAATCTGATTTAGCACCTGATCTAGCAGCTGGCAGCCCTGCCTGTGGCAGGGGGTTAGAACTTGATGATCCTTGAGTTCCCTTCCAACTTGGGCCATTCTATGATTCTACTGTCATTCTCCTATATGCTCCTTCACAAAGTTGCACTAATCTAGTAGCTCCAGGCAAACTGCGTCTTTCAGGACTAATCTTATTTTTTTCTAATTTGTGCAGTCCCCAATGGCATGAGAGGGTGCACCATTTAGCTCGTAAAATTCCTGGTTCTCAGTCAGACAGGACTGAAGAACAGCTGTATAACTAGACGGAGCTTAGACATGCTGAACATTACCCTAGCTAGGTCACTGCTACATCAGACACTTCACAGAACATCTCCTCATGGCTTTTTTATCACATTACAGTGAATAAGCAAATGACGGCCAGAAGCACTTCAAGACTTCATAGCATAATCACCAGAGTATCTGAATACTGTGATAGCTCAAAGTCTGAGGTGACCCTGAGATTTTAGAAGGATGCCAGGGGACCGTGAAAATAGTCCAGCTCACTTCCTACAGCTTATCTGGTTACAACCATATAGCGTAACAGTATTCAGTGAAATATATCCTTCTTTTAAATTTCTATAGTTACATATAAGCCTGCTTTCCATCTCCCTTGCAATGTGTTTTTTTCAAAATTTCAGTAAAATCTAGTTAATATGCATTGCATTTCTGCATCTTGAATGAATATTAGGATGAAACGGATCTTAAATAATTCAGTAGTTTTTAACAGCTTTATATGGTCCACTGTTACTTAAGGCTTTAGAAAACGCATTGTTTATCCCAGCAAGTGTACAACTTACCCTCAGCATAGGGCCATTCTGGAACACATGCGGTTCATCACAAACTACACAGTATTCATTCAATACTGGTATCCGCTGCTCAGCAAATTCAATAGTCTGAGAACAATGAAAATGAGAATAACAGCATCTGCTTAAAAAAATTAACAGTCAGCTCATGCTCAAGGATGTTTCAAAAATGGGTAAGACATGACATCCTACCTGCACAAGAAAGCCACGGTCTCGTACCGGAATGCATTTTGCACCATAGTTTTGCTGCAAAGAAAAAGGTTTAGGCAACGTCAATGTTGGTAAATGATAAAGAAATGATAAAATATTTGTAATTTTTGTATACAAATATGTTAATTAAATCATTAATATTTGCATTTAAAAAGATGTCTAATTTGGACAAGCCATTACAAATGAACAATCCTTTTCCTTGTTCACTGAATGTAGGATGAATTCTTAGAAAACCTCATCAGGTTTAAGAAATGCTATCTCAGCATCCCGAAAACTTTAGTCCCATATGGAAACACCCACACCTTCAATCCATTCAAATGAACTGACATTTGGTAACTTTCTTTAAATTTTTACCATGTATTGTCTGCCTAAATACTCAGTACATACCTAGGCTTGAATGACTAATGTAATTCACAGAAGTGCAGAAAATCTTTTTCTTTTATACTTATAATGATCTCACCTCAGAGAACACCATGCTAACAGGTGCTGAGATCCCACTCAGGCTCCTTCTGTCTTTTTCTTTCAGTGTACAACAGTGTAAATTAGAAGGTACTTTTGCTGTATAGATCAGTAAGATACACTCCGTTTATGCTGACATCTATTCTAATCAGCCCTTGTTTTGAGTTAGTCAGGTTGACTTTTCTTGGTGTTTTTTTGTTTGTTTGTTTGTTTGCTTGTTTTGTAGTTGTTTTTAAATAGGCTTATTTGTTTTAATTCTCTAACTGTTGATTTGACAACATTTACACTTTTTTCTTCAAGGAAATAATCTCATCAATTATATCTGTATACAACATTCAAATATCTTAGGTGAGAACAGAAAAGAAGTTAGGGTCCTAATTCTTTACTAACATAGAGTCAGACAACCACATTACTCAAATATCTGCTGCCTGCATGTAAGATGTGAAAAGTACTCTGAATGCCCTTTTACTGACAACAGGGGAATGACACCTGACCATGTATATGGTGATTTTTTCTCAAAGTAAATGCATTATAGTAATAAAATTATTGGTACTTTTACAGACTGTCAAGCAGGGTTTGTATTTTTTCCAGATCAGCCAATAATACCGGTAATGAAATCACTTAGTCAACTCTTCATTATATCATCAAAATCAATGGGACTTTTCCTATTAACTTAAGGAGATAAAAGTCTGCTAAGTACAGACTGCCTCTGCTGATTCAGAAAGAAAATTAGTATCTAAACTGCAACAGGCAAAAAGTCTGTTGGATGACCTTAAATTAATTTTGTTGTGCATATTACAGGAATCAACAACATGGCATGTAGATAAATGATTTAATGATAGCACATTACTGCTTTCAGATTTGATGAGTATAGCTCACGGTTTATTAAACTGATTTATCACAAGGTACATAGCATACTCATTGCAATTTCATTGTTCAGTCTGCACATATTTGAATATATGTATGGCATTTCAAGACAGGATCACCATTTCTGCAGGCTGAGAATATCAAGGTGCCACTGGGGTAAGAATTACTGACTCCTAAGTAATTCTCCTCACATTTAGCACAGAAAACAAACCAGTTCCCTGAAAGAGCACAGACCTCCTTTTTCTCTGAAGTATAAAAGACATCTTTTAAGAGGTTTAAGCAGAATGTGTTAATTAACAAATTAATTTAAGCTCTATCTCCTAAATTAAGTATATGCGTTACTCTTTCTTTTGTCAGTCATTCATTTCTCTGGGGAAAGAAAGATGAGCAGTGTGGGTCTAATTCCTGACTTCCAGTTGTTCAACGTGTTTGAAGGTTAAACATTTTGCAAAGCACAAATGTGCAAAAGGTAAGTTGAACCACGACTGCATTTATTTCATTATGATGTTAATCACAGATGAAAAGAACAGAAGGAGAGGAGGCTTGGCACCTGAATGAGCCATTGGATGGCTTTCCCTATGAAGCAAACAGGGAAGTTAGAAAGGGCATTTATGACCAAGACAATTTTCCTGCATAGCAGCTCACACTGCATCCTCCTCCTGCAGTAACAAAGAAGGTAAGCAAGGAAGTGTGTGACCGAACATTTCCTGTGGCCAATGTCTGTACACTGAGCTGTATTCAAGATGAAATTTGAAGTCTCTGTCTTCACCTAGGCACATTCCATTATTATGTTTATATGTGCATACATCGCTGTTTAAATGCACCTTAAAAAGCTGACTTCATTGTTCTTCATTTAAGTATCTGCTAACATATCCCCTGAATATTAGTACTTTTGCGTAACAGGCATAACAAGACGTTTGGAAAATAATGAGAAGAGAATGAGTAGAATTTAAAAAAATACTACGCACAGCAGCTTGTGAAGGTGATGATGAAGATGGTGTTAAGATACCAATTAGCCCTGAGGTAAGAGAGAGCCGCCTGCCCTCTGCTATATTGGACTCCTTGAAAGGCTCCATTTTGGATGATTTAGGGGCATTGGAGTAGGTCTTGCTGAGTAATTTGTGATTCTTCAATCCATCCAATTCTTCCATTCTAAGATTACTAGAGTAAGACCTGCTTAAAAGTTTGTGGGGCTTCAAGGTGCTGTTGTGCTCACATCGAGGATCCCCAGAACATGACCTACTTAATAACTTGTGGGGCTTTAAAGTAATGCACTCCTCCTGCTTGACGGCTGCAGAGCAAGAACGGTTCAAGAGTTTGTGCGATTTAATAGCCATTGTCTGTTCAGCTCTGGGGTCACTAGACAATGAGCGGCCAAAGGTTCTGTGAGATTTTGTGGCACACACATCCTCTGCCTTAACTGTGCTGGAGCAAGTCCTTCTCAGTAGCTTGTGAGTTTTGGAGATGCCATCTTGTTCTGACTTCAGTTTTGATTTATTTTTACCACAGCCAGGTGGAGGATAACTTGGCGACCTTAAAAACATAGAGGGGGAAGACATAGTTGGAGCATAATCAAAACTGAAAAAAGCAAGTAAATTCAGATAGACATACTAATTTTTAAGTGCTACCTGTCTTTATGAATTTAACTAGTGATAAACAGAGCCCCACCTCCCTCCCCCAAAAAGAGCAAATGTCTGCAGAACCAATTTCCCAATACCAAATAGATGTCTTAGCTCCTATGTGTACATAAACACTCTAGTAGTATTTAAGTAGAAGTTAAAGCTATACCCTTACAGCATTTGGTACGGTTCCTACATCTTTAAGCAAACCATTCATTCAGGAAATTATTTTTCAAATTAAAAAAATAAAGGACTCTAACACATTTTTTTTAGCAAAATATCTCTTTTCTATTTAGTAATAATGACATGATTCCATTAAAATTACCGTCTTTTAGACATAACATAACAAATTCTATGTGCAGATCCTGTAATAGATATAATGAGTAATGAAACTTGCAGATTGTAAATTAACTGGAATTAACTTTTTCTTTATTTAATTTTACAGTCTCACAGTAATCTCAATGTTTTGTGAAAGCCCACTTGATGCTCTTCTGTCACACTTTAGACAGATTCTAGCTCTGTAACTCTAGAAATAAGAATGTGAGGGATCCAAGTTATGAATACAGAATTAAAGAACAAAAAGGCTTTTACAAAACAACATGCATGTGTATTGTTACACTACTGTAATGTTCACATTCACCTGTCCTTGCAAAGTGAGAATTAGTATCACTATTCCAAATTGTTTTCCTATAGCTTATAAGCAATCCAATCTTTTTTTTTTTGGTCTTGAATCAAAGAAAAAAGATCTGAAACTCCAAGGGGTTCACCAGAGGCTGCCAAGTTTCCTCACAATGTTATCAAATGGCGACAGTGGAAAATGCATATGGAGCTCGCTGACTCACTTTTGCAGTTAACTCATGACCACCGTAGGGCAGAAAGGAGGTAGGAATTCAGGTAGGGAGGGAAAGTCTCCACATCTGGGCTAAAAGTGATCTTTGGAACTACAGCAGCCGTTGCCATAGCAAGATGAGAAAGATTGGGCTTGCTTTCCTCTCCTCTTTTTGATCAAAACCAAGTCCCAACCCTTCAGTGTGCATTGCACAATGTGTTGAACAGGTTAACTATCTTTGAAAAGACAAATCTTTAGTCATCTTTGATCTCTGTGCTTCAAACATGAGTTAGTACCCTCTCTCTCTCTCTCTCTCTCTCTAAATTCATGGAATTTAAAATTGCCAAATTCATAAAAAAGAATAAATGTTCAAAAGAAAATCACTCAACAGATATTCACGAAAGAGGTGATCTGTGACCTTTTTATAAGCAGGAAAATATGTTAGAGTAAATAGTCATTTTCCTGAAAGACATAAAATCAGAGCCTCATTTTACAGACACTTAAGAGTATGAGTAACTAGAAGAACTATAATGAATTCCACTGTACTATTCATAAACTATTTTCTTACATTTTTAATACCTTTGTTTTTTGAAATTCTGTGCCTGCATTTCACAAGTGGTGAACACTCATTTAACTCAAATACTAGAGAGGAGTAGGTATTCAGGAGGTCTTAAATTCAATCTTGGATTAATGACTACTCAAGTTTTAAAAGATTAAAAAAGTACACACAGCTGTGGAAAGAACTGCTGGCCAATCACAAAAATACATATAAAAAGTCTTGCTACTCAAGTAACAGTCAGATGCTACCAAGCTAGTAAAAATACAAATACAACTAATTTAACTAATATAAAATGACTTCCAGTTTTAAATGAATCATGGCTGTTCCAGAGAGCAAAGCACTGACACACTTCACATAGTTACAGAAGCTGCAATAGCGCCTAGTTCGCTTCTGAAGTCATGCAAGGCAAGGACTGGAAACCCATGAGGTAAGATATAAATAGAGCACTTCCCTGTTGAGAAAAGTCAACACTTCGCCTTGTGAAGTACGCTGTGGATTTTGAACTGGTTGTGATGATAAAAGCTCATTTTTCTTGCTATTACCTGCGCAGTGTAGAAAAGATGTGCAGAGGGGATTTCACCTTTTTGTCAGACACCTTCTTATTGTGCGTACAATTAGATTTCTCTTTGCTATTCTTCCACTGCTGTGTTACAAATGTCTGCATTATTCTGCAAATTAAGAAAGAAAAAAAGACTTTCTTACTGTAGCCAAGTCAAATGCACTTTAATATTAGTATCCTTCTGTTAACAAAGCAGCCTACATAATGCAACATCCTCGCTCTATAGTCAGAATTTCTCTGTCATATGTGTAGACTGATGAATGGGCAATTTAGTTCCTCAAAATCCTTTCTTTTCCTCCCACATTCACATGGAACTTATTCACATGGAACTCTTATTGAGAATAAAATCTGTGTGAACAATCACTCCAGGACTTAATATACATATGCCTTTCAAGGAGATCTAAAGATAAACTAATTCAGGGACATTCTGTTCAACTCTAGGTGTCTGCCCTGCCAGTGATTGCAGAAGAAAGATCCAGGAGCCACAATCCTCAAGTGCACACTCCTAAGGCACAAACACGAAGGCAGGATATTGAATATTACACTACCCAGAGGGGCTTAGAGAGAAGCCAGAGCCAGACACTTCCCTGAGGTGCACAGCAAATGTTGCACCAAGAGAAGCTAAAAAAAACCACCACCACCATAAAGACTACAAAGAAATAGCATCCGCAAGAAAAGCAGTAAAGTACAACGTGCTCCCAAC
Source organism: Phasianus colchicus (assembly GCF_987193195.1). Lineage (NCBI taxonomy): Eukaryota > Metazoa > Chordata > Aves > Galliformes > Phasianidae > Phasianus > Phasianus colchicus. The sequence continues at coordinate 77,055,871 of NC_143476.1, forward strand.
AAAGGCTGAAGATTTTCACACTGCTGCCTGAGCCCCTCAGTGAACTAATCTGACTTTGAATTTAGCACAGCGTGGAGTGGGAGGTTGCACTAGATGACCTCCTCCAGCAGTCCCTTACAAGCTATGCTGTTCTATGACTGTAATCTAGCATTCAGGGTCTGTGAGTGCTAAAGGCATAATGGCAGCAGGTGTGGGCGTCAAAGATGAATATCCTGGTGCCCACAGCCATAACAGGCCATTGGGTCACTGAGTATTTGGATTTCTGCTTATCTGTGACATACACAGATACGTACTCAAAAACGTCTTATTTTAAAACTGCACAAATCTGTGAGTGTTCCAACTAAAATGTTTTAAGAGAGTTTTCATGTCTCAGGATCTTTCAATTTTTTTCTTCAAAGTCATGAATCAGAAAGATTTCAACAACAGTTTCATTTGTAGATTTATGAAAGTGAAGCACTGAATTGCTTTAAACTCCAAACAGCAAAAATATTTTTTCCTTGAAGAAATTCCTGCTGCTGTAAGGATCAGACATTAAAGCCTATGTTCCCGTCATTTCATTACATATAAACAAGCATATATGAAAAGATGACTCAGCAAAATTGTATTAAATTGAATTATACCATGAACACGTGAAAATCCTACTTTGTCCTCTCGCATTCTTTTTTCCAGCCCTCAAAACCTGGGTTGTCTCATTACTGTGGTAAATCCTAGAGGCCACCATGAAAGTACCATCCCCTTACAGTACTCATGCTGCTCAAACAGACTCCTGCTACAGAGACTTTACAACCTAAGCAGAAACATGAAATCGAACGCTTTCAGCTACAGTCTTTTCAAACTTATATAGCTTACTTTCTAAATGATACTAAAGTGACAGAAAACTCTGGCAGGGAACACAAATCAAGTTCTGTGCTACAACTGTCAAAATTAAGCTTAAAAAGGCAAATTTTCTAAATTTTATTTAAAGAAAAACAAGTTCAAGAAACTTTGATCCAACTAACCTGACAACCTTGCAGATTTTATTCTACTGGGAACTAAAAAATATGTAATATTTACTTAGGAAATGAAAGAGAATACTGAAAAGCACTTTTTCAGACTTACTTTTTCAGCTGATGTCCCAGACCAAATCTTTCTTTAGTAGAGATCTGAAATACATCCACAGTTGGCACTATGATAAAACAAGACACTGTTGAACTTAAAGGAATAACCAAGAACTTACAACAGTAAAGTCATATTTAAGGACCCTATTCTATCTGAACATTTACTACAAGCAGTGTCACTGAAGGAATGGTAATGTTACCTGAGTCCATGAAGAAATGAATGTTCCTTTTCAGAATATTAGCCAATATAAGTTGCAATCTTGCAAAGTAGTATTTTAAAAATTGGATTCCCTAGAACATATCTCTTCCCACCGATGTTAATCATATAAATGTATCTTTAGTACTAGAAAGCAGCATCAGATTAAATGTATCTGGGCTGGTAATTCATCTAATCTAATCTCTAAAATTTTCTTTTAAGTATGTACTCTTAATACACACAAATTAAGATACCCTAGTTGTAAATTTATGCATAGAAAATCTTAACTTGAAAAGTCAAGGTGCCTCTATATGACACCTTCTGTTAATTGCTGTGGGTCTGCTTGAATGAACTGCTACATGCAGTTTCTGTAGACTAAAGTGAACATGCTGTCATTGAAAAAACAATGGTTTCATTTCTTTGTAACTGACAATTAAATTAAGCCCTTTCCCAGGAAGATCTTTCTTTATACTTTATTTAGTATGTCAACAGACATATACCAGGTTTTCTGCAAAAAAATCTGAGTTTTCCCATCTAATCTGACTTTCAGAGATTTCTAAAGATGTATTGTACATGACTATTTTTTATTTTTGAGAAGGCTGTTCTATTTCAGAATTGAAAATTCTGCAATAAAGGCAAAATTAATTTATGTTCCTCATAAAAATGTATAAAATGATATGACCTTGAATCCACATATGAAGAAATCCTGTATCTAGTCAATTATTTCTCCACACTGGTACAGTTCATATGAACGTGAAGAAAATGAAAGCAGACCAAATCAAATTAACCAGAATCTGAGTTTTCTTTCTAAGAGCATTTTAATACAAGATCCTTAATAATCCTAACTCATTAACTAAGTGTCTGGTGTATGCATTCCAATTGCCAAGGATTACCTTGAATTTTCCATCCTACCATTAATATGTTCCTACTCATCTGTCAGAAAACTGAAAGCATAAGAGATGGAGACTGGAAATTACCTCCTGGTATTACTAAAATTATTAAATGATATTTACTAGATAGAAGAGGCAGGTGAATTTGAGCACCTCTTGAAAGAGACTCAGGTCCTTGAAACAGAACAACCAACACATATTACAAGCGCAAATAGACTTTGTATTACATAAGGAGATAATGACCGTAGTAAAATAAAAATGAAATGAAAGCAAAAAATCTGAGGTTGTTTCAAATTTCATGAGAAAATTAGTAATTTTAAATCTGTATTATTCTGATCACTCTTATTCAGAAGGCCAAACTTTACTCTTTAATTTTCCATTAATAAATGCACAATTAAAAAAATATTATGCATCTAAGCCTGCTACCCAATTTGACTTGGTCCAAAGCACTGCAGATAGTTTTAACTTAAGATTCTCATTCAAACCGAACTTCATCTTTTAAAGAGGATAAATTACTTGATTAGGGGTATCAGTGACTATTTTCAATGAGAATCATCATTCTTAGTTCCAGTAATCTTAAAATCTACAACTCTTGTCAAAGCTCTAGAGTCAGAGGAGGTAGTCCAGTACCTCCAAAGGCTGATTCATCCTAATCTAAGACAGGTTTCTAAGGTACCTGGGACAAACTGGTACATAAGACTAGGTATTAACTAGAAGAAAGACTGTGTAAAATCAAAATATTAAATAGCTATGAGGTGATAAGAATTTCTCCTTCTCCTTTGGAGTGTACAAAGGATACTCATTCATTTTATCAACAGAAAGTATTATAAGAGAAAATTATGTAGCACAGAGGAAATTGACAGTCTCTAAACAACATTTACAAGGGGGAAAAGGAGTATGCAGAAAAAAGATCTTGTTAACACAAAAAATAGTGGGTCTCATTGTCCTTTTCTGGTGAATAAACTGACCTGACTCAAATAGCATTTAGAGCAGCAAAACATTTGCCTCTGACCCTGATCTTGCTTTTCTTGATACCAATGCATTATCACAATCAGTGAGTTGCAGGATTCAGAAGTAAACTTTCTGTTCTAACCTTGGCAACAGTGCAAAAGACAAATTCTTGTTACTTCTTATTTCACTATATCATTTCTTACCGCATGAAGCTCTTCACGCTTCACTCTCTTTTATGTGCTGCACTTTTTAAATTACATTTTGATAGAAATATTGTTAACACTAACACTGCTACTTGCTATGGCAAATACGTATTTTAAAACTTGCATACTTACAGAAAAAATTGAAGCAATAAAGTACAAACAAAAGGACCAAAGTCAGGCAAAAAAAAGAGTGATGTAACATAACGATCATTTGAATGAACAGAACATGGCTTATAGTAAGCATCAGCAGACTACATATCCTACAAAAATAGCTTATTGGGACAGATTTAGCTAAACATGTTATGACTAAAAATATCTATTCATTTTCCAGAGGCAAAATTCTCCCACAGATACAAGCTTGAACTGACAGCTTGTACCGGAAGTCTCCAAATTCAGATAAGTTACAATACAAGTTACACATCTGGTTATGACTTTCTTCTGTAAAAATATATCTGAAATTGACTGTTGCATATGAATACAAATCTTCAATCTCAGTTGATTCTGCATAAGTTTGGCCATTTTCACTCCCATGAGGAAGCTTAACTCAGCAACCAGGGTAGAATGCAAACATGACATTCAAAATTGTCATTCCACTTTATGGATCTCCCAGAGTTCACACATTCATACAAAAATCAGAAGCTGGCAGCATAAGTATCATGGTCTGATTCTTCAAAGCTGCATAAAAAAAGGCATGTTGACATGCTTCCCAGATCTGTATGTATACCCAATCATGGATATCTGTAAAGATGATCCCTCAATTCCAAAGTTAGAAAATCTCATGTTAGAAACAGCATAGCCAATTATTCCTAAACCCTCAGCTTCCTAATGGAAACAGTGGCATTTCAAAACTTATCAAGAAAACCAGTTGAGAAAACTTACAAAAAAAAGATGCCTATATCATTATGGAGGGCCTTATCTTGCAAATACATATAAGCATAATTTCATACCAGTGGGACTGCCCTCAGCAGTAGATTTAAGCACATGCACAGTCAAAGATTTAGTAGTGAATGAGTATCTAGCATCCTGGACACGTCTCAGAACAAGACATCACACAAGGGACATGAAAAATACACAGATGACTAACCTGGACCACTTAAGTACTGTGTAAGTGAACAGTGCAATCGCACCACTATGGGCTCTGTGCGAATTACATCCCAAGCAACAGCAATCTCTTCCTAGTTCAACATAAAAAGAGAAGAGACACCATTAAACATCATGAAGAACAGCTGCATTTTGTCAGTTTATCTTAAGAGTTGGTATAAACACCATCTATCCATTTACCCAATCGTGGAATATTTAGATGTGAAAGAGGACAAACTACTTCTTGCTAACTCTCTTAAAAGCAGTGTTAAACTGTTTCTGAAGTCAGAATATGCCCATTTCAACAGAGCGTGGGTTTCTACAAGGCACTACATTTGCAGTGTTTGCAGACACATTTCCATCTATCAAGAAATACTGCTTAAGAGCTGAGAAGAAGGAATTAAAGATGGAAAACACTCAAACCATAACACAGGGCAAAGCAAACATTTGCTCCCTCTTATGAATGACTAAAATAATTCAAAGTACAATCAAGTTCTTTTAAATTTTACAAGAGCCCAAGAAAAGCTTATGTGCCGTTCTGACCTGAGAATATGATACATATGTGCTGAAACTGACACTCCTAAAAGCACTATCTTGATTCTGTGTCTAGAACAGGCAGCTACTGCACAAATGAGGTCAGTGTGTGTGTGAAGTTAATGACAACATAACAGAAGCCATGCTGTCAATCAACAGCACCACTGCCTGTGTCTCTTCTGCTAGTCAAGCCTCTCCCTGATCAGCTGCAGGTGATGAGGAGCATAGAGGAGAGCTCCAGCTGACATCTGAAATCTGGGAAGAAAACTCTAACCCCAGTGTAATGTTAGAAAACAGCATTTCTTTATTCCTTACAATATGTTAAAGACAACTTGACAAATCAAGCCTGCACTCTGGAAGTTCAAGTTCTACATTTAAACAATTAAGACAGACACATGCAGTATGCTTGTAAATATATTCTTTCTTTTCCAAGAACTCATTAATATATGCTAATATCTCTCTGTGCATGCACGGTAGTGGCCTCTGGTCGTCTTCAACCACTTTATCCCATTTTTCCATCACCAGCTTAATCATAGTGACTTTTGGCTGACCTTTTTCCTCAATTTGGCAAACTTCCTTTGCTCGTTAGGCCATAATGAGCAATTTTCTATCTTAGTGCACTATAATCCAAAACAATATACAGGAAATCAAGGAATAAGTCTTTTCACCTGGTGGATGCAAGGATAAAAGTAATCTATTGTGACTCCAGTACTTCCATGAAGCAGGATCATTGAGAAAAACAAAGCTGTTTACACACCGAGCAAAGTTAAAATGGAAAGTTTTATGACCAGCACTTATTGATTCTTTTTGCTTAATCTTTAAACTAATGTACTGACCCCTATTACTAAACAAGCCTAGATCATGGCCAGAATCATCCCTCCTTCAGAATTGTATGAAGTGCTTTCACCTAACTAATGTCTAAGGTAGCAAAAAAGGAAACCCTTTATATCACTTAAAACATTTGCCATTCACAAAGAGGATTTTAAAGGATATATATATAGTAAACAAAAGTATAAAAAACTTTTAAAAACTGTGATTGTAAAAGGAAAAGGAAATGTTTCTGCTGGGTAGCAACCAATAACAAGACAACTTCTGAAGGTCAAGCCTCTGAAAAAGGAAGGTCTCAGTACTTGTCTCAGAGTCTGAAGTGTAGCAGAATTAAATGGGTATTAAAGTTCATTATGTAGTTCTGTGATTAGATTACTTACATCAAGAAAGCTAACATCAATATGCAGATCAATATCTACATCATCAATGGCTCCATATTCCCTGAAAGGAAGAATGGCATTACATTAAAGCTCTTTAAGATACTTCTCAGCCTCAGCCTAAGGAGTACTTATAACAGAGAAGATTTTATAAAGGATAACGATAAAGCATAATGTTGTCTGTAAAATCAGAATGTGTATAAATATACTTTTACACAGATCGGATCAATAAATCCAGCGGGTGACTGTCTGCTGCACTGAAAAACTTCTTTCAGATCTTGCTTAAGTAGGGTGCAACTTCTTAATTTATTTTTTTAAATAATTCTCCCAAACTCTTATACCACTGGTGTCACCTATTTTTGTCTAACATATTGCACAAACAAACCAAGGAAACAATAATGGTCATACACTGTTGCTATTTACAAAAAAAGAAAACCCTAGTTATATTTCACAGGTATTTTAGGTTTATAGCCAGTAACCTAAGCAGAGCCTTGAGATAAACAACTGAAGACAAATATAACACAGACTAAAAAGTGGCATATAATACCTGTGGGATTGCTTCATACATTCAAGTATTTGCTTGTCAAAAGGTAGCAATTGCCCCACAATGCGCTCAAGGCAATAGTTACGTTATTTTATCTGCTGTGTGCAGTATTGCTAAAGTTCCCAAGGTGCAGATTTAACTTATGCTCATTGATGTTTCATCTGTCGCACGGCAACAAAATGTAACAGAATCCTGTCGGGAAGGTTCAACCATTATTGCCATACCACCATCCGCTTCTGACGTCATGGGCCAACATAACAGAACAAGAGGCAATGCTTTTGGAGCACACCTGGTATAAAAGTGCATTAACTCTCAGTTTTTCAAACATCGGTTGACACTTTTTCAATGAGAAGCTTGCAGGTGCAGGAATTTTGCTTTTTAATATGTTAAGTTCCCTTTCTGACAGTAGGAGACCACAAAAATAAGGTCAGCTCTCTATGAAATGCATTTTCATGGGTCTCACTGTTAGATAAGCTTGTTGCAATCAGAGAAGTGGAGCTGTTGGAGAGGGATGAAACTGAATGCTTAATTCTGTGTTTATCATTTCCAAGAATTCATAAGTATTTTCCACTGTAATTGAATGCAAGAAGCACGAAAGTTTTCTACATGCCAAAAGCCACAAATGCCAATTTCTACTACAGTGAGCCTAAGGAGGTCATAATGAAACACTGATTCAACAAATTAGACGCATTAAAGTTTTTGAAAGGTTACATACCATGTTCCAATTTTAGAAGCCTTAGGGAGCACATTATCAAGGTATTCTCAATTTCATAGTTAATAGTTTGGCAACTAGACATTTATCTCATTCATTGCCTAAGCCAATACACAACTGTATGGATTTCAGTTCAATACATCTCTGAAATGTAATGAATTTCCACTTAATTTCAAAAGGTACATTACACCATATTTGTAGACATTATCTCTTGGACTAAAATAAAAGAGATTATCGTTTAGAGGTTAATGGGAATTGTTACTTGCAATATATGTATGCCTAAGTTTATTATCTCTATATTAATATTCTCTATATTTCATTACTTTGTTGTATGTCAGTTTTGATATTGTATTTGTAATTTTTCTGACAGGTGTTACATCTTGCCTGTTATTTTAATGAAATTATTAATATTATATAGATGGAAAATGAAGTTATAAAATACTTGAAGTGAATTAAATACATCATACAACCATGCTGTAGAGCAGAACCATGCACACTTGTACATGCCCTGAAAATTTTAACATAATCTCTCGGCAAACTCTCTAACTAGCTCTGAAAAAGGTTCCTCTATTTGCCTAAGTAGAGCTCTTCAGTTTCCAATTTTACTACAGTAGAAATCTTTCCTAAAATCTACCTAATTTCTTGTTTGCTGCCCACAATCTAGTCTCTTATTTTCTCATTACAGCAATAGAGAACATTTGATCACTCCTGTTTACAAACAGCTTCTGTCTTTTTTTTCCGGACTAGACAAAGCCAACTCCTTCTCCCTTTCCCTAAGAACAATATTTACTAAATCTCTTATCATTTGTCTTGTTCACCTCCAGGGCAGAAGACAATATGACAGAGAAAGAGTTTAACAAGGGTTTAGTGTAATGCTGAATAGCATTTTTCAACAAATTACAACAGCCTTATCAACTACCTACTGAACTGCAAAAGACAATGTTTTAGAACAGGCTTCCTGGGCCTGCTCTCAACACTGGCAGTTGTAAGAGTATTCAGCCATGAAATGAAGCCAAATCCAGCATTACTGTTAGCTATGAGAGTTCCTATCTTTTGCCAAATACACAGAAATCATAGTTTTAGCTATAAGGGTAAGTGTACGTAGAACTCATTTTCCAAATTTTTAAAGGTTCCACAATAAAAACAGTAAATAACATACCTGAGAGATACTGCATTAGGTCCATAGATCTCTCTCACTGCTATCAAATCAGCTTCCAGCTGCGGGTGTTTATGAAGTTCTCCATCATAGCTAACCTATTGGAAAAAAATAATAACCTAGGAGTTCTTATTCATTTCATTACTGGCATCTATCTAGGCTCTTGAAAGTTCCCCCTACAAAATATTTTTCATAGAGATTTCTTAACAAGCTGGATGGAAAGAATTCATTCCACTGTCCTGTATTGTCTTGAGGGCTGTTAAGGATCTCTTAAAATTTTAAAACTGTAAAGCAGGAGAAGAATCAGATCTCCCCAGTTTAATCATTCCAGAATAGGAGAGGACAAGCTTTACTCCATTTGTTGCCGTGCTCTCATGTATTTTACAGAAAGAATGACCTAGCCTCAACAAGAGAAGCACTAGACTATTCTATACATTAAGTGTCTTAGCATCTATTACATTTTCAGTCTGCATTTGAGACCATCGGGGCAATCAGATCAGATTGAAAAATAATTGAAGAACACATTTTTATTTAAAGAATTTTTACCAAATAGGAACTGAAGTAACATATATATAGATACCACACCAATTTTTTTTCAAACTCCACATGAAAAGCAGATATAGTTATGTTGGTGTTTACCAACATAAACAAAACAAAACCTGTGAGCTTGTCTAGCTGCATTATGTGAAATAAAAAATATATATATATTCTTTTATCTTCCATAAGGACAAAAGTCCTTATTAAGCTCATAAAAATCCACTAAATGTCTACTTCTATTTTCTTGGTAATCAATATGCCTGCTTCTGTTAATCTAACGTTACCTCTTTATGCCAATTAGAATGATAATAATTTCACATAAATTAATGAACTCTAGAGATTTAGACAGATTCAGACATGAGAGTAGGATTTGGTCTGTACCTTTGCCAAATTCAAAAAGGAAAGTGCTAATCTGTAATTCAGCCCTTCACACACGTAAATATATCCTTATACATGAATTCCAGCTGAGAATTCCTGCTACTGCAGAATGCTATCTAATTGCAGTACTATTTCTTCAGTTCTCCCAGATCCCAGTGCTGTTGCACTGCAGTTCTGATATCTGGAGCCACACTTGTCATTACATATCTAATTAAATAAATTTCAACTGAATTAAAATAACAACTGACTGATCAACTGAATAATTTGATTAGACCTGGTAGTCTTCAACTGTAAGGCACACAATTCATCAGCACAGCATATGCAATTACTTACAGATATCAGTGATATTCCCAACCAGAAAGGTATAAGCCAATTATCCTTGTTCTGTTTGGGCAGGCATGTCAGGACAATTTCCCCCACACACAAGCAAGGGAACAAAACCTGTTTTTTTTTCCCAAAGATGAATTCTTTCAGGATGTATCAATAATAGTTGTCCTGCTTCCAAAGAGGGCAGAGCAGTGATTTGTAAAATTGTGACTGTGGCTCACCTACCTCTTTACTGCACTTAATACATACATTTTTAACCACTCTAATGTACCAGTAATAATGTAATCCAAACAGAACGCTATGCAGAACAGTGAACTGTTCAGCATAATGCTTTCTGCCATCTATTTTCTGTTAGTAAGGAGTAATGAATTCCAAAAGAAAACAAAGAAGTGTTCTGGCAAACTGTTAGACCACAGTATGGTTATTTTCCATCCCTCAATCAGTGCTACGGACATGCTGATGTATGCAGAGGAGACTGCCAGAGTTTAGTATATCTAAATTTGCAAGTATGTTCTGTAGCTAAACACAAAAGAGAGAAAAAGAACCAGTCAGTAGTGCTATTGTTTCAAACTCCTATCCTCTATTGCAAGTTTAGAAGCTAAAGATTCAAAGTGTGAATTAACTGTCACAGAGAAAGTGAAAAAAAAAGTTAAAAAATCTGATAAGTTTGCAGAGTCAGAAGGGTCTGTGTTTAGAAAGTCTCAGTTTTAATCTGAGACCTGATTCAGATTATTTTGTCCCATATAATGACAAAAGGTTGCATTTTTAAAGGAGATTAAGTGATTTACAGACCTAAATCCCATTGAAAATCAATAAGACTTAGGCTATTGAATCACTTAGCTACTTTAAAGTCTTTACCCATTAAATCCTTAGGGAGGATTACACGCAGGTGCCTAGGAAGCAGATACAAGCATTTAATTCATGACCAAAAGGTCTTATCTTGTTTTCACTGCCCATCAAATGCCATTCCACGTTTTCAAAGCTCCTTGGTTCATCAGTTGCTCCTTGTCTTTCTAGCTAAAACCATTTCGAAATGTTAGAATTAACCTAGGCCTCCATCTTTTCCAGCTGTGTTGCACACAATTTACATTGGCTTCTATTCCCTCTGATTGTTCAAGTCAGCATTTTTGTCCCCTCTCTCTATGGCCACAGCAACCACTTCTCTCAAATAAAGGAGCTTACCGTACGTGTTCCCTAAATACACAGTCAATTACTTAGTCTTTCTTCATATTACTGAATCCCAGTACATGTGATTATCATTTAATAACTCTCAAAACTCACCTTATTTGTAACAGGACTGTTTTTTAAACTCTCCAGGAACTTAGTTCAGTAATGGTTTTCTATCTGTTTTGTAAGTCACCAATCACTTCAGTCTACAGATTTTCCTCAGAATGTCATTTTCTTGGCTAAGGAACTTTAAATTAAACATTTCCCTTTTTTAGGTTGCATTAAATATATTTTTGATGATGTCTTTGGTTTCTTGTCGTTGCTTTTGCTTTGTTTTTCTTATATTGGAGTTTTCTATACTGTAGACATTCACAATCACCACCTTTTTTAAATTGCCAATTTAATTGTAATTTTATTGCTTTTTTTTTTTTTTTTTTTTTTTTGGTCTGTTGCAATTTCTTCAATTAAATAAACTGCCTCAAAAAAAAAAAAAAAAAAAAAAAAGACAATTCAATGTAATGTAGTTCCAACCTACATACATATAATATAAAGCAACTGAATTCTGACTAGTAGTTACTATTGCACAGCTCTTTTACGTCTTACAAAATGATTTACTGCTTTTTGAGTATATAGGTAGAGCTAACATTCATCTGTTTGGGCACAAGCAGTCATCCTTTACCAGATGTAGTTGCACTGGTTCAAGAAGTGAGCACTTCCAGCTGTTTGCTGGCTTTTACTTCACCTTGAGGTTAATGCTCTTTCTGCAGAGTTGAAAAATGAAGCTAGTACACATAACTCATCACTACAGGGCAAAATCAGAAGATTCTTCCTCGCAGGCAGATTAAAATCAGCCTCTGCAGAGGAACGGGTGTACACAGCCCTCTCCAGTGCTCTGCAGGGTGCAGGAACAGGCAGCAGAAGTGAGGCAACTCCTGCAGTCATTTCTAAACTAAAAACAAGTCCACACCCCCTGATAGTTGTTTTCTCTCACTAAAAATACATGCTTTCATTACCAGTTTCAGAATCACTCTTCACAGATTTTTAGGGGTGAGCTTCCTTTATAGCAAACGTACAGAGCCTTAGCTTGTGTTTCGCCTGGAGAACAGGCTCGGTGGTGCCCTGCTCATCAGTATGCTGCACAGCCCGCTCCAAACCCAACCAGCCGGTGCTGCTGACGCACACCTGCAGCCTCTGCTCTCTGCTCTGAGGGCATGGATGGCTTCAGCCTTCAGGCAGAGGCAATGATGACTTTCACAAATATCGGCTGTAATTCCTTAAGATGTTCATTGAAACAAACAGTTCTTACAACGTAAGGGAGGAATTATTTCTCTGAGGTAATCTTTAGACTAAAAAGGTAAGAAAAATCTGAATGCAGAGTCTAGCAGCATGAAGCATTCTGTTGACAATGCAGAAGGTAAAGACATAAAGAGATTTTATTTCTCAGTGCATCGGAGGATGTAATAATAACTAATTCTACTAAAGGAACAAGGAGGAAAGGCAGAAAGGTACATTTACCTAAAAATATGTAGCATTTTCTGAGGTGAATTTAACCGCAGAGCTAAGAAAAAATGATAGAGTGTTGCCCAGACCAAAATTGTTTTGTAATAACCATTTTTACCATTAAATTGCAGTGCTCTTGACTTTACAAAATGGCAACCCTCCAGCAGGAAACAGATTTGGATCCATCCTGACTTCCCATTTGTATAAATAATAGGATAAGCTGTAAAGAGTAAATATATATTTCCTGGAAATAAGCAACTGGCTTCTATTTTCAAACACCCTCAAGAACAGTTGGATTTTCTGTTCTTACAGTTTTACAGATGTAAATGAACTCACTTTAAGTTTGACATAAATATACAATATAACATTCAATACTTTAAAATACTATGTACACATACAAGTCACATTCTACTTTGTATTGAATATACATACAAAATCAGTTATCACAGATTTGTAAGGGAATGAATCATAGAAGGTTTCAAGTATCAATTTCTTGAAACTTTTGCAAAAATATCCTCAATTACCTGTCCTCCGTAATAAAATTCCTCAGAATCATTATCTCCTTCAGAGTCTTCTTCAAGTGTGCTGTTGTGCTGCGACTCCTTAATTAAAAAGGAAAGTTAACAATGACATAAGCAATATGTCTGTCTTGAATTTAACATTCTGAGTACAATAATTACGTTTTTACAAATAAGTTGTACATAGCTTTAGGAAAAGCCGTTTTAGTATCATTTTTCCCAAGGTGTACAGTGAGCCTATTTTAAGAACAGTGAAATAGCAGACAAAGCCTGCACATTACTAGCGGTGCACAAAAAAAGCACCCTGGAAATACATCAGAGAAATAATACTTTGTCTGAGACACAGTATGGTATTTTAGGGAACTGGTGAATTCAGTAAGGTATTCAGAGCTACTTCACTTTCTGCTTCTACTAAACAAAGCATAATTTACCCACCAAGAGAGGTTCTGGACTTAATTCATTTAGCATTTTACTGATCTAATAAAGTTTTAATTTACTTTATTCTGGTAAATCAATTCTAATAGTTTAAGGAAATAATTCAAGCCCAACCATGAGATTTTTTAAGTTCCCCTATGTAAAAAGCTCGGACACACTGCTGCTTAATTACTATTTTTTAACAAAAGTACCAGTCTGTTGCCAGGAAAGTTAAATCTTAATTTTCTGACCAGCTCTACTCCAAGATTTGGAAAATTAAGTATTAAAAAGTAATATGCTTACCCAAGTAAAACTTACTATAATTGGGTTCTCTGTGAATAATTGCACTCAAGTAAATAGAACTGCTCATGGTACAGACTGCAGCTCAGCATGAGCTACAGTGTTGTATTCTGCTTCTTACCAATGCAGCCCTCATTTATAATCACGTAATTACTTGAAAATATTATTAATACTGTTTCCCACAATCCATTTGTTATTTCTAGGCCCTCTGTTGACAAGAACCCCCTAAAAATACCTGATAAGACCACAACACCTCATTTAAATCCAAACACAATGTACTTATTGCATATTTTGTATTTATGTCCTACACAGAACTGCCACAATGGAATAGAAATCAGATCTATGAATCACAGTAGAGAAGGTACATTTAAATTCTATATATTTGTAAACATCACCAATTTCTGTGGTCAGACAATCTAATCCCATCTCCTTATCTTTACCTCTAAATTCCTGCTCTAGTTACTGCATGCACACATAGAAGAAAAATTGTATTTCAGACAATTTCACAGCAATTTTCTGAGACGAGGCATAAAAATTGTATTTGCTTTTGCTTTACTGAAAAGAAACGAAGTGACTTCAGTTGTATTTGTTTAACAATAACCCTTGCTCAAGGGGAAGTCTGTCTTCAAACAGAACCCAACTGAACAAACTTCAGTACAAAGTAAAGAGAAATGAAACTCTCATACAAGAGTAATGACAAACCCATCCTATCCTAACCTAAACCTCTAACTGTCTAGCCAACAGAAATGGTCAGTGTTAGAGACTTATTTAAAGGCTCTTTCAGTATTTTCATACTTAACTACCTTGTTCAATTTTAAAAAATATAGTAGTAATTCTTACTGCGTTTGAATTTCTAATATTTACAGAGCACTGAAAACAATTATGAGACACAGGCATAAAACTTCCACTGCAGCCTTTGAAATCAAATCAGGTTGAATTGACTGAAAAAAAACAAAAACAAAAAAACCAAGCACCACGCCTATCATCAAATGACCTTTTCCATGATCAAATACAGATCAGAGTCTTAAAGCAATAGCCAGAAAACAAGTATTGCAAACCCAGAAACCAAACTTATCAGAGCAAGTATTTAAGTTAAGCTCTTGAATTCTTGATACAGTACTACAGTACTCATTCTCAGGCTTGGCATGGGAGCCTATGTGGCACTTTCTTTGAATCCCTAACACTGTAAGCCTCTGAAGACCTCATTTTATTGTCATTTCTTCCTTAACATCATCTCAGTGAGATTGGTTAGAGGCCCATGCCAGAGGCTTGACTGACAAGGCTTCAGCTTCAGCTTCAGATATTAACAGTGAATGTTGTCAGAAAAAGCTCTAGAGACTCCAGCTGGAGTGCTGTACACCACAGCAGTGGCCTAAGTGAACTAAGATACTTCTAAAATACGTGTATCTACAATTTGAGTAAGCATACATTTGAGAGAAATTCTAAGTCAAGCATTCCTGTTTTCTCTCATTTCTTAAAATACTTCTTAAAATACACATATAAGAAATACATACCTCTCCATTCTCCCTCTGTAATTTTGCTTTAATGGATAAGCAATAGTTGACATCACTGGTTTTTCTTAATTCTTAAGAGAAAAGGGAAAATAGGGAACGTCTGTGAAAAACATGAAATAATTTTGCATATGCCAACTCAAAATACTCAGTTGAAATAAATGGTGTGCATAATGTACATAAAGAAATGGGCACGATGGGCACCAAATTGTTTACAACAGTCTGAAATACAGAAGCCCACACATTTCAGAAATCTTATGATGTCAATTATCAAATAAAATTCAGCTAGTCCATCTAGAAGATTTGTTTTTCCCAATCAGTAATTTGCACTTTTGTGTAAAAAGGAGATCAAAATTCCCTACCAAAAATTAAATCAGATTGTTTTCTATTCAAAAAAATAAGCTATGTAATAATAATAAACATAATACTCCCTTCTGGTGAACTCTCAGAATTAAAACTGTCAGAATTAAGAATTAATTGCTCTACGCAATTTCTCTTACAGTCTGAAATCATCAAGGAATTTAGCTGATAAAACCTAAGAAACCTCTAAGAAATGTGCACAGGTCTAAGACTTCTGAAAAGGATGCCATTTTATGTATTAGCTACTTCTGAAAAGTATGGAAATAATTTCAAATGAAGAGGTTCCTAAAATCATTGGAATTATGTTTTTCCTACAGTCTCATTTTGTGAACCATTTTGCTTGAAATTTTTTGAAGTAATTCTCTAGAGGCAATGATAGTTACGGACTATTTCATTCCCAATGGTGAAGATTTCATAAAGTTTTAAGCAAGAGAGCATAAAAATATATAATTGAGAAATATTAAGCACCTCTAACTGTATTCAAGGAAAATTGCTTTAGTACAGACTGCAAGACACTAAAAGAATAAAATACATTCTGCCTACACAATTGTGTAGATCCATAAAAGGAGCATTTTAATTTATTAAATTCTGAAATGTAGGACAATTCACTACAGTAAGCCCATGAGGAACTAGCAAACTGTCCAATTGCATCCATTAAGATGTCTCACTTTAAGTAGAGGCAACATCTTGTCCTCCTTCACAACGCATGAACTTAGTAAAATCATCAGGATGTAAGATTACCTGTAGCAATTTGATGGAAAATTACTGGAATTGGCTCTGTTGTAACTAATACATCTTCATCATTATCAGAACTGGAAACGTAAGTGTTATCTACAAAAGAAAAACACCTTGCATGTTGAAGGCCCGCAATGCTTTGCTAACCCGTTCCCTCATCACCCATCCCACCCTTCTGTCATAAGAAACCATCTTGCCAGTGATTAAAGAAGCCCAGCATACATCTCCTGGTGTGTTTTCTCTAATAAGACTGCTGACAAAAAGAAAAATATCAAAAAAGATGGAAAATTAAAACCTAAATTTTATACAAGCAAACCCCTGGATTCCAATGTCACAGTTTTCAGGCAGTGTACCAAGCAATGCTCAGAACTGTTCTATCAAGGCTAATGGGGGTTTGAGCCAAGCTTTTCCAAAATGAAGAGTTCTTCAGTGCTTTTTATCATGCCTGAAACCAACACTCACACATGCAGAGTGAGCTTATGAGCACAATATTCACACGTGCCTGTGCCTTGTGTTAGTCTCAAGAGGCATGCTGAATTATCTTCTTATCAATGGAGAACATCTTTACAAGATTCAGGAAAAATAAAGTCTTAGGTGTGGATATGAATATGGAAATTATATTCTAAACTTCCTCATAAAATGTGAGATTAGGTTGCGTTTTATTTCCAACTACACAGAAGAGGAGCAGCAAGGTTTTAGGTAGTATCTGCAGAAGCTGATTTTGCATGAATTGTTGAACTGCCTACGAAGGAACTAAGATTTTGTTTTCTAATGAAATGGGGTGAAATAGACTTTGCACTTCATTGCAAAAAGACTGACAATTAAGACTATCCTATATAGAGAAGTAACAGAACTGAAACAAGGGCTATCATCACTTTGAACACCTTGATCACATCAGCAAAGAGCATCACTTTGCATACAATTGTAAGCATACTACTGCAATCTGGATCTCAAAGCCTTAGAGTGCTTCCAATGGAATGTTAGAAATGTTAGCATTAATTTATCAGTACGTTCAGCAGTATTATCCCTTGCACTACAGTGGTTCCTAGAAGCCTGCATTAGGACTCTGGGGTTTCCATAGCTGCCATGCTGCCGCTCACAGGTGGGGCCTTCCCAGCCTGTGGGGCTGTGAATCAGCCTTTCTGCCACTTTCACACACCTGCTGCATCTGGTGCAATCCTACACTCTCTCCTGCTTCCACTTTGTGCTCTCCCACAAGGTAATGTGGGTCATCTGAGCACAGTACAGCAAATACACCCTGTGAGCAGGTAAGTGCTCCGGGAGGCTGGCACTTTTCCCTGAGCGCCGCACTCTAGCAGGCACAGCAACCTGCTCCATCTGCTCAGTCTGCATCTGCTCTGCAGTTGGCACGGCATGATGAGCACAAAAGGGGCCCCTCCAGCCATCGGTCAGCTTTCACTCCTTCTGCTGCTTTTGTCCATGGGGAGGACAGGCCGTACACTGTGCGTTCAGGGCAGCTGCACTTTACCCTCCCCATGCCCACTGCCTTGCCTCCATGTGCACGCACACTTCACTTTCACTGCTTCAGTCCCTGCATAAAACAGAATTGCTCAGGTTGGAAAAGACCTTAAAGATCATCAAGTCCAACCACAACCTCTGGATATGAAACTCATGTCCGTTCCTTTCCAAAGCTGGGGAACAACTTTCTGCTGTGTAGTCTAATGAGCAGGAATAACTGAGATCATCATTTGGTTCTAAACCCAGCACTGTATAGATGGGGGGGGAAAGGAAATCCATGTGCTAGGATTCATAGCTGTATGAAAAAGTAGGAAATACAACAATCTGTGCTATAGAAAATATACCAAAATATACGTATATGGAAAAAAAGACAACTCAATTAAAGTTGTATTGATTTTAATTATATTTTTATGTCCACTGATTGTCATTCATTCTTGGCAGCTGGCTAGTACATTTCACTCACTGCCAAGCTTTTGTTTTTCTTTTCTACTTGGCAACTGCTACTATTTTTTTTCCATTTGTGTGGTGTTTTGTCTTTTTTTTTTTTTTTTTTCTTTTGTCTAATGAAACTTGAAATTAAGATACTGGTTTTCATTTGCTTTCTAGAGAATCTCATAGGCAGTGTCTGCCTGAACCTAATTCAGGGAGGCAACAAATCACTCACTACCAAGTGGGTTGTCTCCACCTCTGCTAAAGTCTAACATGGTCTAAGAAAAGATGCTTCTGTTAACATATCTATAATCCAAAAATAACTCAGATAAAAGACTGCAGCAGTTCTAAAAGTTTATGGCAGCCAGCAAGTATCAGTCAGAAAACATATTCATTAGCAAAATTCTTGCTGATGCAATTGTTCTCACAGGAGTCATGATCCACCCATATTAATGGGACTTCAGTCTAGTCGTTGATGGTATATTCTATAACTGTTCCTAAGGAACATTATTTTTCCTCACTTTTTTCAATGTTATGAGAAAATGGTTACCAAGGTATTTTGCTGTAACTGTTATTACCCTACCTCTAAAATTTTCAGTGATATTTTCACATTTTCAGCAATGTATAAATAACTCTCAGACATTACTGTGTCAACATTCTCATTAACTTCTTCAGCGTGCCTTTGTGAGCATATTTTTAGCTTTCACTCACAATTATGAAACTTTCAAGCACCTTTCATTATTGAAAGTTGTCATGTCATGTTATGGTTCCCACAGGTATGATTTAATGTTCAGCTGTTTGTAATCTTTTGATGCTTTATGAATCAATTCAGCAGTAGCTACACATTGTTATCAATGCCAATGCTGTGATGTGTAATAGCAATGGAAGGAGCTATACATAGTACCCACAGGTCTTACAGTATCCAAGATTTATTTGTGAGGTCACTTTTGGCTGAATGAACATTTGTAAGGCAAAAGTTTTTTCTCTTTCCATATATTGATCACGTACATTAGCAATTTATCTTATGATCAACTGACAGTTTTCTCCCAGATTTCATCTCCTGGATTTCAAAGCTTAATCCACTGTGTATTACATACCTTTAATCACCAAATGATACAACTTTGATATAGCTACACACTAATGGACTTAAACCTTGATCTGTAAAGACTTATCCTATAAGAAATGTAATCTGATGAGCACATGCTGCTCTGAACTCCAGCAACTAGTAGCAATGCTTAAAATCATCTTTGAGTTGAGGAGGACACCAGCACAGAGCTTCCCAGGGAGGACACCATCAAATTCAGATGTGTGTCTGAAACATCCCTAAAAATACATACTAGAAAAGAGAGAGCCATGATCAGCTCTTACGTTAACTTTAATACAAAGAGAGGAGAATCTGGCTTACCAAATCACATTGCCTATTTTTAGGATCAAAGCTGGAAAACAGCGAAGTGTCATTATTATTCCTAATTCATTAAACACCTCTTCATCGCAGAGCAGGTGTGCATATCGCAAAAGCTTGAGATAGAAATAAAATCAGCTCTTCCAAAGGCTTGAAGGGTTAGATTTCAATCAATAAACATGCACAGCTGGTTCACTCCTCCTCACCAAGTTAACTATAGTGTAAAATGAACAAATTCCAGTTGGCATTACTATATAGGGGGCAATGGCAGAAAATATTTATTAGGTTTTAGGGCCAAACTAATTCAGACCTTTAGACCACCGGGGCATACTGCAAGCAGCATCTGGTAAGGGAGGTTTGAGGTCTGTCAAACAGAAGAGCTTGCCAAGAGATTAAATCTCTTTTGCCCTGGGAGTAATTGCTGGTTCTATGCTCTGGACTGTCATTCAGTTTAGGGGTTCCCAGGGATAAAGTTCTGCAACCTCAAAATAGCTTAATCACTGAAATGAATAAAGCCATTCCTTAACAAAACAAACCACTAACATTCAACTCCTTGTCTTTCTTTTCATTGTCAGAGGAATCAAGTGACTGATTAACTTATGAATATGACTGTTTATTTTATGAATCAGTCTGCACCACTTGTTGAACAGATCATCATTACTAGCACTTTTTCTTCCAGTTGTTACTAGTGAAAAAAAAATTCTCTCTCACAAAGGTTATGAGTATTCTTACACAAAATCTGTTGTATTTATCATCACTACTGACAGTAATTTCTCTCTGCCTCTGTTTCAAACACTGGTGTTTTGAACAGGCACAGCTTACTGCTGCTTAACACTGAAGAAGATGAAGACATTGCTATTGCAGAGATTGTAAAAGAAAAAAAAATTCTTTTTAGACATATTACAGAGATGTTATGGAAAATAATCAAAAAAGGACACAGGCTTTCATACCATCTATAGTATTAACATTATTAAATAGTCCCAGGTACAAAATACACAATGTGGTACAATCTTGCACTTATTGTACATTATTGTACAATGCCTGCCTGCCCTCAGCCCTGCTTCACTCTCCCATTTCTGCTTCTGTAGATTATCTGCCATGAGAATCTACCTATAAAGTAACTGTGCAGGCTGTCTGTGAAGGAAATAGTGGAAATAAGTAAGCTGCCAATCAGCTTCTACTCTTGGCCGGTTGCCTTTTATACAGGTGATTCACCTTGTCTAGGCTGGCCACATGGTTACACAAACTCGTTGGCCAGCTCAGCTCAGGGTAAAGCAGAGGCAGGACTGAGCAGCTGGGAACAGCTTTGCAAGCTTACATTACCAAAGACATACCCACACACAAGCCCTTGGCTCCAGCAGACTCTGAGAAGCATCAGTGCACAGTTTGCAGGCTTAACTTTAAGAACATGAGTAGTCTCATTAAGGTTTAATACACTGAAGTGCTTTGCTGGCCCCATGCCAGACTGCTCAGCCTCTTGAAGGATCAAGCTTTATCTACCATGCCAAAGAGGAGTTGGGCATTTTCTCGCTCCTCTGTCAATGTTGGCATCACACGCTCTGGTCTCAGGGAACCTGTGAACCAGGTTTTCTCACCCTGACCCAGTTGATAAATGATGCCTGAAAAGGAGAAATGACTGTGAAAATTATCTAACTAACAGGAAGTGATTAGCACAAGGATGCACCTGGAACAAATTAACACCCTTTCAAATATTCTCATATGAATATTGTAAGTTATAATAACACATATACATATGTCATGAACAAGAATGTTGCACTGTACCTGGGTAGTCCTCAGAGACGTGCACTGAATAGGATACACTGTAAAAGGAAAAAAAAAAAAAGAAAGAAAGAAAGAAAGAAACAACAGAATTAATAATTACAATAACTGCTGAGGTAAGATTTTTTTTCCTGCTCCTGTATTATCCTATGTTTATTTATAGAATCCCGATGGTTTCCAGAACAGAAGCTAACAGCTATTTTGATGGCTTTTGAAGTGCTCAGCTAAGAAAAAAATGTCATGCCCATTCTGAAAGTTTACTGTGCTGAACTAGCACATCCTGATTTCAACCTTCTTAAAAAGAATATGAAGACTCTATTATATTTACTTCAGAGTGATATTTCACCATGTACGTTTGCCTAAATAAAAAAATAAATAAAAAGTTGCTCTGTGAACGCCATATATAGAAAAGTCCAGCTTTCTCTACAGTTCTTTCCAGGTTCTACTCAAAGCCCAGCCTGAAGCCTTTTGTGCATCTGGGTACCTGTTCATACTTCTGTTACTCTCAGTAACGGAACTGTAGCAGGCTCTGTATTGCTTAGACTCCTTCCTCTCAACAAAACCCCACATTTATAAGACTTGTGGCAATCCTGTTTGACACCTATATCTCTCTGTCAAGCTGAGTTCAATTCCTGCCCCTTTATTTATTTATTTATTTATTTTTAAAGTCGATGTACATCTTCATTTCGATTAAAAAAAAAATCAATTCTATAGCATGCTGAAAGCTTTCTGCTGTATAATTCATATTCTTTCCATCTCTAAATTCTATAAATTGTATGTATCAACCTACACATTTAAAGAATACATGATGCATGTTCATGTCTGTAGAGAATTAATGAGACAGACAAAGACAGAATGGCACAGTTCTCTTAATAAACTTTACGGCGCATTGTGCATTGTTGAAAACAGATTCAGAGCATCTTTTTCAATTACATGAATACAACTCCCATGTAGACTATAAAATGAATTCACATATGATTTTTCTCTCAAGGACTTCAGCTAAATGAGTTCTACTTTCAAAATTCAATGATGGTAGAAGGTAATCAATACAAAAAAAAAAAAAAAAAAAAAAAAAAAGATTTCATACTTTCTTCCATAAATCAATCTATTACAAAACAGCTCTGTCACCTGTTTTTTTTTGCACATAATCTTTTCTAACATAATTCGTTTTATGTACTGTTTGACTCAGAAGCAGAGATGCCTGTTTCTTCAACAGCTGCACACATTCACATAAGTGGAAGCAGAAAGTGTTTATTATAGCTGACAACAGATTTAGCCACACAACTCTTGATGCTTCAGTCATGCCAGGATTAAATCCCATCATTGTGTAAAGCCAACATTTTGTGACTTTTCTCTTTTAGCTCTTTTCTAGATATTTGGGTAGGAATCATCTGTAACTTATCGTCTTGGAGCATTTTCCCTAAGGACTGGGGGATATTGAAATGTAGTTAATCTCTCATGGCATGAAATGCCATTATTTTAAGAGGAAAATATTTCAAAGTAAGGGAACATTATACATCTCAGTACAGTCATTTGTGGAGAGTTTTTTCCTTTGGTACAAATGACCACAAGAACAAAACACAAAGCACAAAAACAACAAAAACAGCAATAAGTTTATGAAGAGTCTGTTCATAGTAAAACTATCTTCAAGAAATTGTATTTGCAGCCATGACCTTTACCCAGAGCAGTACTAGACTGGCAGCTTGCGTACCTCTTTGCTGTCTGCTTTGTATGGGTTTGTTTGACTGATGTTAAACAGAATGATGTTCAAGTGTAGGCTTTCATCACAAAGAAAAGAAAAATCTTTCAAGAACCAAGCAAATACTCCATGTTCAAACCAAAAATCTTCTCAATCCATTTTTAAACCTGAAGCAAAGCAAGGAAATTCATGTACTTACATCAAATAAATAGATAGATAGATAGATAGATAGATAGATAGATAGATAGATAAATAAATAAATAAAGTTGAAGAAAGGAACAGGGGCTCAAGTAGCTACAGAACTCCCTTTAGTGAAGATATTCAAAACTTGATTTGGTAAGGCCCTCTGCTACTTAACCATGACGACAGATGTTATTTCCACTTTGGTCCTTCTTTGAGCAGAGAGTAGACTAGATAGCCCGCACAGGCTGCTCCCCTTGTGAGTTATTCTATGCTCCTATGTGCAGAAACCCTGTAAAATTGTGTTTCTCTTCCTTCTTCTTCATATAGGAGCTGTGGCAGCAGCAGCTGTGGTCACATTAAATGGAAACTCATGAAAAAATACCCTTCTGGGAAAAATATTTGAAAGATGGAAATAAATTTAAAGATTAATGAAGATGCAGGTTAGAAATAACTTCAAACCACCTCTTGCAATGACTGTAAGCAAATTCAGGGTCCAATACAGAGCCCAAAAAGTTCCAGTAGTCTCAGCACTGTGACGAATATTACACGGAAGGGGAAAGGTAGAAATTATATGAAGTAATTTTTTTTCCCCATAAATCAAAATAAAGAATCCTATCACAGATAAAATTTTGCACCAATATCTAATGTCATTTCCATTTGAAAAGCATTAACAGAAAGTCTAACTGCCAACTCAAAATCATAACATTTTGGAAGTAATAATGGCATCTGTTAAGACTGCCACCTCAGAGGAGAGATTTTTAAGGAGATCTGAACCAAAGCCTAAAAGCAAAATACTTGAAAATGGGATATTCACTTTCAATTAGATAAAACAGAAGCTTTTATTAGAAATAGTACTGATTTGGATTTGGAACTGAATAAGTGTAGCTTAGTCCTCAATTCAGCATTTTTTTTATTTCCTGTGTTGGGTGTGTTTAACCTGATCACACTATTAGCCTCTCCATTCTAAAAACAAACAAACAAACAATCAAACAAACAAACAAATTAAAAATGGGGGCACGGGGACAATGTATAAAATTGTCTTCTGTTTAAATTCTGATTTTCAGTGCACACTGAGGTCTCTGTGCTGTGAGAGCTTCAATGTCCAAAGTCACTGTATGTTGAGAAGTATCACATCAGAAAGATCTCCCACAAGTACGGACTTTCAGATAGGTCATTCCACTTGCACACACTTAAAATCCTACTGGAGAGAAAAAATTGCTTGCTGGAGCCGCTGGAGAGAGGAAGTGCTTTGCTTGGGCTCATAGGCATATGTTAGTTTTGTTTGGGCTATGGAAACAAAAAAGCCACAATTACTGAACAGAGCACGACTTGTTTTTCTGTTCCAGCTCGCCTCTGTGACTGCCATATATGATCACATTTGGTTACATTTTTTACAGTAAGGATAAAATGCTTCTTACCAATTGTCCACCTGAGCTGTCAGAAACACAGCTACAGCAGGCTAACACAGGTCTCTTAAGAGGTTCCAGTACTGCAGCACTGAAACATTTTCCCATTGATTTATTTAATAAGATTTGGAACCAAGACAGAAACACAAGACACTGATAGCTCAAAGCACCTTCAAAAACCACAGACTTCAGTGAAGGCGCAGATGTTCACACCTCTCAGCGTTAAATCCTTCCAGAGCCAAAGAAAGCCTGCACTGAAGCAGTTTTCTTGTTTAAGTACTCAGAAATGCAACTGGAATGAATTTAAGCCTGGTCTCCACACTCCGCACAGAAGTAAAACTTGATTATTTCAGTGAAAGATGTGATTTTTTCTTCTGGCAAAGCAGCTCCTCTGTACAACCCTGGTACAGTTACATTGCTATAAATACAGCTTATAGCACTATAATTTATGCCCATTCCCATAAACACATTCAAGCCAGCCATCACCACTGCTAGTTTCATTCTATTGCTTCTATTGCTTCATGAGCACAGTTAAACTCTTCGCTGTAAACAAAGCCTCAAAGATCATTTTATTTCTGCTTTATTCAGCTCAGACCCTCTCCAGAGGGCATCCCGCAGTACACGTATTTCTCACCCTACAAGCTCAGAACAACCTTCAGTCTATAAATGGTCTTGTAAAATTTTTGTTATTTAACAAAAGTAAAGTACCATATGAAATTAGTGAGAGATGTCGTGTTTCCCTTGAGATTTTAATGTAAACTTCTTACTTCTTGAAATAATATGGTCAGAACTCCAGCCTTAGTAACAATTCTATTCACAAGGCACTTCTTGCAAGCATTTTGTAATGTATCTTTTAACCGTATCTGTTCCTTCTTCAGAGAGATTGTCCTGAAAAGATCTATCTGCCTTCAGGAATTAAGTCATAACTTAGATTGAGAGCCAAAACATAACTGCTGTTTTTCATATGAGTCTGCCCCATTTTGATAAAGAACAAGTACATTCACCCACATTTATTATTACTGAAATTTCCAGAAGTTAAACAGGACAGTCTTTGCAGATTCACAGAGCCATTTCCAGAGGCAGGATCCAAACCCACATTACTTAGTGAGTAGAAGCAGTATATGCAGACAGCAATATGAGCCTCTAGCACTTGAATCTAAGAAAGGTAGACCTAAATTGCCTTCAGCTGTCCCAGCCAAGCAAAATTTTTGAGGCAGTAAACCACACTCCTGCACAGGAGTTGTGTGTAAGATATGTCTTTTGGGGCTCAAACTGAACATACTACCAGGCAATACAATACACAAAAATGCAAGCTCCTGAGCAAAGAAAATAAATAAATAAAACAAAATAAACAGAATCATGTAAACTGCAACAGGCAGAAAAGTGAAAGGTACTGCACCTGTTTATTCCCTTAAATATAACAATGGTCTTGTTTCTAGAGGATTAGTACAAACAAATAAAAGAATCTAGAGACAGCAAGGTTTTTTGAAAATAAAGGTTTCCTGACAAACTTGTACCCATCATTTTGCCAGGCTGTATCTCTCTAAATCAATTTATAGGATTTATTGGATTGTTTTCCATGCCTTGAACTGTGTTTTTTTTACCTATCATGGCAAAAACCATAGGGTCAGACATGCATCCTGAAGGCACAACAGTGACACTGTAGCAGAAGTATATGACGTATCTTCCCATCACATTCACTTTATCTCTTCTTTATGCCACCTGCAGTTTCTCTCTAGGAAAGAAATCCTTCAAGCTGAATTTCCAACTGCTTTTCACAGCAGAAACAGCATGAAGCATCTGGTACAAGTCTAAGATTTATGCCTATGGAACAGTTCTGACAATTCAACCATTTCTGTCCCATGGCAACAGCTGACTTACTGCCTTATTAAGTGTGGAAATTGTGATGTAGTTTCTATTTCAGTTTTAGCTCTTTCTACTAGAGCCAGAGCTCCATGTGCGGCTAACAAGCTTGCAGAAACAAGATTCTTTGGCATGTGGAACTTATGATAGTCTAAAGCCAATCTATCACAAAATGTAAGAAGAGTAAATAAGACTTTCTTCATCTTTATTCAAGAGCTGAAGAACTCATAGGTTATTTTTTGTTTGATGGTCAAAATCCACAATCTAGTTCATCAGTGAAGTAATGGAAGAAGAGGATGTGCAAAGCTCTGTACAAGAAAAGCAATACTAAGACTCAGCAAAGTAAGTTATGAACAAATACAGAAGATTAAATGCGGCTTTGGGATTGATTATATGCCTTCTGAACAAGTTAGCAAGCTGAAAGAAAGGTTAGTGAAATACTTTCCAGAAAAATAAAATTGTACTGGTGAAAATTTTGGGTTGAGATCCTATATAATACTTGTGAAAATTTATCATGATACAAATGTGATGCTTTTACTGTCCACCATGGATGAAGCAATAGGAAGGAAGATGAACAAAGTCCAACTGAACAGATGCAACAGAAATAGTAATTTTTTACCAGTTTCTGGTTATAATTACTCTTTTTTTTTTTTTTAACTTATCTTCAGTATCTACACATGACATGTAACAGAAGAACAACATTTCACAAATATCCACTGACTATAAAAAAAGTATTTTCACTCTCATCTTGCTTCATTTCCTAATCTTTGAAAATGCTTCCAAATCTTTCTGTGGATTTCTATTATTTTGTGCCCTTTAGCCTTCTTTTCTACTTACAGAATAATAGAATCATAGAATCACTAAGCTTGGAAAAGACTACTAAGACCATCTAGTCCAACCACCGTCCATCATAACCATGCCCAATGAACCATTTCCCTAAGTGCCACATCCACATGTTTCTTGAACATCTCCAGCATCAGTGACTGCCATCTCCCTGGGCAGCCTGTTCCAATAGCACACCACTCTTTCTGAGAAGAAATTTTTTCTAACATTCAACCTGATCCTCTCCAGGCACAACTTAAGGCCACTGCCTGTAGTTCTGTCACTAGTTACCTGGGAGAAGTGGACAACCCCCACATTGCTACAACCTTCTTTCAGGTCACTGTAGGGAGTGATAATGTCTCCCCTGAGCCTCCTCTTCTCCAGACTAAACAATCCTAGCTCCCTCAGCCACTCCTCTTAAGACTTGTGCTCCAGACCCCTCACCAGCTTTGTTACCCTTCTTTACACAAAACCACAATTTGACCCTGAGGTTGGACTCTTCCCACAGTTTCACTTCTGACCACTCTTTTTGATCAAATGAAAGAAAAGCAGTTCAAAATGAATTCTAAAACAACAATGAATTCTAAAACAAACGTCACTCTTTTTTCAAGTAACTGGTCTGAGATGAGGCATTCAGGTAGTAACTGAAAAACTAGGTTGGCCCAAGAGAATCTGGAATATTTAAGAAGAAACAAGATACTTTTTTTTTTCTTTCTTTTTTTTTTTTTAAAGCTGGCCTTATTAGAATTGGCAAATTCTATAAAGAGAATTAAAATTAAAATCCAAAAGTTAAAGGTGCTGCAAAAGGATTCAGTGTCAAGTTCTTCTTCCAATTTGTATGAAGATGACACGCATGCAAATAAGAGCAAAAGAGACCCAGCAGACACAAGCAGTAATTTTCTGCATCAAAAATCTCTTCTGCTTAACGGACTCTGCCAAAGACAGACTTTCCATTATCAGAGATAAGATACAATCATTTTTCTTTATGCTGAAATCAGTGCAAATTTAACCACTCCTTTTAATAAAAGGAACTGTAAAATGGGAACTATAGTAATAGTTATTAATAGTTATGACCACAGCTAAAGCCCTATAGACCTTTGGTTAGGCCAAAGAAACTTAAAGCAAAATCCGCTCTCAGTGTTGAATTGTCACAGCCAAAGTAAATGATGTTAGTTTTTTTGACTGTGAGCAAGTGAATTAAAAAAAAAAAAAAAAAAAAAAAGCAAAACAAACAAAACAACAACAACAAAAAAAAAACCAATCCTGCTCCTTTCATGCTGAAGCTACTGAAAGAGCCCATCCCACTCAGGACATTATAAGCAGAGGAACGGTTCCACTGATGCCAATTTTCAGAAATAAAAATAAAATGATGGCAACATTCTAGTTGTTATTGTTGGTATGCTAGTTAATCAACTACAATGTCTTTAATAAAAATACACATGGAACTTTAAAAATATAGTTATAAGCATATATTTATAATATAATGTATTCTTTTAATGTATCGCAAATCACATTTGTGAGTGAAGTAAGTACTGTTAGCACTTACAAGATCAGCAAGTGCTGTATTTCATTCATTCATGGTACCTCTAAAATGTAGTCCCAATAATGGGACAAAAACATGAATAGAAGTGAAAAAAAATTCAGCTGCATAAAATATTAAAAACAAAGCTACACCCATCTTCAAAAAGAACAGCAGAAAGACTCATGCAAGTTTTAATCATGTGACCTCCATATTTCTGAAGATAAAAGTTTGCATAAGGCTTTTAAAAACACAAATAAATATGCATGCATTTTACTCATTCAAACAGTCAAATAAGTACATAAGCAGAAGACCTACGTATTTTTTTTTAAATAAAAGTGAAGTAAAAACTGATGCCATTAAATAAAATAACAGTTACCATCATTATTATTATTTTTATTATTATTATTTATATTATATATATTTTATATATATATATATATTTATATAATATATTATATAAATATTTATATTATATTTATATTATTTAGAAAAGATGATTAAATAAGTAAGATAAAAAGTAAAAGGTAATGTTCTCTTGCACTTAGCACAGCTATGGAAGAATATTCTCATTATAATAAAATATTCTCATTATAATAAAATTTATTTTGTTTTATATAAGGGGACTTGGAATTAAATCCCACTGAAGTCCAACAGAGTTCTTAGAATATGACAAGACTGCAGGTAAGTTGCACAGAAAATACAAGATTTCTGGCCACTGACACTCCTGGTGTTTCTATAAAGAAGAAGTAAATTATTTAGCTAAAAAGTTCACGTTGTTTTTCACTGTACAAATTTTGGTGATTTTTTGTTTGTTTTACACATTTGCAACTTCCTATACAACTGGACTGTGAATCATTTAAATGTGTGTCATTTTCAGGATTCCTGATTGAAATAAGAATGCCTATGGACTCCTAAACAACTTTTTAAATACTACTGAAGTCATTTTGAATTGCACGCCAGCAATTTGTTTTCACATATACAGGCCACCTGAAATCTCCTTCTGAAGCATATTACTTCCTTGAGTTTTCACATCCCCTGTCGTCCAATAATTGACAACCCAGCATCAGGCACATCTAGTCTTGCTGCTATATAGAGGCTGGCTGATAGCAAAGAACTGAATTTGTGCATACACCCCTTTCACTATGCATCAAATCTCCCTCCGGCACATCTGCAGTTATATGGGAAAGAATAACATGTGCCTGTGTTATCTTCTTCTCTAGTTGCTGGAGAACGTGCACGTGTGATCATGTATAAGAGGTTCCAGGCAAATCTAACATTTCTTTTGATGACAAATGAAAACTATTTCAAAGAGATACAGGCAATGTCAATATATCAAAAATGGCACTGCTTTCATTTATTGACAACCTGGAGGAAAAGTGGTTCTGAGTCAAAACTACTACATATTTGCATTTGTCACTAAGAATAATTATACCACTGACCCTTTCATACAACCAAAGCATATCTGAATCAAATGGTGAACATTATTCATAAAGAGCTGCCTGATTTAGCATGTTATTTAAATAAAGAGGACAAAAAAGACAGCAGCTCAACCATTTTCCTTGTGCAAAGCTTCCAGTGAAAAAATGCATAACTTCTAGTAAATGCGCAGAAATGTATGGGATTAGTCACTACTTCAGCAAACATGAAGGTACTCTTTAAGATTACCAAGGACACTTGGAAAAAAGTAAAAAAAAAAGCATGTGCCATGTGTCGTTTTGAGGCTGGATAAGGCCCTGGGCAACCTGATCTAGTTGTGGTGTCCTTGTTCATTGCAGGAGAATTAGACTAGATGGCTCTCAGAGGTCCTTTCCAACTCTCAGAATTCTATGATTCTGTGATTTGCATTCTACATAAAATTACCCCAGAATATGACTGTATGTTCAATGTCAAATTGTCCATAATCAGACCATATAAGAAGTGGATTATTTCACCCAGGAATACATAAAAAAGTGCCTTTGCTGTTTTCTTGCAGTCACCCTGTCTGACCATCGCCAGATTGATACTGATTTCTTTAAATCTCTCCTTTGTGCTCTTTCTCTCCACTGGTCCCACTGGCTTGCATTCTCTCTTTCCATCCTCCTCATTAGTTCTCTAGCCAAGTTCAGTCTTCCACAGGATACAGAATGCAAAAGAAACTCTGGACACCAAACTCAGCACATAAAATCATAGCCTTTGGTCACCTTACTTCCAGTGTTGTGCTTTTTCCAATTCAGATGAGTTTTGTTCAGTAGAATAAATTTTTCCACTGTTCATCTTACTTGTCTTTTTGGAGCACTGCTGTAAGAAGGAACGACATAGTGTGCTCTTTTTGGAATCAGTTAGGAGTTATCTCAAAGCCTTGAGGTTTTGGTTTACACTGTTCCTTCTTGAAGGCTTTTCTGAGGCTTATTCTTTTGCCTGTAATTTTACTAACTCAGTTATCAACTTAGATCAACTGAACAGAAGAAACCTTTCCATCCCCTCTACAAAACCACTGTGTTGAGATCTTCCAAAACAAGAAGAAAACGACAAGAAAAGAATTTACTGCGATCTCATGGCAGAGAAACAGGGTAAGCTCCAGACTGAACAGGTACAGCATAGCAATGTCCCAAGCAATAGAAGTGAGGAAATCATGTCAAAAAATGTTTGAGCCAAACTTTTTAACAGATAATCCAGCATCTTGATAATAACTAAATATATAAATAAAGCATCTATAAATCCCTCAACACATTCATTGTTTAATGTCATTGTGCCCCTAGCAAACAAAGAAGCTCCATTCCTCTACATACAACATTCAGCAAAGGAGGAATGTCACAGAAAACATTCTTAGACCACTCCCTAATCAGTTAGCATTTTGCTTGTTTATCTAGTGAGGTGCAGAACAGCCACAACTGTGCAAGGAAGAGATAATACAATAATAATACACAGTTTGTCACACATGACAGAATCAAAAATATTCCTAGTTTCCCCACAAACAAATTCCCCAAAACTTCTTGGTATTGCTGAAATACTGCATCTGTGCACCACAGACCCACAAGGATGTGTTGTGGTCAGAGGCAAGCTTTGCCTCATCAACCTAATATACCCAAGAACAAGAGTGGTGCCAGAAGCAGCATGAATCAGGAGAGTGGTCAAGTGGTCAAGGATGCCTGTGACATCTCTGCCACTATATCACATTCATGAAGAGTATGCACTCATGAACAGGAAACAAAACAGAGGATTCACAGTGAGATGACAATGGGAAAAGACAACTTTTTTTCCTCTCCTTTTCAGATATGACAGGTTCAGTTTGAGGACACAGGTGAAATAACCCTTCAAATACAATATTGAGTACAGGTTGTCCTGAGCTTTAGAAAGATGTCAGCAAATGAGAGGGAGTTCAGGATTTATCAAGAAACAATTGCCAAACTGGCTGAACAGGTTGACAAGGAATAAAATGTGAATTGTTTCAGACAGCTAGGT
Organism: Phasianus colchicus; assembly: GCF_987193195.1. Lineage (NCBI taxonomy): Eukaryota > Metazoa > Chordata > Aves > Galliformes > Phasianidae > Phasianus > Phasianus colchicus. The sequence goes on from NC_143476.1 coordinate 77,088,211, forward strand.
ATACAGTGTGGCAAATCAATGAGCAAGTGTGGTAGGAAATATGATAGTACTGAGACATATTTTCTAGAGGGCAAACAGGAAGATGAGTATCATATTTATATGATTGCCCAAGGGAAAATGACAAGCCATATTCGGGTGAAATTAGAGAGAAAAGTATAACTCAAACATAAATCAGAAATGGTGAACCCCATTAAAAGTAAATTAGTTTCCTGGGGAAGTGGTGGCAAGCTAATCACATAGCCATTTAAAATCAGTCAGGAGAAAGAGCTTAACTAAAATTTATGGAACAATTTTGTATTGGCAAGGATACTAACTAATGCATTTCCCACTGCTAGTTTCAAAGAGCTCTGAATGAGTAGAATGTTACTTGTCTTCTCAAGAGTAGCTTTGAGAACAAAGTTCTAGGTTGAAGATGACACTGATGACTCTCAGTGTGACTCACACACAAAAAAATCAAAGTATGCTGCCTGTACAGGATTTCAGTAGTGTGCAGAATAACAGCAGCAGGGAATTTCAGTTCAAAAACTTTTTATACATTTGAAGAGGCAGCATCATCTACGTTCTGAAGCACTTTTTCTGCCTAAGGATCATGGATTTTAGCTGTTTTTGAAATTCACTTGCATTCTTCATGACAATGCAATAGAATGCATATTGCACTTTTTTCTTTTTTCTTTTTTTTTTTTTTTTTTGAGCATCAACTCATCTAACGATTTAGCACATCTAATATGGAATAATGCCTAAATATATGTACTGTGTTTGGGTCACAGAACGCTTCTAGACACATGACTACTCTAATAAAATTACATTTCATACCATACACAGACACATATGAATATTCTCTGGCAGATATCTCTATAGAAGATGCCTAGTAAACTACAGAACAAAAAAGAATAATCAAAGTTTAGTACACTATGCCAACACATAGGTAGATTTTGAATACTATTTTAACTTGTAAAGATATAATTCAAAAAATCCCTCCCCTGGTCTTAATTAGATCTCCAGTATCTCAAAGAACTAATTACATGTCAGATGAAACACTGATTAAGAAGTCTCCACATTTTTGCAAAGGAAGAGGCTGGTCTATTCTCAGTGCTGTTGCTGTGAGTTGCCACATGCCTCTGAGAAAGAAAAATGCACACATTCTTAAAAGGTGATCAGTAACTGCAAAGTGTTCAGCCACTGGTTTGCCTCTCACATGTGCTAAATCTCTACTTCAGTAACAGAAATCAATGGGAATCATCTGCAGTTCTGAAAATGAGTCTAGATTTAAAAAATAATTAAGAAATAAAATTCGTGCACAGCTAACACCTATTATGTTCCCTTCAAAATCTCATCAGTATATATCTACTATTTTAGATAATTCAGTATCTAATTTAGTTATACAAAGAGTTGATAAATTCAGGGAGTTGGCTACCTAGACACTTTCTACAAGGCCTGACAGTAAAATTCTTTGAGAAATTGATAAAAAATTGATAAAATATGACTCAGGTGAAGGCTCTCAAAATTGCTACAGACTTTTCTCACACAGACAACAGTCTTGGCCCCGTGAAATTCAATAAGCAAAACTCTCACAAACTTCAAAATAGTTTACCCTTCATCTTCTTCATCAGCAAATCTACAGTAAAAAACAAAACAAAACAAAAACACAGAGAAAATGTATTCAGTTCATCCCTTCTTTACTCTCTGGTCTCTTTGTACCGTTTAGCATACTCCACTACCATCAAAATCTGGAAAGTGTCCTGAAGACTGGAAACAATCTGTGAGTTATAAATTCTGTAATCAGTCAGTCTGTGAAGTATTTCCACTAAGACTAGAGAATGAAGAATAATCACGGCCAGGAAACTTCAGTCTTCTGCTATTGTAAGATTAAAACCACCAGTCAGTCTTCCACTAATGCAGAACTCTTAATCTGAATTCCACGTTAATAAAGGCAGAAATACAAATATTGATGAAAATTATCACAAAATATCACGTGAACAGCAAAATTTAACCTATCAAAAGAAAAAAGATCAAACTCCAAAGAAAAATGCCTCCCTTCTTGGTGCTTTGCTAACATGCTCCTGCAGTGCCTTGAAGAACTGCACAGCTAGCAGAGCACTAGGCTGCAGAGAAAGCAGCAATGGAAGCAGCAATGCAGCTGCAAATGTACGTCACCCTGCTTACTGAAGCCACTGTTCTCAGGCACCTAAATATAGAGAAATAGAAGTCTGATTCAGATGTATATCTTAAATTTGGGCCAGTTTAACCAATTTTCAGAGTGTCTTCCCGGGCATGTCATGGTATAAAACATACAGTGCACTGGGTAAATGAACTGCTTATCATTCAAAGCATATAGAGATAAAACAATGTAAATATGAACACTTATGTATGAATACATAAATATGTATTTTCTTAGTTTGAGGGCTAGAGCTTTGCTTGAGTCACACAGATGCAGGTCCCCAGGTGTGTGGCTACGCTGCATTTTAATATTCTCAAAAAAATTCCCTCTAAAGATTTATCCACAGATGTGGGTCAAACTGTTCGCCTGCTTATACAATTGTTTATCACCAGACACATCAGTGATGTGAGTCATACGAGTACTTAGATCAATAAATATCTCCCACAGCCTCATCAGGTGCTGTAGCAAACCAGAAGGCCGGAGGCAGAGTGATTATGGTTCACTCCATTTTGAAAGGTCACTCACTTTCCATCATCTGATAGCGTCATTAAGCCCAAGAGAAGTGGGATAACTGTTCAAAATTATTGCCTGGGGTGAAATGGAACAGTAAAGCTGTAGCACTTATTTGCACCAGAGAAATTAAGGGGAAAATAACAGTCTCCTTTCACATCAGGACGTGTACAGCAGAGGGTCTGAAAAATATAGCAGTATTTTACTGCTTAATGAAATACTTTCAGTGATATATTAAAGCACTGAAATTATTACTGTGGGAGAGTTCATGATGTATTAATCAAAGCATTTGAAAAGCTTCATCATGTTTCAAATTACATTAGACTGCATGCGATCCAGTTTCAGGAGGATCTGCCACTTCCCAAGATATGCTGTGTTCCCAGCTCCTGTGAGAAGTGTGTGGAAACAGAAGCTACTTAGCACCTTGCAGATAGGGCCCTTGATGCATAACCTACCAGCTACCAACATGACGTAATCAGATCAAGTACTAACTAACAGCATTTAACAAGACCACCCAATTAGCAAGGTACACACATTTCAAGCTCTTGGTTTTCTAAGACAAAGAAAAAACATGACTAAACACTGACTAATTCAATTCCCATATTATTTAGCAGCAAAATACACTGTCAACTGGAGAAAACAGAAATAAGCCTTTCTCCCCTCCTTCCCCCAGTTTCTCTCCTTGCTGGACCACCAGAAGGCACACTTACTGCTCTCTCTGGTCATCTTCAGTAGGGGAGTGCCACCAAAAGTGCTAGGATCAAGCTCTGGTGGGAAAGCAATTGATACTTCTTTGTTTTATAGGCAGGAAACATACATGAAGGACACCAAAATGTTTCAGCTCACAAAGATACTCAAGGATAGGTAACAACAGATTTTCTGTATGCACGCACTAGCTGGCAGGCCATCCTTTCTCATGAAGTTCTTCAACAGTAGCAAAACTGCTGTCATCTGCAGGCTACGAGTCTTTCACATTGATTGACTCTTCTCCTTTTCAATGTTATATTTTTAAAAACCTTCTTTGCACTACAGATCATTTGAAATACTAGCTGAATGCTATTCTATTTCAAACTTGGGAAATAAAACTGCTCTCACACAATATACTTCACAGCACTAATGAATCTTAGCTTTAATAAGAAATCACTATCATTCAAATTCAATCTCTTAAGCAATTTGTTGTACCTCACCTTCTGTGAATTCAGCACGTCATTCTAACCTAATAAACATCAGTGTAATGTGCTCTACATCTTCCCAATATTAAAACTACTTGCTTCAAGAAATGGTAATTAGAAATAAATGAAATCGTATAGAAATAACTACATTTTGTTCATGAGATTTGTTTTAAAAAATAAAAAGAAGATCCAGCAGGACACTGGATCAACTGTTAAGTAAGTGTGAAATGAAGCTAATTTCACTTGAGGTACTATATTTACTTTATTAGATCAGGAAAGAAGCGGAAGTGAAGTAGCATATGTAATGTATCTAACAAAGTAAGCAAACATAGGCATCAGCAAATTATACAATGTATTTCCACAGAGCTGTATTTGATTTCATTACAGTATTTGTGCAAGCAGAACCTATAGCCTTAATCTACAAACAACAGCCAATAAAACAACCAAACAAAAAAAAAAGAACAAAAAACAAAAGCCAACAGCTCACTCGGGCAATTATAAGTCTAGGAATGTGAACTGTTTAGTTTAGGAGCCTATTATTTTCAGGGCCAGTCTCCTTGCTGACCTCTTACACCATCAGAAAAACAAAATTCTAAGCCAAAGGTTGCTTGTTCCTCCTTTTACAGCCTCTTCCTTCAAATCCACAGGCATAAAAAAGGAACCTTCGGTTCTTTAAGAACTGAAAACAACCTGCCAGCCCCTTTTTCACAGGAGAGGTCAGAGAAAGAGGTGTTTGAAGGCAAGGATGTTTTAATCCAAGGAATGTGTGGAGTTGAAAAGATGATAGGAATATGAAAGTGTTGTCATTACATTTCTAAATTAATATGCCAGTAGAACCTGCAGAATTCTCACATTCATACATTCATTTCCATAGGAGGAGAATTGCTGCTATGAATTTAAAAAGCTTCACACAGAATCAGGCAAGCAGAGGTTTCATTAGGTAAGCATCCATTATGAGAGATAAAAGTCAAGTGGCTCTTTGTTTTACAACCCATTAACAGGCTTGGATATATAGGGGGGAAAAAAAAAAGGAGAAAAAGGATTATTTCAATCAGTTTGTTCTCAAACTGTATTTAATTAAAATAAGCAGAAAAAGAGTTCAAGAAGTTCATGTCTGCCTAGGCACAAGTGAAAGTAATACAAGTCAGTTTATTAATAGACAGATAAAGCCCTCAGGAAAGAACCCAATGACTCAGTAGAATGCAGCAGCTGAGAGAGATCTCCACAGCATTCACATATGATGGGTGCCTGTGATAACAAGGCCTTTAGCTGGATCTGCAGAAGCAAGCCTCTGGAGTCGGCAGAGGAACATTTTACACAACTATAAGGAAAACTGGGACCCTATACAGTTTACTGTTAGGTGTCGAGACGAACATCATCAAATACATGGTGGAGCAGAGGAGCATGAAGGCAGGCAGAAGGATCCCTGCTGCATGGTCACAGCAAAGGAGCCCCAAGGGAGCCATCAGTCCCATAGGTTGAGGATGGCATCCAACGTGGCACCAAAGGGGGAAGCTCCTCACAGCACCTTACAGAAGGGGTACAGTCAGGGGACATAGAACACATTACGGGATGTTGGGAAAGTGAACTTTGGAAGTACCCAGTATTTATGATGGGTTGTTTAGAGGAAGGACAAAAAGTGGGGAAAGGTGGTTTGGGGGAATATGCATGGAAGAACAGAAGGAAAAAGGGAAATATTAGTTCCGCTGGGCAGTATACTTTCCTAGCCCTGCCCTGGGCCTGGTCAGACTGTGTTGGTCTGTCTTCTTAGGAACTATTTCTAGCTCTTTCCCTGAATGAGGGACTCTGCTCTGTGTATGTACCAGGGACTGGGTGCAGCAATTAGAGAGGGACCAGGGACACAGGGCCTCTAAGTTCACCTGTGTTCAGTGACTGGAGGACACACAGCATAGGCACTTCCCACTAACAGACTTTCATTCTGATCTGCCAGAGGGGGACAGGATTAGGCCATTTGTACTGCCAGGCTAAGTGTGAATGCTCAGTCTGTTTAGTCTACTGTGAATACATGCTCAGCCTCACTACCAGCTGGACTGCAGGACATGAAGCTGTGACAGCCTCCTTCTGGCATGCAACCATGTCAGCAGCTCCTAGAATATACCATCTTCATGCAGGATTTGCATAAATAATTGTAAACTCCTTATCTGATTTCTGTATAGGAAGAATTATATGTCTACTCAAGTATGGTTAAAGATATATCCTAAGAAGAACCCTCACAGCTCACAAACTTGCAAAGGTCAATTATAATGGAACAATGCAGAAAGTTTTCCAGATGTTCTATCTGTGCAAACTTGTGATATCAGAGAAAATACTGACAAGGTGTTAACTTTAACATTAGCATGTTAAGACATGTTAATTCTGTAGAATCTCTAATAAAAGCTCTGCATTTTGACTGGGAAAATATGTTAACTAAAACCCATGTTATCTTGCCTGAGAACAAGTCTGGAGTGATGAACTTCAGCTTGTGGTTGTAGGTTTGCACCTTATATTGAGTTTAGATATCAGTATCTTTCAAAAGTTGATAATGACAAAGGTGTGGTCCAGTAAAAATGATGAATTCTGAGCTGGTGACAATCAAACTCCTTTATGTGGCTTTGAGGAAAATGCTTCCTATTCCTCTCTGGAAAATGCTTTGAAAACTACAGATGAAAAATTTATGCTTATTACCCATTAAAGTGAAGCCTTATAATTCTAAATAAGATACAAACTAAAAATAAATTAATGGCTGCATTCTCAGTTGGTAAACAGCAGTAACTCTCCATTCCTGGTTGGTAGTGTTCTCAAACCAAAAGGATAGGTTTCAAATCAGTTGTTACTTTATTTTTTACCTGTAACAGGAAACTCTTTGTGAAGCTGAGATATGTCAAAGTCTTAACTCATAAAGCAACTAATATCCATGGCTGCATCCAGCAGAGCACAGAATCATCCAGTCCAACCATCAACTCATCACCTCAATATCACTAAACCATGCCATTCAGTGTGACGTCTGCCCTTTCCTTGAAAATCTGCAGGGATGGTGACTCCACCACTTCCCTGAACAGCCAGTTTCAAATCTTTCTGTGAAGAAATTTTTCTTAATATCCAACCTGAAACCTCTGGCACAACTTAATTACATGTTAAGTAGCAGAAGCAGAAATGGCAAATGAGCTCTATGCTGGCAGCCCCACCATGCTGCCATGGCATCAAAAGAGTCCAGGACAATCAACCTCTGCTAATGTTTTGCCCCACATTCTTCCAAACTCAGAGATTCAGACAACTCACCAGATCTCTCACAGTAGTCATGTCATAAAACCATCAAAGGGGAAACTACATACGAACTGTTTTTCAATTCTGTGCAGCTCAAGTTGGTCACTTCTGGCTATGACTTCTCAGTATCAAAGAAAGATTTGTATAAGGAAATGCAAGCAGGATCAAACCTTTTGACTGGTAAATCAATTGATACATGCTTTGTTTGAAGATCAACATTTCTCTAATGTCTGTTGCAAAGTAAAAATATCTTTTCTTGATGACTCATTTTCCACACTAAAGAACATCTGTGGGTGTAAGAACAGAGCTGAAACAATTCTATTTCTTTCCTTCTGTAACTATTGTAGCAGTCCTAAATTCTATCATGAAATAGAAATGAAGAACTTACAAGATTTTTTCAGCAAGTGAACATCACTATTTTTTTGCCCCTCCTGTAATCACTTTTATCAAGATGCTTAATATATTCACATCATTTCAGTACTCTTATGCTTGCACTCAGAATTAGACCTTCTGAATACAGATGTAAAAGTGATTTTTTAAATTGTATTAAATGCTCAAAATAAATGGTGTAACATTTGCAAAAACAGAACTTACTCATTTTTTAGTGTTGTCAGTCTAGTTATACTTTAATTAAGTAAGGACCACAATTCCTATGAATTTAAATAGATTTATCCCGAACTGTTAGACTCTAAACACTAGCCTCTCTGATTAAACATAGCTTGAAAAATCCCTATAACACAGCTGTATTCAAACTCTGCTGACATCAGCAAAGGCTTTCAGCCTCCTGTCCCAGCACCTCTCTGTTGCAATACATTTAAAGTGGAGATGATAACATCCTCTTTCTGTTATAGATGGAGAAAGGCATCTCAGATATTGACACCTAGTATCGGGAGAAGGAGGTGATCCCAGCATCCTCACATGGGCAGAACAATTTTCACACAGTCAGAAGCTGGGCAAAACATAGCCCACAGCTTCTGGAGTCAGTGTGCCTGAAACAGAAATACCAGGAAGCGTGGGAAGACATCAAAAAAAAGAGATTTCCTTGCCTCCTTCTCCCTCCCTTGAGTAAGCTGACTCACGGTTTCTCAGCAGCATGGGCATACTGAGTCTTTCCCAGCAACAGCACTGAATGCATCTTGGAATGTTGGTAACAAAACTCCAATGGGCTGAGAGAAAATGAGAAGGTTTTTTTGAGAAGTAGGAGTGGAGGAACTAGTCTCAATCAGGATTAGATCAAGTAGCAAGTAGGAGTGGGCACCTTCTGCGCTCTGGTACCTGATACTGCCTTCAATACTTCCAGCAGAGAGGCAGGGTTCCCAACCCACACGTCTTCTGCAACCTGAAGAGCCCTTCCGCCTCCCAGGCACTGGATATAAACACTTCCCTTTATGGATATCCACACTTCACTTTATCTTCATGTGCCTCCCTGTCTGCTAAGAAGGGAAGAGACCAAACCTTAGAGAGAAGCCAGCACACTTTGGTCACATCACTGAAGGAGAAAAAGCATTGCTATTCACATTAGTAATGTAGGAAAACTGAGAGAAAATGTATCTGCATGAGGAAAGAGGCCAAGGAACACTCTATATACATGAGAAAAATGAAACACAGATTGTCCTGACAGCCCCTACGTGTTGTAAATAAAGGTAAATAAAGAGCTGTGCTGTTCTTAGCTTAAGACAGAAGGTGATCCTATTTTCAGTGAAATATCAATGTGTGTTAGTTGAAACTTAGGTGTCCCTTGCTAAGACCATCTTGTTTAACATTTTGCTGTGTTGTAAAAGCCATTACACTACAGGGTTGCCTGTGACAAGAAGGATTCCTTCCCATGTTCTTTTCCTATTTTCTAGATAAACTTATTTATCTAAAAAATTTGCAGGTTTAAACATTGCATAGCACCAGACACATAGTCAGCCAGTTAAAAAATGCAGGTGCCCAGTTTAACCTGCCCAATAACAAATATTTGACATGCTTCATAGATCTTTATCTGAGATAGTACAATCTTGCTTTGATTGTACATTTATAAAGGGGAAAAGATCAAAGTTTACTCACACAAAGAAGAAGGACAGGTGATGTCAGACACAGACAAAAGTTCTCACAAGCAACCACGGCTACACTCAAATGCATTGTGCTTTCAGAGAGCATTAGTGTGAGCAGCCCTAGAGACACAGGAAGAATAATCAGTCACCTGTGAGGATAAAATCCTCAAACCAACAGCAGTTACCTGAGAGCAGATTTGAAGATGTCTGTTACCACTCTTCACTGATCAATCTGTAGATTTATTTATCTGATTTCCCAACATGAGAATAAGGACATTTACCCAGGCACTTTTTACCTCCCAGGGGTGGGTAACACCACATAGCTTCACTAACACTTGTACCATATGGTGAAGAAAAAGAAAACAACACCAAAACAGAGCTATGAAGCACTGTAGTTTTCTACTCACTGCCTTCTGAACTCAAACACAAGATAGTTTTCTTGAAACCTGCTCATGCAGACAGTCAAAGAGCTGACAGCTGTCATATATATGCAGTTGTTTTTCCTGGGGAACTTTTTCACTTCTGAAATCTTGACATATGCAAGGGCTAGGCCAAGAAAATCTAGTAGGAACTACAACTCTATATTGAGTTCAGTGAAGAAAATACCGTAAACACATCTACCAGGATTAGGGATATAGCAGCAACATAGTACATTTCCTACGTAAGCTTATGGTGGCCTGTATGCTGGCCCTCCTTATCTGAGTCTGTGCTACAGAAATACCATCTGAACACAGAAGATCATCTGCCAAAACAAGAAAGAACATTGCTCCTGAAAGCATGAGAGTGCTCAGGTTTCACAGGACCATTATCCAAGAATAGTGTCTTCAATCAAGATCCAAATTCTTAGTCATGAGTAATCATAATTCATTTAAGATATCTTCAGGCTTATCAAATCTTTCCTCAGTAGTTAACCTCCAAAGCAATATATATGTGAAGAACAGAAGAATTGTCCTCACAGGACTAAAGATTCAACTGCCTTTCAAGGCATTGTATTATACTTCATTAAGCACAGGTCAGAAAAGCCCTTAGGCAAAACATGAAAGACCTGCAAAATGCTGATCTCAATTCATTCGCACCCATAACCTAACACAAACAGGAACAGGAGGTTTATTTCTCTTTCCCTGGATTTCAGGCTGATCTAGATGACAGTCTTGTACTTCCCATGATAGCATGCTAACTTCTTCACAGCGAGATAAACTTTTCACCCTTAGCATTCATTTAGGTATGCTGAGGTCAGAATCTGGCAGAAACCTCTATAGTCGTATTTTACAGTGATCAATATGAGAAGTGGAAAGGAAATAAAGACACTGGAATAAAAATAGAAGAAAGTCAATGGCAAGTATGGAAACAATCCTACAGAAGTCTCAAAAGATTTTTATTCAAAAATAAGCCAACAAAAACACAAAACAAACAAATAAAAAAACAACCCTGCACTCCTCCCATTTCCGCAGACCAAATCATCTTGTTTTGATAAACTGCAATCCTTGGCTGTCTGAGAATATCAGCAGAGGTATGTCAGGGGACACAATACCACCAGCAGAAAGGAAGAACTCTTGTTCTCCACAATCTCACCTAATCTAATTGTTAAGGCTAAGCAGCCTGAAAAAATGTTATTCATAATGCATGACAACTTGCTTCCCTATCTTGCTATCCCTATCTATGTAACAATAATTCAGGAACATTTATGAGATAAAAAAGTGTATGACATTATTTTTCAGCACACACACACACACACACACACACAAGTCTGGTTGCATTTATTATAGCAGTATCTAAAACCTAGATTTAAAAAAAAAAAAAAGAAAGAAAGAAAGAAAAAAGAAAAAAGACTAGCAGAACATTGTTGCCCATGCAAGTAGAAACCTGCAGGTTCATTGCTAAACAAAATTTTTATTAATATTTATAAAGGTCATACAAGAAGTGCTCCAAAAGTAATGCCTCCTATTTTGTTATGTTAGCCTGTAACATCAGAGGCAGATGTAGCATCTGAACCTTCCCACCAATATCCCATCTTGATTCCGTGAGACAGATGGCAGCAGAGAGGTGGTGTGACACAGTGGGGTCTGATCTGGAAATGCATATGGAGTAAAGGTGCATCACTGAATATTCCTCCATGTGAAAAAAATTGCATCTATTGACATTAATTGACACTTGATGAACATTTATGGAGACCAAACAGTGGATGTTAAGACAGTAAGGCAGTGGGTAAAGTGTTTCAGTAGGGGTGACAGCAACAGTGATGACTGAAGGTAACCTCTGCTGATGCAGATTTTGACAGGCATGGCATGCACACTCTTGTTCATGACTGGTGGTGTGACTATGTTGAAAAATAGTGTTTTGTAGCTTAGAATTTGCTCTATCAAATAGCGCTTTGGGCTCTTTGTATCTGTTGTTGTTTGAAGCAACTTATGTCTTTACAATTTTTAACTGTACAATTTTTGAAATAAATTATTTAAAAGATTACTAGTAAGTAAGTTCCTGCATTTCAGGTTACATTGGCTCAGCCACTGAAACGATAGCTTTCACCTCTCTTTGTTCTACTTCCTAATTACTTAGTACAGACAAAAAAAATCATTCTTATTTATGGAGGTACTCAATGCCTCTATTGTCTCTAAACTCTATGAGACCTTTCTTCCCAGTTTCATAGAATCATATAATCATATAATAGCTTGGCTTGGAAGATATTTTAAAGATCTGAAGTCTGAACAAGCCCAGCTCCTCCAGCCTGTCTTCAGAAGAGAGGTGCTTCAACTCTGATCATTTTCACAACCATCCTCTGGACCCATTCCAACAGCCCCATGTCTTTCCTGTGCTACGGGCACCAGGCCTGGATGTAGTACTCCAGAAGCAGTCTTAAAAGGGCAGAACTGAGGGGGACAATTGTCTACCTTGCCCTGCTGTCCATCCCCCTTTTCATGGAGCTCAGAATACTGTAGGCCTTCCAGGCTTCAAGAGCACAGTGCCCAGCTTTTTACTCATTAAGATCTCCAAGCCTTCTCCACAAGGCTGCTCTCAATGAGATCTTCTCCCAGTATATACAAATATCTAGGATTACCTTGTCCCAAGTGCAATACCTTGCACTTGGCCTTCTTGAACATCATTAGGTTTCCGTGAGCCAAGCCTGTCCAGCTCCTTCTGGATGACATCCTTTCCATCTACCACAACCCTTGGCTGTGACTATCCAATCAATCCCTTATCCACCAAACAGTCCACTCTTGAAATCTATATCTTTCCAATCTAGAGATGACGGGATCATCAAAAGCCTTGAACAAGTTCAGGTAAATAACATCAGTTACAGAATCACACAGAATCAGACTCATAGGGGTTGGAAGGGACTTCTAGAGATCACCTATTATAATGCATACAGTAGGCTGCGCAGGAAAGCATCCAGGCAAGTTTTGAATATCTCCAGAGAAGAAGACTCCAAAACCACTCTGGTCAGCTTGTTCTAGTGCTCTGTCACCCTCAAAGTAAAGAAATACTCATATTTTGTATGGAACTTCCTGTGTTCCAGTCTGTGCCCACTGCTACTTCTCTTATTGCTGGACACCACTGAAAAACTGGAAAGAGCCTGACTCCATCCACTTGACTTCTGGACATTAGATATTTATAAGCGCTTATAAGATCCCTTCTCAGCCTCCTCCAGGCAGAGTAGTCCCAGGCCCCTCAGAATGGAGATGCTCCAGGTTCCTGATAATCTTTGTGGTTCTCTGCTGAACTCTTTCTTAGAAGTTCCTTGTCTTTCTTGAACTGAGGGGCCCAGAACTAGACATGGTACTTCAGATGTGCCCTTAAGATGGTAGAGTGGAGGGGCGAGGATCATATCCTTCGACTTGCTGGACACACTTTTTCATGCAGCCCAGGACACCATTTGGCCACAAGGGCACACCTGTTGTCCACCAGGGCACCTAGGTCCTTCTCCGCAGAGCTCTTTTCCAGATCATCCTGTAACCTGTACTGATGCATGTGGCTCTTGCTGAACCTCTTAAGGCTCTTCTCTGCCCAACTCTCCAGCCTGTCCAGGTCTCTCTGAATGGCAGCACAGACTTCTGGTGTGTCTGACACTTCTCCCAGCTTTGTACTGCTGCCAAACTTGCTAGGAGTGCATTCTGTTCCTCGATCCAGGTCATTGATGAAGATGCTGAACAAGACCAGACCCAGTACTGACCACTGGGGAACACCACTAGCTACAGGCCTCCAACTAAACTCTGCACCACTGATCACACAACTTTTTTTGTCTACCAATGTCATCACTCCAACATAGAAGGTCACAAAACTGTCCAGGCAATGTTCTCCCATTGGTCAAGCCATTCCAGCTGTCTCAGACCACCTCCACATCTTGCACGTGCCTTAAAACAGCTTCCAGGAAAATCTGCTCTGTGATCTTCCCAGGCACAGCAGTCAGGCACTGTAGTTCCCCATATCTCACTTTCTTAAAAGTTGGAGTGATGTTTTTCTTTCTCTGGTCACCAGGCACTTCGCCTGATAACCATGACTTTTTAAATATGATGGAAAGTGGTCTGGCAACTACATAGTTCTTTCAGGACCCTGGCATGCATGTGATCTCACCTGTCCACATTCAGTCTCATAAGGCTAATCTCAGACTACTTCTGCTCTTACAGTAGGAGCAGTTTTGCTCCCTTGATCACTGCCTAGAAGTTCAAAGACTTGAGATGCATGGGAAGCCTGACTGACTGTCAGTGAATACTGAGACAAAGAACCTGTTGAGTGCCTCAGCTGTCTCTGTTGAAACTGGTTCTCATTTCTCATTTATCAATATGACCAATATATATGTAACGTTAAGTTCAGTTCTAATTTGCTTCCATTTAAATTATGCTCTGCATTTTTTCCTCTTCTTCACATCCATTTCTTCTTTCTTGGTCCACAGAGAGTTCTAAAAGGGCTACAATTCATTATGTTAAACACAAATGGTTTAAAAATTCTTCATTATTTATATAAACACCAAAAATCATGTTTTTACTAAACCAGAAAATTCAACATGAAGTATATGTTTCCTACAGATGAGTTTTCAATAAAAATGCTGAATATCTTCCAAGTAAAATTTTTTATATGGCCTCAGATCACCTTGAAAATTGTAGCCGAGGAACCTCATGTCTTCTGTGGTCTGAGCAGGGTAAGTATCCCGTATTTAACACAGTAGCAGAATGTCACGGGTCTACCACTCATGGCAAGTATCCAAACAACTACACACACATTTCATTCCAAGAGATAATAAAAGAAACTCCAGAGAGAAAACAGACGTATTGGCTCCATGAGAGCCAACGTACAAAATGTCTCAAGTTGTAGCAAGGAGTTTGCTTTGTGGCTGCTTTGCCCATTGAGCTGCCAGATAACACAAGCACAAAGAATGCAGGAACAGCTCAGGGGTCACAAGGAACAGCAAACAGTTTGTTTTGCAGTTTCCTTGCCAATAATACAATAAGGAAATAATATGAGGCCAGTATCTAAGCTGAGATGTTTGCAAACTTCTACAATCAGATCATTTATTAAGAAAAACCACTAACTGAACTTAATTATGAACAGCTTGAATTAATTACTTGTACAACATTAACATCTGATATCTCAAGAAAGAGCTCTGTCCCCTGTGCCCTTCACAGATATATATTAAGAGAATGCCCACACAAGCAAATCTACAGTCTCATTTCAATCACAGTTTTATGATTTCATACCACAGACACACAAAAACACACAACAAAATTTGATTCAAACTCATGATTTGGATGTGAGATCCTGCATATAAGCTTGGAGGGAATGTCCACACCAGGGCTTTGCAAATACATAACACAGAGGACAATGTGACTTTTCTGACATTAACAAAGGTTTGCCCATATGTGTAGCACAGATGACTGACCCAGACTTTCCAATTATTTTCATGCCTAGCAGGACAGAGCACCTGATATTGACAATCAGAAAACTCAGCAGTGAGATTCCTTATGAAACTCCTGTTCACTGGTAGGAGGCATCAAGATGACCTTCTCAAACTCACACAGAAATCCACAGATAAATACTAAGAGATTAAGTGGTGAAATAAGTGTGATAAAAGTATAGAACAGCTTGGGTTGCTAGGGACCTTGAAGAGCATCTTGTTCCAATGCCCCAGTAGCTTTCAGTGAGTATTCTCTGAACATAATAAAAACTGACATGCAACTAGGACCAGTCCTCCCCGAGTTCTTAATACGCGATAGAGAAATAATATATATTACAAAGCAAGTTTCACATAAGCTGTGAAACACTTTCCCTCCTGTTTATTCAGCCTCCTAAAATGGTTCCCAGCACCACTTCCACCAGGGACACTTTTTTTGCCCCTTGGTGGGAGAGAAAAACAAACTTCAGCTGAAAATTGCACTTTACAATTAAAATTCTCCCTGAGCTATACTTCCAAGTATTATAGAGTATTTACTCAAAAGCACTAAAGGGGATGAGATGCATAAGCCTCATTAGAGAATACACAAACTTCTTTAATAAATTAATATTACTGTTCTTTCTTCCATTTATATTATGGCACAGAATTAGCAACTGTCATCTACGAGGCAATTGTAATAAATAATAGAAAATAATAATAATACTAGTGCAATCACAGGAAAATCTCCACAACCTGAGGGTGTAAAAGGTATTTTTATTATTCTCTTGACACTTGCCACGTAGGCTATATTGGTCAAGTAAGGAAATAAAGCACAAAACCCAAATCCCACTGTCCCCATGATGACTAAATTATAATAATTAGTGTAAAGCTATTAAGACCATTTAATATGATCCTTCTAGAGTTCCAAACAACTGTTTCATATTTTGCCTCCTTACAAAGACATTGAAATGGATCCTAGCTGAATTATTGTTTTGGTTGCTTTGGAGTCAGTTCATTAGCAGAACCCCTACCTTCTGCATGCATTATTAAAATTCCTTTCCTACTGAATCTTTCCACCCATGGAAACATATTATTGACACAACTCAAACACAAGTATATGCTATGTCAACAGTGCGAAATTATTTTCGTTACACAACAATGCAGAACTGAAAGAGAAGCTACAGGATTGCAACATTTAATACAGCATGCCTGGCCCAATGGCCCGACTCCAGTAAATAGTCCAGAAATCAAGGATTTCAAAGAGAAGAGCACCTATTGATTTAATACAGGAATCTGGAAAGCTGATACAAAAAGAGAGATTTATACCTTCTTGCTTTCTCTGAAATGCAGGAAACAGATTTTTCCCCTGAGGAAAACAGAACAGCTGAGGAGCAAATGCATAAAGAAAAACAGCTTATTTTGATCATTCACCCTTCACACATCAAACATCATACAAAAAAGGTTCAAAGCCAGAAGGCAAAAACAGAGTAAATGTAAGAAGCAATAGGATGCTATATTAATGCGTGAAAGACTTGTCTGCAATTCCATCTGCTAACAGCTGAAGCAGCATTCCAGGTAAGTATCTAAAGTTAAGTGGGGTATATCTGAGTCAGTGTCAAGAAATCTGATATGCACTGAGAAATGAAAGCAAGGCCCCTGCACAAAGAAGTACATGTATGAAATTAATCTTGGCTAAGGGCCCAGCCTACAGCTCATACGCTGACGTGGCTCTAGCAAAACACACAGAACAAGCTTATGCCAGGGAACAGTCCAGTTTTTAATATGACAAGTAGAAGCCTGTAAATATAAACACAAGTATTATTTTGTCATACAGAATATCGGGTGCAAGTATGAAATACATAGCCAATGAAAAAATAATGGTGGAATTTTTATTTTTTTTAGCTTCTGGGTTGAAAAAAAGTTTACACTCATTTTTGAGATATGTCAGAATGCCACGTATTGAGACTCTCCATCAGGGTCAGAAAACCAACTAGGTGGAATACAAAGTACTCATATGTATATGTGTGTATATGTACATATATATATATATATACACACACATACATACACACACACACACACACATATATGTGAATTTGCCTTAAATTCATTTTAATACCTCCCTCTTTTTTTTTTTTTTTAATTGGCATAAAAAAAAGCCATCCCATTAATCACTACAACAGATTCTTCAGATACAGATTTTACCAACATAATTCTGTGTAACATAAGCTTAAAATCATGAGAAACTTCACAAGCTTATCTTTCCACTTCCCTCACATGTGAGCGTACAACTTATCAAACAACATTGTAAGCTTTTATGATAGAACAGCCAGCTAACAAATGAGATTGTTAGATAACACTGGGGAACACTATGTTCCTTAATTTATAGTATTGTCTTTTAATAAGAACAGATGGCTTGAAAGAGAACTCAAACATTCCCTTATGAGATGCCAGGTTAATAGCTGCCACTTTTTCAATGGTTGCAAACCTTTCGAGGTGAGCAGAATAAATGAAAAACAGCTGTTTTGAATACATCCAGTTTTCTTCAACAGGCTATTGCCTTCAGTTAGAAGTCTCCTTTGAATTATAAATAGTTGTTAAAGATGGTACAACTAATGAAATTTTAATACTGGTTTAACAGGTCCCACCTAGCACAATAAGCTGAAGTGCAAAGATGAAAGTGGATGTTTATTTTGTGGTCAGAAATCAGTCCTCATTTCACAGGTTCTTAACAGCTGTTCCTGAACTAAGCGATTAGGCAGAGGGAGAATTATCCTTACATAAGGCCAAGGAAAAACAAAGCTGAGTGGAGTGTGACACATCTCTGATAAAACTGAAAAAAAATAGCAACTGTTTAAAGTATAGAAAAACATTCATGCAAGAACAAGTGGGTGAGTACTTGTTCATTACCTTACCATACACTTAGGTCAGAGTGTGAAAAGTTCTTATAAACAAAAGAAAGGTGTCCGAATATGTCTCTCAGTGCAATTTGCCTTGTATGGAGTTTTATACATCTAAGTGGATTTCTTGACAGAGTTGCCCAGAAATAGATTGGGTTTAATGCTACAGAATCTATCAATTTTATACTCAAAGCTTCAGCCAGGTCTATCACCAGAATACACCATCGTCTCTAAATCTACCTCAATCTCAGCTACACTTTAAGGTAGGGAAGCCCCAAAGCCTGACACTTCAAAAGTGCTGGCCCCTTTCCTAGTTCTGAACTTCATTTGCTATCTAGCTATCACAATTATCTGCTTTAGCAGAAACATACTGATAGAATTCATTTCATTGCTGCTCTACAGTGATTAATACTAAGGCTAAGGAAATTTCCTAATAGCTTATTCTCAACCTGGCAGCTATAACCGGAGCCTAGTGTGAATAAAACTGCTCCTGAATGCTTAAAAGGTCTGCATGCAGTATGGATGTGCCTGCTCCTGCCACTGCAGCAAGACAGTGAGAGATTGTCTCAACGTGCTCTCAGCACAAAAACACAGGTCTGAAGGAGCAAATGTTACAGCATTCATCACCTCTTCTCAGGCGTCAGAGGAATGAAACATCTGAAGTGCAAGACTAATGCAATCCAAATCAGACCACAGGGAAATAAAGCTAGATGCTTTCTATTCAGAATGCGTATGGCATACAGATATGTCTGAGATGACAAATGTATAAATACGAGGCATGGCGCAAAACAAGCTTAAGCCAGAGGAGAGTGAAACATTCTGACAGAGAGATAAGCAGGAACAAGGATGGTGAGCTCCAGGGGTGCTGAAAGATCTCACAATTAACTAAGTACTGGACCCCTGAGACAGTAGCATCATAATATGCTTAGTTCAATATAAACATTTGAGTGTCACAAAAAAAAGAAAGACATGCCTCTCTCTCTCTCAAGACCCAGCAAACCACTGCACTCCCTCTTACACTGTATCTAAAGATTATGCAAGTTACAATCATCTGTCTGCCAACAAATCAACTCACTGATGGAAAGGAGGAATATTAATATAGCAACATATCCCTCTTTACCAGAGGGCAATCAAAAAGCTGCCTGTGGGCAGCAGTCTGCAGCTAGATTACATTAAGTACAAGGAGGAACAGTGCCCTGGAATTGATTAGACAGGTTTCAGCCATTTCAACCTTGAATTTGTATCACCTGATCTAAATCTCCAGATCAGAATGGACATGAGAGAACACATCAGCTATGAAGATATTTCAGATATACTACAGGATGTCAAAGCCCCCAAGGAAATAACTAGCGGGGCCACAAGCATAAACTGTGAAATTCTCCTATTGCACAGAAAGCAGAAGCTAAGTACTGAAATGTCAAATCCTAAGGTATAGACCTACAAAGACTTAAAGCACAGGCGGTTCAAGGAAGGAGGAAATGTAAATGCTCTACTAGTAAAGGCAATAAAAGAAAAATATGAAGTCTGCTAGGTAGATAAGTGGCCTACCATACAGTATTTTGGATAGCTTTGGCATGCAAGTACACAAAGTTCAGCAGAGGGAGCAGAAGTCACCCAGTGTTGGAACAGTCCCTACTCCTGCTGCCTGAACTTTGCATATCATAATGATGATGAACTTTGACAGTTCTGATTTCATACTGATAAAGCACTATGAATTAATTAATCTGAGAATATCACTGTGAAGTAATAATTCCCATGCAATGCTGGTGAAATTAAGGTTCTAAAAGAATTGATAGTTAAAAAACACTGCATTTTGGCTTTCAGGCATATACTGCAGACTTGCTTTCACAGGCAGAAAAATCACGCTTATTGAAATAAGCTGAATTCAACACACTGATCATTTCTTCTGTTACTATACAAAGATTAAGGACGTGACAGCTGAGAGACACAAACAATTAAAAATAATTAGAATTTTCAATTTTTGCATGCAGTTGAACACTATACAAATCAGAACTCTCTGGTTCATACTAACCTTTCTGCCAAATCTCTAGAGTAAAATCACTGTACAAACAGCTACGCATACAGAAAAAGAAACCTTTCAAAAGACTTCATATGCTTATCAGATTAATTCTGGCAGCATACTAAGAGGTTCAACCCAAACAGTAATCCCCCTGAAATTGAAGTTTCCTTCTCCAAGACTGCACTGAGCATGTAAAGGTAACATCTTCCCTCACAAATACGTCAATCTTCCTTTCTACCTTCACGCATAAAGAAACTGTGTGGTTCTACACAGGGTGCAGCAGTTGAAACTGGAGGAGATATATGTTGAGTAATGCTAGATGCATTTCTCCCCTACCAGGTTTCAAATCCACACTGAGACACAAGAATACCAAAAGAAAATAAGGACAGCAGAAAGCAAGGTGTGAGAGAGAAGGGCTTAAAACGAAAGAGTATTTTCTTCAGGTGTAACCTATGTTTTTCCAGATTTAAAAAAAAAAAAAAGCATGTATAACCAAAAGACTGACAACCAATGCAGAAAGAAGGAGATGGAACAAGCAAAATTTGAAAATGCTGTCTGTATTGCCATGGGTGAATCTGTATATACAAAACATGAATTCCGTGCTGCCTTTATGAACTGCCTCTATTTTTAAGTGTAACAGCTGCTTTTCACTTTCACAGTGTATTGAGCAGCATTCCTCCCACTGAAAACATTAGCAATAACACCTACCAATTTGTCAGGGGAAAAAAAACACAACACAAAACAAAAAGCCAATTCAATAATTTAGAACTAGTAAGTAATGAGTAAGGTTACTTCAGTGCAATAATGGCTTTCCTGTTTTCTCTGGTGCAGGTGTTAAAGAGAGGAGATAAATAACTTATCTAGCAACAAAAAAGGGGCAAACCTCAAATCTATGGTTAGCATGGACTCTGGGAAAGTGTAGCCTGCACAGAAGACCTTAATGCATGTTTCACAGCAGTGAGAAAACAAGCCAAGGAAGTTCTATTTGTAATACAGGCTAAGTTACACAAAACTGAGGCAATAAACCCCTGCTGCACCTACCCTCTGAATCAATGGGTACCTGATAAAGTGTAAATCTTCATCTTTAGGGCACATAATAACCATATTTCCTGTAGGATAAGGCATTCCTAGTACACACTAACGAACATTCACAACACAGTATGATTTCTATACAAAAAAAAAAATGCTCACATATGGAGAATTATTCATCAGCAGAAGCTACTGATGATGAATAGTGTGGTCTAATTAAAGAGTCCAGGTCCCTCAGAAAAATATCTACAGCTTACTGTATTGTGTATCTATTGATACTACGTATCCACAGGCAGAGAGAGGACACACAACACCATCAGCCCTTATGCTGAAATGGGAGCAAGATAAGAGAGTCTAAACTTTGATACAGACAGTATTTGGTTACACATATGGGCTTTCCACACAGGACAACAAAGAGGAGTCGTAGTGCTGACCATCGCACCACATGGATGCAGTAGATCTTTGCAGTAGAAATACAGCAGCAGATTTTAATCAACACCTTGGAGGGATGCAATTGAGAAACAGCACTGGCAGCAGCCACCTACATAAATTTCTCTTTCAGAAAAAAGGAAACTCTTCAAAGAATGGGAGTTAGATTCTGATGTTCCCACCACTGCCTCCAGAGAAAGCACAGACATCAGGCTGTAACCCACAGCCTTGTGATGCTCAAAAAGTGCACATCTGATGTTCTTATTTAAGGAATGTACACAGTAAAAAACAGTTAAAGGGACTATATATTTTAATTCTGAAGAGTCTCAGCATTGATGGATTAAATAAATGACACCATAAAAATGTCATTCATCTTTCTTCCAGGTCCATGAATATCTCTGATATTACTATTGCCATTACTACCAGAAGTCTTAAATTAAAAAGGAAGACCTGAATTAAATCAGATTCTCCCTCAGATATATTTTCTCTGTATCCGTCTGACAGATGTGCTTGAAGGTTTGTTTTAAAATTAATCAGCAGAAGTAAAAAGTTCTTTTTTTTTAAATTTAATCAGCAGAGGTAAAATACCTTTCGGTCAGATAAATAAACCCTCTGCAGCTTAAAATGCACCTTAAAAATGACCTGACTTCATTTCCCTAAACCGCGGAAAATGCTCCTGAGGTTTGTCAGTCTCACAATGGCAACTTCTCTTCATGTAGATAAAGTGGCTCCGCAGTGCAATACACTTGATACTCAAATAAAAGAAACCTTAGAAAGACATACAAATATTTAATATGCTTCAATTAAACTCTTACGGATTTTATGCAAAGGCAAATAGGTGGAAGGTGGTGTAACTTAGGATCAAAGTCTGTAACTTACGATCAAAGTAATCTAAAGTCTGAGATACGGGAAAGGAAGTATACAAAAAATTAAAAAAGAATGAGTTTCATCTTTTTTTGTTTGGTTATATTTCCATCAAACTTCATTAATTTCAAAAGAAATTGTTCACAATTTAAATGCTGTTATTGAGGGGAGAAAGGGACTGAGGTGCAAAATAATTAGCAACTTATTTCCTTCTTCCTGTGGAGGAAAAATCATGCAAATGCCAGTGTCATTGTAGACTGACACACCATTAGATTTTATGTTTCATACTGTTTGAGTTACCAGTATGAAAGTACAGTGCAGTGTTAGGATATAACAGCACATGCTGGGAACCTGCATTTCTTGCTGCATGCTCTGATTTCTCATAGCTATGTCTCCCTGTTCAAATATTTCTGTAAATCTTCAAATCTATCCACATCCCACATTTCTTCTCTCTGTTCTTCATTTGAACTTACACAAGTCCCAGCAGACCATACTTCCCTAGCTTAAGAGGAACTTTGAAATGCATCAAGGATTTTAGGCAATGATGCCAAGTCCTGTCTCAAGTTTTTGCTTTTGGTGTACAATGAGACCTGCTTTTAAAATATACGTAATGGTACCACCACATATCCCCCATCTCTCCATCAGCAGCTGTATCTACCACAATCCCCATGTACTTACACAGGCTTTAGTCTAACTCCTTAACTCTACATCCTCCACTCAAACATTTTTCTATGTGTAAATTTATGTGAATGGAGATAGCAATCCATTCTTAAAATTCCACTGACAATTAGACAGATGTCACAAACCTCTCCTTCATCTTTTTGCATTTAAATGTGCACGCTTACTTTTCAGACTGCAGCCAGAAGTATTTCAATAAGAAACTCAGACTATATCTGTTCCAAAGGTATTCCATAATTAACATCGTTTTCACAGAATCGCAGACTCACAGAACAGCCAGGGTTGGAAGGGACCTCAAGGATCATGTATCTCCAATCCCCTTGCCACATGCAGGGCCATCAACTTATACATTTAATGCTAGTTTTATTTTCCTGTAAAGAAAATACTGCCTCTGCCAGTGATTGCTGTTACACTCTGCAATCAAACTCAGAAGTTCTGTAGTCATAAATGAGTATAAAGCCAAATCTGCTCACGCAAGGGTACCTTGTATGGGCACCATAAAAGCACTCTATAATTCTGTTTCTCAGTCAGGGGACTCATCCTAAGTTTTCTTTTTAAAAAAAAAAAAAGAAGAGAGAGAGAGAGACAGAAGTAAAATGTAGAACGGGTTATTATTTCATAGAATAATGCTGAGAAAATATGTTCTCTACTCAGAAAAAGAAATAAATGCCTTCATAAGACCGGGAGACATCATGCTTGAAATCAAGAGCCTACCGGTTGGCAAGACAGAAACCGTCCTGCCAACATCATCTTATTACATATAATAGGGAAGTATACGGATTTTTGTCTGTAATGCTCACTGAGAAAATCTGCCTTATTCTACATAGCTGCACAGAATACACACACAGTTACATACTGCTCTGAGGGTTTTTGTTCTTTTTTATTTTTTTCCTCTTGTCTATTTTGTCCCTGTGAATATAGCAACAAAATGCACTTTTGCCTCAACTCTTTTTCCTAGGCTATTTTAATTATTTTGATGTGCAGTACATTTATTTAGAATATAACACATTCTAAAATTCCTTCCATCTTTCTCATGAGGGTTTCTTTTTCTTTTTTCCGATCTTTTCTCACATGATCCTATTGGCAGCATTTTCTCTCTTAGTCAAGCACCTGTCTTCCCATTTCCTCTTCCAATGTATGTGTGTCTATTTTTGCAGCTCCTTCTGTCCTTCCATCATATCCAGCACCATTCTGTTCCCCACTATTGCGTTTCTCCAGCACCATCTCTTCTCATCATGCCCTTCCATACGCAAGTTCTGGCTCAATCCGCAGTCAGAACCTGCAGTACGCCCAGCTGAGGACTGTTTTCAAGGATATGGGATGTCCTGTGGCCCAACTCAGGAAAGCATGAAGCTGGATGTGGGCTGGTGGGAAGCCACATTTAGTGTGTCAGAGCACACTAGCAAAGGCAGTGACATCTAATGTCACCAAAATTTTGAATTTTAGACTTTGTAATGCAACAGCATTTGTTTAGTTATCTGACATCCAGCGAAGCTACATTAGGGCAGAATTTGCATCATCAAATTGCTTTAAAAATGACCTGAGAAATTTCTCATTGCTGAAATCTGCAGATGTCCATGCTGATGCAACTACAACACTTTGTCCTATGCCGCAGATAACACCTTAAATATGATTTCAAATATCTGAATGCAAGTATATGCATTCATACTATAAAGATTCTGAGGTTAATGCTCATGACTTGATTACATTTTTCCATATATCCTTACACCATTTCATACACCCATCTGTGAAAGATAATGTAGAACATCTCCATTATCTCAGTTTTTTTAAGACTACCATCTGTGAAGGAGAACATGTGAGAGGAGAAATAGGTTATACACCACGCTGCACTAAGGCTGTTTGAGGTCAAATTGTAAGACCAATGTGTGTTTATTTGAGGATCAGAATACACCAACTTTACTAGTGAAATAAATTAAGCTGTTATTTTTACTGATGAAATACATCCTAATGTCAGCACTTCACATTTCAGTGGTCCCAAATCTTGCACAGATGGCGCACAAGAGCTGCAACTGTCATTTTGCTCAGAAGACCACAGAAACACAAATCTCACTACTGCTTTGCATTAAAAGATGGATTTAGAGCAAAATTCCATTGAAAAATACATGAAGCTATGTCAACTGACATCAGATGAGTTTCACTTCACAAAAGGAGCTCATTAGTTGACCCAGGAGACAGAAGATTGAATGCTCATTAAAAAGTCTTTTGACATCAACGCTGCTAACCAGTCATGTCTCCTAGGCACTTGCATTTCTGCTCTACAGTCTGACCAGAGCTGCCTGCATCCAAGCAATCTTACACAGCTAGTCACAGGCATGCAAAAAGGTTTAGAGATAGGCAAAATTTTAGAAACTTCCACAGATTAAAATGGCAAACGAAGGAGCATGGACGGCACTGATGTTTTAAGGAACTTTAAGGCACTAGATTTCTCTGGCAGACATTGTTCTGCTTTTAGGCAGAACAGTCCAGTTGCAGTGGTGGAAGGGATGTGAAGTTTCACAGTTGAACATACTGATAGGGCTCCAGAGCAGGAACATGCCCTCAGAGTGGGCCTGCCCCACTGCTGCTGCTAAGAAAAAGGAACCACTGTCACCAAGCATTCAGCTACATTTTGGAACAGAAAGGCTGGTGCAGGTATCTGATTCTTCAAAACTGTGTAGAGGAGGCAAGTATCTAAATTCCCTGAGCGCATATCCCATCATAAACCTGGCAGCTTTTTCTGCCAGCCGCCCTAGGAAATTCCCCCCTCATTTGCTGCAGCTTGGCACAGCCTCTTCTCAGCAGCCTGGGAGCTGGCGCTCGACACTGGTAGTTCCGCTACACAGGAAACCAGACACAATGCCAGTACGTGTTGTGAGGCATGTGCTGTAAGAAATGAATAAACTCCATTCCACAGAAAACCTGAGAACAACTCAACACGCTAGTATTAGTTTCTCTGATGTGAACACTGCACAGCACTCTTACTAGTACACCAGCACAGTATCTTCATCCATTTTCACTTTCAACAGAAAATAAAGTTCCCAGATTTTATTCTTAAAGATGTTTCTCAGGACACCTTTGCAGTGCAATTTAATATTTTATTACTGTAACTGTGAAGTAGTTGGTTAGGAAATAAGGAAAGATGGTAGTCTGGCAACTCAACTTGCCGTCATCATAAACATGAACTTATGCTAACATCACAAAGATAAATATTGCATATTACACACTAAAGAAAATCTCAGATAAATAGAATCCCTCAGAAGTCTAGTTGATGGATTGACCAGTGATCATCAGTTCTTCTTTAAAAATTCTATTAATCATGACACTGACCATATGAGATGGTGAATGTTCATGAAAGTAATATTAACAAAGGAATCAAAATGTAAGCATGAAGAGGGTTTTTAGCTAGAAGTAGACAGAGAGAAAATATGGGTAAATTCTTAATATGCAAGTATAATTGCTTCATCTTTATGCAGATAGCAGCAGCTACAGGTATTAAAACAATAAAAGACATCAAAGCAATTCAAAGTATAAATGGAATTACTTCAGAGTAAAATTTGGTCAAATGTTAAATATTTTTCTCAGTTACTCCAGTAATCTCGAACTGAAAATGGTGGATAGGGGCTAAGTCTAACAATATAAAGGAAATTATACTGCACTTTCTCTTTAGTTAGTCTTACGTCACTCATCAATTTACATAGTCTTGAGGTGAAGAGGAACAGGCTAAATGTAGAAACTCTTTCTGTAATTAATTTCAGTCAAAATATCAATCAGCTGCAAAATGAAAATGCTTATGTGATGATCTACTGAAATTTATCAAGTACAACAATAAAAAATGCAGTGGTTCAAAATAGAAATAATCTATGCAGAAAAGTCCCTGTATCACTCCAGGCCACTCAGCTTCCACCTCACAATTCAGTAATTTCTCATTAGAGAACATTATTACCTAGTTGATAACAAGCATATTGAAATCATTAGACATTGAATTAACTCAAGTTTGAAAGCAGTAAAGAAATCTTATTTAGTAGCACTGATGTCCCAGCCAACTTAGTGCCATTGCAGTGCCACACGTAACAATGCAACAAGGGACATCAAACAACTAGGAACAGAATGACTTGACCATTTTATCTATCTGAGGTTTGAATGCACGCCAGTAGATACGTAAATTAATTAATTTAAAAATATATGTATTCCAAAATATTAGAATAAGACGTGGCAATGATCATTCTCAGCTCTTAAAAAGAAAGCAAAACCTTGCAATAGAACTCTAAAGGAAATAACAGTACCACAGTACATAACATGCCCAGCTTTGACCTGAAAGAATTATTTTTTAGCATTAAAAACAAATGAACTACTCTCAGAGAAAGTAGGTATAAAGCAATAATGAAAAAAAACCCTGCTATCTACATTCTGCTTATTACCTTTTAAAGTATTTTAATTTTAAGTGAAAGTAGAAGGCAACAAAAGCCATCTTATCCTCTATGTTTAATTCTTTTAATGAGGATGCCTTTCCACCTACAGCCCAACAGAAATGAATGACACTGCTTCTATTTTGCATGGATGGAACTCTGCTGAATCCATACCCCTGCCTTTTTTTTTTTTTTTTTTTGGTCTTTTACCACTCCCTCTAAATTTCTCTTCTATAGCGCTTCATGCAACAGCAGCAACGATGAAGAGGAAGCACAGACCCCTTCCTGCAGCATGGCTCTGCCACATACAGTCACACTTAGTGCACTGTAGGGCACTGGTGCAGAACCTCTGCCATGCTCCTGGCCATTGTGGCAATTTACCAGGAACTTCAGGGGCTGAGGTCATTTGCATGCATATTTTAAAAATGAGCAGAGATCTGAATCAAGGAAAGAAAATTTCTTATTATGGAGCACTAAAAATGTGCTCAGAACTACAGTACATGTGACTAAGGACTGACCCAGCTCACATGCAGGTTTTTGATTTGGCCAGGCGCAGCTACGTATGTTGTAGGTTTGAGCATGCTACACTACTTTATAAAATTAATAATTATAGAAAAATACTCTCCACTCAGCTTTTTTCCAGGAGAAAACATTTTAAGCTTGACCTAAAGAACCAAACAAGAGGCAGTAAGTAAGATCTGTGATCCATCTTCAATCCACTTCTTCCAAGTTTTACCAGTGCTGAATTCACATTACTCCTTCAGTTTTCCTGACAGGCCTTCAGCTGGCGAGGCAATGGCTTCCCCCCCATTATTTCATCTAAGTGGTTCATTACTTTTTTCACCCACCTCCTGCTGAGGAGTGCCTGGAGCTGCACTGCTGTGTCAGCTGGCCATGACTCATGCCTGTCCGACACCAGAGCACCGCCCCTCTGCTGTGCAAGGATGGGTGTGAGGCCTGTGGGCAGCACAAGGAGGCACCAGGGCCTGCAGGCAGCATCGGGCATCCCGACCACTCCCTGGTCAGCAGTATTCCTGTTCCAACATCTCTCATCAACGGCAGATTTCAGTGCCGCTTCCACCTATCTCCAACTGGCTGCCTGTAGAGAAGGTGCCTGAACAAGGATGTCAATCTCCATCCATTCACCCAAGCAGTCATAGCCTGTAGCCCATTCTTCCAACTGCATCAACTGGCACACCACCCCCAGATTTGCTTAGCCATATGTGTCTCATGCCTTCAGGGCTGGTCACCAGCACAGCAGGCACACCTGGCTGTCAAGGCTCACCCTTGCAAAGCAATGACAAACCCTCACAAAAAAGCTCACATTAGTGAAACTCTGCCAACTAGTTTGCAACACAAAGAGGGAACAGCTTTCATCTGTCAAATAAATCAGTACAAAACAAAGCAGAAACCAACCAAGGAAAACTTAAAACAACATCGCAGAGGGCATGCCCTCCATCAGTTATATTACTGGACAAATACACTAAAAGAATGTTGTAAATCAAGCACTCAGCTCCCTAAAGTTCAGAGCAACAACTGCATTCAACAAAATGTGAAGCATTATTTAAGGAAATATCAGAACATATTCAGGGGGAAATAAGAGAAAGGTAGTTACTGATCATCTGAAAGGTTGAGAAAGACTGCTTTTTAAAGAGAAAGTAACCTGTAGACAGAGAATTGGGACATGGTAGAAAGTAACATCTTTTTTCTTTACTTTGCAATCCTATTTAGAACATTTTCTGTACTACCTGAGAGCACGCACTTTCACTGGTTTGAATTAAAATGTGTTCTTACACATCTGCAACATCTACAGTGAAAGATGTGAAATACATATTATTTCTAAACATCTATATTGAGTCTTACTCGGGTACAGTAGAAATCCCTGTCAAAAAAGATTTTAAAACCTAAATCAGCAAACACATTGAGCTGCAGTTGCAATTATTTCAATAGTGATTTTTTTTTCTAGCCACCCACATATTAGATACCAAAAACAGAATAACGAACAGCAGTGAACATGTGATCTCTTTGATTAACAGTTTGAGCATTCACTGTTGTTCTGGTGAAACTTCCTGAAAACTATAACAAGCATTTCAGGATATACATATAATCTGATGAGAAGTGAGAGATACACAATGTATATTTGGTCTGTATTGTTAACTTGCTTATAATTATTTAATAGCAATTATTTCACGACTGTCTGCTCCAACAGTATCAACACAATGAATATCAGTTGTCAGAAAAAAATCAAGATACAAAGCACTTCTAGGTAACAAAAAGCCAGGAGCAAGAAAGGTGGGAAAAGTTAAGAACATAAGCAAAGACAACTACTACTACATGCAAAGCCCATACTTTGGGAAATGGAAATCGTATGGCCAAGGCTGATGTGAAACCTTCAACTTCTGCAGATTCACGCAATCATAATCACTTAAACCAATGTTCAGATGTGACATTTTATGGGCAATAGGATCTTCCCTGGGACAGCCTTGTTCGGTGCTAACTTCTTCACTGCACACAGACAGGAAAGGGCTCTGTACTGCTTTCCCTAACACTGAAGTGAAAAGCCTTGGCCAGTGCCTTTGCTAATGTGGCTGCATCACATACAGAACCAAGACTCTCATTCCACACTTCTGAGAATGCTTTCACAACATGGGGGAATCTCCCTGTCAATTCAGGAATCTCTGTCCCATACTGATTCTGCCATTGCTTTGATACGAGCCACCTCCAGGTCAGGTAATTGATATCTCATTTCATCAGCTTCCATGAGACTTTCCCTTACCTACTAAACTGCAAAGACAAACAATGTGCAATTTCACTTTGCTATGGAACCTATAAGACTTACATATTAATCTTTTCTATTAGAAATCACTGAAGATAACATACTGCACTTATATTTAGCTTTGTTCTATTTAAGCTTCTTTAACAAGATGAATATAGCTCCTCAGTGCTCAAAGTTGGCATGACTTTACTGAATTCCATGGAAATTTGTCAATTTAAATTAGCTGAGAATATGGATAACACTACCTCACATGAAGTACAAGAAAGAACTTGGGACAAGATATAGGTCTTACAGATATAGATCTTATAAGATTCAGGCTGGATGTGGCTCCGGTCAGCCTGGTCTAGTGGTTGGCAACCCTGCACATAGCAAGGGGGTTGAAACTACATGATCATTGTGGTCCTTTTCAACCTAGGCAATTCTATGATTCATTCTATGATATAGATGGATATATGCAGTAAGCAGCAATAAATGCTCAAACAAGTTTACTCAGAATTCATGTCAAAATGAGTCTCACAACTGTACAAAATGCTACAGACGTGTTAGAAACAGCCATGTCAGATAAGACATGCCACCTTGTGGCATGGTCCACTTTCCACCATGGTTTCATTTGATATTTGAGTCAAAGACTTGCTCTTGTCCAACAGCGCCATTACCAACAGAAGAAGTAAAGAGAGACTTGGTAGCCAGTGTAAAAGCTTTCCTTGACCCTAAATGATCATCAATTTATGTCCTCCATAAGAAAAATCAATAGCCTTTGAAATTTTTATCCTGACTCACGTAGCTGCAGTTCTCGTTCTTTTCATAGACAGCAAATGCCTAATCCTTATTTAGCACACTTGGAACTGCACATCCATGCCTGCCTTGAAAACAGACAGTGCTAGATGTAAAAGGTATTCACACTACGTATCTCTGTGTTTGTTGTCCTTGATTAAGGCTGAGTTTTTGCTGAACTACAGGATGAATGTGTTTCTTCACACCTTAAGTAAATGGTAACATTTTTATGAAGTGGTATTTTTAAACGTCTATTTACTGTTGTTTAAACACAGAAACAATACAGCATGTAATTGTTTATAACAAGAGGCATAACCTAAAACAAATAAAAAGCTTATCAGTAAAATATAAATTCAGATACAGAAGAAGCCTAGAGTCCTCTTCCATTAATCTACTCCCTGTAGTGTAGTACACAGGGAGAATTTGTTTCTTTTGATTTATTATTCCAATTAAACCCAAACAAGAATTTTTAAGTAGAATAAAAATACCAAACAGGAATGTCAAAACAAACAAACAAAATGTTAACAGCCAAAACATGGAATTGTAAATGTCCTTTTGGAATGAGGCTACCTAGCAAAATATCTTAACAGGAACTAAACTGGTAAACTCCTCATCTCA
Source organism: Phasianus colchicus (assembly GCF_987193195.1). Lineage (NCBI taxonomy): Eukaryota > Metazoa > Chordata > Aves > Galliformes > Phasianidae > Phasianus > Phasianus colchicus. The sequence continues at coordinate 77,119,708 of NC_143476.1, forward strand.
TGCAATTTTATTTCTGTAATGAAGGCTGTGCTGCCTTAACCAAGACTAAAGTTTGTTGTAAAAGTTCCTTCAAAAGCTAAATTTGGCATAGGGAACATCTAGGAAGCACTATGATATGCCAGATGCTCTGCTGCTGTTCTGTTATACACGTTGCATATAGATGTATATATATTATATATATATTATATAGAGATAGATAGATACAGTAGCATGTGAACACAGGGCAGTTTAAGGAGCTTGCATCTTTGGTAAACTGGCGATTGCGACTCTTCATTTCATACTCAAGAGATCAATACTAAAATTTCTGTTGGCCTGCGTTCACAAAACTACTGCATGTCCAGGGAGATAATTGCAAAGCGTTATGTTCCTCATGTTGCCACCTAAACATACATATTCATAAAACCACATTAAGTCAGGATGCTATGTTAATTTATGTAGTTATATATCTAGAAAGGAATCTGTTCATAGTATCCATTAACTTCCATACTAAGGCATTAACTAAATGTATGCCTTCCAAAAGTTTTTAATATTCACAGGTTTTATTTTTTAGGATAAATTACTGTTATTTATTTATTTATTTATTATATTTCCACTAGGCTTTGTACAACTACACAGTGAAATTACCGGATTTCACACTAGTGATTTCACACATGTTTTATGTGGACCAAATTAGAATGATCCTTTCAGGTGCATTCACAGAAGAGTTTTCCTTAAGAAATTAGCATTTCTGTTTCAACTAATGGTTATAGCTACAAAAAGCTATTAAGCCACTCTGGGATTCATTTTAAATTTAATCAATAAGATTTAATACTAATTCTGAGTGAGTGGCAAGTAAAAAGGTTTTTACTAATGTGGCCTAGCAAATTCTTACAAAAGGGCTCTGTGTCAATCTGCTTTCCAGATGCTGAGGCTAAAAAAAGAAAATAAAAAGGACTAGTTTTATTTTTACAGTTGGCCTTCTATCTTTGCCCTTTGTATGGATAGCGGCTTGATAAAAATGCATGAAATAAAGTATTTTTTCCTTGAATAAACTGCCTCTTTTCCATCATCCAGGAAAGTACTCAAAAATGAGAATACATTGCAAAAACAGTAACATTAAAGCACAGCTCTGGTCTTCCTGACTCCACCAGGGCAAAAATGACTTGACTTGCCATTCACTAGAATTAATGTGAAGATCAAATTAAAAAACTGACAGTATTAATGTGGACCTAAGAAAGCCCCTTCACAAGAGAGGAGTTATTCTATATTTACCCAGTTGTAACTAAGAACAAGCAGTTGACCATCAGTGAGTACTTCATGACAAGGAAGAGATGCCTAGTACGGGCAGTGCTAACATGGGTCCTAATTTGACAGAAGAGCACCTTAGTTATTTTCCTATCATATTTCCAACCTGATTATTATTGGGTGAGAATTCTCCATCAAAGATGACTTTTTTTCATCATTAAAGAAAAAGAATGAGCAGGCGTAAGAAACAAACAAACAAACAAACACAAACAAAACTGTCAAATAAAATGTTACATCATTTGTCAAAAACCTAATGACCTGAAATACCATATCTGACCCACAAGCTGCTTTTTCTACTTGAGAGCAAATGTCTGTCACTAGTACCTTAATTGGGTAGAAACAAGACAGTGGAACAGTGATAAGTTAGCCTACCATTTAGCTTTGCTTTTAAAATATTCTTATCTATAAACATAAAATGGAACATTCATTTAAAGCAACAAGATTTCAAGATGACAAGCTGTAATATATGAGATAAAATGTAGACTTGTACACAGTTCAAAAGGATCTTCTTTAATTATATAATCCATTTTACAGATGGTGTATCACCATTCTTTGCACGCTCTTCAGCAAACAGTACATTTCACTACACAGGGAGACGTGCTGTTTCTCTTTTTATTTCTGATCACTGCCTTGAAGTTGGAAGGTGACATCTAGAGGGGTGGCTGGTTTCTTTGAGCTTCCTCTTTGTCCTCAGCTATTTGCTTCAGACAGGCTCCTGCTAAGCTCTACGGAAGGACTCCATCAAAGGGATTCAGCTCAGCACTAATTGCTGGGACAGGCTATGGTCTCCTGAACAGCTGAGAGAATCCAAAGCTGTTCTACAGGATTTATACAGGTATCCAGCCTTCAAATCAGTCATGGAAAGATGCTCAGCCTCCAACCCTTATCCACGACTGTTTTCTCCTCGGTACCTTATGTGAGCATGTGCAAAACTGTGACTTAATCCCACTGGATTAGATAATGCCAGAAGTGTATATGATGTTGCTTAGTCCTTCTAGCAGGTGAACACAGTGTCTGATATAAAGCTCCCTAGAGATAACGGATCCTCCCAGGAGAAGTCTGACTCATAAAGCAACAATTGTTCACGGTCCCTATGCAAGGCTCTTTCCTGTTCTTATTCCCATAGAAATAGACTGAGTGCATATCTGGCATTTAGATCTTGAGCATGCAGAAGGCTGTCTGGGAAGGAGATGTATTTCTGTACCTTGTTTAGTCTTTTTTTTTTTTTTTTTTTTTTTTGTGAGATTTTTTCCAGCTACTGCTGCAAAGAATAGCAGGTTTATCTTTATGAAGCAATTTTACTCTGTTTAAAGGAGCTCCTTTTCCTCAGATGAAACCAGTCCAGTGAAGCATCTGTAAAAATCTTCGCTTCTGTATGACAGAGGACATTAAATCTTAAAAGCTGTACTCTTAAGTGAGATTTATTTAAAGCCCAGGTGGAACTGTAAATTGGACTTTTTCTAGATTTATTCACATTTCATTCCTTTCTTACTTTTAACTTTAGCTAAACTGAGCTATGGCAGCAGTTTAAAATTTTCTTTCCCTCTAGCTGTTGGAGCTTATTAAAGTAGATGTTTTGATACAGTGATTTGACACTGATTCAAATAAGAATTAATATTCTGCGCAATAAGTAATCCATGGGAAAAAGGAAAAAAAAAAAAAAAAGAGGCCAACAGTTATCTTCAGCTCTTTATTTATGAGTGATGAAAAATATGGGAAATTATTATGGACTAATAGAGAAATCAGCAATGTCATTAATCCCAATACAGATAAAATGATCTAAATTGTTGTTACAGTGAGCTCCACTTTTCAATTTATTTGTCCTATCACATTAAGACATTAACAGTTACTCTAACAATAGGCCTGCAGGTCTATTCTTAGATACTAATTGTGTTAAAGTATGTATTGAAAAGAAAGAAATAGTTACTGAAAATGTTTTCTGTAAAGAAATTCCAGTGCTTTTCTCAGCTCTGTGCTGGTGCAACATTTAAGCACCAGCGCATACAAGTACAGCTGCATAAAGAACCTGATGCTTTTTAAAAGTGCTAGGCAGTGTATGGTAATACTAAGACCACTACATGGTGTGGGAGTTCAGCACTTCTGAAAATTAGGCCATACATTTATGTGCCTGAAAACACATTTTCATGACAGAAAGACAGACAATCACAATTTGCATGCTTTGTTCTTCATATCATACAGTACGTAGCAGAGATGGGAGAGCCCAGCTTCTCCAGACTAGAAACAGATCTCTGCAGGACTGCAATCTCCCTGAAGAAAATAATTTTTACCGTATGCAGTGATGGGGATTGGGCTCATTTCAGACTCTGCCGATTTTCTAACAGTAAAGCAAGAAAGACCTGTCAGAAACAAGACCACCAAATGAAGACAAGCTCAATGAAAATGTGAGTTGAATGGATTTTTCTTTTCACAAATCTTCAGTGTCACGTTTAATGACGTTTTTACTACATTATTCTACTAGATGTCTTTTTAGGATGAATCATTTGATAAAACACACCTACTGAATCTCCTGTGGAAACTATAAAAAAATAATATCTATAGAAATGTACCGATAGACTCCATATATGTATTACACAGCCAGTATCAGTACCAAAATAAGTAGGTTAGTTGGAATATAAAGGATGGAAAATGCTTGTCCTAAAGGGAGATTTTAAAACTGAAATTTCATTAATACCTGACAGAAAATTGTTTTACAAAAGTACTCAAGGCAGTATTCAATATTAATTCATCTACAGAATTTTTAATGAAGAAATGAGAATCTCAAGGTATGCCATGCTATATCTAAATTAGAATCCCAACTCATATCACAGATTTATCTTTCCAGGAAATGCTACAGTCCCAGCAAAAATGTTAAGTCATATTTGATACAGTTAAAACTCAAAGACATTGTACAACCTTCCAGCTATTTAGAAATAGTAATAAACAGTGCTAAGAACAAGTTGTTTGTCTGGTCTTCATACCTACCTTACTATAGAAGAGACATATTTTAGGAATGTAATTACATATTTAATAACCTTATCACAGTTAAGCGCAGCCATCAATAACAGATGAACCATACCTGCACCAACCCTTATGAAGGTCTTTATAAAAACGATTCCAGCTAAACTAGTATCAGTCAGAACAATAGATTCCACCAGGGCTATCTTTTTGTCTTAGGTCATGCTTTCAGCAACACTTGCATCTGATGCAAGTCACCAGTGCCTCTAAAAGGAGCAGTTCACAGTCTCTTCCCTGGCATAGCTCTCTTCCTTAAGCTGGTAAATGCTGAACCAGACAAAGGAGCAAGGCTAAAACTAACCGATCCGAAAAAGGCCCGTCTTAAACTAGATTGCAGTGGAAATGAACGAAGCAAATTGCAACGTTCAGGGAAGTGTTCTGTTCTGATATTTTCACATACACAGTTTTTTAATATTATGGTTAAAAAAATGTTTTTCAATTTCATTTCTTCTTTTTTTTCAATAGTTTGTAAGCGGAATGTAAGTTATAAGATAAAAACACAAATCAGCTTGGAATCATTTTTTTCATTGGGTTGTCGTTTTGGTTTTTTTGTACTGAAGACTTTCAACATTACCAGAGCAACACCAGAATTTCAAAACTATTCACCAAACTGCATCTCTGATGTAGACAGTCTTACTGAGCTCATTTTAGTACCAGTAGGATATAAGCAAAAAAATAAAAATTAAAAAAAAAAAAAGACATACAACTAAAAGGGAAAAATACAGTCATCTCAACTTATTTGTCATTGAGTCGTTCAAACATGTACTGCATAAGATGTACTAGGACTTCAGATAAGTGAGTTTAGTCTCTGGCTGTAGCTAACCACAAGGAATTCAGTTACTCTTTCAATGTCACAGCTATGAAATATTTCACTGCTACTTGAGGGGAGAATTAACTCATTGGGTTCACATGAGAATCTTTGATGCTGCAGTACTAAATGCTATGTATAAATCCCTGAATTGAAAACACACAAAAAACAACATTCAAAATGAAAACAACACAAGTTTACAGTTTTAAGCAAATAAAAGCAATTATTTCAGACCAAAATTCAGCTTATCTTGCAACTGCAGAATTTCCATTAGTATGATCATTCTGCTTGTGTACGAAAAGCAGACCACAACAGTCCACTGTGCAAACAGGAGATGGGAATTTTTCTGACAAAATTAGTTTTTGTGCTTAGGTTTCATATGTCTTATCTAGTTTCTTTACAGAATATGCTGCAATGAAAGATCTGTTTTCATAAACAGCTTACTGTCACTCTCCCTCAATACCAGTGGAAGCTAAGTACATATTTGAATAAAGAGATATTTCAGATTGATGTGACATCCTTGGTTAGTCTCAAAAAAAAAAAAAAAAAAATTAAAATTAAAATTAAAAAAAGGTCAAAGAGGTGGTTGTGGTGAGAAAAAAAAATGAAAAAAAAAATCTTTTCTTCAGTGTAGCCAAGCACTGTTTTTATGTAAACCATTTCAAACAACACATGAAGTGAAAACAATCTCAGGACATCACACATTTTTATTTGAGAGATGACAGATCTGCAATTCTGCTCAGTCTGTGGGACTTGTGGAGAAGGAATGCTTCACTGAGGGGTGGATAATAGGACAAAGGAAACAAGAGATTCTTAAAGAAAAGAAAGCACCTCAATGTGTCCACGCTTTAATATCCTGTTTAGATCCTGCAGTAAAAAGCATAAAGAATCCAGTCATTTCTGGTATCCCGCCAGCTGTAGTTAAAGAAGAGTAAATCTTGCACACAGTACCCAAATGAACACCTCACTTTAAAAGGTATCTTTCACCCTACTTATGGCCTTCTGACAGTGAAATTAAAAATTATCAAAGTAATAAACAATTTGCTTCCTATTTAGTGCCCACATTATGTGCTCCACTAATAAACTACTGATTATAACCTTCCCAATCCATGAAGCACGTTCATAGTATCCAAAAACTCCAAAAATCTGGAGGTGTGAAAACAATGCATTTAAAGAGAAGAAAGAAAGGAAAAAGTAACGTCTGAACATGAAGTACAATCCAAAAAGATTGAATGAAATACACAGGTAAAAGATTTTTCATGATAATTCATACCATACATGTATGTTTGTACTTAGAGATATTTTTTCCTTCTAAGTACAAATGTAAAATCTCGTCTAGGTGTATTTATGCCCATCCAGTGACCATTTACATATGTTATTTACAAAATTTCACAGCTTAATACGACCTAAAGGTCAAGTATTGGAACAGATCTATGCAGTGAATAAAATAATAACAATTCACAGTTGGTTTCCCTGGAACTTGAACGATAGCTAAGTCATGCCCTTCAGGTTTGGTTCAGGACTCTTCTATGGGAATACAAATCCACTCCTCTGAAGCTATGATAAATATTCTTCAGATCAGACCTATCTACGTGACTTGATCTGCAAGGCGGTTTTGTATCACCTCTGTATCTGAACAGGACTAGCAAGGGAAGGGGCCATGCAATCAACCCAAGCAACAGTAAAAAATCAGGTAGAGAAGCCAGTTCCAAGAAGAAAAAGTCACACATTCAACCTTTAAAAAGTAAAGATCATACACAAGTATCAGCTCCTCCATGTACCTGAAATAATAATACTGTTCAATGAGTTCTGTGGTTGTATCAATATACCAGTTACCAAGAAACTGGCTCTGAGCACGTTAAGACTACAGACAAAAGGACTTAATGTGCAGAAAAGTTAACAACAGGATGAGGAAAAACCCTCTAGTGATGTCAGGAGCATTACAGTCTGCCTACGCATAAGTTAAGGCACAAGATAATCTTCCATCTCAGACAGAGAATAAATGTTTCAGGGGGTTTCTGCTCTCATATAAGGACTGCTCCAAAAGCAATGCCTTCCATTTTATGATGTTGGTCCTCAACATCAGAGACAGATGCTGGTGGTATGGCAGTAGATGTTGAACCTTGCAATATTACATGCTGTTGCCATGTGAGAGATGGCAGCAGAGGAGCAGCCTGACACATGGAAGTCTGTATTAAGCAAAAGTGTGTCACTGAATTCCTCCATGTGGAAAAAATGGCACCCACTGACATTCATCAGCACTTGCTGAATACTTATGGAGGCCAAACAGTGGATGTGGGATAGTGAAGCAGTGAGGTGCATTTCAGCAGGTGACAGCAACATGGAGTCCACCTCTGGTAGTGCAGATTTTGACAAAAGTGGTATTCAGGTTCTTGTTCATCACTGGTGAACACGCATAGCCAATAATGGTGACTAGATTAAAAAAGTATGTTTTGTAGCTGGGAATTCGCAGTGTTATTGTGCTCTTTGTATTTGTTGTAGTTTCCATAGAAATTAATAGCAGACATTACTTTTGGATATGAACACTGTATAGGAACATTGAACCCAAAGTGATACTGCCCATTGACCTAAAGGAACATCCAGAGGATATAAAGTATGAAAGAGATATAATTCCAGACAAAGCAGGAAAGTGCCAAAGTACCATAATGTTCCAAAAATACAATTTCAACACTTATTTGTGTGAACCTACTTCTTGTTTTGAGAATTCAGCGTTCTCCCTTTATCTATGACTTGAAAATCTTGTTCAGGTCAGTTTGAAGAACAAAGTCATCAAAGACTGAGTATCTGAAGCATTAGAATGAGGCCTACCAGCTGCCCCTCAGGAAGTCATTTTTGTCATCTGGGGACAATTCCTGAGAGCAATATTCCAAAAAAAGCATCACCACTCAGGAAGTCCACAGCTGCAGCAATGTCAGTAAGAGAAAAAGTCACAGCCAAATGCATGAAAAGGATCCTTAAAGAGTAATCCACCACTGACTGCAGGTGCTCACCAAACTGATGCTGGAGGCCTTCCTTGATGCCACACATGGCTCAGACCAAATGCAGCTTGGCCAGCAGCTCCCCTAAGAAACCACTGTGCCTCTGTGATATGAGAACAACAGTTGTGTCTTTAACTGTGAAGACCAAGAGTTTCCATTTTATGTACCTCAAAGGAGAGCTCACTGCCACAACCTGGGATCTCAGTAAGCTATGTGCAGCACATCTTCCTACATTAAAATACAAACAAGCAGAGAACATGAAACTCATAGCCCTAAGGATGCTTTTTAAAATGTCTTTAAATACCAGAAGGAAAGTGAAAACTGGGTATCCTCCCTGTAGCAACCCACTTTCACCACCTTCTCTATGCCTAGCTTCAGTTTCTCAGTTCAGCTGAATTTTCAAGACCCTGGTACAACCTTTCAGTCAACAGCTTCCCACATAAATCCTGACTCCAGGTAACTCAAAGTTGTGGGATGCGTGTCTATCTTCTGTCTTCCCTTGCAGACGTGAAAACATTTTGTTCCAGCATTTATAAACCGGTTTGCTTTCCACCAGCTATGCCCTTAGGCCTTTTATTTTATTCAGGTTGGGAAACAGAAACAATAGACAGGTTTCACTTCCTGGTTTCTTGCTGCAGTATGTGGTTTAGAAAGCAGTGCAAAGTAACTTTCAAATTCAATTACTTTAACTAAACAGTTGTATTTTCTATAAGATCATTTTTACTGTAGATTGTCTTTTAAAACAAGAACAAAACAAAATGTATACTAAAACCCTAAATTAAAGAGTATACTTCAGGCAACCTGAAGGCACATCTGATTCTCTGGTAGGGGAACTACTCTGTGCCACTGAAAATGACATATGTAGTTCTTCTTCCAGTCAGAGAAGATGGGGCACTGAAGCTAGGAATACATTTTCTGAGCAGCCTAACAGCTTAACAGCCCAGAGATCATCTGGGTGCCCATCCTGTGGCCAGTGTTCGAAGTGTGCATGGAGCAGAACGGAGGCTGTGGGGCACCCAGGGCTACTTTGCAAAGAGCACCTCCAGAGCACTGTAACCTGACATACCCTGGGAAGGAGAAACAGCTCCCAGAGATAAGCTGAATAAACAATAAGAAGAAGAAGAAGAAGAAAGAAAGAAAAAGTCAAAACATTGCCAAGTCTAATAAAATTCAACTAAAAGATAACAGACTAGTATATGCTGCAAATACTCTATCAAGGCAACTCAGAGCCAGGGCGACAAAAATGATGTGTGACTGACCAATGTGGGCTTTTGACAATGCAATTAACATTTCCTTTTGAAAACAGAGGAAGACAATAAATGGTGAAAAATAATAATAAAATCTAATCCACTCGGAGCCGTTTAGCAATAATATTTTAACTAGCACTTAGTTAAAGCAATGTTGTAACCTTGTAAGCTACACTGATGCTTCACTGAGCTCTCAGGAGTTTAATTTGGCTAACTGCAGGCAGCCCTGCTTCTGTTGTAGGACCAAACATGGCTATCAAATGCAAGAGAATGAAGTGCTGATGTGAGATACAGACTATCTTTTATTAAAATCATAACTTTTTCTTTTTTCTTCTTCTTCTTTTTTTTTTTTTTTTTAGGATGAATTAACTCTCTATCTGATATGCTGACACCCTGCAGTTAATCCTACATATGGCAGAAATTAAGCTAATCTTACATATGGCAGAAATTAAGTTTATGCACACAAATGAACAAACAGAAGCAGCGAAGCGCCTCTGAGCAGCGCTGAGGCGAGGATCACCGTTCTGGTCACCTCCCTCCACACCTCCTCCTCAGTGTACGTTTGTGCGAACGCGGATGATTTACTGATTGATCCTCCTTGCACAAGGCAAGGCAGCAAAAGGGACTGAAACAATGCTGCGAGCCGGGAACAAGGGTGTAACGACTAAAAATCAGGTACCTTTTGGAGCCTCCAATGTAGGTGAAGGTAAAGGTGGAGTCTGAGTACCTGAAATCTGAAAACACAAAGGGCCGCGTTATTAGCGCTTGGCTTCCCGCTGGTTCCCTACTTGGGCTGAAATCGCCAAGATTTCGCACACCGACACGGGGTTCGGGACGGGGATCGGTGTGCATCAGCGAGAAGGCGGCAGCTCCCCCAGCCCCTCGCAACAAGTGCCCGGTGCTATGGCAACGGCAGGGATTTCCACGTCGGTAAAGGCAACAGGCAACCGCTCCCGGCAGCGGCAGCCGGCCGAGCCCCGGCGCTGGGGCTGGGAGGGGTCCGGCCGCGTCCCCCGCCCCGCCGGGCTGAACGCACGCACCGACGGGACCCCAACAGCCGCGCGGCCGCCGCCGTGCCGAGGAGCAGCGGGGAGCGGCTCGCCCAGCAGCTGCGGGCTGCGCCAGGCGGGCACGGGCACACGCACAGCCGCACACCGCACGGCTCGGCGTGCGGCCGCTGCCACGCTGCCCGGCCCGGGATGCCCCCCTTCCCTCCCCCCTTCCCAGCCGGCCCTGATCTCCTCTGCCCTCACATGCCCTCGGAAGGAGAGGAGGAGGAGGAGGAGGAGGAGGAAGAGGAGGAGGAGGAGGAGGAAGGGGGCTCCGGGCAGACACACGGCGGCCCCGCTCCCGGGGGCGGCAGCGAAGGGCACGGCTCGGCCCGGACCGCGGCACCGCGGGTCTTGGTCGGGCAGCGGCAGCCTCGTAACCGCCGAACCGGCGCCCGTGGGGGAAACTCACCTGCAAACAGGCAGTCCTTCTCCGCCTTGCACTTTTGGATCACAACGTCAATATCCTTCTGAATCCTCTCTTGTCTTGAACACATCCCCATGGAATAGATCCCAGGGGAAGAAGAAAAAAGCAGCCTTTATCCCCAGCCCCCCCCACCCCCCGGTTCTACGTTCGGTCCCGAAGATGGACCCGGCGGCGGGCGAGCGGCAGCCTCTCCGCGCCCCACAGCGATCCGCGCGGCCGGCAGGAGGACGGAGCAGGCGGGCGCCGGCAGCCGATGTTGCATGCCCAGATGTGCCCGCCCAGATGTGCCGCCGCTGCCGGCGGATGGCAATTTCCTCCTTCCCTGACAATAGATCCAGTGGAGGGTGGCGGCGGCGACACGGGATCCCCCCCCACCCCCACCCCCCACGCCCTCAGGGTTTTTTTGGGTTGGTCGGCTGGTTTGGGTGGTTTTTTTTTTTTTTTTTTTGGGGGGGGGGGGGGGGGGGGGGGATGGGGGGGGGAGTTGGTTTTCTTTTTTTTTTTTTCCTCCTGAGAAAAAAAAAAAAAAAAGAAAAAAGGGAGGGGGGGGCAACTCGGCCCGGCCTCTCACATCCCTGCCCCTCCCGCCGGCAACGGCGATCGCAGCGCGCAGAGCCCGGTGGCGGCGGTGCGGCGGGGCCGGCGCTGCCGCAGCAACGACGAGCCGCAGACCCTCCCTTCGCCGCCGACCCGGCACGTACGGCGCCCGCCGGCTCCCCCGCCGGAGGTGGCGCGCGGGAAGGAAGAGGCGGATGCGCGGAGCCGCGCCGGGGCAGCCCGGCGGAGGGTTCGATGGCCGCGGCCGCCTCCGGCCGTCCCCTCTCCCCCCCCCTCCCGCCCGGATGGGGGGAGAAGGGGGGCAAAGGCTTCCGCCTCCTCCCGATAGGCGGAGGAATGCAAATGGCAAACGCTGGGGCGGCTGCCGAGTCGGCGACTGGCAGGAGGAAGCGGGCGGCGCCGCGCTGAGCCAGGCCGGCGGCGCGGAGAGCGGCCGGGTGCCGCGGGCAGCGGGGACGGGAGCCGTGCCGGCCCTGCGGGGCTGCGCGCCCATCGGCACGGGACGGAGCGAACGGCCGCGTCTGTCGTCCGGCTCCGGCCTCCGCTGTCAGCCTTCAGCAAACCTCTCAAACCTAGGGGCTTCGGGGAAGGACTCCGGCTGTCAGTACGGTGCCCGGCGGCCCGCCCTAATGCGAGGCAGGTAGTAGCTGCAGTACAGCGCGGGGAATGGTCAGGTCTGCCAAAACCCAGCGTTTGTCATCAGCCGGAGTGCGAGCTGAATAATTAATGAATAAATGCGCGTCGACATAGAGGGAACAGATTTGATTACGAAATTCAAAAGAATATTGATAACGAATTGCTTTTATGTATCCATCTGCCTCCACACAGCTTCTGTGTTTGTTATTGAACCCAGTTATTTTAGCTAGTTATTTTGTATTAATCATGTGTCATGTTGATTTCAAGCACCGGAGGCAAACACAATAATAATTTCGCTATTTATTCTTAAGTGAAAAGACTGCAATAAGAATAAAAAGATTACACACTTATGCCTGTCTTCCTAAGATTTCTTATCTCATGGAGGGAGGAGAAGGGAAACTATAAGAGAATGCAGGTAATGTTTAAAGAGCACAAAAAGGCACCATGTGACACAACTCTCCGCCTCTAAGAAAATGATTTATCTTTGAAGAGAGATTTCCAGACTACTTCTCAATGCTGTTCAGTAAATTCTCTCCTACTGCAGCAAGTCTTTTCCAAGGTAGGATACAGAACTTGTCACTGTAATACAGTGAGGCTTTGTCATTCTGTCAAGTTCAGCCAGCATGGTCAACGAGCAGTGCTTTTCTACAGTTTTTCCTGGATATTGACTGTTTTCTCCCTGTTACCTTACAGCCATGTATGCCCATTCTGGTTTTGATGGCAAGCTGGTACCTCAGCAGCCATATTTGTTGCCTTCTCCTTAACCTTAATTAAGATATGTAATCAGAACTTCATTTATTTGAGGTTTTTGGTCCTGAACTTTGCAGAGAAGGGTCTCTGTTATCCCTCCCACTCGGATGTGGAAGGAGGAGAGGCTTATTGGATCTTTACATGGTATTTATGCTGGCAATTCCGCTTACAGCTGATTCTGACTGCAGAGTTATTCTCAGAGTCATATCAATTAACACAATTCCTCACTGCCTTTTTAAGCCTCAGTCTATTTTCATAGGCTTGGTAACAGTGCATTAAAAAGTCATCCACAGAGAAGCACTCCAATCTTCTGGAAAACTAACATGGCTGGTGGCTGTTTTCAGAGCATCAACTGAATAGAACAAGAGGGCTGGAAATATAGTTAGCTAAATGTTTATTATTATTATTTATTGGAAGTTGCCTTAAGTTTCCTAGATTCTTAACCAATCTGGCCCATGACTTATCTGGTGACTCCAGTACTGCTATTGCAGAGATGGTTGCTTCTAGTGAGGACAATAGTGAGGACAAGCTACATTATGTGTATATATATATATATATATATGTATGGTTTTTGTTTTGTTTTGTTTTTGATGTAAGTACTGAAAACTGAGCATGTTGGAAAATCAGAGTGAATTTTTGCAGTTAGAATCCTTAAATTTGTAAAGATTGTCAGACTGTTGACCATGTACTTAACCTCTTCTGCAGTGATATCTGTAAGTGTGCTGTAATCCCTACAGCGGTGTACAATATATCACCCTTCTGAAGAAACTTTCCAAAGAGTTTTACAAGTAATTTCATGAACAATAGGACAGTTGGTCTGGAAAGTAATGATTTTGGCTTAAGGGAATTCAGTGTATGTCTAATTACTTTTTCAGTCTTGAAAATCAATTCTTGTCATTTTCTGATCCATCTCAAGTTCAACTCAGCTCTGTGAGGCTATATTGAACTGATTACATCAATTAAGTAAAAGAGAAACATAAGAAAATGTTGTATTTGTATTCTCAGGAGGCTGATAGTGTTTACAGAGGTAAAAAATAAATGGAAATATGAGAATTTACATAAGTATAATGTCTATATGAAAAGATTGTTTCAATATACAATGGCAGAAAGACCTAGAGAGATAGAAACCAAACTGTAAATGTATTAAAATAATATAAGAGCAGTGGCTGAAAAGGTTAATGCACAGTTCAGACGATTTCTTTTCATGGATGGGTTCTGCCTCTTCTGCCTCCTTTAGACTAAGAAGTTTTTTTTTTTTTCTTTTTCATTTTTTGGAAAAAAAAAACAAAAACAAACAAAAAAAAACTTTCCACTTACTAGTAAAGCTGTTGGAAATGGATCAATAAGCATTAAAATACCTTGTCCTGCCCCGAAGTATGTCTTTAAATAGTTTTTTTTTTTTTCCTAATCAAGTTCTTCTTACATTTAAACACGTATTATAAGTCTTAAGAAAAAATAAAAATACTAAGACTTAGCCATGTATGGAGTATGCAAAGCAATATGATAATTTAGCAGCTGTAATGAATTTGTAATATAGGAGAGTGTTCCAAAGAGCAGGAATACTGAACATAATCCAAAATCCTCCAGAACACAAAACCACCATCAGCCCTCCAAAACAAAACACAACAAAACAAATTCTACACCCATGTCTATATGCACCAGCCAGAACTGTTCTACATAAATATGAGCTTTTTCTCCAATTCCAATCACAACTTGCCAGTCACCAACAGGGCATAGCTCAGTTTCTGTCTGAGCAGACACTGAGCTCTGAGAGGTGAAACGTTAAAAAAAATGCCATCTAACTCTTACAGCACAAAAACACAGTGCTGGCCTTCCAGCTTCCTCAGAATGACAGTCATTTTGAAATAAGTAGGTGCACAGAATTCTGGAAACATAGGCACTCAGCTGTGAGATTTATAAGAGTAACATTATTATTCTCACCGACAGAGAAGTGCCATAAAGCATAAAACCCTTTGTTTTGTTTTGAACTTTGGTGTAACTTTCATTATAACTCTAATATTAGCAGTTTCAATCTAAAATTTTGATGCAGTATGCAAGTAAATACTGAGTTTACACTTACTTCTCTTTAAGCCTATTCCTGTTTTAGACAGATTTCAAGGCAGTTGTCTTGCACGTTACCTTCAGCTGTTCTTCCAACTAGACACTGCCACCGTACGTAGCCACAATCCGTAAGGATCCAAAGCACTCAAATCATGAGGCCACTCAAATCATGGTGATATTATAAAGTTGTTAAATGAATATTAATAGATTTGCTTATGAGGTCATAAGCAAATCTTACAAAAGACATAAGCTTCTTCATGACTTGCATGAAAAAGACATTAGCATGGTGTTTATCTAGATAAATATTTGGGGTAGCTTAGCACAGGTCCATTGATAAAAGACCATAGTTTTTTTTTTTTTTAAATAATGCCAGTTAAAATAACATCAATAACATGATTTCAAATACATTAAAGCATTAAATATTTTTGTATGATAAAAAGTGAAGTCATGTCTTATGTTACATTATGAAACAGTATCTTGAACTGTCACCTGTCTAGTTCATCACAAGCTTTAGACCTTATCCTCTAGCTGAAGAGGATAGGGATAGGGGTATGGATTGGAAGAGTGAACTCTTCAGTGAATAAGGAATGGTTTGGATGGTCACAATCAGGAGCCTGTGGTCAGTGGTTTTATGTCAGTGAAGGGCAATGACAAATCCCCCAGGGGTCTGTCTTGAGACCGGTACTCTTCAGCATCTTTATCAATGACCTGAACAGTGGGATTGAAGGGATTGCTCCCTCAGCAAGTTTGCAGATGACATCAAGCTGAGTGATGCAATTGACATAATACACGAAAGGGACGCCATCTGGAGGGACCTGGAAGGCTTGTGTGAATCTAATAAGATTGAACAAGGCTAAGTGCAAGGTGCTGCATTTGGGCCAGAACAGTCCCAGGTATGTGTACAGACTGGGAGAAGAACTCCTTGAGAGCAGCTCTGTGGAGAAGAACTTGGGGGTTCTGGTGGATGAAAAGCTGGACATGAGCCAGCAGTATGTGCTAGCAGCTGGAAGGCCAAGAGTATCTTGGGCTGAATCAAAAGAGGGCTAGCCAGCAGGGAGAGGGAGGTTCTTGTCTTATCCTGTCAATTTCATGAGGCCCCATCTGGAGTATTATGTCCAGGTCAGGGGCCCTCAGTACAGGAAAGATGTGGTGCTGTTGGAGCAGAGAAGGGCCATGAAGTTGACTAGAGGCCTGGAGCATCTCTCCTACAAAGAAAGGCTGAGGGAGCTGGGTTTGTTCAATCTGGGGAAGGTTCTGGGGTGAGCATATTGCATCCCCTCAGTGTTCAAAAGGGAGCTTATAAACAAAAGGAAGACCAACTTTTTACAGAGGCTGATAGTAATAGGACAAGGAAGAACAGTCTTAAACTAAAAGAAGAGAGATATAAGTTAGATGTTAGGAGGAAATTATTTACTCAAAGGATAGTGAGGAACTGGCACAGGTTGCCCAGAGAAGTTGTGGATGCCCAGTCCCCTGAAGGCTGAGTTGAATGGGGCTCTGGGCAGCCTGATCTGGTGGATGGCAAAGGGTTGAAACAGCAGGGAGTTGAAACAGAGTGATCCTTAAACTCTGTTCCAACCCAAACCATTCTGTGATTTTATGATATTCTGTTCTGGAGTAGTGATGGAGGGCATAAGAAAGCATCACAGTCATGTTCCAAAGTACTGAGGCTTGTATTTTAAATGTGTTGGAATTTCAAAAGTGGATACATTTTTATTTTTTTTTCAATCCATTTTAAACAGCAGCAAGAACTATCTCAAACAAAACAAAAAGATATACAGATGTTACACTGTTACATTGCTGTTAGCATCCTCTAACTTTCCATTGAAGACCAAGTACTCATCATTTCAGTTGTCACTGAAACCCATAATAGCTAAAGCTATTGCTGATGGCGTGATAAATGGCCTCAGTAATGTTAAATAAATAATGCAGTCAGAGTCCCAAGTGGCACCACAGTTTATTATAGTTCCTAGCATTGGTCTTTCTGTTGATGGTTTTAACTTGCTTTTCCTCTCTCACTAATGTAATCCCATCTTTCAGTTTCTGCCAGTTACCCTCATTTCTCCTCTTCCTTTTCCCTTTCCTCATTAACTCTTACACGATTAAGATATTTTTTTTTCTTTTAATTGTGTATTACTCCTTCTTTTCAAGTCTTACTCCTGTCCATCAATAGGTAGACAGGAGTCCCTTTTAGCAGGTCACTTTGTGAGCAGCTGAAAGAAGAGAGCTAAAATGGAGTTTTGTCTATAGATATAAAATTTCACAAGAAATACAAGCAGGAATATTTCTAAACCTTTTATTCATTATTTTTTGCTAATCACAAGCAAATCCAGAAAGGGAACCCCGTGCTTCCTGCCAGCTCCTGCAGTGAGTTGCCTCTTGCCAGCATCACCATTGTTTCCATGAATTGTAGACACATCTGCCTACACACAGACAGTGCTGTGTACATCAAGTAACAAGGCCTTCTTTTTATTACTCTGTAGCCCAGTAGCTAGAATATTGCTCAAGGAGATAAGAGTTGTGAATTTATTCTCATAAACTGACAATAATCCAATTAACTGTAACCATCTATGCCCTAAGCTTAAACAGCAGTAAGTCCCCAAAGTACACCATCCTGCCTGAGCATAAGAACTGGTTTCCAAATCAGGGCCAAGAGGCTCAGGTGCAGATAGGCACCCAGAGGAGAGGCAGAATTTCAAATCCATTTCTCACTTGGCTGTGCACCATGCTGCCTTTCCAGCATTACAACTATTCTACATTCCCTTTCCAAGAACTTTAATCACAGAATCACAGAACTGTAGGGGCTGGAAGGGACCTCCAGACATCAATGAGTCCAACTTCCTGCAAAGCAGGCTCTCTACAGCAGGCTGCACAGGTGGCATCCAGGTGGGTCTTGAACGTCTCCAGAAGAAACTCCACAGCCCCTCTGGGCAGCCTGTTCCAGTGCTCAGTTACCCTAGGAGCCCAGAACCGGACACAGTACTTCAGGTGAGGCCTGACCAGGGCAGAGTAGAAGAGGAAGATCACCTCTCTCAACCTGCTGGCCACATGCCTTTTAATGCAGTCCAGAAAAATGCCTTCATTTACTGAGCCAGCAGCACAGAAGCAGGTCTCTCCCAATCCACATTTAGTCATAGGCAATAATATTTACAGAATAGCTCTAGGGTATACAGACTATTTCTAAAATCCATAGCATAACTGGTGTCATTTACTACAGCTGAACTTATTACCTGGCAAAATTCTCAATTGCTGAGGAAATGCATAGTTAAAAAAATGCTTTGTTGCCTATATCCAGCTTGCAATTTCTTAATTGCAAATTGCCATGCCAGAAGTACTCAAACTGTAAAATACTTACCTTTCTAAAAATACTCCATATAGTTCATTTTCTGCAACAGTAAATATGATTCATCATGTCACCATCTGATGCTCTCCTGCTACAGAAACCTCAATTGTCACCAACTGATGCCTCATGTTAACCAAGAACTTGTAACTGAAAATTAAAAGGAGTTGCAAAGTACTCCCAGTTCAGCTGAAACTGATAGGGTGAGAAGAACTCAACACCTTGTGATATTAGCCTGTAGAAATTAGACTAATTCCATCAGTAGACCACGTCTCATTCATACTGTGGCCTGTGGTGTACTGTTTTGATCTCTGACCTAACTCTAAATGAGAGGACAAGACTGGGGAAATTAGCACACACAGAGTTTCATGTTGTTGCCACTTACATTGCTTCTTGTACCCATTTGCTCAGCTACTGCTGCCCAACTGTGCTGAAACCCACAGATGTAATTAGATTTGGGTGCCTGCATTTCGTCTCTTCAGAAGATTGGAACCAGGGGTTAATGCAATGTTCAGTCAGTCTTCCTAAACCAAAGCACTCTTTAATCTTAAGGAACTAAACATAAAAGAAAGTGACATTTACAATAATTAATGAGTGTATGCATCTCTTACCAAAGGCATCCCCAGCTTGCACACAACAGCCTAGCTTTCAAATTCTGCATGGGTGTCGTCTTTAGTCACTTTCCCACAGTACTGTGTACAGAACACCAGTGGTCAAAAAAGCAGATTGTTTTTTTATCTGTTTATCTTTTATGCCTGACAGAATAGTTGCATAACCTGTCAGGAGCCAGAGTAGATTTTATTCTTCATAAATAATAGCTTAAAAATTGTATTTAGCATTAAATATGTACAAGAGAATACATTCTGTAGTGTTTTCTTTATTTCTTTAGCTGGTATGAAATCCAACCAAATATGTACAGTATTAATACCACTAATCATATATTTTGGTAGTTATCCAGATAATTTGTTCACAAGACATATGCATGATTATTTGTGATTAAGTCACAAATGCCTTATTTCCCTGGTACTCTAACCCTGTCCAGAATAGAGAAGTTGCTACTAAAAACTAAACTAAACTAAAAATTAAACTAAACTAAACTAAAAACTAAGTAACTACATAGTCTAAACTAATAAAAATCTGCTGTCTTTCTTGTCTCCCAAAGAGACTAGAACCATTAAAAAATTGTTGTTCTAAAAGAACCAGTACAGGCTGGTGAGGAGCTCTGCAGAGGGGGACCTGATGGACAACAGATTGGCCATAAGCCAGCAGAGTGCCCTGGTGGCCAAGAAGGTGCCTCTCTCCAATTTATAGGAGGGAGAGGAGGTTCTTGTAGTATATGTATATCCAGCGGCAAGATTAAGACACAACGAGTCAAATGTTAGCCTGACCATTTTATTACAAATCCTACTCATTTAGGGAGATGGAGAAGGAAAGATGGGGAATAGAAAAGAGAGAGAAAATAAAAGCAAGGAGTCTTTGCAGAGAGCAAGAGAGAGATAGTCACTACCATTGGTCGAGGATGGATCCAGCGTGGTTCGTAGTACATCCGCTGATGTCAGGAACTCGTCACTGCGGGGGATGGAAGACAACCAGGAAACTTTGCAGCAAGCTGGCCCTGGAGGATTCTTCCAAATAGGTTTTTCCTTCAGGGAATTCCTCCGTCAAAGGTTTCTTTGGGAGTTCTTCTCCAAAGACCTTAGTTTAGTGAGGACCTTTTATCCCGTTTCTCAGGTTTTTTTTCCTCTCCTCCTTTTCTGTCTGTTAGTGTGACATGCCTGCCCCAACAGATAAACCAGCAGGAAGTGGTGCTTTCATTGTCA
The DNA here is from genome assembly GCF_987193195.1 of Phasianus colchicus. NCBI lineage: Eukaryota > Metazoa > Chordata > Aves > Galliformes > Phasianidae > Phasianus > Phasianus colchicus. The sequence goes on from NC_143476.1 coordinate 77,139,702, forward strand.
TGCACAGGCACCATCGCCTTTTGCAGCGGTCAGCTCCTTCAAGCCACAGCCCTGAAAAAGACTGCTTGTCCCGCTTCTCCTTTTATTTTTAAGCAGAGGTACTGTGGCACGGTGACACCCAACACTGGCAACCCTTAGATAATTTGCAGTTTTCTGTTAGTCTTATCACCAAAAAGGCCTCACAAAGCACACTTTGAGACAAAGAACAGTTTTGTCTTTCACAGAAGGCCAATGGGATCATGAGGTGTATTAAAAGACATGTGGCCAGCAGGTCGAGGGAGTTGATCTTCCCCCTCTACGTTGCCCTGGTCAGGCCTCACCTGAAGTACTGTGTCCAGTTCTGGGCTCCTACAAAAAAAGACAGGAATCTGCTGGAAAGAATCCAGAGGAGTCACAAAGATGATAAAGGGCCTGGAGCATCTCCTCTGTGAAGAAGGGATGAGCAACCTGGAAATGTTGAGAAACGAAGACTGAAAGGGGATATGATCAGTGTCTATAAATATCTAAGGTGTGGGAGGCAAAGGGACAAGGCCAAACTCCTTTCAGCAGCATGTGACGACAGGACAAGGGGAAATGGCCACAAACTGAAGCATAGGAAGTTCTGCACAAATATGCTAAGAACTGCTTCACAGTGAGGATGACAGAGCATTGGAACAGGCTGCCCAGGGGGGCTGTGGAGTCTCCTCTGGAGATATTCGAGATCCACCTGTATACCTACCTGTGCAGCCTGCTGTCGGGAGCCTGCTTTGCAGGGGATTGGACTTGATGATCTCTGGAGGTCCCTTCCAGCCCCTACAGTTCTGTGATTCTGTGATTTTGGACCCATAAATCAGAACTGTAGAAACAAATCAACTTTACATGTATTTTGAGGCACTTTGTACAATTAATGTATAAAAAGTTGCTTGCAACATATTAACTAGATGTCATTCCTTCTAAAATTATATGTTGTTTTCTCAACTCTTTTCGGCACATTATCAGCTTCTGATGTCCAGTGATTATATTGTTAACTGTCCACAAGACAGGAAATGGATGAAACAGAACAAGTGTGAGTGAAAGAAAACCTGATGCCCCATCAAAGACAAATATGTCAAATGTGAAAGAAAGTGTGCAGTACTCCTATAGAAAAGTAAATCTATAGCTGGTGAAGGTGTAGAGTAAGGGAAGTGTATGGGAACTGTTGAATCACGGCCTGAACCTCTGATTGATCACCTGAGGCAAGCAATGAGTCAGCCCTGGGAGCACAGGTGAAGGCAATTCACCTGTACTACTAGAAGGGGTGGAGCCTGGCTCCACCTCTCCTAGACCCATTTAAGAGCTGACTACCAGTGGGGAAGGTTCTCTTTCTAGAGATCCCTCCTTTGGAGTTTTATAGTGAGCCCGGAGCAAGGGTAAACACTCTATTTATTCTCTTTTTGGTATAGTAACCTGCTTAGCCAAACTCTCTTGTTTATTTCATAATTATAACATCTGTATATTCATTGATTATACAGGAAGGAAAGGGAGAAAAAATGAGAGCAGTTAATGAAAAATAGCCTGAAATAATCCTGAAAAGGAGTGAGATTTCTTTTACTGGGGGAAAAAAAACAAAAACACAGTCAACTACTTATCTTGATTTCTTAAAGATCATGTCAGTATTCTTGCTTCTTAAAAAAAAAAAAAAGGTTCACAGTTATTAACAGTTTACATTGAAGATATATTTTTGCAAAGATTTCCCTTGCAGAAATTGTGAATCCAGTCAGATCTTGCTTTTACAAATTTCATCTAAGCTTTCAGCATAAGTAGTCCTAATGAGATGAGCAAGACAAGTTATGAATTAAAATGAAGAAATGAGTTAGTTTTTAAGCACAGGTCTTAGTTGTCTCTGGTGCATTCTTACTCTGACTGTTAAACCCCATATATTTATGTGCAGCATACACAAAAAGAGGCTTTGTCTATAAGCCTGTTGAAGCTTTACTCAGTCTAATTCTGACAATATTATTCCTATATATTTCCAGTAATATTATTTAGGTAAGTACTGTGAACAAGTCTTCTTGAAAACAACACCAAAATAATTTGCCATCATTATTGTAAATATTCAGAACTGTCTTTGTGAGAAAAGAGGGTGGGACCTCTTTTTCCCACTAATGATGTAAGTGCGTGAGCTCTTGCAGTGCTTTTTTTTTCCTCTTTTCCTTCTCTGATATTCAAAACATGCAGCAAGACAGGGTTGTATGCTAAAAGTAAGATAAAGATGCCCTCTCTCTTGAGCAAGTCCTCTAACTGAGCTAAGAGGGATGCCACGTTACTTCAAAACCACACAATTAATGAAGAAACAAATGTAAAAAAAAAAAAAAAAAAAAGTTTGCGGACTATTTTTCAGGTTTTTGTAAGTAACTCTTTTCTCTTTCCTCTCCTTGTTCAGTTCTGGTTTTCCTTTTCCTTGAAATGATGTCCAGGCTGCCAGCTGTAAATTAATCCATTTTACAAAACCTATTGGAGCCTGTATGGCACTGCTGAGTCATGGCCTGAACCACTGATTGAGCACCTGGGAAAAGAACTGGATCAGCCCTGGGAGCTGAACGCAATTCACCTTTGTGACAGGAAGCAGTGGAGCCTGGCTACACCTCTCTTAGGCCTCGTGTAAGGGTCTAGAATCCTCTGGTATGGTTAAGCAATCTTCTTCCCTTCCTCTATAGCACCTCTCTATTGTGCTAGTCCTTTTGCCATCACACCTTTGTTGTAAGGCCTTTCCCATCGTAAGCCCCATTTATTTTGGTTAAACTTTGTCTTTATTTTGCCACACTGATTTTACATAAACACCAGTTCACTCTTTACAAAGTTTATGTGTGTTTATACTATAGTTTGTGTAGATTGAAACCATTTCTTCTAATATTAGCAATATAAAATAGCGTAAACAGACTAATCTCAGTCACACAACAACCACTCCTCTTTAGGAATATAGCCACAATTATAATTAGGTCATTACTACAGATTTCCAGATGGGAAAATTTATTATTATAAGTTTTTATATATTATTTTATGTCTAATGGTTTCTTTTTTTCTTCCAAAATCATGAAAATCGCAAGGCTGACACTCATATCTTCAGAGTTATTTCAAAGTTGGAAATAAAATTCTAATAGAATAATTATTTGATAGTATTTCAACAAACTTTTATTTATGTTTGCGGTTCCCCTAAACCAATAATTAATATGGCAGTTAAACTATTTCAGTTTTATAGAGATGCTCTATAATGTTTTGCTGTGCAAAACAGTGATAAAATCTTACGTAAGAAGATATACCATAGTTGTTGTGTCCTGGTGATTTTTTTATGCAGCTACAGAGTGTTCTATGCTTAGAAACCTTATTTTTATTTCTTTTAATTAATTTTTTGCTCTTCCCACATAATTATCTAAATTCTGCAAACTACACAGAAACAGCTCTTGGCACAATATTTTATACTAGAAAGAGAATGCTAAAACAAAAATGCAGCTGGATAGAGCCCTAAAGTGCTTGATACTGATTTATGTACTTTGGTAAACTTAGGCACAAGAGAAGAACTGGGCAAATATTAGGAAAAACTATTCATGGAGACATTCACAAATCCCTTATAATTTGGCTATTATCATATTGCTTATATTTGTTTCTTTTCAAAATATTCACAAAGACTTTTATTGGATGGTGTCAGTATGCAATGATGATAATTTTTGTACATATATTAGTATTTACATTTGATCTTTAAAACTCTTCTGTTTACACAACCAAGAAATAGACAGGATACTGTGTAATAGAAGTTCCACACTTACAGTGGACGAAGTATTGTAATTGGTTAAGATATAATTAGACTGAAGCACTTTCAAGCAATATAGGATGGCTGTATTCACATTGATATTTCATATAAATATTTCTAAATAACAGAGATGTGATATATGTATTCCTAGAAGTGATAGGGCAAAGCTGTTCTGCATTCTGAGATCCTTTAAAATGGAATTTATGCTGTTGTGTCAAAGAAAAAGGAAAATCATATTTGAATCGTATTAATCTGAATTTTTTTTATGTCACTGAGATAGAAGACAAGAAATTCTGGTCCATATAACAAAGAATTGTTCTTTTCAGCTTGAAATAAAGTTTCATTTGGGGACACTCATTTTAGAAAAAAAAAAAAAGAAAGAAAGAACAAAACTACACTTCGAAGAAATACTCTTTTATTCAATGTCTTACAGGGCCTGAGGAGACTCTGGATTGTTTGTTTCACCACTTTGCCTTTACTGAAGCATTTTATAGCTGCTGAAACAGCTTCAAAAAGAGCACCTCGCTCCAGAAAATTCAGCCAGCTACTCTGTAGGATACTTACTAGAAATTAAGTTTAATTTGTTTCTGCTTTGCATGGAACAGAGCCTACATTTGAGTTGCATATGAAAGGAGAATAGTTAGAATCATAGAATCATTAACATTGAAAAAGACCTTTAAGATCAAGTCCAACCTTCAATACATCACTACCATGCCTGCTAAATCATGTCCTTCAGTGCCACATCTACACCTTCCTCAAACTCCTCCAGAGATCAAGACTCCACCACCTCCCTGGGCAGCCTGTTCCAATGCTTGAGCACTCTTTCAAATAAATTTTTTCCTAATATTTGACCTGAACATCCCCTAGTGCAACTTAAATCCATTATTGCTCTTCTTATTGCTACCGAAATCTGGGAATCAAATTTACCAACTTGAATGACAGATTATAAAGCTGACGTTATTTTATTGTAGCGCTGGGTACACTGGGGATCTCTCTTCCTAATGTGTACATCTAGGAACTAAAGAACACGGATGTATACACATAACATGAATATTCATGTAATTTCTGCAGTTTCTGCATATTCCAAGAACTGCTATACATATTAAAATTTAATACTACAGTGTGCTGTATTAATGTGAGGTTTTTGCAAGGGTCTTTGGTGGTCATGGGGTTCCATTGAAAGGTGTTATCCAGGCAAATGCTCCTGTGTTACATTGGCCAGGTTTCATAATTAGCCAAGGAGTTATTTTCAAAAAATTGGCTGTTGACTAAATTTCTAAACATATCAACTTTGTTACGGTGCCTGTACTATCAGCCCTAGCAGGGCACAGTGTACCTCCTGTGTAGCTTGTGGAATGTTAAGACTCCACTTTTAGGCGCCAGATATCCTGCTTATCTAGGTTAAAAAAAAACACAACTTGAACAGAATTTCAGCTTGCTGGAGATTCTGAATTTATTGCCAGGTATCACTATCTCTAGTTATCTGGGAGAAGAGACCAACTCTTACCTCTCTACAACCTCTTTTCAGATCATTGTAGAGACCAATAATGTCTCTCCTGAGCTTTCTCTTCTCCTGACTAAATGGTAGCAGTTCCCTCAGTCACTCCTCGTAAGACGTGCTGCAGACCTTTCACCAGCTTCATTGCCCTTCTTTGTACACTGAGGCCCTCAGTGTTTTCTTGTAGGGAAGAGCCCAGATTTGAACACAGTATCTGGGGTGCAATCACCAGTGCTAAATACTGGGGGAAAATAATTTATCTAGTTCCACTGACTACAGTATTTCTGATACAAGCAAGGATGCTACTAGCCTTCTTGGCCACCTGTGCACACTGCTGGCTTGTGTTCAGTTAGCTGTCAACTAACACCCCCAGATCCTTTTCCACTTTTCCAACCAGCTGCTGTGACCAAAGTGCAAGATCTAGTACTTGGACTTCTTGAAGCTCATACAATTGGACTAGGCCCAGCTATCCAGCCTGTCTGGATCCCTCTATATGGCCTTCCCATGCTCAGGCAGATCAATATTTCCTCCCAAATTGGTGTCATCTGCAAACTTAGTGAGGGTGCGCTTAATCGCTTCATCCAGATCATCAATAAAGACATTAAGCAGGACAGGCCCCAGAACTGAACCCAGAGGAACACCACTTTATTCACTACCATTCTTTGAGTAGTGGCCAGATTAAGTTCTTGCTGGACTTTCAACTAATAATCTCTCTGCATTTCATAGCAACATCCTTGTACTCTCCCTGAGTTACCTGCCCCTTCTTGTGTGTAGACACACAAAAGGTGGTAAACCTTTTTTTCCCCAAGTCTCAGTGAAAGCTCCCTGCTCAGCCAGGCCAGTCTTCTTCCCACTGTCTTATGGTACAAAGGGATGGCCTGTTCCTATGTGCTGGAATTCTGTCCCTAGGCTGATTTTGAGCAAACCTGGTTTTATCTCCTTTGCCCTTCCAGCCTAGTTTAAAGCCCTTTCAATGAGCCCTGTGATCAGGCCTTTCCTAAACTAACTTATGGATTAGTCAAAGAGAAACAGCTTTGCAAGAACAGAGTGAGAGCACTCATCTGACAGCAGTGTATTTATGGCATTCTGTTTAGAAGTGTAATATCTAAGTCTCCTGAAGAGGAAGGAGCTCATTCAACTTTCCTATTTCTGGAATGAATGCAGTAACCACATTACTCAGTGAAGGAGAATATTATTTTCAGCTGGGAAAAAAGAATCTATCAATACAATTAACCAGAATAAATAATTCAAGACCTCCCTAGTAGGCAGTTTGATAGAAAGATCAATTGTTTGTATAACACACTGTGACACTCATCTAAGAGGAGTTTCCAAGAAAATAATGTATAGTTTGAGCGTCTCTGGAGTTCTGAAATACTTGTCTCTGAGAAAAATATTTAATTGACAATCATTAGAATTATCTAAGAAAGCCAAGTTTCTAAATTAGCAGTCTAGGGTCAAAATACATGGAATACATGTTTCTTTGTGAAGTCAAATAACAGCCGCTGGAAGATACTGCACTGTAGAGACTGAAGATAAGTCTCCTTTATTTCCCACCACTCTTCCACCCCAAAATAAAGCTGAAATTTCAGAAATTAAGTTCACTCTTCCACAGTCCACTTACTTTCTACTTCGGGTTGTGATTGACACCCCTTTCTTAGGCCAGCACAGCTATTGCACAATCCAGGGCAATGAGTTTGTTCAGGGAATGACAAAAAATCAAATATCTTGAAAAAGCAATTTCAAGAGAACTGTGTCTTATTACAGCATATTGTTGGTTCAGGAGAGGGGGCAGGACCACAGCAGACCCCGCTGATAGATTGCAGCTACTGTGAGAAGTTTCACAAGGCTTGAATCTGGTCACTTATATACTGATTACAGTCAAACAGTCTAAGTACCCCTTGTACAGGTATGTAAACCTTATGTTCTAAAACATAAACCTACTGAAGTACAGAATATTGCCATTCACATCAGTGTTCCTAAAGAATGCCAGTTGAGCTTTACTACATGAAACTCCACATGTAAGAAAGACACAAAAATTCATCACAAAATGTAGTTTTAGAGAACAGAAGGCCAAATACTGTGATGTAATTACCTCACTCACCACAGTGATGATGAGGTTGGCTCAGATCTGCAGGGTGGGCAGTTGCCCCATTGTAAGGACACAAACTGAGCAAGAAAGAATATGACAGAATCACAGAATTGTAGGGCTGGAAGGGACTTCCAGAGATCATCAAGTCCAACCCCCTGCAAAGCAGGCTCCCGACAGCAGGCTGCACAGGTAAGCATCCAGATCGGTCTTGAATGTCTCCAGAGGAAACTCCATAGCCCCTCTGAGCAGCCTGTTCCAGTGCCCCATCACCCTCACTGTGAAGCAGTTCTTATACACATATGTGAGGAGCTTTCTATGCTTCAGTTTGTGGCCATTTCCCCTTTTCCTGTTGCCACTCACTGAAAAGCATCTGACCTCATCCCTTCGCCTCCTGCACCTTAGATATTTATAGCAATTAATAAGATGCCATGTCAGTCTTCTTTTCTCAAGGCTGAACAGACCCAGGTTGCTCAGCCTTTCCTCACAAGAATATTCTTCAGGCCCTTTATCATCTTTGCAGCCCTCTGCTGGACTCTCTCCAGGAGATCTCTGCCTTTTTGCACTGGGGAGCCCAGAACTGGACACAGTACTCCAAGTGAGGCTCTTTTTAATTCACCCCAGCATTGGCCCTCTTGGCCGCAAGGGCACACTGCTGGCTCATATGTTCCATTGTAGAAATTGTAGTAGAAATGGCAGTCTCAAAACTGGTGTGTGAAAACACAAGTAAAGTAGTTGTCTTCTCATGGCAACCCTTCTATCTAAATAAGCATCAGCATTTTGGCTAAGGCAAGCTCCCTGACTGTGTAAACCACAAAGCAGTCCTTGTTCAGACTGCTCACTTCTGTCCTCTTATAAAGGGAGAAACAGCAGGATACTACCCAATAAATTATTTTAAATAACACTTGTGAGAAATAGAATTCAGAAAAAATGCAGCAGAAAAAAAAAAGGCATAGAAGCATTTGATCACAAGTTCAGAAGCTCATTTCCTTTTGTAGCATATGGTCCATTAAATCCTTTCACAATTTAAAATGATGTATTATCCAATGGCTGTATTAGCTCTTCAGAAAGTAATGTAGCATTTCTAATTCTTCAGCAAGAAATGAGTGTGGAGACCTATATCCTTGTATTTACTCTTTGTCTGATGCTGCATTTTTTTTTCTTTTTTTCTTTTTTTTTTTTCAGTGTATTCACGTATCCTTAAATATTTTGTACTGATAATGATTGTGTATCAGTTATGTGGAATCAAGTTTCTTCCAGTTAGTCCAAAGAATAAAATATAGTATGTGGCCTTGCGGCTTTTTTTAAAGATTTTGTGCATTTACTTTCAGATATACCTCCAAAAATAACAGAGATAAAAGGAATACATGCTTTCTAACTTCATACTACAAAATATAAAAATGATTTACAGTGATAAGATTTGCTAAATCCCACCTTGCTGTCTTAGTTTCTCTGAGATCATAACAAATAATACACAGCCAAGTGAGAAAGGAACTGTGTAGGGTGCGAACCACTGCCCTCTAACTGTATATATTCAGAATTATTCAGTCAGACAGCTGACACCCTGTACATTCTCATGTATCTGAAGCTGTATATTTCCAAAATTTTGGTGATCTGAAAACTGCCTTTTGGCTATACAGATTCTTTGTGTTCTAGAACTGCCTATTAAGTCAATCTGTGCAGTTTTGTTTTGTTTGCAATCTTCCGAAAGACATAGGTGGGACTCAGGTCTTGGGAAGGCTTTAGTTAAGATGAATAAAATAAGAAGTGAGCAGGAAAGGAAGTGTGCTAAGTATAAAAGGACAACAGAAGTGGAAGGTTTGGTTTTAACTAAAATGCTGCCTCTCTTTAAAAAAATTATTTTTATTCTAAGCAATTATGATTCTGTAGCAGAAGCTGAGTTCAAAATAATTTCTTCCAAATCGTTTTGTCTTACTCACTGTACTGATCATTGTTATTGGTAAGAGAACATGGCAAATATTGTGGCATTCAAAGAAGTTGGGACAGGTGATTGCAGAAAACAAGGCTTCTGTACATCCCTTAGCTTCTCTAATAATCAGAGGTGAGTTGTCTGTCCTACCAAAGTGTGTGCATGTGCTCTAAACCTACTTCCTGTCCAACAAGTGACAAGAATCAAAAGGGAACCACAACTTCCTCAGAGCCTCCAAGTGAGCTGTAGGTGCACCCTGACCACCTTCTCATTTCTGCTTGCCATTGCCTGCAGTTTCTTAAGCTCTTTACTGTTCTCCTTCCTCTTATCAGCCAGGCTCCAAGCTCTGCAAGCAGTTGTATAGATGGCTTAAACTCTGCTGCTCAAAGATATTTCCATCAAAATCAGGAAGGAGGGCGAAACAAAAAAGCAGTGACATCTTCATCGAGAGGCATGAATATAATTATATACGAATATGTAGAATATATTCACAGAGCTGAATATATTCTCAGTGCTTTGAGATTATGGAAGCAATTCTCTCCTATGGACCCTGTATAGGATATAGGACCAGATGGATTCTGATCCTCTTTTACCACAGCCATAGTTTAATCTTGATGTTATAGTCCAGTGTTACAATTCATATGATAGTGTTTCATAAGTAAAATACTAACAAATTATCTTTCTAAAATATTATGGTTAAATATCTTAATGCAAGTAAATACCTGTGATAACTTTTTTTCCAAATGTAGTTTCAAATTCATTAAATTCATGTCATATATATCTTTCATTCTAAGGCAATGCTAGCTTATGTTTTCATAATATGAGAGATTTCCTCTTTCTGAATTAGATTAATACACAGTTATTTTCCATTCTGAAGAAGAGAAAAATCACTTTTGGGTTTCTGAGGAAACATGAACACTTGTTTAAACAAAACCAGGTAGGAGGTGTTTCTATTAAACTATCATCCTCTGGTTAATAAACAGCCACCCATATATACAAAATGTACTGTACTGCATTGTGATATCTGTTCTACTTAATAATACTGCAAGGGAGACCTATAAAAAGATGCAAACCCTCTATCCAATTTAGAAGTACATGCAAGATTATCAACGGCACCTTCTGTTTCATATAAGGTTGATAGTGTCTGTTGCACACAGTTTAGCAAAACAGTATTAAAGAAAGAATGAAAAATGAATGTGATGTCAGAAAAGAAAAAGGGAAGGAGTGCAAAGGAAAAGCCAGTTCAGAAAGTAGTAAGAGCACACAAAATTATAAACAAGCGTAGCTTGCTTGTTTATTGTTTTAGCTTGAAGACACAGATTTTGCCTCTAAGGTTATATTAACATGCTTTTATATCTATTCAGGAAATTGGAATCTCAGCTCTATTATCATCATATTATCTGAAAATACAACTGCTTATGCCAAGTAATCAGCTCACCAAAGTTAGTGAATTTGTCACAATAGCATATACTTTATTCCTTCTCCAAAATGAATTACAAGCAGGTTTTTGTTTATTTTTTTTTTTCTGGTAAAATACAACAGTGCTGAAACTATGCTTGGGAGGTATGCCTTAGCTCAACTCTTAGTATTCTGATGTTTTCAGTACTTGGAGTTACTCTGGGCTTATGTGAGTTGTGTCGAGTTATGGGAAAATTCTAAATGATAGAATCATAGAATATAGAGTTGGAAAAGACCCTTAAAGATCATCAAGTTCAACTTGCCTGTAAAGGGACATCCCCAGCTGGGTCAGATTGCTCAGAGCCTGGTCCATCCTGACCTTTAATGTCTCAGAGACAGGGCATCCACCACCACTCTGGGCAACCTATTCCAGTGCTTCTCTACTTTTATAGTAAAAAACTTTATATCCAATCTAAATCTCTCCTCTTTCAGTTTGAAACCATTTGCTGTTTTCCTGTCACACCGGACCCTGCTAAAGATTTTGTCCCCTTCCTTCCAGGCCCTCTTTAGATACTGAAAGGCTGCTATCAAGTCTCTCTGGAGCCTTCTCTTCTCCAGGCTGAACAGCCCCATCTGTCTTAGCCTGTCCTAGTCGGGAATGTGTTCCATCCCTCACACCATTTTTGTGGCCCTCCTCTGGATGAGTACCAAGAGGTACTCTCTTGTACTGAGGAGTTAACATCTGAATGCAGTATTCTAGGTGAGATCTCGCCAGTGTAGAGTAGAAGGGCAGGATCAGCTTCCTTAACCTGCTACCACACTTCTTTTGATGTAGCCGAGGATATGGTTGGCTTTCTGGGCTGCAAGGGCACTCTGCTGGCACTTGTCCAGCTTGCCATCCATCAGTACCCCCAGACTGTTTTCAAAAGAGCTGCGTTCTGTTTTTACATACAGCTTGTATTGTTGGAGGTTGCCATTACCGAGGTGCAAGACCTTGCACTTGGATTTGCTGAACTTCAAGCATTCACCTGGGCCACTGCTCAAATCTGCCTACGTCTCTCTGGATGGCATTCTGTCCCTCAGGTATGTTGACCACACCCCACATCTTGGTGTCATTCACAGATTTGCTGAGGGTGCACTCAATCTCACTGTTGATATAATCGATCAAGATTTTGAAGAACAACAGTCCCAGTATTGAACCCTAAGGGACACCTCTCCATACTGATCTCCATCTGGACATTGAGCCATTGGCCACTACTCTCTGGATACGATATTGTAACCAGTTCCTTGTTCATCTATCAGTCCACCCATCAAATTTAGGATATAATGAGGGATCATTTCATAGGCCTTATTGAAGTCCAGATAGATTACATCAGTGGCTCTTCCCTTGTCCACTGATACAGTTATACCATCATGAAAAGCAACAAGGTTGGTCTGTCAAGACCTGCCCTTGGTGAAGCTACACTGGTTATCCCATATCACCTCCCTCTCACCTATGTGCCTTCGCATAGCTTCCAGGACGATCTGCTCCACGATCTTCCTCAGCACAGAGGTAAGGTTAACCAGTCAGTAGTTCCTTGGGTCATCCTTTCTACCCTTCTTAAAAATGTGTGTGACATGACCTTTTTTCCTGTCACCAGGGACTTTACTTGACCACAACTTTTCCAGTGTCATTGAGAATGGCTTGGTGACTGCATCAGCCGATTCGCTCAGGACTCTGGGATGTATCTCATCAGGACCCACAGACTTATGGACTTTCAGGTTCCTCGAGCAATCATGAACCTGATCTTTGCTAATAGTGCTAGGGGCATCACTTCCCCAGTTCCCACCTTCTGAACTATTCACTTGAGGGCTGTGTGTAGAGCAGTCGCTCATGAAGACTGAGGCAAAAAAGTTGTTGAATACCTCAGCCTTCTCCTTGTCTGTTGTTACAAGACTGCTTGTATTGCTCACCTGGGGGGCATGTCCTTCTGGACTTTCCTCTTCTGGTTGATGTACCTTCAGAAGCCTTTCTTTTCATTCTTTCCACACCTTGCCAAGTCCAGTTTCAGTTGGGCCTTGGCCTTCCTGACCCCATCCCTACACAGCCTAGCAGCATCCCTATACTATTTCCGGGTTACTTGTCCATGCTTCCATTGCCCATGCATTTATTTATCTTTTTTTTTTTGTTATACAGTTTGAGCAGCAGGTCTTGGTTCAGCCATGCCAGTCTTTTACCTTCCTTTCATGATTTCCTCCACCTGAGAATGGAGAGCTCATGCGCCGTAAGGAAAGCATCCTTAAAGATCCTGTACTTGGTGGAAGAAGGCTTCATCAAAAGCTCTGCTTTATCAGACAATCAGTAGCAGACACCAATCACAAGGCTCCCCTTCTTGCCTCTGTCTCTAACTCTTACCCATAGCCTTCTGACTTTCTCATGGCCATTCTTCAGGGATAGCTCTTCACACTCTATTCCTTCCTTGATTTAGATGGAAACACCTCCTTTCCTCCTTCCTCACCTGTCCCTTCTGAACAGCTTGCAGCTGTCAACAGCCACATTTCCAGTTGTGGTAAAACCACTAGGTGTTGGTGTTGGCAACTACATGATAGTTTTCCAGTAGTAAAGTACCTTCCAGCTCCTTCTGTCTGTTCCCCAAGCTGTGTGGAATGGTATAGTAACACTTCAGCTGGTATTGTTACCTTCTTGGAGGAAAACTCCTGGACTCTTTTGAAGTATTTAAATACTTTAAAATGACCAAATACAGTCATTGGAAAAGACTGGATGTCTTCAAAAGCACCAGCTAGCCCAATGTTAGTCCTAATCAACCTCTCCAACTGTTCTGTTATTTTTGTGTTACTTTTCTGATACCTTTCTAAATGGCATTAAAATCCTTCCTCCTGGAAGCATCTGGCTGATTTTCAACATAGCATATGAAGTGCATGTACTGGGTTACAAGACAATTAACATTACGTTCAAACTGCACTATATCCTCTGAAACTGAAATGCCATCTGTTTTGGTTTATAACACTTTTGCCTCTACACCTTTCCGGTTTTTGCTAACAAGCCTCAGGAAGGAAAAGTGTTTTTTGAAAGGAAAACTGCAACTGGAAGAGACCGCTGTTGAAATAATTGCCAAGCCTTAAAGGGGTATAATCTGATGACAAACTGCATGCATAAAAATACAGAGAAAATGCTGATTTGTACAACATATGCAGCTCCTACAGAAGCTTAAGAGTTGTGGGTGTGCAAAATTGTACATATGGGTATATTTTTACTCCAAGAATTGTTAAATCAATAAAAGTATAGGTAAGATTTTATTTCAGACAATTATATGTCAGGAGTAAGAATTTATTGCTCTACTTCATAGAAGAAAATCTTAATTAAAGGAATAAAAACTATCATGCTAGTCCTTTACCTTTTTTTCTTTAGATAAAATAATAAAATCCTTGAGTGATATTAAATCTTAATCTAAATCTAGCTATCTCTGAATGAGAACAAAAATGGACACTTTAAAACTATATAAAACATGCTGTGGTTTTGAGGAGATTCACAATGACAAAAACAAAGTATCTGCCTGTCTCGAGGCAATGAAAGATTATTTTTTTCTTAATACATGATTGTAGAGTTCTTTAGAGAACATATAAGCCTTAAGAGATACATAACAATCAAATGTTAGCTAATGCACCTGTTATAATCCAAGGAAGTGAGAGGTCCTGCATTTAAGTGTTAGAAAAGTATTAACTACTCAGCCTGAAAGTACCATTTAGCTGGCACCTTATCTTGGAAGCACACCAATGCCACGGGTGCCAGTTCTCCACATTATCCTTTAGTTCTGACAGACTGATGTGCTCAGCTCCCCAGGCCAGACTCCACTGTAACCCATGCAAGTGTTCCAATGTGTTGGAATTTCCTTTATTACTGCTAAGAACAAACTCACTTCCTAAGGGAGCCAGTCCTATGACATTTGTTCCATGTGGAATAGCCAGAGGACAGTCCTGCTGTCTGTCTAGAAGCCAAGTTAATGATCAGCCAATTGGACGCTGCCATAAGATGCAGGAAGAGCCACAGTGCCAAATCCCCAAATCCCCTCTGCGAGGTATCCCATGCCTAGGAGATGCCATTTGCCAGCCCAGCCAGCCAGGCACCCTACCACCCACAGTCCCTGTTTGCTTACTGATTTCAGTGGCAGCATTAACATTAAAGGAATTTCACTTCACAATTTCACATTTTCCTGTTTTTTCCTCTGAAGCATTAAATAAAATGGTCATCAGATAAGAATCCAATGTAATTCTTGGAGCAGAGTTTAGCACACAAATGGCAGCACTGTCTGCTGGTGTGGAGGCTGTGCTGCTCACCATGCACAGTCCTCTCCGGCCAGCACCTGCAGGTCTTCACAGACTTCCCCAGAAACACCCATTAACCCAGGCTGGCTGCCATCTCAACACAGGAAATAAAGATGTACCTGAAAGAGGCGAATTCTGGTCAGAGTTCCCATCCCCATCCCTGCCTGATCCAGAACGAGGGCAAAACCGCAGTGAGGGACTCTGCCCTGTGTGATGTGATGGGTCTCATGTTGGAAGAGGAAGGCATGCCTCCACCTGCATATTCCACTTCCTTCTGCTTTCTGGTCTGCAAAGAAGTGCTTATTTTTAAATCTGTGCTCAGAGCTGCCTGGTTTTCTGAGGGTGCCATGCACACCTCCAGGGTGGGGATCAGCACCTTCCAAGTGCTGCTTCTGATGACAGGACACCTTTTAGTACAGGATAAACATGATTTGATATCTCCTGTATAGCATTCATCATTCATTTAAGTGAAAATTTGGAATAAAAATGAAATGAAAAATTGGACTCCCAACACTTTCTCAAGAACAGTTACTGAACAAAGTACATAAATAGGACTTAAAAGTACCTTCAGTCACTCCCTAGTGATTGTCTGACTACATAGCCACAAATTTGTACTCCCTTTCAGTCTGTCTCTTTGCCCTAATTAATCTTTAATTGTGCTGTGATGAAAGTAAGAGTGATGGCAGAGGGGCAGAGAGTGTTCCAGAGAGGGAGGGCTAGGCTGAAGTCCTCCGCAGGGAAAGGTGTGTCTCCTCTCAGTGCCCCGATTTAATCCCATTCTGGATACTGAGATGCTGTAATTTCACAATTTCTCATTCATCAACCAGTTCCAGTCAGGGTCAGCTCCTGAGATAGAAGGTCTCTACACTGGTTGTAATTATAAATGTAGGAAGTTTGATGTAGTGAGATGTTGGTATCAGTAATTCTTGCCTTGACAAATAGCTTGCAGTACCTTCTAGTTATGTACTTCTAGTACTGTGAAAGACACAGAAGCAGATGTGCTTTATATTCTTCTTTAAGGAAATTAATATATTCTGAAGTGCCTGTACAAGCACACCTAGAAAACAATGAAAAAAATCACAAAGAATGCCAAATAGTTACAAAATAAGAGCATTGTCTTCATTCCTGGACCTGAGTCAGATGGGAATCTGTTGTTTTTTTTAAGAAAACAGAGCTCTTCAGAATGTCAGGACAAGTCTGAGGGATGAGGAAGAGAAATGACAGCTCCTTGCTGAGGGGTGGGGGCATGGGAACCCTGAGAAAATACGAATGATGACAGATTGCATGCATAAAAACACAGTGAGTACTGTAGTACTTAATAGGCAGTTTAAAATTCAGCAGGAAGGTAGGCAAGCATATTGCCTTGTGCAGGAGTACATGTACATGAATTTCCTTGATCCAAGAAAATAAGTGATTGAGATAAAATTTAGAAAAACATTTGAATTATAAACAGAGAAAGAACATAGTGCAAGCTAAGACTGAGTAAAAGGACTTGATTTTTAGTTTGAGGTATGACTTTCTCAAGTCACAGCTTTTCTCACCAAGAATGGAAAAGGGTAAAACACTGCAATCATGGAGCAAAGGAATCACTTCCAAGGCCATCTCCTCATTCTCAGTTGATTGCTACAGAAAGAACTCTTTGCCATCAGACACTATTCAGTACTGCCTCAGATATCTAAGGACATAAAACAAAGTCACTTACTGTTATGATGGATGATGAATAATGCTTGTAAAATTGTAATTGATCTAAGCACTGTCAGAAACAACAGCAAAAAAATCACACAATCCATGTTAGAACATTTACTTCTTTTTCTAGTCATATGATCAATATTTATGATCTTACAGCTTACTATCCAAAAGAAAGATACTCCTTACAGTGTCCATGTTTCAGGATGAAAAAAAATGCAAGGGTGTGACACATATTATTTACTGACAATTGAAAATCCATCTACCTTTTCATGTTTTGCTGAAAACACTTTGTTCAACAACAATTATTTTGTTTGTTTGTGATGATACTAGCTCCTCTCCATGACTGTGAAATATCCGTTGTTTATTCAAAACTCTCTGCCATTTCTGTTTCTTTATTGGAGCTCACTCTGGAGGTAATCAATACAGAAATTGCAGTCAGATCTAGCAATAAAAGACCCCTATAAAAGCACACACATCTCCTTTCTTATTCTAACTTTCACCTCTGATTTGACTGTAAACTCTACACGACTCCTTTTAGACCACCTATTCAATACTTATTTTAAAAATGTCTTTTATACTCCATCATAGCTTCAGCAGTTTCAAGTAATACTCGGTAGAGCATTATAATGCAAGTCAGAGAAAACTGACCCATCAGAAACTTTGTAATATCAGTAAAATTTAGTTATTATGAACATTCTTATTATGACTATGATCTTATTTGCTGCAATTAGTCTCACCTGACTCTAGTCCTCTCCATTCCAAAATAAGTAAGTAACCAAAACAAATCTCCCAAAACAATTAAACGTGCAGGATCTTCTTCCAAGGATCAATATTTTTTTTTACATTAAAAATTGGACAGTACATTATGTACCTCCAGAGAATGATCCCATCTTCTTTTTATCTTGCAGGTCAGCAGTTCAAAACTAGCCTCTCAGTAATGAGTGAATGCTGTTACCTTCATAAAAGTATTCAGTACTTTGTATAATGCAATATGAAATCTTACTGCATTCTAAGCTTTTAACACCAGAACATTCTTTCACTATTCTTCTGCTGTATATGGAAATAATTTTAGCACTTTTAAAAACAAATGGATTATTCATTTTTAGATGTGTCCTAAGAGAAGAAACAGAAAGCTCAGAAGGAGGAAAACCAGCATAGGCTGTTCATCTATTTTGGCTTTAAACTGAAACAATAAAGAGACTAAATGTGTAAGTGTCAATGAGACAATAAAACACCGTAGGAAACTAGAACTAATTGAAGGCTACACCAAAGAAAAAACACAAGAAAACTATTTATACTATTTATTATAATAGAAAAATGCTATCTATTTGTTAGCTGTGTTTAAAATAGTGCCAGACATTGTAGTCTCAAGAGTCTGCTGCCTCAAAGACAAGTAGGAACAAGGGAACTAATATTCAGGAGTGTACTAACAGCACACACTGAGCCTGGACCAGAGATGGGGGCTTTAGCCCAGCTGCCAAATACAGCTGGGCAGCAGGGCAGCCAGGGCAGCTTAGTGGCTTGCTGCAGGCTGCTCCACTTCTGCACAAAGCCTGGGATTCTGGACATTCTCAATTTATGTGGAATACCAGAGGGAGATCAAGGTCCCCAAGGGGGTGGATCTATTCTGGGTAGACTTCTAGTCATAACTGCAGAGGAAACTAGATGGCGTGCCAGGAGTAGCATATCGCTTCAGCTTGTGAGCCTGACAGGAGAGCATATGCTGTGTAAATTGCAGCAGGAATTGCAAGGAGGTTCAAGCCTATTCAATTTTGTTTTCTAATTTACTGTCAGAATATTGATAAATATTTGTAACAAGAATCAGTGAGAACTCACAGGGAATGGCAGATTCTGTATGAATTTGAGATGGAAATTACTTTCTTGTCTTTCAAGGGGGAGGCTTTTTATTAATAGGTATCAGTTACTTCTGTTATAGATGACTTTAAATCACCAATCAATTGTTGCAGATATCTTTACTTTTCCCTCTTACTATTTTAACAGAGCTCACTAAGTTGTAAAGCAGAGACTCCAATTCAAACATAAGTTTAGTGGAAGATTTACCATGACAAAATGTGACTTACTTCCCAGACGAGCATAGACCACCATTCCCCATAATAGAATATCTGACACCACCCATCTATACTGTCTCCAAGTCAGCTGACTGGTACCAGCAGTGAAGTTGCAGAGGCAGAGGTATACAGAGAAGGTTTTCCTCCCTGCAAACTTGTGCCCCAGGGCAAACTACTGTTATCTATGAAGAGAAACTAATGACTTGTCATTACCATACAAAAAGTTAATTTTGCATTGGATAAAGTTTTCTTGTTTTGCTTTACGCAAGATTTGCATATTCTTTGTTAGTTGTGTTTTATATAAACATGGCTTGTTCTGGATACATCTACACTGCACTGCAGATACAGACCCAAACTTGCACTCAGGTCCAAGTTCATCCATGCTAGTCCATGGACTTTGGGCATGATTTGGCTGTTTCTGCCACACGCTGCTGCTTAATGTGATCCCAAGCCTGCTCCCTGATCAGCACCTGCTGCCAGTGTAACTGCTGCCTCAGAGACACTATGAAGAATCTAATGCATGTTTCCTATAAGCCATTTTTGTGCTGTAGTTCAAGATCTGATAGTATTGTACAGACAATTTTCTCTCTGGGTGTATGTAGGAAGAAGTGTAATAAAGAAAAAAAAAAAACCAACTATATAAACTTATGTAAACCTAGCATTAAGGGGATGGACCACATTCACATTGCTTCCCCAGTATGAAATATAATTAAGAACTGTGCTTCTTCATTCATTCATGTGTATGCTCAGACATACACACAAAGAAGCTAAAGCCATCAGATGTAAGTAACACCTGGAGAGTAAGAAATAAATATGCAGTTGATAAACATTCTCTAGCTTTTACTGCAGTAGTGGGAAAGAAGCACATGATGCACAAAGACACTACCTGAACAAGAAAAATAAAAATGCTTCTTGTTAGCACTGGTAGAAAACTTCTGAAAAAAACTTTGATCTGATCCCAGTGACATCTAGTCCTTTTGTCAGACATGTCCCTTTTGTACTTTGCCTTTTGGAAAGCCCAGACATTTAATTTTTTGAACTACAGAGGATGCCTGTTCAGGACTAAATGTGGACAGTCATACTGTGAATCAGATAAGCTGCATACTTGGCATACAGACAAAGAAGTGGAAAACATGATGTTTCCGGTTTCAATTGCCTTCAGGTTGCCATTACAAGATCCTGTTCTCTTTTGAAAAGTTTCTCTTTTGCAAAGCTCCAAGTGTGATTTTTGTTGTTGGTGGTGGTGGTGGTAGGGGTTTTTTTTTGTTTGTTTGCTTTTGTTTTGTTTTGTTTTCTTTTTTTAAATATGTGTGATAGAATGTTATTCAGTGTCCACTTCAGGAAAATGTAGACAATAACATTGTTCTCCACTCTCCTGACATCATCAGAACACCAAAGGGTACTTGAAAATAGATTAGTATTTGCAGCTTGCAAAAAAGAGTGTGATATTGACTGAAAGCCCATCCCTCAGTTTATCTGTGAGATTAAATGAAGTTTTATATTGACAATTTCACATTTCCTGTTGCATGTCTGTCTACACATGGGCTTTCTTTGCAAGGATCTCAGTTTCTGCAGTATTTTTACCTGAGACATCACAAGATGGTCTGGCAAAGTGTGAAAACATCTTCAAGAATGAATGCCCACAAGGGGAAACTAGGAAAAAAAAAAAAAAAAAAAAAAAAAAGATAAATGCACTTGATTTTTTTTCCTACTAGGAAGGAATGATGTGACCTACGAAGTTTCAGCAGACAGAGCAACTTCTTCAGCACACAACACTTGGAAAAATACTGTGCTGTAATGACAGCTGCCTTTGAACTAGTTCAGAGATGGCACTTCAGAGAAGTTGTAAAAATCGTGATCAATTATGCTGCACTAACAAACTGGGTTGCAGTAGATGATACAGGAAGTTTGTCCACAGTCATACAGGAGTCAATTTTTCCCTTACTGAGATTAAGTAGAACAGTGACTAAGAAAGGCATATGAAAAGAGGATCGTGTATTTTCCAACTATGCTAGTCACAGATTTCAGGCAGTGACTTCTGCAATCTGGTCTCCTACCTTCCTACTATTAAGTTTAATTAACTTACTGCATGGAGGTCACAGTGTCTGTGTGAAGTACAAACTATTTAATGATGACTTTAGAAAAATGTAATTAATATCTGCATTGCCCCTGGTTTGATGAGTTATAATAGTGAGGCACCATCATCCTCAAGGGTGTATTATCAAGAGAAGAAAAAAGCCATGAAGTAATTTAGAATTAATAGGCTTTGTTCTAGCAACTTTGTAAGAAGATTTAAATACTTTTTATGAAACTTTCAGGCATATTTAAGTCTGTCTCAGTAAGAAACTGTAACTAAAATTTTACTTCTGGATTGAAGATCCCAGGACAGTCCAAAGTAGTAGTGAACATTCCACTTTTAAAATAAAACTGGACATTATTTATCTGTGAAATCCAGAAAATATATCACTGTAGGAAGTTTCAGCTTCAGTAGCCTTTTTCCTACTTATATACTACAGTAGCTGTAATTTCAGAAGACCATCAAGTCCTGGAGATCTACAATCAAATTCCTTGCAGAAATCCTACAGGATAATGAACCTGTTGCACAATTGCAAATTTTCAGGCTACTGGTAATTTGACTCTGATTTCCAACATAATGTCAATGTATAAACACATTCAAACTTCTGCTTGCATGAAATCCTCATGTTCATCACATAGCTATTTGATGCTCACCCTGCAACCTGTGCTGTTAGAGGTGGCAACTCAAATTCCTCCCCAGCCAAGTCCAAACATGCTGGCTGTACAAAGGGCATGGCTTGTTCTCTCCTATAAGGAAGAAGTGTAATAAAACAGGTCAGTAAAGAATGCCTCTGACTTGTTCATTGCACCCTTGGCAGCCTTTTCAACTTATCCAGCTCCATCTCATGGAATCAAAAGTACAAGGGAGAAGAAGCTAGAAAAGAGCAGTCAAGCATAACATTGTCCCAGTGTTATCTCAGGTGAGTGGCTTAGTATTTCTCTGGAGTTAAAATTACCCACAAAGCTGACATGAGAACATATTCAGTGGTGTTAAGCATGGGAATGAGGTCCACGTACATAGATCACATTTTCCTCTGCCAGACTTGTTTCCAGTAAGATGAGAAATCAGCCAGAGGTGTATGTCATCTGAATAGTCAGAATGACCCATCAGCAGATGGCTTTACATTATTCTCTGAAACCTTGTTTCCCAGTAAAAAATTATGCAACCCTTAGTAGTATGCTTTCTAAAGTCTTACCATTGCCAGACATAATTTACTACTTATTCTTTTCATCTGATTTATCTAGGAAAAAAAAAAAAATCTTCCAGAAAGCTCTCTTAGCAGTACTAACTTGGAGCTGAATTAATAAAAATGCAATAATTACAAAAAATCTAAGTGTAAATTGAAATCCTACAATACAATTACGATCTATTCCAATAATTCTCAAAACCAAGAGAAGGTAAAACTATCTGAAGAGGAAGCTGGAACAATGAACAATAAAAATATGCTTTTTTTTTTTTGCTTTTTTTTTTTTTTTTTTTTTTTCAGGCATTTGTAAGATTTGTAAAGCCTGAAGTAAACTTTTCAGATCAACCAAAAAAAGTTGATATTGGCTATCACTGAAGAAATTTATATTGCATTTGCAGATTTTTCACTGCTGGTATATTCTACATATTCTTCTTTTCACAGAAAATCTTGTATTTTTTTAATTGTTGTACTAAGAGATAGAAGTCAGTTAGGATAACTTATCTTTGCTTAATCCTCCCACATTTTACCTATTAAATTTTTTATCCACCTATTAAATTTTTTACTTTTAAATTAACATTCTAAATACTAATGTGCTTAAGGATGCTTTCACCTAGCAATATATCTTTATTTTTCCCTAGAAATATTGATAACACTGTACAAATTATATCAGAATCCTGATGAATCCTTTATGGAAAAATCTGCTGCTATCAAGTCACCTTCAGAAGTTCACCTTTGAACTCTTCTAGTTGACATGCTCTGCTGAAAGACACACTTTAACTCCATTTTCACCAGTGTCAAATAAAATTTATGTATTAATAGGATGACATGGATACATAAGGCAACAGAAAAATTGCTCAGTCACTGACAGATCCTACTGGATACCACTGCTTCACAGAGCAGTTTTCACCTCTGGGTGAAAATGTTTTCTGAAGTAAAGAGAGTGTACCATTGTATGCTTTGGAGGAACTGGAGGAATCTGATGAATAGACAAATCGAAAAAGCCACCAAGGGAAAGTGGTTATGTGGAAATCCACAAATTCTAGAATTGTTAAATTGACTCAAGATCCTCTTCCTTACTGCAGAAAATGTAAGTTTCCTTGTAAGAGCTCTAGTGGTTTGCTTCCTCTGTATAACTCTGTGTGATATATACATTTTTGACTGCTGCAAGGAAAATATCTGCATACTGAAAAACAATGGACTTCTGAAAGGTCTCCAATGTGCAAATAACAAGAAATGTTTGCAGGCTGTTTTGCTCTCCAATGGTGCTTTTCTTCCCTCAAAAAGAAAAATGACATTTCTTCCCTCGGGATCAACATACTTTCTAAATTTCATTTTCTCAAGGTAAGAAATTATTCAATTCTCAGTATGCATAATTTCAGAGTATTTAAATAGTTCTCCACTGAATTTGTTACATGTGGCTGAATTAAAGCTATGAAAACTATCACAGTGATAAAACCTGAAACTGAATATTCCCTTTAACAGAAATAGTGTGATCCAAGAGGTATGGGTAAATTACTGTAGTATGCAGATTTCAGGGTGCATTTCTGCTATCTAGGGTGGTGAGACTCTGCTAATGCATATACGAATTGTAAAGTTTTAGGGGAGTGAACACTGACATCCAGAGTCCCTCCTGGCATTCTTAATGCTACAGAGTGCAGTCTTGGCTTCTGTGCTGATAGGTACAAGAGCATGTCTTACCAGTGTTCTATGATAATATGAAGTGATTAAATGACAGCACAGTTCTTCTTTTTTGGCTATGACTCTGCAGAAAGTAAAAAAACCAGAAGATTATATTATAACTTTGGCAATCCTTTTTTTTCTTTTTTTTTTTTTCTCTTTCATAAATGTCCATGAAGGTCCCACTTCTAGAATACTATGATTTCAAGAAAACAAAATAAAACTTTCATTTAAACATGCTACAAGTTTATAAATAAGAGCTTGAAAATGTAGTTTTACTATATACTAAGCATCAAAAAGCGAGACTAATAAAAACTGTTCTGACTCCCAGGGTTTTGAAATTACAAAAGACATTAGCTTTAGCTACATACCTTTCTGCAATTTTTTGCTGAAGCTCTCTTTTCTAAAACAACAGATAAAGATTAAATGAAGAACAATCTTAAAAGTGAAAAGATGCTATTATGGCTAGATTTTCTAAAGTTTATAAAAATTGACCAATACATGGAGTGCTGTTTGATTTAAATGTCTTCCCCTTCATTCGGAATAAAATAGGTAAGCCTTAGGCCACTTTCCTTGTTTATTTTATGCTGTCTTTCAGGTCTCATCTTCAGTGGTACAGACACATTTCAATTAATCAATTGATCAATATATAAATAAATGATTAAATTCAGAGGAGCTGGGTTTGTGTCAACTACCAGAAAAAACTGCAGTCGAAGAAAGCCATAAAAGAGGTCATTTGAACTAGTCAAAATGCAGTGAAGAAAAACACAAAGCCAGAAAAGCATTACCTCCCACAGCACATAGATGACTTCCCCCAGAGGAGGAACCACACATACTCTAATTTCAACAATGTAAACAAGATGTCAGCTTCACCAGCTTTTAGTGCTGCTACTGACTGCTACTAATAACTCAGCAAGTTCAGAAGCACAGCAGAGGAGACTTTCCTGTAAATTTGTTGTATACAAGAATAATTTTTATCATTTATTTTAATCTTTCATGATTTTTATCTTTCCAATAAATCTATTCTCAAGCATTTATTGGATAGGAAAAATGCAGAAGTCACAAAGAAGAAAACTCAGAATGGCTTAATTGTATGTGACCTTAAAGATCATATATTGCCAAAACGTATCAATCAGTCTTTTTCAGCTATATGACTTCAGCATAGTAAAAATCATGCATAATAATAATTCTCAAATTGTATTCGGATCAGAGGCTGGCTTACTTATTCCAGGTACATTACCGTAATGAAAGATATTACCTCCCTCAAAATCTGGTCTTGCTTGAAACATTTATAATATTTTCTGCACATTTTGAAGCAAAAGCCTACAAAATAAACCCTGTGATACTGCTTTCAGCTGGGATAGATTCAACTTTCTTCTTAGTAGTTGGTACAGTGCCATGTTTTGGATTTAGAATGAGAATGCTGTTAATCACACCCAGTGTGTTAGCTGTTGCTGAGTGGTGCTTACCTAGAGCCAAGGACATTTCAGCTTCTCACATGGCCCTGCTAGCATGGGGCTGGGGGTGCACAAGGAGTTGGCAGAGGACAGAACCAGAACAGCTGACCCAAACTGGAGCAAGGGATTTCTCATGCCACACGGCATCACACTGAACAATAAAAGCTGGGGGAGTTGACTGGGGGCTGCACTGCTGAGGGACTGGCTGGGCATCAGTCAGCAGGTGATTGTGCACCACTAATTCTATTCATTCTTCTTTGATTTTTTTTTTTCTTGTTTGTTTGTTTGTTTGTTTCTTATTAGACTTTCCCTATCTCAAGTTCCTGCACTTTTCAGTTCTCTCCCACATCCTATTACAGGAGTGGGGTGAGCGAACTAGTGTGGTGTGTTCAGCTGCCTGCTGGGTTACGTCACAACAGGATGGCATATACTGGTGGCATATACCACAGGAAGCTTTATTTGCACTTCAACTAACTGTACAAAAGCTTTCAAATGTCCCTACAAAAGGTTTCAAATTAAGTTATGTTTTAAACCAGGTACTCTTTTCCCATTATATCTTTTATTAAATACAACTATTTTGTTCAGGGTTGGAGGGTGGGGGCAAGGCAGAAGAACTATTAGCCAAAAGTCTACTTGGCTGACATCCCAGTTGCTGATTAAAGTACCATGTCATGTATATGAAGCTGTTCCTGAGCTGCCTAATCTACACCCCTACACAAAATTAATACCTGCACACTAACAAATGGCATCACTGTATGCTCAGCATAGCCAGTCATCAATACAGAAGTGAAACTAAAATTTAAGAACAACCAAAATTTTTGTTTTATCTACAGATTCAAATCCTAGCAAGCAACAATAAAGCATTCCATAAAAAGCAGAATTCTCAACTCAAATTATATGCTTAGTCTTGCAAATTGCCTGCTAGGAGGTGACAGGACTCACAGATATTCAAGAGTATATAGACATTGCAGAGTAGGCAATTGCAGAGTATGCAGATTGCATAATCAGCCTGTAAATTTAAATCCAGCCAAGAGGTCAGTTCAGTTAAATCCTTTAAAGAGAGCAAGCCAAAGATAAATGTTTGGGGAAGACAATACAATTCAGTTTTATAGTCTTGCACTAGCATTCAATATACTTTGCTTTGATTTTCAGAAACACAGGACTTCTGCCCTGTCCCATCTAGACATAGCACAGAGTCTCCGCTTGCAAATTGTTCTGTTAGTGCTATGCACATTAGTAACACATGGTTCCTGGCCTTGCAAATTTACCTCTCAGTCTTAATTAAATTAATTCTTCTTTTTTCTCCTATTTGGCAGTGTTTACCTTAATGCTTTTCCACTTTAAGAAGTTCCTATCTTTAAACAAAGGTTGCCTTCCCTTTCAAGTTCCTTGAAAGAAAAATCTAGTTTAGTCCTGATTGAGCTTTAGCTATTGAAAGCAACAAAGCACCAAAACAGTTACATGTGGTAACTTCCACCCCAAGAGGTTTGCACTCACTTTTGATTGTTTCTTCCTTTTTCCTATTCTTCTTGAACACATGCATTAGTTACCTTTTCACAATGTGAGTTGATTTTACAAAGCATGCTTTCAGCCAAGGAAGGAGGTGGATCACTCATGTCTCTTGGTTATTTTATTGCTTTAGTAATTAAAAGATTAAATGAACTAATGACTAGGCTTTAAGAACATGCAAGTGGTTGTAATACAAAAGCTGTTTTAAGAACTACAATGAATTATAATCTGAACTTTTCTTCAGCCAACATTTAAAATGTCACAGCAATTTTCAGAGCTCCATCTACTTCCCTTTTGCCATGAAAACTTTTAGCAAAGAACTTCCATATGAATAAATCAGCAGTTTTCCCTCTAACAGAGGCTTTATCAATACAAATGTTTAACTGTAATCCAGAGTGTAGTTCAACATATGAATCCTTGTTCCAATGCAACTCATATTACCATGTAGAGAAAAAGTCTCACTTTCTAGAAGGGAGAGAAAAGAATGAGCTAGATAAAGAAGAAAATACTCTGCATGTCTATGGATGAAGTAGGTTAATCTTATTACTTAAAAGTTTGAATAGAGATTTTTTCCTCATTTGTCAATGTTTCAAAACACATAACACATACAATAAGAGTTCATCTTTTTTAATGCCCTCAATATTTAGTTTTCTCACAATTTGCAATCACTGACCTTATCATATCTAAGTTCTCTTATTCCAATGCTTTTACTGATGCTGATGAATCCAGTATCAGTATTTGGGGAATTCTCAAGTATCAGCATATTATGGTAAAGCAAACTAGAGCAGTGAAACTCCTACAGCGCTGTTACATTCTTTGCTTTATCAGTTCCTCTAAATTTTGCTTCCTGTTTTTGCTTTCCGTTACTTTGTGGCTTCTTTATTTCGTAACGTGAGAGTCAGAAAACAACAGCTCACTCAAGAGTAGTCTAATAATTGTTTTTTCTCTTCCCATGTGGCAGGTAAGATAAGAGTGGGATGTACTTTTGGCAAACTAGTCATGAAGAGGAGTTGAGAAGGAATTCTGCAAAGATATTCAGCATGCTCGGATTGCTTTGATGTTCTATCCAAGATAACTTAGTGGGAAAGTCCTAAACAGAACATACTGTACATTCACTTGAATGATCTACCAGAATTTATAGTTTCCACTGGGCAAAACCTGAAAAGGCTACAGCTAGATCCCAGGTCAGACAGTCCCAGCAAGTCCATTTCTGCCAGCTGGCATCTCAGCCATAGGCTTCTACATAGACTTGCTCAACATTAACTCGGGCACAGTGTTTTCATAGGGATAAAATCTGTCTCACCAAAAGGTGCTGCACATCTAATGGCTGAATCAGCCAAACACAGAATCACACAATCATAGAATCACTCAGGTTGGAAAAGTCTTTAAAGATCATCGAGTCCAACCACAACGTAATCATACTACTCTAACTAACAATCCTCTGCCAAATCATGTCCCACATTCAAACGGATTTTAACTGCATCCAGGGATGGTGACTCCTGGGAAGCCTAGTGAACATCAGGTTTTCTTCTCTCTCCTACAGCAAGGCTGCTGCACACCTGCCTGTACTTCCAGTCTTTTCAGGAAGAGCAATTTGGAACTCCTTCATATCTTGAGACAGTAGGCATTACCTTTTTTTTTTTTTTTTTTTTTTTTTTTTTTCTCATCAAAGAAGCAAGTTTCTTCAGGCCTAAGTGGTCCAAATTGAAGAGCTTTCAAGTTCCAGACACATTTTTTTCCCATTAAAAGCTGAACAACTTTGCCACTCCTGACCAGCTTTATCTGAGCTGTATTCTCTCTGAATCCCATCATTCCATGCTGTCGAAGCCGACTTATAATCTGTGGGTTCAGCCTCAGAGGATTCTGGTATTATTTTCTGTCAAATGGCTCAAGAGAACTGTGGGTTGTAGCCATGTTTCAAAAACAGTGGCTTAACTGTACAGGTATCACTGTGCAACATATATATATATGTGTATACACATACACACAACTCCCTAATTTTTGTACATGAACAAAACAACATTAGAGACAGAACACTGGAGATTCCATCCCAATGCCCCAAGTGTGGAGGATGTTCATGCTCTCAGTGTCAGAAAAGGCTCCTACCTGCATGTGGCCCTGTCCAGCCAGCAGGAATCCCAAGCCTTCCCTGACATATAAAATGGGTTTAAGGAAAAAAAAAATCTGTTCCCGGTCCTTTGCCATTAGATCCATTTCTTACAGGGTTTTGTGATGGAAAGTTTTAATATGAAGGACTGTAATGGTGTTAAGGGGCATGGATGGCAGCAGATATGTACAAATTCAGATGTGTAATGCTGAAAAATCAGCACATGGGACATATGACTTGAACTTGCTCTACATGAACTCCTACAGCTCCACCAGCATGGAGAGCAGCAAGAGCAGAGCTATGCTGATGTCCCAGCTTCACTGCAGCGACCTTTTCTGCATTACTGATACAAATCTTCAGCGGAATTCAAGTTCTCCATCAGCTGCAATAACTGTGTCTTGATAGTAAGAACGCAGCACATCCCCCACCCTGAGGATTCTCCTTCAAAGAATGCCACCTGGTCAGGTTCTGCATTGCAAAACCCAAACTGATTTTATTCTTTTTTTTTTTTTTTTTAAGTAACAACCTTATATACATATCTATGCACAAGTGCCTTAATTTACATGTATGTAGTACTGTACAGGCATTAAAGTACCTAAGCAATTAAGGACTCCAGATTGTGGCAGCCAAGTCTTGAAAACTCTTGTTAGAAACAACTCTCCTTCCAGCACTGTAGTTCGGCTTCGGACATTCATCAGGGAGCCCCGCGCAGCCCTTCCTCTCATACAGAGTAACCCAGCTGCCTGCAAGCCACTGACCCTCAAAGCAGGGCCGTGCAGGAGGTCAGCAGGCAAAGGGCAGAGGAGGCCGCGCTCCTTTCCTCGGAGCCGTCCCATCGCTGCCGCTGAGGTTCCCTCCGGCGGGGGCGGCCCCGCGGCAGCGGCACCTTCAGGCCGCGAAGATAACCGCCCTCAGCCCGGCCGAGGCGGGAGGAGCCCCCCGCTGCTTACCGCTCCCACCTACGCCCTCCCGCCCATAAAGCCGGTGCAGGGCCCCGCCGTTTGCTCGTCCTCCTCGCCCGGCGTGGCTCGCAGCTGCGCCCTGACATTTGTCCAGCTTGCAGTTTTTTTTTTTTTTCTCTCCATTTCACGCCGTCCCCTCTCGCAACCACGGCAGCCGTCGTCCCTTCACAGCCGCCGCGGCCCTCTGCGGGGCCCGGGCCGGCCGCCCGCTGGCTGCTCGCACGCCGCCGGTCGCGGCGGGGCGGCCCCGGGGCGCGGTGCGGAGCGTGTTCGGCGGCGGGAGGTCGGCGGTGGGGCGGCGTGCCGGCCGGCTTCTACCGCGGGCACCCTGGGCGGCTGCCGCGGCTGCTGCTGCTCTGCCTCTGCCTCCCGGGCGGCAGCCTCGCAGGTGAGTGTTCGCTCCGGGGCTGCGGCGCGGAGCCGGGGACCCCGAAGCGTCCATCCCCCCAGGCGCCGCGGGGGAGCCCTCCTGCGGCCCGGGAGAGGCGCCGGCTTGGCGGCGGGGCCGCGCTCTCCCTCATCCCCTCCGGGCGTCGAGGCTGGCCGCCGCGCCCTGCTGCCGCGCCCCCGGCATCGCTGGTATCGCAACCGCGATGCGCCGGGCTGCCGGCTCGGCCCTGGCTGTGGCTCCGCATCCCAGCCCGGCCGCTGCTGCCCCGCGAATGGAGCGACGTCGTCGGTGCGCGAGTGTGGGGCCCGGAGCTGCGCTGCTGCCGTGCTTGTACTGAATAACGTGTCGCTGAGGGCCTGGAAAAAAGCACGTCCCCGTGGGTTCTTAATTATAGCTAATTTAGTAAAATATAATCGGGAGGATTGGAAGGATGTTTCTCGGAGGATTTTTCTACTGCGTTTTTAAACCATGTCTGAAATGCTTATAAAAAACAAACAAACAACAACAAAAAAACACTCCGGGATGCTTTTTTTGGTAGCTCAGGAGCGGGCCACGGCTGAAGAAATATGTTTCTGTTAATGGTTTTGTTACTGGTCGCTGCTGGTGGGACCGCGGCTGGGTGGTGCGGTACGATGGGACGCTGCAGCCGAAGCGCCGGCGTTCGCTGGCAGGGCGTTGCTGTGGGAGCTGATGCTGGGCAGGTGGGCAGCGCCGCGTGCTGCTGATGGCCAGCTGCGCGGCGGTCTGCGAGTAGTTACGTGTGTCTCGGTGCTGCTGTCGGACTGACGGGCACTGGGAGGAGCAGTACCGCTCGTCCCGCCGTGACAGCCTCCTTAAAGTTTGTGGCATTTTCGTAGGAAGATGTGGAAGGGCAAAAAAGAAGTGCCGTGTAGTTTCTTAAAGCTTCTGCAGAGTGTGCATTTATATACACATGAATGCATCATAAAACCTTTTTGACGGTATCTCCGTGATGGAAAAAGTTTTATGACTGTGAGTGCCCTGATGGCTGTAGGAACCTCTGGGCTGCAGTAGGGCAGGTGGTGGTGGTGTTGTTGTTGACTTACCACCGTAGCTTTTACGTAATGGTGATTGTAGCAATTCTGAATTTATGTGACATAATTAATAAAGTGAGATTCTGTGCCTCCAAAAAAAAAAAAAATAAAAATAAAATTAAAGTCCCTTCCTGGGAAGCAACTTCTTTAAATCTGCTGTCTTTATAAAATGGCGGATGTGATGCCTGTTTTTTGGGAAGATAACCAGAAATGAATCAGCAGCTTTAGCATCATCTATATATATATAAAACAAGGCATTTGCTTTTCAGACTTCTACTAAATGCTTTCATGTTGGTATAAAAAGGTTCAGTAAGAAGAGGGGTTTCATACTGCAATTTCCATGGTGTCTTAAATTCAAAGAAATAATGTATTATTACTCTCTTGTTGATGAGTAATTTGCAAAGGCACACAAGCTCTCCCAAGGGAAGTTCTTGCAGCTTTGGAGGCAGGTGCAGTGGCACTGACCTCTGGTGAAGCTCAGTAACAGTGTGCTCTGGAGATGTGCAGGTTCAGCAGGGTTCCTTCTAAACAGAAGTTTTCAGTAGAAGCAGCTACAGGGAGTGCTTTGTGCACAGGGCTGAGCTGAAGCGGCCTCTGCCACTGGCCTCCTGTATATTATTTTGGGTTAAGTAACTTGAGTTCTTACCACTTTGTTCTTTCTGTCTTTTAGTCTTATTAACTGTTTAATTGCTTTGAAAAATTTAAACCATTACTTCTGTTCTGCACTAGGTTTGGAGCTATTTCTGACTATTCATTGTCAGGACATAAAGTTCTTAAAAGCTTACTGCTTCATGCTGTTTCAGTTGCCTGGTTTAGTTGCACCATGTGCTGGTAGATTGCTTTAGATAAAGCAAATCCACTGTATCTTGTCTGCTGTCTTCTGAACCTCGGATGGTAAGCAGCTTCACAAACAGAGGATACGCCTGTTTTCTTGCGTTTCCTTGTTGGATTTCTCTGGTTTGCTGTGAGGAAGGGCTTCTGTTGAGGCATTTGGAAGCCCTTTGTTTGGATCCTCTGGTGTCTTGTGAGAAAGCTCACGCTGCAGCTTTTGCCTTCCAGGCACCACTAGAAGGTTCTGGCTGTCAGTCTTGGGAGCTGGTGAGTGCTTGCGTACTTCCACAGAGTAAAATTAATTGACAAAAAAATATTAAACCAACTCTGCTAAATTAAACCAAATTTCATCTCAGTCTTTCCCTAGTCAGCAAATTTTTGCTGTGTTTTTATGAAGACCTTTCAGTGCACCAGAGTGTTTGCAGGATTCAGTGTGATTCATGAAGATGAAAATGCCAGAAACTGCTCCAGTGATCACAGTCATAGTATGACTCCACTTTATCTCCCAAATATTGGCTGCAGTAGGAAGTAGAGGGAAGACAGAAAAAATAAATCAGTGACCTCATACTCTCATCTACTCCATTTTCTGTAAAGATCAGGGCAAGCAGAAGACATCAATCCTCATCATTGCTAATGGAATTTAATTAAGGTTAAGGAATTTCAGCCCTTAGTCTGTAGTTTGAGAAGTTATTCCCCTGTATTTACTTACATCACTACCCACCTTTATCACACTCATCATGCAGCAGTGGATCATCTTGATAGCATAAGCTGTATAGCAGTATGTCTGTCACAGGACAAGACGTGCTACGTTACCTCTATGCCATGTAGTTCTGTATGTGAGCAGGTAAGAGCCAAAAGGTAGAAGCAGTGTCGATGAGAAATAATGCTAGTCACCTGCTCTCATTTGGTTTGTGAATCAAAGAGAAAAGGCACGATGAGAAGCCTAATAGTATGCAAAACATGTTGCAGGTTATCTGGCTTCCTTGCAGAAAGATAATATCTTGCACCAGTATAGACTGGTGTCTTCTAAATTTATCATCTTCAGGAATTTTAATTACTATGCAGATAATACATCTAATAAGCTGACACAGTATCAGGTGATCCATGACACCTTCAGAATGCCTCAAGATGATGCACAGATAAAAAAATTTGTGGACCTTTTTTCAATTTTAGCCTTAATGTCAGGAGCAGAATAGTCTTCCCTGCTCTGAGGACCTCGGTTAAGAAGGGGATAAAATTTGGTCTTCTTTTCACCTGGGTCATAAGCCAGCATGTACTCAGATTGAGTGGATTCCTCTATTTCTTAAGTTCCTTGTGTTAGGCAGAGAGCAGTGGGACTGGTGCACTAATTAACTGTGAGAAATGAGAATGCCAGTTATGAAGAACCACTAATACTCCGGTGGCAGATTGATTTATTTATACTCTTTAACTAACTTACTATACTCAAACTGGTTGAAGTATGGTGGACAGATTGAGAGCAGGTGGTGCAAGGCAGGCATGTTTGTGATGCAGTGTGCAGTAGCTGTATGCTGAGGTGCCCACAAGACAGACTGCAGGTAGTCTTTGCTTACAGTAGTGAGACTTCACGGGAGTGTAGGTGGTGGTGTTCAGTGGTAGGAATTAACAGTATGCTTGAAGGCACGTGGTTCTCAGCAGATCTGAACACAATCAAACTGTGATTTAGATTTCCACTTTTCACTCTGTGCTTGCCTCTGTTTTGAAGGTCTAGCAGTGCTTATTACACTGTCTTTTATTTGCTTACAGCTGCAAACATGGCATATGTGCCTTTTTTCTCTGGCTGCAAACACAGCTTTGTGACTGCTGGCCAAATTAATTAAAAGGGACTGAGGTGATGCTGCTCAAAGAGGAGCATATCCTGCTGCTATGGCTGTAGACTATATCTTGGAACACCAAAATATGTTAAGATTGTGTTTATTTTAAGCAGTATCACCCAACTGTGGGAATGGAAAGGAAATGGTGAGCATCTGTTTTAGTAAATCATCTGGGGACCTTGAGTTCTTGTAAGAAGTGATACAGCAGAATGATCCAACTAAACTTTATCTCCTTCTGCCCCTGCTGTTCTTTCTTCTCAGCCAGGAAGGCAAAGCAAAATCTTGGTGTTTTGGCTGGCTCTTAAAAAAAATAAAATAAAAAAAATAAAAGGTATGTTAAGATTCAGAGAGTCAAATCAGGCTTGTGGTGGTAAGGAAACTAGAAATACTGATTAGAAATATTTGGTGGAGGCTGACTTGAGTGATACAGATGGTTTTTGTATTGCTCATGAAAATTGTAATGGATGGAAATCTGTTACAAAACAGAGTGGAGCTACAGAAGGTTCTTACAGGTTTGTTCTTGTGTTACTGAATCTGCCAGTCTGTTTTAAAATAATCAACTAGTATCAGTATTACCAGCTGGAATGGTCCAAGCTCATAGGTAAGATGGGATTTGAGTACAGGGTATAAAATTTATTGGTCTGCTGAAATATTCTGAAGTTAGCCTGACTATCTACAGGAAAAGATACAAACAAAATTCTCATTTGGGTTTTTAGAGAAGTCAGTAAAAGATACTGCCTCTGTTTGAATTATCTTGTCTAAAATAAGCTAAATGCAACTAGTGAAAAATAAGCTTTTACTATGTGGGCTGGTTTTTCTCAAAAGTCAAGAAAAAATGATGATAGGCTGAGGGAGTAGGTCTGTTTGTTTTCATTAACTAGATTCAGATCTGAGGGAATAAATATTCTTTAAACCCTTTTTAGGTCTGTTGGTGACGACGTTGGATGCCAATAATACTCAAGAGAATGCTTTGACTCAGACTGGACCACAGTCGTCTGCTGGTAATTATTTTATTTCGGTACACCTAAAACTGTAATACTCTTTCCCTAGTGATCTTAAGTTACCATGTAGTATGTACATTTATGTAATAAGTTGGTGGACTTTGTTCAGAAGAAAAAGAAGCAAATGAATTATGTTGGCCTTTTTAAGTCAGTGCAAAAGTTTGTATCCTAAGCATCTCAAGGACAGTGGAAAAAGCTATTCAACTACAAGATGTATGAAATCAGATCAGGCACCCTCCCTAGAGAATGAACAGTTCCCAAACTAGAAGCATCATAGAAGGTTCTTTTCTAGCAAACAACTGATAACTTTCATGTGAATACAAGAACAAAAAGCAGAGTGTTAGTAAGACTTGTAATCCTGTCCTTGCATCATCTTACCTTTATCTGTGTATTCTTTTTTTTTAGTTATGTACATGTACCATTACTCTGTCTCCATTCTTCACCTGCTTTATTTAGGTTCCTAATTGTGATGTGAAGTGAAGGGTATGGTGCAGACTGGAGAAGAAATGGATAATTGTTGATTCCCGCCTCTCTTTTCATAAAGATAAAAGCACCAGGAGCTCAGCAGTGCACCAAAGCTGAGGCTGATTAACACAAATCAGACCTGGGCTAGGTTGTATTTATATGTGATCTTGTGGCAAGTCTAACTTAGTTGACTTGCCACAAGATCACGTATAAATACAACCTAGCCCAGACAGGTTATTCTAACCACTTTTCTGTCTTTGAAGATGATAATGCTAGCTTTCTGATGTTCAACTTTAGAGCTTTTAAGCAAAATGCGAGAGAACTACACTAAGTGCAATAGCTACTGAATTCATTAACTTTCCATAGGTAGGCTGTTTAGTGGTGTTTTTTTTTTTTTTTGGAGTTACAGAACAACCATCATACAAACTGATGCCTTATGAAGGTATCTGTCCTCCTGAAGGATTTTGGTAATCAGGTGGTGTGTATAGTGGGCTGACAAAAACTCAGGTGATCCATAACAACTTTGGCATGCTGTCAGGATGTTTGCATGCGCAAACAAAGAACATTCCCCAGACCTTTAGTCTCCATATTTTATGTCAGGCATAAGCATTTGGACTTGTTTGTCTGCAAATGAGGCAGAGATTGAGATTGAGGCTTGCTTGCACGCTTAGATAAAGAGGACTCTGTCTAGCGCTAGGAGACAGTTTAATAATTTCGTTGCTTTAAAAAAAAAAGTTAATTCTGAAATAGTAGTCAGGATTGGCAATAACACTCTAGTATCAACAGCTACTAAATGAACTAGCCTCTTCCACCTCATCCAGGTGGAAAAAATATACCAGTTTATTTTTTCTCCAAACTGGTTGAAGCTTGATGGAAGGTATGAAAGAGCAGATGGCACAAGCCAAGCATAAGGCTGATTGCCTGTAGCATAGCATTCCTCATGTTGTGAGCTGACGTGTTGACCCAAAAAATGACAAAACAGAAACTTGCTTTGCAGAATAGGCAAGCAGTTTGAAGGCATGTGATACCTCTACTAACACTTGCTCTGAGATACCATGAAATGTAAACCAGTAGCAGGGACTTCTTTCATCTGAACCAGATTCTGGCAGTAAGTGTAGCTGAGGGGCATTTTTTAAAATTTATTTTTCTAAGCAAAAGGACCATATTTCAAATTTTTTTAATGCAGTAAAAGAAAAGGAGAAATAATTTGAGGATATTTAGGCCTTTAGAAATGAGATTTCTGCTGCATAGTGGTCAACTCTGCCACCCAGTGCTTAGAGAAGGCTGAAGCTGTAGCAGTTTTCTCTTCTTGGCTCCAAACAGAAAAACTTTGGGACAGTCTCCATGGGTAGGAGGTCTATCCATAGGATAAATATTACAGTCTCTTTCCTTCTTCAGAAACTGGAATCATTTTCTCCTACAGTTTTATATGATCAGGCGGATTAAGTCTGTACTTACTGATCCTATAACTTAAGATTAATTAGAAAATAACTGATAATAGAACTGCTTTGCAAGTATGTAAAACACATGACTTAAAACATGTTTGTAGCAAAGATTTTTTTTCAGTTTCAAATTATTGGAAGAAAAGTTAACTTCATTTATAACAGCCTTGTTTTTAAACCTTTTAGAGCCCATAACAACTACACAGACTGTCAGTCAAAGCACTTGGGGCAACATTGCAGATCACTTGACACTTGGACGTGATGTATCTACACCTGGTAAAAGCAATCAAATGTCTTATACATAGTGTTAAGTTCTGCTGTGTGTGTGCTTTTGGTCATTGTCTTTGTTTTAACTTAACAAGAAATTATAGAGAATTTATGTTAGTGGCAATTATCAAGACAAAACGTTTGATGAAATCAACACCGTTTAAGTTCTGTTTAAAGCTGTATGGAAAGCAACTGGAAACTGAAAAAAAAAAAAAAAAATTGCTGTAATTATATTGAATTGGCCTTTTTTTCCAAGTATAATTTCTTGTACATTTTCACTGTGCATATGAGTTTGCTAGGAAATTATATGCGGATAACAACAAAACATTTGCATGGCTGTAGAAGGGTGATATCTCCTTAGCTGATCTGCATCTGTTGTTAAAGCTACAGCTCTATTAATTATCTTAATTGCTCTGTTCTTGAAATGTACAGTGGTAAGCATAAACAGAGGCTCTTCTCATAACTGCGTACCAGATAGTTTGATACAGTTGATACTATGCAGAAATTTACGAAGATTGTCTCTTAACAGCATTCTATCCATAGTACAACAAAACAAGAATTTTTTTTTGGCCATCTTATCCCTTTTAAATGTCACTTTCTCTTCCAGAAAGAAGCAATTATGTTTTTGTCAGATAGATGATAGTACATATTGATACTCATTTTATGTAGGGAAGGAAATTCCCTCAAGTATATCAGGCATTTGGTAGAGCAGTGTGGAACTTGAACCATCTTCTGCTGGAGCTCAGGGCATTCATGTCTTTGGATTCTAGTGAACTAGCATCTGAAGCAGATGGTCTGTGACTAGCTTTATTGTTGTTAAAATGTTGGATTGTAGACATTTGAGAAATAACCATGTTCTTTCTGTCGTCATCTTTTTTCTATTTTTCTGAAGCTTATTACTTTTCCAAGCCCAGTTTAATGTTGTTGTACTCCCATACAGGAATGGTTCAGGACCCATTCCTAAGCTTTAGGAGAAGTATGCATATAAAAGTCTCTGAAACAGGTTGTGAAGTAGACAGCTTTTCTGGAGTATTCTGAAATTTAAAATTACAGCTTTGTATTACAGTTAGAAACCTTATTCTAAACTGGTGTAATTTCTGTAAGGATGGCCATATAACACTGCTACCTCAAGGCTGGTTACAAAAAAGTAATCTCTATAGGACTCAGCTTTGGCAAGGTTTTCATTTTGTTTTACTCTATTTTTTTCTCTAGAGGATTACTGTAAGAGATGATTGCAATATGGTATTGCTTCATGATTGTATTTATAGCATTATAACATATCACTGCCTTCATGATCTTGTTAGGTCCAGATCTTACCACAGCGGGTTTTAATGAGGAAATCAATTTGAACAAGTCTAAAGCCCTTTATGTGGAGTATGAGGTGCTCCTTCCTGGTGAGTATGTTATTTTCTCTTCCAGTATGTTATATTGAAAATCTCTTGTAGTATTTTCTATGAATTTTAGGAACATTTAAGATGGCAACTTATAAGTAAGTTGTTCAGAGTGAACAATGATTTCAGTTAAAGAAAAGATGAGTGAATTTGCTGCATTTACTATTTTCTGCTGCTTTGCAGTGGAGAACAAGACTTGTAGTATTTTAATAAAAAACACTAGTAAAACAATTCATAGCTCTCTAATCTTCCAACAAGTCAATTCAAGTAACAATTTCTTTGCTTTGGTGAATCTGTTTGGAAGTGTAAGGTGCGGTGCTTCTTACCTAACTGGTGCTAGCCAGCTTCTCAGCACTGCAGCTTTTAGAGCAAGAAGAGACAAGCCAAGACACTTCCTTGAGGTAGACATGAGTTTTTCCAGTTGACAAATATGAAGCTAAAACTAATTTCTAGTACAAATAGAAAAAAAAACATTTTAATTGGAATTTAATTTACTTAGAATTTGAAGAGATCAATGAGAACTCCTTTGCAAAATACTAATCTTTAATCTTATATCTTAAGGACACAATTTCATAGCATTTATGCCGTTCTTCTGTCATTGTTTAAATCTAATTTAAAGTGAGATACTTAATGAGGTAGTCTCTGTTTCTTGCTCCAATACAAGTACTCTTAGTGCAGAGATCTCCTACATATCAGCCTTCCTCATGGCTAATCTTCAGCAACGTAAGGTTTTCATGTTCCATTCATTATAAGTGTGGATTTCTTTTTAGACAGTTAATCTCAAAACTGCATTCTATTTTTAACCACTGTGATTAATCTAATTCTAAAGCTTTCACTACTATAAAATTAACTCAATTTATAAATTACTTTGATCATAAACAGCTAAGGTGAGTTATGCTTAGTTCAGTTATTGAGTTTAATATATGGATCTAATAAATGACTTATGATCATGATGGCTCGGCTGTGTAAGATGGAGTGTTGCACCTTTCAGTCTAACACCAGGCCAACAAAGCTGTAGTTATTTCAGTCAGGACTTGGAGTTCTGGGCATTATGTTCTTCTTCAGGCATTTACAAGCCCCTGCCAGACTCAGTGGAGTTTAAATATTCTGTGGGAGTATCAAACTCTGCTTCAAGTGGGTTTTGCTTCTTTTTAAGTAAGTTATCACAGTAAGTTAGTAAGGTACACCTTAAAATTTCTTTTCCTCTCAGATAAGATTAAAGCTATGAAACCCAAGTACACACAGTGTTTTGACTTTAAGCTACTGCAGGGTAAGCCTAGGATTGAGATAATATTCTGAATGAATTTTCATGGAAATACAAATTATTGATGGCACAGAGTGTTTTAACAAAGAAGATAGCAGCTTAACAAAATTACAGATGGCAAGGTACCCTTTCTTTACTGCATAGAGGGCAGGATTAAACACAGTTGACCAGAAGACTTTCCCATTGAGTCACAAGATCTAGAGTGGACCCCATTGCTTCCTAAAGTTTTCCTCAGAGGAGTCTAGGTATGGCTGAATCCTCCTATAGTCCCAGACTTGGTCAACAGCTTATGTCTAAGGGATCTTGTGTGCAGTCAATCTAAGATATAATCTTGGCAAAGTCAACAAAGCTTAGACAAACTGTTACTTGGTTGCTGAGGATCTGTATTGGCAAGGCATTCCTTGACATAAAGACCTTAGGGATCCCTGTAGCAGGCATAACCTTGTGAGGCATTCCTGCTTCAGGGAATATCTGTTGTGCAGGAGAGCTCAAGGAGCTCTTGGGCTGCTTGCTATTCATGGTGCAAGATTAATGACTTAGTCAGACTTTCTTGGCAGATGCTAAGGTGGCTCTCATCTGTTGTGCCAGGTATGTTATCAGTTCTTTCAGCCTTCAGTTTGAGACACATCTGTGGTCAATTACTTGTCTTCCTGAGGCCTTGAACATAACCAGTCCTGTGCTTGTTTGCTGCCTAGTGAGACCTTGATTATAATGAGTATTGTACTCATATGCCTGAGCAAGGCCTTGTGTAATGACCAGGCCCAAAGGAGGAAGCTGAGGCAAGGAGGGGAGCACACAGTTGTAGGACACAACCATAAATTGATCTGAAAGTGATTCAGTTTCAAGTGGAATAGCTGAAGCATGAAAAGCCAGATCCAGCAATAAGATTGTGGATTTCATT
Organism: Phasianus colchicus; assembly: GCF_987193195.1. Taxonomy (NCBI): domain Eukaryota; kingdom Metazoa; phylum Chordata; class Aves; order Galliformes; family Phasianidae; genus Phasianus; species Phasianus colchicus. Next base: position 77,180,273 of record NC_143476.1, read on the forward strand.
AGCAGGGCATTAGCAGGGCATTTCACAGTATCATAATGATTTGTAACTGGCCGATTTGTAAATACTTATAAATATTTACAAGTCTAAGTCTTACTGAAATTAGTAATACAACTTTGTACTTACAAAAGTATTTTCATCCAATAAACGTTTATTCATTCCAACTTTTACTAAGTTCTGATTTTTAAATCACCTTTTATGGTGTTGAAAGGGAGACTCAGACTGAGCAGACAACTGTTTCTCCACTTGCCATCCCACCTTCTGTGTGAACTAAGCATTAAATGTATTTTTGTTTTAGGTTAAGCTATGTAGAAGCATAGGTGTGTCTTGATGTTGGTAAAATAAATGTTTCTGTGTATGATCCCTCTAGGAAGTCTGTCTATAGAATTGAGTGACTTTGTGTTTGTAATTGTTATACATAGCAACTCAGTAATTAAATTTTGTCAAAAGCTCAGTATCTGATACTGTAGTTTTGTTTACACTGGAAAGTATAACAAAACCATACTTGCAATCCAATATATGTTTTAATCTCTTACTTTCACAGAATGAAGAAATAAGGTGTTTTTTGTTATAAATACTATTTTTCAACTTCTGTTAGGTGAATCCGATGTTCATGTGGAAAAAAACATCTTTTTGGGCAGTGCAGTTAAAATTGAGCTGTCATGCAGACTGGCTGATAAACATTCTCACATGAAAATTCTTCAAGTGACTTGGAAGAAGGGAAATGAAACAATCAAACACATCAATAAAACTGAAATTAGCTGGGGCATCCAGTAAGTAGTCATCTTTACTGTTTTGCTTGCAGGTTTTAACGTGCTGTCACATACATACGCACAGCCTCAGGCTAATGTTAATGATTGAATAATAATGATTGAATAATATGAATATCACTTTTCTGCTACTCCATATATACAAATGCAACCCATGTAAAGAACCTGTAAAACAGGGAGTTCAGCATCCTCTCTGCTGTCAGACTCTTAAACTGCATTGTACTGGAGCTATTACTAACCCATTGATGGACAGGCTTTTAAGAGAGCAAACTATGTAAATTATTTCATACAGCATATGCTACATAGGACATTTCACATGGTGAAGCCATGTCTAATCCAGTAGCTCATGGATAATACTGCTTAAAGATACTTGTGCCTGTGAGCAACAAGAGTTAGAATGATGTTTACATTCCTAAATATTCATGTGCTTTTCTGTTTTCTTAAAATGTTGTAGTGGTTCTGCATTGCACTAAATCTGAATCTGACTGTTTCAAGAATATGTTCTCTGCTGAATTCTTTATGATGTTAATTAGCAGTCACTAGTAAATGCAAATAAAATGTTGTTTTTTGTTTTTTTTTCTTTTCCTTTTGAAGATTGACTGTCTCGGAAAACAGAAAACTGGGAAGTTACACTTGTACAGTGACAGGTGAAAAAGAATTCAGTGTGGTGTTTCATTTACAAGGCAAGTTGACCAATGAAATCCTTTTTTAGTAGCTCCTGGATAGTATGGAAATTGCAAGTTAACTTGATAAGTGGTTGCTAATATTGTCAAGCCAAGTGAGAACGATTGTCAAAGGCAATTTTTGTAGCATGGAGAGAGATAGTTTTGAAGCAAAACTAAAAGCCCTCATAACAAAACTTGCAACAACCAAAACCATGTAAGCCTACTTTTTTGCTCCTCTTCCGCTAGAGCAGTGACTGATTTTTGTCTTCCTTCGCCATCCATCCAGAAGAAGTGAATGTTTATCACTTTCTTAAGGGGGAGTGGGTAGGTGGAAAAAACTCTGAATGGGGTATGAGGTTTTTTTGTGTTTGATCGTTTTTTGGAATAATAGGACCAGTGACAAGAAAGTTTGGCCTGTGACTTTTGTGTTACAAGAGCAGCAATGACTGGCAGAATGGAAGCAGGTTCTTAAACAAGTTCACTTGTTTTTCAGAAGCAGCAAAAAAAATGCTGCAGTGAGTTATTAATTATACACAGTGTAAGAACAGTAAACTGTAAACAGTGCCTTCACTGAGCACTGTGGGTTGGGAGCTGAGCACTTAGACCATTTTTTCTCCCCTGATTTCACCCTCTGCAGTAGTAGGTAAAATCTAGTTGAATGGAAAAATATGGAAATGAAACAAACAAGTTGCTGAAGTGGGATTTCCTCCACTTTTCACACTTTCTAAAGTTTGCTGAAGCTGAAGGACAGGAGGCCTGCATAAATGTAAGCTCAAGAAGGAAATGTGGAGTCCACCAAACTTGTTGTCAAGTGAAGATAAGAAAGTAGAATAGATGTCCTGCTATTGAAGATAAAATGGCAAGACAGGTGCCTCAGCTCAATATAACATCAGTAGGAACCAGTTTGGGCTACTATCACCCTTATAAGGTTGGAAATCTATGGCAGGAATGACTACTAGCCTTCATCCAGAGATGACCAGAGATGTTAATTATTTCTTAGAATTTCTGCCTGTGTCCTTGGAAGGAAATGAATATGTATACCATGTACCTCTAAATATGTATTCACTGCTCTCGGTGTGCATCTTCACTGGAGTGATCCCCTATGCACCCAGCGCTGTAATTAAGGGAGCCTGCCTGCTTGACATGACTCATTGGCATGTTCAGTTTCTTTGTTGGCTTGACTTCAGTGGCAAGCATGTGGTTAGTGAAAGCTCTCCAGTCTGATAAGTACTAGGAAGGATTATTAACACAGAACTGTAAAACCCTAACTCTTCTAACCTCAGCTGAACTAGCCAGCATGGCTTTGTAGTTTTCAAACTGGCTTTGTTCAGAGGGGCTTCTGGTCATATAACTTCAGGAAATTTCTACAAGTTTTGAATAGTGGTGTCGATATCTGCTTTCAGAACTTCAGCGAGAGTAAACTTAGCTTGCAGTGCCATGGGAGGACAAAATTGTAGTTTACTTAGACCTTTTCATCTCTGAAAGTGCTTATATTTTTGTTGAATGGCTAACCAAGTCTGTTTAGATTTTAAAAAAGGATAAAGAAGTCTTAACTCTTTTGAAAGTATGAAATAACTTCTTCGGTAGCAAATAAATGAATCAACAGAGAATTAACTTTTCCAGAGCACAGCACACAGGACCAGTTGATTTATTATAATAAGATGGGGAAAATTACTTCACAATGCTGCCACTTCTGATGCCGTAAAGTTATTGGCTCAGCACTTACTAAGATAAATGCAACAGTGAAGGAAATGGGAAAGAGAAATGCTTGAATCTTTCAGTCAGTAACGTAATGGGAATAATTCTTAAACTGCATGAGATGAGTAATATCTTAATCTAGATGCAGTGGCTGAAGTTATTGCTGCTTTGACTTTAGTAGCTCGCCACCGTGCTCCTGGCTTGGCATAACTCTGTAGACTTGAGATTTAAATTCCCTTGGAAGTCTGCAAGGAAGTCATAACATTTTGAGTAGGCTTAGAGGAAACTGAAGTTATTAAACATGATGATGATTTTTCATGACTATTTTAATCTAACATGAGGTATTGTAATAATGGCTGTATTAGCAAAAGGTATGTTTAGTTTATGTTTGCACTTTGTTCAGGGTTTCTGCTTGCTTAAACAGCTGTCCCGATGTGTGCACTGTGAAACAACGCTTTTCTTTAAACTGTTATGGGAGTCCAGTACAAATACTAATAGGGTCACTCATCTGTTCATCTCCAACAGTTTGCTGTTTTTGTTTGTAGCAGCAGTATTTTGTCCCCTGATTCTGAGTGCTTTGCCTACAGGAAAAGAAAACCAAACATAACAAACAAACAGAGAGTACTAAGTATGGTTCCTTGCATGGCTTCATGAATTAACCACTTTGTTAAGAGCTGAGTGCCAGGATGCATTATGGATATTCTTGTCCTTAATTATGTCTGAGGTGGTCCCATGTTTTACTAGTATGTCTAGAATTGTGCTTTGACACAGCATGTCTGAAGTCTTTTTGACCACCATGGAAGTCTGTTGTGCTGGGTGCAGACTGTTTTGTATTTCCTAGTTTTTCCTCTTGCATAAAATAGAGAGGAAGTGGTAGCACATATTAGTGAAATTTTACCTCTTATGGTAAAGGTAGAAGTATTCTGACACTACTCTTTTGAAGTATGCGGTATTTCATGATTAAAACAGAAATATAAATGGAATGAAAACACTTCATTTCTGATGAGGTTGGATTGCTGAATTGCGCATTGAACTCTGAACTTGGGAGTAGTATTGTTGTTAAGAGTATCTGAGAGATTAATTTGGAATGAAAGGTATAAATTTGAACACTCACAAGAAGTAAACTTCGAGACAATATTAGTTCAGCTGGGAAAAAGAAGGAATAAGAAGTATTTGGTAGGAATGTAGAATATTATAACTGCTGAAAGCAAATTCTTGGCCTATTTATTCTTCTGTGACTAAAACCATTGAAAAGATGTACTGCATCTGTACTTTGAAGAGAACAATAAAACCTAAGAAACAAACCTTAAAATAGATAGATTTGAGGAAGGCGCACTGGTAAGCATCCACAGAATGAGGCAAATGAGAGGGTAGGGGAAACAGCCTATTGTGATATATTTTCTCTATCTCTGTTTAATGCCTTATTATATTAAACAATTTTTCTTGGGCCTCTGCTCTTGGAAGGCTGCCAGATACTTAGAGATGTCATAGCTGGGTCAAATAGTCCTAGAGTTGTGATCTGGTGTTTTGTTTCTTGTGCCCATGTTCTGAGCACATTTGAACCGGAAGTCTTTTTTGTTTTACTGGCACACATCCAAAAGCTGTTTCTTCAGCTAAGAACATGCTTACAACTGTGAAGTTTGTAGTATTTCCTAATTACAAAATAAATAAGCAACACTGCTTGTATGCAGGACTTGCTTGATTGCATTATTTGGTAGCGTTAAATCTGGAATAGAATCTGACTGAGTTTTTGCAAATTGAATAGACTGCAGAAAAACCTGTTTTCTCGTATATAAGAAACGAAGTGTGTAGCTCACAGCTGTCAAGGAGGGAAAGAGGAGATGAACAAGGGTAGAAATCAGTACAGGATATAACGCAAGTTTTCAGTATCAGTTGGCAACTTTAAAGATTACAGGCATCCTGTTCTTAGTTGTTGTATAGTTTTCTACAGGAAATTCTATATAGACAATATCAGCCTGAAATGACTCTTCATTAGGTCATGACTAACATACATAGTTATATAATTTATGACAAAGGAAAAGAAAATTGGTAGGCTACTAGAAATACTTATTTAGAGTATATATATGTATATACGTATATGAGTATATATGTAGAGCAATGCTTATATATTATTATTTTGTAGTATAAATGTGTAGCTTTCATGCAGTGTACTTTTCCCTACTTGTTCTTAGTACCACAGATTGCAGGAAGAGAAAAACCTGTCGTCAGTTACAAAGGTGACTCAGCTATACTGATCTGTGAAAGTCGCAGTTATACTCCGATTGCTTGGACCTGGTATATGACCAATGGCAGTGAACAGGTAAGGTTCCACTCTGGCCAAGCATAACAGTGTGAGGAAAATGTACAGATATGCTCTGAAGTATAATGGCATCTCACTTCAGACTCCACAAACTGCATTTACATCAAAGTTAATCATAGAATCACAGAATGCCTTGGAAGGGACCTCAAGGATCGTTAAGTTCCTATCCCTTCTGCCACAGGCAGGGCCACCAACTACAGATCTGGTACTAGACCAGGTTTCCCAGGACCACATCCAGCCTGGTCTTGAATACCCTCAGGGACAGAACATCTACAGAGGGAATATATATTTAAAAAAAAAAAAAGCAAAACCAACAACAAAAAAACCCCACCTATTCAATATTTAGAAATATTTATTATTACAAGATGTAGTGTTCTGGCATGGAAAAATAACGTTATTCAGAAGGTTTCTGCTTTATTCCTCTAGTCCAAATAAAAGAATCAGTTAAATTTATTAAGTCTTGAAGTGCATTTTAAAAAAAAAAACAAAACAAAACACAGAACTTATGTTAGTGGCAGCTATTTCTCACATCTTACTGTCTGATAGCAGAGAATCTTATCATAGCAGGGTATCTATTTATTTATTAATTTATTTTTATACATGTAAGGTTTTGGAGGCCTGAGGGAAAACAAAAGCATTTCCACTCTTTTTTTTCTGCTTCTCCTGTGTTTCTGCTTCTCTTTTTTAAAAACATTTTTGTTTCCTAGCCAGTATGATCTCTTGAAGGAAGGTCAGTATGACCTCTGAAGTCATCATGTGGTGGAGACTGCTGTGTATCTGTGTTCTGAAGGAGCCGAAATATCTTCTCAATTCGGCTCCTTTTTTTTTTTTTTTTTTTTTTTTTTTAAAATCAAGATCAGCATTTTCCAACCTTTCAGGATCCTCATTAACCTTAGCAGTATAGCTGCTTTCTTCTAGCCCTTTTCTTGTGGAAGCACTGTGAGGAGTGAGAAAGCAAGTAAATCAGTCTTCTCCATGCTCCTGGAGGGAAGCATTGAGTCAGGAGGCTGTCTCAGCTTATTTTGCAGCAAAACAGCATTCCCAGCTCAATCTCCTTGAAAACTTGTACTTTGTGCTGTGGCGGAATTTGGGCATCAGATCCTGACTCCAAAGGATTGTTAGTAGAGACAAATATAGCTTTTATTTTCAATTGGCTAAAGCAAGTCAAGTAACTTGCACCCTAACAATGTATAGTTTCATGCGCTGAATGCAGAGGAAACTGATCGTAGCTGGGGAAGGAAAATTCTTCACTAGAAGGCAGACTAAATGCCTCCTTTTATTGTTTTACATTTCTATGTGGAGATATTTTATAACTGTTGATAATGTGAATAACTTGATTAAACAATTTCTTATTGCAGTTATAAAACCTAATGAATTTTCTATTTTCAGATTGCCATTAATGATTCCCTGATGTTGGATAAGTATGTAATAGACAGAGCAGATGCCAATGTAACCCATCTGAAAATATTGAAGCTCACTGAAGAAGATGGTGGTACATACTGGTGTGAAGCTGCTTTTGAACTAGGAAAGAGTAAAGGAAAGCTGAAGCTTAAAATTCTGTCACTCATGGTGCCACTCAAGCCATTTTTAGCAATAGTGGCTGAAGTTGTTATTTTAATAACTCTTATTTTTGTTTTTGAGTTATATTCGAAAAAGAAAGAGAAACGTGCAGGTAGGCTTCTTAATTTTTTGTAGGTTATGTTAAAATTACAGCTGAATGTTTGACATGACCTGTACTAATTCATATACAAGATCTGTTTGACCCTTACGTCTAAACATTCTGATAAAGAATGCAGTGTTACAGAAAAAAAGTAGTTTAGACTTGAAAATCTGGTCCATAGTTCTTGAGTTCGGTTATGAAATGCTTTCAATATGAAATAGCTTCCCATAAAAGATTTAATACTGTCATTTTTTTTTCCTCATTAAAAGACAAGTAAATCTGGAGGCTGTAACTGTTTCAGGAATGCTTAGGAATGAAAGTAACTGTTAGTAGTTCTGATGGGAGAAACTTCCACCAAGAAACAGACTAAAAGGAGAAAAATGTAGAGTCTAAATCAATGTAGTAATCCAAATGCATGTAGATGAGCCAGCTTGCATATCAAATCTTGCTTCATCTTGCATATATATATGTATTATATAAACGTATGTCATGCATTTGTATACTGTGTTTTATCTATATGCTTGTATGTATGTAATATAAGATATGATGTGCATTAAAATCACATTCATAGTGAATGATAAAGGAACATTTCTTGACAAATTTGTAGATAATTCCATTGGATAGAGTAACAGAATAATTACAGACTTAAGACAAATGAGCTAATAAAATAGCATTTGCTTTCGTTAATGCATAGAGTTAATGATATAATTAAAAAATGAGTAACTTTTCTAGTGTGTGTAGTTAATTAAGACCTTACATAATCTTTTTTTTCTTACGCAGAAGACGAAAAAGAATTTGACCAAATTGAGCAACTGTAAGTAAAAAATTTATATACCAAACTTAAATACTACTACTTATGCATATTATATATCTTTGTATCCTATTTGGTAAGAGTTAATTAATCTGAAGGTACATTTCATTCCCCTTCTCCAAGACTATGTAATACTAGAGTGCAGAATGCTATTTTCTGAGTGGCACTTAATTTTGGTGTTTGGAACTTATTTTCAGTGTCTTTTGTTAAGACATCTCTCCTCATTCTCTCAGGAGAAACACTCAGGTGGAAACTTCCCAGAAGAGGCGTTGAAAATTCTTCATTTGCATTTTTGTTCCATCAACATTAATACAAATGTCTCTAATTTGTGTGTTAGTCAAAGCCTTAACTGTCCAAAGTGCACTGTAAGGCTGGAGGCTGAGAGCTGCTGCTGTCAGCTGTTTTGGTAATTCTCACTTCAGGAGCAGTCCCTTGCTGTGCTAAGGGTTTGGGCTTCCTGGGCCCTGGAGTTAGAAGGGCAGCTGCAGGCACTTCTGCTGCCATCCTTCTGTTAGAGGGTTGGTACATCCTTAGGAAGATGCACTTTTTAAAGACTTGTTGACATAAACTCCTTTCCTCATCTCTTGAAGCCCAATTACTTGGCCTTTTAATTTTCCTGTTTTGCAGCTTAGCAGTTCCTTTTCCCTTTACATATATATTCCTATTTTGATTTCCTTCATGTCTTTCCGAGTACTTCCTGCCTTTCCATTCTTGAGTTTCTTGCTGCAGTGACCTTCTTTGTTTCTGTATGCGGTGTTCACCCTCCTGTTTGTTATTTTCGTGCTAGCTGAAAATACATCTTAGTGCTTTTTCCCTTATCAAAACAGCTTTAAAGCTATAATTCAATTATACCATGAAGTGAGGATTTGTCTTGGAAATACAGTATGCTATTTTACTGCTGAGTGTTTGAGTACGTGTCTTGGGTTGAAATTGAATAAATGCTTTTGCACAACCATGATTCTTGTAATACAGTTTCAGCATATTTATAATAGGATTGTAACATAGTACAGTATATTGTAGCATTAAATGTTCACGGTTGATGAAGTGGGGGATGTTGTTGTAATTTTGATCAAATGCATGGGCTTTAATTCTCTGTGTTGTTAGATAAACATAAGTAAGGAAAATCTATTAAACTATTTCTTGCTTATGTTTTTCCAAACCAATTAGAAATGATTCTAACACTGTCTGTTTCAACTGTTTAGAAGATAAATTTGTGTACCAGAGCAAATGGCTCTAAGGGAGCAGTTCTAGTCTGTTATGTCAAGTATGTATAATATATAGCTGAATTTGTGATTACAATGATACATGCAATGTATTAGGTAGGAGTATAGTATTCAGATAATTCCTTTGTTAAATATATAAAAACTAATTCAGTTTTAGGTAAAGTTTTGATTGTGGTGAACACAGTAAAGTTTTTGTAGGTACTCTAAAAGAAGCAACGATAGAAGTGTTTCAGTCCATGTTTTGAGGATGTTCGCCTGCATGTTGTTCATATATTGTTCATTTAGGCATTTACTTTATATACACATTATAACAACTGAATAAACGATAGCACAGCAATCAGTTCGGGGAACATTATCACTGTTATCACTTCTGTGCAGAACTTTGTAGGTTGTTTCTGAGGAGGATTGAGCTGATCCTACTTCTGCTTTGGTTACTCTGGTGACATTTAATCTCTTTCATACAACCTTACATGCCAAACTGAGAAACCCGAGTACATCTTTGATGTATTCTGGAGGCATAGTGGTGCTCATCCTGCATTTCAAAATTGAGTTTGAGAATTTATCCTCTCTTTCTTGCAGTAAATCAGAAGAAAGCAATGGTGTGGAAAGCAATAGTGCAAGGCACAGAAAAGTTTAGTCTGTCTCTTAGAAAGGTAAGTAAAGGATGAAATGTAGATATTAAAGCTTACTTTTTCCTTCAGTAGCCTACTACCAAAACAAGGATAAATTAAAATATACGTGTATCTACTCTCATCCAATTCTGTTTTTTTTATCTGGTGAAAAAATAGTAATATGTTTAGATAAAGGTAATATATTATCATTAATGACTTGATTGGAGCAAGACAGTGAGTTTGAAGTTGTCTAATTGAATGCTGTCATCATTGTTGTTCTGTTCATGTAAGCGGGCTTTAAAATAGAAGCTAGATTAACCTCCTTAATTCTTTGGTTCCTCATCTTGAAACATCTCTGAATATCAGGGTAGGTGCTGAGATGCAGAAGGGCTGTGATGAGTCTGAATTCTTTCTGGCTGTAATGTTAGATACTGAGTTAGGCTAAACGAGGAAGGGTGCACGTGCAGTAGCATGCTTAGAATCCGAAATGGGGAACATTGGCAGTACCAGAGATGTGAAACAAGAAATTATAGGAGTCTAGGAAAGACAGGGTTTCATAGATGATGATGATAGGAATTTGTGGCAGAACAAAGCAGATAATACATATCCCTGTGAAAGCTCTGTAATAAACTTTGGATTTTTTCCTCTTTGCAGTCTCATTACAAGCCCCTACTTAGGCCAGCTGGAAATGCTTGTCAGAGGATGGTCTTTAATGAGGACCAGTCCTGCACACTGTAGCTCCTTTCCCTCAACATTCTCTCTGCATCTGCCACTGTGATCCATCATAAAGATGAGAGGTGTGAGTCACTTTGCATTTGTCACTGATGGTACTGTTGTTTTTTTCTTCTCACATGTCCTCTATCTGAAGGAAGAACATTTCAGTACCCTTTGTTTTAAAGATCAGAAAGAGAACAGTGTGCAGTAAAGCTTGTATGAATTGAAGAATGAATTGGAAAACAGTCTAGAACAAATACTTTCCAAGAACATGGGATCTCCTCTGTTTCTTGCATGTTATTGTGCTAGTTGATTGCTGTGCTTAGGCTCCCAAAGACGTAGCCTGTTTCAGATCTAAGCACCTATTTTCATTGGGTCATTGTGGCACATGATTCTCACTGAATCAGTAAGGATTCATGTTCCCAAGTTGTGTTTCAGTATGTACTCAGGCTACTCAAACTGGACCATTCAAATATTTTGTAAAATATAAACTGCTGAAACAAAGCTTAATTTCAGACAAATGTGGAAAAATAATACACAACAAAATAATAGAATTGATTTAATAAAGATACATTTTTTCCTTCTTTATTTAGGGAAGCCAAGCCTACAGAAGTGGAAATCATCACAAAGTTAAAGAAGTGTGCAACTATGCATTTTGAACATCAACTATGCTTCTATATAAGCTCCTCTAAAATTGTAAGAAAAAAGATGCTTTTAAAATAACTGTGAAATGGCTATTTTTTTTTCCAATTAATATATCCTGATATACTGCATTTTGATTCTCGGTGTCTGTAAGACTGTTTGTCATTTTACTGCTAAAAGACAGGTTTTTCTGGTTCGACTTCATATTGTTACATTGACTAGATCTAACTTAGGACAAAATTAACCTTGCATTTACTGAACGAATAGGTCATACAGAAAGGGAGCATTATCAAAAATAGAATTTTGTTAAAACTGGACTTGTGAGATCAAAAATGTTTTCCGCCAAAGAAAATGCTTTTTACTGGCAGATAAAGCAAATGTGACATAGAGCCATTTTTACCAAAGAAATGTTCAAAGGGAAATGTTTATCATGATTTAAGTAGAACATCAGTGATTTTGCACTTGGAGTGAACAGTAAAATATCTTAATTCTAACTTTTTGCTTAGCTTCCTTTAATTACAAGGAAGTAAAACATGTTCTGGGTACTTCAGAGATTAATTTCCACGAGATGTCCTCCCGTATGGCTGTGATTCTGTATTGTGTTTCCAAATAGGCTAAACATTCTAGACAGACAAGCTGAATGCTGTGCAGATTAGATAATTTAGTATTACTTCAGAACAGATAAAAGAAGAAAAAGGAATACAGTGTCATACTAAACATAATTGAAATAATTACTTGTACGTATTACCTCAGGATATTCTGGAGCTGCAGAATCATTTCTGTGACTGCAACTAATATGGAGATATTTTCAGTAATCTACCTATATGGTTCTTGACAGCTAAAATTTCCAGGGTAGTAGGTAAAGCACAGTGAGTTCCACCAGTTGTTGCACATAGTTACGGTGCTGCTTAACTGACAATATTGTTACAGAAGAGTTGTAATTTTAGATATACCAGTTAATTGTATTATATATGTTCAGCAGCTGAAAATGGAAAACTGGTTAACTGCACTAGTGGCCTTTGCTTGCTAATCCAAAGGAAAAAATTGAAAAACATTTCTTTTTTGAGCGATGTAAAGTAGACTTTTGAAGGTTTTTTTCTCTATAAAATATGTAAGAAAAAGACAAAGTGAATGGAAAAAAAAAAATCTGAATTGCATTTTCTCAAGTGGTCACTTCTGTTTAAAAACAGAAGAAGGCAAATGAAAAAGTGAAAAGGAAACAAGAGGAAAGGAATTAAAGCTGTTTCACTGTTCCTATAATTGAAAATATCAGAAAGCCTAGTATTGGCTCTTTGGTACGTGGACAAAATACAATCTGATCTGTGCTTTTTTTGGCTTGTTTGTTTATTGTGTACAGTTTACAGGTTTTGCGATTCTAAATTACAGCCCAAATAAAAAACAGTGGAAGGAATATAACCATGAAATAGTAGAACGTAGGGAATGAACACTGATAAAGATTTCCCTTGCTGAGATACTGTGTTTATTGTATTTTGCCTTAGAGTTCATATGCGTTATTAAAAACAAAACAAAAAAAACATTTGTAGGCTTTTTATATGACTTTCTTATAACAGCATTTTTGTTGCTATAGCAAGTATATTTTTGCAGATTAAAATACTATATTGGTTGTTTGAAACATATCACTCAGTCTTGTTGCTTTTTGTGTACAACTTCTGCCTTTGTTGAGCATTCCTACTTGATCTCAAAACTGCTGTATAAGGTCTTGGCTACCTGTAAGTGAGTTGCATGAACAGTGATTTTTTTTTTTTCTCTGTTGTTGTTAGTAATAAAGGGCTGCAGTGAAAGCAGGCAGGAACCAGAGAACCCTGAAGTAAGCATGTATTTTAGATGCATTATGAATTCCTCCTCTCAGGACTGCAGTAATTTTAGTCCAACTGGCTTTTGATATATTAGATCTTGATACATTTGATCTTCATCCTGCCTCCAGTGTGCTCCACTTGCTGTGCCTCCAAGGGAATTGGTACTTTTGTTTTTGTTGGTAAATAGGTCTGTTCCTCCTATGTCTGCCAAAGACACCTAATAAGAGCCAAAGCAGTCCCAAACCCAAATATGAGAGTACTGACTGATGAACAATTAAAATTAGAAGAACTTCAGGTTACATCCTTGGGAACTTCTTTCCAGTAGTTTCAAATGGATTTGCAGTTTTATTTTCTTAGGCCATAACATGCATATATAAAATACATTGAACTGTTTATGGGATAAAAAGATAATCCAAAGTTCCAAGTCTTACAACATTTTACTAAAGCTGTATTTAAATTGCCTAAAGGTATTGTTTATGAGTGGTAGAGCCTGCTTTTGTTGTTGAATCTTATAAGGTTTCAAACTTGTAATATTTGTTTCATCGTAGCCAAAATGGTTTTCTTTCCATGAAGATATTTTGTCTGATTTCTTTATCTATTCATGCTTTCATTTAAAGATTGTACTCTTTTTCATTATTAGAGTAATATTTACATCATCTGACCTGCTGAATTATTTTCAAGTTGACATTAAAAGTTCTTCAACAGTGCCTTGACAGAAGTAGTTAGTCTTAACTATGGTTAAGTTAATTTTTCTCTTTTGCAGTATGTTAAAGAGTTTCCTCTGAAACTTAACAGCAAAATCTATTTTTCTAGTGAAAGTACGGAGCCTAATACTTTTATCACACTTGCCTTATTTTATGTTCTGATTTTATACAATGCTTCGTTGACTTTTATTTTTTTTTGCTTGAGCAAAAGTATACAGAAACTGTAATGTCTTCTGTATGTTTATTGTATTTGTAATAGATTAGTTACGAGTTGTATGAAGTAGCATTATTGTGCTTAGAAATAATTCAAATAAACTTAACAAAAAGAGTGCATTATGTTGAGAGTGTATTTATCCCCATCACATGGGTAAAGTGAAATTAGACTTAATTTCTTCTTTTCTTTGTCCATGCACATTAACCTTTCATAAGAAACACTTGAGAGATCTAACCTCATCTACTTGAGCACCACATTGCCTCCTGTAAGCTCTCAAAAACTTCTAGGTAGAAATTGCAAAGGGAAAGTGATGTCCAGGTGATTCCTTTCTAAATGCATATACTGCATCTGACCCAGATTAATATTCTCTAATTTAAATATCCAAATTTGTAAATTAGGGACCTTTTCTGTGTCCTGTGTTGATCAGGAGAAAAAATAGTGTTGTGGTTTTTTTTGTCTCCTGGAAAGCTACCTAAGTGGGAGTCTAGAGTTATGCAGATGAATCTGAGCATCTGAGATTGACTATTTTTCTTTTTTTTTTACACAGCATGAAGTGTCAGAATGCATTTAAAATGGTGTTAGTCTTCTCACTAAGGAAAATCTCTACAATTGGCTTGCAAATAGAAATAAAGATTAACTTGTGCTTTCTGGTTTAATTATAAGACATAACATTGTTTATTTCTTTCTAATTTTCTCACAAAGAGATACAGTATGATGGTTTTTTTTTTTTGTATTAAGAACATTTTCATGTGTTAATCACACTAATGCTTAGTAACACATCTTATTCTTGCTGACAGCCCTATTTGCCTGCAGAGTTTGGCTGAGCCAAAGTAGTTAAAATAGGCTGAGTAGCACAGCATATACTTCTTGTCAGTTGTTTTTCATCTTTTGGAACATTTGCATCTCCCTAGCACAGGATATTAAAATGGTAGGCAGATTTGGATGAGGATAGGGTACTCCATTAGTTTTCATCTTTCATATTTTTTCCTAGACTAGAACTCATGCACGTGAAGTTTTAAGTGGCAGAAATACAGCTGTCTGCTACCAATAAATTGTTGCATCCTGTGTGGGTATGGTACATGCAGCCTAGATAATCAGAGGGCACTTGAGCAAACAGCTCACTGTTGGAGAACAAAAGAGCGAAGCTACAGACTTGCAGTACCAAACGCTTTTTTACTGTGTTATGAAAAATCTGATTTAGAAATGCATAAGGCATATTAAGAGTAATAATAGCATGAGGAGACAAAGATGGGAGTTCTAGGCTACGGTTATAGTGTTTCATAAAGTCTGAAAAAAATATGTAAAAACAATATCAGAAAAGTTGTCAGTTCAGTTATGTACAGTGGACTTGGAAATAATTTCCTGTGCAAGTAAAAAAGAACAGCTTTTTAATATTGTTTAACACTTTTAATCCCTGTAATTCAGTTGTTTCTGTGGTGAGAGAGGATAATTGTCAAAGATTTTTAAAATGCATTAGTCTTTATATTACTTGATATATGAACACCAATACTGTTATTCTCAGCTTCAGGTTAAGGCCATTGAGGCCATACATTTCAGAGAATATGTGGAAATTACTACACAACAGTCAGGACTTGCTAGGCTTATTCTAGGCTCATATGGTGTGTGTTCTTCCTCTCAGCTATGGGAAGAACTTCTGCCCATGCTAATCTCTGAACTTCTATGGTGCAGAAATAAAGGAAGGAAGAAATCAGAACTAAAAAACCTGTGAAGAACAGAATCCCAAGAAATACAGACACTAATTCAGAAAGGAAGAGTGTATGTAAAGTTCCTGCTGGCCTTTTACTATCCAAATATGTGTATATATTATTAGGATATCTGATACAACTTGATAGCATGTTTTTGGAGAAGTAAAATACAGATTGCTCTGAAAGTAATGCCTCCTATTTAATGGAAACTGCAACAGATAGAAACAGCATAATAACACTATTTGGTAGAACAAATTCACAGCTACAAAATACTCTTTTCCAACATAGTTAATGTAAGCTATGTGTTTTCACCAGTGAGGGACAAGAGCCTGCATGCCATTTTGTCAGATTGCCTCTCTGCTATCTGTCACACAGCAACAAAATGGAATATTGTGGGAAGGTTCAATCTTTACTGCCATACCACCAACATCTGCTTCTGATGTCATGGCCAACATCATAAAACATAGGAGGCATCCCTTTTGGAGTAGCCTTTGTGAAAGCATTTCTGTCAGAGTGATTTACTTGGGAAAATTAGATTCCCAAAGTGCAAGTGTCTGCAGCATCCTCAAATGTCATAATGAAGAAATAAGATACTGTGGTGAAACATTGTTCAGGTATTCCCACTTGTACTAAGCCATGCTCAGTAGCGCTGTTGGCATGTGAATTAATGAATATTCCATGTCACTTCCTATATCTACCTTTGGTATCCCACAGCTTTGGAGAAGCTTTATGGTGCTTGGCTGTTTGGTAGTTTTGATGGTAGGTAACAAAATGTTTGCACAGAAGAGAGAGCCAGCTCTCTGCTAACTCACATTTTAGAAAGAACAATATTAAATGCTATTCCAGCTCATAATGGGAAAGGTGTACATCAGACCTAATAAAACATGAAGTAATAATTATTCTCTAATTTTTATATATATGTATAATGTATGATACATACATAATATACATTTTACATACATTTTATAAATAAACATTATATATACGTTATATACATACATTTTATATATTACATACTTATATATTTAATAATAAAAAAAATTTAGGGAGAGGAAGGGGAATTATTGATTCAGAGAGAAGGGAAACAAAGGAAGTTTCCTAATGGGTGCTGTGCAGAAATCATCTGCAAAATTTTGCTTTGTTATTACAAGATAACAAAATAGGTAACTAGTCAGACTTAGTGAATGAGGCTAATAATTTTTCTTCTCCATCCTACACACAGCAACAATTAGAACATTAGGAAAAGACCTCTCTGCCTTTCCAAATGTATTTTCTAAGATAGTGTTTGCAATTTGTATGAGTTCTGAGTGAAAAGAAAAAATAAATAATTTGATCTTTCCTTTGAATCCAGCTATTTTTATGTTTTCTTTTGCATGACCACAGATAAACCTCTTTGAAAGCTGGGTAATGTGCCTTTGCTGTTGTCTTCCTAGGGACACACCTCCCCCCAGAATAGGTGTGGAAAATATGGCCTTTAATGTTTACCCATCACACATCAGGACAGACAGGTAGGCAGCAAGCAGAGGGGTAGAAGTAATGGGGTGGCAAGAAAAGAACCTGTGAGCACAGGCATAGACAAAGAGGTGTGCCAAAGAACTGGAGGGTGTTAATTATATTTACAGGGAGAAGAACGATGAATTTAAACGCTTTCTTTAGAAGCATCCTTCTGGTTCAAGACAAGCTTAAGTGTGGAAGAAGGAATAGCCAGGGTAGGACTTCAGGGCAGTGCCTCTAACTCTGATAGAAGCATAAGAGGGATATATATGAAAATCTGCCCTCCAGATCACTGTCTACCCTGTTAATTAAAGTTTGAAAAGCATATTGAAAGATATTTTCAGATGACAGGTCACCACGCATAAATTGATGGATACATCAGTAAAGTAAAATCAACGGACGTGAGTATGAACAATACAGTGAAAAAGAGTAAGGAGGAGGAGTATCACTGCATGAATCTGTTGAAGTTATTTGAAGGAATCAGTAAGCATGCAGAAATAAATAAATTTCCCACAACAAAAATTCCTGAAAAAAACTAAGGAAAAGCAGCAGACTATTATTGTCAAATCACAGAATTGCAGAATGTTTCAGTTAGGAAGTAAATTGAAGGCCATCCAGTTCAACCCCCCTGCCATGGGCAGCATTGCCATCCACTAGATCTGTCTGCCCAAAAACCCATAGAACCAGGCAACTATTATGGACTAACAGTTGCTTTTGCAAGAAGAGATGAGGAATGATGTTCAGATTTGAGAGCACAAAGAGAGATCAATGCTTAGATCAATATTGTTCAATGTAGTCATAAAAGCATGAAGGGTTCTTGGTGAAATGAGAAAGTTTGTCGATAATACTAAACTATGAATGTGGCAGTGAGTTCTTAGAAACATACAGGAGTAACATTGTAAACGAGGTTAAGTGGTAGATAACAAAGGTTGATAGAAGCAAAACAACAGCTATTGTTAGGTTGTAGTTTTCTCAGTGTTTATATATATATATATATATATATATATATATGAAGATAAACAGTACACTAAATCATAGTACTACAGAGTGGTTTGGATTGGAAGAGGCCTTCAGACCTTTTAGTTCCAATCTCCCTGCTATAGGCAGGAACATCTCCTACTAGACCAGGTTGCTCAAAGCCCCGTCCAGCCTGGCCGTGAATGCTTCCAGGGAAGGGGCATCAACAACCTCATTGGGCAACCTGTTCCAGTGTCTCACCACCATCACAGTAAAGAATTTCTTCCTAATACCTAGTCTAAATCTACCCTGTTCCAGTTTAAAACCACTTCCCCTTATCCTGTCACTACCTGCACTTAAGAAAGTCCCTCCTCAACTTTCCTGTAGGCCCCTTTGCGGTAATAGAAGGCTACTATGAGGTCCCTCCAGAGCCTTCTCTTCTCCAGGCTGAAGAACCTTAGCTCTCCCAGCCTGTTCTCATAGGGGAGGAGGACCCTCTGGACCTGCTCCAACAGATCAATGTCCTTCTTGTGTTGAGAGCCCCAAAACTGGACACAATACTCCAGGTGAGGTCTCATGAGAGCAGAGAGACAGAATCACCTCCCTCAACTTGCTGCTCACACTTCCCTTGATACAACCCAGGATAGTGTTGGCCTTCTGGGCTGCAAGCACACATTGCCAGCCCATGTCTTTCATCAAGCAACACCCCCAAATCTTTCTCTGCGGAGCTGTTCTTCAGCCATTCTCTGCCCAGCCTGTCTTTGTCTTTGAGATTGCCCCAGCCCAGGTGCAGAACCTTGCCCTTGCCTTTTCTTAACTTAATGAGTTTGGCATGGGCCCACATCTCAAGCCTGTCCATGTCCCTCTGGATGGCATCCCTTCCCTCTAGTACGTCAGCTGCACCAGTCAGCTTGGTATCATCTGCAAACTTGCTGAGAGTGCACTTGATTCTGCTGTCCATGTCACCTAAAAAGATGTTAAATAACACTGGTCCCAGCACTGATCCATGAGAAGTGCCACTCATCATCAGTCTCCACTTAGACACTGAGCTATTGACTGCTATCTCTGAGTGCCACCATTCAGCCATTTCCTTATCCAGTGAGTGGTCCATCCATTATATTCATTTTTCTCCAATTTAGCAATGAGGATACCATTCAGGACAGTGTCAAACATTTTGCACAAGTCCAGGTAGATTGTGTGATTTGCTCTTCCTTTATCCACTGATGCTGTAACTCCATCATAAAAGGCCACCAAGTTTGTCAGACATCACTTGCTCTTGGTGAAGCCATATTGATTACCACCAGTCACCTCGCCTTTATTTTCCATGTGCCTTAGTAGGACCTTCAGGAGGATCTGCTTCATACTCTTGCCTGACATAGAGGTGAGACTGACTGGTCTGTTGTTTACTGGATTTTCTTTTTTTCCCTTCCTGAAAATGGAGGTTATGTTTCCCTTTTTCCAATCAGTGGGAACTTCACCAAACTGCCATGACCTTTCAAATATGATGGATATTGGCTTGGCAACTTCATCCATCAGTTCCCTCAGAATCTGTGGATGGATCTGGTCCCATGTACTTGTGCACCTCCAGGCTGTTTAGATGGTCTCAAAACTGATCTTCACTTACAGTGGGTAGATCTTCCTTCTCCCTGTTCTCACCCTCACTTTCTGCAGCTTGGGCACTGTGGCTAGAACCCTTGCTGGTGAGGACCGAGGCAAAGAAGTCACTGAGCACCTCATCTTTCTCTGTTTTCTACTGGAGAGGTTCTGCATCCTCTCTGACCTTCCTTTTATCACTGCTATACCTGTAGAATTTCTTCTTGATTCTCTTTATGTCCCTGGATAGATTTAATTTGATCCAGCTTTCCTAAAGTGATCCCTGGCTGCCCAGGCAACTTCTCTGTAATCCTCCCAGGTAACCTGTTCCTGCTTTCACTTTCAATAGGCTTTCATTTTGTGCTTAAATA
Source organism: Phasianus colchicus (assembly GCF_987193195.1). NCBI lineage: Eukaryota > Metazoa > Chordata > Aves > Galliformes > Phasianidae > Phasianus > Phasianus colchicus. The sequence continues at coordinate 77,200,240 of NC_143476.1, forward strand.
AGTTCGGGAGCTCCTTGTTGATCCACAGAGGTCTCCTGGCATTTTTGCTTGCCTTTCTTTTTCTTGGAATGCACTGCTTCTGGGGTTGGAGAAGGTGGTCCTTGAATACTGACCACCTTTCTTGGACCCCTCTTCCCTCCAAAGCTTTATCCCATGTCACTTTGCCAGGCAGTTCCCTGAAGAGTTCAAAGTCCTGAGGTTCAGAGTAGCAGGCTTTCTGTGCATCCTCTCTAACGCCTTAAGGATTTTGAACTCCACCATTTTTTGTCACTGCAGCCAAGCCTGCCCTTAAGCTTCACATTACTCAAGCCCTTCCTTGTTGTTAAGGGAAAGGTCCAGCATAGCACCTTTTCTCACGGCTTCCTGTACTACTTGGAAGAGTAAGTTATCATCAACACACTCCAGGAACCTCTTGTGCGTTGCTGTGTTGTCCTTATAACAGATAACAGGGTGTTTGAAGCCCTCCATCAGGACTGTGTTTTGTGAATATGAAGCTGCTCCTATCTGTTTCAGAAGAAATAGTTAAAATATTAATCATTTTCTTTTCTTCAAATTTATTTTCTTTGTTAAAAAGGCTGTATGAGGGGACATACCCCAAAAGGATTTCTTTCTGTTGTGATTTAATCCAGCAGGCAGCCATGCGCGAACACCCAACACCCATCCATTGCTCAAGCACTCTGCTCCCCCTTGACAGGACAAGAAAAAGAAGCCAGCCAAGTAGCCTCTGGGATCACTATAATGAAATTTTAATTACAGCTGTCCTGGCTGTGTACCCTCTTAGCACCTTGCCTGTCTTGACTCTGCTCATTGCAGGGCAGAGTGGGAAGAAGAAGCAGCAATAGCAAAGACACTGGTGTGCTGTAAGCACTGCTTTAGCCACAAGTACAAAGCACAGCACTACATAGGCTGCTTTAAAGTTAATTCTGTCCCAGCCAGACCCACAGTACCAGCAGCTTATAAGGTTGTGCCTCCTTTGAAACGGCCTGAAACAGAATAACAACTTCCTTTCTCTTGTATAACTCCCACAAAGCTATGAAGCTTCTTGCCATCAGAACTGACAGTGAATGTCCAAAGACTGTCCAAGAACCCCAAAGATACAGGTAATGATAACTAATATATCAGAAAAATCATGAATTCTCTCCCCTTTTCTCCTTCCCTTGAAGGCATAAGTTGTTCAATATTTAGAAATACAGAAGTAAAACATGCTTCTTTGGGGATTTTACAGTTTTTAAAAAAATCTGTATTTGCCACTGGTATTTTTCAGCACTGGAAGGATTTCTAGAACTAAGCACTTCTCATCCAAGATGAAGCAAGGTAGTGAATTTAAGCCTTTTTCTCTTCTCTCTTCCACAATCCTTAGTGGAGGATTAAGTATAATCTGCAAACAGTTATAGGCCCTACAGGGAAATGGATCTGTGATCCACCTTGTGAAGCAGTATTTCCAAAGTACAGAAAAAAACTCAACTATTATCTGTATTTGTACTTTCTCATAATTTTGACCATCACAAATTGGAATTCAAAGTTATAATTTCCTCGACTTAAATTACAAGTAAAAGCAAATTACCTCATGTTACATAGTGTTTTGAAGATGGATCTTGTGTAAGTGGGTTTTGCTATCTAAGAAACATAGCATCAGAGGCAATGGTACAACACGTTTATTCATCCAGGCTTGGAGCAGGATGGTGTAACTGCTGATTTCATTTAAATTTTCACTTGTCAGTAGAGCCAGTGCTTACATTTGTTTACACAGTGGAAGTATATCATTGTTCTGGATAAACTGGAGAACTGCTTCTGCAACCAGCAAAAAGGCACCAAAAGTCACTTACGAAGAAATCCAGATCCTACAGTTCTTCTGCCTGGTCCCTGCTATTCTCTCTGCAGAAGAGATGGCTCCCAGCTTCTGAAAGGAGATTCACTTAACACAGTGCAGAATGCTACAGAAGTGTACATGGCAAACTGTTCACTCTCAAATCAGGGACCAAGAGAGCCATCACTTTGACAGTGATACCAATCAGGAAACATGATATTTTTCTGAAAATTATTTAAAATATAGTACAGTTCAGCAAAAAGTACAAAGGAATGAAATCCTACAAGAGATTTATCAAGATTTGATTCCTGGAGTCAAAATACTATTCACTTTTTGCTACTTTATGCTAATGATAGTGAAGAAAGAGCTGACAGATAAAATTCTGGTCTTTAATGGAATGTTCCCTAATATTAGTAGATAAGAGCAACAGCAAACATGACAAGAAAAACCAAAAGCTACCCACCGTCCCTGACATTTGTATTTTTGTTGCATTATTTTTGCATTCATCCCGCTAGTAAGGTTCCAGTTTCTGACTGAAGCTATCCAGTATGAAAGGATTATAAAGACTTAATGATCATCATCATCACTGGATGAAAGGGATCACAGAAATGCAGTCTGAAGAAAAAAATTCAGCCCGACACAATACGTGGTGCAGTGGTTTTCTTGAAAGAGAGAAAATAGAGACTGTAGCTGAGAAAAATACAGCACAAAAGATTTCTGGAAGATGTCAATATTAACACAGAAATTGAAAATAATCCCATAAGCAAAGCTGAGATCTCCATACAGTGGTGCCTCGTCTCGCTCAGTGGGTTACAGGGAGGTGAGTCTATCTCCAGAGTTACGCCTCACCCAGTCAGCAAGGGGTGGCTACCACGATGGAGTCATCCAAGCCTCAGAGGAATAATATACATCAATGTTTTGAGAGCTTTCTAAACAATAACTAATACCCCACCTGGAGGTAAAATTGTTTCTAAATCCTAATTGCGATTAATAAACATTACAGATAAGACAATAATTAGGCAACAGATATTAAGAAGAGTAAAATAAGAAGATAAAGAGAAAAGACAGAAAATGGGGAAAGACAGACAGCTATATGATAACAATAAAGCAAAGCAGTTCACCATTCCTTGATTCATTGATGTCTTGGTGTCAGCCACTGTTCTCCAGTAGATGTGAGTTGTCTGAGATTTTGTTGTTTGGTTGATGACTACTGAAGACATTACAAACTCTTACTTATAGTCCAAAGTGACCCAGCCTTCTCTTTTGGAGTGACAGCTTCTGGCTTTAGGATCTCAGCTGCAACTATTTTGATTCCCATCTTCCCGGCCTTGCAAATTTAAGTCAGCAGATAAGGGGACGCAGGGAGAGGCCAGCTTGCATCTTTGCCTTCACATACAATAGTATCACCTCCCAGTTTCCACTATCAAGCTGATTTCATTTGCTTCCAGGACAAGTCTTCAGCCAATAAACACTCCTGGGTCCTCCTATTCGAAGGCAAACAACTCCTAAGAAATGCTTTCAAATGTAAAACTGTCCACCAAGTGATGTTGATTGCCTCATGTTGATTTGAGACATTCCTTACCAGTCTCAGTCAAGTGGTTTGGTGAGTAACTGAAGATTCCTAAGAGGACAAGTATTTAGGTACCTTGGTGAAGTTAAGAGCAATGGCATTTGTGATATTCTTCACATAAATAACCACTAAACAATGCATGTCTGTTCCCCGTTCTCACATTCAAGCTTGTAGTTTTTTAAGGTTATGATAGGGTAAAGTGCTTGATATTAAATTCTTACTGACAAAGCACCAATATACCAGACTAGTTTCATAATCATACTCTGAAGAAAATCACTGATTTATGCAAGCTATTAAGCAGCAGCCGGTCTTTAAGTGAGTGGTATATTTCCATGACGGGTATTGATGAAATCTCTGTTGATCCACAACTGACACATCAGCTGGATCAGCCGGAAAAAAAAAAAAAAAAATCCTGTTATACAATTCCCTCAGCTCCCACCACGAATTCTATTCATCATTGTCTGTAGCGACAGGTGACATTTCAATCAAGGAAATTTTATGGTGCCTTTCAAAAGACTTCCAGTCAATTCAGTAAGTAGAAAGAAAAACATAAAAGTTATCTGAACTGAATTATCCTGGAACACTTCAGCCACTCAACAACCTGAGCTGTTCATCAGCTTTCAGACACTGAAAAAAATGGGTATTAGAATTCACTATCTGTATCGTAATTTATAAAATCTTACTTTGCATCATCCATTTAGTTTTCAAGTGAGTCTGAGCACTGATTTGCATGCCATACAGCATTAGGATGAGGTAATGAATACTATATGTATATATAACTACAGATGTATTCCTGCCTCTGGTCCCTTAGATAATAAATATTCACTAAGCAATTTAAATTAAAAAAAAAAAAAAAAAAAAAAGTTGAAAAAAGCATTTTATGCTTCCTAGGAGTTCATCTATTTAGTGAAGCACAACTAAAACTAAAAATGAGTGGTCAAATACCAGCAGAAAACATGAAGATTTCCCACACAGGAGTTCAAGATCTCAGTGGAAAGCAACTAAACGCCAATAACAGCGTTTATTTCTAACAGCAAATGGGGATGGCGGTGGAAATGTCGACTCCTTTGCTCTCCCGATACCGGAGTTATGCAAGTCACCCTCTGGCCACAAGGTGTCACCTTCCCCCCGCGCTTGCAGCCTGCACGGCAAGGCTGCTCTCGTTCTGCAGCACAGAGGGAAGCAGATCCCTGCTGTGTCACCAGCCTGCAGGCCGCCTGTAAAGTCAAAGCCAGAGCAGTGCATTTCATCGCAGCACGGAGCTGTGAGTTTGGTGAGCGTGTTTTTGAGACCACACCGTGCATTAAACGCTGGCTAACACTCAAACGAAGTCCCAGGGGAACAATTTTACTTCTTTCCTTCTGTTGTTATGAATTACATGGATGCTTTCTCTCCTTCTGCAGCAAAAGTGGTTCTCTGGCAATCCGTGTTTTCTCTCCCCAGGCACGGATCACCACTCACCTACTCCTTGGTCATGCCTGCCAATGTAAGAGACCATTTTTAAGGAGCCTGTCATTTTCATTTCAGCTACTTTTAAGGGATGTTGCCATTTTTAGATACAAGCATTCTGCATTATTCCCAAATTATGATAACCTCTTGGATATTCAGTCTTTTCTGTAAGCATTCATGGATTGATTACAGACACATCTCATTAGTTAAGACCCCTTTCTGAACAAATAATTAAGTTTCTTAGGAATTAAGTTACCTATGTTTCTGAATTGTTTTATTTTGCTGTAAACTGCAGGAGACATTGTTGTTCCTGACAGGTATCAGATCACAGTGTGTGATGAGTACAGTGCCACAGAGAAGTTTGTTAAAGCATAGCAGTAGGAGTGGATTCTCAGACCGGAAATCTTCTCTCCTAACTCTGTGCACTTAACTCAGATTCCTAGTGAAGAGATAAACCTTACCTCCTCGGCACTTCATTAAAAGACAGAGGTGTTTCCAGTGGCAATTCAGATTTAAGATCTGAAGGCATCAAGTTGTATCAGTCATCATGGGTATATATTTCTTTTTCGCCCGGCAAGGTTCCATTTACTCCAACAGCAATCTTTCAACCCTGTTAATTCCATCTGAAAGGAATTAAGCTGTACACCACAGGGCTGTACAAAGTCACTTTAAAGTGCTTGGCAGAGTGGCAGTTCTTAGATAATCCCCTTCTTCCTCACCTTCAAACACTGTCCGTGTTGGATCTGATTATGGTCAATGTGTTACTCCAGAGTTACCACACGTGGTCACTAACGATGCCACTTCCCACTTTGCAGTGTCGAGATAGCAGACCTGACCTTTCAGAATGGAGTTAACAAAGCATTAGCAAGCATGATAGCTCTAAAAAAGCAGAATATTGCAATATGTGCTATTTACCTAGTAACCTAAGCAGAAAAGACTCCACTTGTTATGCTTTCACTCTCTAGGACAGGCTACAGCAGCATCATTTCCGATTGTTCAATCCAACAACAAAATTAATTAATCTCCTTTCCGAGGAGACAAAGAAAGGGACAAATTCTTTCTCTAATTTATTCTTACTTAAAAACAATATGACAGAGTTTTTCAGTATTTAAATAATGCTATATGAGAATACAGGACATGCAAACAAGAATAACGCTGTCTTTACCACAGGACAAAATATCAGATTCAAATTATCCTTCCAGAGGGTTATTTAATTTCTTGATTTTAATTTGGCTATCTATTTTTTAATGTAGAGTAAGTCAAATCTGAAAAATATGAGCATAGCCAAAATAGAATCAAAGAATCACAGAATACCATGAGCTGGAAGAGACCCATAGGGATGATCAAAGCCAGCTCCTGGCCACACACAGGCCACCCTAAATCCAAACGCAATGTCTTAGAGTGTTTCCCAACTGGTCTTTGAACCCCAGCTGTGACCACAGACCTGAGAATCCTGTTTTAGGGCCCTGCCACTCTCCGATAAAGAAACTTTTCCTAACACCCAATCTATTTCTGGGATAGCCAGCGGCTTCAGAGGGCTGACAAAGGGTGACTACTTTTCTCTCAGTCTGTGAGCTCATTGGAAAATGGATTGGGTTACTGCGTATTCAGCACCTGACACAATGGTATAGTTTGCTGAGAACTAGTGTAGCATGCATACCAACATGCATCGTGTGAAGCAGTTAAATGTTCTAGTGTATTTGTTAAGCTTCTACTATTATATGAAATAAAATTTGATTCTTTTAAGCTTTTTCCTCATTTCTAGTCCTCTGGATCGTTTGTTCAAAAATGTACTGTTTTTCTTCTTTCTATTGTTTTAAGTAAGCTTTACAAGTTTTCTTCTCACTTTCTTGAGAGAAACATAGTTCTTTTCCTGTCTGAAGAAGTACAGTCTGAAGAACAACAACATTTAAGTTTTTGAAAGAAAAGAGGACGCAAGGAGGTGTGTTTCTGAACAGTGGTTTTGACTTGATTCTGACAGAATATCCTGGCTAAAGGTCAAAATGCACTTTTTTTTCTGGCAAGTAATCCAAAATCTCTGCTTTTTTTTTTTTTTTTTTTCTTATTTCCCATTACCAACTCTATTCTAGTGGACAAAACCAAAGCTAAAACAAAAGCACTGTTGCCTTCATTTAACATGATGAAAACTCTTTTTTATGATTAATATTCATAGATGCTGGAAAATTTAAAAAGAAGTTAAAATGCATACAAAATCTATGCTTCATAAAATAAATGCATAATGTTACAGTGTGAATATCATAGGATGATATTCCATTATCAGGTATGGAATGCATTCATATTTTGCTTCCCTTACTTCAAATAAAAATGGGTTTGCTCCCCTCAAGTCTTATCCAGGTAAATATGTTTTTTATGGAGTAAGCTTCCTTACCTCTTGCTTGTCATCCATATATAATCAGATACTACTGTCTGTTGTTTATCGCATCTACACTGGAATTTTGTTTTTCACTGATGATTGGGCTATGCAGAGGTTAATGAGGAACACAGCATTCACAGAATGTGACCTTGCCAAGCTGTTTTATCCCCAGTAGCTCACAGAAAACAGTCCTTTCTAGTTTGCAGTGAGTCATTAATTTTAGCTGACAGACCTGAAGGCAGCATAGACATTAGCGTGCAGCCTGCAAGCCACCTCTCTCTGCTGACTTAACCAATGAAATCACTCTAATTTCTACTGTCTTCTCTAATTTGCCAGCAGTCCTGATAAACTTCTCCACCTCCCCAGAGATGCCTTTTCAAAATGACCTGAATCTTAGAGCAGAATGTTTGTAAGGGGCTCCCCAGCCTAAGATGTAACAATAGTCATTAATATTTTATATGATGCATTAGCAATTAAAGTGAGAAATATCAAATTAGTAATAATTTATTGAAGAGGAGCTGAAGTTACTCATAGGCTTCAGAGGTTTTTTAATACCATTGTTTCTTCCTGAGGAACCAGAAACTGGACAATGATTAAAGGACTTTCAGCATTGCTCTGCAGAATACACCTCTCTTGCTTATTAGTCCTGAGGTCTTGAGTTCTCCTCCTTAGTGTTTCACATGGTATCATATTATTTGCTCAAAGGCTTTAACAAAATTACAACATTAATATGCATGAGACTTACTCAGGATAGCAATGACAGCTGGGAATAACATACATTGATTAAGCTGCATGATTGATAGCTTTTTCAATCCAAACAGAAATGAATCTGGAAAGGACAAGCTGAGATTGGAAGCTAAAATTTCAGGAAAATGACATTATATGACTGCAGAACTGAAGATGCAAAATCAGCTGAGAGATATTCATTTCATAAATAAAGGATTCAGAGAGAGACCTTCCAAGTTTACAAATCAAAATATCTGTCTATTTTCAAGATTTGTGTACTCCTATTTTGCCATGATCTTTTCCAGTCACTCAAAACTGGAATTTTGTCTACAGGGAAAGTTTGTATTATTTCTGTATGTATACGATAGCAAAAACGTAAATGTCTTGCTACAAGCAAATTAGAAGAATTAGGCTATAGACAGTACCCAGAAACAGTGGCTCCTGGTTTCCCTTTCTTTCTTTCCTGTGTGATTTAAATAGATTACATCAGTTTAGATGGAATTAGATGGATTTTATGTTCTTTTCACTGAGTATTCCTGCAGATATGCATTTTGAAAATGGTAGCAGCAATTTTCCAAGTACTGATCTTCAATATTTCCTCTAGAAAGTTTGGTATGACCAAGGAACAGAAGTGATTCCTTACACTGTACAATGAATTTTTCTAAAATTTTCCTTGGAGGATGTAACTCCTTTCCAGAATTGTGCAGGAAACAACAGTGTCTATACAGGTGCTGCAATTCTGTTGTGGAATGTCTGATAAACACTGCGACAGATAGCTGCAGGTCCTGAGTCCTTCTGTAGATCTAAGCTTCCAGGTAAGCTCAAACCACTTGTAAGACAGCCACCAGAAGCAGAGACATCCAGAAAGGCCATTGTGTATGTTTTTCTGGAGATACACTGAGATATGAAGGAAATGCAAATTAAGCAAGTCAAGCAACTTTAGAGACATCTGATCCTGCTCATTACCTTGTAATGTCTCCATCCCTGGCCACTGTGGCTAAGCAGAACAGTCTTCCAAGAGAAAGAAGACTCTTCCTCCTTCCCTTGCAGGAAGATGCAAACAAAGATGGTAGAAACAAGTCTAAGTAGGCCATATATTCTAGTCCTGTAACTAGGAATGAAGTGCTTAACTTTTACCTGGACAGAAAAAATTAACTTTCATGCTTTTAGACCTTGTCATTAATATACAAATTGCTTTCTTAGGGAGCTTCAAACATAAAAATATACTGTCTAATTCACAATACCAGAGAATACCAGTTTTTTGAGTGCCTGAATACATGACTCTTTCTGCCAAACTCCAAGGGCTAAGCCTCCAACACTGTAACACAAGGTGCCATTACTTTGGAGATAAAATTGTCCTGAAAAGGTTAACCAGAGACAATTTGCAAAAAAGAAAGAGAGAAAACAGCCCAGAACTCTGGGTTCACAGAGTGCCACAATATGCACAATTTTTTAAAAAAGTTGTACTTATTTAGGCCTTACCCTTCCTAATTTCTACTTTTGTTCATGTTTTATAATGCACATAATACACTTAGAAATAAGACATTGGATGTGTAGAAGGAAAAGTAATTTTTCTGTATATCCAGAAATCAACACGTGTATTTGGATTTGTACTAGTTCTATTTCTCACTAAACTTACAAATAAGTTAAAATGTGTCATACCAACTTTAAAATCTTGGAAGAAATAATAGCTAACAGTATGCTGTATTTGCCAGATGAAATTCTATTGTGGGGAAAATTTTAATTAAAAGAAACAGTGATGTATGCTGCAGTAATTCCAAAGGATTGTTTCATTTTGAAAATGTTACTGTCAGCTTCCATGCTTCAGAGATAAGTGAACTGGCAGAGAGAGGAGCACATGTTGCTAAAGGGATTTTTCAGCTAAAATACATGAAATTAACTGTGCCGCAAGCTCCCACATCAGATAGAAGAGGGTGCCCACTTTATGGGTCAATAGACAAAAGCAGTTCTACAATTCTTAGAAGGAAATCTTTGTCCTAGATGCCTCTGATCAAAGGCTATGATTCTAATCAGAGTTTTCATGCTTTCTTGGTTCTGGCAAAGGCTTACCAAAATCAAGACCAGAAGAAACAGTGATTATGCCAAGCTAAAATAATGATAGTGCTGGTCTAAAGAACTGCATAGATTGTAGGTCTGTCTAACCTATTATCCATGCTCTGATAGCCATCCATAACGAATGCCTAGGGATGAAAATCACAATAGATTGAGCATGCACCACATTTTCCAAACGCTCTCATAACCTTCAAAAACTTGCAGGTCTGGAGCTTGCTGATGGAATGCAATGTCACTGTACTAAGAGCTTACAAAATACTTCTTCCCTGTAGCTTTCTTTATAAGCTTTTAAAACTCAATAAGCACAGCATGTTGTGGCAGTAAATTTTCCTAGCTTAACAGAAGATTACACAAAACACCACCTCTTTGGTATGTTTCCAGCTTGCCCACCACAGCTTCATTCAGTATTCCAATGGCTGTATGCTGGAAAAGAAAATGTCCAACCATTCCCACTCACTGTGGGAATTGTTCTCATTGATTTCACTAACTTCTACCATATTTTCTACTTAGTTGCTCATGATATACTTATTCCTGGATTTGTAACTGCAGAAATAAAATGTTTATGCTGCAATTCTTCAGTCCAAAAGTATCTGTTAAAAGGATTTACTGGAGATAAGTATTTAAAACTTGCATGAAGAAAGCAAACACATTGGGGTCTTAACAAGAAGGAGAAATTTCAAACTTGATGCCAGTACATGCTAAAAGCCTATTCAGGGTCTGTAAGAGCTGAAAAAATTATAGTTCAAGAGAAGTGCAGCAAAATACTACACCTGAACCAGACAGACTTTTAGCAATAGAACATCAGGAGTGTAACCTAGGGATCTGCTACCCAGTTTTCATCCTATTTCATCTCTGAACACATGTTGTTTTTTCTCTGGTTATTTGTCTGGTTTTCTCAAACAGTGATGATCTGTTGAGAAAGAAGTATCTCTTGATAATCGGCGTTTACACAGTTACTGTCTCTTCAGGGCCTGAGATTTCTCTGAATTACTCATATAAGTTTACTACCTAGTGATTTATTTGACTGCTTTTCTCTTGCTTTTCTAAACTGTAATATACTAGTCCATGTCAGACATTGAGTAGAAGTACTGATAATCATATCCACAGCAACAGAATACATGGCCAAATGCATTTTAAGTTTCTCAGTCATTTGTGGGGATGGTGAACAGTGGTAAATAGGTTGAAAAACATGTTCTGGCAATAGTCTAAGTTGTCTCTCATAAAGATTATTTTAACAGTAGGGAGATCTTTACTCCATAGAGAAAGCTTGTATCAGGTCTCCTAATTTATATATGCCTGCTGAATCATTAAATGACCATACCGTTATGGCACTGAAAGAAAGCACAGAAGGCATGCAAAAGGAATGTAAACACAACTCTTTATTCTTACTTTTCCTTATTATTTTTAAAACTTTTGAAATTTTTATTCATTTTAGTGTGAGGGTTACCATGCTGTGCTTTATGGGAGAGAGAATACTTTCATGATCTTTGCAGAAACTAAAAATTGTGTTAATTTTCAAATTCGTTCTCTCTATAGTTTTTCACTTGTTTACTGGGAAGCAGCTACTTGGAATATGTTTGATTGTACTGCAGATCTAAATTCCGTAGCTAAACTCAGAGAAATATCTGTTGTAAATTTTTTAATAGGATGCTGCTGTGATGTACTGATTTGCTAGGAGGTAAAAGAAGATGAGATAAGAAATCTTGGAGAAATATTACTGATACTTCAGTGTCCTTGAAAGTCACTTAAATTATAATCGTACCATGAGAAAATGAAATGAGAGGACTACTTCAAAAGAAGCTTAATAAAATCACAGACAAATGTATTGCTTCATAATAAGAAAAGAATTCCTCTTCCAGTGTTTCTCTACTATTAAGAATAGTCTAGTTATGACCTGTACATTTATTTACTCAAAATAAATTGCAACATGTAATGCAATTTATTTAGAAATTGTTTGTTTAGCAGGAGACATGATAAAATTAATTTGCAATTAATCACATTAATAGCCTTTGAAAAAAACAGAATAAGATGTACACTGGATAGATTGCTGCTCAAGTGTAAACAGGATGAAGTTTCTTCTAAAACCAGAAATACTGATATATACTGTAAAGTTGGAGGATTGTATCTGGAAAGATAATAGATAACTACAAACATTTCTGAAATACTTATAATAAGAATTGCTAGAGACAGCATTAGAATAATAAAAATATTATTATACAAACTGTAAGGGCATACACATTAGTTGACTATGAAGCTGTAGAAAAATCAAAGATCCACTTAGAATAAATTAAGTTAGACATATTCATGAAAGGTAAGGAAGTATGACAATGTTAGGGAAAAGGAAACAAACAAAAAAATGTTTCATATTCTCATTATTATTGGGAGATACAGGAGAAAAAGTCCAAAAAGAACTGTCCATCCTGAAACACTATTCCTTGTTAGGGTTATAACTGATCTTATACATGCTTAGCAGGTTTTGAGGGATGATACCTGCAGCACAAATGCCTCTCAAAAGCTGGACTTTTGCCATATAACAACAGTTGTGTGAGTTAATTAAGACTATTATACTATGTGTAATTCAGTTCAAGTCACTAGAACAAAAACTGTAAATTTTGTAGACAAGATAATAGTTAAACTGACATGTTCTAGAAGGTTGGAAAATATTTTGTGATAGTTAGCCAATACTAAAATCTCTAAATTTCTAGTAAGAAGTTTTAACAAATATAGATTAATTTATCCTCTGAAAAAAGCCCGAAGATTGCATGTGATTCTGCATTTCATGTTGATAAATGTAGTTAGGTATTGTAATAGCACAAGAGAAAAAGGCCAACTGATCACTGAATCACAGAATCATAGAATCCCAGAATTGCAGGGGTTGGAAAGGGACATCAAGAGATCATCAAATCCAGCCTCCCTACCAAAGCAGGTACCCTACAGGTCACACAAGTAGGCATCCAGACAGGTCTTAAATATCTCCATAGAAGATTCCACAACCTCTCTGGGAAATCTGTTCCAATGCTTTCTTACTCTTACCATAAAGAGTAGAATCATAGAATCATAGAATCATAGAATCATAGAGTAGATCAGTTGGAAAAGACCTACAAGATCATCAAATTCAATCACAACCTAACCATACTGCCCTAACTCGAACAACCCATCACTAAGTCATGTCCCTGAGCACCACATCCAAATGGTTTTTAAACATATTCAGGGATGGTGACTCAACCACCTCCCTGGGGAGCCTATTCCAGTGCATAACAACCCTTTCTATAAAAAAGTTTTTCCTGATATCCAACCTAAGCTTCCGCTGGTGAAAGTTGAGGCCATTTCCCCTTGTCCTGTCACATATCACCGGTGAGAAGAGATCAACCCTGCTCTCACTGCAGTCACCATTCAGGTATTTTAAGAGAGCAGCAAGGTCTCCCCTCAGCCTCCTCTTCCCCAGACTAAACAGCCCCAGTTCCTTTAGTTTCTCCTCTTAAGGCATATTCTCCAAGTCCTTCACAAGCTTTGTTGCCCTTCTATGGACCTACTCCAGCACCTCAATGTCCTTTCTGCACTGAGATGCCCAAAACTGAACACAGTACTCGAGGTGAGGCCTCACCAGTGCTGAGTACAGGGGGAGAATTATTTCCCAAGTCCTGCTCTCCACACCATTTCTCATACCAGCCAGGATGCCATTGGCCTTCTTGGCCTCCTGCGCACACTTCTGGCTCATATTCAGCCTACTGTCCATCAATACACCAGGGTTCCTTTCCATCAGGCCGCTTTCTAGCCACTACATCCCCAGCCTGTAGGGTTGCCTGGGGTTGTTGTGAACAAAATGCAGGACCTGACAATTGTCGCTATTGAATCTCATGCAGTTTTTCTTGGCCTACTGATCCAGTATATCCTCTGTAGTGCCTTTCTACCCTCTGGCAGATCAACACTCCCTCCCATGAAGTTATTCCATGTGTTGGTATAGAACTGCCTATGGTCAAGTTTTAGGCCATTACTCCTTGTCCTATCACTACGCACCACCAAGAAGATCTTGGCCTCATCCATTTGCCTCCCACCTCTCTTTAGATATTTATAAACACTTCTCAGATGCCCTTTCAGTCTTCTTTTCCCCAGGCTGAACAGAACTAGGTAACTCAATCTTTCCTCACACAGGAGATGCTTGAGGCCCTTAACATTGTTGTGGCATTTAGCTGGACTCACTCAAGGAGATCCTTGTCTTTTTTAAACTGAGAAGCCCAGAAATGGGCTTATTCTAAATATGGCCTTACCAGGACAGAGCAGAGGGGGAGGATCACCTCCCTTGACCTGCTGGGCATGTTCTTTTCAATGCCCCACAGGATGCCACTGGCCTACTTGCCCAATGACATATCACAGGTTCCTGCAAAGTTTGTCTTTTTATTCTGGGCCAGTTGGGCTATCTTGCATGCATCACATAGAGCATGTCCTAAAGAAACTTGGAATACTCATGTATACTTTAGTTATCATAAATGAATACACATGTATATTAAATGTATATACTGGAGGGGCACCTTTTATCAAGGTTGGATTGTCAGGTAATCTTGACATCTAACAGCACAAGCCTCTACTTTTTTGAATAAGTAGCAGGCTCTAGGAATTCAAGTGCAGAACAAGGCACTTCAGTTCACAGACACCACAAGAAGTTGGAAAAGCTGTTGATAGATGGGTTCTACACAACAGACATGCCTCCAGGTGAAGAGGTTCTCAGATAATGATGGACAGCTGCAACTGCCCTCTTTATATGCCCTCCACAGATAATAGAAACCCCCTAGAAGCTCACTTGCTTCAGTCATGCAGTAGAACTCATTCAGTGACTCATATCACCTATGAAACATAGGAAGTGTTACATTCAGAGAATTAACTCAATGGGTAAGCAGAATAAAGAACAAAGAATAAATTCTCCAGTGGTTCCACTCTATAAATAGTTCCCATTAATTCTCTCTAACCTTGAGAGAATCAAATGTTTTGATTGTTTGAATCTGTGTTTTGCTTTTTTGTTGTTAGAGTGCTTCTGAATACATAAATCATATTTCCTTCACTGTTGTTTTCCTGTTTATCCTTGTATTTCCATTTGAATCATAGAATCACAGAATCATAGAATGGTGTGGGTAGACCATCTAATTCTAACTTCCTGCTAAGAGCAGGGCTGTCCTCCACTGGATCAGGCTGCCCCAGAGCCCCATCCAACCTGAACTTAAACACCTCCAAAGATGGGGCATCCACAGCGTCTCAGGGCAATCAGTTCCAGTGTTCTACCAATCTCTAAGTCAAATTTTTTCTCCTAATATCTGATCTAAATCTATGCTCTTTTAGGATGAGGGGAAATGGTTTTAAACTATTACTACCTACTTAGGAAAAAAGTCTGTCTCCCTCCTGTCTACTGTCACTAATTATGCAGGAGAAGAGGCTGACCTCCACCTCACCACAACCTCTTTTCAGATATTTGTGGAGATCAATAATGTCTCTCTTGTGCCTCCACTTCTCTACTTCCAGTTCCCTCTGCCACTTCTCATAAGACTTGTGTTCCAGATCTCTCACCAGCTTCCCTGCCCTTCTCTGGACATGCTTCATGGCCTTGATCTCCTTGTAATGAGCAGCCCGAAACTGAACACAGTACTCAAGATGTGGCCTCACTCTTAAAGAGGGGCAATCGCCCCCTGCTCCTAATGGCAACACTATTTCTGATCCAGGCTGGGATGCCATTGGTGTTCTCGGCCACCTAAGGACACTGCTGGCTTATGTTTACCTGAGCATTGGTAACATCCATTTCTTCAGCATCCATTTCTTCCACAGTTTTTCAGCCACTTTACCCCAACCCTGTAGCATTGCCTGGGGGGTTGCTGTGAGCAGTGTGCAGAACCCGGCACCTGGTCTTGTTGAACTTCATCCCATTGGCCTCAGCCTAGCAATCCAGTCTGTCCAGATCCTTCTGTAGAGTGTTCCTACCCCCCAGATCAACACTTTGTCCCAGCTTGGAGTCACCTGCAAACTTCCTGAGCATGCACTCAATTCTGTTGTCCAGGTCATCAATGAAGATATTAAACAGGACAGGGCCCAGTACCGACCCCTGAGAAACATCACTCATGACCAGTCACCAAGTATCTCCCAGGAGGATGACCTTCTCAGGCTTCTTCCTAGCAAGGACCGCTGGCCAGTAGTTCCCCAAATCTTTTTTCCTGTAGTTCCCCAGATGTTTTTCTTTCTCCACTCACTGAGGACTTCACATGATAGCCACGAACTGTCAAATATGAAAGAGAGCAGTATGGCAATTCCACCAGCTTTTTCCTTCAGACTCTGGGATAGACATACCATAGACTTATACACATTCAGTCTCATCAGGTGGTCTCAAAATTGCTCTTTGCTTACAGTGGTAGGGATTTTGTTCCCCTAACTCCCACCTAGATGTTCAGGAACATGAGATATTTGGGAAGCCTGACTGCTAATGAAGTGTCCTGCAAACAACTTGTTGAGTACCTCAGCGTTCTCTTTGCCTGTTGTTGCTAATTCGTTGCATTCTCATTTATGAGAGGGAAACACTCTCCTTGGCCTTTCTATTCTGACTAATGTACACACAGAATCTCTTCCTGTTATTTTTTACATTGCTTGCCAAGTTCAGTTCCATCTGTTCTTTGGCTTTCCAGATTCCATCTCTGCACATCCAAACGATATCCCTCTATTTTTCCCAGGCCACATGCTCCTGATTCCACTGCCTGCACATTTCCTTTCTAACAGTTTTACCATCAGATTCTTGCTCAGTCAAGCCAGTTTCCTGCCTCCTCTGTCTTATTTCTTACATGTAGGAAATAGAGAACTCTTGTGCTTCAAGAAAAGCATCCTTGAGGATTTGCTAGATCTGCTCCATTTCTTTGTCCATAAGAGCAGCTTCCCAGCAGATCTCATCCACTAATTCTTTAAACAGCTGGAAGTCATTTCTTCTGAATTTCAGCATCCTGACTTTGATCTTTGCCAGGCCCATACTCCTCAAGATCACAAACTCAACTACAGCATGGTCACTACATCCCAAACTGTATCCACTCTTAACCTCTTTAATCTGCACTGGTGAGCATCAGGTCCAGTAACGCTTCACCTCTGGTTGTTTTTTTCTAATATTTGGACAAGGAAGTTATTTTCAACGCACTCTGGGAGTCTCCTGGATTGCTTACAGCCTGTCACATTACTCTCCAGCAGACAGCTGAGTGGTTGAAATCTCCCATTAGGATGAGAGCCTATGAGTGCAGTGCTTTTTGTAGCTGAAGAAAGAAGGCTTTGTCAACTGGTTCCTGCTGGTCAGGCTGTCTGTAACAGGCCCCAGCCATCAGATATCCTTAATTGATCTGGTCCTTAATTTTTAACCGCAATCTCTCAACCTATTTATTCTGTTTCTCAGAGGCAGTTCTTTGCAGTCTATCAATTTCTTATGCAGAATGCAAAACCTCCACCCTTCTTTCCCTTCTCATGTCTTCTGAAAGGCCTGTAGTCCTCAATTGTAGTCTTCCGGTTGTGTGATTTGTCCCATTATATTTCTGTGATAGCAGTTAGGTCATAGTGCCTTCCACCTCCTCCTGCTTACTTCCCATGCAGTGTCCATTGGTGTAGAGGTATTTCGCTGGCATTATTGTCACATCATCTTCTTAGGAGCAGTGGTGAGATATATAAATGTGGTATAACAGCCACTAACAGTCACTATCACGCAGTCAGCCCAAGTGCTGACACATTCTGAAGCAGAACAGGAGATCATGGTATGTAGTGGAATTCCTGCAACAGAGGAGACCTTAGGATGAGGAGAGAGTTGACAGGAGATTTCAGGAGCTTCGAGCCTTCAAGAGAGCAGTTGAGGAGGCATGGACATGTCCAGGAGCAGAGGCAACCACTTCAGCCTGCACTAAGGCAGTGCCAGTTACCAGTAACACAGTTACCAGGGCAGGCCAGCAGGGTGTGCACAGCATGCTGGTTTGCATGGGAGGGCCACTTTCTTCCTTTTTAGAGCAGCAGGCAGCCTCACTCTATTAAAACAGACTTGGTGACCACCTGCATAATGTTGGACTGAGGTTGAAATCCAGGCTGGGGGGCCATATTTACACTCAGAGGACCTCTCAAGTAACAGAGCTGCCAAACCTTTTTATGCAGAGAACTCCAGAATCTGGAAATCCTCCAAAGGCCTGAAAGCAAAGAGTACTATGGCTGCAAGCTTGCCCAGCTCGATGAACTTTTTGTGCAGGTGGTCAGAATCACAAAAATCACAGTGAGTGCATGAGGATATCACCAAGCAGCATTGCATCTGTAAATCTGAGATTGATAAGTGGTGTTGTGCAGTGACACAGACAGCCCTGTCTTAAGTAAGTTCCTGCAAAAGGAAGGTAAGTCAGCTTGTAGCCCTGATGTGACAGATTGCAATGGTATACAAGATAAAGGAGACTGGATCCTTCCCTCTTCTTGGAGCAGGAGGAAGAGTCTTCTCCTTGCTCCTGAAGTGCACCTCTACAACAGATAGGAGGCTTTGGGTATGTGAGCAGATTACATACTCAAAGTTTGACCAATCCCAATTAAAACACAGAAAAAAAAAACTGTTGAGAAAAAGCCCAGTTTAGGTATATATATATGTCAGTATCTGAAACATGATCCTCGTTATCCTTTAACTTTTGCAATGTACAAAGGCAGATCTGAAAGTAATGCCTTCTATTTTATTATGATGGTTCACAACATCAGAGACAGATGTGGTGGTATACAGCAGTACAGGTTGAATCTTCCCAGCAGCATTCTTTACCTTTTGTTGCCATGTAAAAGATAGCAGCAGACAGGCAGTCCAACAAAATGTCATCTTACATGGAAGTGCAGATGAAGCAAAGATGTGTCACTGAATCCCTCCATGCAGAAAAATGGCACTCACTGACATTCACTGATGCTTGCTGAATGTTCACAGAGATCAAACAATGAGCATAAGTGAGGGTGAGTGATATGTTTCAGGAGTGGTGACAATTATGGTGGTTACTTCTGCTGGTGCAGATATTGAAGAGCATGGCATAAAGGCTTCTGCTCATTACTGACATAGTTAATGGTGAAGACTATATTGAAAAAGAGTGTTTTGTAGCTGACAACTTGCTTTATCAAATAGTATGATTGTGTTCTGTGTATCTGTTATAGCAAAATGTTCAGGAACTTCCTGAAACCAAACCTCAACTGCCACATTTTTAGGCAGGCACACACTCTGAATTGTCCCATATTTCTTGCCAGATCTTTCTACCTAGAAGAGAACACTGTTAGATTTGTTGTCGGGGAGGAAGCCAACAGTTGTCTCGGTATCCAGAGCGAAAAGAGATACTGTTCCTGCATGCCGGACCTGGGAGAACTACCTGCAAGAACAGCCGTGACATTCCCTGTCTGCCAGCGCAGTCCACATGGCTCCTTAGCAGCACGTTTCGAACATGAAGATGGTGGTCCCGCAGCTCCAGCTGGTGGCAGCCTCCTGAAGACAGGATCAAATTAATATATTCCAGAACCAGAATAACATAGTCAACAGACCAGGCTGGTGAAAGCCCATGCACCTCTCCTTTGGACATTCCCCAGGACACACTGGGACGGCCTTTGCACTTCTCCTCAAGCTCCACAACATCTATGAAAGCCCAGATGCTCTCACCTTGAAAGGAGCATCTTCAGCCCTCACGCATTTCTGCGGCTGGACTATCTCACAGAATCACAGAATCACACAGAATCACAGAATCGTAGGGGTTGGAAGGGACCTCCAGAGATCATCGAGTCCAACCCCCCTGCCAAAGCAGGCTCCCTACACCAGGTTGCACAGGTAGGCGTCCAGGCGGGTCTTGAATATCTCCAGAGAAGGAAAGTCCACAACCTCCCTGGGCAGCCTGTTCCAGTGCTCCGTCACCCTCACCGTAAAGAAGTTCTTGCGCACATTGGTGCGGAACTTCCTATGCTCCAGCTTCTGGCCATTTCCCCTTGTCCTGTCTCCGCACACTGCTGAAAAGAGTCTGGCCTCGCCACTTTGCCCCCCACACCTTAGATATTTATAGACCTGGATCAGGTCCCCTCTCCGTCTTCTCTTCTCAAGGCTAAACAGACCCAGATCACTTAGCCTTTCTTCATAGGGGAGATGCTCCAGGCCCTTCACCATCTTTGTGGCTCTCTGCTGGACTCTTTCCAAGAGATCCCTGTCTTTTTTGTACTGGGGAGCCCAGAACTGGACACAGAAAGAAAAAGATCCGGGTTTGCCACCCAGGGGGAACACTCAGGGTGTATCTCAATGTCTACACATCTCCAAAGGGAGGCTGTGAAGAATAGTGAGCTGGGCTCTTTCCAGCAGTAGCCAGTGACAAGAGGCAGCGCGCATAAGAAGAAACACAGGAGGTTCCTCTTGAACATCAGGAATTATATGACAGGCCCTTCACCCTGGCATCAGTTACCTGGAGAGGGTGTGGGGTTTCCTCCACTGGAGGTCTTTGACAGATAAAACCTGTCTGGGCATGGTTTGGGACAGCACTAGAGCAGGCTGGCCCTGCTCCAGGGGGGAGGTGGAAGGGCTGGACAAGGCGCTCGCCAGGGGTCCCTTTCAACCTCTGCTATCTCTGGGGTCTCTGGGGCTTTCCCACTGGTGACGAGATACCAGTTCTTCTCCTCAGTCAGGCCTCTGAGCAGTTGAGCCACGGCACTCTGCTGGCACCGAGGGAGGAGGCCGCCACGGTTCCCCTGCATCCTCTGCTCTGCTGCCCAGCACCGGGCCCATGTGCTCAGGGACACCAGGCTGGTGACAAGCAGAAACCACATGGCCAGCAAGGACGCGTGAAGCACCCTTTGCCCCTCTGGGGCACTTGCCTACCACTTGCCTAACGGTCTACGGGCTGGTTCGGCCAGGTTCCGTGACTGATGGGGCAGGGGGACCCATGGACCCTGGGAAAGGAAAAAGTGAAAAAGTGGGAAGGGCGGGGAAATGGGCCTAAAACAAAACACTGGCAGTGATCCGAGGAGGAAAGGTAATTCACTAAATAAGGTATGGGAATGCAAGATAACACAGTGCAAAACAATATAATTGTAGTTGAAGGCAACCAATCAAATAAAGTGAGAAAGTGTCCAAAACCAGAAAGCCTTACTCTAATGCTGAAGGTGAGGCGGCTAGGGAGCAAGACGGCGCAGAGACGAGCGGAAAAGGAAAAAGAGGCGTCTTGTGACCTGCCAAGAGTTTTATCTTTATCTCTCCTCTGAAAGGAAGACAGAAACAGAGCATTGAACAGTCCTTTGGTATATGTAGTTCTTCTGCTTGTCTGAGACAGGTATACCCACAACTGGAGCAATAACTCTTTAACTCCCAGTGCACTCCATGATGTTATGCCATGATGTTACACCCATAACCAAGATCATCAAACCATGGCGCTCACTTGGTGGTCCTCCTGGCCCCTGTGATGTCAGAATGCAGTGACTGTGACTGCCCACGGCCTCACCACTCTGCACCACTCCCCGGGTCCCTCCCCGCACAGTTGGGCCACTGCTCCTACGGGTGCACAGGCACAGTGTACAGGTCGGAGCAGGACCGTGGGCAAGCGCTGAGGCTTGGCTTTCTGGAGAGCAGCAGCTCTGTTGGCTGAGCTAAGGCAGTTTCTGGTGGCGTGGCTCAGTCCTCTGCTGAGCTGTGAGGCGCCACAGGTCCTACAGGGCATCTGTCCTGGGGACACGGGCAAGAGGAGGTGCTGGAGCTGTTGGCACCTCTGAAGACTTTCCAAGAGTTTGTCTGTCTTCCTTGAGCACCTCCTTCAGGTACTCTCTTGACCAAATGGAGTCCTGCTGCTTGTCTGAGAGATAACGCAAGGGTCTGGTTAGTCTGGGCCTGGGGGCAGCCAAGGGACCAGGCATGGAGGGAGGTGAGCCCTTGGGTCTGCCTGGCCCAAGGGCTGCTGCTTCTGTCAGCCCTCAAGGAGATGCTTTGGAAGGTTCTCCCCTTTCCTCCCCTCCCCTCTCTCAGTACTTTCTTGGGTTTTCTTCGCTTTCCACTTTGGAGCATGAGGCAAGGCTCAGGCCATTGGCACCTCTTTATTTTCTTTTTTTCTTCCCACAGATTAGGTTCTGAGGAATCTCTGGAGGAGAGGGGCAGTGTTGCAATGGCCAGCAGGAGCCATCTGCAGAAGGAAGACCCATCGGAGGCACCAGAAGACTATCGCTGCGCCATCTGCCTGGACAACATCAGCAACATGGCGTGCGTGGACCCGTGCTTCCATCGCTTCTGTTCTGGCTGCATCCAGCGGTGGGCTACCATGAGAGCTGTGTGCCCACTCTGCAGGCAGCCTATTGACCGTGTCCTGCACACGGTGAGAGCAGATGATGACTACCAGGAGTACGTAGTCAGCTCATCCTCCCGTAGGCAGAGAAGAAGAGCCAGGGAGAGGACCAGGAGCAGGTCCCCGCTGCGGCACAGGCAGTCCAGGAACAGTGGCTTCCCAATGAGGAGGAGCTCCGTAGGCAGCGGCCAAGTCTCACGGGGTGACGCAGCTCCAAGTGCTCCTGCAGCGAGCACTTCTGGGGAGCAAAGCCCACCGAGCAGAGCAGAGCGCATCGTCAGCCCTGGTGACGGAGCGTACGTCCGCATTGGCGCGCTGCAGCTGCCACCTCTGCGGATCCAGGTCCCCAGTCGGAGAGCCCAGTAAACATCTGGATGCTTTGCAGGGCGGGGGTTTTACCAAACCAAAGAACAATCCCATGCAAGGAATACTTTCCAGCGTTGTCTCAAGGGCACGGGAAATCAAGAGGGAGGACCTCCTGGAGCGTGCATTTAATGGCAGTGCTGCAACTGGGAATATTTCACTCCCTCAGCCCCAGCAGCCTGAGCCCTTCCATCATGCTTCTCTACAACACCAGGAGCCTGTGATTGTGGCTGGGAGGCAGAAGGAGGCCGATCATCTCCTCACTGACCAGGAGACTGGGGATGATAATGATGATGACGATTAAAGAATACAGGAAACAAGTAGCGTGCAGCGTAGTTGTTCCACACCCACCCGGGCGATACCCAGCCAGTTCCCAGGCAGCAGTCCCTGCCACCAGCAGGTTCAGTTCTCTCCCGCCTTCTTGTGAACTGCCAGCCTCTCTCAGGCAGGGCAAGTCCTTGAGTGTAAGCACCTGTTGGCAAGAAGTAACACACTGGGGCATGATCAACGGTATTCTCATCCTAAACCCAAATCGCAGCACCATGCCAGCTGCTGGGATGAAAGCTAACTCTATCCCAGCCAAAACCAGGACAATGCCCTCCCCTCATTTTATATCATCTCCAGCATGCTCAGGTCCCATACGTTCCAAGTCATCCAAATCACCATCAGATTTCCTGTCTTTTGATACAAACACAGAGACAGCATTCCCATAGTCTATGGGTTATCACTCAGAAATGTCCATGGGGTTCATTTAGCCGTGGTCAAAGAGTCAAAGGTCACACACCTCCAAGGCCTTGAAGGAGCTACTCCCAGCATGCTCCTGCATCTTTCACTCTCTGAGTGCGAGGCCTGTCTAGCATAGGGAAGTTCCTGGTCTGCTCTTGTGACAGAGCAGACACATGCATCAGCATGCTGGAGCTGCCTCCTCTACGGTCTAGCTACAGACATCTAGCCAGTACTTTCTATCCAATGAGTCCCCAGCAAGTTCCATAATAAGTGTTCTGTTTTCAAAGCTTCGGGTTCTTCAAACAGCAGCTCCCACCAGGCTCCTGCACTCAGCCCTTTTAGGATCAGAATTCATCTGACCACAGGGGAGCACCTCTTCAGGTGCATCCTGATCTACGTGTTGGTTGTTCTGTCCAGCAGCAACTCATGAAGATGGCTAACATGTGATGTACACTCGGTCGCCGTGGTTCATTTGCCTTCATCTCTTTCTGCAGGGCCTTTCTCAGGGTAGGGTCAGGTACGAGGCCTATCTGTGGCTTTTCAGAAGCTGTAGGATTTGGCACACTGTTCATAGAAGTAGTCAGACCTATCACAGGGCTTTGTAGCATTTGCGATATTTGAGAAATGAGCTGGAGCTTTGGAAAGGCCTGCCAGTGGTTGAGAAGCTGCAGTGCTGTCCAAAGCCACTTGAAACTCTGCTGGGCCTCAGGGTTTGCAGAAGCTGCTGGACCTGTCAGTGGGCTTTGAGCAGCTGCAGGGCCAGTCACAGGCATTGTAGTAGCTGGAGGGCCTGTCAGAGGCACTGGAAATGTTGCATGGCCTGTGGTACACTTTGTAAAAGCTGCAGGGCTTGTCACAGGTATTAGAGCAGCTGCAGAGGCTGTCACAAGGTTTGGATCAGCTGCAGGGCCTGTTACAGGTGCTGGAGCAGCTGCAGGGCCCCTCAGGGGGGCTTAGGTAGCTTCAGCTACTATCACAGGTGTTGGAGTAGCTGCAGATTCTGTGGCAAGGGTAGATCTGCCTGAATCTTCTTTAAAGGATACCAGGATCAAAGACTGCTAATTTACAGTGTCAAGACCTTGAGCTGGCTCTTGGTTGAGGACGGATATTTTAGATATTCTATATCTTTCCCAAATAGTATGAGCAGCTCAAAAGGAGCAAAGTTGTAGGGTAGGTTGTTTCTCAAAAGGGCAGTGGAATTTCCCATTTTTTTTCCAGTTTCCACATAAACTTGGACAAACCAATGCAAAAAGCTTCCAGGAGTGTCTACTTCCCCAGTGTATCCTTTCAAGATGTGAACAAAGAAATAAGACGGATGTGTCCATTGCAACTGTAAAGACAGTTTTTATCAGAACTAAAGCTAGAATAATGGTGTTTTAAAACATTAATGATGAAGTGGAACTTAAAAGTGCTATTATTTTTTTTATTGCATTTATGTTGGTAAGCTGAACCCACTCTTGTTTCCAGACTAGCAGCCATCAGAGACAGATGTGGTGGTATACAGCAGTACAGGTTGAATCTTCCCAGCAGCATTCTTTACCTTTTGTTGCCATGTAAAAGATAGCAGCAGACAGGCAGTCCAACAAAATGTCATCTTACATGGAAGTGCAGATGAAGCAAAGATGTGTCACTGAATCCCTCCATGCAGAAAAATGGCACTCACTGACATTCACTGATGCTTGCTGAATGTTCACAGAGATCAAACAATGAGCATAAGTGAGGGTGAGTGATATGTTTCAGGAGTGGTGACAATTATGGTGGTTACTTCTGCTGGTGCAGATATTGAAGAGCATGGCATAAAGGCTTCTGCTCATTACTGACATAGTTAATGGTGAAGACTATATTGAAAAAGAGTGTTTTGTAGCTGACAACTTGCTTTATCAAATAGTATGATTGTGTTCTGTGTATCTGTTATAGCAAAATGTTCAGGAACTTCCTGAAACCAAACCTCAACTGCCACATTTTTAGGCAGGCACACACTCTGAATTGTCCCATATTTCTTGCCAGATCTTTCTACCTAGAAGAGAACACTGTTAGATTTGTTGTCGGGGAGGAAGCCAACAGTTGTCTCGGTATCCAGAGCGAAAAGAGATACTGTTCCTGCATGCCGGACCTGGGAGAACTACCTGCAAGAACAGCCGTGACATTCCCTGTCTGCCAGTGCAGTCCACATGGCTCCTTAGCAGCACGTTTCGAACATGAAGATGGTGGTCCCGCAGCTCCAGCTGGTGGCAGCCTCCTGAAGACAGGATCAAATTAATATATTCCAGAACCAGAATAACATAGTCAACAGACCAGGCTGGTGAAAGCCCATGCACCTCTCCTTTGGACATTCCCCAGGACACACTGGGACGGCCTTTGCACTTCTCCTCAAGCTCCACAACATCTATGAAAGCCCAGATGCTCTCACCCTGAAAGGAGCATCTTCAGCCCTCACGCATTTCTGCGGCTGGACTATCTCACAGAATCACAGAATCACACAGAATCACAGAATCGTAGGGGTTGGAAGGGACCTCCAGAGATCATCGAGTCCAACCCCCCTGCCAAAGCAGGCTCCCTACACCAGGTTGCACAGGTAGGCGTCCAGGCGGGTCTTGAATATCTCCAGAGAAGGAAAGTCCACAACCTCCCTGGGCAGCCTGTTCCAGTGCTCCGTCACCCTCACCGTAAAGAAGTTCTTGCGCACATTGGTGCGGAACTTCCTA
Source organism: Phasianus colchicus (assembly GCF_987193195.1). NCBI lineage: Eukaryota > Metazoa > Chordata > Aves > Galliformes > Phasianidae > Phasianus > Phasianus colchicus. The sequence continues at coordinate 77,226,332 of NC_143476.1, forward strand.
TGCTCCAGCTTCTGGCCATTTCCCCTTGTCCTGTCTCCGCACACTGCTGAAAAGAGTCTGGCCTCGCCACTTTGCCCCCCACACCTTAGATATTTATAGACCTGGATCAGGTCCCCTCTCCGTCTTCTCTTCTCAAGGCTAAACAGACCCAGATCACTTAGCCTTTCTTCATAGGGGAGATGCTCCAGGCCCTTCACCATCTTTGTGGCTCTCTGCTGGACTCTTTCCAAGAGATCCCTGTCTTTTTTGTACTGGGGAGCCCAGAACTGGACACAGAAAGAAAAAGATCCGGGTTTGCCACCCAGGGGGAACACTCAGGGTGTATCTCAATGTCTACACATCTCCAAAGGGAGGCTGTGAAGAATAGTGAGCTGGGCTCTTTCCAGCAGTAGCCAGTGACAAGAGGCAGCGCGCATAAGAAGAAACACAGGAGGTTCCTCTTGAACATCAGGAATTATATGACAGGCCCTTCACCCTGGCATCAGTTACCTGGAGAGGGTGTGGGGTTTCCTCCACTGGAGGTCTTTGACAGATAAAACCTGTCTGGGCATGGTTTGGGACAGCACTAGAGCAGGCTGGCCCTGCTCCAGGGGGGAGGTGGAAGGGCTGGACAAGGCGCTCGCCAGGGGTCCCTTTCAACCTCTGCTATCTCTGGGGTCTCTGGGGCTTTCCCACTGGTGACGAGATACCAGTTCTTCTCCTCAGTCAGGCCTCTGAGCAGTTGAGCCACGGCACTCTGCTGGCACCGAGGGAGGAGGCCGCCACGGTTCCCCTGCATCCTCTGCTCTGCTGCCCAGCACCGGGCCCATGTGCTCAGGGACACCAGGCTGGTGACAAGCAGAAACCACATGGCCAGCAAGGACGCGTGAAGCACCCTTTGCCCCTCTGGGGCACTTGCCTACCACTTGCCTAACGGTCTACGGGCTGGTTCGGCCAGGTTCCGTGACTGATGGGGCAGGGGGACCCATGGACCCTGGGAAAGGAAAAAGTGAAAAAGTGGGAAGGGCGGGGAAATGGGCCTAAAACAAAACACTGGCAGTGATCCGAGGAGGAAAGGTAATTCACTAAATAAGGTATGGGAATGCAAGATAACACAGTGCAAAACAATATAATTGTAGTTGAAGGCAACCAATCAAATAAAGTGAGAAAGTGTCCAAAACCAGAAAGCCTTACTCTAATGCTGAAGGTGAGGCGGCTAGGGAGCAAGACGGCGCAGAGACGAGCGGAAAAGGAAAAAGAGGCGTCTTGTGACCTGCCAAGAGTTTTATCTTTATCTCTCCTCTGAAAGGAAGACAGAAACAGAGCATTGAACAGTCCTTTGGTATATGTAGTTCTTCTGCTTGTCTGAGACAGGTATACCCACAACTGGAGCAATAACTCTTTAACTCCCAGTGCACTCCATGATGTTATGCCATGATGTTACACCCATAACCAAGATCATCAAACCATGGCGCTCACTTGGTGGTCCTCCTGGCCCCTGTGATGTCAGAATGCAGTGACTGTGACTGCCCACGGCCTCACCACTCTGCACCACTCCCCGGGTCCCTCCCCGCACAGTTGGGCCACTGCTCCTACGGGTGCACAGGCACAGTGTACAGGTCGGAGCAGGACCGTGGGCAAGCGCTGAGGCTTGGCTTTCTGGAGAGCAGCAGCTCTGTTGGCTGAGCTAAGGCAGTTTCTGGTGGCGTGGCTCAGTCCTCTGCTGAGCTGTGAGGCGCCACAGGTCCTACAGGGCATCTGTCCTGGGGACACGGGCAAGAGGAGGTGCTGGAGCTGTTGGCACCTCTGAAGACTTTCCAAGAGTTTGTCTGTCTTCCTTGAGCACCTCCTTCAGGTACTCTCTTGACCAAATGGAGTCCTGCTGCTTGTCTGAGAGATAACGCAAGGGTCTGGTTAGTCTGGGCCTGGGGGCAGCCAAGGGACCAGGCATGGAGGGAGGTGAGCCCTTGGGTCTGCCTGGCCCAAGGGCTGCTGCTTCTGTCAGCCCTCAAGGAGATGCTTTGGAAGGTTCTCCCCTTTCCTCCCCTCCCCTCTCTCAGTACTTTCTTGGGTTTTCTTCGCTTTCCACTTTGGAGCATGAGGCAAGGCTCAGGCCATTGGCACCTCTTTATTTTCTTTTTTTCTTCCCACAGATTAGGTTCTGAGGAATCTCTGGAGGAGAGGGGCAGTGTTGCAATGGCCAGCAGGAGCCATCTGCAGAAGGAAGACCCATCGGAGGCACCAGAAGACTATCGCTGCGCCATCTGCCTGGACAACATCAGCAACATGGCGTGCGTGGACCCGTGCTTCCATCGCTTCTGTTCTGGCTGCATCCAGCGGTGGGCTACCATGAGAGCTGTGTGCCCACTCTGCAGGCAGCCTATTGACCGTGTCCTGCACACGGTGAGAGCAGATGATGACTACCAGGAGTACGTAGTCAGCTCATCCTCCCGTAGGCAGAGAAGAAGAGCCAGGGAGAGGACCAGGAGCAGGTCCCCGCTGCGGCACAGGCAGTCCAGGAACAGTGGCTTCCCAATGAGGAGGAGCTCCGTAGGCAGCGGCCAAGTCTCACGGGGTGACGCAGCTCCAAGTGCTCCTGCAGCGAGCACTTCTGGGGAGCAAAGCCCACCGAGCAGAGCAGAGCGCATCGTCAGCCCTGGTGACGGAGCGTACGTCCGCATTGGCGCGCTGCAGCTGCCACCTCTGCGGATCCAGGTCCCCAGTCGGAGAGCCCAGTAAACATCTGGATGCTTTGCAGGGCGGGGGTTTTACCAAACCAAAGAACAATCCCATGCAAGGAATACTTTCCAGCGTTGTCTCAAGGGCACGGGAAATCAAGAGGGAGGACCTCCTGGAGCGTGCATTTAATGGCAGTGCTGCAACTGGGAATATTTCACTCCCTCAGCCCCAGCAGCCTGAGCCCTTCCATCATGCTTCTCTACAACACCAGGAGCCTGTGATTGTGGCTGGGAGGCAGAAGGAGGCCGATCATCTCCTCACTGACCAGGAGACTGGGGATGATAATGATGATGACGATTAAAGAATACAGGAAACAAGTAGCGTGCAGCGTAGTTGTTCCACACCCACCCGGGCGATACCCAGCCAGTTCCCAGGCAGCAGTCCCTGCCACCAGCAGGTTCAGTTCTCTCCCGCCTTCTTGTGAACTGCCAGCCTCTCTCAGGCAGGGCAAGTCCTTGAGTGTAAGCACCTGTTGGCAAGAAGTAACACACTGGGGCATGATCAACGGTATTCTCATCCTAAACCCAAATCGCAGCACCATGCCAGCTGCTGGGATGAAAGCTAACTCTATCCCAGCCAAAACCAGGACAATGCCCTCCCCTCATTTTATATCATCTCCAGCATGCTCAGGTCCCATACGTTCCAAGTCATCCAAATCACCATCAGATTTCCTGTCTTTTGATACAAACACAGAGACAGCATTCCCATAGTCTATGGGTTATCACTCAGAAATGTCCATGGGGTTCATTTAGCCGTGGTCAAAGAGTCAAAGGTCACACACCTCCAAGGCCTTGAAGGAGCTACTCCCAGCATGCTCCTGCATCTTTCACTCTCTGAGTGCGAGGCCTGTCTAGCATAGGGAAGTTCCTGGTCTGCTCTTGTGACAGAGCAGACACATGCATCAGCATGCTGGAGCTGCCTCCTCTACGGTCTAGCTACAGACATCTAGCCAGTACTTTCTATCCAATGAGTCCCCAGCAAGTTCCATAATAAGTGTTCTGTTTTCAAAGCTTCGGGTTCTTCAAACAGCAGCTCCCACCAGGCTCCTGCACTCAGCCCTTTTAGGATCAGAATTCATCTGACCACAGGGGAGCACCTCTTCAGGTGCATCCTGATCTACGTGTTGGTTGTTCTGTCCAGCAGCAACTCATGAAGATGGCTAACATGTGATGTACACTCGGTCGCCGTGGTTCATTTGCCTTCATCTCTTTCTGCAGGGCCTTTCTCAGGGTAGGGTCAGGTACGAGGCCTATCTGTGGCTTTTCAGAAGCTGTAGGATTTGGCACACTGTTCATAGAAGTAGTCAGACCTATCACAGGGCTTTGTAGCATTTGCGATATTTGAGAAATGAGCTGGAGCTTTGGAAAGGCCTGCCAGTGGTTGAGAAGCTGCAGTGCTGTCCAAAGCCACTTGAAACTCTGCTGGGCCTCAGGGTTTGCAGAAGCTGCTGGACCTGTCAGTGGGCTTTGAGCAGCTGCAGGGCCAGTCACAGGCATTGTAGTAGCTGGAGGGCCTGTCAGAGGCACTGGAAATGTTGCATGGCCTGTGGTACACTTTGTAAAAGCTGCAGGGCTTGTCACAGGTATTAGAGCAGCTGCAGAGGCTGTCACAAGGTTTGGATCAGCTGCAGGGCCTGTTACAGGTGCTGGAGCAGCTGCAGGGCCCCTCAGGGGGGCTTAGGTAGCTTCAGCTACTATCACAGGTGTTGGAGTAGCTGCAGATTCTGTGGCAAGGGTAGATCTGCCTGAATCTTCTTTAAAGGATACCAGGATCAAAGACTGCTAATTTACAGTGTCAAGACCTTGAGCTGGCTCTTGGTTGAGGACGGATATTTTAGATATTCTATATCTTTCCCAAATAGTATGAGCAGCTCAAAAGGAGCAAAGTTGTAGGGTAGGTTGTTTCTCAAAAGGGCAGTGGAATTTCCCATTTTTTTTCCAGTTTCCACATAAACTTGGACAAACCAATGCAAAAAGCTTCCAGGAGTGTCTACTTCCCCAGTGTATCCTTTCAAGATGTGAACAAAGAAATAAGACGGATGTGTCCATTGCAACTGTAAAGACAGTTTTTATCAGAACTAAAGCTAGAATAATGGTGTTTTAAAACATTAATGATGAAGTGGAACTTAAAAGTGCTATTATTTTTTTTATTGCATTTATGTTGGTAAGCTGAACCCACTCTTGTTTCCAGACTAGCAGCCATCAGAGACAGATGTGGTGGTATACAGCAGTACAGGTTGAATCTTCCCAGCAGCATTCTTTACCTTTTGTTGCCATGTAAAAGATAGCAGCAGACAGGCAGTCCAACAAAATGTCATCTTACATGGAAGTGCAGATGAAGCAAAGATGTGTCACTGAATCCCTCCATGCAGAAAAATGGCACTCACTGACATTCACTGATGCTTGCTGAATGTTCACAGAGATCAAACAATGAGCATAAGTGAGGGTGAGTGATATGTTTCAGGAGTGGTGACAATTATGGTGGTTACTTCTGCTGGTGCAGATATTGAAGAGCATGGCATAAAGGCTTCTGCTCATTACTGACATAGTTAATGGTGAAGACTATATTGAAAAAGAGTGTTTTGTAGCTGACAACTTGCTTTATCAAATAGTATGATTGTGTTCTGTGTATCTGTTATAGCAAAATGTTCAGGAACTTCCTGAAACCAAACCTCAACTGCCACATTTTTAGGCAGGCACACACTCTGAATTGTCCCATATTTCTTGCCAGATCTTTCTACCTAGAAGAGAACACTGTTAGATTTGTTGTCGGGGAGGAAGCCAACAGTTGTCTCGGTATCCAGAGCGAAAAGAGATACTGTTCCTGCATGCCGGACCTGGGAGAACTACCTGCAAGAACAGCCGTGACATTCCCTGTCTGCCAGTGCAGTCCACATGGCTCCTTAGCAGCACGTTTCGAACATGAAGATGGTGGTCCCGCAGCTCCAGCTGGTGGCAGCCTCCTGAAGACAGGATCAAATTAATATATTCCAGAACCAGAATAACATAGTCAACAGACCAGGCTGGTGAAAGCCCATGCACCTCTCCTTTGGACATTCCCCAGGACACACTGGGACGGCCTTTGCACTTCTCCTCAAGCTCCACAACATCTATGAAAGCCCAGATGCTCTCACCCTGAAAGGAGCATCTTCAGCCCTCACGCATTTCTGCGGCTGGACTATCTCACAGAATCACAGAATCACACAGAATCACAGAATCGTAGGGGTTGGAAGGGACCTCCAGAGATCATCGAGTCCAACCCCCCTGCCAAAGCAGGCTCCCTACACCAGGTTGCACAGGTAGGCGTCCAGGCGGGTCTTGAATATCTCCAGAGAAGGAAAGTCCACAACCTCCCTGGGCAGCCTGTTCCAGTGCTCCGTCACCCTCACCGTAAAGAAGTTCTTGCGCACATTGGTGCGGAACTTCCTATGCTCCAGCTTCTGGCCATTTCCCCTTGTCCTGTCTCCGCACACTGCTGAAAAGAGTCTGGCCTCGCCACTTTGCCCCCCACACCTTAGATATTTATAGACCTGGATCAGGTCCCCTCTCCGTCTTCTCTTCTCAAGGCTAAACAGACCCAGATCACTTAGCCTTTCTTCATAGGGGAGATGCTCCAGGCCCTTCACCATCTTTGTGGCTCTCTGCTGGACTCTTTCCAAGAGATCCCTGTCTTTTTTGTACTGGGGAGCCCAGAACTGGACACAGAAAGAAAAAGATCCGGGTTTGCCACCCAGGGGGAACACTCAGGGTGTATCTCAATGTCTACACATCTCCAAAGGGAGGCTGTGAAGAATAGTGAGCTGGGCTCTTTCCAGCAGTAGCCAGTGACAAGAGGCAGCGCGCATAAGAAGAAACACAGGAGGTTCCTCTTGAACATCAGGAATTATATGACAGGCCCTTCACCCTGGCATCAGTTACCTGGAGAGGGTGTGGGGTTTCCTCCACTGGAGGTCTTTGACAGATAAAACCTGTCTGGGCATGGTTTGGGACAGCACTAGAGCAGGCTGGCCCTGCTCCAGGGGGGAGGTGGAAGGGCTGGACAAGGCGCTCGCCAGGGGTCCCTTTCAACCTCTGCTATCTCTGGGGTCTCTGGGGCTTTCCCACTGGTGACGAGATACCAGTTCTTCTCCTCAGTCAGGCCTCTGAGCAGTTGAGCCACGGCACTCTGCTGGCACCGAGGGAGGAGGCCGCCACGGTTCCCCTGCATCCTCTGCTCTGCTGCCCAGCACCGGGCCCATGTGCTCAGGGACACCAGGCTGGTGACAAGCAGAAACCACATGGCCAGCAAGGACGCGTGAAGCACCCTTTGCCCCTCTGGGGCACTTGCCTACCACTTGCCTAACGGTCTACGGGCTGGTTCGGCCAGGTTCCGTGACTGATGGGGCAGGGGGACCCATGGACCCTGGGAAAGGAAAAAGTGAAAAAGTGGGAAGGGCGGGGAAATGGGCCTAAAACAAAACACTGGCAGTGATCCGAGGAGGAAAGGTAATTCACTAAATAAGGTATGGGAATGCAAGATAACACAGTGCAAAACAATATAATTGTAGTTGAAGGCAACCAATCAAATAAAGTGAGAAAGTGTCCAAAACCAGAAAGCCTTACTCTAATGCTGAAGGTGAGGCGGCTAGGGAGCAAGACGGCGCAGAGACGAGCGGAAAAGGAAAAAGAGGCGTCTTGTGACCTGCCAAGAGTTTTATCTTTATCTCTCCTCTGAAAGGAAGACAGAAACAGAGCATTGAACAGTCCTTTGGTATATGTAGTTCTTCTGCTTGTCTGAGACAGGTATACCCACAACTGGAGCAATAACTCTTTAACTCCCAGTGCACTCCATGATGTTATGCCATGATGTTACACCCATAACCAAGATCATCAAACCATGGCGCTCACTTGGTGGTCCTCCTGGCCCCTGTGATGTCAGAATGCAGTGACTGTGACTGCCCACGGCCTCACCACTCTGCACCACTCCCCGGGTCCCTCCCCGCACAGTTGGGCCACTGCTCCTACGGGTGCACAGGCACAGTGTACAGGTCGGAGCAGGACCGTGGGCAAGCGCTGAGGCTTGGCTTTCTGGAGAGCAGCAGCTCTGTTGGCTGAGCTAAGGCAGTTTCTGGTGGCGTGGCTCAGTCCTCTGCTGAGCTGTGAGGCGCCACAGGTCCTACAGGGCATCTGTCCTGGGGACACGGGCAAGAGGAGGTGCTGGAGCTGTTGGCACCTCTGAAGACTTTCCAAGAGTTTGTCTGTCTTCCTTGAGCACCTCCTTCAGGTACTCTCTTGACCAAATGGAGTCCTGCTGCTTGTCTGAGAGATAACGCAAGGGTCTGGTTAGTCTGGGCCTGGGGGCAGCCAAGGGACCAGGCATGGAGGGAGGTGAGCCCTTGGGTCTGCCTGGCCCAAGGGCTGCTGCTTCTGTCAGCCCTCAAGGAGATGCTTTGGAAGGTTCTCCCCTTTCCTCCCCTCCCCTCTCTCAGTACTTTCTTGGGTTTTCTTCGCTTTCCACTTTGGAGCATGAGGCAAGGCTCAGGCCATTGGCACCTCTTTATTTTCTTTTTTTCTTCCCACAGATTAGGTTCTGAGGAATCTCTGGAGGAGAGGGGCAGTGTTGCAATGGCCAGCAGGAGCCATCTGCAGAAGGAAGACCCATCGGAGGCACCAGAAGACTATCGCTGCGCCATCTGCCTGGACAACATCAGCAACATGGCGTGCGTGGACCCGTGCTTCCATCGCTTCTGTTCTGGCTGCATCCAGCGGTGGGCTACCATGAGAGCTGTGTGCCCACTCTGCAGGCAGCCTATTGACCGTGTCCTGCACACGGTGAGAGCAGATGATGACTACCAGGAGTACGTAGTCAGCTCATCCTCCCGTAGGCAGAGAAGAAGAGCCAGGGAGAGGACCAGGAGCAGGTCCCCGCTGCGGCACAGGCAGTCCAGGAACAGTGGCTTCCCAATGAGGAGGAGCTCCGTAGGCAGCGGCCAAGTCTCACGGGGTGACGCAGCTCCAAGTGCTCCTGCAGCGAGCACTTCTGGGGAGCAAAGCCCACCGAGCAGAGCAGAGCGCATCGTCAGCCCTGGTGACGGAGCGTACGTCCGCATTGGCGCGCTGCAGCTGCCACCTCTGCGGATCCAGGTCCCCAGTCGGAGAGCCCAGTAAACATCTGGATGCTTTGCAGGGCGGGGGTTTTACCAAACCAAAGAACAATCCCATGCAAGGAATACTTTCCAGCGTTGTCTCAAGGGCACGGGAAATCAAGAGGGAGGACCTCCTGGAGCGTGCATTTAATGGCAGTGCTGCAACTGGGAATATTTCACTCCCTCAGCCCCAGCAGCCTGAGCCCTTCCATCATGCTTCTCTACAACACCAGGAGCCTGTGATTGTGGCTGGGAGGCAGAAGGAGGCCGATCATCTCCTCACTGACCAGGAGACTGGGGATGATAATGATGATGACGATTAAAGAATACAGGAAACAAGTAGCGTGCAGCGTAGTTGTTCCACACCCACCCGGGCGATACCCAGCCAGTTCCCAGGCAGCAGTCCCTGCCACCAGCAGGTTCAGTTCTCTCCCGCCTTCTTGTGAACTGCCAGCCTCTCTCAGGCAGGGCAAGTCCTTGAGTGTAAGCACCTGTTGGCAAGAAGTAACACACTGGGGCATGATCAACGGTATTCTCATCCTAAACCCAAATCGCAGCACCATGCCAGCTGCTGGGATGAAAGCTAACTCTATCCCAGCCAAAACCAGGACAATGCCCTCCCCTCATTTTATATCATCTCCAGCATGCTCAGGTCCCATACGTTCCAAGTCATCCAAATCACCATCAGATTTCCTGTCTTTTGATACAAACACAGAGACAGCATTCCCATAGTCTATGGGTTATCACTCAGAAATGTCCATGGGGTTCATTTAGCCGTGGTCAAAGAGTCAAAGGTCACACACCTCCAAGGCCTTGAAGGAGCTACTCCCAGCATGCTCCTGCATCTTTCACTCTCTGAGTGCGAGGCCTGTCTAGCATAGGGAAGTTCCTGGTCTGCTCTTGTGACAGAGCAGACACATGCATCAGCATGCTGGAGCTGCCTCCTCTACGGTCTAGCTACAGACATCTAGCCAGTACTTTCTATCCAATGAGTCCCCAGCAAGTTCCATAATAAGTGTTCTGTTTTCAAAGCTTCGGGTTCTTCAAACAGCAGCTCCCACCAGGCTCCTGCACTCAGCCCTTTTAGGATCAGAATTCATCTGACCACAGGGGAGCACCTCTTCAGGTGCATCCTGATCTACGTGTTGGTTGTTCTGTCCAGCAGCAACTCATGAAGATGGCTAACATGTGATGTACACTCGGTCGCCGTGGTTCATTTGCCTTCATCTCTTTCTGCAGGGCCTTTCTCAGGGTAGGGTCAGGTACGAGGCCTATCTGTGGCTTTTCAGAAGCTGTAGGATTTGGCACACTGTTCATAGAAGTAGTCAGACCTATCACAGGGCTTTGTAGCATTTGCGATATTTGAGAAATGAGCTGGAGCTTTGGAAAGGCCTGCCAGTGGTTGAGAAGCTGCAGTGCTGTCCAAAGCCACTTGAAACTCTGCTGGGCCTCAGGGTTTGCAGAAGCTGCTGGACCTGTCAGTGGGCTTTGAGCAGCTGCAGGGCCAGTCACAGGCATTGTAGTAGCTGGAGGGCCTGTCAGAGGCACTGGAAATGTTGCATGGCCTGTGGTACACTTTGTAAAAGCTGCAGGGCTTGTCACAGGTATTAGAGCAGCCGCAGAGGCTGTCACAAGGTTTGGATCAGCTGCAGGGCCTGTTACAGGTGCTGGAGCAGCTGCAGGGCCCCTCAGGGGGGCTTAGGTAGCTTCAGCTACTATCACAGGTGTTGGAGTAGCTGCAGATTCTGTGGCAAGGGTAGATCTGCCTGAATCTTCTTTAAAGGATACCAGGATCAAAGACTGCTAATTTACAGTGTCAAGACCTTGAGCTGGCTCTTGGTTGAGGACGGATATTTTAGATATTCTATATCTTTCCCAAATAGTATGAGCAGCTCAAAAGGAGCAAAGTTGTAGGGTAGGTTGTTTCTCAAAAGGGCAGTGGAATTTCCCATTTTTTTTCCAGTTTCCACATAAACTTGGACAAACCAATGCAAAAAGCTTCCAGGAGTGTCTACTTCCCCAGTGTATCCTTTCAAGATGTGAACAAAGAAATAAGACGGATGTGTCCATTGCAACTGTAAAGACAGTTTTTATCAGAACTAAAGCTAGAATAATGGTGTTTTAAAACATTAATGATGAAGTGGAACTTAAAAGTGCTATTATTTTTTTTATTGCATTTATGTTGGTAAGCTGAACCCACTCTTGTTTCCAGACTAGCAGCCATCAGAGACAGATGTGGTGGTATACAGCAGTACAGGTTGAATCTTCCCAGCAGCATTCTTTACCTTTTGTTGCCATGTAAAAGATAGCAGCAGACAGGCAGTCCAACAAAATGTCATCTTACATGGAAGTGCAGATGAAGCAAAGATGTGTCACTGAATCCCTCCATGCAGAAAAATGGCACTCACTGACATTCACTGATGCTTGCTGAATGTTCACAGAGATCAAACAATGAGCATAAGTGAGGGTGAGTGATATGTTTCAGGAGTGGTGACAATTATGGTGGTTACTTCTGCTGGTGCAGATATTGAAGAGCATGGCATAAAGGCTTCTGCTCATTACTGACATAGTTAATGGTGAAGACTATATTGAAAAAGAGTGTTTTGTAGCTGACAACTTGCTTTATCAAATAGTATGATTGTGTTCTGTGTATCTGTTATAGCAAAATGTTCAGGAACTTCCTGAAACCAAACCTCAACTGCCACATTTTTAGGCAGGCACACACTCTGAATTGTCCCATATTTCTTGCCAGATCTTTCTACCTAGAAGAGAACACTGTTAGATTTGTTGTCGGGGAGGAAGCCAACAGTTGTCTCGGTATCCAGAGCGAAAAGAGATACTGTTCCTGCATGCCGGACCTGGGAGAACTACCTGCAAGAACAGCCGTGACATTCCCTGTCTGCCAGTGCAGTCCACATGGCTCCTTAGCAGCACGTTTCGAACATGAAGATGGTGGTCCCGCAGCTCCAGCTGGTGGCAGCCTCCTGAAGACAGGATCAAATTAATATATTCCAGAACCAGAATAACATAGTCAACAGACCAGGCTGGTGAAAGCCCATGCACCTCTCCTTTGGACATTCCCCAGGACACACTGGGACGGCCTTTGCACTTCTCCTCAAGCTCCAGAATAGCATCCCCTCAGAACATCTATGAAAGCCCAGATGCTCTCACCCTGAAAGGAGCATCTTCAGCCCTCACGCATTTCTGCGGCTGGACTATCTCACAGAATCACAGAATCACACAGAATCACAGAATCGTAGGGGTTGGAAGGGACCTCCAGAGATCATCGAGTCCAACCCCCCTGCCAAAGCAGGCTCCCTACACCAGGTTGCACAGGTAGGCGTCCAGGCGGGTCTTGAATATCTCCAGAGAAGGAAAGTCCACAACCTCCCTGGGCAGCCTGTTCCAGTGCTCCGTCACCCTCACCGTAAAGAAGTTCTTGCGCACATTGGTGCGGAACTTCCTATGCTCCAGCTTCTGGCCATTTCCCCTTGTCCTGTCTCCGCACACTGCTGAAAAGAGTCTGGCCTCGCCACTTTGCCCCCCACACCTTAGATATTTATAGACCTGGATCAGGTCCCCTCTCCGTCTTCTCTTCTCAAGGCTAAACAGACCCAGATCACTTAGCCTTTCTTCATAGGGGAGATGCTCCAGGCCCTTCACCATCTTTGTGGCTCTCTGCTGGACTCTTTCCAAGAGATCCCTGTCTTTTTTGTACTGGGGAGCCCAGAACTGGACACAGAAAGAAAAAGATCCGGGTTTGCCACCCAGGGGGAACACTCAGGGTGTATCTCAATGTCTACACATCTCCAAAGGGAGGCTGTGAAGAATAGTGAGCTGGGCTCTTTCCAGCAGTAGCCAGTGACAAGAGGCAGCGCGCATAAGAAGAAACACAGGAGGTTCCTCTTGAACATCAGGAATTATATGACAGGCCCTTCACCCTGGCATCAGTTACCTGGAGAGGGTGTGGGGTTTCCTCCACTGGAGGTCTTTGACAGATAAAACCTGTCTGGGCATGGTTTGGGACAGCACTAGAGCAGGCTGGCCCTGCTCCAGGGGGGAGGTGGAAGGGCTGGACAAGGCGCTCGCCAGGGGTCCCTTTCAACCTCTGCTATCTCTGGGGTCTCTGGGGCTTTCCCACTGGTGACGAGATACCAGTTCTTCTCCTCAGTCAGGCCTCTGAGCAGTTGAGCCACGGCACTCTGCTGGCACCGAGGGAGGAGGCCGCCACGGTTCCCCTGCATCCTCTGCTCTGCTGCCCAGCACCGGGCCCATGTGCTCAGGGACACCAGGCTGGTGACAAGCAGAAACCACATGGCCAGCAAGGACGCGTGAAGCACCCTTTGCCCCTCTGGGGCACTTGCCTACCACTTGCCTAACGGTCTACGGGCTGGTTCGGCCAGGTTCCGTGACTGATGGGGCAGGGGGACCCATGGACCCTGGGAAAGGAAAAAGTGAAAAAGTGGGAAGGGCGGGGAAATGGGCCTAAAACAAAACACTGGCAGTGATCCGAGGAGGAAAGGTAATTCACTAAATAAGGTATGGGAATGCAAGATAACACAGTGCAAAACAATATAATTGTAGTTGAAGGCAACCAATCAAATAAAGTGAGAAAGTGTCCAAAACCAGAAAGCCTTACTCTAATGCTGAAGGTGAGGCGGCTAGGGAGCAAGACGGCGCAGAGACGAGCGGAAAAGGAAAAAGAGGCGTCTTGTGACCTGCCAAGAGTTTTATCTTTATCTCTCCTCTGAAAGGAAGACAGAAACAGAGCATTGAACAGTCCTTTGGTATATGTAGTTCTTCTGCTTGTCTGAGACAGGTATACCCACAACTGGAGCAATAACTCTTTAACTCCCAGTGCACTCCATGATGTTATGCCATGATGTTACACCCATAACCAAGATCATCAAACCATGGCGCTCACTTGGTGGTCCTCCTGGCCCCTGTGATGTCAGAATGCAGTGACTGTGACTGCCCACGGCCTCACCACTCTGCACCACTCCCCGGGTCCCTCCCCGCACAGTTGGGCCACTGCTCCTACGGGTGCACAGGCACAGTGTACAGGTCGGAGCAGGACCGTGGGCAAGCGCTGAGGCTTGGCTTTCTGGAGAGCAGCAGCTCTGTTGGCTGAGCTAAGGCAGTTTCTGGTGGCGTGGCTCAGTCCTCTGCTGAGCTGTGAGGCGCCACAGGTCCTACAGGGCATCTGTCCTGGGGACACGGGCAAGAGGAGGTGCTGGAGCTGTTGGCACCTCTGAAGACTTTCCAAGAGTTTGTCTGTCTTCCTTGAGCACCTCCTTCAGGTACTCTCTTGACCAAATGGAGTCCTGCTGCTTGTCTGAGAGATAACGCAAGGGTCTGGTTAGTCTGGGCCTGGGGGCAGCCAAGGGACCAGGCATGGAGGGAGGTGAGCCCTTGGGTCTGCCTGGCCCAAGGGCTGCTGCTTCTGTCAGCCCTCAAGGAGATGCTTTGGAAGGTTCTCCCCTTTCCTCCCCTCCCCTCTCTCAGTACTTTCTTGGGTTTTCTTCGCTTTCCACTTTGGAGCATGAGGCAAGGCTCAGGCCATTGGCACCTCTTTATTTTCTTTTTTTCTTCCCACAGATTAGGTTCTGAGGAATCTCTGGAGGAGAGGGGCAGTGTTGCAATGGCCAGCAGGAGCCATCTGCAGAAGGAAGACCCATCGGAGGCACCAGAAGACTATCGCTGCGCCATCTGCCTGGACAACATCAGCAACATGGCGTGCGTGGACCCGTGCTTCCATCGCTTCTGTTCTGGCTGCATCCAGCGGTGGGCTACCATGAGAGCTGTGTGCCCACTCTGCAGGCAGCCTATTGACCGTGTCCTGCACACGGTGAGAGCAGATGATGACTACCAGGAGTACGTAGTCAGCTCATCCTCCCGTAGGCAGAGAAGAAGAGCCAGGGAGAGGACCAGGAGCAGGTCCCCGCTGCGGCACAGGCAGTCCAGGAACAGTGGCTTCCCAATGAGGAGGAGCTCCGTAGGCAGCGGCCAAGTCTCACGGGGTGACGCAGCTCCAAGTGCTCCTGCAGCGAGCACTTCTGGGGAGCAAAGCCCACCGAGCAGAGCAGAGCGCATCGTCAGCCCTGGTGACGGAGCGTACGTCCGCATTGGCGCGCTGCAGCTGCCACCTCTGCGGATCCAGGTCCCCAGTCGGAGAGCCCAGTAAACATCTGGATGCTTTGCAGGGCGGGGGTTTTACCAAACCAAAGAACAATCCCATGCAAGGAATACTTTCCAGCGTTGTCTCAAGGGCACGGGAAATCAAGAGGGAGGACCTCCTGGAGCGTGCATTTAATGGCAGTGCTGCAACTGGGAATATTTCACTCCCTCAGCCCCAGCAGCCTGAGCCCTTCCATCATGCTTCTCTACAACACCAGGAGCCTGTGATTGTGGCTGGGAGGCAGAAGGAGGCCGATCATCTCCTCACTGACCAGGAGACTGGGGATGATAATGATGATGACGATTAAAGAATACAGGAAACAAGTAGCGTGCAGCGTAGTTGTTCCACACCCACCCGGGCGATACCCAGCCAGTTCCCAGGCAGCAGTCCCTGCCACCAGCAGGTTCAGTTCTCTCCCGCCTTCTTGTGAACTGCCAGCCTCTCTCAGGCAGGGCAAGTCCTTGAGTGTAAGCACCTGTTGGCAAGAAGTAACACACTGGGGCATGATCAACGGTATTCTCATCCTAAACCCAAATCGCAGCACCATGCCAGCTGCTGGGATGAAAGCTAACTCTATCCCAGCCAAAACCAGGACAATGCCCTCCCCTCATTTTATATCATCTCCAGCATGCTCAGGTCCCATACGTTCCAAGTCATCCAAATCACCATCAGATTTCCTGTCTTTTGATACAAACACAGAGACAGCATTCCCATAGTCTATGGGTTATCACTCAGAAATGTCCATGGGGTTCATTTAGCCGTGGTCAAAGAGTCAAAGGTCACACACCTCCAAGGCCTTGAAGGAGCTACTCCCAGCATGCTCCTGCATCTTTCACTCTCTGAGTGCGAGGCCTGTCTAGCATAGGGAAGTTCCTGGTCTGCTCTTGTGACAGAGCAGACACATGCATCAGCATGCTGGAGCTGCCTCCTCTACGGTCTAGCTACAGACATCTAGCCAGTACTTTCTATCCAATGAGTCCCCAGCAAGTTCCATAATAAGTGTTCTGTTTTCAAAGCTTCGGGTTCTTCAAACAGCAGCTCCCACCAGGCTCCTGCACTCAGCCCTTTTAGGATCAGAATTCATCTGACCACAGGGGAGCACCTCTTCAGGTGCATCCTGATCTACGTGTTGGTTGTTCTGTCCAGCAGCAACTCATGAAGATGGCTAACATGTGATGTACACTCGGTCGCCGTGGTTCATTTGCCTTCATCTCTTTCTGCAGGGCCTTTCTCAGGGTAGGGTCAGGTACGAGGCCTATCTGTGGCTTTTCAGAAGCTGTAGGATTTGGCACACTGTTCATAGAAGTAGTCAGACCTATCACAGGGCTTTGTAGCATTTGCGATATTTGAGAAATGAGCTGGAGCTTTGGAAAGGCCTGCCAGTGGTTGAGAAGCTGCAGTGCTGTCCAAAGCCACTTGAAACTCTGCTGGGCCTCAGGGTTTGCAGAAGCTGCTGGACCTGTCAGTGGGCTTTGAGCAGCTGCAGGGCCAGTCACAGGCATTGTAGTAGCTGGAGGGCCTGTCAGAGGCACTGGAAATGTTGCATGGCCTGTGGTACACTTTGTAAAAGCTGCAGGGCTTGTCACAGGTATTAGAGCAGCCGCAGAGGCTGTCACAAGGTTTGGATCAGCTGCAGGGCCTGTTACAGGTGCTGGAGCAGCTGCAGGGCCCCTCAGGGGGGCTTAGGTAGCTTCAGCTACTATCACAGGTGTTGGAGTAGCTGCAGATTCTGTGGCAAGGGTAGATCTGCCTGAATCTTCTTTAAAGGATACCAGGATCAAAGACTGCTAATTTACAGTGTCAAGACCTTGAGCTGGCTCTTGGTTGAGGACGGATATTTTAGATATTCTATATCTTTCCCAAATAGTATGAGCAGCTCAAAAGGAGCAAAGTTGTAGGGTAGGTTGTTTCTCAAAAGGGCAGTGGAATTTCCCATTTTTTTTCCAGTTTCCACATAAACTTGGACAAACCAATGCAAAAAGCTTCCAGGAGTGTCTACTTCCCCAGTGTATCCTTTCAAGATGTGAACAAAGAAATAAGACGGATGTGTCCATTGCAACTGTAAAGACAGTTTTTATCAGAACTAAAGCTAGAATAATGGTGTTTTAAAACATTAATGATGAAGTGGAACTTAAAAGTGCTATTATTTTTTTTATTGCATTTATGTTGGTAAGCTGAACCCACTCTTGTTTCCAGACTAGCAGCCATCAGAGACAGATGTGGTGGTATACAGCAGTACAGGTTGAATCTTCCCAGCAGCATTCTTTACCTTTTGTTGCCATGTAAAAGATAGCAGCAGACAGGCAGTCCAACAAAATGTCATCTTACATGGAAGTGCAGATGAAGCAAAGATGTGTCACTGAATCCCTCCATGCAGAAAAATGGCACTCACTGACATTCACTGATGCTTGCTGAATGTTCACAGAGATCAAACAATGAGCATAAGTGAGGGTGAGTGATATGTTTCAGGAGTGGTGACAATTATGGTGGTTACTTCTGCTGGTGCAGATATTGAAGAGCATGGCATAAAGGCTTCTGCTCATTACTGACATAGTTAATGGTGAAGACTATATTGAAAAAGAGTGTTTTGTAGCTGACAACTTGCTTTATCAAATAGTATGATTGTGTTCTGTGTATCTGTTATAGCAAAATGTTCAGGAACTTCCTGAAACCAAACCTCAACTGCCACATTTTTAGGCAGGCACACACTCTGAATTGTCCCATATTTCTTGCCAGATCTTTCTACCTAGAAGAGAACACTGTTAGATTTGTTGTCGGGGAGGAAGCCAACAGTTGTCTCGGTATCCAGAGCGAAAAGAGATACTGTTCCTGCATGCCGGACCTGGGAGAACTACCTGCAAGAACAGCCGTGACATTCCCTGTCTGCCAGTGCAGTCCACATGGCTCCTTAGCAGCACGTTTCGAACATGAAGATGGTGGTCCCGCAGCTCCAGCTGGTGGCAGCCTCCTGAAGACAGGATCAAATTAATATATTCCAGAACCAGAATAACATAGTCAACAGACCAGGCTGGTGAAAGCCCATGCACCTCTCCTTTGGACATTCCCCAGGACACACTGGGACGGCCTTTGCACTTCTCCTCAAGCTCCAGAATAGCATCCCCTCAGAACATCTATGAAAGCCCAGATGCTCTCACCCTGAAAGGAGCATCTTCAGCCCTCACGCATTTCTGCGGCTGGACTATCTCACAGAATCACAGAATCACACAGAATCACAGAATCGTAGGGGTTGGAAGGGACCTCCAGAGATCATCGAGTCCAACCCCCCTGCCAAAGCAGGCTCCCTACACCAGGTTGCACAGGTAGGCGTCCAGGCGGGTCTTGAATATCTCCAGAGAAGGAAAGTCCACAACCTCCCTGGGCAGCCTGTTCCAGTGCTCCGTCACCCTCACCGTAAAGAAGTTCTTGCGCACATTGGTGCGGAACTTCCTATGCTCCAGCTTCTGGCCATTTCCCCTTGTCCTGTCTCCGCACACTGCTGAAAAGAGTCTGGCCTCGCCACTTTGCCCCCCACACCTTAGATATTTATAGACCTGGATCAGGTCCCCTCTCCGTCTTCTCTTCTCAAGGCTAAACAGACCCAGATCACTTAGCCTTTCTTCATAGGGGAGATGCTCCAGGCCCTTCACCATCTTTGTGGCTCTCTGCTGGACTCTTTCCAAGAGATCCCTGTCTTTTTTGTACTGGGGAGCCCAGAACTGGACACAGAAAGAAAAAGATCCGGGTTTGCCACCCAGGGGGAACACTCAGGGTGTATCTCAATGTCTACACATCTCCAAAGGGAGGCTGTGAAGAATAGTGAGCTGGGCTCTTTCCAGCAGTAGCCAGTGACAAGAGGCAGCGCGCATAAGAAGAAACACAGGAGGTTCCTCTTGAACATCAGGAATTATATGACAGGCCCTTCACCCTGGCATCAGTTACCTGGAGAGGGTGTGGGGTTTCCTCCACTGGAGGTCTTTGACAGATAAAACCTGTCTGGGCATGGTTTGGGACAGCACTAGAGCAGGCTGGCCCTGCTCCAGGGGGGAGGTGGAAGGGCTGGACAAGGCGCTCGCCAGGGGTCCCTTTCAACCTCTGCTATCTCTGGGGTCTCTGGGGCTTTCCCACTGGTGACAAGATACCAGTTCTTCTCCTCAGTCAGGCCTCTGAGCAGTTGAGCCACGGCACTCTGCTGGCACCGAGGGAGGAGGCCGCCACGGTTCCCCTGCATCCTCTGCTCTGCTGCCCAGCACCGGGCCCATGTGCTCAGGGACACCAGGCTGGTGACAAGCAGAAACCACATGGCCAGCAAGGACGCGTGAAGCACCCTTTGCCCCTCTGGGGCACTTGCCTACCACTTGCCTAACGGTCTACGGGCTGGTTCGGCCAGGTTCCGTGACTGATGGGGCAGGGGGACCCATGGACCCTGGGAAAGGAAAAAGTGAAAAAGTGGGAAGGGCGGGGAAATGGGCCTAAAACAAAACACTGGCAGTGATCCGAGGAGGAAAGGTAATTCACTAAATAAGGTATGGGAATGCAAGATAACACAGTGCAAAACAATATAATTGTAGTTGAAGGCAACCAATCAAATAAAGTGAGAAAGTGTCCAAAACCAGAAAGCCTTACTCTAATGCTGAAGGTGAGGCGGCTAGGGAGCAAGACGGCGCAGAGACGAGCGGAAAAGGAAAAAGAGGCGTCTTGTGACCTGCCAAGAGTTTTATCTTTATCTCTCCTCTGAAAGGAAGACAGAAACAGAGCATTGAACAGTCCTTTGGTATATGTAGTTCTTCTGCTTGTCTGAGACAGGTATACCCACAACTGGAGCAATAACTCTTTAACTCCCAGTGCACTCCATGATGTTATGCCATGATGTTACACCCATAACCAAGATCATCAAACCATGGCGCTCACTTGGTGGTCCTCCTGGCCCCTGTGATGTCAGAATGCAGTGACTGTGACTGCCCACGGCCTCACCACTCTGCACCACTCCCCGGGTCCCTCCCCGCACAGTTGGGCCACTGCTCCTACGGGTGCACAGGCACAGTGTACAGGTCGGAGCAGGACCGTGGGCAAGCGCTGAGGCTTGGCTTTCTGGAGAGCAGCAGCTCTGTTGGCTGAGCTAAGGCAGTTTCTGGTGGCGTGGCTCAGTCCTCTGCTGAGCTGTGAGGCGCCACAGGTCCTACAGGGCATCTGTCCTGGGGACACGGGCAAGAGGAGGTGCTGGAGCTGTTGGCACCTCTGAAGACTTTCCAAGAGTTTGTCTGTCTTCCTTGAGCACCTCCTTCAGGTACTCTCTTGACCAAATGGAGTCCTGCTGCTTGTCTGAGAGATAACGCAAGGGTCTGGTTAGTCTGGGCCTGGGGGCAGCCAAGGGACCAGGCATGGAGGGAGGTGAGCCCTTGGGTCTGCCTGGCCCAAGGGCTGCTGCTTCTGTCAGCCCTCAAGGAGATGCTTTGGAAGGTTCTCCCCTTTCCTCCCCTCCCCTCTCTCAGTACTTTCTTGGGTTTTCTTCGCTTTCCACTTTGGAGCATGAGGCAAGGCTCAGGCCATTGGCACCTCTTTATTTTCTTTTTTTCTTCCCACAGATTAGGTTCTGAGGAATCTCTGGAGGAGAGGGGCAGTGTTGCAATGGCCAGCAGGAGCCATCTGCAGAAGGAAGACCCATCGGAGGCACCAGAAGACTATCGCTGCGCCATCTGCCTGGACAACATCAGCAACATGGCGTGCGTGGACCCGTGCTTCCATCGCTTCTGTTCTGGCTGCATCCAGCGGTGGGCTACCATGAGAGCTGTGTGCCCACTCTGCAGGCAGCCTATTGACCGTGTCCTGCACACGGTGAGAGCAGATGATGACTACCAGGAGTACGTAGTCAGCTCATCCTCCCGTAGGCAGAGAAGAAGAGCCAGGGAGAGGACCAGGAGCAGGTCCCCGCTGCGGCACAGGCAGTCCAGGAACAGTGGCTTCCCAATGAGGAGGAGCTCCGTAGGCAGCGGCCAAGTCTCACGGGGTGACGCAGCTCCAAGTGCTCCTGCAGCGAGCACTTCTGGGGAGCAAAGCCCACCGAGCAGAGCAGAGCGCATCATCAGCCCTGGTGACGGAGCGTACGTCCGCATTGGCGCGCTGCAGCTGCCACCTCTGCGGATCCAGGTCCCCAGTCGGAGAGCCCAGTAAACATCTGGATGCTTTGCAGGGCGGGGGTTTTACCAAACCAAAGAACAATCCCATGCAAGGAATACTTTCCAGCGTTGTCTCAAGGGCACGGGAAATCAAGAGGGAGGACCTCCTGGAGCGTGCATTTAATGGCAGTGCTGCAACTGGGAATATTTCACTCCCTCAGCCCCAGCAGCCTGAGCCCTTCCATCATGCTTCTCTACAACACCAGGAGCCTGTGATTGTGGCTGGGAGGCAGAAGGAGGCCGATCATCTCCTCACTGACCAGGAGACTGGGGATGATAATGATGATGACGATTAAAGAATACAGGAAACAAGTAGCGTGCAGCGTAGTTGTTCCACACCCACCCGGGCGATACCCAGCCAGTTCCCAGGCAGCAGTCCCTGCCACCAGCAGGTTCAGTTCTCTCCCGCCTTCTTGTGAACTGCCAGCCTCTCTCAGGCAGGGCAAGTCCTTGAGTGTAAGCACCTGTTGGCAAGAAGTAACACACTGGGGCATGATCAACGGTATTCTCATCCTAAACCCAAATCGCAGCACCATGCCAGCTGCTGGGATGAAAGCTAACTCTATCCCAGCCAAAACCAGGACAATGCCCTCCCCTCATTTTATATCATCTCCAGCATGCTCAGGTCCCATACGTTCCAAGTCATCCAAATCACCATCAGATTTCCTGTCTTTTGATACAAACACAGAGACAGCATTCCCATAGTCTATGGGTTATCACTCAGAAATGTCCATGGGGTTCATTTAGCCGTGGTCAAAGAGTCAAAGGTCACACACCTCCAAGGCCTTGAAGGAGCTACTCCCAGCATGCTCCTGCATCTTTCACTCTCTGAGTGCGAGGCCTGTCTAGCATAGGGAAGTTCCTGGTCTGCTCTTGTGACAGAGCAGACACATGCATCAGCATGCTGGAGCTGCCTCCTCTACGGTCTAGCTACAGACATCTAGCCAGTACTTTCTATCCAATGAGTCCCCAGCAAGTTCCATAATAAGTGTTCTGTTTTCAAAGCTTCGGGTTCTTCAAACAGCAGCTCCCACCAGGCTCCTGCACTCAGCCCTTTTAGGATCAGAATTCATCTGACCACAGGGGAGCACCTCTTCAGGTGCATCCTGATCTACGTGTTGGTTGTTCTGTCCAGCAGCAACTCATGAAGATGGCTAACATGTGATGTACACTCGGTCGCCGTGGTTCATTTGCCTTCATCTCTTTCTGCAGGGCCTTTCTCAGGGTAGGGTCAGGTACGAGGCCTATCTGTGGCTTTTCAGAAGCTGTAGGATTTGGCACACTGTTCATAGAAGTAGTCAGACCTATCACAGGGCTTTGTAGCATTTGCGATATTTGAGAAATGAGCTGGAGCTTTGGAAAGGCCTGCCAGTGGTTGAGAAGCTGCAGTGCTGTCCAAAGCCACTTGAAACTCTGCTGGGCCTCAGGGTTTGCAGAAGCTGCTGGACCTGTCAGTGGGCTTTGAGCAGCTGCAGGGCCAGTCACAGGCATTGTAGTAGCTGGAGGGCCTGTCAGAGGCACTGGAAATGTTGCATGGCCTGTGGTACACTTTGTAAAAGCTGCAGGGCTTGTCACAGGTATTAGAGCAGCTGCAGAGGCTGTCACAAGGTTTGGATCAGCTGCAGGGCCTGTTACAGGTGCTGGAGCAGCTGCAGGGCCCCTCAGGGGGGCTTAGGTAGCTTCAGCTACTATCACAGGTGTTGGAGTAGCTGCAGATTCTGTGGCAAGGGTAGATCTGCCTGAATCTTCTTTAAAGGATACCAGGATCAAAGACTGCTAATTTACAGTGTCAAGACCTTGAGCTGGCTCTTGGTTGAGGACGGATATTTTAGATATTCTATATCTTTCCCAAATAGTATGAGCAGCTCAAAAGGAGCAAAGTTGTAGGGTAGGTTGTTTCTCAAAAGGGCAGTGGAATTTCCCATTTTTTTTCCAGTTTCCACATAAACTTGGACAAACCAATGCAAAAAGCTTCCAGGAGTGTCTACTTCCCCAGTGTATCCTTTCAAGATGTGAACAAAGAAATAAGACGGATGTGTCCATTGCAACTGTAAAGACAGTTTTTATCAGAACTAAAGCTAGAATAATGGTGTTTTAAAACATTAATGATGAAGTGGAACTTAAAAGTGCTATTATTTTTTTTATTGCATTTATGTTGGTAAGCTGAACCCACTCTTGTTTCCAGACTAGCAGCCATCAGAGACAGATGTGGTGGTATACAGCAGTACAGGTTGAATCTTCCCAGCAGCATTCTTTACCTTTTGTTGCCATGTAAAAGATAGCAGCAGACA
The DNA here is from genome assembly GCF_987193195.1 of Phasianus colchicus. NCBI lineage: Eukaryota > Metazoa > Chordata > Aves > Galliformes > Phasianidae > Phasianus > Phasianus colchicus. The sequence continues at coordinate 77,249,816 of NC_143476.1, forward strand.
GGCAGTCCAACAAAATGTCATCTTACATGGAAGTGCAGATGAAGCAAAGATGTGTCACTGAATCCCTCCATGCAGAAAAATGGCACTCACTGACATTCACTGATGCTTGCTGAATGTTCACAGAGATCAAACAATGAGCATAAGTGAGGGTGAGTGATATGTTTCAGGAGTGGTGACAATTATGGTGGTTACTTCTGCTGGTGCAGATATTGAAGAGCATGGCATAAAGGCTTCTGCTCATTACTGACATAGTTAATGGTGAAGACTATATTGAAAAAGAGTGTTTTGTAGCTGACAACTTGCTTTATCAAATAGTATGATTGTGTTCTGTGTATCTGTTATAGCAAAATGTTCAGGAACTTCCTGAAACCAAACCTCAACTGCCACATTTTTAGGCAGGCACACACTCTGAATTGTCCCATATTTCTTGCCAGATCTTTCTACCTAGAAGAGAACACTGTTAGATTTGTTGTCGGGGAGGAAGCCAACAGTTGTCTCGGTATCCAGAGCGAAAAGAGATACTGTTCCTGCATGCCGGACCTGGGAGAACTACCTGCAAGAACAGCCGTGACATTCCCTGTCTGCCAGTGCAGTCCACATGGCTCCTTAGCAGCACGTTTCGAACATGAAGATGGTGGTCCCGCAGCTCCAGCTGGTGGCAGCCTCCTGAAGACAGGATCAAATTAATATATTCCAGAACCAGAATAACATAGTCAACAGACCAGGCTGGTGAAAGCCCATGCACCTCTCCTTTGGACATTCCCCAGGACACACTGGGACGGCCTTTGCACTTCTCCTCAAGCTCCACAACATCTATGAAAGCCCAGATGCTCTCACCCTGAAAGGAGCATCTTCAGCCCTCACGCATTTCTGCGGCTGGACTATCTCACAGAATCACAGAATCACACAGAATCACAGAATCGTAGGGGTTGGAAGGGACCTCCAGAGATCATCGAGTCCAACCCCCCTGCCAAAGCAGGCTCCCTACACCAGGTTGCACAGGTAGGCGTCCAGGCGGGTCTTGAATATCTCCAGAGAAGGAAAGTCCACAACCTCCCTGGGCAGCCTGTTCCAGTGCTCCGTCACCCTCACCGTAAAGAAGTTCTTGCGCACATTGGTGCGGAACTTCCTATGCTCCAGCTTCTGGCCATTTCCCCTTGTCCTGTCTCCGCACACTGCTGAAAAGAGTCTGGCCTCGCCACTTTGCCCCCCACACCTTAGATATTTATAGACCTGGATCAGGTCCCCTCTCCGTCTTCTCTTCTCAAGGCTAAACAGACCCAGATCACTTAGCCTTTCTTCATAGGGGAGATGCTCCAGGCCCTTCACCATCTTTGTGGCTCTCTGCTGGACTCTTTCCAAGAGATCCCTGTCTTTTTTGTACTGGGGAGCCCAGAACTGGACACAGAAAGAAAAAGATCCGGGTTTGCCACCCAGGGGGAACACTCAGGGTGTATCTCAATGTCTACACATCTCCAAAGGGAGGCTGTGAAGAATAGTGAGCTGGGCTCTTTCCAGCAGTAGCCAGTGACAAGAGGCAGCGCGCATAAGAAGAAACACAGGAGGTTCCTCTTGAACATCAGGAATTATATGACAGGCCCTTCACCCTGGCATCAGTTACCTGGAGAGGGTGTGGGGTTTCCTCCACTGGAGGTCTTTGACAGATAAAACCTGTCTGGGCATGGTTTGGGACAGCACTAGAGCAGGCTGGCCCTGCTCCAGGGGGGAGGTGGAAGGGCTGGACAAGGCGCTCGCCAGGGGTCCCTTTCAACCTCTGCTATCTCTGGGGTCTCTGGGGCTTTCCCACTGGTGACGAGATACCAGTTCTTCTCCTCAGTCAGGCCTCTGAGCAGTTGAGCCACGGCACTCTGCTGGCACCGAGGGAGGAGGCCGCCACGGTTCCCCTGCATCCTCTGCTCTGCTGCCCAGCACCGGGCCCATGTGCTCAGGGACACCAGGCTGGTGACAAGCAGAAACCACATGGCCAGCAAGGACGCGTGAAGCACCCTTTGCCCCTCTGGGGCACTTGCCTACCACTTGCCTAACGGTCTACGGGCTGGTTCGGCCAGGTTCCGTGACTGATGGGGCAGGGGGACCCATGGACCCTGGGAAAGGAAAAAGTGAAAAAGTGGGAAGGGCGGGGAAATGGGCCTAAAACAAAACACTGGCAGTGATCCGAGGAGGAAAGGTAATTCACTAAATAAGGTATGGGAATGCAAGATAACACAGTGCAAAACAATATAATTGTAGTTGAAGGCAACCAATCAAATAAAGTGAGAAAGTGTCCAAAACCAGAAAGCCTTACTCTAATGCTGAAGGTGAGGCGGCTAGGGAGCAAGACGGCGCAGAGACGAGCGGAAAAGGAAAAAGAGGCGTCTTGTGACCTGCCAAGAGTTTTATCTTTATCTCTCCTCTGAAAGGAAGACAGAAACAGAGCATTGAACAGTCCTTTGGTATATGTAGTTCTTCTGCTTGTCTGAGACAGGTATACCCACAACTGGAGCAATAACTCTTTAACTCCCAGTGCACTCCATGATGTTATGCCATGATGTTACACCCATAACCAAGATCATCAAACCATGGCGCTCACTTGGTGGTCCTCCTGGCCCCTGTGATGTCAGAATGCAGTGACTGTGACTGCCCACGGCCTCACCACTCTGCACCACTCCCCGGGTCCCTCCCCGCACAGTTGGGCCACTGCTCCTACGGGTGCACAGGCACAGTGTACAGGTCGGAGCAGGACCGTGGGCAAGCGCTGAGGCTTGGCTTTCTGGAGAGCAGCAGCTCTGTTGGCTGAGCTAAGGCAGTTTCTGGTGGCGTGGCTCAGTCCTCTGCTGAGCTGTGAGGCGCCACAGGTCCTACAGGGCATCTGTCCTGGGGACACGGGCAAGAGGAGGTGCTGGAGCTGTTGGCACCTCTGAAGACTTTCCAAGAGTTTGTCTGTCTTCCTTGAGCACCTCCTTCAGGTACTCTCTTGACCAAATGGAGTCCTGCTGCTTGTCTGAGAGATAACGCAAGGGTCTGGTTAGTCTGGGCCTGGGGGCAGCCAAGGGACCAGGCATGGAGGGAGGTGAGCCCTTGGGTCTGCCTGGCCCAAGGGCTGCTGCTTCTGTCAGCCCTCAAGGAGATGCTTTGGAAGGTTCTCCCCTTTCCTCCCCTCCCCTCTCTCAGTACTTTCTTGGGTTTTCTTCGCTTTCCACTTTGGAGCATGAGGCAAGGCTCAGGCCATTGGCACCTCTTTATTTTCTTTTTTTCTTCCCACAGATTAGGTTCTGAGGAATCTCTGGAGGAGAGGGGCAGTGTTGCAATGGCCAGCAGGAGCCATCTGCAGAAGGAAGACCCATCGGAGGCACCAGAAGACTATCGCTGCGCCATCTGCCTGGACAACATCAGCAACATGGCGTGCGTGGACCCGTGCTTCCATCGCTTCTGTTCTGGCTGCATCCAGCGGTGGGCTACCATGAGAGCTGTGTGCCCACTCTGCAGGCAGCCTATTGACCGTGTCCTGCACACGGTGAGAGCAGATGATGACTACCAGGAGTACGTAGTCAGCTCATCCTCCCGTAGGCAGAGAAGAAGAGCCAGGGAGAGGACCAGGAGCAGGTCCCCGCTGCGGCACAGGCAGTCCAGGAACAGTGGCTTCCCAATGAGGAGGAGCTCCGTAGGCAGCGGCCAAGTCTCACGGGGTGACGCAGCTCCAAGTGCTCCTGCAGCGAGCACTTCTGGGGAGCAAAGCCCACCGAGCAGAGCAGAGCGCATCGTCAGCCCTGGTGACGGAGCGTACGTCCGCATTGGCGCGCTGCAGCTGCCACCTCTGCGGATCCAGGTCCCCAGTCGGAGAGCCCAGTAAACATCTGGATGCTTTGCAGGGCGGGGGTTTTACCAAACCAAAGAACAATCCCATGCAAGGAATACTTTCCAGCGTTGTCTCAAGGGCACGGGAAATCAAGAGGGAGGACCTCCTGGAGCGTGCATTTAATGGCAGTGCTGCAACTGGGAATATTTCACTCCCTCAGCCCCAGCAGCCTGAGCCCTTCCATCATGCTTCTCTACAACACCAGGAGCCTGTGATTGTGGCTGGGAGGCAGAAGGAGGCCGATCATCTCCTCACTGACCAGGAGACTGGGGATGATAATGATGATGACGATTAAAGAATACAGGAAACAAGTAGCGTGCAGCGTAGTTGTTCCACACCCACCCGGGCGATACCCAGCCAGTTCCCAGGCAGCAGTCCCTGCCACCAGCAGGTTCAGTTCTCTCCCGCCTTCTTGTGAACTGCCAGCCTCTCTCAGGCAGGGCAAGTCCTTGAGTGTAAGCACCTGTTGGCAAGAAGTAACACACTGGGGCATGATCAACGGTATTCTCATCCTAAACCCAAATCGCAGCACCATGCCAGCTGCTGGGATGAAAGCTAACTCTATCCCAGCCAAAACCAGGACAATGCCCTCCCCTCATTTTATATCATCTCCAGCATGCTCAGGTCCCATACGTTCCAAGTCATCCAAATCACCATCAGATTTCCTGTCTTTTGATACAAACACAGAGACAGCATTCCCATAGTCTATGGGTTATCACTCAGAAATGTCCATGGGGTTCATTTAGCCGTGGTCAAAGAGTCAAAGGTCACACACCTCCAAGGCCTTGAAGGAGCTACTCCCAGCATGCTCCTGCATCTTTCACTCTCTGAGTGCGAGGCCTGTCTAGCATAGGGAAGTTCCTGGTCTGCTCTTGTGACAGAGCAGACACATGCATCAGCATGCTGGAGCTGCCTCCTCTACGGTCTAGCTACAGACATCTAGCCAGTACTTTCTATCCAATGAGTCCCCAGCAAGTTCCATAATAAGTGTTCTGTTTTCAAAGCTTCGGGTTCTTCAAACAGCAGCTCCCACCAGGCTCCTGCACTCAGCCCTTTTAGGATCAGAATTCATCTGACCACAGGGGAGCACCTCTTCAGGTGCATCCTGATCTACGTGTTGGTTGTTCTGTCCAGCAGCAACTCATGAAGATGGCTAACATGTGATGTACACTCGGTCGCCGTGGTTCATTTGCCTTCATCTCTTTCTGCAGGGCCTTTCTCAGGGTAGGGTCAGGTACGAGGCCTATCTGTGGCTTTTCAGAAGCTGTAGGATTTGGCACACTGTTCATAGAAGTAGTCAGACCTATCACAGGGCTTTGTAGCATTTGCGATATTTGAGAAATGAGCTGGAGCTTTGGAAAGGCCTGCCAGTGGTTGAGAAGCTGCAGTGCTGTCCAAAGCCACTTGAAACTCTGCTGGGCCTCAGGGTTTGCAGAAGCTGCTGGACCTGTCAGTGGGCTTTGAGCAGCTGCAGGGCCAGTCACAGGCATTGTAGTAGCTGGAGGGCCTGTCAGAGGCACTGGAAATGTTGCATGGCCTGTGGTACACTTTGTAAAAGCTGCAGGGCTTGTCACAGGTATTAGAGCAGCCGCAGAGGCTGTCACAAGGTTTGGATCAGCTGCAGGGCCTGTTACAGGTGCTGGAGCAGCTGCAGGGCCCCTCAGGGGGGCTTAGGTAGCTTCAGCTACTATCACAGGTGTTGGAGTAGCTGCAGATTCTGTGGCAAGGGTAGATCTGCCTGAATCTTCTTTAAAGGATACCAGGATCAAAGACTGCTAATTTACAGTGTCAAGACCTTGAGCTGGCTCTTGGTTGAGGACGGATATTTTAGATATTCTATATCTTTCCCAAATAGTATGAGCAGCTCAAAAGGAGCAAAGTTGTAGGGTAGGTTGTTTCTCAAAAGGGCAGTGGAATTTCCCATTTTTTTTCCAGTTTCCACATAAACTTGGACAAACCAATGCAAAAAGCTTCCAGGAGTGTCTACTTCCCCAGTGTATCCTTTCAAGATGTGAACAAAGAAATAAGACGGATGTGTCCATTGCAACTGTAAAGACAGTTTTTATCAGAACTAAAGCTAGAATAATGGTGTTTTAAAACATTAATGATGAAGTGGAACTTAAAAGTGCTATTATTTTTTTTATTGCATTTATGTTGGTAAGCTGAACCCACTCTTGTTTCCAGACTAGCAGCCATCAGAGACAGATGTGGTGGTATACAGCAGTACAGGTTGAATCTTCCCAGCAGCATTCTTTACCTTTTGTTGCCATGTAAAAGATAGCAGCAGACAGGCAGTCCAACAAAATGTCATCTTACATGGAAGTGCAGATGAAGCAAAGATGTGTCACTGAATCCCTCCATGCAGAAAAATGGCACTCACTGACATTCACTGATGCTTGCTGAATGTTCACAGAGATCAAACAATGAGCATAAGTGAGGGTGAGTGATATGTTTCAGGAGTGGTGACAATTATGGTGGTTACTTCTGCTGGTGCAGATATTGAAGAGCATGGCATAAAGGCTTCTGCTCATTACTGACATAGTTAATGGTGAAGACTATATTGAAAAAGAGTGTTTTGTAGCTGACAACTTGCTTTATCAAATAGTATGATTGTGTTCTGTGTATCTGTTATAGCAAAATGTTCAGGAACTTCCTGAAACCAAACCTCAACTGCCACATTTTTAGGCAGGCACACACTCTGAATTGTCCCATATTTCTTGCCAGATCTTTCTACCTAGAAGAGAACACTGTTAGATTTGTTGTCGGGGAGGAAGCCAACAGTTGTCTCGGTATCCAGAGCGAAAAGAGATACTGTTCCTGCATGCCGGACCTGGGAGAACTACCTGCAAGAACAGCCGTGACATTCCCTGTCTGCCAGTGCAGTCCACATGGCTCCTTAGCAGCACGTTTCCAACATGAAGATGGTGGTCCCGCAGCTCCAGCTGGTGGCAGCCTCCTGAAGACAGGATCAAATTAATATATTCCAGAACCAGAATAACATAGTCAACAGACCAGGCTGGTGAAAGCCCATGCACCTCTCCTTTGGACATTCCCCAGGACACACTGGGACGGCCTTTGCACTTCTCCTCAAGCTCCAGAATAGCATCCCCTCAGAACATCTATGAAAGCCCAGATGCTCTCACCCTGAAAGGAGCATCTTCAGCCCTCACGCATTTCTGCGGCTGGACTATCTCACAGAATCACAGAATCACACAGAATCACAGAATCGTAGGGGTTGGAAGGGACCTCCAGAGATCATCGAGTCCAACCCCCCTGCCAAAGCAGGCTCCCTACACCAGGTTGCACAGGTAGGCGTCCAGGCGGGTCTTGAATATCTCCAGAGAAGGAAAGTCCACAACCTCCCTGGGCAGCCTGTTCCAGTGCTCCGTCACCCTCACCGTAAAGAAGTTCTTGCGCACATTGGTGCGGAACTTCCTATGCTCCAGCTTCTGGCCATTTCCCCTTGTCCTGTCTCCGCACACTGCTGAAAAGAGTCTGGCCTCGCCACTTTGCCCCCCACACCTTAGATATTTATAGACCTGGATCAGGTCCCCTCTCCGTCTTCTCTTCTCAAGGCTAAACAGACCCAGATCACTTAGCCTTTCTTCATAGGGGAGATGCTCCAGGCCCTTCACCATCTTTGTGGCTCTCTGCTGGACTCTTTCCAAGAGATCCCTGTCTTTTTTGTACTGGGGAGCCCAGAACTGGACACAGAAAGAAAAAGATCCGGGTTTGCCACCCAGGGGGAACACTCAGGGTGTATCTCAATGTCTACACATCTCCAAAGGGAGGCTGTGAAGAATAGTGAGCTGGGCTCTTTCCAGCAGTAGCCAGTGACAAGAGGCAGCGCGCATAAGAAGAAACACAGGAGGTTCCTCTTGAACATCAGGAATTATATGACAGGCCCTTCACCCTGGCATCAGTTACCTGGAGAGGGTGTGGGGTTTCCTCCACTGGAGGTCTTTGACAGATAAAACCTGTCTGGGCATGGTTTGGGACAGCACTAGAGCAGGCTGGCCCTGCTCCAGGGGGGAGGTGGAAGGGCTGGACAAGGCGCTCGCCAGGGGTCCCTTTCAACCTCTGCTATCTCTGGGGTCTCTGGGGCTTTCCCACTGGTGACAAGATACCAGTTCTTCTCCTCAGTCAGGCCTCTGAGCAGTTGAGCCACGGCACTCTGCTGGCACCGAGGGAGGAGGCCGCCACGGTTCCCCTGCATCCTCTGCTCTGCTGCCCAGCACCGGGCCCATGTGCTCAGGGACACCAGGCTGGTGACAAGCAGAAACCACATGGCCAGCAAGGACGCGTGAAGCACCCTTTGCCCCTCTGGGGCACTTGCCTACCACTTGCCTAACGGTCTACGGGCTGGTTCGGCCAGGTTCCGTGACTGATGGGGCAGGGGGACCCATGGACCCTGGGAAAGGAAAAAGTGAAAAAGTGGGAAGGGCGGGGAAATGGGCCTAAAACAAAACACTGGCAGTGATCCGAGGAGGAAAGGTAATTCACTAAATAAGGTATGGGAATGCAAGATAACACAGTGCAAAACAATATAATTGTAGTTGAAGGCAACCAATCAAATAAAGTGAGAAAGTGTCCAAAACCAGAAAGCCTTACTCTAATGCTGAAGGTGAGGCGGCTAGGGAGCAAGACGGCGCAGAGACGAGCGGAAAAGGAAAAAGAGGCGTCTTGTGACCTGCCAAGAGTTTTATCTTTATCTCTCCTCTGAAAGGAAGACAGAAACAGAGCATTGAACAGTCCTTTGGTATATGTAGTTCTTCTGCTTGTCTGAGACAGGTATACCCACAACTGGAGCAATAACTCTTTAACTCCCAGTGCACTCCATGATGTTATGCCATGATGTTACACCCATAACCAAGATCATCAAACCATGGCGCTCACTTGGTGGTCCTCCTGGCCCCTGTGATGTCAGAATGCAGTGACTGTGACTGCCCACGGCCTCACCACTCTGCACCACTCCCCGGGTCCCTCCCCGCACAGTTGGGCCACTGCTCCTACGGGTGCACAGGCACAGTGTACAGGTCGGAGCAGGACCGTGGGCAAGCGCTGAGGCTTGGCTTTCTGGAGAGCAGCAGCTCTGTTGGCTGAGCTAAGGCAGTTTCTGGTGGCGTGGCTCAGTCCTCTGCTGAGCTGTGAGGCGCCACAGGTCCTACAGGGCATCTGTCCTGGGGACACGGGCAAGAGGAGGTGCTGGAGCTGTTGGCACCTCTGAAGACTTTCCAAGAGTTTGTCTGTCTTCCTTGAGCACCTCCTTCAGGTACTCTCTTGACCAAATGGAGTCCTGCTGCTTGTCTGAGAGATAACGCAAGGGTCTGGTTAGTCTGGGCCTGGGGGCAGCCAAGGGACCAGGCATGGAGGGAGGTGAGCCCTTGGGTCTGCCTGGCCCAAGGGCTGCTGCTTCTGTCAGCCCTCAAGGAGATGCTTTGGAAGGTTCTCCCCTTTCCTCCCCTCCCCTCTCTCAGTACTTTCTTGGGTTTTCTTCGCTTTCCACTTTGGAGCATGAGGCAAGGCTCAGGCCATTGGCACCTCTTTATTTTCTTTTTTTCTTCCCACAGATTAGGTTCTGAGGAATCTCTGGAGGAGAGGGGCAGTGTTGCAATGGCCAGCAGGAGCCATCTGCAGAAGGAAGACCCATCGGAGGCACCAGAAGACTATCGCTGCGCCATCTGCCTGGACAACATCAGCAACATGGCGTGCGTGGACCCGTGCTTCCATCGCTTCTGTTCTGGCTGCATCCAGCGGTGGGCTACCATGAGAGCTGTGTGCCCACTCTGCAGGCAGCCTATTGACCGTGTCCTGCACACGGTGAGAGCAGATGATGACTACCAGGAGTACGTAGTCAGCTCATCCTCCCGTAGGCAGAGAAGAAGAGCCAGGGAGAGGACCAGGAGCAGGTCCCCGCTGCGGCACAGGCAGTCCAGGAACAGTGGCTTCCCAATGAGGAGGAGCTCCGTAGGCAGCGGCCAAGTCTCACGGGGTGACGCAGCTCCAAGTGCTCCTGCAGCGAGCACTTCTGGGGAGCAAAGCTCACCGAGCAGAGCAGAGCGCATCGTCAGCCCTGGTGACGGAGCGTACGTCCGCATTGGCGCGCTGCAGCTGCCACCTCTGCGGATCCAGGTCCCCAGTCGGAGAGCCCAGTAAACATCTGGATGCTTTGCAGGGCGGGGGTTTTACCAAACCAAAGAACAATCCCATGCAAGGAATACTTTCCAGCGTTGTCTCAAGGGCACGGGAAATCAAGAGGGAGGACCTCCTGGAGCGTGCATTTAATGGCAGTGCTGCAACTGGGAATATTTCACTCCCTCAGCCCCAGCAGCCTGAGCCCTTCCATCATGCTTCTCTACAACACCAGGAGCCTGTGATTGTGGCTGGGAGGCAGAAGGAGGCCGATCATCTCCTCACTGACCAGGAGACTGGGGATGATAATGATGATGACGATTAAAGAATACAGGAAACAAGTAGCGTGCAGCGTAGTTGTTCCACACCCACCCGGGCGATACCCAGCCAGTTCCCAGGCAGCAGTCCCTGCCACCAGCAGGTTCAGTTCTCTCCCGCCTTCTTGTGAACTGCCAGCCTCTCTCAGGCAGGGCAAGTCCTTGAGTGTAAGCACCTGTTGGCAAGAAGTAACACACTGGGGCATGATCAACGGTATTCTCATCCTAAACCCAAATCGCAGCACCATGCCAGCTGCTGGGATGAAAGCTAACTCTATCCCAGCCAAAACCAGGACAATGCCCTCCCCTCATTTTATATCATCTCCAGCATGCTCAGGTCCCATACGTTCCAAGTCATCCAAATCACCATCAGATTTCCTGTCTTTTGATACAAACACAGAGACAGCATTCCCATAGTCTATGGGTTATCACTCAGAAATGTCCATGGGGTTCATTTAGCCGTGGTCAAAGAGTCAAAGGTCACACACCTCCAAGGCCTTGAAGGAGCTACTCCCAGCATGCTCCTGCATCTTTCACTCTCTGAGTGCGAGGCCTGTCTAGCATAGGGAAGTTCCTGGTCTGCTCTTGTGACAGAGCAGACACATGCATCAGCATGCTGGAGCTGCCTCCTCTACGGTCTAGCTACAGACATCTAGCCAGTACTTTCTATCCAATGAGTCCCCAGCAAGTTCCATAATAAGTGTTCTGTTTTCAAAGCTTCGGGTTCTTCAAACAGCAGCTCCCACCAGGCTCCTGCACTCAGCCCTTTTAGGATCAGAATTCATCTGACCACAGGGGAGCACCTCTTCAGGTGCATCCTGATCTACGTGTTGGTTGTTCTGTCCAGCAGCAACTCATGAAGATGGCTAACATGTGATGTACACTCGGTCGCCGTGGTTCATTTGCCTTCATCTCTTTCTGCAGGGCCTTTCTCAGGGTAGGGTCAGGTACGAGGCTTTTCAAAGAAAAACAGGCTTTTTGCTAATTCAGTTATTATTACAGGGAAAAAAGAAACAAACCCACACCCAAGCAACAAAAGCTATAATAGAATCATAGAATCACAAGGTTGGAAAGGATCTACAAGATCATCTAGTCTAACTGTCCACCCATTACCATAAGCTACTCATAGACTCACAGAATCACCAAGGTTGGAAAAGACCCACAAAATCACCCAGTCCAACCATCCACCCATCAGCAATAGTTCTCACTAAACCATGTCCCTCATCTCAACATCCAAAATCAACGAGTGCTGCTGTAAAGAGTTATTTAAATCTCAGAACATTATTAAGAACAAGTATAAGAGGAAATAGAAGAAGGACTAAGGAGGAATAAAGTTTTTTGGCTGGAACGTTTTGTTTCATAAAGACGGCATCTGTACTCCTTAGAAGCACTAAAGGAGGGAAAGATCACTCTGGTGAAGTTGCATTTTTCTGGTTTGATATTCTCTTTTGCCTTCAATTTCAGGTATCATTTCAAAAACTTATTCTATACTTTAAAAAAAATGAACATGAAGATAAATTACCATTTAAGTTCTCCAGACATGTTTTAATATGAAATGATTTTCTAAATTCACTATTACAGTAAGTTTAAAAGTTAAATAACAGATTTTTCACTAATTAAAAAAAAAAAACAAGATCGTGCCTTTTCAAAGAGGTATTCAGTATGTGAGTACTTAGTTCTTTGAGTGAGAGATGGCTTTTATTTACACTTACTTCCCTGAAAAATGCTTGATTTTCTTCGTTTTCAGTATTTTAGTGGTCCTGTGCCTTTTTGAAATGAATAAATTACCATGTTTTTGCAACAGTTATTTTTTCATCATGTAAAAATCCCTAGTGAAATACCTTATTATAAATATAATGATAGCCATCTCATTCTATTTTTTTTTTTACTTTTTTAATTTTAATTTTAATTTTTTTAATTTCAGTCCCATTACAACTGCCTAAATTGGAGCTTAGGGCATTATTTTTCAATCATATTAAAGCTGCTATTTTGTTTATCATATCATCAGAATAGATAACCTCAGCAGATAGTAGGGAAAAATCATATAACACTTTTTACAGGGTCAGTGAGAGGGCTTAGCAAGGTCTTGAGCACATTAGTGCACTATTCATTGTGTCCTCAGTTTCTTTAATGAAAACTTATCTGGCAGACATTCAGTTTACAGAGCGCCATCTTCTTTATAGAAGTAATACTGAAGCTGAATGTAAAAACACATTCTGAAAGCCAGAAAGACCCCATTATACAATAGTTTCTGCAAATACTTCTGATATATGTATGTGGTCTCCTAAAGCTTCTTTCATGTCACTGGTAGTTCTTCCCTCCTTGACATTTTGAAGTTTGTGAATGGAATAAACAGCAGATGTTTCATGATTATTTTTAAGATTATTTCTCTAGTTGCTCTTGGAAACTATGAAAAAAAAAAAAAGATGCAGAAAAAAAATCACTGAGCAGACCTTACACTGAAATGCCCTGCTCTCCAGTCTGGGGCTTATTCCAGTAGCAATTTCTAGTAGGCTGAAAATAAATTCTTTTTGAATGATGTATCACGTTATGTCTTTTCATGTTTAAAGCCACATCACTAGGGTTTTCCTTCCTCCCTTCCTCCCTTCCTCCCTTCCTCCCTTCCTCCCTTCCTCCCTTCCTCCCTTCCTCCCTTCCTCCCTTCCTTCCTTCCTTCCTTCCTTCCTTCCTTCCTTCCTTCCTTCCTTCCTTCCTTCCTTCCTTCCTTCCTTCCTTCCTTCCTTCCTTCCTTCCTTCCTTCCTTCCTTCCTTCCTTCCTTCCTTCCTTCCTTCCTTCCTTCCTTCCTTCCGTGATTAAGTCTTTATACCAATGATTATAGCAAGTGGAGTTAAGTTGGAGTTAACTTCCTCTAGAGCAGCCTGCTGAAGAGAGTGACATTCAACTTTAAAAAGCTCCCGCAGCCGGATCACTCCAAATGCCATTGTTCATTTCCAACTGAAAACTGACAGGCATCAAAACTGATGGCAATAAGCAGTGACATAGGCTTCAGTCCTCCAAAACACTATTATCCACTGCAATATTTTATATAACCACTAGGGCATTAAGGATTAATATCCAAAAATATTTTCATCCAGGCTCTTCTGTAGCAAACAGACACAATTCTCAGTACACAGCTCCCCTGCTTGATGCCAAAACAGTAAAGAGGACTCGAGGGTCTGCTAGTTGAGATGGCTCTGCCCAATCCAGTCATATACATAATGTAGAAAAGGGTAAGGTCCCCATAATACATGTAAAGAACACACTGGAGAAAACTGTGTGGGTTATCCTGGCCTCGGGCAAAGTTAAGCCTATTCATGGAGTTGCTTTTTCTCAGGGACCTGGATTTACTTGGTGGATAACGCAAGAAAATGGGAACATTCAGTGTGTACTTTAGGGGAACTTGATGCTGAGAGAAAATAGTCTATACTTGCATATATATACGTATGTAATGCTAATTCTTATTGATATGATTTGTATGTGTATATATTTATGTTCTTTTTAAGTATAATGTAATGATGTGGAATTAAAGGTGGATACTGTCCATATCATGACATCATGTGGTATGCTGTTTATTGTTTAAGCACAGTGCCAGGTACACTTCCTGGATCCTGTACTTCTAGCAGCCTCAGCTATTCTCATATGAATCCCCATAGTTCAGTGATTCCACAATTCATTGTTAACCTCACTAAAAGAAATTGCTTCATATTGAACTATACTGTGAAAATTATCCATAAATGTAATATATGGATATTCTTTCTTTTATAGTTAAGGATTTTTATACTGAGGAATTAAGAACTTACTTCTAACGTGATGGAAAATCTTTGTAAAAATTATGCACTTTGAATACAGCTTGAACTGTGAAGTTCCTGTTATGTTTTCTTAGGAAAATGAATTTTGTTGAAATGTGTGCCCACATCCTGTGATCCTATGACAACCCTTGAATACTCTGGCCAAGTTCAGCCACAGCTGATCAAAAAACAAACAAACAAAAAAACCCACAAAAATTCTTCCAGTGCTTCCCACATAAAGAAAACCAATCCCCCACCTCCTCACCCTCCTTAAAAAAGAAAACAAACCTTTTAGGTAGGCTGTTTATTTCATATCAGCTAAAAAAATGGGAGGAAAAACGTCAATCAGAGCTCACACTTCAATCTTCAACCCATGAGAAACAGGGCTAACTTGAGGCCGGTGTTCACGGAATCATGGTAAGTGAGGTTGTGGTGAAAGGTCTACCCAGGAGGTTGTCTAGAGTGAGGTGGACGACTCCACACCTCGAGACTGCCTCTGCTGAGAAGGAAAGAAGGGTAATTGTAAATGAATGACTTCTTAGGGAAATGGAAGGCCATCTGTGTCAGCCAGACCCTATCCATTGGGAATTGAGCTGCCTCCCTGGGGCTCAGTTCAGGGACATTACTAGGAAACTCTAGTCTGATTTCTCCCTCTAATTATTATCTGCTACTGGTAGTTCAGGCAGACAGCCATAAGGTTGCTTAGAGAACTCCAGTAGCTATCAAAAGTGACTCCAGGACAGTGGGGTGGTTAGCTGATAGAGCATGAGTACAGATGGTGTTTTCCTCTGTCCCTTCAGTGGCATCAAGGGATACTGAGAGGAGCAGGAAAACTCAACTCATAAGTATGTGGCTGAAAGGCTAATGCAATTGCAGAATTTATTTATTTTTTACCATGGGATGATATTCTTGGTGCCTGGTCTGATATCTGCACATGGGTCTCACTAGTCTCAAAGGGGAAAGAGATCCTAGCCTATGAGCTGGCAGGTCTCACTGAGAGGGCTTCAAACTGAGTATGAGGAAGAAAGGCAATAAAACCAAGTTTGATAGAGATGATCTGATAATGATGATGTGTTGGGAGTGAGGCAAGGAGCTCAGATGAAGTATATCTACACCAGTGCATGCAGCATAGAGAACAAACAGGAGGAGCTAGAAGTCACGGTGTGAAAGGCTAACTATGCCTTAGTTGCCATTACAGAAACATGGTGGGATTGTTCCTGTAAATGGAGTGCTGCGATGGATGGCTATAAGCTCTTCAGAAGAGATATGCAAGGAAAGAGGGGTGGTGGTATAACTCCCCATGTTAGAGAGTATTTCACTGTTGTTGAGCTCAGGGCTGAGAATGATAAAGTTGAGTCTCTCAGGTAAGGATCAAGGGGAGGGCCAGCAAGGCTGACATCCTGGTGGGGGTCTGTAATTGATCACCTAACAAGGATGAAGAGATGGATGAGGTGTTGTATGAGCAGCTGGTAGGTCTCTTATTCTCATGGAGGACTTCAGCTTCCCTGATATGTGCCGGAAATATAATATGGCACAGAAAAACAGTCTAGGAGGCTTCTAGAGTGTGTGGAAGATAGTTTCCTGATGCAGCTGGTAACAGAGTCTACCAGGGGAGGTGCTGTGCTAGATCTGCTGATCACAGACAGGGAAGAATTGGTGGGAAATGGAAAAGTCAGGAGCTGCCTTGAACAGAGTGACAATGAAATGGTAGAGTTCTCAATTCTTGGTGAGGTCAGAGGGTGGGGCAGCAAAACTGCTACCTTGAACTTTCTGGAGGGTGGACTTTGAACTGTTCAGGACACTGGTAGGGAAGGTTTCTTGAGATTCAGTCCTAACTGATAAAGGGGCCCAGCTGATTTCTCCTCAAGAAGGATGTTGTGAAGACGCAGGAGCAGACTATTCCCCTGAAAGCTGAGCCAGTGGGAAAGAAGATCAATGAACAAAGAACTTTTTCTAAGGCTTCAGGAGAAGAAGTGAATCTTCTTCCTGTGAAAGAAAGAATGGGCAACTTGAGGAGAGTACAGAGAATTTGTTAGGATCTGCAAAGAGAAAATTAGAAAGGCAAAAGCTCAGCTTGAACTCAACTTGGCCATTGGGGTAAAAGTGAACAAAAAACTTATTTACAAATACATTAGCAGTAACAGGAGGGCTAAGAGGGTGGCAGAGAACGTACCATTGAGGATAAGGAAAAGAATGAGGTTCTCAATGCTTTCTGTACATGTGTCTTTAAAACTCGGACCAGTTATCCTTAGGGTACTCTACCCCCTGAGCTCCAAGTCTCAGACAGGGAGCAGAATACAGCCCCCATGATCCAGGTAGAAACAGCTAAAGACCTGCTACTCCACCTGGACTGCCACACATCCATGGGGTCAAATGAGATCCACCTGATGGCTCTGAGGGAGCTGGCAGAGGTGACAGCCAAGCTGCTTTCCATCGCCTAACAGCATTTCTGGTCAACCAGAGCGGACCCAGAGGACTCTTGTTTTGCCACTGTGTCTCTCATCTGGAAATGAGACTGCAGATGAGGATCTGGGGACTGCAGGCTGTCAGCCTGACCGTGGTGCCAGGAAAGGTTATGGAGAAGATCATCTTGAGGGAGATCACATAGCATGTGTGGGACAACTGGGGAATCAGGTCCAGCCAGCATGGGTTAATGAAAGACAGGTCCTGTTTCACCAACTTGATTTCCTTCTATGATAGGGTTAAACCCGCCTGATGGATGAGGGAAAGACCGTTGACATAGTCTACCTAGACTTCAGCAAAGCCTTTGACACTCTCCCACAGTATTCTCCTAGAGAACTTGGTAGGCCATGGATTGGACAGGTACACTCTTGGCTGGGTAGAGCTGGAGGGCTGGGGGCCAAAGAGCAGTGGTGAACGGAACTAAATCCAGCTGGCGACTGGCCATGAGTGATATTCCTTGAGGGTCAGTATTGCGCCCTGCACTGTTCAATATTTTTATTGATGACGTGGATGAGGGCATTGAGTGCACGATCGGAAAGTTTGTAGATGTTACCAATCTGGGAGGAAGTGTCAGTGAGCTGTCCTCACATTAAAGATGGAGACAATAAAATGAACGACATTAAAATCCCCTTCCTATCTATATTTCAATGCACTGTTATAGACAGGAATATCAGTGACCTGAGAAGCCCCAGGAACAGAGAACAGAAAGGGTATCAGGTAGCTAAGTGTGCTTGTTCATGCCAGGAGATACAAGAAAAACGCCAGGTAATATCAGACAGCTAGGATCACTTTAATTTACAGTACATATGAGTCCTAACAAACTGACTGGTTTCAGGTTAACTTCGAATAAGCACCTGAGCTGCTGGGCTCTATAGTCATTACTTCCAAAGCAAAGGCTATTGGATAAAACTATTTATCAAAGTATCAGTACTGTTGTTCATGCTAACAGTACTGCTAATGTACACTACTTTTTTTTTAAGAGGACTTTAAAATAAAGTGGCCTGTGCCATAAAATAGAAACCATCTGGTGAGCACAAGTGAATAATCAAATGCAAGAGACTCAGAGATCATTAATAAGAAGCTCATTCTTCTCTTATTTATCTATTTGTGCAAGGCTCTGATTTCATTAGCAATGCTATGTTTTTTTCTTTTCATGGAAACATAGAATGACTTGGGCTGGAAGAGACCTCAAGGATCATCAAATTGCCACAGGCAGGATTGCCAACATGTAGATCAAGTGCTGGATCAGGTTGCCCAAGGCCCCATCCACGCTGGTCTTGAACACCTCCAGGAATGGGGCATCCACAGCATTTCTGGGCAGCCTATGCCAGAACTTCATTACCCTCTCAGTGAAAAACTTCCACCCTAATCTAATCTGAATCTTCCCTCCTTAGTTTAAAATCATTTCCCCTTGTTCATTCACAATCTATCTGTGTAAAAAGTTTTTTCCTAAAAGAAAGCAGAACAAGTATATGACCTGGGCAACTTGGTCTAGTTGACCCTGCTTCGAGCAGGGGAGTTGGACCTGCAGACTTCTAGAGGTCACTTCCAACCTCAGCTACTCTGCGATCTCACAGCACCATTACAGAGATATGTATTTGCTCACATACAACTATTTCCTGGCAACAAACAAACAATAAAAAAACATTCTGGCAAGAAAAAAAATCTTAAGAATTTCCATTAAAAAACAAAACAAAACAAAGAAACAAGCAACATTGAGAAGAGAGTTTGAACTTGTAACATTTTCCAGCAATTTCAGAGGCAGGAACTGCTGAGAGGTAGAGATTCAGTCTCTGTTTCCATCTGTATTTCTAGTTAATATTCAACTTAAGTGATGTTCATTGGATTACTACAACTTCAAAAGACCACCATCCAAATTTCTTTTTCTCATTTGTATCTAACTGCCTAGACTTGGGAACGAGATTTTCTCACCTTGCGCAGAATTGAGAATGGGGCATTTTAGGACAAAAAAAAAAGAAAAGAAAAAAAGTCTCTTAATGTACACAGATTAATCATTGATTGTTTTTTATTGCTTAAAATAGGGTAGGGTTTATTTAGTCAAAGACTAAATCAGTCCTCTTTTTCCCTTGCCATGAAAAAGGAATTGTGTCTGTGGTTTGAGCCATGCATTCCTTCAGTTGAAGGGCAAAATAACCTATATCACATACTTAAATGCAGCCAAGAGATAGGTTTTTGCCTCCAGTATGCCTATATGCTGGGGGAAATTCTAGTCTTCAGAGTGCAGTTTTGTCAGCTGTCCTCTCCAACACAGGCAGTTTGGGTAGCCTTGAAGGAACTGGAATAAAAAACTGCAAGTTCTTCAGTTTCTGCTTTCAAATAGAAACCAGGGACATTTTATAATCTGGGAGTTAATACTATTGTCCAGTGCTGTCTGAAGAAAGTTATGCACATGCAGCCTGCACTTTGTGTAACAGGGAGGTCAAGAATAACATCGTCCTAATCTTTTAAAAATAAAAATGGAAAAAAAAAAAAAAAGAAAGAAGCAGAAAAATAAAGTGAATTCACAAAGGACTTACTTGAAAGCTAGTACCAGAAGAGTTTACTTCTAGCTTCAGGCTGTTGCTCTGTACCCCAGAAACTTTCCCAAAAACACAGGTAATTTATCCGTGGAAATTTAAATATGAAATGAAACTAAGGAAATGTGATCCCAACAAATATCCACATTGCAGTAACTTTGGCTGATATGTTTCCATGGGTTGGAGTTATTGCTTGTCTTTCTCACAGTAACATCAAAACGTATGACCCATGCTGAAATAACTAATTTTAACTGAATTTAATTTGCAAATGGATTAACTAGGGTTGCATGTGAATAGCAGCTAACTGCTTATGGGATGCGTAAGAGTCCAATTACAAGTATCTCATGTGCAGCTGTCCAGTCTGAATGGGGAACAGTAATTTTATGAAAAAATTAGGCCCATGACTGCCTTTCCACCTTGTTCTTAAGTTCTCTCAAGATGAAGCCTCTTCCTGCTATGTATTGTTATGCCAGGAGAGGAAAAAAACATGTGCATTGTAATGAAGTGTAACAATTTTTATTTTTAATATTCTGAGTATTCCACCTATGGATGCTCATATTGAAACTGCATCTGCCAGTATATTCCCTAAACTTGAAAGGTCATCCTAATTGCAGCTGTAGGGAGCTGATGAAGGAGAAATTTAAGCTTCTGGTCATTAGCTGTATCCGATTCTCCCTGTTTCTATTCCTATATTCACCTCAGAGGCTCTTGAAAAAGCACAGTTGACACTTTGCCTGTGAACAACACAGCTATTCATGGTAAGAGCAGGAGACTACCCCAGAGACTCAGTTTTCTTGAATACTTAACAAAATCTAGGATTAATAAGTAGCTACAGCAATGACATAGAAAGAAAGATATGCATTTGGATTTAGTTGGCTAGAAGAACTCATGCACCAATTGCTGTAGTGCAGTACTAGTGAATACCAAAACACATTATGGAACAATCTAGACAAAGCAAGAATATTATGTTCCAGTGTGAATGAGTACGCTCAAAGGAGAGAAAAATAGAAGGCTAGGGAATGATCACATCTTTCACATGTGCTTTATATTAGACACATTGGCTTTTCAACAAGGCAGGTAATTCAAACTCATTCAGTGAATCTGAGAACTGTAGGAAAGGGCAGGTTTAAAGAGCTATTATAGAATTTCAGTATTAATTCACAATACATCTTAATTCCTAAAGGAGGTATCATTTTTGTGCCTATAAACCCATGTATAAAAATCCTTGACATTTTACCCAATGAGATACTAATTAAATAACATCTTTTGAAGATCTGTATATTTGCACTGTGGAGAAAATCAAGGTTCTTAAAAAGAAAAGACAAGGCTTTTTTAGTAACATAAAGACTCATTATTACTCAGCAGTCTGCAAATCTTAAAGAAGGCTTACCTCTGCTTATAGAGCTGTAGAACATATTTGTAAAGTAATTTTGATACTTGCTTGTGCTTATTTGCATTTTTCTATCCGTGTACGTAAAAGAGGAGCTTGAGATTTCATGATAACACTTCCGTAGCAACTTCTAAGCCTTGAAAGTTAGCCATTTATCTTAAGTGAATTACAACATCAAGTCTGGTGGTTCAGAACTGATACAAATGGAAGATCTAAGCAAGATTGGTAGTATCCTGGTCTTAGAAAAAACTTCATGTCCTTAAGCAAGCTTCAAATTTTGATGTTATATCAAATCTGCTTGGGAGACAGGAATGCCAAACATCCTGCAGACTGTAGTCAGCATCTTACAAGGTCATCTCAGGTAATTACTGCTTCTCTCACTCTCTTCTGTGAAATCTTCTGTAGCAGTTACTCTTTACTGTTGTTCAGCAGTCAAGAGAGCTCTGACAAAGAAGTGCCAAATAGATTCCTCTGGGCTCAAAACACTTTACTGCAGAAGACCTTTCCTCATCTTCTGTACCCTGATTATTAAGGTTACAGGAGGATGGAGAGCATGGATGTCCAACCTTTTGTCCTAACTGGGCTGCAACTGAATGAAGAAGAATTGTCTCAGGTTGCATATAAAATATAGTTTATGTATATAAGGAACAAAACATTTTATTTTTTAATGTTTTTTATTAAAATATATTTATATAAACATATTTATACAAAACATATTTATATAAAAAAGAACAGCAAAAACATAAAACTAGTGGAATATTTGACCTTGTTTTTGAGAAATCAGTGCATCAGTCTGTTTCAATGACATTGGTTGCAATTTTTAGTGAGTTCTCAAGGAGTTCAACAGAGATTTTTGATGCAGTTTTCCTTTTCCAATGCTTAATTCTTGATGGTGGTGCCTGGAAAGAAGGTAACATCACACTCATTTTTAAAAAGGGTAAAAAAAGATGACCCCAGGAACAACTGACCTGTCAGTCTCACCTCTGTGCCAGGGAAGATCTTAGAGCAGATCCTTCTGGAAGCTGTGCTAAGGCACATGGAAGTCAAGGAGTAAATACAGGAGAACCAGAATGGCTTCACCAAAGACAAATCCTGCTTAACTAGCCTAGTGGCCTTCTATGATGTTGTCACTGCACTGATGGACAGATGTCATCTATCTTGACTTCAGTAAGGCCTTTGATGCAGTACCCCACGACATCCTTCTCCCTGTATTGGAAAGATATGGATTTGATAGGTGGAGTGTTTGAAGGACAAAGAATTGACTGCAGAATCGAGTCCTGAGAGTGGTGGTCAATGGCTCAGTGTCTAGATGGAGATTGGCGATGAGGGGTTGATGCTGGGGCTAATAATCTTCATTTCATATGTGACATTGACAGTGGTATCAAATGCATTCTCAGCAAGTTTGCTGATGACACCAAGCTGTGGAAGTGCAGTTGACACACCAAAGGGATGGGATGGGATGCCATCCAGAAGGACCGAGACAGGCTTGAACAGTGGGCCCAGGTGAACCTCATGAGGTTCAGCAAATCCAAGTGCAAGGTCCTGCATCTGAGTTGAGGCAACTCCCATTACCAATACAAACTGGGGAATGAAAGAAGTCAGTGCAGCCCTGCTGAAAAAGACCTGGGGTACTGGTGGATGGGAAGCTGGAGATGAGCCAGCAATGTGCCCTCGCTGCCCTGGAAGCCAACCATATCCTGATTGCATCAAAAGATGCATGGCCAGCAGGTCAATGAAGGTGATCCTGTTCCTCTGTGTTGGTGAGGCCTCACCAGGAGTACTGAGTCTAGATGTGGAGTCCTTAGTACCGGAGAGACATGGAACCTGTTGGAGCACATCCAGAGGAGCGCCACAAAAATGATCTACAGAGTGGAACACCTCTCCTATGGGGACAGGCTGAGAGAGCTGGGGCTGTTCAGCCTGGAGAAGAGAAGGCTGCAAGGTGACCTGAGAGCGGCCTTTCAGTATCTAAAGGAAAGAAGGGGACGGACTCTTAGTAGAGTCTGTGGTGATAGAACAAGGAGACATAGCTTCAAGCTCAAATGATAGATTTAGGTTAGATATAAAGAAAAAATATTTTACAGTGAGGGTGTTGGGGCACTGGAAGTTGTAGCCTAGTGATGTGGTTGATGCCTCGTCCCTGGAGACTTTCAAGGCAGGGCTGGATAAGGCCTTGGGCTGTCTGATCTAGCTGTAGTGTCCCTGTTCATTGCAGAGGAGTTGGACTAGATGGACTAGATGGCCTTCAGAGCTCCCTTCCAACTCTAAGGATTCTATGATTCTAAACAGTTGTCCACAAATGTGCATACTGCCAAAAAAAAAAAAAAAAAAAAAAAAAAGGTGACATGAATAAGGTGTGATTGTAAAGATAGGGATATTTTTCTCTGATTAGAGAAGTCTTATAGAAGTCTGGTAAAGGTATATGATCAAATTTTTGAGTTGAATATCAGGTTTCACTATTCCATTTGAAAATTTGTAGGTCATGTATTTATGTCAACTGAAAATGAAGCTAAAAAAACCACCAACTATATATACATATATATATATATTTTTTTTTTTTAAACCTTGAAACCTATTCTCAAATTCCTTTATCAAAATGTAAAACTTTTGAACTTTTTATTCTTTTCTGTTCACAGGACTCTTTTTAACCAATGCATCAAAATGCATAACATTATTTGCTATAACTTGAGTTAGCACTACACTGCACCCTCCCTGTGCACTGATTTTAGCTGAGACAGTGATGATCACACACTGATGTATGGTTGTTGTGAGCGATAGGTGTGTGCCTGGGCCAGCCTGGGCTGCTCGATAGGGCACCCCCATGATGGCAGAGGGCAGGGTGTTAGCACAGGATGGGCTGATCCAGGCGTTATGCAGTCTGTGGGAATCAGGTTGGACATGCATGGTGAAGAGTCTGCAGTTTCCTAAAGACAGCAGCTGCTCTTGTTTTCTCCATTCCTAGAAGCAGCAAGAACACTCTTTGCTCTAAAAAGCAACATTCATGAAAGCTGGCTGTTCTGTCATTATTCTGTTGTGGAATGTTTTCATTTTCATTTACTCATCTACTTTGGTCCTGTCCAAAGGGAAGGCAAAACAATGTGCAGAGTAACACTGATCCACGGACAGTGATCCCTGTCCGTTTCTAACACTTGGGAGGTGAAGGAAGATTGTCCTCACCCTCTATGAAGTGAACTATCCAGGCTATAAAAATGAATTAGTGTTGACATGAAAAGGCTTTTGTGCACAGCCAGGAGGATTTCATTGCTATTTTGAGAAAAAGCTGAAACTGACACATCTGTATTTTGATATACAAGCTGGGTATTTGAATAGTACTCCCTTACAAGGTGGACACAGTCATGCTAGACTAGAGTGATTACGTTATTGCACATAACACAGATCATGAGAAGACAGTGTAGTTGATGATAGTTTTATAGAATTATAGAATAATTTAAGTTGGAAAGACCTCTAAGATCATCAAGTCCAACTGTCAATTAAGCACTGCCATGTCTACCACTAAACCATGTTCCTAAACACTGCATCTACAGATCTTTTAAAATCAGTAACTCACGTACTTCCCTGGGTTAGCTTCACAACCTTTTCAGTGAGGAAATTTTTCCTAATATCCAACTTAAGTCTTTCCCTGCAACTTGAGGCCATTTCCTTTGTTCTATCACTTGTTGCTTGGGAAAAGAGACCAACACTTGTCTCACTACAGCCTCCTTTGAGGCAGGTGTGGAGAGTGATAAGGTCTGCCTTGTTTTTTTTCTTTAGACTAAATGACCCTAGTTCTCTCAGCAGCTCTTCATAAGACTTGTGCTCTCAATCCTTCTCTGAGCACACTCCAGTATCTCAGTGTCTTTGTTTGTAGTGAGGAATCCCAAACTCAATACCGTATTTGAGAAGCAGCCTTACCAAGTGCAGGAAAAGAATCACTTCCCTGGTCCTCCTGGCTTCATACTGTTGGCATTGGCTACATGGGCACACTCCTGGCTCCTATTAAGCTGTTGACCAATACCACAAGTCCTCTTCCACCAGACAAGTTATTAGATACTTTCTCTATATAATGTCCCAGAAATGACTGCTGCATTCCATTGTTCTCTGGTTAACCAGACAGCTGATTGCAATTGCTTTATTTTCTTGATAGATAACATACACTTAGTCCCCACTTAGTTCCCTGCTAACTGAGCAGCTTGCAGCTTGTTGCACTGAAGAAGGAAAAATAAATTCATAATGGGAAAAAAGCTGGTTGCATATTAAATCACAGTTATTAGAGAATACTGTTCTTCAGTAGTCTATGAAAGGTAATTTTGTTACAAACAACAAGCGCGAGGTAGTGTATGAGATGCAGATGACATGCAAAAGGAAAGAAAAATAACTAAGGACTGTTCTTGCCACAGAAAGTACCAGCACATAAAGGATTTTAATGAGACAGCAGTTCTGAGACTGTCACCTTCTCTGTTTTTATGAAACAAACAGGAGACAGATCCTCAGTTCTTTTTTCTCCTCTTCTGACAGCAGAGAAAGATCATGACAATAATTGCTTCTCTAAAATCTGTGTGATGAGACTCAATATTTGAAGTTATCTCTACTGGAGTTAAAAAAATAAAAAAATAAAAAAATAAAAAAATAAAAATTGAGGCTGGCACAGTAAGGATTATATAACTCCCAGAAATCTTACTTTGTGTTTTGATTACATATTTTTTTTAATATAGGAATCTGTAATTAGTTCACAGATAAACAAGCACAGTTTCAAGACATCTACTACATCTTTTAAGCCTTAAAAATATGGAGGGGAATAGTTGTTTGCTAGAAACTAGTATAGCTAGACTGGACTGTCTGATTTTAGAAGACGTAAGAGGAGAATTTCACCACACATACACGTATCAATGAAATGAAATTCAGAATTAAAGATCTCATTATGGTTTTCAGTACCTAAAGGGGACCTACAAAAAGCTGGAGGGGGACATTTTACGAGCAATAGGAGAAGCAGTAATGGCTTTAAATGGCTTTCAATCAAAAAAGATTAGATTTAGATTAGACCTGATGTATAGATTCTTCCATTTGAGGGTGGTGAGATGCTGGAATAGGTTGCCCAGAGAATCTGTGGATGCCCCATCCATGGAAATGTTCCAGGCCAGGTTGGATTGCTTTGATCCTGATCTAGTGGGAGGTGCCCCTGCCTATATGCCCACTCTATGATTCTATGATAATCAGTCTTGACATCTGTGCAGGCACACATGCATTGAAAATGTCCAGAAAAGTATAAACATGTACAGTACAAACTGTTAAGATAAAAGAAACAGTATTCTCTCAATTCTCTGTAGTACAGTAAGTGAAAAATTGTTTCAGCCTTTTTGCACCAAGCAGTGTGCATCTCTAGTTGTTGAATTCAATATGTGAATTGCACGTAGAGGTTACCCCCAGAACAGAAAAGAACTATATTTTGATTGTAACCACCCGCTTTATTTGCTAAGTTAATTTATGGAATGTATCATTTCAGTAATTTAAAGGAAGATGATTCTATATCAAATGACAGCTTACTATGATATTTAATTATAAGCATACAAAATACCTAATTACTTAGGTATCTTCTCTTCTTTTATGAGTGTTAGCAATCTCTTAGACTAGATATAAGGAAGAAATTCTTTACTGTGAGGATGGTGAGACACTGGAAATGGTTCCCCAGTGAGGTTGTGGATGCCCCGCCTTGGAAGCATTCCAGGACAGGCTGGATGGGGCTTTGAGCAGCCTGGCCAAGTGGGAGGTATCCCTGCCTACAGCAGGGGGTTGGAACAAGATAATATAGAAGGTCCCTTCCAGCTCAAACCATTCTAAGATTCTATGAACAATCTCCTGATTGAAATAAAATTGTTCATACACCTAAAAATTGAATACCAATTACATTCTTACTTGATCTTGTGTATTAGGTCTTAAAGAAATCCCTTTTTTTTTGTACTGGATTTCATGTAAAGAAGCCCTGTTATACTTTAAAATGCTATCTGGAAATTTAAGTGAACACAGACTAAAGGTCTTAGAATGGAAGAGCACAGCTGAGGAAGAAGAGTAGAGAACAAATTTATTTATTTTTCCCTTCACTCAACCTATAAGACCTTGATTAATACACGTTTTTCAGTTGCCATAATTATGAAATTTCTGAGCCCTCTGTGGAAAGTATCACACTAATGAAAGATGAAAGTGCAAAATACTTTTTTTGCATACTTTTTAGTTTGTATTTTCATCTGTATTAATGAAATCTTAAGAATTAGACCAACTAAATAATTGAGTCATTCCCCCTACTGACATCTCTGAATAATTCCTTATATTTTCAGGTCCTGAAAATGCAGCATTTACATACAGATGACAAAATACATTTTAATGAGCCAGATTCTTTCTCCTATGCAATTTAAGCAGAACTGTTCAGATTAAGGCAGCTCTGTCACAACAGAAGACTTCTAAGGGAATATATACTGCAGCTAAGATGGGTGTGTCTTACAGAATCAAATAGTGAACTGAAACAAGTTATTATTATGCATTTCAGTATCTGATAGAAAGAGGAGACACATTAATTAGGATCAATCAGCACACCTTCTATAGATTAGTGTAGACATGAGGCAAGGTGTTCCTGGGAGTAGGATAAGGTAACCTTGGATGAACTCTACTTGCTGTCACTCACTTAAAGATCAGTGGCAAACCACCATTAGTTTAGTCCCGAGTCACTTTGCCATTAATAAACAGCTCAAACTACCATGTGGTTGGATTTGTAACCTAAGAATTTGTAACTATCAGTGAATAATAAGATTAAGATGAATTTGTAGTTCAGAAGATGGTTGTCAAGACTGACCTTTTGACAAAACATCAAACTTTCAGTGTGAAGTTACAGTCAGTGTCTCAAGGTTTAATACAAGCCAAGTCAGATAATCATGGAATCATAGAAAGGTTTGGGTTGGAAGGGACCAATGAAATAATCTAGTTCCACCTCACTTGTTATAGGCAAGTGAGGTTATAGGCAAGGACATCTGTATCTAGACCAGTTCCTCTACGCCCAAAAAAACATATTTACAGCTCAAAAGCCAGAATACAAGAGTGAAAGCAGAAACTGAAGCTCTATGCCTCTTCCTGCCTTCAGCATTAAACACTATCTTTCACATAATTTTAAATAAAATCTTATTTTTTCTCCAGATGTGGCTTTGCACTACAATTCAAGAAACATCCAAAATCTTGCTATTACTTTTCTACTTTCTTAAGATGTTCAGACATGGCAACATTCTCATGATAAACAGCAAGTGAGCTTCCATGAATATACATGCAATGTTTTCACTGAACATGTTCCTCAGAATTTACGTAGATCAGACACTGTGCACTGTAGGCTGCAGTAGATTACTATAGACCACTACTGAGATAAAGAGAAGGGTGTGACAATGGGAAACTGCAGTAACAGTTGTAGGAATATTTGGACAGTATTTAACAGAAACAATTGTTCTAGAGATTTGACAACATCCACTTCACTATTTGTTATTCTGACAAAATTACTTCTAGAGCATTAAGTTACATGAATATCTTTTTTTTTTTTTTTGCATAATTTTTACACCTCTGAACAATGTTGACATAGTGATATATCAAATTGCTGGTAATAGAAGTAAAACAGATTCTGCATTGTTTTCCTTCTTATATGGAACGGTATATATAAGCCTACTATGATTTCCACAGACTCACAGAACATCCTGGATTGAGAGGGCCTTAAAGACCATCTAGTTCCAACCTCCTGCCATAAGCAGGGTTGCCATCCACCAGCTCAGGCTGTCCATGGCTGCATCCAACTTGGCCTTGAATGCCTCCAGGGATGGGGCATCCACAGCTTCTATGGACAGCCTGTGCCAGGGCCTCACCTCTCTCATAGTGAAGAATTTCTTTCAAACACCTTATCTAAATCTACCCTCTACTAAATTTTCATGAGCTAGAGCTTTTTCTTAATAGAACGGATTAACAAATAACTGGCTCTGCATAACAGAAAAGGATAAATCACAAATAAAGATATGAAGCGTTATGATCTATCAGCAGTTTTTCCAAAATAGCTACAAGTAAGATATCCAAGCAATTCCAATATATATGAATAGTTGGAAACTGAAGGCTAAGAAGAAAGTACTTAAATACACTGTGCAGTTGATCTATTAGCAAACACTCTCTCTTCATTTGTTCCTAATTTATAATCTTGTCTTCATAAAATATATTTTTCAATATATTGACTTGATGAAAGTATTCTAAATTTACTACATTGTTTTCAAAATCCATGAGTTTTTTTTCCTGTTATTCATTTACACGCAATGGAGGAGTACCTCATGTAAATTGTGAAGCAGTGGTGTAGCATTAATGGGAGCTTTATTAAAGGCAGATTAATTCCATGAGGTGAACACATATCACTGTCCAAAACTCACCTTCATCTACTGTTACATGGAGAAGCACACTGTGCAATTCTAGATAGTATAAACTACCTTAAGCAACAGCTGACTTATTTAATACATTACAGAAAGGCATGATATTGGCCAGGATAAAAGCTTGCTCTCCAGTGTAATTTGCTCCTCTCTGTATACATCAAGAGGCATCAAGCATATAATGTTTCACACCTTCATCTCAGAAATCAGATTCATCATGCACCATGCAAGAGCAAAGAAAAATAAATTAAAAAAAACAGCAGGACCAACATCACACAAAATAAATGGGGATTTTGATGATCCCACCATTGAAACCTGTGCATATCCCACTGAACCAGAGGCAGTATGGTTAGTTCTATCATTGTGTTTATTTTATGTAACCATCATGTAGTGCATGTTCTCCTTTTCCATGACAGCACTTTGGCGAGTCACCGCTCTGTTTCCTCATACACTGTGATATCAAATGTTCCTTAGAATTCCCTTCCTATTTTTGATGGTCTCCCTGCAGATCCTGGGCACCACGTGGAACAGATCTCCCTGTGCAGCCATGGAGAAGCCCATAGTACAGCAGTGGATGAGGCCTGAAGGAGGCTGCAGCCCATGGAGAGCATCAGGCAGGAGAGTCCTGGGTTGGATCTGTGGGGATCAGGCTGTGCTGGGATAGGTGGGCTGGGGGAGCTGCCACCCATGGAACTGTGCTGGTGCAGCACATGAAGGATTGGCCTCGTGGTATAGAGCTGGGTTGGAGTGGTACTTGGAGAACTGCAGCCTATGATGAGTCCATGGGGATCAGTTTGGGAAGGATAGCATCCCACGAGAGGGACCCTATTGAGCAGGAACAGAGGGAGACCATGGGGGAGCAGGAGAAATGAAGAATTATGGACTGCTTCATCTCTGTGTTATGCTTCACCTCCCCCATGAGCTGCCTGGGAGGAGACAAAGGTTGATGAGAGGAAGGTACTTTTGTTTGCTTTTAGTTCTCATTCCCTAAGTCTATTAGTAATAGGAAAGAAATTGCATTGATCTTCCTGTGCTGAGTTTGCTTTCCCCATGATGGTGATTGCTAAGCGATCTCCCTGTCCTCTCACGTGAGCCCTTTTTTATTGTATTTTCTTCCCCTCTTCTGTTGAGGATGGGGAGCAAGAGAGCAGCTACCCTTCAGGGTGAGACACTGTATTTCCTCAAAATCTTTTGATTCAGTCTGAAGCAGGGAAAAAATGCTCAAGTATTTGTAGCATTTGGCCATATTTGAAGGCATTACCACCTTTCCATTACATTTTTCTGTCTGCTAATTGATTTGCTACTTGACAGTTGCTCAGTTACTGCAGGGGGTGTTATTCAATCAAAATGGAGCTGATAAGATTCACACAGCTCTATTCCAAGCTAGCAGTAGCAAATGGGGGAGTCAGCTATTTTTGGTGGCCATACAGCTTTGCTTCTTTTTTTTTTTTTTTTTTTTTGAAGTTACAAAGCAGTAATACAGAGTCCATCTTTTATTCATGATACATTGAAGACATGAAGAAAGCTTAATTTCATTGCTTCAGAGGTTGAAATACTCCATGCATAACAGCTGTATGATACTCTGGTATTTCAACAGTAAAGTAACTGTCTCCTTGGGATTTTACTACCATCACTACCTATGATCAATATCTCTTTTTCTTTTGATAGAGAAAAAAATTATCCTTGTGCACACTTGGAGAAGTGTCATGGTAAGCATTCCCATGATCCATCTAAAAATGCGTAACTGCATGATATGAGCTTGATGGTAGTGGTCAACTATTTTATCTTGTTTTTAACAGGCCTGCAGGAGAATTTAGCAAAAAGTATGCAAATGAAAAACTAGTTTCCCAAGGGATACACACCTGTCAAAAATAATTCTTTCTGTCTAAACTGTAGTTGATGAACAAATGATTCAGTGAAATACATTCCATGCTTCCATTCACTGCCATCTGTGAATAGCAAGATACTTTCTTTGTTCCCAGCTACAAAGCTCAAGCATGCAGATAACCACACAAAGGAAGGAGGAAAGTGAATGCTGCAAGGAATATATATGGCTGCATTTCATGTGTGCATGTATTTGTACATAAATGGCTAACAGTATTTAACATTTATCAGAATTAAGGAAAGGATGCATTGGTAACAGGAAAAATGCAATGCAAGACAAATAAAGATGCTTTTTTGTTTGTTTGTTTGTTTGTTTGTTTGTTTGTATTTTGTTTTTCATGAAATTCCATGTCATCTCAGGGAGCAGCTCTTTTGCCAGAACCTACTAAGTCTTCTCCACATGTTTTCTAGATCATAGAATTGTAGAATCATAGAATCATTTGTGTTAGAAGGGACTCTTAACATAATCTAATTCCAACCCCCTGCTGTCAGCAGGGACACCTCCCACTAGATCAGGCTGCTCAAAGTAAATCTGTGTATCACAAATATTTTATGCAGACCAAATCAAAACCATTATTTATCTGCGTGCAATTCCTTCTGAAACAATTCTTTAGATTTTGTATTCTTTTTAATTAGGGCACTATTCATTTCATGAAATAAAAATCAAGTAGTTGCAGTGTTCACCTACAAGAAATGGTGTCGATGCTTCAATAAACAGCATCTTTCCTACTAAAGGAATTCTCAGGATGTTGATATGAGACTGCAGTCCTACATAATTCCATTTGGACACATGGAGAAATAAAAGGTCTTGTCTGGAGCTGGGAAAAAGACAAGAGGATGCTTTGTTGTGAAATTATGAAGAGTGTTGCTTTGTCAGTCTCTGTTTATAATTTCAAACTCTATTTTTTTATATTGGAACTATTTATACTAATTTACACTAATTCAATGAAAGTCTGACAAAAACTACAAGAGGTAAACTTGCAGACTTGCTAAATTACATGAAAGAAGGAGGAGAGAAAAATTATATTTAGTCGTGTTAAAAAATGCTCAGGGTTTTTTGTTTGTTCGTTTGTTTTTGTTTGTCCCCTCCCACCCCCCTCTCCCCCCTCCCCCCAAACAGTGGCTGTAGTTACCTTGGAAGTAATATCTGAAAGATGCTTTATGAGTATTATTTATTAAAGCAGGTACTGTGTTTTCCATCTACACAGAAAGATTACATGGCCAAATGCATTCAGGCTCGTCCTACTCTCTCAGCAAGGAAGCATGACACCTCCATCCATAGCTGCTTAGCCCCACTTGTGGCCTGATGCTTTGTCAAAAAAAACCCCAACCCACTGCAGTATCACAAAGGTTATCTTCACTTCTTTCACAAAATAGTGCAAACAGAAGTAATTCTCCCTTCACTTCCTTAATCCAGTAACAACAAATAATCAAATAAAAACCCACAACAAAACAAAACAAAAAATAAAAAAAAAAGAATATCACTGTCAATACTTTCATGAAGACTTCTGCAAGAGTAGCTGGTCTGTGCAAGTGAAAGTGAATGAGACATCTGACATTTCCTGGTAATCCCAGCAGTGCTCTGCCAGCAGCAGCAAGCAGTAAGGAACAAGGATATCTGGGAGAGGATGAGTGCAGAGGTTCAGGAGACTGAGCTCACTACAGCACTAGAGGAGTAGAGGGGGAGCATGGCAAGAGACTCTAAGCAGCCAAAACTTGTTTATAAGGCATGATTGTCCTGAAGCTAAAACTCTGGTAAATGACCTGACGTGGTAAGGAGATGAGTCAGACATTGAAGGGGCACACAAGTGCAGCTGTTTGCCTAGGGAAAGCAGGGAAACCATCAGTTTCCTTTAGCTTCAGGGTGTACCGCCTGCCTGCATAAAGCACAGGCGTTGTCAACTATGAAAGAACATTAAAGGATGTGAGATCAACTACCTTCTGAAATCATGACTAATGGAATGTTTTGCAGAAATCAAGAGTAAGAACTACACTAAGATTATCTTGGTCAAAGGCACTGTATGTAGATAAACCTAAAAACGAAAATAAAACACAGAACAAAACAAGCAATCACAACAAAACAAGAAATGTGCCCACAAACCAACTGAAAAAGAGCATTCTTAAACTGCTCTATTACCAAAAGAAAATGTGCATTGCTTTTCAATGATACTTGCCACAGTGATGTATTTGGACTATGGTTTATCTTGAGTTAGGCTATGAGGACAGACTGGTATCTTTTCAAAGTGAGTCCCATAGCATAATAAAAATATGTACCTGGCCTCATGCATATCTCATGGGTCAGAGCATTTAAGAACCATCAGTTCTTTACTCTCAGATATAAGGAGACACAACTAACAACAACAACAACAAAATTACCCCACCTGGAGAATAACATTTGTTAAAATGAGGTGTTGGAGTTCTTGTGATGGAGAGGAAGATATGCATATTTTCTTTTCCTTGGAGTTTAAAAGCCCACTCTGCATGGCAATAATATTGCTTAGGATGAACTCTGAAAAAGGAGATGAGAGGATATACTGATTGTGTTGTGGCTGATTGTCTGCCTGTCAGAAAGGCAGATCAAAATCAGGTGTCACAAGCTGCATAAAGCAAGGCTTAGCTGTCAGGAAGCATGTTCAAATTAGGGGACACTGCTCAACCCACAGTCTGTCTGAAATCAGGGAGCTGCAAGAAGCTCCCATGACAAGGAGTTTGAGTAAGAGAGATGTGTGATATGAAACAGTTCAAAACAGTAGGAGGCTGCTTAGTAATTCATTTGAAGCTGTCTACAGCCTGTAAAAACACTGAGCAACAACTGAAAGGGCCTTGCAGTGTTGGCAAGGCACCCACTCATCTCATGGCGCTTGCCAGCTCCTGCTTATCAAGCCATTAGCTTGTTTCAAAATCCAGGTTATAGTAGCTGCAAGTTTGATCAGCACCTAAATGTCACCAGGGTCCCTGCTGCTGGTCACAACCTCATTTGTGGATTCCTGCACTGATGATGGGTGACAGCCATGCCATTTATGCTGCCACCTTTGGTAGCGTAAGAAATTAGATAAGACTGAGATATTTTACAGCATAATCTTTCAGTATTTCTTATAAAACTGGATATTTGTTGTCTAAATGATAATCATATATAAGTTTAAAAAGTGTGATCTTATTAACAATACACTTCCTGTAAGAATTGAATAATCTGAAAGAGACAGTGAACCTACCTTTGCTTTAAAGATCCATCTGCTACATTCAGCATTGTATTTCTGAGCAGTGTAAAATGCATGCATATTTGTACTGACTAGTTAACACTAGCATTTATGAACTTTATATGAACTATACTTTTTGTGAGTTATTAATTCAATTTTAAAGGCTTTTATTTTCTTGATGTGCATGAAAGTTAACAAACCATCTAGTTTGCAGTACTGAATATGTATGAAATAGTAGATGGAAGCGATATGTGCAACATCTGAAGCTCAAGCAGGAGGCTCATGTATACTGATAGGTATGGAATATTTTATAACTTTATTTGCCCTATTTACTTTATGTCAATCAATCCTGTTTTTGTTTATTTTTTTTATTTTTTTATTTTCAGGCTACATATTAGATTTACGCATTAAACTATAGAGTGAGAAACAAGAGTTCAAAAGCCAAGTTCAGCAGTCTATTTAAAGATTTCTACTCTTCAAGAGGAATCAGTCACATGAGTCACACTATAATTTAGGTGATGTCTTTAATATGACCCTAGAATCAATGCTGCCGTTGTCTTTTCATTCAGTTTATTATGAAAAAATGCTTCTTCTGTTACTACTCCTTTCTGTAATAGTTCTTCATATTTGAAAACTGACATTTAACTAGAATATTTAATCTAACTGCTTGTTGTGAAGAAGTCTTTGGAATATTAATTACATTCTGTCAATCTTGTAATGAGTTCAGTGATTCATGGCAGATAATCAAACCTAGTGTTCCTTTTTCCTTTCACACATTTTGTACAGCAATGCAAAGTCATACCAAAGGTCCATCCAGGTTCAGTATTTCATCTCTAATGGCAGCAAAGGGTTATGAAAAGAGTAAGGAGGACAAACACTGAGTTTTCTTGCCCACAATATGTTCTATGTAGGATTAAATCTTTTGGTTGTAAACAAGTAATATAATATTTAGGTATAAAAACCAAGACTTTTTTTTTAAGGAATTTGTACAAACATCATAATTTAAAAAGCTGAAAAATAAGATGGAAATGGATTTCGTTATGGAAATGGAAATAAGTTCAGTTCTGTGGAAAAAAAAACAAACTGGAGAAGAGTCCAGGAGTGCAGATGTATCACAATTATGAGCATGTTCAGCTTTGCTTGGGGTTGGAACTGATCTTACCTCCTATGCTGGTCTTCAAGGCAGTAGCCATAGAAACATGGCTCATTAGCACTATGGCTGAGACCAACAACTTTTGGGCCATCCTAACAGGAAAGTCGTACGCCTTCTCTTCACTGAAGCCAGTGCATATTTTGAGCCAGGTGAGGGAGCTGCCTTCACCATGATGGGCAGCAAATCAGTGATGGCTCCTGTGACTATGGCAACCAGGCTCACTGCAGACTGCTTCTGCTGTGATAAAGAGACAAGTAACTTCTCTCACCATCAGTCTCTGCTACTAGAAACTGAGGTCCAAGTACTATCCTCTCCTCCCCACCTTCCACTCCAATTCTACTCCTTAGAAAGGTGAGCAGGAAGAGGAGGGACTCTGTAGAAATAACCTGCATATATACTATGGTATTTACATTAAAAAGAAAGTGGAAGAGGAACCGAGAACTGTTCCTGCCTTGCTGCAATTAGTAGTCATATGGCAGAGCTAGGAGCAGTTTTTCAGCCAGGAGGAAAGAGAGCACAAAGAGCCAAGAGCACTGGCAGAAGCGGAGTCCCCTGAAGGTGGTTCTGTAGCAGCCTACATGTCTGCCTTCGTGGTTTCCAGCAACAACCACAGACATCGTTTCAGTTCAAAATGGCCTAATCTGCTGAAATTACATTTGGAATTTAACTCTTTTTAAAACTGTAGGTAACCTGGGTAAATCTGATGGCCAGAATGGCTTGACTCAGGGCTAAGGTGATCTCCCTTACATTTCCTGTGTTGATATAGATCCATCCGTTTGCCAGAAATCTGCAATTAGAGTAGGTGAAGGAGGAAAAGGTAAAATGTCAGAACATGAGCTTTCACATAGTATAAACATGCTATTTGACCTGCATTTTGTATTTCAACATTTCAGTTTTCTGAAAGCGAAAGACCTGAAAAGTAAATCATATTTTTAATGCCTGAGTAGTTCCATGGTTCAATGGAACAAGTGTGACACTGACAATCAAACATTTTGATAAACTAGCCTTAAAGAGGGCAAGCAATCTTCAATGTGTCACAGAATTTTCTAAAACATATCATCCACAGCAGCTGTAATCCACAGCACCTCTCTAGGAAGCAAGATACAATGCCTAAAAATAGAAATAACACTATTTAAAACCTTTGAGAAGATAGTGGTGGGGGGGGTTGGTTGTCTCTAAGGACCTCACAGCCCATCCTAAAACAGCTCAGATTTACAGCCATTCCACAGATCCAGTTAACTGAATGAACCAGTGCAGGAATTCCTGCGTAATATCTAATAATAATATCTTCTAGAGTGGATCAGTTAATACTGCCTGCCACAGGAGGTGTTGAAGTGTTGAAATACTTCCAAAAAAAGTATAGGAAAAGTAATTTGGGCTTTAAGAGGAAAAGAATAATAATTACCTATGCAATGCTCTTTTTCTACAGTCAGCAGAATGAAAGGATCAGTCCCTCAGACATGACATAGGTAAGGCAAGAGAAGTGAATGAAAATGTATCCAGTTTTAATTAATTTTATGCCCCAAAATGACATAGCTTAAGACAATTTTTAGAAACCACAATAACCAGCAACACACACAACACTTCTGGGGGCTGCATTCTGTATACTTGATGGTACTATGTGTTGGAACAGGGCAGGTATATTTGACAGTTCCTCTAAGAGCATTAGAAGAAATATGGAGCTTTCCCAGAGAGGGAGAGTTATTGGAAGGCATGCTTAACCAGTGACACAGAGCAAATAGTATCAAAGTGGGATACACAGAGAATTCAGACTAATCTTCAAGAAGTGCAGGTGGACACCAAGTTAGGAAAAAGATTAGGCATATACCACAATCAAATGTCACCGCTGTTGCAGATCTAAAATTGCAGGTAGGAAAAGCCCAGAGGGAGATTACAGTAAACAACCACAATGTTGGCTACATTTGTCGTCTGTTAGCAGTGTTCAGCTTCCACAGGCTGCATCCATCCTTTTGACTCATGTTTTAACTTGCAGGTGTGTACCTTTCAGAGGGCACAGTCTTGGACTCATTTGCTGTTATTCCCATCTCCTTCTGATGTACACGGGTATGCTCCAATGCCTAGAAAGACTCAACCTCTTCCTAAGGTTTTCCTAGTTGAGTTTGATCGAACTTAATACTGATAGATAGCTACCTACATGGAAAAAGAATAAATAGAAACAAGTAGGATAATTTTGCAGTGAGTGTTGGAACGTCAGTTTAGAGAACAATGAAGAGAAAATAAGTTTAGAAGCACCTAATTACATGATAACATTATTAGATTTTTCTAAGACTACATGCATACAGTGCAGTTCAGCAATATTAGGGGACTTACAGATGCAGCACTTCACAATTAAAGGACCTTCTGCTGCTACATTGACAATTTTTTGCCTTCTTTTGGCATTAAGTATTAAAAAGACATGCTACATAGCTGGAAAGGTCTGCAAGTAATTTTCAGTGCTATGAAGTTCTCTGAAGTTCTCTGAAAATGTGTCATTTCTTGACTGTGACTTTACTTTTTCAACTTGTTCCACAGTAATAATGCAGCATATATTGTGCAGGTGAAAGGCCTAAGGGCATGAGGTATTCTAGCAATGATTTTTTATCTGAAGAGATCTGAAAATACTTTCACTGCTGTGAATTTAATTTTTATAAATACATCAGGATTCTCAAATTGTGTCTCCATAAAATAATAACGCAACCTTGGCACCAAGGGAGTTGAGCAGAGGCACTAAATTTCTATTAATACTATTCTGATAGAGAGTATCTACTTATTTTGCAGTTGGTGATTTGTCACTATTCACATGAACTTAATTTGAATCGATGAGACACAGGGAATTTGATGTGATATGTCAGTTTATTCCGTTATCGACTGTTGAATACAATTACTTGACAAAATATGTAAAATGCACCAAAACAAAATAAACTGAAAATTTCAGATCGTCAGCTCCAAAAATAATAATAATGATTTAAAAAAAAAAAAAAAATCAAAGAGGGTAATAAGCAACCACGTGACAAAAGTACTTCTTGGGTTCTAACACGACCAAGGAATGCATTAATATAAACATCAAGAGTCCACTTAAAACCTTTGTGATATTCTGAATTTAAGAAATAAAAGCTACAAAAACTGCAATCCTTCAAAAAGCAAATAATAACAACAGCAATAAAAATAACAGCAATAACAATAACAACAATAACAATGAAATCCAACCATGTTTCAAATGATATGTTAAACATATAAAGTGAGATAGGGAGCTACAAAAACCTGCCTGTTTCTTCCAAAAAGAATCTCATGAGAACACTTTAAAGAAAAGGGCACAATTCACTTCAATTCCCAGACCACATTTCAGATTCAAGGAAAAGTTTCTGCTTTTCCTTGCAACAACAACAAAAAATTGAATTTATGTTTCCTTGGTACTTCTCACATTGCCTGAACCCGTCTAATCAGGTAGTTCCTCCAGATTTTTCCAGTGTTTCCTATCCAAATTTTGCACAGAGGACTCTGAGATTAAGAAAATCGACTACTCTCAGAAAAAAAAGAAATTACAAGTACTGCAATAGTTCTTCTCATTCAGACATCACTGAATGCACGAGAAAGCAAACAACACAGAGTATTTAGCCACTCAGATCAGTCACTGTTCTTATTCCACAGTGAAAAGTTGTGCAAATATTTTAGACTGTGAATTGTTTCCCATCTGGAAATGGAACATTTGCTGTTCATAGGAAATTGATTGATTAGTTGAGCCAACTAGCAGATCACCTAAGCCACATGGTGTTTTTCTGTTTGAATGAACCTGATTAAGATAAGAAATTTACTGCCTTTTTATAATATTACCTGCAACTATTTGCATTCACAACCTGTATCCATGAGTAAAACAAAAAATTGTTTGACATATCATCCATAGAGGCATTCTATGGTTCCTTCTATGATTGTTCAATCATTCACTGACATAGTTTTGCCTTCTGCTAATGGTTTGTGAGCAGATACATATTCCTCAAATGCCTGAGTGCAACTAAAGAAGAGAACTATCACTCTAGATGAAAGCCAATATCCACAAGACCTAGAGAATTCTACCACTAACAGTAGTCAGTAGCAGGTATGCACAAAGTGTAATAAGAAGAAATGGCCTTCCTGCCAAGCTCTCCAAGGATCAATTAAGCAGTGATATACAGATTTTGTGAGCTAGGAAGATACTCAAAGTAGTATCTTTTCCCTGCTCTTCCTGACAAGTTGACCAAGTCACAACAGATTATATACAACACTTTCTTGCCTCAGGCTGAGCACCTCTGAGATGCAGCTTATGGAAAATAGGATGCAAGAGTAGAATGCTTTTTAAAGCCTCCAGCACATATAGAGCTTATGTGGTAGCATTCCATAAGTACTAAGCTAAAAAAAGATTTTCTCAGAGTCCAGGGATACCTATAGATGGTTAAAAAAACCAAGACCTTTTTCCTTCAGTGTAGAAAGAACAGAAATCAGATCTCCGCTCCGTATGATCCAAAAGTAAGCCAGAACCATAACTCAAGTATTCTTTCTTCACCGCTCTTTTCTCTTTTTGTAGACCAGTTTTCCACATAAAAGTTGAAATAAAACAATAAGCACCACTGGGAGGAACAGTTGCACTTTTTGTTTTTCCTCTAACTGTGCTTGAAAGATTGATTACCTTAGAGTAGCTACTGACCTTAACGGGTATAAATATTTTATTAATTTTCAGACATAAAAATTTAAAAAACATACTACTACTAGTTTAAAAAAAACACAAATGTAACCAAAAAACCTACTTCCACTGACATGTCAGATTTATCAAATTCAATATGTCTGCAAGCAACTGCATAAATCATTGAAGAAATAGGTTATTTTCTCCTTAAAACTTATGAGTGATTTTCACAGAGTGAAGGTAAGTGGTGGAATTCTGTGCAGGAGAACATCCGGGATGCTGAAAGTGGGAAAGAAACCTATTAAGTACACAAACACTCTCTAAGCCTCTTACTTGAAGTACTTGTATTTCAGTAGTGGGAGACTAAATAGTGAAAAAATCCTTTTTCTTTCCTTCTGCTGTAGGAATTCACTGTCAGAACTAAGGTTTGAGCTGAGCAAGTGCTTCTCCTGGTTCATTAATGTCTTCTTCCGTAGGTCTGTGATTTTCTTCTGTTGGTAGAAAATTGAAGTGCAACAAACTGCAACCTACAAAATTAATATTCTTCGTATATCTGCATTCCTATAGGGCAGGGTCAAACATTTCCCTCTGCACTACTCTAGGGTCCAAATATTACAAATGGAGGCTACATCACATTATCTACTTACTTTACTACTCTACTTACTTACTTTACTACCCTATTTAGTACCCTAAACCTGGCAACATACTCAAATAAAGACTGAATTCAAACGTGTATGAAGGTTTCCTAATTTAGAAATTGCAAATTACATATAATCATTCTTTTAAAATTGCACATTCAGAAAGTGCTTGAAGTAAGAATGCACACATTGAGAATGTTGACACCTCTTAAAAAGCCCTAGAAAATCCACTGATTTCTGAGACTGTAAAGAAGATAGAAGTTCTCAAACACGTTGCTAATTTCAGAATCTAGTCATACAAATAAACTGTGACAGTTTTCAAATGTTTTCATTCATAAGTTACCTAGGTACTTGCAGTATGCAGGAACAGAATCCAAGCATTTTTGTTATACTTTGTTTGCTTTCCAGATGCATCAACTGCCAAATTGATGCTGTATTGTAAGAGGTTCATATTTTCTTTCCCGTTTAAGATAGATGGAGTTCCATAGAGGGTTTATTTAATTTTCAATGCGATATAAGATTAAGAAAGGCTTCTCCATTTCAAGAAAATAATAGCATTGATTTGAAAATGTGCCTAGTACAGATGGTGATCACATTGATATAATTGCTTCAGAGTTACCAAATAAATTGCAGTCTCTGACTGTAATGTTTGATCAAAACTACACTGACATTCAAATGCTGAATTTCCTTGCCAGTATTGGCTCCTACAATACTTATTTGAGCTCAACCACCATCTTACAGATTTTTATAATTGTTTTGAGACTTGTTTGGAGCAAAGTAAGATATCACAAATGTAAAGCTATCAGAAATTCTTTTCATAGGAGTACATCAAACATGCCAGCCTCTTCAACTGATTGTTGTAATGAATTTCAGATTCTGGAGAACAAAATGACACATGATCATATCTACTTACTAAATCTAAAAATGTCATTCACAATATTAGGTGCTTTGTTATGTAGAAGTCCAGGAGATTCTGCAGAGACAGTCCTGTACTACCAGATATTATTTTAGACTCTTGGGACATTGTGGATTCTATCATTCAGTGATAAATCATGATTTTTTCCTCCAAATTATCCAACAAATTCTCCTGCAGTATTACAGACATGAGATAACATTGAAACAGTTTTCTTCCCTGCAGTTTCCCTCTATTTTCACCCTTGCCTCGTTTCACTATATTTCCTGAGGAACCACATTTCTCTCTGCAAATAAACATATATTGCATTTCATTGTTATAAAGTAACTATTTAAAAAATGATGAATGTTTAGTTACAGTGGGTTCTAATTAATTCATACACTTTAATATACTTTTATATTTAAACCTAAACAAAATACATGTTTTTGTGCTATATCTATTTTCACTCATTCTGGAGATAATTATCAGGGTCAGATGTGGGTAAAAGACAATCTTAAAGTTTTATAACTAATGTGCTTTATTTCATTCTAATCATCAAAAAGAGTTAAAATGATCACAGAAATCCTAATCATCTCTCCTTCTTATGATGGTATTTACTTTCCTACTGCACTATTATCCTTTAGGCAAATAATTTCATGGACTTATGCACAAGTCCTTTTCCCTTAAAGGTATAGTTAATTTAAACACCCACAAGCTTTGTGTATAGTTACCATTGTT
This sequence comes from Phasianus colchicus, assembly GCF_987193195.1. NCBI lineage: Eukaryota > Metazoa > Chordata > Aves > Galliformes > Phasianidae > Phasianus > Phasianus colchicus. The sequence goes on from NC_143476.1 coordinate 77,291,885, forward strand.
CCTTTTATTGTGCATTAGTTTGCTCTGCCAACATTCAGTCTAATCTGTCATTCTGCCTCCCAGGCACATTGCCTTGTTATGCTCCTTTTGAGTTCTTCATAGCCTCCTCTTCTCCCCCATTCACAAGTGATTCCAGGTCATCTTTTTATAAGAGCTAAATGTTAAACAAATAGTTGGTGGAGAGGAGATGGAGAAAAGGGTGGTTCGTGTCCCTGATAATTTTTAAGTTTAACATTGGACAGTATGAAGAAAATGTTGTTTTTCAGGTCAGATTTGTAATCACAGTTTAGGATTAAAGCTGGCCTGATGTGTATGTGCAGTTCTGTCCTATTTCAGATACTTCTACCTGATTCTAGATGTTATTCCTGCTCACTTGAGATTCAGCAACAAGCATGAGCAGCATGCTGGTAGTGATGGAGTCTCTAGGTGTCTTGGATATGGTCCCCTGCCACTTCATAGAATCATAGAATCATTAAAGTTGGAAACGACCTCTAAGTTCTTCTAGTCCACCTGTCAACACAATATCACTATGCCCTCTAGATCACATCCCTGAGTGGCAGATCTATACGTTTTTTGAACACCTCCAGAGATGACGACTTCACCTCTTCCCTGGGCAGCCTGTGTCAGTGTCTGACCACTCAACTGGAGAAGAAATTTTTCCTCATATTCTATCTTAACCTCCACTGGCACAACTTAAGGTCATTATATCTCATTGCTGTGAGAAGAGGTGGATCCCCACCTTGCTGCAACATTTTTTTAGGTAGTTACAGAGAGCAGTAAGGTCTCCCCAGGCCTACTCTTTTCTAGACTGTACAGTCCAGTTCTCTCAGCTGCTCCTCATAAGACTTGTGCTCCAAACCCCTCACCAGTTTCATTGCCCTTCTCTAGACACATTCCAGGGTCTCAAAGTCTTTCTTCTAGTGAGATGTCCAAAACTGAACACAGTACTCAAGGTGCGGCCTCCCCAGAGCTGAGTACAGGGGGATGATCTCCTCCCTGCTCCTGCTGGCCACACCATTTCTGATATGAGCCAGGATGCCATTGGCCTTCTTGGCCACACAGGCACACTGCTGGTTTGTGTTCAGCTGAGCATTGACCAACACCTGCAGATCCTTTTTCTCTGTGCAGCTTTCCAGTCACTCTGCCACAGCAGTCACATCTCTGAAACCAGACATGTTTCTATCATGCAGCAACATTCTAAAAACCTCCTCCAAGAAGACTGCATCCTTTAATTGATGAAGATCTTTATAAAATATAGGAAGACAGCCATGATTTGCACATAACATTTAATATATTGGAAAGCACCTGTGTACATTAGATTGTTGATCTAAACTACAGTATTTGAACTTTCACAACTTTAGCAGCTACTGAGAAGTCTGTCAAATGTCTAGAATTTTGGATTTATAGAAGATCCTGTTTGTCTTTTCTTTGTAATTATAAATGCTGCCACTTTATGGTTCTGTAGGCCCTTCTTTGCTCTGGCCTCTGGAATGCTGGATTTTATTTTATATTCCATGCTTCTTTCAGATATCCGTTTTTACTTAGAAGCTATATATATAAGTTATATATATATATATATATATATATGTTATATATATAACATCCTGATTTAGCAATCTGCTGTGTCTCTCCGTTTACTGGAAGCCGCTGGTAAAATAATTTGCTTATGTGTGGTCCCTTGTTTTAGTCCCTTCCATCTTTCTTCATATTCGAACTCCTGGATCATCTTTTATATTTTACACTAATTTCTGGGACAAGCACTGAGCACCCAGACCAATAGATTTTAGAGGCAGGGCAGACCTAGAGACAAAGCCCTGAAGGTCAAAGTGATACAGAAGTCTGCTTACCTTCTGTAAGCACCAGGACATACCTTAGAGGGCCTTCTGGAATAGGCTGCCCTGCCAGAATAAATCCCCCAACTTGCTCCCACACTATTTGGCTAAGGAAGGGAATGGGGGCTGAGTTATGTAGTGATTGCATGAAGGGTGGACGAGAATGCCAGCCATCCGTTCTCTGAAGGGACAGTAATAAGTGAAGATGCTTGTGCCAGCTGAACTTACTGGATTGTACCCATAAATTAGTAAGACCCTGCAGCTGGTCTAAGTCATTTAATTCTTTCGCCTCTAGCACTTTTGTGCTGATTTGTATCTGCTATGATTCTCCAGTATATTTTGAATCATAGAATTGAATAGCTGGAAAAAGAGGATTGAGTAAGTGCTGATGATTATGCTTATGGTTATTGTTTAGTTGTGTGAAACTCTGCGAAAACATTTCACGAATGAGTCAGGATTAATTATATTTAAATTATATATTTTGTGGCTAATTGATTTTTTCATTGTTTTATCCTTCCAGCATTCCTTTATGAGAGTTTAAGAGACAAGAACTTGCTGTCAAGCCTAGGAAGGAAAAGGGCTATTCATCTGCTCCCACCATATCAGAATGGACAAGAATGCGGAGTAGATCATCCTAAGCAGTGAAAGAAAAGAAGCGGTGAACATTTTCTTGACCCTACAGTATATCACAGATTGGGAGAGCTATGTGTGGGAAAATCCAAACACCCAAGCCTTGCTGAGATGATGGAACAACCTTATTTACGGCTTCACGGTGTCTGATATTGTCTTTTCTTGGTACTGCCTGTAATCACGATTAGCACAAAGCAACTTAAACCTACTGTTTTTCTAACAGAAAATGTGGGTTTTTTTGATGAATAAAATAAGGTTGGTTTTTTTTTTTTTTTCCTAGCTCCTGTTTCTCTGTTTCTAACACTTTGCAAATTCCTGGGATGATTTTATTTATTTATATTAAGTATATGTCCATTATTGTTACCTTTTCCTTTAAAAATACACAAACCACTATGATCTGTTTTCCTAGTAACACCGTGTTAGTTCGTGGCACTGATGATACTAATAACACAGAATTTTGCCCCTCGTATAAAGATCAAACTGGAGTTAGCACAGGCTTGAGCAGCAACTTCTTCTGTTTCTATCTGCCTGCCGGACTTCTAGTGTTCTGTAGAACTCATCTGGCAGACAGGTTGATGTTCCAGGTCTCCTGTCAGTAAAACAGGGTTCAGCCCACTGGCTGCAGTTGTAGTGAGTAGCATTCTGTACGTAGGCTCTGTGCCCTCAAAGTCAATTGTGTAGCAGCATCCTGTTTCAAGGTCAGCTCTGTGGTGATAACATACAAGGAACAACTGCTTTTCATTTATGGCTACAACAGAACTGTGACTTCAGATGTGGTCCTCACTGCAGGCAATGCAACCAAGCAAGCTCCATTTCTCAGCAAGTTTGATCTGTGTTCTGTAATAAACCTAGGGAATATCAGATCTCAAATCAAGAAAAGACGTCAGAGACTGTATGTGACTAATGGTGCTTGAACTGTAATGAAAGTGTTTAATGTTAATGAGCAAATTAATCTCAATTTTAATTACTAAATCTTCTCCTCCAGTAAATAATCAAAAACTACAGCTGGCCTAGACATTTTGGAGCAATAACAAACTGATGAGCATATCACAAAGTCTTTTTCATAGCATATAAAAACATACATGAAACACTTGCAACTGCAAGCTAAATAAATATTGTTCCCATAAAATTGATATATATAGACACATATTTACATTGGTAATATATATAGGCATATAGACAATGTAGAAAAATTTAGATGAAAAATGTAGAAAATAGATGTCAGACAAAAATCATTATAACTCTGCATTTACATTTCCATTTGTTTGCACAAATGCATCCATTTTAATATAGATATACACTTACATCTGAATATCAGTAGGCATAGATATCTCTGTATATCTGGAATATATCACATTTATTCTGGAATAAAACACTTCAGTTCAAAACAGAACATGCCAAAACACCTACATAGTGAAAAGTCAATGAAGAAAATGCATCATACTTTGGATTTGAACAGAATGTTTTATTTCAATGGGAAGCTTGTTCTTAATATTTAATAAAATATTAATTTTTCTAAAATTACGAATACAGCATGTTCCCAAATGCTAAACAGTATTTTGTTCTCCACCTCCAAAACTTGGCTTCACTGAGCATTTTGAAATCAACAGAATCATCTCTGTTTCATGCTAGTGTATTTTCATGAATATTCATTTGGTAATCATTGTTGTACATGGCTGAAAACAAAAAATCCAAGAGATCTAGGAGGCCAGATGAATCTTTCAGTAAATGAGTTCAGACACAAGCCAATCCAACCACTACAAAATTATTTAAGGGATGAAATGATCTGATTCAAAGTTACAAAACAAGTAGAATTCCATAGTCTTGGAGGTTTTTTGTTTGTTTTCCTGTCAGAGATCTCAGCCTGTAGCTCACTATGTTAGTGACCTGCTGTGAACTTACTAGTAGACTGATAAAAATCAGTCAAAGCAGTGATATGCCCACTCTGCTTGAGGCTGCGTATACAAATGTCTTTAATAAGCAGAGGCTCATGCCATGCCTGGCCAAGGCAATTTGGAGTTTAAGAGATTTGATTAGCACTTACTGAGAGAATCACAGGCAGGTTTTGGAATGTAGAGAGAGACCCTGAGAAAAGATGACATACACTTACATCAGTAAAAGTGCTTTCAGTATTTAGCTTATTTAGCTCTCTATTTACCTTAGAGAGGTATCTGTCCTGGAGGTGTGTACATAACCTCCTTGCCAGCTAAATAAGCAACACTATCTACAGCATGATATACTTGCAGATCAAGTGAGTGAGCTGCAGGAGCTCTGTCAAATCAATAAGAGTGCAAGACAGCTTCTAAGAAGTTGCACAAACATTCTGCACTCAGGACGTTGGGTGGCTTTTCAAGAAAGACCAGAAAGATGTTGTTTTTAGAGAAGCAGCTATCGCTATTGTCAGGTATGCTTGCTGATCTTGAAAAATATCACATAGCCTTAGGAGTTAGGAGGGAGAGGACATACCAACAACTATGATGAAGAAACAGAATTCTGGGAAAAGCAGTGTTCGTCACATACAGGAAAGTGGCTATGGTCTTCTGGGAGGATGAGAAGCTTTGCTTATAGCAATTACTCTGTCTGCTAAAATCTAAGTTTTTTAGGATACCAAGTCAGAATCCTACTTATTATTCTCTTGTAGGCACAGTCTTGCTTTTGAGCTTTCACAGTATTAAATCAGTAACCAAGTGTTATCAAGTTCTGCTCAGTCCCTTTCAGTCCTGGATAGTTCCCACATATTTTGTCTCTGAAGTATGGCTGTTGACTCTGAAGTCTTTCACCTATGTAATTACCAGCCAAGCTGCCATACTACACAAGTATGCTCATTTGTTCACTCACCATGAATGGTCTCTCCTTGGCCTCTTTTGGAAGACTGTAATGTACCCTAGGATTCAACGTGTGTAACCATCACTTACAAAGGTGAGGGGAAGGGGAAGGGGGAAGGGGGAAGGGGGAAGGGGAGGGAAGGGGAGGGGAGGGGAAGGGAAGGGAGGGGAGGGGAAGGGAGGGGAAGGGGGAAGGGGAGGGAAAAGGAAAGGGGAAAGGAAGGAAAGGAAAGGAAAGGAAAGGAAAGGAAAGGAAAGGAAAGGAAAGGAAAGGAAAGGAAAGGAAAGGAAAGGAAAGGAAAGGAAAGGAAAGGAAAGGAAAGGAAAGGAAAGGAAAGGAAAGGAAAGGAAAGGAAAGGAAAGGAAAGGAAAGGAAAGGAAAGGAAAGGAAAGGAAAGGAAAGGAAAGGAAAGGAAAGGAAAGGAAAGGAAAGGAAAGGAAAGGAAAGGAAAGTACTGTTCATTACATGAAAAAAACAGAGAGAAAAGATAAGATTTGCAACATTGGCTGCATGAATATGCATATAATATTCATGAAAGATGAGCAGTGGGCAGAGAGATAAAGGTGTTTTGCACAGTAACACTTACCAATACTTAAACTTACCTAAATTCTTAATCCTTACCTTTAGGACCTAAATTCCTAAATAGCTTTTACTAAAACTTGAAGCCAGCTACAGTCAAAATACAAATTGATCGAGTCTTTAGAGTCTTGAGGTTCTTCTGAAAAGGGTTACTGTATTTAGGGCATCAGTTGCTGGCATAAGGCAGCTGCTATCCAATGCCTAAACTAATGTTCTATCAGCTCATATTTTTGTTGGAGAGGTCTCCGCTTCTCTGTCCTATTTCACATGTCAAAAAAACATTTTTATTCTAAGGCTGAAAATTGGAAACAAAGAAAAACCAAGAGGAATCACAAATAAAAGGCAAACTAAAAGCTTTATCACTACTAAGTGAGACTGACATTTTGAAGTGGAGAAACAGTTATGGAATACATAAAAAATCTTCCCAGCCCATGCAAGACATTGTTCATGGTCTAGAACCCTACTCTGACTACAGATTTTAACATTTTTATAAAGAAAGCTAGTTACTTAAGTTGTGTGTATATGCAAGCATCCCAGATCACTTCCCTTCAGGACTGAATCTCTCCCTATCAGTGTCCTCAACAGTTCAAAGTCCAACCTCTGGAACTCCAGGGTAACAGTTTTGCTGGCCCCCTTCCTGACTTCACCAAGAATTGAGAACTCTACCATTTTATTGTCACTCTGTCCAAGACAGCTCCTGACCAGTCCTTCTCCTCTATCCTTACAATGGAATCTGTTCTTACAATATGAATTGTCAAAAAAGCAGATGAAGTAAGCTAAAGAAGTAAGAGGTATTAGGTAAAGAGGTAAGAGGTAAAAGGTATTAAGAACCTCTAAATGCTGGTGGTACTGCATAGAGAAAAGTGCTTTCACCAAGTATTCTTCAGCAGCCTCTTGCAATGTAGAGGGTGAAATAAGGTTAGACACAATGTTAAGAGAATCAAATAGAAAAAACTTGGCTTTCAGATGTCTTAAACTTGAGCCCAAATTTGCTAACATCTATTCATAAAGACAAAAACTTCAGTGGAATTTCACAGCATTCAGCAAATGCAAATGTAAAGCAAGCATTACTCAAATTTAGACTGACACAAGTAACAGAATCTGGCTGCAGATAAAGTTTGTAGGACTTTTTCACTAACCTACAGTGGTTTTCTCTAAACCCATTTCAAAATCAAGTGTGACAAGAAACAGCTGAGAAGGAAGCGTAAAAAGCTTTACATTATCTGATATGACTGCAAAAACGGGGCAAAGTTTAGGTCAGACAACTCCTTCTATTGTTACAAATGCTTTCTGCAACTACAGTAATTAATACAAAAAAAAAAAAAAAAAAGAGAAATATCAACAAAGTGAGCATGGAGAAAAGAATGCTGGATGGAAAACAGCTTAAACCTGTTATTTGTTTGGATACAAATTTTCTAAAAAACTTTCCAAATTTAAAACAAATTTAAGAAAGACTGAGCAAGGATAGCTGTTACAAGTCAATGTCATGTTATAACAAAACACTAAGTAATGTATTGACAAGTGTGAAGTTCAGACCTCATTTTTAATGCAGTCTCCAGTTGCACATGGTATTTTGATTATAGGAGCCCAATTTCATAATCATTCCTTCCATAAAGTCTACTTATACTGAAATTTTCACTCAGTTGTGGGGAAAACGCAGGTATTTGGTAATAAAAACAGTTGTCTGAATTGAATTAAAATAATCTCTCTGACAACTGCTAGAAACTGTTTTAATTAGAGACTGAAATTTTGCTAAGCCAAAACTTATGTAACATTTCTACAGGTAAAGAAATGAAGTGGGAAATGGCAAGCGTATGAAAAACAGTAAGGTGAATATTAAACATGAGGAGCTGAAAATTTTAAATATCCAAACTCCTAAATTAGATTAGAAGAGTCTTGGCTACTGACAGTTTCCATGAAGTCAAGGTCAGAATAAAGATGGAGCAATGAGTAGGTATGGCCAAAGACCAAGCAAGCATTGATTAGTCAACCATTTTACCATTTTACATAAGCTCTACGTCAAGCAGAGTCTGAACCTATTATTCTTAAAGGAATGCTAAATCACTCATCTGTTGTAGTAACCTAGTTTATGTAGTTAAACTCTGTAAGAGTAACTAGAGACCATGTCATATGCAAAATGCAGCAAACAATGAGAGACTGATTAATTCTGGAGCTGCTTAAACCCAAAGCACTAAGTGCCTTATAATATTTTGCATTTTTAGAGTTGTTATATGACTTATGAAAAAAAGAATTAGCACACATTAAAAGACAGTAGTGCTTAATTGTTGTACACAAGTGAGAACTTTTAAAATTTATCTAAGGAAGATATTGTGGGATAAAACCTTTCTAATGCTGTAAAGCTATACTAACCTATTATTTGAGAGCTTAATAATATACTAAATAATTGCCTTTATGTGGATTTAATATAGCATGTAAGCTCCTATTCTATATGTCATGTCCTTCATGAAATTTGTAAAAAAACTTTGGTCTTGCAGGAAGTCTGGGTCCTCAAAATCATAATCATCAGAATCATAGAATCACAGGCCTGGCTGAAAAGGACCACAATGATCATCTAGTTTCAACCCCCCTGCTATGTGCAGAGTTGCCAACCACTAGACCAAGTTGCCCAGAGCCACATCCAGCCTGGCTGGATGTCCCTAAAGTGTGGGACATGTAGGATCTCAAATGAACATTAATCAAATAATCTATTACAAACAAAATCTGAGCTACTAGAAAGATGTTTTCATCCTATGTTTAACTGATAGTCATATCTATAATTCTCATTTTATTTAAGCCTTGTCATAATGAAAATTATACACTTCATTCTACATGAAAATCTGTTTTGGAGGTTTTATTTTAAACTATTACCTTCAGGATTGGTAGAGAAAAACTATATAGGTGTCAAGTTAACTCCACAGCTCTTTTTTGTTCTTTCTGGGAAGTAATCAGGACTCCGGTTGATTCCTTACAGTTAACCAAATTGCTTTAGCTTCTAGGAATCCTGTCACATGCTACTGGAGCTTATCCAAAATGTTCCTTCTGCCTTTGCAGATGGCAGAGCACAAGCTGCACTTGACTGCACAGAATCCATAAGAACATAAGGGGACATCCCCGAGCAGAGCCTCATGAAAAGTAACGCTGTTATTTCCATTCTGAAATGCTTTCAACCCTAAATCCAGATAGATTATAGACTTCTGATTGCTTTTTAGCTTATAGGTGGCAACACCAGCAATCTAACAGAGAGACATTCCCAGTTGCTTGGAAACAGCCATCAAGACAGAAATTGTATTGGAATTGCCAATGTAAAAGAACTTGCTGATTTTTGTAGATAACAATTGAGTATGCTGGGATGTTGATCTAGAGACACAACTCTTGAATACATTTCTCAGCCACATAACTTTGGGATTTTTTTTTTTTTTTTTTTAATATTATTCAGTAATTTTCATAGAAGAGGATCAAATAACTATGGTGATATCTGTTGTTTTCAATGGATATAGCCAGACTGACATAGATCTTCAAAACTTACATACTTCTGCCACCCTCTGGAACACATTCACTGATGGCACCACTACTAGCTCTAACCAACCCCTTCTTTTGCATTTCAGCCATATTTGTATAATGAGCGTATCCAGCACTCCTTATGCCTCAGGCTTTTAGGATTGCAGTATAGACTAACTGACTCTCCTCCTGCAGAGGCAGCAAGCATCAAAAGCTCAGCTCCAAACCAGCTCATCTGAGATCCTCATCTGAGACAGCGGGATATTCAGCATTTCTCCTAAAAGGAATTATACAGCCAGAAACAGGTGCTGCTGAAGGAAAAACAGGTTGTACTGCCCTTCCTGCTCCCCATCTGGGTGTTCTCTACTGGACAGAAAATAATAGCAGAAATTGTCTCATTATACAGCATGAAACAGAATATACTATTAACAGAAAAAAAAAAAGACAAAATTTCCAGTTGCAGCTCTACCATTCCACATCCCTAGACTGCCTCTGTTCCACTGAATTAAAACTACTGTAGTTTAGGATTACAGGATTAGAAATAGATGCTGCATGCCTCTACATCTGAGCTAGTTAAGACAAATTGTCGTGCCTGAGTGTGAACAACTATTTCTCTCATTGTGTGAACATTATTTCTCTCATTTAAGTGAACAAGTACACCTAGTCCAATACAAGAAAATAAAACACCACTAATCCAAGGTGCAGATTTTATCTCAGACCCCAGCCTAGCAGCTGATAGGAGCAGAGAATCAGACGTTCATGTTACAATGAAAGCAAACTACATCTCTCAGTGCTTTCATCATGTGAATGAAAAAATGTAAAAAACATACAAACATTTCTGTCTTGTAAAATTGTATACTAAAACAAAACTCATTTTTAAAACAATATAGGAAAATTCAGAAACAAATTGAAATTATGAAATAATGACACGTTTTTGTCAATTTTTCTAAAGCAATGCTTTGTGCATTAGCACCTGATAATGATGTTTCAAAACTAATCATGACTTTTTCAAGTATGGTTTTTGTTTATTTGTTTGTTTGTCTTTAAATGGAGCTTTCATGTAAATCATGTTATTGGTAGTACCAGCAAGGTAGTATTCTCAAGTCTAGCATATAAATATTTTTTATGTTACTGTCTGTGCTGGAAAGGCAAAGGTATTTCAAAACAATAAAGGCAGTAGCAGATTCTTGCTTAGCTGTATTAGCACATCCAAAAGTAATGTGTATTTCAGTATGGAACTCCAGCTGTTTCACTATCATGACCTTATTTCATCAGGTGAAGCTTAACACACACCCAGTGGCTGAGGCCAGGCTTTGTGAGTAGTGAGGGCTTTCTGCCTACCACAACTCAGGCAATGTCCCCCAGCTGTACACTGTGGCTGCAGCCGTCTTCCAAGGCATCAGATGAGGTATTACAAGAAGTTTTCAGTATCAACAGCACAGAGACCACCATTCACGAAGCAATGTGCAGAACACATGCACATAATGGCACGGCACGTAGGCCGCAGTTTCAGTGTATGCCAATCCAATACATTCAGATTTGCAGCCTTGCTGTCCAAGCAGATTCACTTGTTCATGAGAAATACCTACAGTCAGTAGTTCATTAGACCTTTCTGCACCAGCAAAGTAAGCTTTCTGAAGACATGAAACGAGCCAAAGTAATTGGAAACTATGCAGATAACATGATAACCCTTATCTAAACAACTGGATTGTGAGAAAACATGATGCCACTTCAGGTTCACTTTAACAGTATCTATTACCGGTGCAGGCAGAAGACTAGAGAAAAGGCCAGGGTAACATTTACTCCAAGAAAACACAATATCTTTTGATAGAGATCCTCAGATTTCTCCTCAGATGCTGAGACTGAGAAACACAAATTAGACATGTAAACTCAGTCATAAGGAGATAATGAGTTCTATCAATAAAAATTACACGTCTGCCTTGGAGCTGATAATCTTGCACCACACAGAGCAGGTAGGGACTGAGCTGAATTTCTTCCTGCTACAGCAGAGAGCTCAAGTTTGAGGCACTGCTGTAAATAGAGCACAGATTTCCTTATGTTGACCTATGGAATGTGTAGCTAAAATAGGTTTTACTGTACAGTAGATTTGTACTCTGAATGCTTTCTTTGATTCTGATATTCTCAGAGAGCAATTGCTCTTTATAGATGTATTACGGACAAACTTATCCACCTTTACACACAATCAGTTTCATTTTTTAACAACAACATCAAAATTAGCTTTCTCCCAAGACAGAAGCAACTGAAACCAATTCAAAATTCTGCTCACAGCAGGTCTTCAAACTGAAGTATTTACTACTGAGAGCCAAGAGCACTGAGACATGTGCAGAACCCACTATGGAGAGGAAAGTGACTGAAGTTGGTCCAGAGGGTGCATGTATGCTCTGCAGCAGAGTGGCAAGGCTGTAACTGAAATATCAGAAACAAAAACCAAAACAAAACAAATGAACAAACAAACAAACAAACAAACAAAACCCTGGAAAAATAGTAACCCTTAAATATTTCAAAAAAAATTATTTGGACTCAGATCCTTCAGACATATTTTTCTACATATTTTCTGACCTGATAGGTTCCGTTTTATGAAGCCCCCCCCACTCCATCCTAAATTGTCCATTTCAGACACCTTACATGTTTAACCAAAGACTCTCTGACCTTCTAAAAAATTAAAATAAAAAAAAGAATTAAAAAAGAAACCCTTGAAGTTGTGTCTCTTATATGCACCTAGGCACCTCTCACTCCTAGAAGATCTTCTCCAGCCCCAAGTTGATTTTCCCTCTCTCATAAGTTTATTTATTTATCCTGAGTGAGAAGGTAAGTTGCCACAGAATGCAGTTCATTTCATTTCTACTTTAGATTTATCACACCATGCAGCATAGGTGCAGAGTGCCAACGCTTTTCAGAAGTACTGGATTCATTATAGGTGAAGACTACAAAGATATCCTGTGTGCTCTGAAGCTGTCAAGGAGCTTCAACTGAGCACAGAACTCACAAGGGCATAAAATTCTCCAATTCTGCTCAAATTTCTAAGCAGAGAAAAATCCAAGGAACACAAAATGTGACAATCATTCACCAGAAAGGCTGCATGTTACTCTTAGAACAGATTGGGCTGAGTGGTGGGTTTTTCTGCTTGTTTGTTTTCCAAATATTATTTAGGGAAGATATGAGGACAATTGCCACAGTATGATCTTTGGCATCCCAGCTTATTTTTTAATAACCAAGATTTCCATATGCAATAATATGAAGCAGTTATGTAGGCTGTCTCCATTCAGTATTCAACATACTTAGAGCACCATAATCTGCAGTAACCACTCTATGCTTTAAATAATATTTCAAACATGCTACTAAACCAGCATTGTTTGCGTAGTGACTGAAACTTTGCAGATAACATGGTAATGGTCTATCTGCAACTAACATAGAAAAGTTTTGAACTGTAAATATATTTATTGTATTCAACACACTGGTTAGTGATGGATTTTTCTTTCAAAAAGCTTACTTCTCCCTGCTTACAGTAAAAATCATTCATGCAAGTCTGAGGTCACATTGTACTAAATGTAATCCTTGTTTACCTTGAAATCTGCATTAACTACATTACCAAATAGATTCTAATTCTCACTAATTAATAGAGGAATCACTTTCAGATTAGTATGCTTTTAAATTTAACTGTTTGTTCTAGAAAAAAGCAACAAGCTAGCAGTGTTGGCTGTACTACATTTTTCATACATGTTGGCAGATCTTAAGAGATGTGGCCTCATTTTTAACCACTACTTTTTCAGATTACTTTTTCATCCCATACTGCACTAACACATTTAATTCCTTAGTACGCTTTAAAAAGTCAGCACAAAAAGAACAGAATATAAAAATCTTCAGTCTAATCTTGTTCTGATTTTCATCTGTAACTTTTGTAACTTGAATGTAAGCTCCAGGCAACTGCTGCATCCTTTTGAAGTTTTCTTTTAAGCACTGTGAGCCCTGAATGACAGCCTTCCTGGATCTTATGAGACTCAGTTTTGAAGATGAGGTACAGATTTAATCTTCTGATTTTAATACAAATCTACTCTGTGAAATGAAGCTGCAATCATAGCTGATTATTACTTCCATAATTGCAGCTGCAGAAGTAAAGTGAGTACAGAGCTTCTACAAAAAACGTGGCAACTCTATTTCACATTTAAGATTTGCAGCAGAGTACCAATTTAAATCATAAATAATTCTATGGAGGGTCTTCAAATACAGTTTAGCTCTTTAATACAAATAGAAATAGTTACAACTGTATTGGAATATAATATGCTAAAACTCCAATTAAAAAAAAAATAGAAAACAGAGCATTTCAGTTAGTTTAAATTGCAAATCTTCACCCTGTCCAAATGGAACTGGCAGATACCTATTTAAGTAAAATTAAATTAATATCTTAGAGTTGTGCTTACATTCAAGTGACTTAGTACTGGTCCTGGTTTCACCTGGGAGAGTTGATTTTCTTCCCAGTGTCTGGTATGATGGCTTTAGAAGAAAAACAATGTTGATAACACACTGATGTTTTAGTTGTTTTTGAGCAGTATTGTTCAGAGCCAAATGTGTTTCAATTTTTCAGCTTCTTGAACTGTCCTGCCAGTGGAGGAGCTGGAGAGACATGAGTAGCAGGGAGGGGGCAGAACCAGAGCAGCCGTTACAAACTGGCCAAAGAGATGTTCTATAACATGATATCATGTGGAAAAAAACTATAAAATTGAGGAATTTTGGCTATAGGGTGGCTGCTGCTCAGAGATTGGCTGATTAATGAGAAATTCCTTTGTGCATCACTTATTTTATAGGTATACATGTTTATATTATTATCATTACTGTCATTTCTTGCTTCCTTTTCTGTCTCAGTAAATACTTTTTATCTCAACCTACGAGTTCCTTTTCTTTTTTTCTTTTTTTTTTTTCTTTTTTTTTTTCTTTTTTTTTCTGATTCTCTATCTAGTGTGGAGGGAGACTGAGTGAAACACTTTGTGGTTCTTAGTTGCTTGTTGAGTAAAATAACATATCCAATTCTCCTGTTATTATCTTTTAGTCTCTCTTGAGCAATGACTTTATTTTCTTGAATGCATTTCTATGCTGATTATATATATATATATTGACCTAACTGAGGGGATCCATTTTCTTTCCAAATGTTGAATATTTTTGCTCTTCATGTACAGTGTTTACTTTGTACTTTTTCTATAGGTGGGTGAATTATAGAATCATAGTCATAGAATGGTTTGGGTTGGAAGAGAACTTGAAGATCATCTAGTTCCAACCCCCTGGTACAGGCAGGGACACCTCTCACTAGACCAGGTAGCTTAAAGCCCCATCCAGTCTGGCCTTGAATTCTTTCAGGGAGGGGGCATTTGCAACCTCATTGGGCAACCGATTCCAGCATCTCACCACCATCACAGTAAAGAATTTCTTCCTAATATCTAGTCTAAATCTACTCTCTTCCTGTTTAAAGCCATTTCACCTTGTCCTGTCAGTACATGCCCTTACAAAAAGTCCCTTCCCAGCTTTCCTACTGACCCCTTTCAGGTACTGGAACACTGCTATAAAGTCCCCCCAGAACTTTCTCTTCTCCAGGTTGAAGAGCTTAACTCTCTCAGCCTGTCTTCACAGGAGACATGTTTCAGCCCTCTGATCATCTTCATGGCCCTCCTCTGGACCTACTCCAACTGCTCGATGTCCTTCTGTTGGGGGTCCCAGAACTGGACACAGTACTCCAGATGGGGTCTCATGAGAGCAGAGTAGCAGAGCAGAATCACCTCCCTCAACCTGCTGCTCACACTTCTTTTGATGCAACCCAGGATTGGCCTTTTGGGCTGCAAGTGCACAGCTCATGTTGAATCTTTCATCAACCCCCAAAACGTTTTCCTCAGTACTGCTCTCAAGCCATTCTTTGATCAAGCCTGTATTTCTGCTTGGGATTGCCCCAGTCCAGGTGCAGGACCTTGCACTTGCCCTTCTTGAACTTAATGAGATTGGCCTGGGTCCACATCTTAAGCCAGTCCATGTCCCTCTGGATGGCATCCCTTCCCTCTAGTATGTCAGCTGCACCACTCAGCTTGGTATGATCTGCAAACTTGCTGAGAGTGCACTTGATTCTGCTGTCCATGTCACCCACAAAAATGTTAAATAGCACCAGTCCCAGCACTGATCCTTGGGAAATGCCACTCATCACTGGTCTCTACTTGGACTGCAACTGTCTGAGAGTGACCATCCAGTCATTTCCTTATCCAATGACTGGTCCATCCATCAAATCCATTTTTTTTCCAATTTATTGACCAGGATGTCATGCAGGACCATGCAAGCATGTCAAATGCTTTGCACAAGCTCAGGTAGATGATGTCAGTTGTTCTTTATCCACTGATGCCATAACACCATCATGAAAGACCACAGATTTGTCAGCCATGAATTGTCCTTGGCAAAGGCATGTTGGTTACCACCAGTCACCTTGCCTTTATTTTCCATGTGCCTTAGTAGGGTCCTCCGGAGGATCTGCTCCGTACTCTTGCTAGGCACAGAGGTGAGACTGACTGGTCTGTCGTTCTCCAGATCTTCTTTTTTTCCCTTCCTGAAAAATAAGGTTATGTTTCCCCTTTTCCAATCAGTGGGAACTTCACCAAGCTGCCATGACCTTTCAAATATGATGGATACTGGTTTGCAACTTCATCCACCAGTTCTCTCAGAACCCATGGGTGGATCTTGTCTGGTCCCTTGGACTTGTGCACCTTCAGGTTCTTTAAATGTCAAGAGCTTTAAACTAGAGTTGACAGGGGATGGAATCCTCAAATCATCCCACCCTGAGGGTGATGTTAGTAATGAATGCCCTGGGCCTGGAGTTGGATCACAGGCCAGTACGACTGTAAGACTTTTCTCCATACATTCAGACTGTGAAATGCATCAAGTTGTAGGACATAGGGCATCCTTATTTGGAGTGGATCTACCAAGATCATTTGCGTCCATCTTCTGTCTCCATACAGGACCAGCTAAAGTCAAACCCTATGTTTAAGAGCACTGACCAAACAGAGCTGACCTTGAAGTACAGCTGCTCAAGGCTGTGCTCACAGCCCTGGGCAGCCAGTTCCATGCCCATCACCCTTTGGTGCAAAACCTTTTCCTAATGCCTCCCTGACCCTGCCGTGACATAACTCCATGTCGTGCCCTCGGGCTCTTTTGCTGTCATAGAGAGCAGAGCTCAGCACTGCTCCTCCACTCCTTGTGAACTGTAGCTGCCATGAGGCCTCCCCTCAGCCTGCTCTGCTCTGGGTTGAACCAACTGGGGGGCCTCAGTGGTTCCTCACCCACCTTGCCCTTCAGACCCTTCACCATCTTTGTAGTCCTGCTTTTAATGCCCTCTAGTAGTTTTATGTTCTTCTTGTGGTGCATAAACCTGTATCCAGTGCTGGAGGTGAGGTCACAGCACATGCAGAGAGGACAACTCTTTCTCTTGTTTGGTGTCAGTGCTGAGCCTGATGCACTGCAGGATATGGTTAGCCCTTTTGGCTGCCAGGGCACACTGCTGATTCATATTCATCATCAACTTATATAACTCAACACTTTGATATTGTTATCTTTTTACTACAACTATTATCAGCTGCCATTAGTTTTTACCAGGCAGATTCACCTGAGAACACTAAAAATAACATCTTTAGAATCCAGAAGTCTGAACTTTTGAGTTGCTTTTATTTCTCTAAATTAATTTATTTAAATACTGTTCATAAAAGTCACTTTTAACTTTAGCTTTGATTTTCCACCAAAATCCCCTCTCCATCGGCTTACAACACACACACAGGAGGTATTTTAGCATATGGTAACTTACATAATACATGATTACTATGAATAAAATAAATTCCTTATCAACCTCTAATGAAAGTCAAATTTTAGTGATAACTCTTCTCTATTTTTAGTTGAAGTTATTCAATCCCAATTAGTTTTAATTGCATGTAATGAAGGAATCTTTATACCTGGTACTACAGATGTCCTTTCAAACAGAAAATCCAAACAAGTTCTGTTCAGAAGTAATTGTGTACTTTCTGCATTTATCAGTTCTCTTCTTTATCCTAAATTTTCTGTGGGCTTGTGTAATGCAATATAGTGTATTCACAATTCCAGATTTATGTAAGTCATACAGGTCCTACAACTATTTTGGAATTAGCTACAAAGGCTACATAGCCAGTTTCTTTTTGGTAATGTCAGGGCCCTGCATGTGGCAAGGGGGTTGGAGATTCATGATCCTTGAGGCCCCTTCCAACCTTGGCCTTCTGTGATTCTGTGAGGGCAGTGATCAATTACTGCAGCTTGGAAAGTTGTTGTAGTACACCAGAAAAGTAAGTTCTTATCCTGGTTTTCCATAACTATTCCATATCATGGCAATATGCAATGAACTAATGGAATGGGTACAGCTGTTAAACATCTTTAATTCCAAAAACACTATGTTAATTCCCACTTGGTTTCTGGGAGAAAAAGAAAAGGTGACATAATGACATAAAGATATTCATTTTCCTCTCTGTACTGCCAAATAGCACAGTTAGATGACATTTTCTTTCCCATTTGATTGATTTATTACCCTTAATTCCTTTTAAATTGTATTATTTTACATTCTTTTACCATTTTTAGTAAAATAGTTTCTTTTTATCTAAATTGAGCTGCAGCCCCTGCTTTTCACTTCTCTTCTGGCCTCCTGCAGTGGGAGGAATGGGAAAGGGAGGGCCTATGTCCCTTCTTATGTGGCGAAAGACCCTCAACCTATGACAGTTTCTCACTAAGATAGTAGACTAGCCCTAGAAAAGTTTTGTAATTTAAATCTCTTGGAGATTTTTAATTCTTACACAAATAAGGGTCTTTGTAATCTGGTCCAACTTTGATGACAGCCCTGCTTGGAGAAGTAAGATGCAATAACCCCTAGATATTTTTTTCAACCAACTTTCCTGTTGTTTTATGGACCCATATATAAACAAAAATGTTGCACTTTCAATTTTCAGTAGCAAGTATCAAATAAGGACAATAGCATAGCCAATGTCTTTCAGACAAATCTTTACAAGGTTAAATTGTAAGTGACTGTGAGTATGTGGACTAGAAAATTGAAAACATTACAAATATCTTTCCTATTTCTTTTATCATGCAAAAAGCATCTATATTTGCAATTCAAATACAAAGAGTTTAAAAGTAGGAAGTGTTGCACCTAGGTGGGCAAACAATCTCTTGGGAACAGTATGGACAGTTACAGAGAATTTCGGTTCTTTATAGAGATATTATTTGTCTTGGCTGTTTGACACAACTTCAAATTCTGAAATCCAGACCACCAGAAGTTGTATTGGTTAAGTCAGTAGAGGGAATAGCAGAAATCTCTGGTGACTGTATATTGGACCAGGAATAGTGCTTCTCTGCATCCTAGAGAAAGAATGATTTCAAATGGTCTTTCCTGAATCCATTTTAAAAAATGACCTGCCATATTATAAGAAGGAGACGTATGCAAAATCTTTGCCAACTTCAGTACTGCTTGATATTTTTGCTCATTGGAAACAACATCAAAGAGAAGCTGCAGCTAAAAATATATTTGTCAGAACAGTCATTTACTTTAAGTCAGTGAAAGCAGAAACAAGATTATCAACATTATTGCTTTTTTTCTATGCCCATGGTGTTGTTAATACTCTTTCAGTAACATGCTTAGTGATATCCATCCAGGAGTACTCTTCAAACAGACCTTGTGCTGAAAGAATGATTGTTTCTTACAATCTTTTTTTCCCATGACATTTAAGTCATGAATAAACTCCTGCGCCACAGCAAGAATTATCTACATGCACATGCTCACTCTGGAAACAAAAGGTTTTACCTTTTTTTTTCTTTTGTTCCTGATATCAAATGCTGCTCTCTATATATATGAATAAAACATTCTAGTGTCTCATTCCTGAAGTGCTTCTTAGAAGTTACCTAACACAAGATTCCAATAATTCAATTTTTTCCAGCAGTAATTCTATAGTAGTTGATTTAAAGAACACCTATTGTTGAAGAGATGCTCATTTTCCATTTTAAAGAAATATACAGAGAATATTAGACTTCAAGAATAATTTCAGTTTTTCTTTCCACGAATTTATGAGTTTACAGTTTAAAGGCAGTTTGTGCTTTATACTGGTCAGCAACTTCATGTAGTTGTAACTGCAATTTCAAAATGTTACAAATTTTGGAAAAAGGAAAAACAATAGCAGGGGCTATGACACCATTATCCATGGGACTTTGCAGCAGATCTTTCTGAAAATCTTATTAGTTAAGCTACATGTCAATTAGTTAACATGATTTTAATGACAGTGTTTTTTATTGTCATGCTCACGTACTTACAATGTAATTTGTGTTTGCAGTAAAGATGAACCATTGCAGTTCTGCATAAGAGCAATAGCTCTGAACTGTACTGTGGCACTTCCAAAAGCGTGGCCAACCTTATTTATTTTGCAGCGAGGTCTGGAAATCTCTTCAATGAGGTCTGGAAATTTGAATTAAAAGCTTAAGAAATAGCTGGATTTGGAAGTAAACTTTAATGCAGATTCTGAGTAACTACCATGCAAAACACTTATTTACAACTGACACCATTTCAATAAATAAATCCACAAGGGATCATGAACAAGCAGAGAGAGATGCAAATTCCATTTAATTTGCTCATTGTGTTGGGAAAGTACATAAATACCAGTTTCCACCTCATTACCAATATCTGCAAGTTCAAAACGAGCATCTCCTTATCAAATAAAGGAAAAAAACATCTCCAACCACACCATTTTCATTTTACTCTGAAAGCTACTTTTCTGCTGAGAAGTATTTTTTTACTGGAAAGTAAGCTTAACCATACATTTCAAGTGTGGGCTTCATTCCCCCTCATCTCTGCTGTGTCCATGTTAGAGATGCAGTGTAAGCTATTACCTAGACTCCCTCCCTACAGCCAGTAGAGAAGAGAGCAAATTATTCTACCTGTCTTGGCCACCACGAGAGCCTAGACAACTAAAAAAACTGAGACCCACTTGGCAACGTTAAAGGCAAGAAGGTGATTTCTATCCTGCACCTAGAAATGAGCATACTCTTTGGTAACCACCGATTGTACAATTGGAAGAAACACCCCAAAACTACCTAGTTCAGGGCTCAATTCAAGCAAAGGTCTGTACCACTGCTCCTTGTTTGAGCTTCACAGCAGTTGCACTGATCTGAATAGAGCCCAGTCTGCACATTTGACCCATTTGGATCTGCCCTAAGAACCATCACCTTGTTGAGTAGTGCTGGGCTCTCAGATGAATCTGTCTGCCACCAGATTTGCTCTGCTTGCTATGTGCAGGTACTAGAGCACAAGGCCTTGGTTGTTAAGGTTTCTCCTGGTTGTGTCAATGGTTCCCCAACTCTTCTAGAACATGCAGCCCCATGCAATTCATGACAGTCTTGCAAGTAAGGGGGGGACTGACTCCAAGGCCTCTGCAGGAAAGAGCAGAGAGAATGTAGTTTTGAAGTGCTGACTGTGCATGGGAGACATTAGCATTTTATTTCAGAATGTATGACGCTGGAACAATCTGCCAGTCATCCTCTCTGCTGTGTGTATTACAGTTCAGCTTCTAAAGGGAAAAGCTCAATTCCTTTCAGGAGATGAGATTTAAGTGGTACAAGATGGTCTATGTTTGAAGTGTTCTGATTACACTGCCCCGTAGGATGAGCCTTTTAATAAGGCGAGGGATTGAACCCCAACAGATCATCTTTCTAGAGATTTCTAGAGAATTTTAGAGCTGCTTTCCACTTATGTTCTTTCATCTACATAGCGATATGTAGTATTCATGAACATGCAATATTTAAAGGATTTTTTTCTTCTGCAGTCTTTTCAATCTGCTTATGAAGTTTTGTTTCAAGTCATTTAAACTGAGGTTTTGAGTGGGTAATTAATTTTCAAAAAAAAAAAAAAATCAAGTAAAGATTCCTCTAATCCCAAGAAATCTTAAGAAAATGTGTACACAAAATAATAATCTAGTTCATTAAGATATTAATGAGAATCACATGCAACAGATAAACAGAATGACATACAACATCAGAAACAGATGTTGGTGGTATGGCAGAAGATGCTGAACCTTCCTACCAATGTTCAATTACTTTTTGTATGACAGATGGCAGCAGAGGGGCAGTCTGAATGGAAGTGCAGATGAAGAAAAGGTGTGTCACTGAATTCCTCCTTGTAGAAAAAATGGCACTCATTGGCATTTGTCATTTTGCTGAACCTTTATGGAAGATAGTGAGCACAGTGAGGTGGTGAGTGGTGCATTTCAGTAGTAGCA
The DNA here is from genome assembly GCF_987193195.1 of Phasianus colchicus. Taxonomy (NCBI): domain Eukaryota; kingdom Metazoa; phylum Chordata; class Aves; order Galliformes; family Phasianidae; genus Phasianus; species Phasianus colchicus. Next base: position 77,313,567 of record NC_143476.1, read on the forward strand.
ACAATCACAGTAGGTCACCTCCAGTGGTGCAGATATTTATGAGCATAGCATGCAGTTCTTGTTCATGGCTGGCAAAAATTCAGAGCTAATGGTGGTGACTATGTTGAATAATAGTGTTTTGTATTTGAGAATTTGCTTTTTAAAAGAATGTTTTTGTTCTCATTGTATGTGTTGTAGTTTCCATGGAAGTAAATATGAGACATTATTTTCAGAATGACCTAAAATTAGCCCAAAAGTTCACATTTTTTAAAACGCTGAAAAATGATACATAGACCCTAAAAAAATTCATGATTCAGTATAATTTTCAATTCACAGAAAAATGAAGATTTTATGTCAGTTGAGAGCCTAATTCAGCTGCTATAAATAGTAAATCTCAAGATTTAAAAGATTTAAATCTATCACAAAGTTGAATTGTGTTCTCAGTAATTAGCCTAGAGGTTTAACGACATTACTTTTGAAAGTGTCTGGCAGCTGTTTTCAATATCCTTAGTGTTTTTACCATTTTTAAAATGATATTGCAAACAGCTGCTCTTCTACTACACAGTACTTCTGTCATCTCTCTATCAAACGATTTCACTTCAGCATAAACAAGAACAGTTTAGCCTCAAAAATAGGACATACAAAGCAGTCAATAGGAGAAGATTCATAGAACCAATTCTCTGTAAAGAGGAAGTGTTTGCTATTTCTAGCTCATCTGCTTGTAAATCTCCCTTGCAATAGCTATGCTTCGTGCCTGCAGTTTGAATGTTCTGTTGTCGGTTGCAATTTGCAGCTGCAGGTTATCAAGGCTGTGTCATAAATGAGGGGGAGGTTTTGGCTGAGGTGTGAGGGAACTGACTTTCTTTAATTGTGATTGACAGACTTGCTAAAGTTTCATCAGAGGGTGATGTTGATTAAAGAAAAGGTGTATTTGCTGTAAGTGTTCTGTTCTGCCTAAGAGCCCTGACCATCAGTGCCCTATCCACATATGCCTACAGTGACTTTGCTTGCCATACTTTTGCCAAAGCTCATTCCTCACGACCTCCCCATTAGTGACATGGCTAAATGGCAAGCCTAGTAAACACAAGTACCACTGCCAGTGTGATTCTAAAAAGCATTGTGAACCTTGGCAATGCCTGGGAAACCAGAACATGACATAGAGATAGGTTTTTAAGCTAGCTGCTTCCACTCAGATCTTAGAATGATAAAAGGCTTATGAAAAAGTCATGTTATGAAAAAGTTGATAAAGTTGTCAGCTGAGTGTTCAGTAGCAGTGGAAAAACAAATCAAATGTTAGGAATAATTAGTGACAGAACAGAAAATAGAACACAAAGCATCATTAAAGCACTATATAAATTCGTAGCACCTGCAAACAATGCATTTGGCTTGGTTCCTCTTTTTAAACAAGATTACAGTAAAACTTGGGAACCAAAAAAAAGAAAAAGAGAAAGAGAAAGGCAAAAATGATAATCAAATACAGTAAATATCTTCTGGAAAAGGAGTGATTGAACAGAATAATTATCTGTGGCCAGATTGGGAACTGGAAGGAAAGACATCATAAAAGGTCTGTAAAATTAGGGGATACAGAAAGCAAATTCAGCCTGACTCATTGGGAGTTCAGCATGGACAATTATCTGTTCTGTCAACCATTGTTGCTATGCATGACTGGAGACACCAAATAAGAATCCAAGTGAGTGGTAGTGTAAGTGTAGAAAACCAACAAATCAGCCAGAAGAGGGAAGAAAATCTAATACAGAAAGCAATTAGTATTGGAGACCTAAATGACTGGAGACTATCTTTAAGATATAGGATTTACACTTTCTGCCAGTTTCTGCTTCATAATCCTGTCACGATGAAAACATTTCACTTATACTAGTATGATATCCAAAGTCAATTTCAGGAAAGGGTTACATCCACCTCCTATTTAATACATTTATTTACAGGTATGTGCTATTTTATAGTATTTACTTCCATCTTTTATAAATTATAAAATTCTGTCTAATTATAAATCAGTTTAAAACCAGAATTATTCTAATTCTGTAAACATACCATTATGAAAGGCTAGTAAGAAGACTTTGATTTCAAACTTAAAAATAAAATACAACAAATGACTTAACGTAATTTGTGTGCATTTGCCAATCTTATGAGTCATGGCTTCACATGGTTTCATTTAAATTGTTATGACAGTCAGTGCCTTATCTATACTGAAACAGAAGAGGATCTAATAAAGGTAAAATAAATATTTGTATGTCAGTGCCAGTGCAAGAACAGAGTGATGACAAAATTTTGCGGCTGCTTCCTACATTCAAAAAATCAGGTAGAAAAGAATTACAGTTTAAATTCACTTATTTGAACTTTTGTTTCATTAAAGTAGAAAGATAGCAACAATTATATTGGAGGACGAGAAAGGAATATTCAGCCTTACATTACAGAACAGAGTAGAAATGAAAAAGATATACTTGGGCAAATAGAAATTGTTTGTCAGGAAAAGGAATAGTGAAGATCCAAATGCTTGACCTTCTCAATCATCTAAATAAGAAGCACAATAATTCCTTCTTCTACACAGTATCGGAATTTAAATCTTGCAGTGATTTTACATGATTAAGAATCTAATTAAATGAGAAAGTATAAGTGCTAGATAGATAAATAAATAGATGATTTAATTAATTATTTGTACATTTAGATGTATGAATACAACTGCACATCTACACTCTGATTTAGAAGTAGATTTAAAAATCAACATTTAAATAGAATCCTCAGAACCAAGAATTCAAATTCAAATAGAATTCAAAAATATCTTCAATTGTCTAAGGCAATTTTTTCAGTACTTCACTGAAATACACTTCTCTTTGTGTTCTCATAAGGACCCCTAGGGACTTCACAAGTTTATTTTGCTAGCATGATATCGTGCTAGAAATAAAGGCAGAAACAGCTTTTTCATAAGATGATGTGCTCTTCAACATGGACGCACAATGACTGAAGGAGATTGCCATAGGAACAGTGGACTATTTTTCCAGTGGCAAAACCTGCTCCTATAATTGGGCTTTCTAATGAGTAGACTGACATTAGTCAGATTGATACATCTATTTGTACAAATCAATAGAATATGAAATATGGAAGACAGATTCCAACTGCATAGACTTTTTGTCTCTGGAAAAAGAATATAAAAGAGGCACAAGAGATGGTAATCAATTTGTCTAAGGCATTACCTAAAGAAGCCAAGGCTCAGTGATAACAATAAGTGTGATTGAAGCTGGTATGGGCAGAACAGGATATCAAAGCAAAGAATTGGTAGAGATATTACTGTCCCACTAACACTTTCTCATAAATAATATTAATTATTGTGAAATTACAATTCTGTGCTAATTCAATTAAAAAAAAAAAAACAAACAACAAAAACAACAAACATCTTGGTTGTTGATTTATTCCTCCTTAAGTTTTTCTCCTGAGTTATTTCACTGATAGTATTTACTCGATTCAATGAATCTGGCTGTTCTACAGGCAGTTAACCATTTCGAGCAGTTCAAAAGTTCATTGCTCAAGACAGAAGGAAGACAATGTTTTTTTCCTCTGGAAACTTCTATAAATACATTCAAAAATCATAGAAATCTTGGGTGGCAGATAGGAAGTATTACAATTGCAATAAACAAAAGCACACAATGGTCTTTTACAGTTGATGAATAACCACAAAATTTGAGAGAAGCTAACATTTATATCTCAGATCCACCCACTAGTGCAGACATAAGTAGCAGAAGGTGGGCATGTCTACATAGTTAAACTCCAGTGTTTTCAGTACTGCACTATGGGCCTGGACTAACTAGGAAATATGATTTTTTAGATAATATATTTAACTTTTATGTTTAGCCTACTGAGTATCATGCAGAGATTCACCATGGAAATAATTATTATAAGCACTGAGTGCAAAGGTCAGCATAAGTAGAAATAACTAATTAGTATTACAGTTTACTTGTTACATGAAACAAGGCACCAAAATGAAACTTTCTGTGATAGTTGTAAATTTTGTCTCATAAAGTGAGGGACAAAACAGAGCTTAGCAAAGCTTACCTTGTCAAGCCCCAAAGCTCTACTCAAAGTCACAAAGAAATTATCAGGCAATAACTTCTGTCCAAAACCTCAACCCAAAGTCATAACAGAATTATCAGACAACTTTTTCAAGTCAAAAGTTGAAATTAAAGAGATGTTAAGAAAGAAGCATAAAATTTGACATAACAGAAGTCATTTATAATTGTATCGCAAAGAATCCTTTCAACCAAGCTAAACCCTGTGTGTTTTGTATTCAGCAAGTTGATGGCAAAAGCGGAGTGGAATTTTGTTTATCCACAGGAACAATTGATGCATTATTTCTGCACAAGAATAGTCAGCTGAGACAAAATTATTTATGGCTATCAATTTACCCAGTGCTCAGAATATTTCCGAGCATATAGCAATTGCTTTTCAAGATTACCGAACATCTATGTTTCAACAATGTAATGAATAGGTTATTCTCTACTTTTGGAATGGAAAATCCATTTAGTGCGAACATGAGCATTTCTGTTTCTTTATAAATCACTTCAACTTTTCTCTGTATTTGGATACTCAGTTGTTACTGTGACAAATAAATGGCAAGCACAAATTGATAAATGTTTCAATCCGACTGAATACATACCTATATTTTCTGAGGAATCAGGAGGGAGATGGATATTCCAGCAGCTTCCAACTACAAAAGCCATCAGATTCAACATTTTCAACTGCTTTGATCCCACACTCTCTCAGACTCTGAACTCACAATGACTTGTAGAGAGATTGAAGAACACCTGAGGATGTGGGTCAGAGTGAAAAATACAAGACTAAATTTGCAAAGGCAGTCCTCATCAAGCAAATGGTAGCGTATAAGTTGCATCTAGCTATTTGTCTTTATGATTTCTTTAATGGACAGAAACATTTAATTTTTACTGGTGTATCTTTGTATGAAGAATTCCTTCTCCTGTATCATGAAGCCTAGTAAGCACACCAATTAAGTTTTTTGAATAAAATTCTGAATATTGCAATTAGAATTGTTTTTAGCCTTTGGTTTTAAAATACATCCTTAGGTCAGTGCTCATAAGTGGGACAATTCCTGTCCCTAACCACTGGGAGGTAGCAGATGTATTACGCATTCATTAAGTTCTCAAGAACTGTGCTTGGAATATCACCAATAGCTTTGCTGTTTAAGGATGTACCTTTTGTCATTAGATTTACTGAGTTGTTTTGAAAAAGGTTCATTTAGATATAGTATAATTAAACAAGTTCTTCAGATATTATATGCAAATACTTACATAAAAATATCAAAAGTTCTGTATGATTTCAATCAATAGTACTGAAAATCTCAGTAAGCAAGTTTTTTGTTTTTCTTTTTAACATCTATTGTAAAAAATACTTCACTGATTAAGATTCCATGTAGGATTATCCTTCTAATACCCTAACAATTATTTTGCCACCTTCTATTTTTGCATGAAAAGACTCCTTTTCAAATGAATTTCTTTACTGTGAACAGACTCTAAAAAAACATCAATTCAAGCAGTGACCTGATAAAATATTTTTCTTTGTATTTAGTTTTTCTAGAGAATAAAGAATAATTAAATAATCAGACTAAATGCCTCAATCAGAGAAATTAGTCTAAACATATCATAACAAAGGACTACTGTAAACATTTCAGCATTCCTTTGTTGTTTTGCAAATATCATGAGAATAGCTCTTTCTTTCATGCTGTTTATTAAAATGTAAAAAAGCCCACTTGCCCAAATGAATTATGGATAAGAATGGAATAAATGTCATACTAAAAATATAGCTGGGTTTTGTTGGCCTTTGAATATGATCATGTGAACAGCTCCATTGACTTAACTTATCATGGTGACTGTGTAATGCCTCTGCTGATAATGCTGGCAGTTCACGCAGATGTTCGTCCCCATTCTGTATAAACAGGAGGGGGAACAGCTGTTTATGAGGGTGGACAGCGACAGGACAAGGGGGAATGGTTTCAAACTGAGACGGGGGAGGTTTAGGTTGGATATTAGGAGGAATTTTTTCACACAGATGGTGGTGACGCACTGGAACAGGTTGCCCAAGGAGGCTGTGGATGCCCCATCCTGGAGGCATTCAAGGCCAGGCTGGATGTGGCTCTGGGCAGCCTGATCTGCTGGTTGGTGACCCTGCACATAGCAGGGGGGTTGAAACTAGATGATCTTTGTGGTCCTTTTCAATCCAGGCCATTCTATGATTCTATGATACTCCAACAGGACCTTAATTTAAAGCCTCATCCTGAGCTAGTAATGCTCAAGCCTTGACTTACACACTGATGTATGGAATAATAAGGAGTTATAATAACGAAGTGTCACACTCTTTAAAATGTTAGTTCTTATTAACTTAAGGAAAATCTGAATTTTTTTTCCTATTTGATTTTTTTTTTTTTAAATTAAAGCTGAAGTCAATTCTGTAGTAAAAGATACCACTCATAAACTTTTCACAATATATATTGCCTCTTGTCATCCAGTCTTGTTTTGATTAGTTGAGTAAACTGAAAGTTCTCATTAAAATTTTACAAGGACATTTTTTCCTGCTGAATTTCATAATGTATTCTCTAATTTCCAAACAGAAACTAAGGCAAATAGGCTTCTGCTTCAAAAAAAATCTCCCAAAACTCTGAAATTCTGTTGACCTTTCACTAATATTGATGTTTCACATGTATTCTGAGTAACCACTAACTCTGTCATTCAAGAGATATAATTATTAAAAGATTATTTTCTTATTCTAATTTTGACAATCAATAAAATAATGACTTCAAATTAAAAATATGATTATGCTTACAGTGATATTCAGTAATGAAGTGCAAATTGTCTGAATGTTGAGAGTGGTTTTATTTCACATTAGACAATACTACTTAAAAATGTCCTTTTTCACTATCACTCAAATCTATTCAACGTTATTATGCAACATGAATGTTTTCAATAAATATTGTATTGCTCAACTAGATGCTTATGTTCCATGGTGCACAAGCTAGAGCTGGAATTACAGAATAAAAAGAAAAAGACATGAAAACATAGTTCCAAAGTAGCTTATAGACTTAGTTCTGCTAGTTCCATCTTTCATTCAAGGAAAATATGGGAAACAAAAAATATCTAACGGCTCTACCTGAGAGGATTGATTTTTTTTTTCAGTCTCATAATTTTATCTTTTCAAAGTTTATCTGTTTTAGTAGACTTTGAAGATCAAATACCGTGAACTTCTCTGGAAAATCTTTTCCTCTCAGTAATTTGACTCTATTGTCTTGTTCTATTTTATAGTGACGAAGCATAAGTAGTATCAAAAAGTGTGTCTGTAGTCCCTGTAAAAATTAATCTTACTGTAATATCATACAACTTAAAGCTTTATTTTAGTAGTCTATCTCTTTATATATATATATATATAAATTTTCAGGTGTGGAAATGTCCACAAGAACTTAATGCTAATTCTGAAAATCCAGGGATGTTAATGGATTATAAAGTTTTTCTAAAATTCTTAAATCACAAGCTTTAACAGACCCTATTAATTTATTAATTCCTGAAAATCAATCACTTCTCATCAACTAATTATTTTTCTAAGCACAGTTGCCAGGAAATGTGGTGATGGTCAATTTCTTCAATAACACAACATAAGACAGTCAACAGTCAAACTGTTTTCTCAGACCAAGGACGTTTTTAACTTCTTAAGCTCTTATTTTTGTCTAGAAAGTAGGCTAGCAACACTTTAAAACACCTATCTTATTAAATCAGAGAGAAGGAAACTGGGAGGAACAATATTTTAGTTCAGTGATTAGGGATGTCGTGCCCAAGGGACAAAAAAATAATCTCTTTTCTATTACTATTCACAGAACTAGCCTGTTACTTCATCCACTGACTTTCTAGTATTTTACTTCCAAAAAGACCTGGCCAATTTTCCAGATACAGTAAAGAATGGAAACTCAAGGCTCTCGATTCATTTAATCTCTATATCTTCAACTTTTTTATTTGTAGTGTGCCTTGAGAATCTTCAGAAGTATTTAATCCAAATGTTAATTCATTTAATGCCTAGGAAATAATAATAATAATAATAATAATAATAATAATAATAATAATAATAATAATAATAATAATAATAACAATAATAATAATAATAATAATAATAATAAATGTTCTAGACAGTAGTAGAAGAGCTGTATGTGAATTACTTTGTCATTGAAAATATCACTGCAGTTGCTTTCAGTGGAGTAGTTCTGAGGACAAAACCTTCATTAGGGAAATGAGGGAGGAAGAGATCATTTAATTTGGGAAAAAGTAAGTCTTTTTTTGCTCATCTTTGACTATTATGGTGGTGAATTCAGCTCCTTCTGTAGAAGAAAAAAATTAGTCCCATTAGTTGTGGTACAATGTAGATGACACTGCAATTGCATTACATTTCAAAAATACTTTTCGTAATTCTGTAATCAATATTGAAAACCTCTTGTCATAAGAAGAGTGCACGCTTTACTGAAATATATTATATATATAAACCATTGTTTTTCTATACTTAGATTTTGAAAGGTGCTGACATTTACTTCCTGGGATTTTTGGCTTGCTTAATATTTAGAAAGCAATTATTCCAGAATGGATTTGAAAACAACTGTCAGCATTAATTCTTATTGATACAATCTTCAAAGAGGATACACTGGCAAGAGAGGACAAAGTATGTGAATAATGACTACTACATGGTGGACTTTTCTCACTCTGTTCTAATGCTGAATTTGATTTATAATGTACTGTTAGTTTGAATCTGAGAGACCCAAACCACTCACTTTGATCTATTGATTTTTTTTTTTCAAATAATACATTACATTATTTATCCTAATACTCTTCCTGAGAGTATTTCTCTCCACTGTATACAAAATGTGACACGCTAATTTGAAGCATTGCTAGCAGCTGATAAAACAGACTAGCTGATGTTAAAGAATACCAGTTTCTGAAATGCTTTTCATTTCAGAAACTTGGTGCCAACTGGCACATCAGCTTCAATTTATCCTCAAAGATAAATGGCTTTTCAACAGAGGTCCGTAAAAAGCTGAATGACTTACTGAGTTAATGTGAGTACCAAACCACACAGCCTGGTCAGTTCCTTTCAAAGTTAAATTTCAAACCAATATCCTCAACTGCATCCTGTTTCATTGTGTGGAAGAGAATACTGTGAGTCTTTTATCATGGCTATAATAATCATACATATCCTGCTATTGTTGATGAGAGTTCAAGGCATGCACATAGGTGTGATTTGAGATTTACAAATCAGGGCAAAATATTTTAGGGATATTTCTTACCTTTTAATTCCCCTTACGCAGTTGGGAATTAAATCTATAGTCTGCAATGTGGTAACACTGAAGGAAGAACCACTGGTATTACTGCAATGAAACAAGCAGATGCTATCATTATCCATGGCACAAAACTACTGATGAAATTTAAATTATTTTCCATATTTAAATGAAGAAAAACTTGTGGTTTTATTAGTAAAAGCTGAAATTCAAAGGCAGCATTATTTCATTGTTTTAGCAGTGCCATTCTGTTTAGATTTAGTTCAGTTTGCATGCAACAGTACTGTCTCAAAGATTTTCAAACTCATAGTTTACATATAAAATTTGGCATATAGAATTTACTATCTGCTTCAATTTGAACTTGTAAAATTTAAAGAAGACACATCTCAGACAAAGTGTAAATGTAGGTCAGAATTAGATTCTCTCCTGTCAAAGAAATGAAGCCATTAATTCAAATTATTTCAATGGAATAGAATAGAATAATTTCTACTATATATCTTTACATTTAAGATGAAACTTTGCAGCGTTTATACTATATGGATATACTATAGAAGAAGACACCTTTGGATTTTTCATACAAAGTTCTAGCATAGGCCTGAAATAGTACTTCACAGTACATAATACAATATACACAACCTTCAGATTAACCAGTGGGGGTGTGCTGAGCTAGTTGAGAAAAGTGAAAACTTAAAATCTCAACACAGAATTCATGATCCGGTTCACACCTCTGTCATCTTCTGAACCACATTAGATAAAATTGCATGCCAGATAGGTGATCAAGATCAGCAAAAGAAATGCACAGCTCTCTTTTCCAAATATTTATATTGGTCTTCTTAAAAATTGTGAGGAATTCTTCTTATTAAAATGTAATTTAGCACATTTCATAGGAAAGTTTGGAAGGCGACTGAAGGGAAAAGACTGAAGAGAGATTCTTAAAATGGGCATCAAGAGAGAAACTATGATGATTGGCCAGAGGGCTGCATATTGATCTGAAATCACGCTGAGCTTAAACTCAGAAAACTGTAGCTCATTTGTGCTGAAAAGTAGTTCTGAAGATAGAAATTTTACATTTACAACCCTGTCTCTAATTCTTAAAAACAAACAAACAAACAAAAACCAACCAAAAATTAAACAAACACACACACACACATACAAACAACAAAAAAACTAAGCTCAACAGAAAAAAAACAAAAACATGCTTGGTGAGTAGGAATCACTAGATGAGTCTTCCAAATAATTTGTTTGCAAGGGCTAGCTGGCATCTGGAATTCTCCATGGATTTCACCACATTTTGACATGACTCTAACTAATTGAAAAGGGCTTGTAAAAACTGTTTGTTGTGGTTTTCTTTCCTTTGCTGAACAATAAATGATAAATTGCCACTTTGGGGTATAGTATTTCTAAGACCATTTTGTGGAGAAAATCTTGCTAAAGTGTCAGTAATCAGAAACACAAATAAAACCTAAGATAAATCTGGATGAATGAAATATTCTTACATTTTTAGGATCTCAGTTCCCCAAGTTTTTGATGTGCATATGAAAAACAGAAGATATGCATACTCTCAGCGAGATCAACAAGCCTACACAAGCTTAATAGTTTTTGCTGGATCAGAGAGTAAATTACCATAGGTAGGCAAAATGAAGTGTGTGATAGTCACCTAAAAACTTCAGGAAGCTGCTTACCAGTGCAGATAGATTAAGCATTAATCATTTATTAAGTTGTAAAAGTTTGCTTTAAAATAACAGGCCTAAAATTGACCTTATTGTTTTTTTCTAAAAGTTACATAAATAATCCTGCAACCTCTGCAGTGTTGCATGTTCCTGCTAGATGCCAGTATAATATTTTTAAAAGTATGACCACAGTCAATGTCCTCCCTCCAAAGTTTGAATTGATTATCTTGTATAAGCAAGATAAATAATCTTGTGCAGCATAAGATTTTTTTTATTTTATTTTTGTCATTGAATGTTCTCTGTGATTTATGACTGAAAGTGAGGTGACCTGTATGACTACATTCACTTTCATGGTTTCACAAAAAAGATCACTTTTTATCTGAATGACCATCGATCAAATCACTGTATGATAAAAGGTGAAGAACACTTAGTTTAAATAGCACAGTCAAACCGTTGATTAGATGCCTATCACACACACAAAGGTGACTTATTTTCTGATGTGTTTGCCCTGTTGGGAACAGGATCAAGAAACCATATAGTTTTCCTCAGGAAAGATAAGCGCTTTAGATTTCAGTGTAGTCTGTCTCAAAGAACTGAAACCATTGGGGTCTCATTTAAAGAGAGAGAAATATATGAATTGTAATTCATATATTCTTCAAGACGGTAAAGCTGTTGCCAGGTTATTTTCCTTAAACTAAAGACAGCTAGTCCTGCTCTAACTTTTGTCACCTACAGAACTCTTTGCCTTGATTCCCAGGGCTGCCGATCCCTCAGTAAAATGCGAATACACAGTGCTTACAAAATGCAGCTCGTATGACTTACATATTTTAATAATGCTCAGTCTTGAGGCTCATCAGCACTTCCATTTTCCATCTTTAGAAGTAAAAATAATTAATTTCTACTGTTTTCTGAGATAATGGCTGTTCAGCCAACATTTCTAAAAAGGTAGTGTATGGAGTGATACTCAGTATATTTCAAAACAAAAGCAGCATAGAAGTTCTGTTAGTGTAAGTACTCAAGTTTTTGTTTGCAAATGCCCACACATTTTAAAGACATAATTATATAAAATACTCTAGTATGATGAACAGTGAAAATAGTGACTTTTTAGAATTCTGTATTCTCAAGTGTTAAACTTAACATTGAACTCTAAAAGGCAAAATAGAAATGTAATGAATACTTTTTCCCTTTGAAAGACATTTTCCACAGTTAATGGCTATTGCTAGAATTCCATAATTGCTATTTGTATTATTTTTCTTACAATTTTCTTGTAACAGTATAGGTTCCATGTTTTTCCCCCTCCTGTTTCCATGTGTTAGGCAAAGATATTTCATGACTCAATCAGCATTAGCAACTGAATAAGCCTTTGAGTGTACTGAGAAAAATGAAGAGATGGTAACAGCCACATTTCTCAGCAGTAGAAAAAGTGCTTCTGTAGCATTCACTGGCATAGCTGAGCATATGCTCTGCATGGTTCTTCAGTCATCTGCTTGGAGTGGGCAGCAGTGTTGAGGAAAAGACAATCTGTCTCTCTGTTAATGAAAAAGTATCTCTACAAAATAGTGTTGATTAGCCCAATGGTAAACTGTTCAGTGAATTAGAAACTGAAAAATGATAAAAGCTTGTAAAAAATTTACCTTTTTCTGCCTCAGGAGCTCAGGTATTTATGATATATGAAACACAAATATGGTAAAACTTGTAATATTGAAAGACAGATTACAGGAAATATATTTTTAACTATATAAATGTGAAAAATTTGCCAAGTTATTTAACTTCCTCTCGAGGATAGCATTACCTTTTTTAATGTATGCCTGCAGTTCAGTAGAGGGATGCACAAACAAGCTTTAAAAGAGATAGCATAGGAAATGGAATAAGTTTAAAAGTGCTAGCATGTAAGGTAGCCTACTTTTATTTCTCATCTTAATACCTTATCTTACATGGAGCTCCACACTGCTGCTACTGGACTGTTTCATATAAATAAGCTCAATTGTGCAGACAGCTTGACTATCTCTGTACTTCTCTGCTGGCTGCAGGGCAGGCATATTCCATATACAGACCTGAAACCACAGGTGGCTGAGCCAGTGAAAATGAAGGTCCGATTCAGCAGTCCTACCATCTTCTTTCTTCCTTTTCCTTTCACTGGAGAATGCGCTGCTGGCATTTTATCTGGCAACAATGGTGACAATATATTTATACTGTAAATGGGAATAACACCTTCTGCTTTTGTTAAGACCATACAACAGCGAAATCAATTTGAACTGCTTTAAAGAAATGAGGCAGAAATTTTTTTTTTCAGTTGCATAAAAACAGATTTCATATTGTGTATTTTTCATGTGCCAGAAATCTGCCTTTGGCTGAATTTTAGCAGATGGACAAAATAGTTCAGATAGTTTTGCAAAAAGGGTTAGATGAAACATAGTATGTTCCTCTTATATCTAGTTGTAGTAATTTTTCTATAGTTTCCAGAACAGACAAGATTTTTCAGAAAATTTTAATATTTGCTGGTGTCTTTTGGGTAGGAATTAAGCTCTATTTGGTCTTCTATATTCAATTTATTTCCAGGTGGAATCCGGATTAAGGAATGGGACTCTCTAAATTCATTGTAAACACTTATGAAATCAATTAGGAAAATGTTTCTTTTCCCCATCTAGCACCAAATCTATGGATGAACTCTCTCCTCTGCTAGCTGCAGACGTTTGGTGATGAGCCTAGATGTTCCAGAATTGCAAATATAACTGGCAGAGAGAGAAAGGAAAGGTGTTTACTTGGGGGACTGGGGGAAGGTTAGAACACATACTAACAAAACATTATTATTGTCAGTCATGAACTGTAAAATAAAGGAGTTCCTAAAGTAATGTCTCCCATCCTACTGTGTTTTTGTTTTTGTTTTTCAGTGGGAAGCTTGCCACAGTTTTCAAATTACAAAAGAATACAGTTTACCCAAATACATCATTCCCAAACACATCTTCACTGATGAAATCTTAATGGTTAATACGTTAGCTTGTGTACTTTAATCATATACAATTTTTAAAACTTATGTACTTGTAAATAAGTGTTTACACAATGCACATCCCAACACCAAAGAAAATAATTGGACATATTCTAAAGTGATTTGACTTATAAATGATAGCATAGCAATATTTTAAAGAATTATGTACTGCTTACTGGGATTCTCAGAAGCCGTAGTTTTGGCAAATCTTTCATGCAATAAAAGATAACAGTGACAGAAAGGTCTTAAAAAATTCTATTAAGTGAAACTCTGAATGCAAAATATAAATTACAATGTAATTTTCAGTTTACTCCTTCAAGACATGGAAGGAATCCATCACAAACATCAAATAAATTTTACACTGAAAAAAAGGACAATGGGAACTTTTTGGTTATATTGGAAGTGTTCAAATGAAGAAGGAAAAAGAAGAAAGATTACTGAATAGCCAACACTAAGATACAGGTTACAAGTCTATACAAAACCACTGAAAATACAAGATCAAAGAATGAAAGTTACCAATACACTAACTTACAGAACATCAGCTGGGGAGGGATTCTTCACAAAACTGTTGCATAAATAATGAGCCTATAAGATGACAGAAGGTGCTGGGATTCTTGTTTTGTTATTAATATTTAGCTTCATCAGTTAATCAGTAATCATACCAGAAAAAAAGCCTTCATCTTTAGAGGGCAGAAAATAAGAAGAGAACTGGAAGAATCTATTACAGCTCTTGACTGTTGATTTTTTTAAAGACAGTAGTAAATGTGAGCCCCAAATCCCAAACTAAGTTACTACAGTTATTACAGCTGAAAAATCATGCATAACTTAATACATTTTGCACACAGTTATTAATACATTTCAGAGAAAGTAAGTCTTAGAGAGCTTTCCAGCCCTTTTTTCTACTGCTATGGACCAATCAGTTTACTCATTCTTCTGCTTATCAGGTTTGAATTTTCAGCTTGCAATTTCATGTCTTACAAAAGAAAATGACATTATATCACTGAAGATCAAAATCATCTACCCTTTTCAAAGTGTTACTGTCATGGAAGGCTGTTGTCCTATTCAGTGCTATTACAAAAGTGCAAGATAAGAGAAATCTCCATCAACAAGGCATCATGTTTCCTATGTTTATCTGTGATTGCTGCATATGGCATGTAGCTTCTTTCAAGTTTTTAAAATCCTTGGGAATATTTTTTGCCTTCAATTAAAGCTCTTCCTGAGTCAAGTCGTATCTTGCCATTTTGAAAGATGGCATCTTACATAGATCACTATACTATTGATTTAATGCATTTTCAATTTTTAAAATCTTTTTAATAATCTCTTTCTTCTCCTGATTTAAAACCTTACTTGGTAGCTCTGATATAATACTTTTTAATCCCTAAGTAAAATGTATTTGTAATATTTCCCCACAATTTTTCAGTTAAGGTTTGAAAATAAATATATATTCTTCCAGGTTTTCCATATTTTTATGTTATATAACCTTACTGTCAAGTGAGCAATGGCCACCATTGAAGAATCTGCTGACTCCATACCAAAAGAAACAAATTTGTTTTTAAAATGCCTTCTGGTTTTCAGTAGAGCAAGTAAAATACTATAAAAAGACTGCCAGTATCGTGTTTCTGCTTATTTCCAGTTGATCTTTGTCCTGAAGTACTCCATATTTCCCGCAGGTAAACAGAGAAAGATACATGTGTACAATGATTTGTCCTGTTTTGTGTGCTAAACATTTATTTGTATCTTTGTTACTTCACAATAACAATGGTTAGCTGGCAATTATCCAGTGCCCCTCACAAATAAGCGTTTAACATTGAGGGAAAGTCACTTGGCTGAAGACAGTCATTAAAATGAAAAACTAAAAAAATATGTTATTAAATATAAGGATAATATATAGTAAAGCTAATAGGAAAGAAATACTGAAAGTGCCTTCCTTCACTGTGGCTTTGTCCATGCTTGTCTTTACTGTTGAGGACACTTGTTGTGTCTATTCTTTATTACACAAGAATATTACTACTTTGTATTTATTTCAAGTACTTTCACTTCAAAGTTGGAAAAGATAAGCTCCCAATATCTTTTTCTGTTATCATTACAGACAATGCATGCTACCGTCTTTCCTTTCTTTTTCAGTTGCCACCACTATTTCAGTTACAGTGATACTACTGCCAGCATTAAATTTTGAATTCCTAGGAAATGATTTCAATGTAGTGCTTAAAAGCCTCCTTACACTTACTGTTCCTAATGTTTTTACCACAACAGCCCTGAGGAAATGACTTATTTAAGTTACTCAGTTCAGAAAGTTTGACAGCCTTTCTTTTCCAGAAGACTCAACCTTTCTACAGTCATGCACGGTTCCTTACTGTTCTGTGCAGACTTGTGTGTGAAGCTCCCACAGGCAAAGAATTCACATTCAATAGTTTATTTATTACGCACTGCAAAGGCTGCTTGCATTCCCTCAATACAAGATTTACTGGCCATACAGACACCTGTCATGAACTGACAGTTCTTTTATTCTCATAAATCAATTTCTCATCAGCTATCAGAACACTTAATTTCAGGCTGTATATGTAAGGGCATTTGTCTTTTTCCCAATAGTGGCTTATTTATATTGTAGTTTTCATATTTCTCTTTAATAAAGGGACACTTTAATGAAAGGCCTACAAGTACAATTCTGTCACAGCAGTTTACTTTCTCATGAATCACTAGCATAGCTAGAAAGGCAAAAACAATCCCAGAGGCAATACTTTACAGTTACCAATTCATCTATTTTCCCATTAGAAGTCAAAGAGTATGGAATCTGCTTCCAAACCCAAACAGCCTGTGACTGCACTGGCAGTACTTCCCTCCAAGTACTGATGTTAATTATAGGGCTTTACATTTGCTCAGCTGTGCACGTTGTACTGCTTGCCTCTGCTAGTTGCGCTAGCTGATTCCTCTGCAGTAGAGAATGCCTTTAGCTGCAAGAATGTTGCAGGAACAGAATGTCTGGCAGCAAAAACTGGGGCAATCCTTCCTGAGTTGCAGCGTTTAATGTCACCATTTATTCTGCATCTCTAAGGCAGAGCAGTCAAAAGGGAATAATGCTTCATGGTCTTCTAATTACGTGTTAGTAATTGAAAGCATCTACTACCAACAGAGCTAGCTATGAGTAATGCTAAGTATCTTTGAAAAGTGGTTGCATAAATGAGTACCTCAAAGACAGCAAGTCAGGTATAGCTCAAGATTAATGTCTAGCCTGTCTCTGGACTACTCTGGACTCCTTTTTATTTACTGGCAAAACTGAATCTTTAAATCAACTTTGCAAGTATTTAAATACTCCCTGTTTTTCCCAAAGTACTCATTAAAAGAAAAAAGAAAGAACAGCTTTTCTACACTTTGAATTTTAAAAAAATGCTTTTAATTTCTAAAAGCATTTGAAAGTCTTCTGGTGTTCTCCCCACCCTCACCTCCCCCTCCTTCCCCCACCCCCACCCCCCCCCTTTCTTTTTTTTTTTTCCTCCTCTGTTGTTTTAACGGATGAAATTTCTTGATTTTCAGTTATTACCACACTACTGCTTTAAAGAGATCTTACATCTTAGAAGTGCCTGGAACAGGATTTTTTTTTTCTTTCTTTCTTTTCTTTTTTTTTTTTCCAAGCATTTAGCAACCATCAACTTTTTCAAGACTTTAGCTTATTCATTCAAAAAAAAAAAAAAAAATCTTTCCACTCTTTCTTTTTAACGTCATGAATGTTACATTGAAGACAGATATTAGTCCAGCAAGACATCTCTCTCTACAAGAAACTGAATTCTTGATGCAACTTAAGCACATTGCTTGCAGTGTATGTACACTGCTTGTGTCTACATGAATTAAAATATGATGGTTAAGTGATAGTTCTTAAGTACTTAATCAACACACAAGAATAGCTTGCAGGATTAAAACTGGAAGCCATTAAAACCTTAACTAACAAACTTAAAGGTCAAGTAGAAGGCAGTTTTCAAGTATCTCTACCAGTTTTGATTACAAAAGTTAAGATCTAAAGGTGAACAAGGTTACTGATTTCAGGAAAATCAGAAGTAGAGAAAAAAAAATGATTTAAAAGATTTATTGTGGATGATCTTCGTGAATACCACAGCCAAATGTTTGACAGCATTTACTTAGTCACTGTGTTTTATGATGATATTCACACATTATTGAACTATACAACTATATTAAAAAAATCACCTCAATTTCTTTGGTCGTGTAACTTTCAAGATGGAAAAGACATTACATCACAAAGAACATGTATTTGTGATAGTATAGTCATGTAGGAAGGTTGTGTGGAATAGGAGCAAAGAGATACTGTTAATGTGCAGTTGCAATAAAGAATAACTAAAGGCACCTGCATTTTTAGAGAAGTGGTATTTTTTTTTTTTTCAAATATCGCAAAGAATGGCTACAAGAAGTCTTAAAATATGTATTTGAAAGTAATGCCTCATATTTATTCCCATGGAAACTCCAAAATATACAGTGAGCACAATAACACTGATAGAAAAAAAAATTTAGCTACAAAACACTATTTTTCAACATAGTCACCATCATTAGCTCTGCATTTTTGCAAGCCATGAACAAGAGCTGCATGCCATGCTCATAAATATCTGCACCAACAGAGGTGACCTACTGTAACAGTCACCACTGCTGAAACATATACCACTGCCTCACTGTGCTCACATTCACTGTCTGTTCTCCATAAACATTCAGCAAATATCAAATAATATCAATGGGTGCCATTTTTTCTACATGGAGGAATTCAGAGACACACCTTTGCTTCATCTACACTTCATTATATGCCGTTTTGTCAGACTACCCCTCTGCTGCCATCTGTCGCACAGGAACAGAAAGTAACTGAATATTGGTGGGAAGGCTCAGCATCTTCTGCCATACCACCAACATTTGCTTCTGACTTTGTGAACAAGCATCATAAAATAGGAGGCATTATTTTTGGAGCAGCACTCATACCTCTTGCCCAGTATAAAGTTACTGCTCTTAACTGTATCATGTGACCTTTCACAGCTAATTCTAGAGCTGTTTATAGGATTAGACTTAGTATTAAATGGATATCAGGTTCAATGCAGAAATTTTTCCAAAATGTCTTTTTGTTTGTTTGTTTCAAGATAAATAGTACTGTAAAGAAGGATAAAGACTGTATGAAATCCACTTGTATATGAACTGAACCAAAAAAAAAAAAAAAAAAAAAAGAGAATTTTTTTTGTCACAGGAAAAATTCAAAATGCATTGTCAAAGCTATTTGGCTGGTCAGTTGAACAACTGCTAAAAAAAAGTGACTTCTTAATGATTTCTAAATCACTGTAAGTACAAAAAAAATTCAGACACTAGTAAAGACTAATAAACAGTTATCTGCACAGCTATTAGTACACACACAAAAAAATCAAATTAGAATTTATTTTCTACCTTTTACTCTTTTAGTGGTAGTGCTTAATCTATAAAAATTGGATAAAGATTTGGCAGGTTATTAAGCAGCTAATAAGCTCTAGCATTAAAATACTGTTTTCAGAAAAGATAAGCACTCAGAACACACAAATATTCCAGCAGATTTAGAAGTGATTTGCATAACTAGAAGGTACTCCAGAGAGTTGGTAAGGACCCACTGTGCTTTAATTTCTGTGCTTTAATTTCACCCTATGACACTGCAACAACAACCTACTTGTCCCACCTTACCAATTGCTGCTTTGAAGCACTACACTGAGTCTCTTTCGTAGGACTTCCATCACTCAGCACTGAGTCAGAGCTGAACACCAAGGTTTTCCAAGACATGGAAGACTGCTGTGGCATGCAGTAAATAAACAAGCATGTATTTCTGTAAACTGCAGCTGAACAAATTGCTGAGATCTCAGTGCACTCTAATTATTTTCTTTTGCTTACTGGAGTTTTACATGTTCCAGTACATTATTTATAAAAAGATTAGGCATTTGTTCATACGTACTAGTGCATTTGTACCAGTACATGTGAATGTGGTCTGCACTCTAGGTCATGTCTGACAGCCATTTCAGACATGAGAGCCTTTCCACACTAGTAGTATTCACCTTATTTTTCTGTTATGTCACAGAACATACCCCATTGATTTCAGTTTCTTTTAAATTTTGTTTTTAACTTTCAGAGACATATTTCCCACAAGGTATGTTTCTGCAAAACATCAGGGCACTACTTTTGGGAAACAGGCAATATGGAGGGAGCTGTCATTCACACCTGGCAGCAGACTTAGGTATCTATTAGGTGTCGACAAGTCCAAAGCATCTGCTCTTCATGATCTTTACAGAAATCATAAAAAAATCTGAATAATCGTATTATGTCAGTGTTGACTACGGATACTTCAAACAGCACAGCTGAGTGAAAATAAATATACATATGGCAACCACCTAATATTCACATTTTAATAGGTAGATGGACGTATGTTGTAATGTTTTCTCCAAGAAACAATGCAAAAGAAAGATTACTTCTGCTTCCCACGCATTATGGGATATTACATAATAAATGTTTTATTGGCAAACATTTATTGCCAGTAAATATTTAAGGCTGAAGTCACAGCAAACAACAGAAGTAGGGTAGGACAAAACCAAAATAACTTTTTTGTGAATTTGAAGAGCCCAGACATATAAAATGACACATATTATGAACTTGGATTGTCCTCAATGTAGCATGCATAGTTAACTCCTCTAACTGTACATATTTTTCTTTCTCACCAATCCTGTTTTAGCATTTGACTTGATGGTGATTTCCAGTGGTTCCCATAAGGCAGGAAACTAAAACATGAGATAGAAGAGTCTGATACTCTGCAGTCAGGCACACCTCACTGTGCCATCTCACAGAAGTCCTGCCATTTATCTGTGCCCTAGTTCCTCCACAGAATGAACTACGTATACTTCCATATTGTTTTTGTTTGTTTGTTTGTTTTTGCTTGTTTTTTTCTTTTCTGCTATTTGTTTTTGTTTTTCTGTTCTAGAGTGAGCTGTTGTGGATCTATTCAGGTAAGCCAAAAACAAAAAAAAAAAAAAAAAAAAGAGAGGAAAAACAGGAGAAGGGGAATGTATTTACTACAGACATAAAAATTTACTCTGCTTGTAAGAAGAAAAATAAATCCATTTTAAAATATATGTTATTGTTATGGTATTACAGTGGTATAAATCACTGGAATTAATAAAGTTATCATAGTCTAATAGAGCAATTAAAATAGTTAAATACACAAGTAAGAGAGGCTACTAAATTTTTAGAAATGATCCATTAACCCAGAGCACTGCAAAGAAGTACAAAATAGAAAAGCTTTCTATTCCTTGTTCTGATAACATTTTCTTGGAAACAGTTTATCAATTTCCTTTTCTCAGTATCTCCTGGCACAGTCACAAAATTGAAATCCAACTTGACAGAAAACAAGCTATACCTCTAGCTAAAGTGAGTCTGTGACCTTTCTACCATATGTAGCATTGGTGCACTCTACAGAACTATTCACACATGCCATGCTCCATTACTTCTCTTTCTGTCTGTGAAACCAAAATTCTCTCATCTAAACTAACACGCTGGCTGGGCCTCAGGAGAGGTCAATTTTCTGGTTGACAACAATTTAAGTTATTTTGACACGGAGAAGAAGAACATATTCTCCTCCATAAAAATCACAGATTATAAAAATCCTCCATTTCATCTTCTCAGGATTTACTGTTGTAAAATGCATGATGCTCACACGTTAAGGCCATTTAGGCCAGGAAAATATTTGTGACAAATGGTACTTGTGCACAAGTAAGTTTACATTTCATCTACATAGAATAAAAATGATTTGATCTCATGTAGCTCAGAATACCAAAATGTCAATTTTACAAAGACATGTACCCATATTGTTTATATATATGGAGCATTTCAGAAGCATCCAGAGAATGTTATGTATACTGCAGGGTTTTTTTCTCTCATTCACAGATTTTCTAAAATCATAAGACATTTTGATGCAATAATGTATATAATGCTACTAAAGTAAAGAGAGTATATCCAGATTCTTGTTCTATAAAAATGGGGCAGTTAGGCCACAAGGAGTAATTCTGGTAACTCTGTATCCATGTTAAGTAAGGAGAGATAAACACTACCATAAATATACACTAAATAAAAGCAAAAGCAAAACTTCATAAAATCAGAAATCAGATGTTCTTGGATGCTACTTTCATGATTCAGAAATGAAGGACTGTCTCTGTTTTTCAAGGTACATTAGAATCTGCTTACTGCAGCTGTAATGCCTGCTTTTCACCACTCCGACTTACTCCGTTACAAGCCCATTTTCTTTTGTACATGATGTGTTGCTGTACAGCTTATGCTGGAAGAGACCATTCAGGTCAAGGGTTTTGTGCAAAAGACCTCTGAAATAATGAGTAAAGAGATAGGAAAACTGCCTTCTGTCAGGGAGGAAAGGTAAGGCTGCAACATATATACGCATTTCAAGTGTGGAAACTGTCAGTTCCACTGACACTGATGTGGTAAACTGTGTGTGTATGTGGAAAAACACAGCGTGACTTCGCCTTTTTATTCCCTGCCTTTGAGGGTTTCTGTCAAATATGACGTAAGCTAATTCTCTTACAAAGGTGTAGAACAATAATAATAATTTCTTACTTTCTAATTATCATTTGGTGAAAGAGACTGGATGAGGGAAGGAGGTGAACATCATCTGGGGATAAAACAGTAAGAGGGTTTTGTCAGCAGCTGTGCATAAGCCATCAGCAGCTGTGCACACACTCTTCACTGTTTTCGGATAAAATCATACTGAAAAGTATCACTCCAGATGGGGAAGGCTTGTGTATGCCAGCCCTCACACAGTTGTGCTGCAAGGATATTCCTTCTCATGCTAGTCCCTGCCCAGGCTCCAGCCTCCATCCTGATGCATTCCTGCCTGCCATCCTCCTCCATAAGAACACCATGTTACTGTTATATGGGCATCATGCAAAAGTTGCATGTTCCAGTGCACTGGCCGTTAACAGCATTAGAGGTGGAACTGCTGAGAAAACCTCTCACATTTGGCACTGAAACAAAGCTCCTCGGAGTCACCTGGTTTGCACTGTTAACATTGTGATGCGTGGATTTCCACTTCTCTGTCAAGTCTGTTCTAAATGACTGTTTGTAAAGGAGGAGCTGGATGACTGCATAGTGACAAATTCTATTGAATATACTGGCGCTGAGCTTAGGATAATTAACTAATTCCCTCAATGTATTTTTCAGATGCAAAAGGAAAATTGTGTTGAGAATTTGTGAAAAATAATTCTATGTCCAACCCAAAGGATCCCTGACTCTCAGCCACTTGTGCTTTTACAGGTACACATGATGTTATAGGTTCTGTGATACCATCTGCATCATTCTCTAACCCACATTAAATCACTCTTTTATGTACAAGGGCCAAGTATATACATTTCTCATTTTTCACAGTGGAGATCAAGGCCCTAATTTGCTCAGTTTGTGGCTTACCGTTGGCACGCCTGGAAGCACCTGATGCCCTCTGAGATCCAACCTCACCCACATCTCCCCATATATTAAACCCTACTGCCAGGGCATGCCTGAGGTTTTGGGGCATTTAACCATCTCTCTTCCAATGAAAGCCCTTACTGCACACAAGCTCACTTGCCATGTCATGCCTGGCACTGAGAAGTCCATGCCCACAAAGCCAGGCCTCTTGTGGGCCCTTATGTGTCAGGGCTGGAGCTGCACCCCTGGGCTCACACATGTCCCAGCCCACGGTGGCACGCCTGCACTTGGCTGCCTGCTCCCAGACAGTGCTAACAGCAGAGAGCAGGGAATCAGAGGTAGCAAATGCTGCTGGACCTCAACAAGCAGTTTGTGTGTGAAGATGGACGTCACACAAAGCTGTCCCGCTTCCTCCCACCCTCTTTGCTCCTCACCACTGCACACACAACACACATCGCAGCAGCAAAGTGCAGCCTCTGCCTTTTTTTTCACAGTCATATTGTTCAAAATGCCTCCGCTATCTCCCGGGACACTACCCGGCCGCGCTATCACCCGACCATTGCCCCCGGTTCTCCCGTCAGCCTGCGTCGCGGCTGTACTGCCAGAGGCTGCAGGGACTGGGCGAGCTGCGATGCCCACCTTCACACGCCTGTACTCAGAGCTCTTCCCGCTCTGGGCCTAGAGCATCCCTCACCCCAATTGCCCGAGGTAAAACACAGATCTACTCGCTTTTTAATTCCGTTTGATTTTATTTCTGCTTGAAAACCACGCGCGGTCGCCCATGGGGCAGCCCCGCACACCGATGGGAAACCCCTCGCCACCGCTCCGGGCCGCTCCGGCTCATTTCAGCGGCGCCGCCCGCCGCCTCCGCGCGCCGACAGGGATGCAGGGCCCCCACCCCGGCCCGCCCCGCCCGCGGGACGGCTCCCCGCAGCCCGCGCCTCGAGCAGCCGCCGCTCCTAGGCGCCCCGCGGCCAAAGCCCGCCCCGCCGCCGGCCCCGCCCCGTCCCCTCGGCTCGGGCTCCTCGGCCCCTCAAGGACTCCGGGGCGCTCAATGTCAGGCGGGCGGTGCGGCGCGGCCGCCGGCAGGGGGCGGGCGAGGGGAAGCGGTGCCAGCTCTGCGCGGGAGCGCGGCTCAGTGTCGGCGGCGCTGGCCATGCCGGGCGGCGCGGCGGCGCGGAGCTGAGCCCAGCGCGGCCGAGCCGCTGAAGGGCACGGGAGGCGGCGGCGGCGGCGGCGGCGGCGGCGGCTGAGGCTTACCGCGCGCTCTCCTTCGGCCGGGGCGCGCAGCATGGAGGGCGGGAAGCGCAGCTCCTCTCCCGGCAGCCGGGACGAGGGCAGCGCGAACGCCTTCCCAGCCAAACAGGCAACCCCGGCGGAGAAAGCCCAGAGCAGCCCCGGCGGCGGCGCGAAGGAGCATGGCAACTCGGTGTGCTTCAAAGTGGACGGCGGCGGGGCCGAGGAGCCCGTGGTGGGCTTCGAAGACGCCGAGGGACCCCGGCGGCAGTACGGCTTCATGCAGCGGCAGTTCACCTCCATGCTGCAGCCGGGGGTCAACAAATTCTCCCTCCGCATGTTCGGCAGCCAGAAGGCGGTGGAGAAGGAGCAGGAAAGGGTTAAAACTGCGGGGTTCTGGATCATCCACCCCTACAGCGACTTCAGGTGAGCGCAGGGCTCCCGCAGGTGAGCGGGGCAGCGCCGCTCCCTCAAACTTCGGCGGGCTCCGGCCCGGCCTCGCCCCGTCCCTCCTTCCTCGCAGAGCCGCTCCCCCGGCCGAAACTTTGCCAGGGGCAGCGTTAGGCAGCGGGACCGGGGCGGCCGCCCTGCGCTGCGCGCTGCGCGCAGGCGGCGGCTCGGGGCAGGGCGAGTCTCCCGCCGGCCCGGCTCGGCGCTCTCCAGCGTGCTGCAGCCGGGGCGACGGCACCGCCCGGAGGCGGAGGCCGCATCGGGGCCTGCGGGAGCGTCCCGAGCCGCAGGGTCCGAGGTTCCGCGGCCGCGGAGCCCTCTTGTCCGGGTGCAGCAGGCGGGAGGGCGTTTGGGCAGGGCTGGAGAGAGAGAGAACTTTGTCCAACGCTGCGAGTGAAAGTATGTGATCAGAGGTGCAGCGGTAAATAGGGCATGAGCTCGGAGTGTCGCTTTCGGAGGGAGTTGGATGTGTGTGAAACCGGGATGCTCTTTCAGAAGGCATCACAAATAAATTCCCAGCAAGAGATATTAAAGCTATGTCTTAAATGCGGGATTATTTCATTTTACTACATATGCCAGCTGGCTGCGTGCCTTTGTAAATTTACCCCTCTCTGCAGAAGAAACATCAGTGCTGTTAAGCAAATTTGATCAGGGACTTGAAGTGGCCACTGTCTGTGTACATAGTAAGTGAATCACATTAGTGAGCATCTTTCAAAAAAGGAAAGCCCATCCTGTTCAGTAGTGACATTGGTCTCCTAAGAAAAAGTGGGCTAAAGTAGAATGTGCTCTGGGAGGAAGTGTGGGAGCCCGGGTTTCTGTGGGACTGTCGGGGTGCTGGGCAGTGAGTGCTGCCCACAGCCCTGGAGCACAGTCGGACCCCGGCACCCAGCCCCATGCAGCAGGGGCTCTCCAGGTTGCTTGCCTGGAGGTCCTCTCCAGTGCCTGCTCTCCTGGTATGCCGGCTGCAGAGCCAAGGGTCCTCTGCTGCCTTCCTGCCATCAGAAGGGAAGCAGCGGGGTATGACTGTGGCATATGTGGGGGACAGGGGCTCTGGTGGCCTGCTGTTTCCTGCCTTTGTGCATGAGTAACTTGATTCATGTCAGGATGACAGTAAAATGAATGAGGTTATTCCTGGATGTCGAGGTGCTCGTTTTGTTATAAGCTGAATGTCCAAGTGAGGTACACAGTCCAGCAGTATGTTGGTTAGAATGAGGTTACAGACTGTATTTTACACCCTGCAACTCTTTAAGATGATGATACTCATGCTTGATTTCATTACACAAATGTCTTCTAATGCTTTCCTGATTCTTCCTGTGGGAATGTTTGGAGATCATAGTTTGCTTCCTTCTTTTACGATAGGAATAAACACTTATTTTCAGGCCTGAGTGCATATTTTTAAATTAACTGTATTTTTTCTGATGTATTTGTTGTGGTTTTATTTTATAAAAATTAAGCTATTTGTTTTTTTTAAAGGAAGTTCATGGTTTTTGGTATTTTCTTTCCAGTCTTAGGCGAGGTGCCCTTGTCCATACCTTATTCTTTACTGTTCCGTGACTTTTTCAGTGAGAAATTTGAGCTGCATGTGTTGTTTTTCCTGAAATAATTGTAGGTGTATAATGGTGCTACTCTGGGTGGCAATATTTATAGAAATGGATGAAGAAGTTGTGCTCTGTAGTAAAGGCAGCTTCCTAAAAAGGAATAAGGACAATTCTAGTCAGTTGCCCTCGACAGTATCTCTGTGGCGTAAATGCATTTGTAAGGGTGAAGTTGTTTTGATTTGTTATTGTATTTTGTAAGAATATATTCCTTGCTTGTAAAGCATACAAAGAGGCAGAGGTTTGTCTATGTTAATGATGGTAAGACTGAGAGAAAGAATAAAATTTTCTATCAAAATAGTATTATAAACAGATGATTGTTTCCCAGTATCAAAGTGGGAACATGTAGGGTAGGCTTGCAAATGTAGCTGTGATCGGGATATGAAAATGAACATCATCTTAAATGTGGCACACTTAGGATGATACTGTATTGACCACATGTGGGATAGGAAAACTCTGATGTACACTTCTGTGGGTTCTCACCTATTTCTGTTTCTCTGGTTTTGAGTGCTTGTATGCATTTGCTTCAAGTGATTGATGCATTTGGCTAGCGGTTCACCTAATTCAGTATTTGTAAAACTTTGCATGTTTACTGACACTGAGCACTGTTTATTGACACTGCGTGGCACTGCAGTGGGGCAAGCAGTGTCTCTGTGCTGTCACATATCCTTTTTACAGTGGGAGCAGAAAAGTACAGATTGCACAGAAACTCAGGGCTGCATGAACCAGTTACTTGCATTCTTGCTGGGCTTTATGTCTATTTTATTGCTCTTCATTCTGCCTGTGTTTCAGAGAAGAATATGCTCTTCATCATACATATACCCTTGGAGAATTAAATTCCATAAACATTGCATAACACTTCTACAAGGGAGCTATTCTGTTCCTGGTTGTCTCTTCCCAGTTTTCTGAGGTTAACCTCTGATTTGAAAGCTGTTATGTAAACCGAGCACCTAATGCACACCCACACCAAGCAAGGACTTCTGTTTGTCTCTTCTGAGCTCTGACTGATGCCTCTCTGAGCCTGGACAGCATTTTTGTGCAGTGGCATGAGTCACAAAAGTGAATTTATCATCAACAATTGTGCTCCTGCAGTCCCATGTGCTTTCTGTGGGATGCCAGGTGCCGTCAGCTGTACCTGCTCACCTGGGTGAGAGCAGCCCCTGGGAGGGAGCTGCAGAAGTGGCCACAAAGCAAAGCAGCACAGAGCCGGAGCAGACCCCAGCAACTGGTTCTGCCACTGCTGTCGGGCAGATTCGTGCCAGATTTGTGCATTTCATCGCAGATTCATTGCAGACCTGAGTGACTCCTGTACGTTACTGAGTTCTAGTGTCATTGGGATTGTACGTGATAGATATCCCAGATGAGAGCCCAGTAATTAATCATGCGGTGTCTTTAGGCATCTTTCATGAGCTCTCAGAGTCTTTGCATGCATATGCCTGGGCTCACGGGTCTGAGCCTGTGACATCTCCCTGTCCATGAGCTTACACAGAAACTCACAGCATTGTGGAGATGTAGTTTTTATTACTACATCAGCTAGAGCATCTATAGTGTGCAAACTAAAAAGAAAACAGAGATGCTACCTCCAGAGCCATAAGGGAGAGGAACATTTTAATGAGAAGGACTGAGTAGGACCAGAGTGTGCAAGTAAATGCAACCTGTGCACTCTGTTGGTTAAAGTTTTTAGTTTGATGTTTGGGAACAGCCTTTGACTGAAAGTGGGAACAACAATTTTAATTGGCTTCAAGTTGAAGTCAAGTCATACTGACAGGGAGCTGTCTGATGGTGGTAGATGAGGAGGTGCAGTGCCGGCAGTGCTAGAAGCCTTTCTAGTGTAGAAGTGGCTATGAAGTGTGAAGTCCTCCGCAACAATGCAATAATCTATTGCCTTTTTCTTCAGGAGAGTCCCTCTCAGTAAATTTTTATCTTTTCCAAAGCCTTATTTTAATGATAACAGAAAAGTGAATGTAGAATTAACTCTAGAATTGGAGCAGAAAATTTCAGAATATAGTGCACAAAAAGGTATATTAAGTGGAAGACATACCATTTTTTTTTTTAAAGCAAAAAACCTTTTTTCTATACCACTTTGAGTGTTCTTGTGTAAACATTTATAAATCATATAAAGCACTATTGATATTACCTTGAGACTAATTGTAATGTAAGGTTTTAATGTGTTTTAATCAGAGTGAAAGACCAAATAATATTTATATTTATATCTCTAGTTACTTCCAGAATAATTGTTGTCTGATGTTATTAAAAAGGCATTCTCATCTTCTGCAGATTTACCTATCCGTGCACATATACATGACAAAGTGTAAGTCAGAACTGCGAATGTGCCTCGGATTGTGGTTTTTTTTTTTTTTTTTTTTTTTTTTTTTAAATTATTATACTTGTCTTCATTTTGAACATAAATTTGACTTCTTTTTACCTAGTGCTCACTTTTTGGACCTGCCTCAAATATCCACAGTCACCCTAATGTGGTAGACTCTACATGTTATGGGCAGCTTAAAAATGCATATTTCTCAAGTTATTGCTAGTGTTGATTTAAAACCTGTTCTTCCTGGGGACCAATCTTCACTCTGTGTCATACGTATAACATATTTTAAGAAGCTTAGGGTAAGCACTTTGTCCCTCTCATTTGTCACGTCTGTAATGTCTCAGTTGAAGCTAATGAGCTTTATCCTTTTGTGAGCTGTTACCTACTCAGGTTTATACAGAGCAGTACAGTTGGGAAGTAATGCTGTATGTGATTAAACAAAATGTGTTACATCATCCTTATATGCAATTTGTATAGTTATATGTATGCAAGATGAAGTATATAAATCATGTTGGTTTATATTAAATAGATCACTTACAAATTAGTGTGGGCTTTAATGGATACATTATGTCAGTGGTCGTGTAGGAGTATGAAATAGCTGTAGCTTTGGATTCTAAACGTAATCATCTCAGTCTTGCTATTAGTGATGATTTTTTTCCCCCACAATATCAAGGCTCCCGAGTTATTTGCTTATTACTAATTCTTGTAATTCCTATACAAACTGATTATTGAAATTTATTTGGCTTTATGACTGAATTGCTATTTGGCTAGGGCTGTCTTTCATGTATAATTTTCAAACTAGAACTTTTATTTTTATTAAAGGAAAACTTGTAGTTAAACTGTTCCTATTACATAAGCATCCACTGTTTGTACATCACTAATCATAGGGGAACATTGAGTATCAAAGAGGTCATTAGCAGTGCTTGGCATTTTATTTACTATATCCCAACATTTTTTGCACTTTACTTCCTTAAATGCCCGAAAGCACAGAATGACAAAATTGCAGCATTAATCTAAATAATTCATTTATATTGCCAGGAAATTCTTTTTGACAGTAAGTTATGTATTGCACTTTATAATAGTTCCCCAAGTAAAATGCAACTCTCACCAAGGTAGGTATTGGCAAGTAAGCAGTACGAAAATAAGCAATAAAATGTTCTGCTGGAAATGCTTTGATGTAGAATATGGGCCAGAAATGAATTTGATTCTTTTTCATCTTCAGTTGCTATTATTTTTAATATTGAATTACACTCATCATTAGTTGTCACTAATACATTTGTTATGAAATGGGTGACTAAAACTAGCTACTGGCATTTGTTTTTGCACAAGCTGTGAGCATGTATGAATGAAAATAGATATGTAGAAGTGTGTGTTGTGCCTCTGGGCTCCTTAGGGTCATGTTTTTTTAGTCTCCTTTGTGATTTTCTTCAAGCATTGCAACAGAAAGCCTACTGAATCCACCTGAGTTGGTGCAGCCGCTACTCATCTCTTGCACCTCTAGGGGATGTGGGAATGATTAGGACTTCATTTGTGCAAGAAAAATAAAGTGTTTCATTTACATTCATTCGCTTGTCTGTAATGAAGAATTATAATGCATTGTTCGAGCATCCATGTCCATTTCACAATTTTTATTTTGTCTATTTTCGGTCTGGAATAACAGCACATTCATTGTATTGTCTTTCAAAATTTTAACATTATGTAATTGAGAATACAAAGTAACAATTACAGCAGAGAAAGAGTTCAGTAAGTATAAGCCAAAAAGTAAATCCATTCTCTGTACTTTTCATTTTAGCAGGGATGTTTTGGAGGTCACCTGCCACTCCCATGGGGAAATACACAAATACACTACATTTTAGAATATTTAACATATTCACAATCTAAGTAAAAGTAATTGTGTACAGGTGGCTTCAAGATACGTTTAAAAAACAAAACAAAAATACCAAAATAGCCCCACAAACCAAGCTGAAGTATTCTACAGTTCCTGTAGTTAATCTAGAATGTGAGTCTTTGAACTCTGAGATGGGACACTCAATGTCATGAAGTCTCTTGTTTTCTGAGTTGGTTTTTTTTTCTTTTTTTTCCCCCTGTTGTTCTGAATGAAGTGAGGGAAAAAGTGCTTTATAAATATGTATATAGAGAACAAGATAATATCAAAGTTTAGATTTTATAACATCAGCATCATGATTGGGCTTGTGATACTCAATCTGTTATTCCCATTGGTTATGTTGGTAAGACCACACATTTTTAAATATCTACTGGTAATTTATTTGTCACCTCATCAAAATAAGTAATGCTTATACTTACATCAGTAGAGGTTTTCTATTCCTATTAGATTTCTTAGGTTGAGTATATGGAGGAAACTGAATTAGAATACTATGTAAACATATGGCATTGTAAATAAAGGTCTAGATCTAGAATTTGCTTCAGGGGCTTTAAAAATTACAAAGAGGAGTAAAAATGCTTAATTTTTGATAAGTTGCTTAGGCTTTTTATGCTTATATAATCAAGTTAAAATTTTAGTGGCTTCATTTTTGATCGTGCAGTATGAGATAGATTTTTCAGGGTACTCAGCAACAAAAACTATAATATAGGAGGTCATTTAAAAAAAAAGTATGATGAATCTCTGCATTTGCATTTGTCTCGACTTAGGTACAGTGACATTGTAGAATTTAATTGAGCCTTATCGGCTTTCTTGAGCAAACTGTCTTGGTTTGAAGACAGTAGAAAGCAAAGTACTATTTCTAAAAAGGAGGGAAGAATATGAAATTTTGTGGGGAAATTTATTTCATTTAGATTTAAATAATCAATATCCTTTCTCATCTGTGCTTTCACTGAACAAAGTGCTTGGGAGCCGTCTTCTATGTCAACATGTGATTTTGGAGAGAGAAGAAACTCTTAACCTACTTTGCAATGTTTAATTTTTAACCTGACAGTACAGTTCTCGTTAATTGCTTGAAAGTCCTTTGGCTGTCTATTCTCCGATTCTTTCCCAGAGGCATGATTTAATTTTAAAAATCATAGTGTATTCAGCTCTAATTATTGGAGGGCTCGTTCTAGACACATAGTAAGGTATGTTAATGACCAAAAACTGTATCAGCTAGAGTCAATGTCAGTGCTACCTCAAGGACACTGTCATTTAGCTTCCATAAAATCTCTGCTAATATCTTTTAATCTGATGATAGTCAGATTCAGGAAAGCTGCATGTTATTTTGAAATAATCTTACTACCTTGGTTTGCAATGCAGCTGGAATAAATCTAGAGTAAACTTGTAATCAGAAAATGTTCATTTGATTAAGGAAGAAATTCAGCCATTATATATTATAACAAACAAACAAAAAAGCCCCAAAATCTCATTGCTCCCCCCCAAACCTTTCCATATTTATGTTCCTGAAATTCCTACAACTTGATTTACAGTGTGTAGATAGGGACAGAATTCCATTCTTTATTAGCTTATGTGCTGTTTGTGTTTGTCTTACCTAATGAAGCATGTTATTTAACAAACAATTTGCTGTGCTATTGGAATTTAGTGTGCTGCTGACATGAATACATTTTAAATCTCTTTAAAAATCATACTTATTAAAAAAACCATAATAACATATTTTGTTTTCACCTGGAAAAGCACAGGTATCTTTATCTTTTTCACAGCCAGCGCTAACTAGAACTAGATAGATTGTGCATTTTAGTTCTGTAAGGAATGAATGTCTCTAATTATTTTGAATTTAGGTAATTACATTAAATTTTTTTTAGGCTGCATTTTTTATGTATTATTTTCTTCATCCAATCCTTAGTTAGAAATCCATTGAAGCACGTGCTTACGTTAAACCTTAAGTATGTGAAAAGCTGTACAGAAATAAAACATGACCTCAGTGTTCATGAATTTGGGAGTCAAACCTCCACATTACATACGTATTGCATTCTGGTTGCCTCCAGACTTTTTTCCTCCTCTCCTGAAAGTAAATACTGAAGCACTGATCTCCATTTCTATTGTATCTTACAATAACTTACCAGACTCTTGCTTCTCTCTAATGGCATGATTACGCTGACAGATAGTATTCTGAAGTGACCTGAACTTTTAGTGTATGTGTAGATATATCACAGGATACTAATGAAAAGTGATTTTTCTGACTTTCTCCGGTCACAGCTATGGATACTATACAGAACCTTTTTAAGATATGTGCATACCATAAAATCAATGCATCTTTACCAAGGAGATAGAATGTATGGATGGAAGACTAGGGCGATGGAGTCAGGTGTTCATATGACTGCTGGGAGGTTTCGCATAAGGCTCTTTAGTGACTTCTGTGTATCTGTTCATGCCATTTGCAGAACTTACAATTTGTGACATAGAGGAAATATTCTGAAATCCGTAGTAGGCAATACTACCACCTGCTCCCTCACAATGCATACTAGCAGGCTTCTGTCTTCCCCAAATGCATCCTAGGCTATGGGTTCCTTGGAATGGTTGTATATGTGTTCATTTGCATTGATTTCTCGGTGAAGGTAACACAGCCAAATTTGTCTGTCACTGTGCTTTACCCTCACTTTAGTGCCAGACAAGCTGAACAGGAAAAAAAAGATATTTGCTTTTTCCAATTAGGCATTAGTCTGTAAGACAGAAAAGTAGGATCAAAACATAGTGGTAAAGTAAGGCAAGCATATCCCTCCATCTTCAGCTGTTCATTGGAGGCCTGTCTTATTACTCGCCTTACCAAGAATACTTCAGAGATGTCCCGTTTTTCAGAGCCGGGCACCCAGTCTTCCTCGAAACCGCTATGTAGGTGACTCCTTAAATACTAAATCTATCTCTTTCTGTATTTTCTTTAAACAATTTATTGTGGACTAACTTTCAGGTAGTGAAGTAGAGCTTATAAACAACAAGCAATTCTCATTTGAAAGTTTGCAAGAAAATAGTGATGTTATCGTCACTGTTATCATCTGAGTAGTTTTGTTTTCATTTTTGTTTTTACGAACACCTTTGCTCTTCCCTTATTCTGCTTTTCCTTCCCCTCTCCTCCGTCCCTTCCTGAAGATACAGTAAATTCCTGTATAGAAATGGAAACGACAAAATCATGCTTTACTGTAATTTGTTTGCCCTGTGATACAGTTCCTTTTCTTACTGTGTCTGTTATGTATGAGCTGCTGAGTTGTTGGGCTGGCTTCCTCTCGGTAGTTGAACACAGTGTCTTGTAAACAAAGACTTGTTAAGATTTTTTTTTTTTTTTTTTTTTTTAAAGGAAAAATGGGTATATGCACAATTTCCCATGATGTGGCCATGTTGGTAGATTTCTTCTGGGAAGGCACCTGGTGCAGTTGAGTGTGCTGTTAATGTGTAGACTAGTAGCAATATATGTTGCCCAAATTGTCCCTCCAGCCCATTTATTGCCAACTTGGGAATTCTACAGTTGCATACAAATCTATCACATTAAAGTTATAATTATAGGAAGCACACTTCTGTAATGCAGAGGAAGTGTGATATCAAGAGTAAGCACTGCCAGATGGCAGGCAGTCTAACAGAGCGTTGTACAAGGGTCAAAATTGAAAATGTCTGAAATCTGATGGCTTATTAAGCAATAGACGTTGCATATATGGGACAAGTGAGAGATAAGTAACCTAATTTAAGTATCCATGTGACCAAAATTGACTTTTAATTGCATGTGTTCTGTCAGTAAATATCTGAAATGCATGTTTTTATTAAGTTATGAATATTTCTTGAAATAGGAGCAGAATATCAAGTGCAATGATAGACTGCTGGGCAGTAGAGTTTGTACATGTATTTACTGAAGTCTTGAATTTGTTATCATGACCAGTGACACAGATGAAAATATCTAGAAACAATTTCAAAATATTTGATGTTGAAAAGATTTAAGTCCAGTGTCTAATAATTGTAATATTTCATGTACATGTTACTTAGCTAGGAGTGAACTAAATACAATATAAACAATAGCTCAATCAAATTAATGGTTCTAAGTGCTACTTGAAGGAATAAACCATGTTTTTCATTCCTTTTTTTTCCCCCCTGTCCTTTAAACTGAAAAACGGAAGATGAAAACTGAAGATGTTTTTGTTTCCTAATGGTGTGTTTTCCTGTGTGCTGTCTTTTGCATGCAGGCTTGTTTTCTTTTGGTGATTGCCATTAAGATGGGTCTCTTCAAGAAACCTTCAGTATTGTACAGTCCACTGGTGTTACTCAGTAATTTCACCTGCCCTCCATCATTCCTGAGGACTATATTACTATTTTTTTTTAGTGTGACCAGGGACATTCTATCATTTTTAAGCCACCTTTCACAGCATTGACTGATTTTCTATTTTTATGGAACGGCTGGAAGAATTGCAGTGAACTTCTGCTCCCACGCTTGCTTCCTGCAGCATGGCAGTGATCAGATCTAGAAGGAGAGCCATGTTCACAGCCCAGGGAAGCGGGTACCAGGAATCTGCAGGAAATGGTAGCAGGTGTTGCTGCTCTGGTGAATGACTTCCTATGTTCTTCTTAGACCTAGTGATTCCACTGTGTCACTGAATAGCAGCTCATCTTAGTATTGAATGTACATGCTGGTTTTATGTCATTAGCAAAAGTAAGGGGTGAAATGTGGTATTTAAGTTGGTTTAATGCTTCCAGTATAAAGCTTTTCACTTTCTGGAACAGCTTTGAAAATGTGAATTTTACTCCAGGCTCTGGACAATGTGAGGGAATCTACAGAATATTAGATGAAGATATGAGATAGAGATTAGGAGCCTGTCCATCTTTCGATGTCAAAACCTGCAGACCTTTTAGTGTCTGGACTCTGTGGCTGAACATCATTCACAATTCCAGCCATAAGGGGTTGTAAATGGCAAGACTGATTTATAAAAACTGTTGCCCATGTGAATATTCTGAATTAATATATAATAAGAGTTTGCATATGGTTTGTGTGAAATTTTGTTCAGATATCTCTCTCCACTGTATATAGATATAGATAAGTATATATATTTTGAATGAGCTGTTTACAGATAAGTATTTTTTCTAAGATTCTGGTGAGAAGTTCTAGCAATAATTAGTTTCTTGTTGATTTCCTCCAATGAGTTATCAACATTCATTTGGCTTTTTCTTCTTATTATGCATCTTTAAGTTAAACTTTTTTGAATAATTTGCAACTCACTGTCCTCCAAAAATTCTGCAGAAGTATTTGGCTAAATTAATTTTCTTTTAATTCTGAGAGGAAATTGGATTGTGGCTAAAATCTATTCTGAGATCTCCAAAGTAAAATATTTTCTTTTGCTGAAAGCCAGAAACCTATTTATAACATTTAGAAAATTTCATTTTTGTAAAAAGGGATGAAAGATAAAGATGGACATCTGGCATTTCATTTGCCACAGAAAACAGATGTCTTTTTTTGTTTTGATATCTGAAAACAACAGTCATTTGTCTGTACAGTAGTAAAGAGCTTCCTTGTTACTTTTGCTGCTCTATGCAGTTCAGGTCATAGGTCCCCAACCAAAGTTTCTTATTTAGAGCCGCTTATCAGTGACTGCTATTAGAGGCAGCTTCACTTGCCACACTCACTTTCCCTTGTCACCCCTAACCTGGGAGACGTGCCTGATCACCAGAGCCATCCCATCCCTGGGGAGCATGAGGAGTGTTTCCTTTGAACTCGTGAAGGTCGGAGGCAGAGAATTTCTGTACCAAGAAAATTGACAGCCAATTGTAAAAAATGAAATGTGCTTCCAAAATATAAAGCTTGCTGGTGGAGAAGTAGATTATTCAACAATTCACTTTTATATTTTTTTTCTGATAAATATTTATAGGTGAAGCATGTAACAGAACCTGTGGTTAAGTTTGAATAAGTTTTCAGATCTTAATATTCTTATCAATCTTTTATTTTTTCAGGCTGACAACTGACATGTTTCTCTGCAGCTCAAAGAAGTTGTCTTTTTTTATTAAATAATAAAAGCAAGTGTGGATGGGAAAACTTCATCCAATGTACCTATTTTTTTATAACATCTTCACTTCTGATCATTTTGTCTCAGTGAAGATAGAATATAAACTTTTATATTAACTTATATTTTGGTATCAAATGTCTTTCAGTATTTAAAAGAACCATTTCATATGACTGGATTAAAAAATAATTAACAGATACATTTCAACACAAAAATTTAACACAGCTAAGTTTCTAGAAATGGATCTTGACCACTTCTGCATTGTTGTACTGCAGTACAAGTAATGGGAACTCATTTTTAGTTGCAACCATGCTCAGCAGTACTGCTGCTGGCAAAGGCATACAGGAAAGAGAAAAGCTCTCACTGCATGTTGAAGCAATCTCTCTGCTGTACCAGATGTTGCAGATTATGCCTTGTTTCATAGTCCAAAAAATATCTATTGACCTGGTGTTCATAGAGGGGATGTTGGTTCTTTTTTGGGGGGAGGGAAGGATCTTTTCGTCTTTCCCCTGAATAAAATTGCAAAAATGCTGGTTGTCGATAGCATCCAGTTGCACCAACTAATGTCCATAAATCTCAGAGATGCATTTTGCATCCCCAGAAACTTAGTTTGTATTTCAAAGCTCTACCTTTGACCAAGATTATTGCAGGTTCTTTGTGAGAAGTTTTCTCCAGGATTTCCTGTGTAAAAGCCTGATAGAGTATTGGAAGGTGAAGTAGCGTGTAAAGGAGGCAACAATAGGTAACACTTAACGAAATCATGGCTAAATCTTAGGCCAATAACTAGAATATCTTTAGGCATCATATATTCTCCTCCTTGTTTGCTTTTTTTGGGGGTTTTCCTTTTTTTTTTTTTTGTTTTAAGCAAGTGAATATCAAGTCAATCTGATCGCTGCTCTGTCTAGCAACATAATGAGCTGATTTGTTTTGGCAGTGCAGGCGTAAGCTTATGCTGTCAGAAGGATGGAAGGATTGAAGCTTGCAGAATGCGAATTGGGAAGCCTTAAAAAATGTTAGTTGTGTTACACCCATTTAAATATTATGGAAGACAAATGTCTAACAGGGATTTGGATGCCAGCTGAATAATGAAACAAATAGGGGTTTCTGTATGTGATTGGCATGAGGATGAGAAACCTGCACAAGTTGCTTTTTGTGGTAGAGGCAGGTGTTTCACTGTATGAAGTGTGAATTAGTGTTTTGAGAGATCATAGGGAAACCTGATATTGAAATTCCTAGTTGAGCATTTGCCTTCTGTACTGCATCACCCTCAAACAGGGTGTCCTAATGTGAGTATATGGGGAGAGGCTTAAGCTGGCTTGTGGAAGATACTTCTGTTATCTCTTAAAATATTTTGCATGGTGCAAATTTTATCAATTAATTGATGTTTCAGTAGTATAAATGAATTGATAACATAAATTGAGTTTACAAAATATTGATTGAAACATAATACAAATTTCAGCTCCTTTTTAGTTTAAAGGTGGTACCCAATCTTGCCTGAAACAAAAATTTCCGAGAATGATACTGTATTCTGCTGACTGATAATTCATGTTTGTAGTTACTTGTTAGCTTGTATTCTGTCTTTTACAGCGATATGCACAGAGGCATTTTTACACCTGATTATCAGAATTGAATTGTTAGTACATATGGCAAATACCAGAAATATTGGCATCGTGTGCTAAAGCTTAGTTTTGTTTTTGTTCTCGGAGATATTCCTTAGAACACAAATGTTCACAACTTGGTGGTAAAAAATCAGTGTCCTCACCATTGCTTGTGCCTAGGATGTATTGAAAATGACTAAGGAGTCATATAACCTCTTGTCCTGATGCTCCTCTAAAGATAAGTAGGGAAAATATACTTTTCTCTATTAAAAGAAACTTTTAATGTTTAAACATTATGTTGATAGGTGGGACATTGAATTGGTTAAAAAAATCTATTAAAGCATTATTAATTCTTATTCTTCCATAAATCTGTAAGTTAACACATTAATTGTCATGTTAACAATAAGGTTTTTGCTCATTTCTGTACTTTTCCAAGTGTCTCTAAAAACAAACAAAAAAGAATGCTTTAACAACAATTTTAGAAATTGTTAAAGCCTCTCAACTTCTACTTCAGATAGAAGCATCTTAAATGTCATGTTTCTAATTGGCATCCTTAACATTTCTGTCACTACAGAATTCCTAATGAATTCAAGTGCTCCAGCATGAGATATGAGATTATTTTGCAGCTGGAATATTTTTAGATCTCCATTTCTTTCAGAGTTTTTCTCATGCTTATAAAGTGGTCCTTTCTAATTTAAGGATATGAATGCTTTTTTCTCCCTTCCCCCAGATATCATCTGCTACAGAAATTTGCTGACAGTGTGTGGCAATTTGTGATTTATTTAAGGGCCAGCATTATGAATTTGAAACATCAGTTGGAGCACTACACAAAATGTTTCTCAATACTGAGAGACTATGGCACAGCAATTTGAACAGAAGAGATGAATCCAGGAAAGACGCATCACTTGTACTGTAAGGCATGTTAGTACAATTTTGATGATCAGATATATTTATCTTGTGATTGGTGTACAGGTCGCCATAAATAGATTCAGCATCTTCCAGCAGCAAACTCAATTGTGTGTTTGGACTCTCCAACAGAATTTTTTCCCCAATTGGCAGCTATCTGGATGGGAGCACCAGCCTGTTCTTTTTCTGATGAGCAGAGCTAATGAAAGGAGGAGCTGTGCAAAGGCAAGGGTGGTGTGGTGTCAGAACTCCATTGGGAGCATGTGCTGCTCTTGCCCAAGGTTAAGTGGAAGTCAGGCTTTAATTCTTCCTACTGTAGTTTAATAAGTTTCTCTGGAGAAAAAGTAACTGCAAATAGCAGATATATTCAGGCACTTATGGTAGGGGATTATTGGCTAAAACCAAAGAGACTCATTATTAAATAATAGTGCCGTGTTACATAAATTTATCTTGTCCTCTTCATCCTCCTCCTCAGTATGCACTGTGGGCAATACCACTTCACTGACTTTATTTCTTCATCTCAGAATACTGTTAGTGCTGTAAAGTGCTATAAAACTTTGGTCAGAAGCTACTGGATGAGTACTAATAACTATAGATCTTCTAATGAAATGTCACATCTACTACCTATTAGTTGAATTTCCTAAATATATATATTATTTTAATGTAGATAAGTGAATTGTAAAGTCACTATCTATGGACAGTACTGTGACTTTACTTTCCTACTAATCAAGCCTGTAAAGCACTCAAGCTAAACATAAACAAATGCCATAACTGAAGAATTTTGTAAGTAAATTGTTGTCCACTGGCTTGCCTGGGCCCTGATCAGTTTTCCTGATATAATTCCCTCATGTAATCATCTGCCTTGTGCATATAATCACAACTGTGCAGCAAGCTGCAAATCTCCTGCACTGTGTTCTGTTTTCAGGTAAAACTCTTGGGGAAAAAAAAAAAGAAGTAGGAAACCCTATAACTGACAATTTTTATATGCAGTGTATAGCTGTGTAATAAAGAGGAGTCAGCATTGCTGAATTTTATTTTCTCACTAAAAAAAAATAATAGCATGGCACATGGTTTGGGTCTCTAAGCATATATGTCTAAGCTTGAAGTGGAGGACTCAAATGGAGTTTTCTGACCACCAGAAATCTTCATTATTATTTATTTTGCTTGCTTTCAGTCTGAAAGAAAATGAAAACATTGAGCTAGAAGATTAACGAGGTCCAGTACTGCCCATAATTAAAGCTGTGAAGCTGAATTTTCAGAACTTCAGCCTCCTCACACATTAGTCTCAGGCAGGTAGAGGAAGCTTTTCTGATGCTTCAGCAGCTTTCCTATCTAATTCAGTGAAAGTTCATTAAGCTTAGTATGTGTTAAAGAAAAAAAAAAAAAGGAACAAATTTGGATTAAATTTTCATCTGAATTAGTAATTTCATCCTTAATTTGTAATATTTCTTCAGTTCAAGATTAGCACTTGAAGTTTAGGAGTTAATCTTAGTACTGTAATCTGCTGCTTTAAAGTTGGTGGGAGTAAAGCGTTAAAGGACATGTGTCAGCTTTGTAAGATCCCAGACAAAATCCCAGAATGGCTGAGGTGGGAAGGATCTGTCTGGCCTGACCTCTTATCATACAGGGACAGCCAGAGCAGGATGCTGTCTAAACTGTTTCTGAAGATCTCTGAGGAGGAGACTACACAGCCTCTTTGGGCAAAAAGATTCCTCATTTGTTTTTACTTAAAAGAAGGTAACAGTTGTCAAAGCAGAAATAGAGGGGAATAAAGAATATAAATAAAAACAATCAGGATAATATTTTATCTTAAAAACAAACAAACAAACAAACAAACAAACCCCAACTTTTGCCTAAGCTTGGAAAAATAAAAAATCGATGTAACTTAAATTGTCTTTCATGTGCTACATCTAGAATCCAGAACTTGTAAATCATGGAAGCACTCTACAGTATATTTGCAACATGTAAACAATCCTCCTTCTATGGTGGGTGCTGACTGATATTCCTGGTCAAAATGTAGGAAATTTCATATTTCATTTGTGTGCCACCTTAAAAGAAGCATGGTGAAATGGACACCTGTGCCATCATGAAAAGAACTGGGGGACCCTGATGAAAATCATCCCTCCTTCCTCCTCCTGTCCTTTCCAGTTATTCTCTGTGAGGTTCAGATGTTTTCTGGTGTGTCTAGCTTTGCTGTCTGTTACTAAAAGAATAACATCAATAGAGC
This sequence comes from Phasianus colchicus, assembly GCF_987193195.1. Lineage (NCBI taxonomy): Eukaryota > Metazoa > Chordata > Aves > Galliformes > Phasianidae > Phasianus > Phasianus colchicus. The sequence goes on from NC_143476.1 coordinate 77,355,229, forward strand.
TGCAAAGTAAGAAAAAGATAGCATGTTCTGTGAGAATCAAATTCTGGCATGGCTAATCCTGAGTTTAGTAGTTGTTACAGTACACCTTAATGAAGTTTTATATTGCCGTTATTTCTACTAAGATTTGTTTCATATAGCACATTGATTCCTCTGTTAGGTGAATTGATAATCCATGAATTAAAAGAAGAAAAGCTGTGTTAGAAGGTGAGAGAAGAATGCTGAGTAATTGCATCTGCTAGCTGATCAGTATATTTAAATAAAGAAGAAGGCAGATTTTGTATGGAAAGTTTGCGAAAAGTTTCATCAGGTCTTGATTTTCTGTATCATCAGATTTGGATTTAAAGATATTGTGTAAACAATTTGAATGTCTCTTTCAAAGTCCTTCCACTTCATAATGTATGGGGCTGATGGCTGAATAACATGAACTCGTTTCTTTTTCTGCTTATTTATATAAGCAAACTATTATGGTCTTTCTGGAAACTGGAAGACTGATCTTAAGGAAGGCCCTGAGTACTCTGCAGACTGAAGTCACAATACCCAGTATCCTAGAGATGTTGCTAACTTTGTGATTTGTGACACCTCTGACAACTTCTGTTAGGTCAATCCGGGTGTACCATAAGAATAATCATATATTAAAATAGGCAGATTTAAGGATATTGGGACTGTCAATGTGCAGCAGCCTGAAAATAATAGGAAACGCAAATCTCAGTGACCTCTTACAGTGTTGTAAATACAGCAAGTTATGCAGCATATTAACCACTTCAGAGCTGAAGTTTTGTTCTTTAAAACTCAATTTTCTTTATATGGAATATATGAAGTGGAAAATAAAGTGTCTGCTAGAATTTATAGTGCCTTACGTTATTGAGCTTAGTACAAACATTGATTAATTAGTACTAAACTTTATCACTTCCTGGGTAGTCACATTTTAAACAGGCTGTCCTATTCTGGATAACCAGTAGCAATAAATAAACAACCAAAGCTTCAGCATCTTGTGGGAACATAAAAAGCACCTTTAATCAGTGAGTTTGGAAATTATAGTAGATAAATTATTAGTGAAAGGATCACTGAAGGAGAGCTAAATTCCAAATAATTTTACTTGACAATTTTAAAATAACTGTGATGTTTTTCAGCATAAAATGTTTCCTTAAAATGAGTAGAAAATTTCTAAAGCTGTCTTTTTATATTGCATTAGCACTTAAAGGTTTTTTTCACCTAGAGGTATTAGTACACTGAGAAGCATTTCAAATGATTCAGTCTGGTTTCTGTAGTTTCAATTAATGGTAAGTTGCAGTAGCTATACTGAGCTTGCTTTGCAGGAAGAGTAAGCTGTCACTGTTTGCTTAGGTAGTTCTGGCTTCTTATTATGTGCTCTGAATGCTTGTTACACCAGATTCATTTTTTTTTTGCCTAATTCTCAGCAAGTTTGTGTCATAGCCTTACCACCACTCCCTTGCTTTCTGTCTACATTTCAGAGCAATTTCTATAGATCTGGAGCTTTGAGGTCGTAAGCTTTTAATATCTGTAATATCTGTAATATCTACCCTCAAGGGGCTTAGAGGAATAATAATAATAAAATTAAAAAGTAAATAAAAATAGCTTAAAACAGAGATGTACCTCTTTGTCTCAGTAGCAGCTCCTTGCATTGTTTCATAAAGCTTTTTAGCAGGCCCTTGTTACATGAATAGTAGGATGTTCTGAACCACTGGGCAAGGAAAGCACTGTATTACTTTCTTTGCATAGGTTACCAAGGGCAATGCAGAGAATGGCATCTAAATTTTCTCACCTGAGAAAAAAGTATTGTATAGTGGAGCCAGGAAAGTAGCATGTGGAGACGTTTTCCTAAAGGAAAACATATGATTCATTTCTGAATAAAAAATGAATCATACAGTAATAAGACTTTTTCTAGCTACCTAATCAGATTATACTACATAGTGCACTAAAAATCAAAGCACCAAACTGATGCAGTCTCAGAGTCCTTAGCATTAGATTTTGTTACTGAAGCCCTGACTTGACCATAACTTTTGCTGACATTCAGTGTCAGGAGCACCGGTGTTTTGCATAATCACAGTGGATAATGATCCATTAAACTGTATTATTGTAGGATAAAATCAGCTGATTCAGTATTAGATTTTATTTTGGCTGGGTAGCTGTTTTTTATGTGGCTTTGGTTAGCCTTAGTTATATAACTACATAACACCCTGCTGGTTAGGCTTAAGAGATCTAGGAATTCAGAAATGGTTTGTTTAGGAATGAGCTACAGATACATGTACATCTCTTGTGATTATTTTTTTGCTATTTCCCATTCATTTCAGGATTCCTTAGAGAATTCTGTTCCTCAAAATGCTTTGTGAAATATTTTGGTTGAATGCTTGTGGTAATTGAACCTGGTCAGCCTGGTAACAATAGTACATAAATTTGTGGTTCCTTCTGTATTGTATTTTTAGTTTACTGACAAGGCATGTAGTACAGCAGCAAGCCTACTGTAAGAATTAAAGAAACAAGGAAATACATTTGGAAACTTGTGCCAATGCAGAGGTATGGCAACTGTCATAAGTGTTGAGAACAAATACTTTTATAGCATTTAGTCTTCGCATTTGTTGTAAGACCAAAAACATGTAAAACAGAAATCTCACTGTAGTACATGTAAAATTACTTGTAAAGTCTATTTTATGCAGCTTCTCTGTGTGTTAAAGGAATTTTGACTCAACCGCTAGTCCAGACTTATCTCTGTAGGCTTACCGTCAAATGAAGAATTAGGAATTCTTATGCCAACCTCAGTCCACTATGCCACTCTGCTTTTACTGTGCTTCACAGTTAGAGTTAGTTATTTTGTATTCTTACATCATCCAAGAAATATTTTCTGGATTAAGCTAAAAAACAAAGGAAATTTATAAATCCAGATCATTTAGAGAACATATCTGGAATCTAATTAAAAATGTATGGTCATGCAAGTTTAGAAAAAGAAATATACTTGTGATACTGCAACACTGTGTCTCCTATTAAACTTATATAATTATTGTTAATTGCCATGGACCTTTGCCATGATGGGAGTGTCATGTAGCATGTGAGATGGTTTGTGCTAATGTAATGGAGGTGACCTGGACTGAATGGTGTGCCGGTGGCAGGTCCACCACACAGAACTCATTGCAGCTGTTGGCCTGCTCAGGTCCTGGAGAAGCCATTCCTGCTCTTCTCTTCTAGAAAGTCCAGTGAGAACATGAGAAACTGATGCAGACCAGTTTCTGTGCCTTTCCATGTCATTTAAGTACAGTACGGATTATGCTGCCTTTGCTTACTTGTAATGTTGAGTGCATATAGTTGTGAACTATCTCACTTAGTGAATAAGATATCAGTGGTTTTTATGGGGTGATCCTGGAAATATCGAGGTACTGATATCATGCATTGAAATGCATGAAAGTCATAGGATAACAGAATCACAGAATCACAGAATCAGAGAATAGTCAGGGTTGGAAGGGACTTCAAGGATCATGAAACTCCAATCCCCCTGCTACATGCAGGGCCACCAACTTCCTCATTTAATGCTAGACCAGGCTGCCCAGGGCCCCATCCAGTCTGGCCTTGAACACCTCCAGGGATGGGGCATCCACGACCTCTCTGGGCAGCCTGTTCCAGCACCTCACCACTCTCTCTATAAAGAATTTCCCCCTGACGTCCAACCTAAATCTCCCCTCCCTCAACTTAAAACCATTTCCCCTCGTCCTGCAGTTATCTACCCTTTCAAAGAGTTGATTTCCCTCCTGTTTGTAGGCTCCCTTTAGGTATTGAAATGCTGCAATGAGGTCACCCTGCAGCCTTCTTTTCTCCAGGCTGAACAAGCCCAGCTCCCTTTTCTCTTGTCCACTGATGCCATCATTCCATCATAGAAGGCCACCAGATTGGTCAAGCATGACCTTCCTCTGGTGAAGCCGTGCTGGCTGTCACGGATCACACGCCCTTTCCTCATGTGATCAAGCATGTCATCCAGGATGATCTGTTCCATGATCTTCCCAGGCACAGAGGTCAGACTCACCAGCCTGTAGTTCCCGGGGTCCTCCTTGCTCCCTTTCTTTTCAGGTCATCTAATCCCACTAACTACTGAGTGTAAGACTACATAGTTATTTCTTTTCTCGAATGGAACAAGAGTTTAAGGCTTCTACAGATTCCGTTTCTGTTCTTTTATTGATCAAGAATAACTTTATTTGACAATCTAACATTCAATTTTCTCAAAATCTGTTGGATATGTATTATTATTCATGGAAATCTTCCATCAGAATGGATGTATATTTCTTATAATAGGCAGGTTTACTCTCTATTTCTGTGGTAGATAATAAATATATATAGAAGTGGATGAAAGTTTTGGTATTGTCAAATATTGGTTTCTGGATTTGACTTCTATTATTTCTTTCTTTTTCTGTGATGTTATTCCAGCACTGTAATTGTATGATCGCCTTTGTAAGTACATTTAATGTTATCAGTTAAATATTTGGGTTTCAGTTTGGCAGAAACCAGAAAAAATAAAATAACTGCACTGATAAGACACGTGATTGGCAGTAGGCACCAGTTTTACTTCTATAAACATACTATGCACAAGTTTTGACAGGAGACTAGAAAAGCGTGCAGGAATGAGTCCAGAGAGTGGTGATCAATGGCTCAGTGTCTGGATGGAGATTGGTGATGAATGGTGTCCCCCAGGGGTTGGTGCTGGGGTTGATACTTTTTACTGTCTTTGTCAGTGACACCAACAGTGCGGTCAAGTGCAGTCTCAGCAAATTTGCTGGTGACACCAAGCTGTGTGGTGCGGTTGACACACCAGAGGGATCGGATGCCATCCAGAGTGACCTAGAGAGGCTTGAGCAGTGGGCCCTGAGAATCTCATGAGGTTCAGCAAATCCAAATGTAAGGTCTTGCGTCTAGGTCAGTGCAATCCTCATTACCAATACAAGCTGGGGGATGAAAGGACTGAGTGCAGCCCTGCTGAAAAAGACCTAGGGTACTGATGGATGGGAAGAAATGTACCCTCACAGCCCAGAAAACCAAACAGTGCATCAAAAGAAGCATAGCCAGCAGGGTGAGGGAAGTGATTCTGCCCCTCTACTCTGCGCTGGTGAGGCCTCATCTGGAGTACTGCATCCAGATGTGGAGTCCTCAGTACAGGAGAGACACAGACCTTCTGGAGCACAAGAAATAAAGCAAGGGGTGGAACATCTCTCCTATGAGGACAGACTGAAAGAGCTGGGGCTGTTCAGTCTCGAGAAGGGAAGGCTGCGAGGTGACCTATGAGACCTTTCAGTATCTATAGAGGAGATACAGGAAGGGAGTGGACAGACTCTGGCAGGGTCTGTGGTGATAGAACAAGGGGAAATGGCTTCAAGTTTAAAGAGGGTAGATTTAGGTTAGATATAAGGAAAAGGTCATTTACAGCAAGGGTAGTGAGGCACTCGAACAGGTTGCCCAGACATGTGGTGCCTCGTCCCTTAGACTTTCAGACTGAGGCTGGATCAGGCCCTGGAAAACCTGGCTTAGCTGTGGATGTCCCTGTTCATTGCAGGGAAGTTGGACCAGATGAACTGTAAAGGTCTCTTCCAACTCTGAGGATTCTGTGTTTCTGTGATTCCATGATAAGTCTGCTGGGTGCCACACATGCATCCCTTTCAGATATACCATTCAATGATTAGTACAGTATTGGCTTTATTCTAGATATATATTCTTGAGAAGTAAGGCAGATAATGAAAAATAATAATTACTGTTTTACTGACCATGCATACATAGGAGTTAAATTTATGTCAGAATCAGGAGTTCTAGTATAATCAAAATGTTCAAGTAACCTTATATACATTTAATTTCTATATGAAAGCATAGTATAATTGCTAACCTAATTTAGATGCTAACCTAAAATACTAATGCATTTGGGCAAAACTAACACCAAATTTCAGTATTGTAATTTATTTGTATGGAACCAAAAATTGTTGTTGAAGTGAAATTAGTGTGATAGATGTCATTTTTCTAAGCAAGTTATGCCACGTTGCATCAACCATTCTGTTTCTTTCATTTTTTTCAGATTTTACTGGGATTTAATCATGCTCATCATGATGGTTGGAAACCTTGTCATTATACCAGTTGGAATCACATTCTTCACAGAGCAAACAACAACACCATGGATTATTTTCAATGTGGCATCAGACACTGTTTTTCTATTGGACTTGATAATGAATTTCAGAACTGGGACTGTTAATGAAGACAGCTCTGAAATAATACTGGACCCTAAAGTCATTAAGATGAATTATTTAAAAAGCTGGTTTGTGGTTGACTTCATCTCATCAATACCAGTGGATTATATCTTTCTCATTGTAGAAAAAGGAATGGACTCAGAGGTTTACAAGACAGCAAGAGCACTTCGTATCGTGAGATTTACAAAAATCCTCAGCCTGTTACGCTTATTACGCCTTTCAAGACTGATTAGATACATACACCAGTGGGAAGAGGTAAGAGACATACATACAATCATAACATTGTTTGCTTCTATTCCCATAAAAAACTGGTCAGGTACCTCTGAAGAGCTACTCAAGACTCAGGTTAGAATAACAGGCTATTACTCTCCAGTTGGCATAGTTACAGAGACAGGCTAGTAGAAGAGCCCTTTTGGAAGAAAGCACAGAGCAGTAACCATGTTCTGTCTGATAACCACAGAAATAAAGTGTGTAGGATTGTCAGTGCAATTGCGATGGACGAACTCCTACATCAGAAATTTTAGCAGCCGCCTAAAACTGCCCTTGATTTTGGTGATTAGCATTTAGAAGTGAGAAGTAAATTCTCTTTCAGTCCCAGAGAACTAGAGAACTTTATATATATGTGTGTGTGTATGTATATATATATATATATGCATACATATAGTCACAGAAGAAATTGAAACCACTTTTAATTGAGTAGATTTCCTGGAACATTCATTGTTTCAAGGCTGTATGAAGGCTGAATAAGTTGAATACTGACCTTCTTTATAAAAATGGGGAGTTCAAATTTTGAGTCATTTCCTTCTAAACTGTCAACTCCACTGTTTGTAGATGTGACCTTATGCTGCCTGCCAGTTTGGCTTGGTGACATTTACAGAAAATTATGGCATTCCGTAATTTGGCTTGCTTATAGCTAGGAAGCGTTTAAATCTTTGGCACATATTACCATGATTCAGGCATTTCATTTCTTGCCTGTCCCCATTTCTGCAGTTTTAAATATCATAATATGTTTTAAAAGGAAGTGCTAAAAACATAGGAAAAATAACTGCTGTTTTCTACATCTTTTTTTTGCAGCAAGTGTAACAAGAATTATTTGGATTTTCACTGAAATGCTATTTAAAAACTGCATTTATTTATTTAAATGAACACTTAGATAATTAAATGAATACTGGAGAATGATTTTCTACCATTTGTGTATTTTTTTTCCTGCTAGATACTCCGTTTTACAGTATTATGTTCACTTTCTGGTTTAGCAGAAACCTCACTGCTGAGCCTCCTCACAAATAAAGTCAGATTATATTAAAACCAGCATGATGCTGAATGATAATAAGTATCAAATGTTTAACAAATTTATAGTTGTTTCTCAAAAACCTGAAATAGGTCAGTATTTTTATTGGTATGTTTTGTAAATTCTATTTCTTTGCCTCCATGTAATGCAGTGTAACTATATTTTTGACACAGAAATGGAGCACTGCAGTTATGTACTCAATTTAACTGAGGCAAATGATTAAGCATATCTTGCAGTTCTACCATAAAGTTGTGCTTTTGTCTCCTCTGTGCTTTACAGAGAGACAACCTTCTGAAACATGTTCAATGACATTATAATCTGGCAGCTTGAATTAATAGCTTGCCACTATAAGGCCCTACTAAGAACAGAAATGAATACTTCTTTTCCCCTTTGCTTCTCTGTTATCAATGATAAATCAGGTATTCTAAATCAGAAATAGTTGAATCTAGAGCTGACTAGGACTGGAAGTGACCAGAAGATCTTCTCCTATCTAGCAATGCCTATTGCTGTTGTAATCTATAGTTCAAGGCTGCTAATTTCCCTGAGATGCTTGATTGTAACCTCATCTTTGACTCCCTTGGTAATACTTAAATAATGCTGGCATTTATTAACAATGAGTTGAGTCCATCTCAGGTAACACATTATAATGCTTGCTGATTGTTCTCAGGAAGGTGGAAAGGGATCAGAAGTATCATTATTTCTGGGTTTGAAATTGCAGGGAGGCAGCAGTAGGCTTCATGACTACTTTGAACAAAGATTTCTACTGGCTGGGAGAGTGTGCAAGATACCCTGAGATGAATGTAGGCTGAATGAGATACTGATAAATCCTAAAATGAAAATTAGACAAAACAAAATAAAACAAACCTCTTTTCTCTAGCATATTATGCATATCAAAAGTCAAGGCAGTCATATGGATTTTTGTGTTTGGCATTTGTTATCACAACAGTGATGTATGGAGATGTACTGGACAACGATCCATTACAACTTTGGAGAAATTAAATGTTGCAGCACTGTAAAGTTTTAAAATGGCAAAATTGGATAGCCAGACTTAGCTTAATTTGGAAATGATCGTCAGATGATTACACAGCAGCAGTCACAGTCAATGAGACATTTGCTGGTTGTGTTAATCTGTTCTGTGTTGTGTCTACTCATGATCTACAGAGAACACCCAATGACTTAATTTTTATAATACAGAGCTGGAGCCTGTTTATGTGTTTAAATGGATTGAATACTTGCTGCCTATGGGCTGAACATGTTGGTTTTCGGTATGATGAAGTTATGTTTAAAATAATACATATTTGTATGCAAAGTAATGAGTATTATGTCAGAAATACTGAGAAGACAGACAGCAAGCTTGTTCTTCATAAATTGTGAAGCATGGACTTCCTGGAAAACTGATAAATGAGCAAGCCAGGTTGTATAACATCACTGCTATCCCACTGAGTTATTCGTATGACATTAAAATGTAAAGATAGGTTGAAATTAGAGTTTTTCATTTTCTTAGTGTCACATACCTAATATTCACTTGGTTAGTATCCTAAACTCTAAGAGGAGTTGACAAAAATGTTAGAGATTTTTATAAGACACTAGTGAAACATGTTTCATTTTCTTTCTTTCCACATTATTTAAATCAATGAAATTGGTATCAAGCTGTTGTCAGCTCCTGTGTAAGCAGTGTTTGTGTTGCAGAAGCTTTCTCCTTAACTGCTAAAAACTAACAGAGTTCTGGTCCTAATAGGCATGGGTGGATTAATATGTTGGTCTGCTGTATATAGTTTACTCAAACAAATGACTGTGAAAATGAGAAGAAACATTAAATGAAAGTATGGGGAACGTGTTGAATTTGCAAACTGTTTTTCATCTACAGAATCTAATATGCCAGTCTCTTAAAACCCAGGTACAAACAAAGAGATAACAAAGAGATACTTATTTTAAAAAATTATGTAATATAACATTTAGGGAAAAATATTTATTTAAATTGCTGATTGCAGAAATTGCTTTTGCAGATTTCTGACTGTTGTTTTTTTTTTGTTGTTGTTGTTTTTGGCTT